>NC_087072.1:5819946-7251810 GCF_026151205.1 Bolinopsis microptera | reverse complement strand
CTGTTCATGGAGGGTTGTCTTATCTGAATAGCCGCATGTTCTGTCAGGTCAAGTAACAAGTTGAGATCGTGTGGTGAGGGATTTGAGGTCAGGGCATGATGGGCGGGGGTGGATTTGATCCTGTCTGTGGTTTCGTCGAAGGCATTGTTGAGTCTGTAACATCGTTCGTGTTTTTTCATGCGTTGGATCAGGGGTCTGTAGGTCTGTCCGGTATACTTGGAGGGACATTGTGAGCAGGATATCTCGTAGATGGTGTTAGGAGTGAGTTGAGTGGGGGTGTGGTCTTCGTCTTGGTGAGAAGGTTGCGGAGAGTAGTGGCTGATGAGTGGGTCACTTTGATGTCGTGTTGTCCGAGTATCTTGGAGATAGGTTTGGAGAGTGAGGGATGGAAACTGGAAAGGAAGGTAACCATATGTTTATTGTACATGCAACCCGACACGGATCTGTGCAAAATAGCATAATACTAACTCGAAATAATATGCTATCAATTAATGCCTAGTGGGATACGTACATGGTGAAATTAACGATTTACTTGATCAGTTCAGCGCGCCAACAATAATTTAATTCGCTTTCAGAATAGCGCGCAAAATAACTTTGCGCAGTTATTAGGAACGTGGGCGACATCTGTGCGCAGGGGCACGTTCGTTTGTACGACGGTCACAAGCTACCATATACGAAAAAAACCTCGTTCGCTAACCATTGTCCTTGACTCTTTTGTGCCTTTGACACAGGAGTCATGGATCGGGAAAAAATGTCGGTCAATTTCAATTTTTATCATCGGACTAAATTATATCAACATTTTTACTGCTTAACGAACGCTTTTTTTGCTTACTGTATTAACAAGGATTACGCCGGTTAGCGGACGCTAGATTTTCATCAACCGATCGAAAAATTATCTGCTAAAATTGGGAAAAGGCGCCGAGAAGGATGATAAAATTTCGGATTTTTGATGGTTTTGAATGCCTTCGTCCGTTCAAAATTATGTCCGTTCACGCAATGTTCGGTCAAATAACGACCGATAGGTATTTCAGTATTATTTTGTAATGGGATGGAAGTGCTTTAACCGGGTGAGCCAGTCCAGACCCTGGCTCCATAATATGAAGGACTTGTTTTAATTCTAAACGAAATGCCTGAATTATAGGCAATGGACCAATATCAATGGATTATATATGAATATTGCAAACCGATTAATTTTATGATGAAACATTGCTGATACAGTAATGCAGTTATTGTCAGCCTAAGAATTGGTCAATAAGAAGTTGCTGGTCAACAAGAAATTGCTACCGCAGTAATGCATTTCATAACGAAAGTATTGTGAATACTTAGATCGAGTCATGTACGTGTGCAGCTCTTGTGTGATAGAGATAAATGGAGAGAAGCGCTGTCACGAAACAATTGTTCCAGACTACTTTTGGATTGACCTAGACAGGTAAGCAGGCAGTAATTGATCTGGTTAGCCAATGTCTAAGAAATCATACTTAGACGAATTTACCGAATGCTGCGCTTATTAATATTAATGAGCGCGTGACATTGGAAACTGATCCATAATTTAAGTTTTGCCTAATTCACGCCAGTCTATATTCAAGATTAATCTAACGCCCTTATGTCGGATTTGTATTAAATATGGTATCTGAAAACCCATGCTCATAAATCAAGAGGCTTGCATATAATGAACATATTGACATGGGTGCAGAGTTGAGTCTGTACGGAACCTAGTAGTTTCAGTTCCTTGTTTAACTTGCCGTACAGCAAGGACATCCACTACTTTAGCCCGGCGAGGCACATAGCTCACTCTACATTCTACAACTCCATGTCAAATGTTTCATATATACTAGCCAATTTCACAAGATATATCATTGTGTTTGAGAAGCGCTCGTTAGAACTGCTTCTTTTCCCTTCAGTATCCCACAGTCTCTCGAGTTTCGTAACTGCCAGAGAACTCTCTTAAACAATTACTAGACCCGGTGATTATAAATCAAGAGGCTTGCATATAATGAACATAATATGGTCATTCCATTAACATACCTATAAGCTTGGCCTTGGTATAACTATAACAATAAATCGTAGAAATTCCAAGCTAATTCTTGCTTCGAATAAAGAAATATATCATTCTTTATTCTATACTCCATAGATTTTCCTTAAACACAATATCCATGCCTGGAGCAGTACCTAATGTGCAAGCATACTGTCTGGGTTAAACAAGCTCAGTAAGATACACACGGACACTCACACAACATCTCACACTCCCAGTCCGACATCATGTTACGATCCTGTGTTTTGTTGTGCCTCTTTTTGGGTTTAACCCTCCAGATGCAATGTTTTGTAGGCGAGACGGACAAGCTGGCTAAAGTGGAGTGTGACACCCTGGCAGGGGTAAAACCCCTCGTTTGCGCTAAATACGAGATGTAAGTACTGGGTAGGAAACACGGAATATTTCTAAAAATTATATCGAGGTAGTATTGGGTATTTCAGTATTTCATGGTTACTGCATGGTTGGTAGACACGTCGCCAGTACCGGACACCTGTTAAATTAGTCTACTTCCAGTTCCAAATAGAGATAGTCATGAAGTGATGGCAACGACAGCAATTCAGTGCCAAATTAGACGCGTGTATTGAGGAAATGACTAATAATTTATCAACTCATTAACTTATTAAATTATTAACGCATTAACGTATTAACGTATTAACGTATTAACGCATTAACGTATTAACGTATTAAAGTATTAACGTATTAACGTATTAACTAATTAACGTATTAACGTATTAACTAATTAACGTATTAACGTATTAATCTATTCAGTTAGAAGCCAGGCTCATATACGTCACTGATCTGCTTAATTGTAACGATTTTCCAACTGAGTACCTAGACATCTTTGAGCTCTGAAAGTTAACCATAAAGAAATGAAATGATATCGAAATAGTGCGCAAGTGCAGAAAATTGAAAGTATTTCAAATTGACATTTTAATGGCGTGCGACAAGAGTCAACTACTATCATTCGCAGACAGGGTCTTTAATAGAATTGCATATGTCATGATTGAAGTTTGTAGTGGTCAGGAGAGGAAATGTTTATTATTATCCCGTCGTCAAGTATTAGCATGATAAATCAACAATAATAAAATATATATAGTAAGATAGTAAAACGCCGAATTACCGGGGACGTTGGGAAAAGGAAAAACCCGCAGTAAATCGGGGTTTGCGGTGAATCGAGGTTTTGGTTTATGGGGTCCAAAATTATTATTTTCAAAGATAGAAAAGCCGAAAAGGCCATATCAATAGATGTGATATGTTTGATAATTTCACAAATATACTTAGCAATTCGATAGTATTAAACTATTAGAAATTAAACTAAATTCTTGTTGCCTCTGCATTATCATATTAGAGCATGTGAATATCGCGTTCAAATCGGATCAATTAATATTGCTCCTGTATCAAAAATCAACCCCATACTGAAGAGCGGCTTCCCTCCACTTCAGTTGTCAAACACTTTGAAATCGAAGGAACAACTGTTCGAGACATATAGAATTCTAGAAGAAATAATAATAGGAATGTCAAATATGTCTTCCGGGAGACCTTGATACCGATTCCGAAGACTTGTGGTAAATCGAGTTGCGGCGAATCAGTGTTTTACTGTATTGCCATTATTATGCGTAATAATTGGGAGGACTGCCAAAGTATTGGGCTGTAAAACTTAAAATTAGGGCCGATCAAAGGTTCCTGCACTGAGTATAACTGAGGTAGCACGTGCGTCTCCAAACCTCTGCCAGCAATAACACGAGGAATAGAGCAAGAGCTATGTCTTTATAACGGCCAGGGTTGGTAACAAAAGGAAGAAGTACACATGATGTCCATGATCCGACTTCAAACGGTCTCTGTGAACATCATTATAGCTCACTAAGTCGTAGCTCAATATAAACGTTTTATTTCGGCAGTCCATGTACTGAGTAACGCTAACAAAGTTGAGGCTGATATGTCTTATAAACTTCAAAACTATTAAAGCATTAAGAAACAAACCGATACGATAAGATGGGTAAAATGGTAGGCACAAAGGCGGCACCGCTGTGTTAGTTGACGTAGGACAGCGACTTAATCGATATCTGGTGGATATTTCTCGAGATAAACCGTAGCTCTCAAGTTTATATTGATAGACGGATAGATGCATTAGCCTTGAGTATAAGGAATTAATGAATGGACAAACAGAGGTCTTTGCCCTGTTTGGTATAGCACTCTCACTGTTCGACGAAAGTGACGCAGGTCGCAGGTTATGAGTTTTGTGCTGGAAGAAAAATCAAACGTCGAGTGAAAAGTTCGATGCATGCCCATTTTTAACTGGATATGTGTAAATCAAACTGAAAAAGACAAAGATTTTTGTTCATTAAACGGTGACTGCGTAATTGTGAAACTTTCCTCGTAGAAATTGGCGGGAGATGGAATCCGTCTATCTCAATCACGGATTGGCTAATAGTATTAACATTAGCCTTAAAAATTTTGGTTGGTCGCATCAGGTATTCAAAGTAAAAATTACCGGCAATTCCATATTGTGGACTACAACTACAAATTAGAACGCCAGGAGAGAATTGGCAGCTGTCGCATAATTACTCTGAAATCTGTTAGTGGCGTTCGGCTTGATCCAAATCAAAGAAACTTCAAAAAGAAACTTCAAAATCCATGATTAATTGTGAACATTCTTTAACATTCTAATTTCATAAAAATATCGGATAATCCCATGTACGGTTATGTATTTCGGTGCTAGAACAAATAATTATAATATATGACTGGTCTGCCTATAAATATATCCGCAATTGGTTTCAGACACATGCTATTAAAAATGTGCAGCGGATAAAAATTATGATGTGAATATGTTAAATGTTGCTGAAATGTAGTACTATAACCTCAACAAAATGCCAATTTGACACTATGCAGTATCGTCATACTTGTGGCTAGACTATTTAGGTGTCGTTAACTGATGTCTTAGGAAGGTGTTATACTATTCGCCAGGCTGCAAAGTTATGAAGCAGACAAGTAGTTTCGTGCAAATCGAGTATCTAGATGGCAGAGCAGGGAATGGCTATAAGAATATTGTTGACATTTTAGGCAACTTATCTCAATTTTGGGGTAAAGAGAATCTTATTGCTTATGCAAAATTATGGAAATAAATGAAACATTATTTAAGACGCGACTATTTAATTGCAGATAAATCGCATTCAAAGAGTCTTTAAAAATGTTAAATTGTCTGAGAAACCTTTTGAAGACATATCACGCACTTAAATCCTAGACGCAAAACTAGAGAAATCTTTGTGGTTAGAGCAGAGAGCAGCTCTCTTTAGCTAAACGATACATTTTTCTGAAACTTTTTGAATAAATAATTTCACAACGTCAGCTTAACTAACTTCTTTACTAATATAAATGGTATGATCATAAGTTTAAGAAGTCACGTTTAAGAAAATTTACAATCATATTGATCTTAATATTATATTCATGTTTGGGGGGTGAGAACCAGGGATAGGATGGTTATTGGTTAGTTAAATATCAGTAACGTCTCGCGCTTCATTATCAACATGAGTTTTGTCATGAGTTTTAGTTCAAAGACCACTTATAGACTATAATATAAGTTATCAAAAAGGAAAATAACGAACTCAAATTTTTTATTTGGTTAGTCTGGCGTCATAAGCCATAACAAT
Organism: Bolinopsis microptera; assembly: GCF_026151205.1. Lineage (NCBI taxonomy): Eukaryota > Metazoa > Ctenophora > Tentaculata > Lobata > Bolinopsidae > Bolinopsis > Bolinopsis microptera. Next base: position 7,246,131 of record NC_087072.1, on the reverse strand, counting down.
GTCAGTATTAAAATGATTGTAGGTTACCTTAATTCGTTACTATTTGTGCGAGCCGCGAGGATAGCCGTAGGTGGCGGTTGGAAATAAAGGATGACTGAATTGTAAAAGGGAGCCACAAGCAGCCGAATTGGAAGGGCAGTTTTGCAAGTTGAGGTGCGAAGCCCTGGGATGTCATCGACGCAAAAGTTTGTTTAATGATACAACACAGCGACACGATACTATAAGCTGAGGGGAGATAGAAATCATAAAGGAATAGCAGCTATTTGAAAAAATATCTCTCATCTCATGCTTCACAGGTCTGACCTTACAACTTTAAAAGGGGTTTTGGTATCGGGTTGTCTTGCAGTTGCTGAGTTTCAGGCAAGAATTTACATGCAGAGAAGCTCTCTTATACAAGATTTGGCACTTAGGAATACAAGGCCGATTCTTCAGCTGTTTGAAACACATGTATACTAACTCATCAGCGAAAATTAAACTCTTGAACAAACTGTCAGAAAGGATTGATGTTCTTTGTGGCACAGAACAGGGTCACCCAATGTCTCCTGAACTTTTTAATATATTTATCCATCAGCTCTCTGAAGACCTTAACGAGCTGGAAGAAGTTGAAGTGCCTATCATCAATTCGACACGAGTGACTCACTTACTCTGGGCTGATGATCTAATATACTGCTTGCCCTAAATTCGATGAGTCTCCAGAAAATGCTCAACACTCTCGAATCCTACTGCCTTGAGTGGGGCTTGTCAGTTAACATATCTAAAACAGCTATCATGGTTTTCAACCGTGCTGTGAGGATACTAAAAGAAAGCAAAAACTTCACTTACGGCCAAATATCCATCTCCTCTGTCCGAGAATATACCTACTTCGGCATAACATTTACTCTTACTGGAAGTCTGAGGCTAGCACAAGTGAAATTGAAGCAGAAAGCTATCAGAAGCTACTTCTCACTCGAAAGTAAGATTGACCTACAGTCAATTAAGAAAACTGTGATATTTAAGCTTTTCGACGCCTTAGTTCTTCCTATCGCCTCTTACGGTTGTCAGATATGGTTACCCCAGACCAAATTCATGACGGCATTCTCTTCCCGGAACAAGTTCGGCAACTCAAGGAAATTGCCGAAGATCAGATCGAGAAAGTTCACCTCTCCTTCCTAAAGTGGACTATAAGCGTCGGCAAAAGAACCTCCAATGCAGGAGTGTGGGGTGATACGGGTCGATGTCCTCTTGCTATTGATGCCAGTCCCCAAGTATTTAACTATGTTCGAAGACTAGAAAGCATGGAAACTTCCGGATCGGAAGCCCCAGTTCGACATGCATTCACAGAACAAAAGAAAATGGGCCTATCATGGTACTCCGGCATTACGTCGATGAATCAATTTCTGGCAGAAACGAACGAAAGGCAACAATCACCCATTCAGAAACGAGATGTTCTCCGTTCTTGCTTTAGAACGCAATGGGATGAAGAGAGACAGCTCAACAGAAAACTTGGATTCTACAATTCGATTAAATCAAGTTTTGGTTGTGAAAAATACCTCTCTCTCTATCTTCCATATAACCAGTCAAAAAGACTAGCCCAAATAAGGACTAGCTCTCACCGCCTAAATATTGAAACGGGACGCCATGGACATGTCAGAAGAAACAACATCCTAAATCTATCTGCGCTACATGTTCCACTAAGGACGCCTTAGCCCTGAAGCTAAAACCAACCTCTCCGAGGGAATGGATCTCATATTCACTCAACCAAAGCTTTTAAAAGAGATTGCTAAATTTTTAGTTGATATAGATGCACTTCGTTTCCCGAGAGACTTAGCTTAAATTATAATATTTGTTTCTTTACGGTTTTCGTATCTTATTTCTATGCTATGATTTCATTCTTGTATTGTCAAGCCAGGAGTGTTAGGGCTTCTCTTGACCAATTAACGTTTAATCCGTTTAATCCGTTTAATCATGCATAGTTAAATGATTAAAGAATTTCAGCTCAATCGATCAGCTGAGCTTGTAGGATTACAAGGATTACAAGGATTACAAGGATTACAAGGATTACAAGGATTACAAGGATTACAAGGATTACAAGGATTACAAGGATTACAAGGATTACAAGGATCACAAATTAGAAGTTTTATATTATAATCTTAATAGTCAAAATAATATAATAGTTGTATATAGTAAAATAGTGGTCGTTTAGTAGTTTTCGAGCGAATACTGTTCTGTTTTTGTATTTAGAGGAGTCGAGGAAGTGGGAGAAGTGGCAGACGCGAGTGAGTCTTAATTTGGTGGAAGATTAGTCTGAATTTTGACTTTGAGCGAGTCGAGATAACGCTGAAGATTGCAAAAACTTCTAGAAACAAAGCGTGCGGTGATTCGCGTAAGATGGGTCTGGGTTTCACTGGGGAGCAATTTCTTAAAATGGTAGGATGGATTGGTGAGATGGTCCACATTCAGCTGGGTCAACATGTACATGATCCGTGAATAATTAATATGCTATATGAACAATGAAGATTCGATTATAACATACAGACTTTCCTAGAGTTTCCTGCTATCAAAATAGTTCTATTCATCAATAGTTACAGCGAAATTTCTTATGACAGCAGTGGCGCAATGGCGACAAAGCAGTGACAACAATAGTGTCAAATCAGCGGTGACAAAGTAAGGCCAATAATAGTGACATGCCGATAAGACTGAAAAGAAGGAAACTTTTATTAAAGTGTGTAATTAAATACTACGCGTTGGGTGCAGCTGAGGACCTAGATTCAGAGGATATGATACTGCTGTCTACTGTATCAAAATATTTAACCGGAGCGGTTAGCAAGAGTATTGTCGATAAAATGAAGAGTAGTGCGAGTGGCGTACGTGAGGTATTCCAGGAAGAATAATATCTGATGGGGAGAAGAATATCCGATTTATAATAATATTTCCGGGGGAGGATATGAGGACGTTCCTGGGAAGTGGGAAGGGGAGGTTGCTATAGTTCCCTACCATCGCACTGGCACATAGCGAAGTTGCCCAAAACTCAGAAGCGATTTGAACTAGGAAGCACTGCAGCCTGGCACAATAGGTGCGTCATCGGCAAATATTTGCGCTATCTGTATACCAGGGAAACTGAACAACCAATGGGCTTGAACAGCACAAACTCAACACCTGAAAGTAGGTTCAACTTGCTAAACACATCACGGCATTTTATCCAACATAAACCTTCTGTGAAGGGAAAAGACGAAATTTAAACAGGTTAAAGTGTTAAGACAATGGTTTAGAAGCAGCCTGTCAGCCTGGTGGTGAGCCGGGGGAGCGGGCAGGCGACAGAGACAGCACAGTCACGCTCCTCATCCCTACTTCACACAGATTAGCTAATGACGGCTGGTCATCATTTTCCGGCCGGCCATTATCTCATTTACAAGACATTTTACTCTGCTGCTAGTTTGGATATCTACCGTTTACAGCTAAATTTGAGATACGTTGTGTCTGTTTAGGCTAGATCGATGGCATCGGAGAGGAGTGGCAGTGGTGGTTGGCGTGTAACTTGCCGTTAGAACTGGATAAAAATTGGCAAATATTTTAGACCAGAATTTTTTCAGTTGATGCTGTCATTCTAGAGTCTTGTTGACAGCAGAAGAAAAAATGATCAGTAAATATGAAAAGGATCAATTACTTAGGGGGATATTCACTATTTTCAGTATTGACTTTTAGGAATATAATATGGAATAAAAGTTGTGGTAATTGCAAATATAGATATATATATATATATAGAGAGAGAGATACTGGCGGCGAAGTAGACTGTTTGAGACATGTAACACGGATTAAACAGCATCCGTATCTATAATTGGAGTAGATAGAGTCACTCAAACAAGGAAATAAGCCAAGCATCTCAAGAGATATTATGACTCCGGCATAGGAGACACGCGCTACGCGCTATTTTAAGGCAGCAATAGTTGGGGATGGATATAATTAATGTTCACTTGTTATTTTTTAAATTCCTCCGTGTTTTACAGTTCTATTCTATGGAAATACAGCAGTGAAGAATCAGCATAAGTTTAGCACTTATAGTAAACGTAGCGCAAACTGCTGTTTATTAAAACTCAGTACAGAAATAGAATTAAGTCGGCAGTGCCTTTGTCAAATTTGTTGGGCCAGTCTGAAATGGTACTAAATTGATCATTAAGTTCATTCCAGTCGAATCGGTAGACAAAATCAAACTCGTAACGTTTGAGATAGCAGATATCCAAATATAAAAGCTACACTCGGTTCAAATAAGGAAATGCTGGCGGTTCAAGCGACATGGTACGGTGGCGGTGCAAACCGTCCGTTTATCATAACCCTCCAGAGGGTACAACGCTGCCTACCCGACTGATAATGCTGATAAGTGTGCCAATCAACCAAACTATACAGTGAGCAGTGCACGACTTGCACTGAAGTGTGAAGAACCTTGCTGCTGAGGGCACAACTTTAGAGTATGCGCACTGTTTTATGTCTGGTTCATTGTAGGAGTGGTGTTCCGTATCGTAGTCGAACTGAAGGGGTATTTTTAATTTTAATTTTTAAAAGAGAGGCTGGACCTAGGTGGCCCATAAAAGTATAGCACGAAGATGCTCTGCCAGCCTCTCATGGGTTGTGTCAATCCTCCAGGATGAGGATACCGGGGAAATCTATCAGAAGATGATGGAGGTAAAGTGGTACATGGAATGAGAGGGATAAACTAAATGGTCGAATGCTGAGAGGATGATAACCAGAGATAATGACCTATCGTAGTAGAACCGGAGGGGGTATGGAAACATATAATTATATATAATTGGTATGAAAGGTCATTGTTTAAGACGCTTTAACACAAGTTATATGGAAGCTCCTGAAACAATAACTTGTCGTAATATCAATTAAATATTTTCCATAATTCCTTCTTTAGACTAATTATACTCCGAAATTATGGCAAACTAGAAGTTTCGCATATATTGCGCATGATGCTGTCTAATATGAACTCAAGACGAACCACCTTAACCATAACCGCTCCCTTAGACCCCAGCTAGACGGCACGTCTAGAAATATTATGTAGTAATCAAAGTTAAAGTTATCCCTTTTGGTGCATTTATATAGGTTTAGTCCAGTTAGGTTGGAACGAGAGCCAACTTGTTTGCAGATGAGTCATGACTCATGCTGCTCTTCTGATATAAGGACCATTTATTTAGTTCTCAACTTGTAACTAGTGCCTCAAGATAGGCAGATCATGGTGGATTGCTACTCGGAATTAGAATACATCTTGGGATGAATACCGCAGTCACGGACTACGCAGTGGGAGGAGGAAAACAATGTTTTGGAATTTCACGGAAGCCAGATTATCAGATTGCAGTCAAATTCGGAAAAGATTATTTAATGAACTAATCTAAAAGTGGACGAAAGCAAATTCTGGTCATAGTAGAAATTTTGCGATTATGCATCGGGCATTGTCAAGTTCAAAAGGTCCAGGTCTCCGAAGCATTTTGAACTATAGTTAAGCGGTAGGTAGTAGGTACGCGTAAGTTGCAAGGTTCTTAACAAGACTGAAACCAAGACGCCGGACACGAGCAAGGCGGCTAATTAACCATTGCCACAAAACAATCAAGGTGCTGGTCGTGCAGTAATTTATACTCAATGTTAAAGGAATTAGTTTAGGCGATTGAAGTTTTATTCGAGCAGCAGTTTATACCCGGTGCCAAAGAAATTTGTAGAAATTACTTTCGTTCATTGTTACGTGATAGGCTGTTTTGCCAATAGAACCGTTTAAATAGCTAGGAAATTTTAAAAACATTTTTGGACAAATTCTGCAGATAAAAGATTTTTTTGGAACTAAGAAATTTAAAAAATCAAACGTAAGAATAAACAGCCCTAATATTCGGTAAGAATTAATAATTCAGCCTAACTTTATGTTTATAATTTCGTTATGTCACTCAGCTGCGGGTCCAGAAAATGTTTTAAATAAGAATAGATGGGTTAAAGATTCGGAAAAATCTGGGTTATTGGTATTTTCTGAGGAACGTCCAGTTGCTAACTCATTGGTGCATCCCGTGCATGGTACTGCAGGGTCCAAGGGTTGCCATATAGCTGGACTAGTCTTCTTACCACAAGTAAGATTAATTTCGGGTAAATTCATGAAAAGGTGAGATAAAATTAAATATCAAGATTTGAACAATATTTAATTCTATCAGTTATTAATTGATTAGAAACAACTATGGTAGGTGACCTTCCTTTTGACGTATTAAATCTATTAAACAGAAGATTCAGGTTCTAGTAAAAACATTTAAATGTTAGAGGAATGGAACAAAGTATTTCTTGTCAATGTTCTAGAAGGTCGTTATTTACTCTTACGTTACTTTTAAAAACACTGCATAATTTACGTTTCCTGTTTCAAGCGAGTATCACGCCCATGCCACGACTAGCACGACCGTCATCCCACGTCACACATGGCCCCTCTCGCACAATATAATTGAATGCTTGACCAATGCACAACTTGTAAAACCTTAAAAGAAGTGAGTAAAAAGTTTTTGGAAAAGAACTTGAAACCGGCATTTAACATAAATCTCGGACTACTAAACGTTACCTGGGCCGTAATATAATAATATTATATAATAATGAGCGTAATAGTTCAGCGGAGGGGTGGTCTGTGGTTAATTTCCAAACTAATCGTGTCAAGAATTTAATAACGACAGGTGGATGTTAACAGAATGCAGGGAAAACAGGTGTGAAGTGGTGTGGCTCGTGCGTCAGGAGTTAGCGGACAGTAATCAAGAAGTGCGACCAGACTATTATATATCTGGAATTGAACGGGTAGTCATATAATATTAATCCAGAGTGATTGTGTATTTAGATCAAATAATAGTCATCGCGTCGTGAATGGTCATTTTCACAGTTTTAAGTTATCACATACACTTTTGATCCAACGAAGAGCACTACAAATTGTTTACCTCCATTTCTCTAATTAAACATAATGATCATTGATTTACCTCACAAAGCGTGAACTCCAAACTCATGTCACCAATCAGTATTTTCACTGTGGAGCTGAACTACTGTAGAGATGTGTCACGTGGTCCAAGTCCGGCACGTGCACAATAATTTCTGTCACGTGTTCTCATGCAAACACCTCTACCAGTCTCACATCGAATTCCTGAAAAATAATGATGTTTAAAAGTTGCTGAAGCTACAAAAAACTCTGATAAATAATCACCCCATTGTCCTAACGTCAGCAAATCAGAACTTGATCAGCAGATGTTTGAATGATGTTGATAGTATTGTTGATTGCTGAAGTTTTCACACACCATACCAGAAATGTCAGGCTACTAACTGAACAGTTATAATAAAATTCCACCGGCACTGCCATCAAACAGTTTTTACAACACATATTTTAAAATGATAACCCCAGGCAGTGTGTTTGACTTTTGGCTAAAATCTATCACTGTGGAAAAACACAAACTTTCTTACAGTACTTTGTGGCGTTATAACTCTTTAAAATCTAACGAAGATCTATTTTGAATTTTATTTTGATTTTTTGGCCTAACGGTAAGTTAACTTAATTCATGTTGAAATAAAGAAGGTATGCATTGATATGATAGAGGAAATGCTCCTTAATTTCTCAATTTATTGGAGGTAATTTGTCATCCAATCAGGTATGCCACGCGAGAAACTAAAAATGAGTTAAGTAATGACATTCATCGGTTACCGGGAATGTTTCTGGAGTTAAACGTCAGCCATAAGTAGGAAAGAAGTTGCTTTATAAATTATCCTTGTCACATTGGCATTTAAAAATTGACCTTAGCGCAAATAAATTTGATGGACGGAATCGACACAAAAAGTGATTCAAAAATAATGTTTGTTGGGATTTTTAATGGCCATAATTTCCGAGACAAATTAAAAAACACTCCATTTTTACATATTTAGCTCCTTTAAAAAAAATGTGTCATTTAAAAAATCCCAAATTATTTTTGAATCACCCTGTATATGTTTTTAAATGTTTTTTTGAAAGTCGAAAATGAGAGGCAACCGAGATGTCTTAAATCAAAAATTGATTTGAATTTGAGGTGTCATTTCATCTACAAAAACTTAAAGTATCGATCTATAATTATCAATCAAATCTAATTTACATAACATTAGCACTTCAAATAAATCGAAGTTTATCTACTACCTAATCAGCTAATCTGAGTCTCACTAATAAAACCTAATTTCAGACAAGGTGGCGAGTACTACGGGTCAGCTTGTGGAGCGTGTGTTAACAATGCCTGGCTGAACTGCTACGAGTGTGGTTCTGAGCTGTGTAACACTTCCAACACTGTCCTACCTTCAACTGTCCTACTTCTGGGCCTGGTAACACTGTCCTACCTCCAACTGTCCTACTTCTGGGCCTGGTAGCTGCAACACTGTCCTACCTTCAACTGTCCTACTTCTTGGCCTGGTAGCTGCAACACTGTCCTACCTTCAACTGTCCTACTTCTGGGCCTGGTAGCTGCAACACTGTCCTACCTTCAACTGTCCTACTTCTGGGCCTGGTAGCTGCAACACTGTCCTACCTTCAACTGTCCTACTTCTGGGCCTGGTAACACTGTCCTACCTTCAACTGTCCTACTTCTGGGCCTGGTAGCTGCAACACTGTCCTACCTTCAACTGTCCTACTTCTTGGCCTGGTAGCTGCAACACTGTCCTACCTTCAACTGTCCTACTTCTGGGCCTGGTAGCTGCAACACTGTCCTACCTTCAACTGTCCTACTTCTTGGCCTGGTAGCTGCAACACTGTCCTACCTTTAACTGTCCTACTTCTGGGCCTGGTAGCTTCTTATCTTCTAGGGTGACTCAACCTGTGTTGTTAGAACGTTCGCCTAAAAAACTGCCCACAAGTTATATAATTGTAGTTTCATTATTTTAAGAGGGCAGTTTGTTAATGTTTATGGATTTAAAATGAAATTGATCACGCTTAACATATTTGTCCCGCTATAGAAGATGCCTTTATAAGATTACAACTACTGCATGTTAACACTAGATAATATATGTACATTTCAAAGTTTCAAGACGTATAGCTTACAGTTGAATGTTGAAAGTGAGATTAGAGTATTATATTCGTGTAGACTACTGTAGTATACAGTTACAGATACTCATATCACTGTTTTTTGGGGCACAAAACTGCTGACTTTGAAATTCCCTGATAAGCTGATAATTTGTTTGATATATCCTGTTGTGTGAATTTATTTGTATATTTGCTTCCTGCGATTCTTTTATTCACTTAGTCACTCAAGTACAATTATTGTGGGTATAAGTAAGTACTAGTACCAGTGCCTACCTATCTCAGCTGGTAATATGGTCTCATTCTGACAAATTGTACTTCCTAAAACACATTTAGCTCCTTGCTCCTCTTTTGCTGTCGTTATGTTATTTTTAAGACTGCTGAACAAGGGCGGTACTTTTAAAAAGGGTGGACACGAGGGCAGATCACACGATACTCACTTTAACATGGACACGAGGGTGGGATCAAACACCGATTCAAATGATGAACAAGTAATAAACTTGTAACATTACACAATTTTATTTTAACGTTTGTTTTTGATCTTGAACTTACTTTTAACACGCTAATAAATTTAATTAAGCTGCTAACATAATTTAGCCATATTAAATAATTTGATAACATCTGATAAGACTTTACTGGTTAAACATAGGATTACACGTGCTTTCGATGTACTCAATTAAGAACACAATGTTAACTTAAAATTATAGAACCTTATCATCTTCTTACGTTTAAAAGTGTAATCTCTTCGTATGGAAACAGTTGATCAGATTCCAGAATATTATCGTGTATAAAAGTAGGTTGAGGCTTAGAAAATTGTGTAATGCAAAAGGTTTATTACTAGTTCATCATTTGGGACCTAGTGTTTGTTTCCGCCCTCATTTCTATGTTATAGTGAGTATCATGTGATCCGCCCTCGTGTCCTATACCTGCTGAGGTACTGTTACGAGGTATAATATCCCAAAACATGAGTATAATAACGGTTGCTATGATAACTCCGAAATTTTACAAATGTGTATGATTTTGCAGATTGTAGTTATTCAACAGCGATACAACCTCATCGAAAATATTTCATATTGTGTTCTCCTTTTCCAGAATTTCTTGTAGTTGTACATGTAGTCGTTGCTATTGCATAACTTTATAACTGGTGACACAAGTTTGGTTTGTCAACCGGTTGATAAAGGCTTATTAATTAAGGTACAGTATAAGTCTGGCTTGCTTTGTTTAACGAAACGGACCCAAAATAAAGACAAGCTAATAAAATATAAGTAACAATGATCTAAGATTGAGATCAATACAATGCTAGGGAACTGTTGGCATTAATATGTTCCAGCTCCTTTTTACCATTTTACCATGAGACTTAGTATAGTGTCCCTCAGTCCCTGATCTTTTGTGTCAGTTTTATTTAACGTTCGATAAAAGTTGTTGTAATATCAACATTACATCGCGATCACTATTATTCGATGTATTTTCCTCTGATAATTTTATAAGCGTGTAGACCATGTACCAACACAATATATAAATGCTGCACCTTATAGCCATTGCCTACACACATTTCCAACATTCACTATCTATTATCTAATTGCTAATACAATTGTTTCAACTCATGAGTAACTGACAAATTTCTTCTGTTCTTCCACTTTGGAATATTAAACTTTTAAACTACAAATCATTGACTGTGCAGTGCACCTAGTTTGTATTGTTTCGTTAATTAGTTTTACATCGGCCCGAGATTGAAAAACTGATCTGTAAATTTTGTTGCGTTTATATAACATGTATATAGATATAACAGTCTAGTCCATGTAACAACAGGACTGTTATGTTTTCCCGGAGAAAGAAACGTTTATTAAAGCCTAAAGCTTTAGCATGGTTTAATTAGTTTTGACTTTGTTAACGCAGATCTATACTCTAGTGCGCTAAGTAGGCTTTAGCAGTGTCGCTTGAATTAAGTTTACCATTGAACGAACATCAAATGATGCAGTAGTCTCATGATTGAAATACTGATAGTTGGATAATATCCGGTTGGAAGAGACAAGGACAAATGAAACAGGAAGTTAGGAATGTAGGCAAATTTTCGGTGTCAACGTCATCTTCAGGCTCAAATTATTTGTTATATAGTAGTGTTGAAAGTATTAAAACACTACTATATAAGAAATAATTTGAGCCTGAAGATGGCGTTGGCGCCGAAAATTTGCCTACATTCCTAACTTCCTGTTTCATTTGTCCTTGTCTCTTCCAACCGGATATTATCCTAACCATCAGTATTGAACGAACACTATTATTCAGTAGTTTTATATGAACCCAAAATAAACTCCACTATTTGTTTAGTTCCGAGAGACTAGCACGAAAAGCTGGTATGGAATCATGTGAGTGTGTCAACAAAACGGGAGTGGAAATGGACATGATGATGATGCAAATGACATTCTACATAAGCACCAAAGTCACCGTCTTATTCGACATCTGGGACATCAAGACCCTCTCTGGGATCATCCTGACATCACTGTTCTGGGCTCTAGCAGCGTTCCTGTACCAGGGCCTAAAATACTTCAGAGGTTTTCTAAACAAGTCGTGTCAGTGTGGGGTGGAGATGGGGGTGGTGATAAAATTCCTCAGCAGAACCACCAGAAACAGCACAGGAAGTGCGGGGTATGGTGCTATTGAGGAAACTGAGGGGGTGACCGAGGTGGATAACTCCGGGAGAGCGGTCAACTGGAGGCTCCACCTGGTGCAGTCCTCCCTGCAGTTAGTGCAGACTACAGCTGGCTACTTCCTCATGCTTGTTGTTATGACGTACAACTTGTGGTTGTTTTTGGCGGTTGTTGTAGGGGATGCACTGGGGTATCTGGTGTTTCAGAGGCACTCTTTCGATAACTCTGATCACTGCAACTGAGCGGGACTTTACTGACCAGCGGTGGATATTTGTGTGCTTATGTATAAAGTGTTGGTTATCGATGATGATTGAGTGTTAACAATAAATCGTCCAGGAGGGAGAGATAAATGTGGCGCGTGGATAGATTAAAGCGGTAATTACACGAATATTTAAAAATGTTATGGCCGTGAAATGTGAAAAATATTTTAAATTATTTAAACCACCCTTTTTTATCTATATTATATTTTAAACTTGACGAAATTTCCCCGGCAACGGGGACATAGAAGAAAAAACACCGAAAATCGACCTCAAAATGACCCTCTGGTGATGCCAAACCCAGCTCGCAAATGGAGTTGAAACCTCGCCATTTTTAGCAGGGTTGTAGAAAAAGGATAGGAATAGGCTATAGCATTCTTAGAATTTTGATTTAGGCTTTAGATTTTTTATAATTAACGTCGGAAGTGAGGTTAAATAATCGTTAGAATAATGGCGTTATTTAAGCAAAGGTTTACTGCGCTGTTGCGTAGCAACGATAAAAATGCACGTGCGCGAGCAACCACAGATTAACAACGCGCGTTGTTATGCTGTATGATACATCATAATTTCAAAACTAGCTCACATTTACGCTCACGCTATGACTTCTTATAACTTTGTTTGTGATTGCAATATTTTGATGCAGTAAAAAGTATCGATACTTTTTTTTCGATACTAAATTCGCTAGAGCTACACACAATGCTGACATGACGCCGCGCACACACAATCAACAAAAATATTGTTGTTTTCTAATTACGCAAATAACTTTGCGCAGTTAAACATTTTAATTGCCTGGCAATAATTCAATTGACTGTCATTCTCGATTGAAATATCAGAATTTCACAACTAGCTCACATTTACTCTCCTAAGATTCAATGTGAAGGATGGCAAGTGTAAGGTACTACATATTGGGCGTAACAATCCAATGCACGAGTACTTCATGAATGGGGAACGCCTCCCCCAAGTGAAGGCAGAAAAGGATCTTGGAGTTCTAACTACCAGAAACCTGGACTGGAGTGATCATATAGATAAGTCCGTGAAAAAAGCAAAGTCTGTTATAGGCTGGATCAAACGAAGTTTGATCTGCCGTAACAAATTTGTTATGCTAAATGTCTACAGAACTCTAGTTCGACCTCACATCGAATACGCTGTGCAAGTGTGGAATCTACCAGCAGAGCACGGAAACTGGAGGACTATTAAGAAGATAGAAGACGTTCAGAGAGAATTTACACGAATAATCGACGGGATTGGTATCCTACCATACGATGAGAGACTGAGAATCCTCCAGTTAACAACACTACTGGAGCGCCGTATGAGGGGTGATCTTATTGAAACCTTTAAAATAACGACGGGTAAAGTGGACTATGGACAAGATCTTTTCAGGATATCACGTAGCGGTACCAAGATCCTAAAAGATAAAAGAGGAAATCAGGTCCTCAGTAACCGTGTTGCCAATTACTGGAACAAAGTACCAAGTTCGGTTAAAGAAGCCAGTTCAGTAGACGCATTCAAAGCTCGACTTCAATGTTATAAAAATGAACTGATAGCGAGTGGAGCATCGTCAAAGGGTCACTTCTGGGATCTCAGCGAAACCTTGATGTCAAAAATAAATACATGTGAGCATGATTCATATGCACATTTCATGTCTAATAACCCATTGATTGCTAAATACCGAGGAATCAATGTTTCTTGATTGTTAAATTCAGAACTACATGTTAACGTCCTAAAAATAATTAATCATTAAATGTTCCGGATAGGAACATTTTTATTTTTGATAATATTGTGCGAACTGCAATAGCGTAGAGTGCAGTTGGGTTTCAAGTTTTGTCGAGATGGCCATGTGGCCATAATCCTATTATTATTATTATTATTATAAAGGGTCTCAATAAGAGGTCTCGACTGCCTAGGCGTCAAACCTTGGCAGTCGGTAGTTTTCCTCTGGCCCGGGATCAGCTGACCCTAGGGACCAGAGGGTAAAGGTGTAGAGACTATGTGTATCTACAAATCTTTCGAGGTTGTTTTTACAAGAGACAGGGCTTGCTACGCAAGGGAAGAAAACCGGGAGAAACAATCACAAATTATACAAATAAATATTATAAAACCTAGCAAAAAGAAATTAAAACAATCCTACACTACTACAAATGTTTATTACATACTACAATGTAATACACGATAAATAAATGCTGTATTATCAAGAAACAGGGCTTGCAGGGCAAGGGACGGAACACAGGGACTGGATCGACTGGTTACAGAGTGTATAAAACAGTGATTCAGCAAGTACCCATTGGGTATTGCTGAATCTGACCCACAAAATACCACAATCAATACAAGAATATACAATATTTAAACAAACATCATGTTTATACAAGAATCAGGGCTTGCAGAGCAAGAGAAGAAGAATAAGAGAAAAACTCCAACACATGTATACCCCTTAGTCCAGTAAATAACAATAATTACTTGTACACAAAACTGTATTTAATATAAAATACAAAACAAATACACAGTCTACCCAATATACGGGTTAAAAATTGTATAAACAAGAGACAGGGCTTGCATAGCAAGGGAAGAGATATAAGAGGACCAGGTAAAAAGTGTTTATTACAGTATCCAGTGAAGAATAAACTAAATATAGAATATCTACAGTGTATTATACTCTCAATAAGATAATATGTCTAAGACCATCCTGAGAATTCTGGCTGATCCAAGCAGAGCTGTCTTCTGGAGATTAGAGATGCTCAGATTGCAGTGGACTGCGTCGAGGTGTTTACGAAAGTTAATGGTGATAGTTCCTAATGCGCCTATCACCACAGGGACGATTGTGACCTTTCGTAAATTCCAGTTCTTCTTAATTTCTCTTTTTAGGTCTTGATATTTCAGTATCTTTTCTTGTTCTCTATCCAGGATCCGGGTATCTCCTGGGACTGCAACGTCAATGATAGTTGCTGCGTTGGTTACCTTGTCTACCAGGAGGAGATCCGGTCTGCAGTGTTCGATAACGTGGTCCGACTGGACATGGAAGTCCCACAATATCTTGACTTTTTCGTTCTCCAGCACCTTCTCTGCCCGGTGTTCGTACCACCTTTTACTGCGTGGGAAGCCGTATTCCTTGCACAGACTCCAGTGCAATGCGGCAGCTACTTTGTCATGCCGACACTTATATTCTGTCTGTGAAAGTTTTGGGCACCCATTCAGTATGTGGTCTATTGTCTCGTAATGATTTCTGCAGAGTCTGCAGAGGGGAGAAGAGCCAGGTGTTTTGTCAATCCTGTGCTTCACATAATTCGTCCTAAGTGCTTGGTCTTGGGCTGCTATCAACAATCCTTCTGTCTCCTTCTTCAAGTCTTGTTGAGTGAGCCAGTTCCAAGAGGTTAACGGGTCCGCTATACCCATCATCTGCCTTGGGAACTGTTATTATTATTATTATTATGACGCTATATACCTATATATAACTTATAACTTTGGTTGTGATTGAAATTTTTTGATGCGGTAAAAAGTATCGTTTTTGGGCTATATGATGAAGAGAAATTAAAACATAACTGATGCTTAAAATTTCCTCGAACAAAGCTTTCGATGACACTGTCACTATGAAGACATTTTCCAAGTAAGCAACATGACGGAATCTATCGATTAACTATTCCTCCATCGACTATCTCAACATGCCTATAAAGGTCAAACATCAAGCTTTCGAACTCAAACCGACTTGTGTACACTTCTATGATAAATAATAGGTTATATTTCAGGCGATATTCGTATGTTTATAGCTGACAGGTGCGTTCACTCTGTCCATAGAGCTAGCAGAAGATATGGAAGAAACGTTCACAGGGTAAAACATCAGATCCTCTCCATTCTTTCCCTAACATATGAAACGGGAATAAAGATAACGAAATCAGCCACTTAAAAGATAATAAAATATAGGAACCACACTACACGGCAAGGTAAGGTCCTAAATGCTTGTATTAATTCGGTTCGACACTGTTATTTTAATCACTACACACACGACAGGTGCAATTTCGTACAGGGCAAACAAGGAAAATTACCTGAGTGAAGTGGAATTTGTCTGTCCATCAGGATCCGGTAAAGTAAGTTTCAAACTTAACTATACTTCAGTTTACTGACGTTATTCTAAAGGAGTGCTATTCTGAAGAATTACAAATTATACGAAGTGAGACAACTAAGTATCCTGATATATCGTCGTCTCACTTCCTTAGACTTCTAATACCATTTATCATACTGGGTAACTGGGCAAACGAGGTAATCTCATTCCATATCTCCAATTGTTTTCAGACGTTTATAAGTTATTAAATAAATAATTAATTACAATATAATATCCCAGATCGGTGATTTCTGCAGCGAGTGCCCGGAAGGCTACTTTCAAAACTCCCAAACTCTAAGGTGTGACCGGTGCCCTATCGGGTCCTTTGCGGACAAGGAGGGTGAGAGCACGTGTGTGGAGTGTCCTAAACGTGAGTAAACAACAATTAATATTCAGCAGGAAATCTTCGGGCTAACTTACTGCTCTCGTTCACTCGTTGACTGACCATAGTTTTTTGGCCAACGTTCGAATAGCGAGGCCACCAGACCTTCTATTGAAGAAGCTGAAAAACCCTCACCCCATCTCCCCCACAGCACTAACTACGTTCCAAGACCGGAGCACGGCCAGCTCGGACTGTATCTCCAAGTGTACGGTAAAGAAGACAAATAACGGGACAGAGGAACCGGCCCAGGGGTGGAGTGTAACCAGCAGTACTATCATCCAGGTGGAGTGTAAGCCTGAACACTCCCTCGCTACGGCTCTGATACTTGGTGAGTGACGTTCTGATGTTTGGGAACTGGGTGACTGTGAGGATGTTGAAGATGGGAATGTATAATAAGTTTCCAGTAGCAGCGTGTAACACTGGGTTTTGATTGAGGGATTATTGCATCATTTTACGTAAAAGTTTCACACAGACGCAGTTTTCTTGCACTTTATTTATAAATATACACATCTCTTACCTCAACGTCCTTTATACACATATACAGTATACACCTACACTTGTACATCTACATTTATACATATTTACACACCGTAATCACAAGCACCCTAGTTACCAGTACCTAGTTACCAGTCCCCTAGATACCAGTACCCTAGTTACCAGTACCCTAGTTCCTGTACCCTAGTTACCAATTCCTAGTTACCAGTACCCTAGTGACCTGTACCCTAGTTTCCAGTACCCTAGTTACCGTCCCTAGTTACCAGTACCCTAGTTCCAGTACCCTAGTTCCAGTTCCCTATTTACCAGTACCTAGTTACAGTACCTAGTTACAGTACCCTAGGTACAGTAACCCTAGTTACCAGTACTCCCTAGTTACCATTACCTAGGTTACCAGTAACCTAGTTACCAGTATCCTAGTTTCACTACCCTTGTTACCAGTTCCTAGTTCCAGTACCCATGTATACCAGTACCCTGTACCAGTACCCTAGTTACCAGTACCCTTGTTCCAGACCTTAGTTACCAGTTACCCTAGTTACAACTCCCTAGTTACCAGTACCCTAGTTCCCGTACCCTAGTTACCAGTTATCTAGTTACAAGTACCATAGTTACCAGTACTAGATACCAGTACCTAGTTTATACCAGTACCCTAGTTACGACTCCCAGGTACAAGTGTTCTGAAGGAAGGCTCCCCACTGCTACGCGACGTGTACCTCGACAAAGTACCTGATAACGTGATGTTATACCAACTGTCACCACAAACGAACAGCTCGTACACGAGAACAAGACTACTGTCGTTGGTGTGACTTTATTCATTTATCACACGTATGTTTTTATTTATTTAGCAATTTTAAAATTATTTGTTAAAAGTTATTTTTAGTTATGAGAAAATTTTACTTTCTGCAATTTCTCCGTAATCTAATAAACTGTAATGCAACTGTGATGGACCACGGGTTCGGACATTGATTTCAGAGCGCTTCATAAAATCAAATATAAAAACGGTGGTTTTTAATCTATATTTTCAGTTGACCTGCAATAACGGTGTTCTGAACTGGCCTACATGTGACAATGTATCAGTTTCTTACGTAAGTGTTCAGTGTTTTCAATTTTCCCAACTTTTACAACACGATCAATCAATCACATACTTCCTAGAGTATGCTCACTCTGTAAAACTACGTGAACTGAAATACCAACTCTAAACTAAAACCCTTTATTTCAGATAGGAAACAGGGATCTACATACTTTTCATAGCAGTGCTGGCATTGGGAGTAGTCACCTTCATAATGTTTCTTATCATCTGTACCTCACTAGAAGGCGCGGAGGTTCAAAGGTAGGAGGGAAAGTTCAGTTTCATTTAACCTATATTAGACGATCAAACACAAAAAGTAAACATAACGCAGCAGAATCCAAATGAATTACTAGTGTAAAAGACAGTAACATATTCCAAATGACAATCACAGTTTTTTTTTCTAGGAGGAAACTCGCGTCAGTGCAGACATATTGCGGAGCCCATTAGAAAGCCGATAGTCAGCCTGCCAGTCATGTATGACGAGTTCTCAAAAAGGGTATGTGACTATTAATGTTTAAATAATTAATACATTAGTAAATCATATCCTCTTTCAAGGATTGCATATTTAATATCCTCATCATGGCATTGAATAATTTGCAATCCTTATAAGTTATTTGTGTATAAATTTGAAAAACTTAAACAGACACAGACAACACGTGAACCCAGGCGGATATATTTACAACGGTGGTATAGCAAGGTGGAAGCCAGAGTTCAATTTAATTCCCATGCACGACTCGATGCAACAAAAATCCCATTGCTCTGGCAACTTACAACAGGAAGAAAAACAAAGCGGGGGCAAGTATAGTAACCATAGTACCTAGTAACCTTAGTACCATAGTAACCATTTTCGGAACTTATAATCTAAATAAATCTGATAGTCAATTAGGTTTCTCACTGCAGGACACATGAACCATGTTTTTATCAGGGGATTAAGTCCCGTACGACATTATCACGTGTAAAGTCTCGGCAAAGTGCCGATCCCCTAGATGATTTCTACAACGCACGCTACCTAAACGGCTTGGAAGGGACAGTGAGTGTACATTGTGCTCAGACTCCTTTACCACATACTAACGTCACTTCTGGAAGATGGTCGTAGAACAGCAGTCTATGGATCCGATCAACGTGCACCCTTCAGGTCAGTATTTTGTCTAAGATTGGATCAGTCGGGCTGTTTCCTGTTTTTTCTTTTTTGCGGCACAATGATATAAAAATGAACTTATACAGAGCCTGACCCGGCTTAATCTCAGGGGATAGTCAGTCCGTCAGAGTACCCACAGATACTGGCCAGAACATGACGGTCTGTATGACAACATTTGGTAAGAACATTGCCAGTACAGAATACGATGGTATCATGATCGACAGTTCACCAGTTGGCCCCGTCGAAGGTAGGCTACCATATTGATTTTTTCACAGCTATATTATGCCTACTACTTCACCAGTTCACAGTTCACCTATGATATAAAAATGCAGTCTACTTATTTTTACTTTCGTGATCAGGAGCTCGAGAGTTACTTACATAATATGTATTGTAAAGCACCAAACTTATTGACTATTTTCAGTGGCCCGAAACACCAAGCGTCTTCACCTTCACGAAGTGAAATCGGAGAAGCGGAAGTTGAAGAAGAGGTTGAGAAAGAAGAAAGCGGGAGTTGAGAAGAGGAGACGCAGAAGAAGACGAGGCTGCAGAGGAAGAAGAAGAGGCAGTAGAGGAAGAGGCAAGTAGAGGACCCAGAACCATCTGTAACGAATCTAACAGAAGCCTTAGCACAAAATACAACAGAAGAAGCTGAAACTGAGCCGCTGCCGGAAACATCAGCGACAACCTGACAGCAACGGAGGCCGCTACAGAAGCTGAAACGGAGAGAAACGGAGATGCTGATGAGGGACGATGATCAAAGTCGGGGTTACTATGAGAAACCACCAAATCAATAAAGACGCATTGTCACAGATGGTTGTGCTAAGACAACGCTTCCTTTGGAAAATACAGTGAGTGAAGTCGGATATTAGTTTAGTTCTGTTGATGGACTACAAAGGTTTAAAGAAGCAAAGACATTTTCAATCATATAAATTGTCGATTATAATTACACAAATTGCTAGCACTCTAAACTTGGATTTATTTCAGGAATAGATTTGCCCTACAACTTTCTTTCATTGTGAAAACAGGTCAGACTTTGATCAATCAACTCAGTTAAAACCTTAAAGTTTAAGTGCAAATACACTGCAAAAATTGAGTTGAAGTTTTAAAATATTAAGTTTTAAGAGATTCAATCACCAGTTCCCCTTTAGATTCATTTCGACAAATGATGAGGAACGGGGAACCGGACATGCAGCGGTTCCTTAAAGATTGATAATGGTTCCATCGTGACATAATTAAAATTCACACCTAACAAAGGGTCTATATCATGACAGGTAAGAAAAAAATTCAACACAGCTGTGTTGCCACTGGCTATTTGTATTAAACAATAGAAAGATATCGTTGAGGGATATGTTGGTCAGTTCGGTGAAAACTGGAGATTACTGAACGAAAAACAAAAGTACCTGGAATACCAATTTCAGTGACTACGGGTCAGATCGGCGAGTTTGTTCCTGCGCCATGACTACATATGGACCTGACTGATCAGCGAGACAGACCTCATCATTGCAGGTATACTTAATTTCATCTCAAACTTTCAGTTTTAATTAGAATTGGTGACAATGAAAAATTAAAATTTAAAAGGTTAAGGCGAAATATCAGATCAATTAGGTAGATAATATCGCCAAACCTGTAGTTCATCAATCTGTTGTGCACTAGGGATGACGAACGCATTGCGACTAGCAGCGTCCTATGATGATAGCCACTGTACGACGTACATCTACCTTCACCATCTTATGGTCTTCAATCCTAGAGAGAGAGGATTATGAGGTGACTTTGGTATTGGGATTGAGTATCTTTATAATAAGGAAAAATCATTTTGGATATAACTAAATTTTCTATTAATTATAATGTACAATCACTAAGAATCATCGTGATTTAAAAACGGAGGTCTCATTTGATAACACAGTTTTTGTCCACCAGGATCTTAAAATATGTAGGCTTCAAGATGTAATCCTCTAGATCGTAAAGGAATGCTCAGTTTCTTGTGAATCTAGTGTAAGTAGACAATTCGGAAAACCAAACCGTAAATAATCCAGGCATGCGTGAATCATCTAATTTGTACGTTATTTCTCAATGCACCATTTCTCACATACAACATTTATTTAGTATACTGTCTGTTTTAAAATATCCGATAGTGCTAACTGTGACCCCATCAGGTAGTGGCTCCGTGAAATCAATTAGGGCAGTAGGCAGAGCAGTGCGGGGAGGGACAACGAAATTCAGTGCATTAAATCTGTTGCTACTGTCATTCAGGTACTTAAGATCTTGAATTTTTCAACCATATTCATAGCTTTTTCTCGTCAGAAACTATGTAATTTTTCATAGTACCATAATGTTTTATTGAGTAAAATCAGGTGTTGACAGTTATACACCTCAGTGTCTGTTTGGAAAGATTTCTTGGAAATTCTGATAGCGATTCAGATTGAAAGCTCTGATCGAAATAATCTCATACATCTCACTCTACAGTACCAGCAACCGTCCCATACAGATATAGACTAAAATTAAAAACTGGTTAAAAGTCAATGACATCTGTGTTCTATTGATGCTTCTAAATTGCGCCGTAGACTTTCTGTTATAATGTCAGATTAAATGAGTTGGTTTTGATTTTTTTTGGAGTTATTTGAAAAGCTACTTGTCTCTGTTTACGCTCAATGCCATTAAAACTAATTGTGTTTTTCACGTGATCAATTCGACAGCTAGAGCACATGGCGAGCGTTTTATTGATCTTTTTGTGCTTCTCGATTGATCGTTAAATGAAAACGACTGCAACATTGAAAAATAGTTTTGTAAATATTTGGTAGGTTGACTCACACAGTTTTTATGTTTCGAATAATTAGGAGTCGGGTATATCGACGTGGGCCATCTGTACGTTGTGTTAATTTTGATCCATCTTGTAATTGTTAGTCGACATGATTATACAATATTACGTTAAGCCGGATGCTCAATTAAAAACGAAATCTTGTTTAATTTAAAGGCGTGAATTAAATATCGGTTTACAATTTTTTTTCTTAATTCTAATTTCTTCTGAACTGACGAAAATTTACTCCACAAATAAATCAGGTTAAAAGCCAGGGCTTCCTGACTTTGATATAGTTTAACTGTTATAGTAATACTATAACAGGTCAGCTGATAACAAATGGGAGATTGCTGCTTTATGCGTAGGTAATTATGCTTGAACTTATAGTTTTCAGTTAACCCCTGAAAATGAGTTTATTTTACTTTATAGGTTTCAAGGGGACGAGTTAACCAAATTGGTCACTCTATGGCTTATATCTAATTACATATTGGTCGAGGTTAACATAACATTTTAGTATCATGATAAATTGCAGTTTAATTCCGTATCATTTACAGAACTATTTAGCCTCATCAAATCATAATGTGCGTAATTTTTATTATCCAATTATTGAGACTGTCGCAAGAGTTCCGACTATATGACGCGGACGCGACGGGCTTCCCCTATCCAGTTAATAGTTACGATCAAATATAATACTGGTCACGTTCATTATCAAATAGAGGATTGTCACCATGTTTTCATCATGACAAATTCCAGTTTTCTCGAACGTAATATCTAACATGATTATGACCCGATGTGTTTTTGTTGCCCCTTCTTATAGCAGCTCTATCTAGAAAATGATCAGTCATTATTAATTAGGGGCTGGTTTACTATCAATAAGTATTTATATAAGAAAAAGTTAAATGCCAGTCGTTACGTTATGTAAAAAATCGGTGATTGAGCTGGTGAAATCAAAACTACATATTATTTGAAGCGATTGTGCTTGACAACGAATTTTAGGTACATTTGGTTGTTCCTGGTTTGATGAGCCTAAGCGATAATATGAGTTTGTTGCATTTACGCAAAACAAGGTTAGACGTGAATAATGGTGCACATTATTTATGATGAGATGATAGTTTATTTTGATTGGGGATTCTTCTGACACAACATTTTAATGACATTTACGAAGAAAGTAGTCATGTAAAATTACTGGAAGGATTATCTGCTCCGGTCAGACAAGACAAGCTTACCTTAAAAAGTGCCGGTTATCGGTATTGGTGTATGGATTGATAGGACTTCTATGATGAAAAGTAAGATAAATTAAGTGCATTTTTGCAAAAACGTTTTCGTAACAAGGATAAAATTGAAGGTACTTCTACTGAGGATCGAGCCCATTAGTCAACAGACACCTTGAACCTATGCAAGAGGTAGTGAGCGCTGAACAGTGTTGGAATATCACAGATGAAGGAGAACAAGGGTTTTGTTCAGATCAACAGAACGAGATCTATTCGTCCGACTTACCACGTAGGCGGTGAGGGCGGCATATCAAATGACACCGAGGACAAACCTGGAGAGGACCACCTACGCCGGATCGCAATTTGGAAGGTATAGCTCGTTGGCTGTTGCCGGGCGCTTGTGGGTGAGCCGCGCTGTAAGAAACTGATGGACGCCCACTTATAAGGATCGCAACAGTGTCACATTTTTCGACTTATCGTTGTCTTTTGCGGCCTACGCGGAAGTGAGCAATTCCGGACTATTCTTTCACAACTATGTGGACATGGATGGAGATATGTTTAAAACAGCAGTTGTGTTCCTATTGTAACTGAGGTGTAATTATTAGGAAAAGAAGAACAAGCACAAATGTATTTTTTCAAGATATCACTCTTTTGAAAAATAGGTTCATTACATGATTACGAACTCGTCTAACGTAACTAATAAATATTGATTGCTATTTCACTCCATTATTCTTACAGTTTTACAGATATTTATTGACTCTTGAGATATGTCTTAATCATTTGATTGATTTGATTTCATGACAAATGAGTCTCTGGGAACCGTGCTATGTGTCTTTTAATAACAAATTGATGGACGAAGTTTTCCAATGTACAAAACTGAAAATTCCGCAGTATAATGTACAATCACAATCTATTTCCGAATTAAAGTTAATCAATAATTCCATTTCATTTGTCAGTTAGGCCACGTAAGGAAACAAGAACTCTGTCGCGGGAATCATACTAAAAAAATCTCAAAATAAGTTCTCCGAAATCTTCCATGTATAGGGTCGGGCCTCAGGTAGATTTGAGCTTTAGTAGTTTAAAAAAGCGAAAATAAAGAACGGGAGCGTCTTTATTATCTTCTTTACCGATGTTACACTATATCTTCGTGATGAATTCGTGTTTTGGAACCTCTAAATTGAGGGGCGCTGGTCCATTCTTTATTCGGGCGCATCTGAAAAAAAACAGTGGTATGAGTAAACGTTTTTTATTTTGCTGGTTTACACAGATTGTGATCAAACGACTGTACTTTCTAAGTATTGGGCTAGTTGTGTTACAAATTGGTAAAATTACTGTACATATTAAGCACCTGGCAAGATAACGGATAAAAAATAACACGTTCACTATTTTTACGGCATAAAAACAATCACAAGATCGACCTTCTTATAATTCACAATGGTGTCGTAATGAGCACATGACAAGGCAGTAATATCTTCAATCCCAGCATGAGAGATGGGAACCACAACCCAGCTGTGTACACACTCCAGAAGATTAGAAAATTCTCGTTTCACCACACCTGACAATACACGGGTTTTAGTAATAGAGAATAGGTGTACCGCCAATCCCTTACTTTGTGTTGGGTTATGCATCAAATGATTTATTTGTTATGATTTTGGTAGGGGTATTGGTGCTTATAACGCTTAAATTTAAAATTATAGAAAATCATCCTTCTCTCTGAGAAATGTCATGAAAATCCAATCAATTTGTCTGTAGCTCTTAAATTCAGACTCCCAGCCAGGTCCGGCCCCTTAATTATTAATTGAAGCCCTGAGTGATTGTGCACTAATAGCTCAAGACAGCTACAAAACACGAAAATAGCCCTTTTAAAAAATAAGTCCATAAACAATTAACATTACCTCTCGGCATCAGTTTGAGGGTCTCGCATTTGGGACACATTTGCGGCCGTTGACTTGTCAATCTCAGCCTGGGTCGATGTGATGAACAGAGGCTTACCTCGCACGTGAAACAGCATTCTTTCCTGTGAGTAAAGTGTTTTAGTGCGCTTAATTCAACTCAGTCATAAGAGATAAATATATATACATTAATAATATATTATATTATATATAATATAATATATATATAATATAGTATATATATATATAGTATATATATACATTATAAGGACGAAAAACTTACGAAGAGAAATTATTATAATAACACTGCAACGGCCACTGGGATCCAATTACCTTCAGGGACAGTTCCGAGATCGGATCTCGATGGCAGCAGCAGCGTTTTACTTGTCACGAACGGGTCCCGAAGCAGAGCAAGACCGTAAGTGTATACTTTGCCAAGTACAGGGACAATGCCTGAACTAGGCCACCATTAATCATGTACGGTGGTAATGGAGGGAAGATCTTTGTTAGTCTTACTTATCTGTTTTATGTGTATCTACTATCTATCATAAACATGATGAGAAATAAAGGTTACAAAACGTTGATATTATGTTTAGAATTAAGAGCTGATAACGCGAACGGCTTCAAGCAAAGTTTCTTTTACGTTTTGTCTAGCATTCCTGTCGATTGCATCAGTTTGAGACTTCCAATTTGATTTTTGTCTTCATCCCTGAATGCTGGTCTGGGGCATATCTCCGTGTAGAGATGGGGTGCCATCTCTCCATTGCCACGCCAGAAACTTCGTGTCTATGGACTTGCACCACTCATATTTCTTACTCCATTTTCTCGATTGCTGATATTATGTTGATGTTATTTTAATGTCGTAAGTGACGTCACTTATCGGAGATCGAGATAAGGGTATTCTGGAATTGTCTGACATATCTTATAATCAGATGACTATAGTGAACCAGCATAATAACAAGTTAAAACAGATAATTACAGCGAGCTTGGATGATCTGGGGCAGCGCAGTAGTTTGTGGGGCGGGCATTCAGCACTGGCAGTAGCGAGGAAAAACTCTCGGACTTTTGATCGTAACAACATCTTTTCAGCGTTTAGTGCTATATTACTACCCTAATACTAGACAATGATAAGTTAGAAGGATTTATGATTTAAGGCAACTTCCCCAACCAGGTGAGAAATTCTTTTAGAGATGCTGTCATATTTTGTAACTGATTTTTAGCTGAATAGCGTAAAAAATTTTTGCACTGAATTCCAACGAGATAAGGTACGAAAGATGTTTAAAGGGGTTGTGTAAAATGTGAGATTTGACTGTCGTCTATTATAAAAATTTATCTTCTTGAAGGCAGATGATTGCCCAAAAGTTATATACATCAAAAACGAACTTTCTATCACACAAATTACTTCAAGATATACGCTTGCTTCTACCCTCACGCCTCTCGCGCCCCCCGGTCAAACATCAAGCGGTCCCCCATTCTTACTGCCTACTATTAATTATCGTGTTATTTCAGTCTTTGTGTATTGATTTATAGTGCTTTATTTTGATTATTTTAGGCACGTCAGATTTCCTAATTTTGTTCAAAATGTTATGTACTCTTATTATAAGATTTTCCGGCATAAGAACTTAGGTCAAATTTGCCGGCATGTTATTATTATTAAGTTATATGTAATTTAAAATTCACTGTTGGCCCTCATCATTCCTAACATGTATATTTTGCCGTATTCTCGTTTTAGTTACCGTCTTATTTTATTCTATTGAACTGTGTTTGATGGTAACAACTATTAGCTATACTGTAAACGATATTAGCTATTATGGTATACGACTATTCGCTATACTGGTAATAAACTATTAGCTATACTGGTAACAACTATTAGCTATATGGTATAACTATTAGCTCTACTGGTAACGACTATTAGCGATACTGGTAACCACGTTATTAGCTATACTGGTAACGGACTATTAGCTATATGGAAAGACTATTAGCTATATGGTAACTAACTATTAGCTATAATGGTAAAACGACTATTAGATATAACTGTACCGACTATTAGCTATACTGGTAAGGAAACTATTAGCTATACTGGTTAACGACTATTAGCTATATGGTAAGGACTATTAGCTATACTGGTAAACGACTATTATCTATACTGGTAACCACTATTAGCTATACTGTAACGATATGCTATACTGGTAACGACTATTAGCTATACTGGTAGACAACTATTTGCTATACTGGTAACGACTATTAGCTATACTGGTAACGACTATTAGCTATATGTAAGCTATTAGTATACTGGTCAACGGACTATTAGCTATACTGGTATCAACTATTAGCTATACGGGTAAACGACTATTAGCTATACTGTAAACGGGACTATTAGCTATACTGGTCCTAACACTTTTAGCTAATAATGGTACGGACTATTAGCTTAACTGGTAACGACTATTAGCTATACTAGTAACAACTATTCGCTATACTATAAGTAATATACTATTAGCTATACTGTAACGATATTAGCATATGGTTAAACGATATTAGCTATATGGTACGACTATTAGCTATTCGGTAACAACTATTAGCATACTGGTAACGACTATAGCTTTACTGGTAAACGACTAGTACTATAATGGCTTGTTGAAGCTACCAATTTCCTTATTTTGAGGTTCACTGCGTGACATTGACGTGTAATTGTATATTATTTATGGACTTTCTGTTAAACTTCAAGCAAAATATTTGTTTTGTGGCTAATCGGAAGAATAAAAGATTAATCTAAGAAAATAAACAATAAAAGTTTGGAGAAACGTAACAGACACACAAACACAGCAAGAACACAGTGCAAGTGTTCAAATCAGAGTTGGATTTGAGGCTGCTTGGCCGCTTGCTAATGGGGAGGGGGCCCGCTTGGACATCTTAAGTCATTTTTTATTTTAGCGCTAGTGGGTGTTAGGAAGTAGTATAGATTCAAACTTCGACTAAATTGTTGCTTAATTAAACTGTTTGGATAACAGAGCACTAAACATGTGTCGTAAAACCGCATTTACTCACCCTTTAAGCTGAAAAATCACCAAACAATCATTAATTTAACTGAAGTATCACAATACAAAAGAATATTTTAATAAGGGTGCAAAAAACCATCACTTATAATTTTACCCCTCATTAAAATTATCTTCATTATTGTTATAAAAAGGACTGCAAGAAAAAAATAAAAGGTTATATTTTAGAAATAAATGTTTTCAAGAACGTTCTGGTTCAGTGCTTCTATCGAGTAAAATTCAATTTTATGCAAATCTAAAATCTTCAAAAAGATTAGCTGACTGCTGTCACATTTAAGTTTCAAGTAACTACATCATATTCATTTTTAAAAAAATATTTTAATCAAATTCAAAAAACGTAAAAAAATATATCTATAAATACAACTATAATTAAAATGTGGGTTACAATTTATTATATCAATACTTTTTATCAGACGAAAAATTCAGAAAAAACTAAGATTATTAAATTTACCTTAGAAAAAGTAATAAATACAGAAAACACGGAAAGATTTAGTTAAATCCAGGATTTTTAAAATATTTGGTATCATTGTATACTGTATAGATTAGCTGCTGATCTCAGAAACACACGGCCAAACTCTTGGAAAAAACTTTGGATTGCGGAGATATCGCTATTTAAAAACGGCTGTAGCTAAATAATTAACAAAAATCTGTGTAATTTTGATAATTTGGGCTTGACGTCTACCTGTTTTCAATAGCTCATTCTTTGTGATTTAATAATAATTAGAACCTTGGAAATTTCGGGGAATTTCTGTACAAATATCATCTGACACAAATAGTATTAAAAACAGAAGGTTTTGACTATATTGTGTATTTGGTATATAACACCATGGTATCGGCAAGCAAGAAACAAACCTTCGCGTACATTTCATAACATAACGTTAAGTAGGATAGGCGATCCAAACAACCAGAAGATTGAACATTTTTGGGATTATTTTTCATTTGTGTGCTAATGTGATGTGCTAGTTGAAAACTAATAATGTTGTACAATATTAGTATTAAATCTTGATAGCTAATAATTTAAATTTAATTATTGTGCAATATTCAAGTTCGATGAATAATGGAGTCATGAAAAACTTATCTAGGGACCAAAAGCTCTAATTTTAATAATCTGGAACAATAAAACGTCCTAATATAAAACGCTTACATGCTAATTGAAAGTAGCGATATTTCTTTAATCGCAGCAACCCCCCCATGTTCACATCGGCCGATAATCTTGGGACCAACATTTCTGCCAATTATGTTTACCACATTATAAATGGAATAATAATAACTCGTATTTACAACATTTCTCGAAGAACAGCTTGTTCGCAGTGACTATGACAGCACTGGAAATTACCAGTAGTGCTCCACAAACACTCAGCACATCAGGAATACTGTAAAAGAACACAACCTGAATAGCATATGCAACAACTATATCACAATTTCTGATGAGAACCCCTGGACCAGATTTCTCTATGGCCAATCCACGATTTGAAAGGAGAAGAGCAGCACACAAACCAAATCCTGCAACACAGATAATAATAATAAATAATAAATTAATGTTATTTCTATACAGCACCAAAAGGTTAAATAATTTAAATTTAACCCTTATGCACAGCTGTAAATGATACTTAAATTAACGAGAGTGTGCATCTTTGCCTTAGACGGAGGTGGAACAAGAAACTGTTCAGAAAACAGGCGATAAAAACTGTAAAATATAACGTGACTAAATAAGGCAGATGCACCTAACAAGCAGATATCCAAGAAGGGTTAGCAGGTTTTCTAACAGAGGACTAGAGGAAAGGATAATGACTACAAGAAAACGCAGTATGAAACTCAACAGCCTAACAAATTTAAAAATCAGGTTTATAAAAATGAAATTCCCTGATATATTAAAAATTCTATAAAAACTCAAGAAAAATTCCTTAAAAAATCCATAGAAATTCTATAGACTCCAAATATACAAACAATCTGAAGTTTCCAATATACAATAAAAATTGATTGAAGAAGTTTACTGCAGAACAGTAACTGATGATAAAGATTATATCTGAAAATCCAATAGAGTCATACCAAACAATCTGGGCAACATAAAAGTAGAGACAGTAAAAAAGAGAAGAAAAAGATGCTCTAGTACTTGAGACAAAATACAAAGAATAAGGTAGCTTTCTCCCGGGTGCCAACCCAAAAAATGTTGGTGTCCCAGGATAGAGCCTCCTTTTCCGACCTACACTACAATTTTGTTGGCAGACACAGTGAAACGCAAAAAAAAAAGATTATTATCTTAAATGTTGCCCAAAAATCCTTGAAAACTAATAGCCTAAAATAATTTAATTTGAAGCGTGAAATTGACCTGCTATAAGATAAACATTTTAATTAAATTTTAACCTTCAATAAAGGATTAGTTACTCAGTACAAATCAAAGGACTTTCTAAACAGGTGAGCTTTAAGTTTTCCCTTAAAGTCCTTGATGTTTACACATTTCGTAATTTCTTGAGGAAGATTGTTCCATAATCTTGGAGCAGATGAAGAGAAGGCTCTGGGTGGACTGTTTATGGGGCAATGAAGAGACACATCTCTTCCACCACTGGAATTGTACTTAACAAGGTTTGACAGGTATGAAGGTGCTAGCCCATGGAGCAGTTTGAAGGTTAACAGGAGTATTTTAAATTCAATACGTTCTTGTACCTTGAGCCAATGAAGTTCTTTTATGTAGGGATCAACTTCTTCTCTCTTCTTTAGACCTTTGACTAATCGGCATGCTCTGTTTTGCAGAGATTGTAGCTGTTTCAAAACAGAATGATTAGCTCCAAAGTAAAGTGCATTACAGTAGTCAAGGGAACTGATGATAAGAGATTGCACGATGATTTGCATTTGAGTTTCAGAGAGGAATGGTTTCATTTTTGCAATGTTTCGCATCTTGTGGCAGTTTGCAGCTTTGAGCTTCTTTATTTGAGGATTAAATGTTAGTGTGGAGTCCAATGTGAAGCCAAGGTTTTTAGTAACATTGACAAGTCTTATGCAGACAGAAGGTTTAAGGAAGACACCACCAATTTCCAACTCCGACAAAAGACGTTTTGAACCAAAAACCATGATCTCAGTTTTTGTCGGATTTAGTAGAAGGAAGTGATCTGCCATCCAGCTCTCAATTTCTTGAAAGCAGGAGGGCAGGTTTTCGCTCAGGACGTGATATTCTGTAGGAGTGGAAAATGACTTGTAAATCTGATGATCGTCAGCATAGCCATGGATGAGGAATTGCTTTGATTTTACAGTCGAATATATTGAGCGGATGTAGATATTGAACAAAACAGGGCCGAGGACAGAGCCTTGTGGGACACCAAATTTTATAACAATTTCTTCAGATTCTAGGTCACCGATCTTTACTTTTTGACAACGACCATGGATGAAGCTGGTAAACCATTTTAAGGCAGTTCCCTCGATCCCAATCTCACACTTCAATATGTTGATTAATTTTCTGTGATCAACAGTGTCGAATGCAGCACTTAGGTCTAAAAGCATCACAACTGTCGCAGTATTTTCATTACTGGCTACAAGGAGGTCATTGACTATGGTAATGAGGAGTGTTTCTGTGCTGTGATGCTTTTTGTAACCAGACTGGTGGTCAATGTCTAAATTGTTCTTGGCTAGATGTTCATTTAGGCATTTTGATACAAAGCGCTCTATGAGTTTACCAATGAATGGAAGATTAGAGATGGGCCTATAATTCTTTAAATTCTCAGTATCCAGGGAGTCACCTTTGATTAGGGGAGTGAGATGTGCTAGTTTGATTCCCTCCATACTTCCGGTTGAAAGGGAAACGTTGATAATATCACAGAGAGTAGGGAGGATTAGTTCAAGGTGCTCTGACAGGAGTTCTTTAGGTAATGGATCAATTGATGAGGTTTTGATGCCAGATTCTTTGATCAATTCTCTTACTTAAAAAATAGTGGCTTTTCTAAATTCAGATAATACCTGGCCATTGAAGTTTGCAGAGCTATTAGTCACAGTAGTGTTGGGAAATGATGATCTGATTTTCTCAATTTTTTCAGTAAAATACTGGTTAAAGGCATTTACTGTTTCCTGGAGATCTTCTGAAGATGGCAATGTGAGGTTCTTTTCTTTATCCAGGAAAGTGTCCACAAATTTGTAAAGGCTCTTTTGTGAGTGTTTGTATTTTTGGAAAGTATTAGAGAAGAACAGCTTTTTCTTTTTGAGGGTCAGCTCTGAACAGTGCTCTCGCAAATGAACAAAGATAGAATGATCAATTTCAAGACTTGACTTTTTCCAGGCTTTCTCAGCCTTTCTTCTATCAACTCTTGCAACTTTGTAATCGCCATCAAACCAGGGAGCAGCACGGGAATATCTTTGATGGTTTTGGAATATTCTGGAGCATGTAAATTGAGAATGTTTTGGCATCCATTATTGAATTGATTAACAACTTCACAGAAGCTCTTTTCTTCGAAGACCAACTCAGAAAGAGCAATTGATAAATCACCTTTAAATAGC
The DNA here is from genome assembly GCF_026151205.1 of Bolinopsis microptera. Lineage (NCBI taxonomy): Eukaryota > Metazoa > Ctenophora > Tentaculata > Lobata > Bolinopsidae > Bolinopsis > Bolinopsis microptera. The sequence continues at coordinate 7,213,616 of NC_087072.1, read as the reverse complement.
TCCTGATCGATGTCTCTGATCTTTCTGAAACGTATGATTTTCTCACATTTGTCAATGTCTGGAGGCTTATGAAGCTGAAATAAAATTGGATAGTGGTCACAAGATGGGAAACTTTTGACCATGTTTTGTATCACCTCAACAGAATTATGATCTACTACCTTGTGTGAAGAAATGACAGGATCAAGAATGTGACCTTTTTTATGTGTTGGCGAGGAGACAAGTTGATGGAGTCCAAAAGATGAGAGTATGGTGTTCCACTCACTCACATGGGCAGAGATTCTATCTAGGTGCATATTAACATCTCCACATAGCAAGAAATGCTTGTATTTTGAAAATACTTCAGTCAAGAAGTCTTCAAAATCAGACAGGAACCTTCCCAAGGGCCCAGGTGGACGATAGATGCAGGAGCAGAAAACGACAGACCCATCAAACAGTTTCAGTTTAGCGTTAATTGCCTCAAATGATCCATCATTGTTGGCAAAAACTTTGACTAGCCGAACACATGATTTGTAGATTATGGCAACACCTCCACCTCATTTATTCTTGCGATGCATTTGGTAAAGTTTATACCCGTGGTCTTTTATTTTTGCAGTGGTGTTGTTGTTTGCATCAGTCAGCCATGTTTCTGTAACAAAGAAAAGAGAAATGTCGTTATCTTCTAAAAAGTTCATAACATGCTCGACTTTGTTGTTGAGGGAGCGTACATTCCAGCTTGCACACTTCATACTTAGGATTTTAACTCCAGTCTTGTTCTTCACCAGTTTTTGAAGTGTAATATGAAATTGATTTCTTAAGCTTATGTTGTTCAGACACATAGGTAGGGCATGTTCTGTCTGTAGCTGAGTGTGTGTATTGCTCATCAGTTCTCTTAGATTTCTTGCAATTTACACAGGAAGGCTTAAAGGATGGTGAGCCCTTGTTTGGACATGAGTGAGCCCTTGTTTGGACATGAAAGATGACCAACCTATCTGTAAAACACCCAGGAAGAACAAACTTATCCTCATAGATCAGTTGAAATATAATCCCATCCGGAACAACAATTATTGACACAAGCAGTGAGACTAATATGGAGCTAACCTTGGTACCAACTTTTCTCATGCAACTGAACGCAAATCCATAGATAATGCCACCAGCTATAGGAACCAACTTCATGAACGGGTTAAATTCCTTTACTTGTGACTCCACCAAAATGCCAAACAAAAAAGTCGGCTTTACAACAAGAACAACACCTGTTAAACCGATAAATAGGGCAACTGGAGTGAAGATACTCAATTTCTCTTTCCAGAGGACTCGGGAGAACAAAGCCACGAAGATGGGAGATAATGAATTAAGGGCCACACCATCACCGCAATCCATTTCTATGGCTGCCCAGTATTTAAAAAATTCCACCTATAGCACCAAAGAAAGCTCTAGTGAGCACGAACTTCGCTTTACCATGGAAACTAACTTTCTTTTCTCTGAAAAATAGGACTGGAAGTAAGAACAAGAAAGAAAATGTGAACACTGATGAGGAGAACTGTCCCACAGGCATGTGTCATACATGCTTGTTCAGAGAATATGCATTCACATTAATTATACTAGCCAGAAGTATCAATAGTTTTCCTTCTATCAGCCTAATAGTCCGAGACGAAACGGAATCTCGTTAGCTTTTCGTGTTAAAAGCGATTTCTCGACGGTTATCACCTCTCTAGATGATTCTTAAAACATTTGGACTTCATGGCAAGGTTGAAATACATGCAATGAGGGCGTTTTCGGCCACACCCTTTTTCAGGGTTTCGCGGTCACTCGAATTATTGTATTTCAGCCCAGGAAGGTCTTAAAGACTATTCCGATACACCAAAATGTGCCTAATAGCCACATTTATAAACAACTTATGAAGCAACATATACCTTAAAATGCTTTGTTTCGGAAATATGGCCGAAAAACGGTTTTTGGCTTGACGCAGTTCATAATTTCCGTGATTTTTGGCATTTCCGCCTAGGAAGGTCGTAGAGACTATTCTGATACAACAAAATGTGCCTAATAGCCACATTTATATACAACTTATGAAGCAACATATACCCTAAAAGGCTTATTTTCGGAAATGTGGCTGAAAAACGGATTTTTGTCGAGCAAACAATGACAATATTCACAAATGGGCTATTGGACTGTTAACTAGAAAGGTCTTAAAGACTCATGAACAACACAGCATTTGTCACAAGATGTAAGATGACTCACTTTGTGTCCAGAAACACCTACAAAAATTGGAGAATGATCTACTTTATTGGGCATCTCTTTTAATGGGCCAGTCCAGCAGCATATTTGTGTCTTACGAAATGGTAATTTTTCAAAATTACGGTTTCTTTAATTTAAAGGTCAATGGGTCAGTTGCAAACAGCAAATTGTTCGCAATTGCCGACTTATGCACATCATATACTCAAAAACGCTCACTTTAGGAGTCATTAGTAAATAACTAATACATGATTTGTGAAAACTCCAACAATTTTTCCTTGGTACCAATTTAAATGAAATGTGTGACGTGCCAGACCAAAATTCAACTTCAAACTTTTTATTTATTCATGCCATGAAACCATGATATATGTTCCATGAATACCGGACCTAAAATAAATCGGCACTGGATCCGGGCCAGATTGACGCTTGACCACTGACCAGTATAAGTACCCCACTTTATAATCATAATTGACTTCAATTAAACAAATAATCAATTAAACAAATAATCAAAGTCTTAGCACATTTTACAGCATAAAATTTAAACAAATGAAAACATATAATGCTCTTAGTGGTAAATGGCCGTTTGTTCTGAGCTGTATGATTTTTTGACAATCAACTAGCGGGGCAAGGAATGTACTGGCTGGTAGCTTTTGTACACACCAGAACGCTAGTCTGGTTGATTAGTGACCAAATTAGAGGCGTTGATAGGAAGGCATTATAATTTGTGGGTGTAAGAGGGAATATTTGGCATGCATTATTCTAGCAGCTATTTTGTAACAAATGGTCTTTACGATTATTAAGGACGGTAAGTATTTTGGGTGCACCCGGGTGTTCAATACTAAATCATGGCTAAATGTCTAAGAGGGGTTTAAATTTAAGGGAGAAAAATAAATGAATATTGGGTTATAATATTAATCATAGATGTCAACCCTGATATAACTATTGTACTAAAAATTTGATCATAATGCTTAGGGTCTTTATTAGAATTCAAATTGGATACAAAAATAGGATATCTTTACACTACACTTACTCACTCACACATCACATTTAACTTGACAGAGGAATACGCTGGCAGAGTAAGTCGATTTGGTCATGAAATTTTGGAGGTCAGGTGGAATCCCTGCAGGAGCCTACGAAAATTTAAGGTTACATATATCAAAGTCTTTATTTGTCCAGTCATACACGGCATGACAATGCTGGTTGGAAAGTAGTGAAGATTTCAGCTTGGATTTCAGGCAAGAAATACTAACAGAACAATCAAAGATTTTAAGGTTAGGGGTTATTATATTCCATATTTTCGTTGACCTCGTGTTATGGTTGTCTGGGGGATCCGGTTTATTGATAATAAGCATTGGTTTCCTGGAAGAACGAGAATACTCTTCGTACATAGACATAGGAGTAGAAAACTTCATGATCTTGAATAATTCTATGTAGCTATGGTAAGTATAAAGATTTTGTACAGTGAGTATCTCGTTGTTTTTAAACAGAGGTTTAGTGTGCTCCTTTTTATAAAATTTACTATCAAGTTTCTGGTCAGTAAATGGTCTGGTTCGAACACACGTTTTGAATTTATCCAGGTAGGCTGCTCTATCACCAAACAAGACCCTCAGACAGTACTTCTGTGCGGTGAATATTGAGCTTATACGATTTTTAGCTGCCCCACCCCATGCTGATATGCAGTACGACAGATGGGATTCAAAAAGAGTGTAGTATAACTGTCTGTGGAGAAATTCTGGGAGGGAGCAGCGTAGACGACACAGAGTTGAGGTGGCATGGTTAAGCTTTCGTTTTAGGGCTATTATATGTTCTTCCCATGTTAGATTTTCGTCAATGACGACTCCTAAAAATCTAGCTGACGTTACTCTTTTGATGGGGTAGTTGTCTATATTCATTATGAATTCTTCTTCAACGTTTGCTTCACTGCCTCGACCAATATTGGTCTGTAATCCCTGGATTGAGATCTGTTGGCTGCAGTTTAATTTAGCTCATTTACCATAATAGTAATACCGCAGTGGTTTGGTTCGCATAGATTTTCCCATCGTATGATAATGTGTGTCATTCCCTCGTTTTTTAATGAAGTGGTTACTGGCTAGCTCTTTTTTATTACAGCTGCCTCGAGATCTTATGTAGGGCACTAATACATTAGTACTAGAACATTAGAACTGTAATTCTAGAACTTCAGATTAAGATTACTTGGCCGAATGGCAGGGTTCGAGATTCGACTCTAAAACGCTCAGTTTAGGAGTGATTAGTAGATAACTACTGCATGATATGCGAAAACTCCAACTAGACAAGGATCATGCTTAATCAAAGTGTTCCTCGAATTGAACTTAAGTCTTGTAACCTACTGAAGTTTGGGCCACTGAATTGAATACGAACTGATATTAATTTTAGAATGTCGGGAAATTCATTAAGATTTTTATTCTTTGGTTTTTTAATTGTGCTACGAATCCGAGTTTGAGTTGATAACCCCGAATTTCCTGTTTGACTCTCAAAGAAAGGAACCAAGGCTTACGTTCCTCTTTTTGGCTCTGAGATCCAACTTTAAGATCGGACTTCGGAGATCCTCGCGTCGGAGATCATGTAAGTGTAACATCAGTACATGACATCAGACTTTTTTGCTTGATATTGGACCTATAAATCTAATTATATATTCGAAACAGCACGAGATGTAACCAAGGTTAATTTAGATAAGATATACCAGCTTTAGGGGTTACAAGACCCCACGAAAGGCAGGCAGAGCATCCTAAATCCTCATACTATCCTCACGTTGACCATCTAGGTCCAAACTCCAGCCTCTCATTAAAAAACAGCTATTAGGCCCGAGATCCGTCCCTTGTCCCGTAGTGTCCCGTAAGTAAGAGATCGTTCAGATTTTGGTCATTTAGACCCCCTCCCCGCTCTAAAATCCACTTTACCCAAAGCTGGAAAAATGTCACATGTGAAATCTAAATAGCTAAATCAGCATCTCGAGACCTTCTATTATAAAAACCCTGTGATCCTACTATAAGATTATAACTTATAAAGCATAAAGGCATTGCATGCCGAAATTAAGATTCACTTCAACTGGTGATGTGAACCTGGTATGTTACCTGAATGCCCTCAGTCAAATCTCGAACCCTGCTAATGCTATTCTGCCAAGTAACCTTAATCTGAAGTTCTAGAATTACAGTTCTAATCTTCTAATGTTCTAGTATTTGTGCCCATGCCCCAGATAAGATCTCGAGGCAGCTCACAGCTGTAATAACAGAAGAAATAGCCAGTCACCACTTGATTAAAAAACGAGGGAATGACAGTTGACACACATTATCAAACGATGGGAAAATCTATGCCACTGAAAAAAAGAATATGGGGTCATTCTGAAGTGGGAACCAGACCACTGCGGTTTTATAAGAAATTAGCTAAATTAAACTGCGGCCAACAAATCTCAATCCAGGGATTACAGACCAACATTGGTCGAAGCAGCGAAATCAATCATAATTAAAACAGTGGGGTACTGGTCAGCGGTCAAGCAACAATCTGATCCGGATCCAGTGCCGATTTATTTTAGGTCTGGTATTCTTGGTACATATATTAAAGTCACTATTGTGACGGTACATTAGAACTAGACAGAAACAAAGTGTGAAGGGCCTGAACGGAACCCCTCGGTTTCAATTCCTTGTTTAACACTGCCGTACAGCAAGGACATTCGCCGGGTTCTCCAAGGATGGGCACATAACTCATTATGGTTTCATGGCATGAATAAATAAAAAGTTTGAAGTTGAATTTTGGTCTGGCACGTCACACATTTTATTTAAATTTGTACCAAGGAAAAATTGTTGGAGTTTTCACAAATCATGTATTAGTTATTTACTAATGACTCCTAATGTGAGCGTTTTTGAGTATATGATGTGCATGAGTCGGCAATTGCGAACAATTTGCTGTTTGCAACTGACCCATTGACCTTTATTAAAGAAACCGTAACTTTGAAAAATTGCCATTTCGTAAGACACAAATATGATAAAGTAGATCAATCTCCAATTTTTGTAGGTGTTTCTGGACACAAAGTGAGTCATCTTACATCTTGTGACAAATGCTGTGTTGCTCATGAGTCTTTAAGACCTTTCTAGTTAACAGTCCAATAGCCCATTTGTGAATATTGTCATTGTTTGCTCGACAAAAATCCATTTTTCAGCCACATTTCCGAAAATAAGCCTTTTAGGGTATATGTTGCTTCATAAGTTGTATATAAATGTGGCTATTAGGCACATTTTGGTGTATCAGAATAGTCTCTACGACCTTCCTAGGCGGAAATGCCAAAAATCACGGAAATTATGAACTGCGTCAAGCCAAAAACCGTTTTTCGGCCATATTTCCGAAACAAAGCATTTTAAGGTATATGTTGCTTCATAAGTTGTTTATAAATGTGGCTATTAGGCACATTTTGGTGTATCGGAATAGTCTTTAAGACCTTCCTGGGCTGAAATACAATAATTCGAGTGACCGCGAAACCCTGAAAAAGGGTGTGGCCGAAAACGCCCTCATTGCATGTATTTCAACCTTGCCATAATAATAATAATAATAAATTAATGTTATTTTGATACAGCACCAAAAGGTTAAATAATTTAAATTTAACCCTTATGCTCAGCTGTAAATGATACCTAAATGACAGTAGAGATCGTGCATCTCGCCTTGGACTGGAATTAAAAACGGAAGTTTATAGCTACAAGTTAAATCCTGACTAAATAAGGCAGAAACACCTTTAACAAGAAGATATCCAAGAAAGGTTAGCAGGTTTTCTAACAAAACATATGAAAAATAGATGATGACCACAAGAAATCTATGTATGAGACTCCAAATATATATAACTCCAAATATACAAACAATCTGAATACTTCAAAATACAATACAAAATTATTAAAAAAGCTTACTGCAGAACAGTAACTGATGTTACAGAAAATCCAATACAGTCATGTCAAATTATCTGGGCAACATACAAGTCTAGAGACGGTGAAATAAACAGAGTGGAAGAAGATGCTAAAATACTTGAGACAAAATACAAAGAATAAGGCAGCTTTCTCCTGGGTGCCAACCCAAAAAATGTTGGTGTCCCGGGATAGAGCCTCCTTTTCTGACCTACACTAAAATTTTGTTGGCAGACACAGTGAAACACGGAAAAGAATAATATCTCGAATGTTGCCCGAAAATCCTGAAAAATTAGTAGCCTAAAATAATTTAATTTAAAGCGTAAAATTGACCTGCTATAGGATGAAGATTTTAAAAATCTTCTGATAATGTATTATTTACTCAGTACATATCAAAGGACTTTCTAAACAGATGAGCTTTTAGTTTTCCCTTAAAGTCATTGATGTTTACACATTTCCTGATTTCTTGAGGAAGGTTGTTCCATAATCTTGGAGCAGATGAAGAGAAGGCTCTTGGTGGACTGTTTATAGGGCAATGAAGAGACACATCTCTGCCACCACTGGGATTGTACTTGACAAGGTTTGACAGGTATGAAGGTGCTAGTCCATGGAGCAGTTTGAAAGTTAGCAGGAGTATTTTAAATTCAATACGTTCGTGTACCTTGAGCCAATGAAGTTCTTTTATGTAGGGCTCAACTTCTTCTCTCCTCTTTAGACCTTTAACTAAGCGACATGCTCTGTTTTGCAAAGATTGTAGCTGTTTCAAAACAGAATGATTAGTACCATAGTAAAGTGCATTGCAGTAGTCAAGCGAACTAATAACAAGAGATTGTACGATGATTTGCATTTGATCTTCAGAGAGGAATGGTTTCATCTTTGCAATATTCCGCATCTTGTGGCAGTTTGCAGCTTTAAGCTTCTTTATCTGAGGATTTAGAGTCAGAGAGGAATCCAATGTAAAGCCAAGGTTTTTGGTAACGTTAACAAGTCTTATACAGACAGAAGATTTTAGGAAGACACCACCAATTTCTAATTCTGACAATAAACGTTTTGAACCAAAAACTATAATTTCAGTTTTAGTTGGATTCAGAAGAAGGAAGTGATTCGTCATCCAGGTCTCGATTTCGCTAAAACAGGAGGGCAGGTCTTCGCTGAGGACTTGATATTCTGTAGCGGATGAAAATGACTTGTAGATCTGGTGATCATCAGCATAGCCATGGATCAGAAATTGCTTTGATTTTACAGAAGAGTAAATTGAGCGGATGTAGATATTGAACAACACAGGGCCAAGGACAGAGCCCTGTGGGACACCAAACTTTATTACAATTTCTTCAGATTCTAGGTCACCTATCTTGACTTTTTGACAACGACCACGGATGAAGCTGGTGAACCATTTCAAGGCTGTTCCCGCAATCCCAATCTCACACTTCAATATATTGATCAGTTTGATATGGTCAACTGTGTCGAATGCAGCACTCAGGTCTAAAAGCATTACAACTGTTGCTGTGTTTTCATTAGTGGCTATGAGGAGGTCATTGACTATGGTAATGAGGAGTGTTTCTGTGCTGTGATGCTTTTTGTAACCAGACTGGTGGTCGATGTTGAGATTATTCTTGGCTAGATGTTCATTGAGGCATTTTAATACAAAGCGCTCAATGAGTTTACCGATGAATGTAAGATTAGAGATGGGTCTATAATTCTTTAAGTTCTCAGTGTCTAGGGAATCTCCTTTGATTAGGGGAGTGAGATGTGCTAGTTTGATTCCCTCCATACTTCCAGTTGAAAGAGAAACGTTGATAATATCACAAAGGGTAGGGAGGATTAGCTCAAGGTGCTCTGACAAGAGTTCTTTAGGTAGTGGATCAATCGATGAGGTTTTGATGCCAGATTCTTTGATCAATTCTCTTACTTCAAAAATAGTAGCTTTTCTAAATTCAGATAATGCCTGGCCATTGAAGTTTGGAGAACTATTAGTCACAGTAGTGTTGGGAAATGATGTTCGGATTTTCTCAATTTTTTCAGTAAAATACTGGTTAAAGGCATTTACAGTTTCCTGAAGATTTTCTGAAGATGGTAAAGTGAGGTTCTTTTCTTTATCCAGGAAAGTGTCTACAAATTTGTAAAGGCTCTTTTGTGAGTGTTTGTATTTTTGGAAAGTATTAGAGAAAAACAGTTTTTTCTTTTTGAGAGTCAGCTCTGAACAGTGCTCTCGCAAATGAACAAAGATATCATGATCAATGTCAAGACTTGACTTTTTCCAGGCTTTCTCAGCCTTTCTTCTGTCGGCTCTTGCAACTTTGTATTCGCCATCAAACCAGGGAGCAGTGGGAATGTCTTTGATGGTTTTGGAATATTCTGGAGCATGTACATTTAGTATATGTTGACACCCATTGTTAAATTGAGTCACAATATCAGAGAAGCTCTTTTCTTCAAAAACCAACTCAGATAGAGCAACAGATAAATCACCTTTAAATTGTTCCTGATCTATGTCTCTGATCTTTCTAAAGCGTATGACTTTCTCACATTTGTCGATGTCAGGAGGCTTATGAAGCTGAAATATAATCGGATAGTGGTCACAGGATGGGAAGCTTTTGGCCATGTTTTGCATTACCTCAACAGAAGTTTGATCTACTACTTTGTGCGAAGAAATAACAGGATCAAGGATGTGACCTTTTTTATGTGTTGGTGAGTAGACAAGTTGATGAAGCCCAAAAGATGATAGTATGGTGCTCCACTCGCTCACATGGGCAGAGATTCTGTCTAGGTGCATATTAACATCTCCGCATAGCAAGAAATGCTTGTATTTTGAGAATGCATCCGCCAGGAAATCTTCAAAATCAGAGAGGAAATTTCCCAAGGACCCAGGTGGACGGTAGACACAGGAGCAGAAGACGACAGACCCATCAACGAGTTTCAGTTTTGCGTTAATTGCCTCAAATGATCCGTCATTGTTGGCAAAAACTTTGATTAGACGAACACATGATTTGTAGATTATGGCAACACCTCCACCTGATTTGTCTTTGCGATACACTTGGTAAAGTTTATAGCCATAGTTTTTTATTATTGCAGTGGTGTTGTTGTTCTCATCAGTTAGCCATGTTTCTGTAACAAAGAAAATAGATATGTTGTTATCTTCTAAAAAGTTCATAACATGGTCAACTTTGTTGTTTAGAGAGCGAACATTCCAGCTTGCACATTTCATACTAAGGCTCTTAACTCCAGTCTTGTTCTTCACCAGTTTTTTTGGGTGTAATATGAGATTGAATGCTTAAGCTTGTGCTGTTCAGAGATATAGGCTGGGCATGATCTATCTGTGGCTGAGTGTGTGTACTGTTCATCAGTTCTATTAGAATTTTTACAGTTAGCACAGGAGGGTTGAAAGGAATGTGTGTCTTTATTTGTACATGAGTTAGTTTCATGATCTTCAGTGCAATGAGCACAGACATGGTTAGATGCTTGGCACTGGGCTGAGTAATGACCAAACTTTTGGCATTTATTACATCGTTTGATGTAAAAGTGATCATACACCTTGCAGCGGTACAAACCTATCGATAGGAAATTGTCACGATTTTCGATTAGCTTCCTTATGGCATTGCTCACTCTAACAGAAGCTTGAAAAAGTGGTTTTTCTGTTTGATAATTTCGTTGTTTGCGGACTGAGAGTACAGAGAATGTTTCACCAGAATCAATGAGGGACTTGATGTCAGGGTAAAGTTTCATAATGGTTTCAAAGAGATCATCGGTTGTGATTTCATCTCTAATCCCGGAAATGGATATCGTAGGCAATTTGGTTATAGGTTGCTTGAGATCAGATTTGGGAAATTTTTTGGAGATAGATTGAACTAGCTTTGTTCGATCAGCTTGACTAGATGTGGTGATAACTGTCTCACCTTTCTTGTTTTCGAAGGTATTATCTACAAAAATGTTATTTTCTGTGATAATAGTTTTAAGGTCAGATAATGGAACTTTTTCTCCCCCTTCAGAGACTATTACTGAAGCTGGATGCCTCAGTTTTTCTACTCTGCTGCTGTCACGCCAGGGATTTTCGACAACACCATTAGAGCCACCAGTTTCATGGTTACTATTAACTGGTGAAAGGGTTGGTGATATGGAACAGTTTCCTGCGGTACTACTTAATCCATGAAGAGTGGCAGGATTTAACAAGAGATTTTTAATGGTGTCTATGTCAGCATCTAGTTTTGACATTTTTGTTTCAAGGGTGTGTACATGGGTTTTTAAGTCAGCAGCGTTTCTCAGGTTTGCTAATGTAACACAAGAGTCACAATGGAAGAGGAAACTTCCAAAACGTTTACCTTTCTGTTTTGATTCAGTGTTAGCATTGAAAGATTTCAGTAAGGACGGGGAGCATACATTATCAGGAAAGTTAACACGTTTACCGTCCTTTAGTTCATAACAAGTAGCGTGAAAATTGCTCTTACATTCATAACAACATACCACTTCTCCTTTAGAATCAAACGAGCAGTTTCTGCAGATTCCATCAGCAGCTAACATACGTGGATTGTTCACAACAAAACAAGGGGGGCTGGCACTATCATCATTGTCATTATCATTACCATTGTCATGTTGCCCCTGTAAGACATGATTTGAGGAGTCCAGCCCCTCTGAGTTTTGATCGGGATCTACCATTCTTTTGGGAGGATGGAGACAGATATAAAATCTTTTATGATGTATAACTCAGAAGTTTCGGGGTCCTCAAATTATTTGTTATATAGTAGTGTTGAAAGTATTAAAACTGCCATGAAGTCCAAATGTTTTAAGAATCATCTAGAGAGGTGATAATCGTTGAGAAATCGCTTTTAACACGAAAAGCTAACGAGATAGCCTTTTAGAACGGTTGGGATCCGACTATAAATATTGATTTGCAGGTTTTTTTGGAATTCTTGGCTTCGATTGTTTGTCTGTCAATGCATTCAATGTCTGCATTCAATATATGTTCATCATTAAGCTTGTTTACTCGTATCTGCTCTTGCCCAAGTTCAGGAAGAGCCTTTTGATGTTCATTTTCGATATCACCCAGGCCATACTCCATCCAAATCTGTTATTTCCAATCCTTTAATTTAAAATTACGATGATCATTTATAGATATTTGAATCATCTTGCACGCAATATAATACTCTAAGGTGATTGCATTGTAGGTAAAGAAGTGGCAGAAAGTTAATGACAAAACTATAATAATGACAACCACCAAGCAATGCCAAAATTGAGTATAAATACGCTGGGTCCTAAAGCAACGCCATGTTTTATATTAAGTACCTGTAACTATGCAAATGCAAAATGGGGTACTGTAACTTCTCATTTGAAAATCCAGTGATCGCCAGAATTGGAAAATTCAACTTCAGAACGAACTCTTACTGTTAACGAAAATGCTAGAAAATCCTAAATTTTACCATAATATAATAACTATAAAAGTGGAGTATCGACTTATCCTTGAAATTTGTTAATCATTTTGCACCGATTAATAAAGACAACAGTTATTTCGATAAGGCCGGGGGGACAGAGGCCCAAGTTGCGACATAAACCAGACAATATTGAAGATTTAGATTTAAATATTGAGCCCTTTGGCTAGAGAATACTTTCTTAGATATTTTGGACAGTTTTTAATATTGGTAATGTTAATGAATTGTAATTGATTGATAGAGGAATTTAATTCTCCCTTTGAATCAATCAAGCTAGATGGTTTATTGTAAATACTGAGATCAAACTATCAATTTACAGGCTATCGTCAAACATGTTGCAAGGCGTCATCTTCAGTGACATAAGCCTAAAAATTGTAAAAAGTTAGTAAAACCCAAAATTCCTTTAAAAATCTGAACACTCTTAAAATTGTATCACGTTGCGACCCCCACGGTCATTTCACTATCGTTACGTTCTGACGATACAGGGGGAGCCGCGCGTGCGCGGCGGGTCATACAACGTATGACAATCTTAAAACGGTTATATAATTAAAATTAAGATGTTAGGAGTAAGGGAAGGCCAAAAGGATTTATAGTGTTTATTCCCAAAGGTTTTAAAGTCTTGAGTTGTTGAATATATTTATGTTCACGAACTTCTAAAGTTTTAGGACTAGAATTATCAATAATTGACACATCAAAATTTTTGTTAAAATCCTCCCTTTGTCTAAAACCATGATACAACAAATGTAAGCCAAAACTATTGTATATTCATCACTTGTTTCATCTACCTTATCACCATTTAAAAGTTTATAATATTTGACCCTATGTTCTCCAGTCCTAACCTGTAAAGAGCGAGTTTGCTCTAACCAGAGCCCTCTCACTTGCAGTAGCGCGCGACCGCCGGGAAGGATACTTGTGAAACAAGCGCGTCACTGGTCACGCAGTACGCAGTACGCGTAATTGATTGATATGTTATATTTATGCCCGTGGCCAGTTATCACCATAAAATGAATTGTTTTCATAATATATTTGTAGCGCGATGCACTACTGGGTCGCGCGCGCATCAAATAATGCTCCTCGCAACCACATCTTCGGTAGATCGGCGAGATGCACCACTCATGTGCCTCACCGAGCTGCGAAGGATTGACATCGTGAATCAAATAATATATATAATGAAACTATCAGATGAAAATCAATTTATTTGATAATGACAATCAGAAAATCAGGAGAGCAGAGCGTCAAATTTAATTACAACGTGGGTAGTAAAACTTGGATATATCATATAAATAATAAATATAAAGAACTTTTTAAAATTTAACCAAACGCCAGTGATCACTAAAATTAAGGTTAACGGACAATATTCATAAAATATTTGGATCACGATGCACTACTCATGACTCGGCCGTGCAAACCGTACCTGTAAACGATTCACATCGTCAGCGCACAATCTTAGAGGACTTACGCCGCTTCGACGCGCCGCGCAAACTAGCATTCTTGCTTCGCATCGTCGATCGTTGTTTTGCTTCGCAGAGCAACGATCTTGATGGATTGACATCGTCAATTAATATGCACAATCAAGTAAAATGTTTGTTCCAAAACCATCGATGAGTCCAACTCGGCGCGCGTTTAAACGCGTTTTGGCCTTGGTAGGTTGTAAACGTAAACTTGTCCATCGTTAATGGACGTTAGCCTGTAGCCCGCGGTGCGCGCTACTTCGAAGAAATTTAGACGAGTAACATCCGTCAAGTTATAAACATACAATCCTAAAATATAAATATAGTGTTGTTAATATATTTGTTCACATATGACATAGCCATGTGTATACGCGTACTGCGTGACGCGCTTGTTTCAAAACTGAACAAGCGAGAGGGCTCTGGTTAAAGCAAATATATTTGTATTAATAATTGAAGAATGAAGGAAGGTCTTACAAAACTTACAAAACTTAAAATAATGTTACAAAGCCAAAAGCTTTAATTTTGGTTTCATCCATAACTCAAAGTACACATTTGCGCTGAGCTGCAATATAATTGCGCGGCTGGATTAAAGTGTACTATACTATGCGATTCAAAACACATTTACTATAAGTACTAAGTAGGTAATATCAAATATTGAATATAATTATACCTTAAATTGTAAATATTTTAATTTGAGTAAAGCTTCAATTATTGAAGCTATATTCATTGTGTGTTTTAATAGTGCATAACACATATAATTCTAACTTTCTAAAAATTAGATTTCTATATGCGCGCGGCTCATCAATAATATTTTGTAAATATTATGTAACGTTAAAATAAAACAAATCTAATTTTTTTATTTGGTGCACAACTAACTGTTTTACAGTTTTGCATGTACATTGTACTGTATTCTTTCTTTGACCCTACGATATAAAAGGTTGGACACAAACATTTTCAATTAGATATAGCGCCCCACCCACCTTTTTTCATGGTTCATACAAATTGCAGAATTGGTCTTATATTGTGCTTCTGAAAATTATATTTGGATGTTATATTTGGATGCGGCGGTTTGACGTAGTCTTTGTATTGGGGATTGCATGCATATATTGCTGCTGTGATTTAACAAACATGACAAAAGCCTCGACACGATTGACTTGAAATGATATTGATTTTGTTGAGCTGCTATGTTGGTGTTGAAGTTTCAAAAGTTCATTTGCTCCTTACTGTGACCTGGCGACCCCAGGCTATAATGTTCATAAACAGAATAAAGATTCGGCGGAATGACAGGCTGAGCACCGCCCAGTAATTTGCTCCAAGAGACAGTTAAGTTATAGGATATGCAAGTCTCGGACTAGTACTGATTCATCGTCTGACTGTAGGGGCAATGGGCAATGGGTATATGTGAATTTCCATTAACGTATTTTGTAACTAAGATGCTGTCGAAGTTTTGACTTGGATAAAAAGTTGTAACTTATTGCACGATTTCAGGAAGTTGGCTGACCATTTGAGTCTAATAACTGATATCATCTGATGTTTGACAAACAGCTTCAGTACAAGTTATATTACTGCTGTTTTTGGTTCCATATTATTAAACTGGCCATGTTTGATACAATTAAAAACTAATAGTTTTTACCTGCAGAATCTCATTTTCTTTGAGGAGCCTGTTACCATGAGTTACTGGGCGGTGCTCAGCCTGTCATTTCGCCGAATCTATATATTATATCCTGGGTTCCCCAGGTAAAGGAGCATGTTGCCAATTTTACAGCCTGTTGATTCAAATGATTTTACCAAAAACTTGAATTATGAATCTTTCCATTGTATGCTTTTTTTTGTTGTTGTTGAATACCTCAATTTACAATTTTGGTATCTGAAAGTTAGCAAATATCGAAAATTGTCGAAAAACCTTAATAATGACTGCTTTTAGCTATGGTGACATATTCAGATCCTACTTTTGCTATGATAAGATCAAGAATTGAAAACATAGAAGAAATTCAAAGAAAGATTTTCAAATGCTTACATGAATCAGAAGCTCAGCTACAGCAGGTAAGTTATGTCTTCTTAACAGCACGATGTACCAAAACCTGGTTTGAAACTTTGGTTCATGTTTCATTGTTGCCTTATACAATAAACATTGAAAGTTTGTTTTACAGATATCCCTACTGTACGCAGACAAGGATGCCCCGTCAGATACATGCATCCTTACCCACCAACAAAGTATGTATACCATTCTTCAATAAATATCATATTACATAGTTTGACTAATTTCCATTCCTTCGCTAATAGATAATGAGAATTACATAAATGAAACAAAAGTTGATAAAACAATGGTTAAATTTTACAGTCAATCAATATTGTCTTCTTTAAATTAGTGAATTATATTCTCAAATCGTATAGAAGGAAGAATTGTAGATATAGCATGAATTTCATATCATTAATATTTCAGAGATTCGTGTTGTAGCCAAGCATCATGGATGGCAGTGGTTATTAGGTAAAGCTTGAAAAACTCTCAGTAAAGCTATCAAAAAAGTCGTTTCTTGATGATGATAAATGGAAAGAGGAGAGTCTTCCAAGCTGATATCTCCCTAAAAAAGTGTTCACCCCTGCCACAGTTGGAGCGGGTTGATGGTAGAAACTGAGACAGAGACATTCCGTCCCCCACATTAATGGGTTTGAGCAGAGACCTCTCCAAAATAATGTAGAAGATGTAACAAATAATGCAATCACTCTAGTATTGGAATCAACTAAAAATGTTACTGAAGCATTCAAGTTCTAAGGTCTCCAAACGGGGTCGGACCTGCAACAGCGATCTTATTCTATCTTTATCCAGCCCTGTGAAGTGCATTATGTCAGATGAAGCTATGGATGCTTCAATCGGATTGCAAGATCTTATAACAGGCAAGCCGATTGTAAGAGTTTCGGTGTAGCAATGACAGCTAAAGCAAAGGAGCTGGGGCGATGATGGAATGTTAGTCTTGTCGAAAAGCTCTGTTTACTGCCGCTGTTTTAGGAAGTCAGGAGCTAAATAATATCTTTGTAATTTAGTGAGATATTATGAACAATACGCTAGTGGTTATATAGAGCAATGTGGAATATAAATTATCTATTGATCCATTGTTTCTATTTCTTAAATCTTTACAATTCTATTAGTAACTTGTGCGCCAGACTTTTTGTGATTAAGTTATACTAAGTCTTAAATTCTATTAATTTCATATTTTCATTTTATAATTATTTCCGATAAACATATTTTCATAATTTTAAACATTATCATAATTTTGTCGAAGTTATTTGCTGCATTTTTTTTGCTTTGGTGTACAAATCGAAATGACATTCTTGCTGTCACTGGTCTCTCTCCTCGGTTCAGGTCAACTGTTTCTGCCTCTTCACTATAAAGAAGGAGACCCTATCACTCGTGCCCACAGAATGCAACTCCTGCTAGCAGCATTCCAGGCCTCCCAAAGTAATATACGAAATCAGAAATAATAAATATCAATGCAACAGACCTCAGGAGCTTAAGCTGTCACTGTAACTTTAAATGATCACTATGCACATGAAACACACCAGTTTGTTACAAGTAATTATCAAACCCCACAGACAACATGTTTGTTGGTACATTCGAAATGAACACAATTAGTATTATAATATATCAGAACTATCATAAATATATAAACAACTATATAGCAATTCACAATTTCCCTCTTTCTGAAAAAAGGCGTTGAAGATTTAAAATATTAAATATAAAATAAAGGTGTCCACAAGAAGACTAAATCTTTCTAAATTAACTTCCTCTTGTGGATACAATGCAGCGAACATGGGTAATAAAAATCGTTTTAAACGAACACAATTATATATATAACTACAAATACCACTATATTCAATCATTTAACTTCTTTAAGTTTTCAAATTATTAAGATATTAAAATCCTTCACACACACTATTAAAAAACCCATTGAATACAATGTTTATATTGGAATACAATACTAAACGTTCATTTCAAATTCTCCCTGATGACAATACCTCCCGTAGCAGTGAAGTTGGAGCTCAGCTTTAGTCAAACATCTGCAAGCTGTTTCTTTGTTGAAATCTAACACTTTATTTATAAATATACACATCTCTACCTCTACACGTCTTATACACATATACAGTATACACCTACACTTGTACAATCTACATTTATACATAATTTACACACCGTAAATCACAAGCCACCCTAGTTACCAGTACCCTAGTTACCAGTACCCTAGTTACCAGTACCCTAGTTACCAGTACCCTAGTTACCAGTACCCTAGTTACCAATTCCCTAGTTACCAGTACCCTAGTTACCAGTACCCTAGTTACCAGTACCCTAGTTACCAGTACCCTAGTTACCAGTACCCTAGTTACCAGTACCCTAGTTACCAGTACCCTATTTACCAGTACCCTAGTTACCAGTACCCTAGTTACCAGTACCCTAGTTACCAGTACCCTAGTTACCAGTACCCTAGTTACCAGTACCCTAGTTACCAGTACCCTAGTTACCAGTATCCTAGTTACCAGTACCCTAGTTACCAGTACCCTAGTTACCAGTACCCTTGTTACCAGTACCCTAGTTACCAGTACCCTAGTTACCAGTACCCTTGTTACCAGTACCCTAGTTACCAGTACCCTAGTTACCTGTACCCTAGTTACCTGTACCCTAGTTACCAGTACCCTAGTTACCAGTACCCTAGTTACCAGTACCCTAGTTACCAGTACCCTAGTTACCAGTACCCTAGTTACCAGTACCCTAGTTACCACTCCCCAGGTACAAGTGTTCTGAAGAAGCTCCCCACTGTTACGCGACGTGTACCCTCGACAAAGTACCTGATAACGTGATGTTGATACCCAACGACACCACAACGACACAGCTCGTACACGAGAACAAGACTACTGTCGTTTGTGTGGACTTTATTCATTATCACACGTAAGTTTTTATTTATTTAGCAAATTTTTAAAGTTATTTAGAAAATTTTACTTTCTACAAATCTACGTAATCTAACAAAACTGTAATGAACTGTGATGACCAAGGGTTGCGGACATTAATTTCAGGAGCGCTTCATAAAATCAAATATAAACGGTGGTTTTAATCT
This sequence comes from Bolinopsis microptera, assembly GCF_026151205.1. NCBI lineage: Eukaryota > Metazoa > Ctenophora > Tentaculata > Lobata > Bolinopsidae > Bolinopsis > Bolinopsis microptera. Next base: position 7,194,528 of record NC_087072.1, on the reverse strand, counting down.
ATAATTTCAGTTTGACCTGCAATAACGGTGTACTGAACTGGCCTACATGTGACAATGTATCAGTTTCTTACGTAAGTGTTCAGTATTTTCACTATACTTGTAGTACACGATCAATCAATCACATACTTCCTAGAGTATGCCTCACTCTGTAACTACGTGAACTGAATACCAACTCTAGAACCAAAACCCCTTTCTTTCAGATAGGAAACAGGATCTACATACTTTTCATAGCAGTGCTGGCATTGGGAGTAGTCACCTTCATAATGTTTTTTATCACTCTGTACCTCACTAGAAGGCGCGGAGAGTTCAAAGGTAGGAGGGAAAGTTCAGTTTCATTAACCTACATACATACTAGACCGATCAAAACCAAAAAGTAACATAATGCAGCAGAATTCAAATGATAACAAGTGTAAAAGTACAGTAACATAATCCAAATGACAACACAGTTTTTTTTTTAGGAGGAAACTTCGCGTCAGTGCAGACCAACATTGAGAACCCATTAGAAAAGCCGATAGTCAGCCTGCCAGTCCATGTAGACGAGTTCTCAAAAAGGGTATGTGACAATTAATGTTAATTAATTAAATACATTAGTAATCATATCCTCTTTCAAGGATTTAAGCGTTTTATCATTGCATATTTAATATCCTTCATCATGCATTGAAAAATTTGAACTCTTATAAGTTATTTGTGTATAAATTGAAAAAATTAAACAGACACATAAACCACGTGAACCCAGGCGGATATATTTAACAACGGTGGTATAGCAAGGTGGAAGGCAGAGTTCAACTTAATTCCCATGCACGACTCGTTGCAACAAAAATCCATTGCTCTGGCAACTTACAACAGGAAGAAAAACAAAGCCGGGGCAAGGTAACCATAGTAACCATAGTAACCATGGTAACCATTTTAGAAAATAAACTTATAATCTAAATAAATCTGATACTCAATTAGGTTTCTCACAGGACATATGAACCGCGATTAACCATGTTTTTATCAGGGGAATAGTACCGTACGACATATCACGTGTTAAGATCGGCAAAGTGGACGATCCCCTAGATGATTACTACAACGCAAGCTACATAAACGGCTGGAAGGGACCGAGAGTGTACATTGTGGCTCAGACTCCTTTACCACATACTAAAGATCACTTCTGGAAGATGGTTGTAGAACAGCAGTCTAGGATCCTGATCAACTTGCACCCTTCAGGTTAGTATTTTGTCTAAGATCTCGATCAGTCGAGGCTTCTTCCTGTTTTGTTTTTTTTGCGGCACAATGATATAAAACACTATACAGAGACTGACCTGCTTAATCTCAGGGGATATAGACAGTCCGACAGAGTACCACAGATACTGGCCAGAACATGACGGTCTGTATGACAACATTCTGGTTAAGAACATTTCCAGTACAGATTACGATGGTTTCATTGTCAGACAGTTCAAAGTTGGCCCCGTCGAGGTAGGCTACCATATTGATTTCATTCACTAGCTTATATGCCTAGACTTATCCAGATCACCTATTGATATAACATCGCAGTCTACATATTCCTACTTTCGTGACAAGCAACTCTAGAGTTACTTACATACAATGTATTGCAAAGCACCAAAATTATTGACTATTTTCAGTGGCCCGAAACACCAGCGTCTTCACCTTCACTAAGTGAAATCGGAGAAGAGGAAGTTGAAGAAGAGGTTGAGAAAGAAGAAGAGGAAGTTGAAGAAGAGGAGGAAGCAGAAGAAGAAGAGGCTGCAGAGGAAGAAGAAGAGGCAGTAGAGGAAGAGGCAGTAGAGACCCCAGAACCATCTGTAACGAATCTAACAGAAGCCTTAGGCACAAATACAACAGAAGAAGCTGAAACTGAGGCCGCAGCCGAAACATCAGCGACAAACCTGACAGCAACGGAGGCCGCTACAGAAGCTGAAACGGAAGAAAACGGAGATGCTGATGAGGACGATGATACAAAGTCGGAGGCTTACTCTGAGAAAACCACCAAATCAATAAAGACTGCATTGTCACAGAGGTCTGCTAAGACATCAGCTTCCTCTGGAAAATACAGTGAGTTGAAGTCGGATATTACTAGTTAGTACTGTTTGATGGACTACAAAGGTTAAAGAAGCAAATACATTTTCAATCATATAAATGTCGATTATAATTACACAAATTTGCTAGCACTAAACTTGATTTATTTCAGGAATAGATTTGCCCTACCAACATTCTTTCATTGTCAAACAGGTCAGACTTTGATCAATCAACTCAGCTTAAAACCTTAAAGTTAATTGCAATACACTGCAAAAATTTGATGTTGAAGTTTTAAAATATTAAGTTTTAAGTAGATCAATCACCAGTTCCCCTTTAGATTCATTTCGACAAATGGGATGAGAACGGGGAACCGGACATGCAAGCGTTCCTAAAGATGATATTGTTCCATCGTGACATAATTAAATTCAACCTAACAAAGGGTCCTATCATCATGCACAGGTAAGAAAAAATTCAACTGCTGTGTTGCCACTGCTATTTGGTATTAAACAATATAAAGATATCGTTGAGGGATATGTTGGTCAGTTCGGTGAAAACTGAGATTACTGAACGAGAAACAAAGTACACTGGGAATACAATTTCAGTGAATACGGGTCAGATTGGGCGAGTTTGTTCTGCGCCACTGACTACATCCTGGACAGACTGATCAGCGAGACAGACCTCAACATTGCAGGTATACTTAATTTCATCTCAACACTTTCAGTTTTAATTAGAATTGGTGAAAATCTAAAATTAAAAGGTTAAGCGAAATATCAGATCAATTAGTAAGTAATATCGACAAACCTGTAGTTCATCTATCTTTGTGCACTAGGACTGACGAACGCATTGCGACAGCAGCGTCCTATGATGATAGCCACTGTACAGCAGTACATCTACCTTCACCATCTTATGGTCTTCATCCTAGAGAGAGAGGATTATGAGGTGACGTGGTATTTGGATTTGAGTATCTTTATAATAAGGAAAATCATTTTGATATAAACTAATTTTCTATAATTATAATGTACCATCACTACAGATCATCTTGATTTAAACGGAGTCTCATTTTGATAACACAGTTTTTTTCCTCCAGGATCTAAAATATGTAGGCTTCAAGAGTAATCCTCTAGATCTTAAGGAATGCTCAGTTTCTAGTGAATCTAGTGGTAAGTAGACCAATCGGAAAACCAAACCCGTAAATAATCCAGCATGCGTGAATCATCTAATTTGTATCGATTATTCTCAATGCACCATTTCTCACATACCACATTTATTTAGTATACTGTATGTTTAAAATATCCGATAGTGCTAACTGTGACCCCATCAGGTAGTGGCCCGATGAAATCAATTAGGGCAGTAAGCAGAGCAGTGCAGGAGGGAACGAAATCAGTTGCTAAATCTGTTGCTACTGTAACTCAGGTACTTAAGATCTTGAATTTTTCAACCATCATCTCATAGCTTTTTCTCGTCAGAAACTATGTATTTTTCATTAGTACCTAATGTTTTATTGATTAAAATCAAGGTTTTGACAGTTCTTACACCTCAGAGTCTGTTTGGAAAGATTTCTGGAAATTCAGATAGCGATTCAGATTGAAACTCTGATCGAAAACATCTCATACATCTACACTCTACAGTACCAGCAACCGTCACCATACAGATATAGACTAAATTAAAAACTGGTTAAAAGTCATGACATCTGTGTTCTATTGATGCTACTAAATTGCGCCGTAGACTTTCTGTTATTAATGTCAGATTAATGAGTTTGGTTTTGATTATTGAGCTACTATGTCTCTGTTTACGCTCAATCGCCATTAAAAACTAATTGTGTTTTCACGTGATCAATCTGACAGCTAGAGCACATGGCGAGCGTTTCATTAATCTTTTTGTGCTTTCTCGATTGATCGTTAAATGAAAACGACTGCAACACTTGAAAACTAGTTTGTAATATTTGGTAGGTCTGAATCAACACAGTGTTTTATGTTCTCGAATAATTAGGAGTCGGGTATATCGAGTGGGCACATCTTTACGTTGTGTTAATTTTGATCCATCTTGTAATTGTATAGTCAGACCATGATTATACAATATACAGTTAAGCCCGGATGCTCCAATTAAAAACGAAATCTTGTTAATTTAAAGGCGTGAATTTAAATATCTGTTTACAATTTTTTTTCTTAATTCTAATTTCTTCTGAAATTGACGAAAATTTACTCCACAAAAAAATCAGTTAAAGCCAGGGCTTCATGACTTTGATCATAGTTTAACTGTTATAGTAATACTATAACATGTCAGCTGATAACAAATGGGAGATTGCTGCTTTATGCGTAGGTAATATGCTTGAACTTATAGTTACAGTTAACCCCTGAAATGAGTTTATTTTTACTTTCATAGGTTTCAAGGGGACGAAGTTAACCAAATTGCTAACTCTATGGCTTATATCTAATTACATATTGGTCGAGCTTAACATAACATTTTAGTATCGTGATAAATTGCAGTTTAATTCAGTGGCGTAACGAAGGGCCCTGCTGACCCCGCTGTGCAGGGGGGCGCCGTCTTAGGGGGGCGCCAAATCTTCGTTTGAATGTGGGACAATTTCGAAAACTTAACTAAAGTACTATCAAAAATGCGCGTTTTACTCTAGATACACACTTTTTTACTGGGGGAGATTTTACCGGCGTATCCTCTAAAATCACCTAATTTGTTCAATTTTAGGGAGGGGCACCAAAAAAGGAGGGGGCGCCAACAGGGGGGCGCCTTTTCGGCAGGGGGGCGCCAACAGGCAACGTTACGCCACTGGTTTAATTCCGTATCATTTACAGAACTGATGAGAAGGATGAGGAGGAGGACCGAGGAGGAAGAGGAGGAGGATGAAGAGGAGGAGGAGGACCCAGGAGGAGGAGGACTGAGGAGGAGGACTGAGGAGGACTGAGGAGGACTGAGGAGGATGGCTGAGGAGGATGACTGAGAGGGAAGAGGAGGAGGAAGAGGACTGAGGAGGACTGAGAAGGAGGAGGAGGAGGAGGAGGACTGAATAGGAGGAGGAGGAGGGGGACTGGGGGAGGACTGAGGAGGAGGATGGAGGACTGAGGAGAAGGATGAGGAGGAGGACTGAGGAGGACTGAGGACTGAGGAGGAAGAGGAGGAGGATGAAGAGGAGGAGAAGGACCCAGGAGGAGGACCCAGGAGGAGGACTCAGGAGGAGGAGGAGGACTGGGGAGGAGGAGGACTGTTGAGGACTGATGAGGAGGACTGAGGACGAGGAGGAGGAGTAGGAGGAGGACTGAGGAGGAAGAGGACTGAGGAAGATCAGGAAGACCCAGGGGGAGGAGGAGGAAGAGTAGTAGGAGGAAGCATCTAAATGTTATTTCCATTTTTGTCCGTTTTTGTCCATTTTTGTCCGTTTTTGTCCGCTCTATTTTTTGTCCGTTTTTGAAAAGGAGGAAGAGGAGGAGGATGAAGAGGAGGAGAAGGACCCAGGAGGATGACCCAGGAGGAGGACTCAGGAGAAGGAGGAGGACTGAGGAGTACTGAGGAGGATGGCTGAGGAGGATGGCTGGGGAGGATGGCTGAGGAGGATGACTGAGGAGGATGACCGAGGAGGAAGAGGAGGAGGATGAAGAGGAGGAGGAGGACCCAGGAGGAGGAGGACTGAGGAGGAGGACTGAGGAGGACTGAGGAGGATGGCTGAGGAGGATGACTGAGAGGGAAGAGGAGGAGGAAGAGGACTGAGGAGGACTGAGAAGGAGGAGGAGGAGGAGGAGGACTGAATAGGAGGAGGAGGAGGGGGACTGGGGGAGGACTGAGGAGGAGGATGGAGGACTGAGGAGAAGGATGAGGAGGAGGACTGAGGAGGACTGAGGACTGAGGAGGAAGAGGAGGAGGATGAAGAGGAGGAGAAGGACCCAGGAGGAGGACCCAGGAGGAGGACTCAGGAGGAGGAGGAGGACTGGGGAGGAGGAGGACTGTTGAGGACTGATGAGGAGGACTGAGGACGAGGAGGAGGAGTAGGAGGAGGACTGAGGAGGGGAGGAGGAAGAGGACTGAGGAAGATCAGGAAGACCCAGGGGGAGGAGGAAGAGTAGGAGGAGGAAGCATCTAAATGTTATTTCCATTTTTGTCCGTTTTTGTCCATTTTTGTCCGTTTTTGTCCGCTCTATTTTTTGTCCGTTTTTGAAAAGGAGGAAGAGGAGGAGGATGAAGAGGAGGAGAAGGACCCAGGAGGATGACCCAGGAGGAGGACTCAGGAGAAGGAGGAGGACTGAGGAGTACTGAGGAGGATGGCTGAGGAGGATGGCTGGGGAGGATGGCTGAGGGGCAGTATCGAGATAGCCCGACCACTGGTCCGCGGACCACTGTCTGCGGACCACTGTCTGCGGACCACTGTCTACCAGATCATATTACTGTATAATAACAGTATCCCCTGAATCAAGCAACAGGTGTTTGTGAATAGTTGATTGGTTACCAGATCATATGTATGGTATCTTGGATGCAATTAGTTACGACTAGCATAATTAATTGTAGCGTAGTAAATTACTGGAGAGCTCCATGTCCTGTCCTGGGTGTAATGCATCTATGTCCCTGGTTCCCTGCTCATCCTCGAAGTCTCCAGATGGACTGATATGGCGCTGCTCCCCCTGCAAGAAGTACAAGAATATTAGAACAGACAGCATCCTCTCTGGACAGAAGCTCGCTCTCAAGACCTTCATACAACTGCTGTTCTGTTTGAGTATAAAAGGACTAGCTGGCATTGCGGTATCACAGATGACTGGACTTTCTGAAAACGCGGTGTCTGACTGGAAGATATTTTCTCTGAGACTATAGTTGTAGTTGTTCAAGAAGGAGTTGATGATAGAAATGATTGATGCAGTCTGATAATAGTTATTTTTTATATATTGCATGATGTGAACTGATCTCGTAAGGTTGCTTAATCGTTTAATAAGCCTTGACACCACCGCTGATTGGAATTCGCGTGCGATGATGTGAACCCTGCTTGATTCAGGGGATGATGTGAACCCTGCTTGATTCAGGGGATACTGTTATTATACAGTAATATGATCTGGTAGACAGTGGTCCGCGGACAGTGGTCCGCAGACAGTGGTCCGCGGACAGTGGTCCGCGGACCAGTGGTCGGGCTATCTCGATACTGCCGGCTGAGGAGGATGACTGAGGAGGATGACTGAGAGGGAGGAGGAGGAGGACTCAGGAGGAGGACTCAGAAGGAAGAGGAGGAGGACTCAGGAGGAGGACTTAGGAGAAATGAGAAGGAGGACTGAGGAGAACTGAGGAGGAGGAGGAGGAGGAGGACTGAATAGGAGGAGGAGAAGGAGGGGGACTGGGAGAGGACTGGGGAGGAGGAGGACTGATGAGAAGGATGAGGAGGAGGACCCAGGAGGAGGAGGACTGAGGACCGAGGAGGAAGAGGAGGAGGATGAAGAGGAGGAGGACCCAGGAGGAGGAGGACTGAGGAGGAGGACTGAGGAGGAGGACTGAGGAGGACTGAGGAGGACTGAGGAGGACGGCTGAGGAGGATGACTGAGAGGGAAGAGGAGGAGAAAGAGGACTGAGGAGGACTGAGAAGGAGGAGGAGGAGGAGGAGGACTGAATAGGAGGAGGAGGAGGGGGACTGGGGGAGGACTGAGGAGGAGGATGGAGGACTGAGGAGAAGGATGAGGAGGAGGATGAAGAGGAGGATGAGGACCCAGGAGGAGGACCCAGGAGGAGGACTCAAGAGGAGGAGGAGGACTGGGGAGGAGGAGGACTGTTGAGGACTGATGAGGAGGACTGAGGACGAGGAGGAGGAGTAGGAGGAGGACTGAGGAGGGGAGGAGGAAGAGGACTGAGGAAGATCAGGAAGACCCAGGGGGAGGAGGAGGAAGAGTAGGAGGAGGAAGCATCTAAATGTTATTTCCATTTTTGTCCGTTTTTGTCCATTTTTGTCCGTTTTTGTCCGCTCTATTTTTTGTCCGTTTTGAAAATATAGGGTACCGAACGGACAAAAAACATGATCCCCCTATAACAGCAAAAATTGAACATTTTATTTAGCAATTTAGGTGTCCATTAATGTCCGCCTATGTCCGCCTATGTCCGTCTATGTCCGCCTATGTCCGTCTATGTCCGCCTATGTCCGCCTATGTCCGTCTATGTCCGCCTATGTCCGCCTATGTCCTGTCCTTTTTGGATTCTATGAGACAAGCGGACATAGACGGACGTGACACCCCCCCCCCCCCCCCCCCCATTATGACCCGATGTGTTTTTGTTGCCCCTTCTTATAGCAGCTCTATCTAGAAAATGATCAGTCATTAATTAATTAGGGGCTGGTTCCTATCAATAAAGTATTTAATTAAGAAAAAGTAAAGGCCAGTCGATCGTTACGTTACTGCTAAAAAACGGTGATTAAGCTGGTGAAATCAAAACTACATAAGGGGTCGTTCACATATTTCGTAATCAGCCGAGGGGGGGGGGGGGGGGGGGGGGCCGGGGGGGTTTCAAATGCTTACGGTAAAAATTGCCAAAATATTGATTACGTAATATGCGAACGACCCCTAATTTGAAGCGATTGTGCTTGACAACGAATTTTAGGTACATTTGGTTGTTCCTGTTTGATGAGCCTAGCGATAATATTGTGTTTGTGCATTTACCGAAACAAGGTTAGAACGTAAATAATGTGCACATTATTTATGATGAGATGAAGTTTATTTTGATTGGGGATCTCTCTGACACAACATTTAATGACATTTACGAAGAAAGTAGAGTCATGAAAATTACTGGAAGATTATCAGCTCCAGTACAGACAAGACAAGCTTACCTTAAAAAGTGTCCGGTTATCTGTATTGTGTATGGATTGATAGACTCGATGATGAAAAAGTAAGATAAGTTAAGTGCATTCTTGCAAAACATTTTCGTAACAAGGTAAATTGCAGGTACTTCTACTGAGGATCGAGCCCATAGTCAACAGACACCTTGAACCTATTCAAGAGGTAGTGAGCGCTGAACAGTGTTGGAATATCACAGATGAAGGAGACAAGGTTTTGTTCAGAACACAGAACGAGATCTATTCGTCCGACTACCACGTAGGGCGGGAGGGCGGCATATCAAATGACACGAGGACCAAGCCTGGAGAGGACACCTACGCCGGATCGAATGAAGGAATAGCTCGGTGGCCTGTTGGCCTGGCGCATCTGTGGGCTGAGCCGCGCAGTAAGAAACTGCTGACGCTTATAAGGATCGCTAACAGTGTCACATTTTCGACTTATCGTTGTCTTTGCGGCCTACGCGAAAGTGAGCAATTCCGGACTATTCTTCACAACTATGTGGACATGGATGGAAGATATGTTTAAAACAAACAGTATGTGTTACTATTGCTAACTGAGGGTGTAAATTATTAGGAAAAGAAGAACAAGCACAATGAATTTTTTCAAGATAATCACTCTTTTGCAAAAAATGGTTCATTAACATGATACGAACTTCGTCTAAAAGTAACTAATAAATTATTGATTTTTATTTCACTCCTTATTCTACAGTTTTACAGATATTATTGAGTACTATAAGTATTGACTCTTGAGATATGTCTATGATTGATTTGATTTCATGACAACATAGTCTCTGGGAACCCGAGCAATGTGTCTTTTAAATAACAAATCTGATGACGAAGTTTTACAATGTACAAACTGAAAATTCCGCAGATAATGACAATCACAATCTATTTCCGAATTAAGTTAATCAATAATTCATTTCCATATGTCAGTTAAGGCCACGTAAGGAAACAAGAACTTGTCGCGGGAAACATACTAAAAATCACAAATTAGTTCTCCGAAATCTTCCATGTAAGGGTCGGGCTCAGGTAGCATTTGAGCTCTAGTAGTTTACAAAAGCGAAATAAATAACTGGAGCGTCTTTATCTAATCTTCTTTACCGATGATAACTATATCTTCGGTGATGAATTCGTGTTTTGGAACCTCCAAATTGAGGGGCGCTGGTCCCTTCATTATTCGGGCGCTGAAAAAAAAGTGGTATGAGTAAACAGTTTTTTATATTGCTGGTTTTACACAGATTGTGATCAAACGACTGTCTTTCTAAGTAATGGGCTAGTTAGCGTTACCAAATAGTTAAAATATTGTACATATTAAGCACTCGGCAAGATAACGGATAAAAATAACACGTTCCGCTATTTTACGGCATAAACAATCACAATCGACTTCTAATAATCTCACCAAGTGTCGTAATGAGAACCATGACAAGGGCAGTAATATCCCTTCCAATCCCCAGCATGAGCGATGGGAACACAACCCAGATGTGTACACACTCCCAGACAGATTAGAAACTTCTCGTTTACACACCTGAACAATAACACGGGGTTTAGTAATAGAGAATAGGAGTACCGCGATCCGCATTACTTTGTGTTGGGTTATGCCTCAAATGATTTTATTTGTTATGATTTGGTATGGGTATGGTGCTTATAACGCTTAAATTTAAAATTATAGAAATCATCCCTTCTCTCTGGGAATGTCATGAAATCAATTGCTCTTAAATTCAGACCTCCCAGCCAGGTCCGGCCCCCTTAATTATTAATGAAGCCCTGAGTGATTGTGCACTAATAGCTCAAGACAGCTACAAAACACGAAAATACCCTTTTAAAAAAATAAAGTCACATAAAACAATTAACAATACCTCTCGGCGTCAGTTTGAGGGTCACGCATTTGGGACACATTTGCGGCCTTAGACTTGTCAATCTCCTCCTGGGTCCGATGTCTGATGAACAGAGGCTTACCTCGCCACGTGAACACAGCATTCTTTCCTGCGAGTACAAGTGTTTTAGTGCGCTTAATTCAACATAAATTATTTATTCATAAATATATATACATTAATAATATATTATATTATATACATTATAAGGACGAAAAACTTACGAAGAGAAATTATTATAATACACTGCAACTGCCCACTGGATCCAATTACCTTCAGGGACAGTTCCGAGATCGATCTCGATGGCAGCAGCAGCGTACTTGTCACGACCGGGTCCCAGAAGCAGAGCAAGACCGTAAAGTGAATACTTTGCCAAGTACAGGACAATGCCTGAACCAGCACCAATTATCATGTACGGTGGTAACTGGAGGGAAGATCTTATGTTAGTCTTACTTACTGTGTTATGTGTATCTACTATCTATTATATCATAAACATGATGAGAAATAAAGGTTACAAAACGTTGATATTATGTTTAGAATTAAGAGCTGATAACGCGAACGGCTTCAAGCAAAGTTTCTTTACGTTTTGTCTAGCATTCCTGTCGATTGCATCAGTTTGAGACTTCCAATTTGATTTTCTGTCTTCATCCCTGAATGCTGGTTGGGGCATATCTCCGTGTAGAGATGGGGTTGCCATCTCTCCATTGCCACGCCAGAACTTTGTGTCTATGGACTTGCCACCACTCATATTTCTTACTCCATCTTTCTCGAATGCTGAAATTATTTTGATGTTATTTTAATGTCGTAAATTGACGTCACTTATCGAGATCGAGATAAGGGTATTCTGGAATTGTCTGACAAGTATCTTATAATCAGATGACTATAAGTTGAACCAGCAAAATAACAAGTTAAACAGAAAACTTACAAGCGAGCTTGGATGATCTGAGGGCAGCAGCAGTAGTTGCTGGGGCGGCATTCAGCACTGCCGTCAGCGAGGAAAACTCTCGGACTTTTGATCGTAAACACAACATCCTTTCAGCTTTTAGTGCATACTACCCTACTACTAGAAATGATAAGTTAGAAGGATTTATGATTTAAGTCAACTCCCCACCAGTTAGAAATTCTTTTAGATGATGCTGATCATAATTTGTAATTGATTTTTAGCTGAATAGAGTAAAACATTTTTTGCAATGAATCCAACGAGAATTTAGGTACGAAAGATTTTTAAAGGGGGTGTAAATGTGAGATTTGACTTTCGTATATTAATAAAATTTATCTTCCCTTGAATTCAGAATGGTGCCCCAAGTAATTACATCAAACAACGAACTTTCTATCACACAAATTACTCAAGATATCGCTTGCTTACTCTAATTCGGTCACAACATCAAGCGGTCCCCCATTCTACTGCCTACTATTAATCTATGTGTTATTTCAGTCTGTGTATCTGATTTATAGCTGCTTTATTTGATTATTTTCAGGCACTTCAGATTTCCAATTTTGTTCAAAATTTTAAGTACTCTCAATATGAGATTCTCCTGCATTAAGAACTTAGGTCAATTTGCCGGTTTTATTATCATTAAGTTTATATGTAATTTATAATATCACTGTTGGCCCTCACATCCTAACTGTTAGGATGTGAGGGCCAACAGCAAAATATATACCTAACATGTATATTTTGCCTGTATTCTCGTTTTAGTTACCGTCTTATTCTCTACTTCTATTGAAACTGTGTTTGACTGGTAACAACTATTAGCTATACTGGTAACGACTATTAGCTATACTGGTAACGACTATTAGCTATACTGGTAACAACTATTAGCTATACTGGTAACGACTATTAGCTATACTGGTAACGACTATTAACTATACTGGCTTGTTGAAGCTACCAATTTCCTTATTTTAGTCTCCTGCGTGACATTGACGTGTAATTGTATACTTATTTATGTAACTTTCTGTTAAACTTCAAGCAAAATATTTGTTTTGTGGCTAATCGGAAAAATAAAAGGTTAATCTAAAATTATCTTCATTATTGTTAAAAAGACTGCAAAGGTTAATATTTTTAGAAATAAATCGTTTTCACAAGAACGTTCTGGGTCCAGTGCTTCTATCGAGTCAAATTCAATTTTATGCAAATCTAAATCTTCAAAAGAATAGCAAACTGCTGTCACATTTAACGTTTCAATGTAACTACATCATATTCATTTTTTTAAAAATATTTTAATCAAAAATTCAAAACGTAAAAAATTTATCTATAAATACAACTATAAATAAACTGTGGGTTACAATTTATAATATCAATACTTTTTATCAGACGAAAAATTCAGAAAAAACTAAGAATATTAAATACTTAGAAAAAGTAATAAATACAGAAACACGAAAGATTTAGTTAAATCCAGGATTTTGAAATATTTGGTATCATTGTATACTGTATAGATTAGCCATGCTGATCTCAGAACACACGGCCAAACTCTTGGAAAACTTGGATTGCTGAGATATCGCTATTCAAAAACGGCTGTAGCTAAATAATTTAACAAAAACCTGTGTAATTTTGATAAAATTTGGGCTTGACGTCTACCTGTTTTCAATAGCTCATTCTTTGTTGATTTAAAATAATAGAACCTTGGAAATTTCTGGAATTTCTGTACAAATATCCATCTTACACAATAGTATTAAAAACAGAATGTTTAGAAATAATCGTGTATTTGGTATACACCATGGTATCGGCAAGGCAGAAACAAACCTACTCGCTTACATTTCAAAACATAACTTAAGTCAGGATAGGCGCCAAACAACCAGAGATTGAACATTTTTTGGAATATTTTTTCATTTGGTGTGCTAATGTGATGTGCCTAGTTGATAAACTAATAATTTGTACAATATTATTATTAAATCTTAGATAGCTAATAATTTAATTGATTATTGTACAATATCTCAAGTTCGATGAATAATGGAGTCATGAAACTTATCTAGGGACCAAAAGCTCTAATTTTAATCTGAACAATAAACGTCATAATATAAAACCGATTACATGCTAATTGAAAGTAGCGATATTTCATTAATCGCAGCAACCAATGTTCACATTCGGCAGATATCTTGACACAACATTTCTGCACGTACCAATTATGTTTACCACCTTATAAATGGAATAACACCTGTTAAAACTCGTATTTACAACATTTCTCGAAGAACAGCTTGTTCGCAGTGACTTTGACAGCACTGGAAATTACCAGTAGTGCTCCACAAACACTCAGCACATCAGGAATACTGTAAAAGAACACAACCTGAATAGCATATGCAACAACTATATATCACAATTTCTGATGAGAACCCCTGGACCAGATTTCTCTATGGCCAATCCACGATTTAAAAGGAGAAGAGCAGCACACAAACCAAATCCTGCAACACAGATGACCAACCTATCTGTAAAACACCCAGGAAGAACAAACTTATCCTCATAGATCAGTTAAAATATAATCCCATCCGGACAACAATTATTGACACAAGCAGTGAGACTAATATGGGGCTAACCTCAGTACCAACTTTTCTCATGCGACTGAACGCAAATCCATAGATAATGCCACCAGCTATAGGAACCAACTTCATGAACGGGTTAAATTCCTTTACTTGTGACTCCACCAAAACGCCAAACAAAAAAGTCGGCTTTACAACAAGAACAACACCTGTTAAACCGATAAATAGGGCAACTAGAGTGAAGATACTCAATTTCTCTTTCCAGAGGACTCGGGAGAACAAATCCGCAAAGATGGGAGATAATGAATTAAGGGCCACACTATCACCGTAATCCATTTCTTTGGCTGCCCAGTATTTAAAAATTCCACCTATAGCACCAAAGAAAGCTCTAGTGAGCACGAACTTCGCTTTACCATGGAAACTAACTTTCTTTTCTCTGAAAAATAGGACTGGAAACTTAAGAACAAGAAAGAAAATGTGAACACTGATGAGGAGAACTGTCCCACAGGCATGTGTCCTACATGCTTGTTTTGTTCAGAGAATATGCATTCACATTAATTATACCATCCAGAAGTATCAATAGTTTTCCTTCTATCAGCCTAAATATTGATTTGCAGGTTTTTTTGGAATTCTTGGCTTCGATTGTTTGTCTGTCAATGCATTCAATGTCTGCACTCAATATATGTTCATCATTAAGCTTGTTTACTCGTATCTGCTCTTGCCCAAGTTCAGGAAGAGCCTTTTGATGTTCATTTTCGATATCACCCATACTCCATCCAAATCTGTTATTTCCAATCCTTTAATTTAAAATTACGATGATCATTTATAGATATTTGAATCATCTTGCACGCAATATAATACTCTAAGGTGATTGCATTGTAGGTAAAGTAGTGGCAGAAAGTTAATGACAAAACTATAATAATGACAACCACCAAGCAATGCCAAAATTTAGTACAAATACGATGGGTCCTAAAGCAACGCCATGTTTTATATTAAGTACCTGTAACTATGCAAATGCAAAATGGGGTACTGTAACTTCTCATTTGAAAATCCGGTGATCGCCAGAATTGGAAAATTCAACTTCAGATGCCACATTGAATTGCTTGAACGAACTCTTACTGTTAACGAAAATGCTAGAAAATCCTAAATTTTACCATAACATAATAACTGTAAAAGTGGAGTATCGACTTTTCCTTGAAATTTGTTAATCATTTTGCACCAATTAATAAAGACAACAGTTATTTCGATAAGGCCAGGGGGGACAGAGGCCCAAGTTGCGACATAAACCAGACAATATTGAAGATTTATAATTAAATATTGAGCCCTTTGGCTAGAGAATACTTTCTTAGATATTTTTGACAGTTTTTAATATTGGTAATGTTAATGAATTGTAATTGATTGATAGAGGAATTTAATTCTCCCTTTGAATCAATCAAGCTAGATGATTTATTGTAAATACTGAGATCAAACTATCAATTTACAGGCTATCGTCAAACATGTTGCAAGGCGTCATCTTCAGTGACATAAGCCCTACAAGTTGTAAAAAGTTAGTAAAACCCAAAATTCCTTTAAAAATCTGAACACTCTTAAAACGGTTATATAATTAAAATTAAGATGTTAGGAGTAAGGGAGGCCTAAAGGATTTATAGTGTTTATTCCCAAAGGTTTTAAAGTCTTGAGTTGTTGAATATATTTATGTTCACGAACTTCTAAAGTTTTAGGACTAGAATTATCAATAATTAAAGTGCTGAAAGAGAAGCATCCCAAGGCATCACCTGCATCAAAGGGAAGCTGTCTGAGTGGACCAGTGGGGAGGGTAGAGCCGGTTATATTCGACAGTATTGACGGGGAATCGATAAGACAAGCAGCAAAGAGAGTACAGGGTGCTGCAGGGCCTTCAGGGATGGATGCGGATGCATGGAAGAGACTACTGTGTTCTAAACAGTTTGGTAAGTTCGAGTGTGAGGATCTATGTAATGCCATAGCAGGGATAGCAAGGAAACTATGTGTCCGGAATTTGGATCCAACGCTGTTGACCTCATTGACAGCATGTCGACTTGTCCCCCTGGATAAAAAGCCTGGAGTCAGGCCAGTAGGCATAGGTGAAGTCTTAAGAAGGATAATAGGGAAAACAGTAATGACCCTCCTACAGAAAGATCTGGTTGGAGCCACTGCTCTTATTCAAGTTTGTGCTGGTCTTCAGGGAGGAGTGGAAGCAGCAGTCCATGCTGCAAGGGACTGCTTTGAAGACCCTGAAACTGAAGCTATCATCTTAGTGGATGCAGAGAATGCATTCAACTTGCTGAACCGAGAGGCTGCTCTCAACAACATGAACATTGTTTGTCCAGAAGTTGCTACTTACATTATGAACACCTACAGAATGCCTGCTAGACTGTTCATTGCAGGAGGAGATGAGCATCTTTTTAGTGAAGAAGGGACCACACAAGGTGATCCACCTGCCATGGGATTTTATGCCTGTGGTACAATACCATTGATTGATGCAGGAAACATTGAGAGAAAGGTGACTCAGATCTGGTATGCTGATGACTCTGCTGCTGGGGGAAAACTGGAGGAAATAAGGAAGTGGTGGGATAACCTCTGTATTAAAGGACCACTCTTTGGATACAACCCTAAATCTTCTAAAACATGGGTGATAGTCAAGCCTGAGCACGAAGAGAAGGCAAGAACCCTATTCCCAGATGTCAATGTGACAAGCATTGGTCGACGATATCTGGGCAGCTTCATTGGAACAGACCAAGGAAAAGAGGCTTTCATTGAGGAAAAAGTTCAAGAATGGTGTCGTGATCTTAAACAGTTAAGTGATATAGCATCAAGAGAACCTCAAATAGCATACAGTGCATACATGTATGGGCTTAGTAAAAGATGGAACTATGTGTGCAGAACTACCCCAGGAGTTGCAGATAGGCTCACTCCTCTAGAACAAGTAACACGTGATGAGTTTATCCCAGCTATCATTAACAGGCTGTTTAGCTGCACTGATGAACTAAGGAACATAATGGCTCTACCACCAAGATATGGAGGATTGGGTATACCATTTATGATGGAAATGGCAGACCGAGAGTACAATTTCTCATGTAGAGCCACAAAACCCCTTAAAGAAGCTATTCTCAAGCAGATAGACAACTACACAGAGGACTGGAGACATAGTAAAGGAGTGAAAACTGAGATAACGACTGAACGAAATCTCTTTTATCGACAAAAACAAGCAGAAATACGCCAGGAGCTCGAGTCAACACCACTGGCAAAGTTGATGTTCCAACTAGCGGCTGAGAAAGGGGCAAGTGCTTGGTTAACAGCACTACCTTTAAAAGAGTATGGGTATCTGATGAATAAACAACAGTTCTCAGATGCAATAGCTCTCAGATACAACCTGAACTTAAAGGACTGCCCTAAAACATGTACGTGTGGCCAGAAATACTCAGCAAACCATGCGCTCATCTGCAAACTTGGTGGATATGTGTCACTGCGGCACAACTCGCTGAGAGACACCTTTGCAGAACTAATGAGAACTGTGAAATGCAAGGATGTGCAGACTGAGCCAGTTCTTCTTCCAGTTGATGGTCTACAGTTACCAAAGGGAACAGTCCTAGGAGACCAAGCCAGGCTGGACATTTCTGCAAGATCGATTTGGAATGCTTCAGAGAGGGCATTTTTTGATGTAAGGGTATTTCATGCCCCAGCCCCCTCCAATGCAAGCAAACCGATACCAGCAATGTACTTGTCCCATGAAAATGAGAAAAAGCGATGTTACAATGCAAGGGTTCTTGAAGTGGAGAAAGGAAGCTTCACACCTTTAGTGTTCTCAACTTCTGGTGGAATGGGTGGTGAAGCTGAGAGACTGGTCAAGAAGCTGGCCAGTAAGATGGAGTACCACACTGGCCAGAGGTACTCAGACGCTGTAGGATAGTTTGCTCTAACCAGAGCCCTCTCGCTTGCAGTAGCGCGCGACCGCCGAAGGCTACTGTACTGTACTTGTGAAACAAGAGCGTCACGCACTGCTACAACCTATTCCTGACCTTAAATGATACACAATAAAATGGAATGTTAATACAAAATAAAACTCGGAATTATAATAAATAAACTGAAATAGAAGGTGTTAATAAATTAACACTAGATATTATAATAATTCACTTACTCACTAACCTCCCTAGACCTGTACCCGATTCCCACTATAAACTAACTACTAACTAACTACTAAAATATCACCAAATAATATCCGAACTAAAAGTCTTTACTTCCTACTAAAATATATTACTAAAACTATGTTTATACAAATTACACTTCTTCGTTACTATCTTCTTTCTTCTAGTTGACTACTACTTACACTCCTAGCTACTGTTTACTATATCTTCTTATCTTCGTTCCACACTCCACTACAATACTACACACACACTAAAAACACCGGTGTTCTACTACACTATCCACGAAGGACTTCGCAGGCTGGTACACCTTCTACACAGCACTGTTACTCTAACACACCTTCTGTTACTCCTTCCTCGTTGGATCTCTTCTTTACCTCTTCTTCACCGTGACACCTTCTCACATTAGCTCAAATTATTTGTTATATAGTAGTGTTGAAAGTATTAAAACAGATAAGACTGAACATTGTGAAACAACGTTCCGCTTCGGAGACGGAAATAGGGTAACATCTACTCAACTGGTAACACTACCAGTAAACATGTTTGGAAGAAACTTCACTCTGAAGACTTATGTAGTAAATAGTGAAATACCGTTGTTACTATCAAGACAAATGATGAATGACTTTCGTTTTGTTATCGACATGAGGCAGAAAAAAGTTTATGCAATGGGAGGAGAGGAACCCATTTTAGATACTACATCAGGGCATTTAGTGGTGTCAATAAACGGAAGAGCGTTTAACCACGTTAACCCCTGCAGGATAGTACAAAATGAACAGAGCTCACAAACTGATGATGTACCAGAGAAAGAGCAAAGACCTCACCCAAAGGCAAAGACTCGTGATTCTCATGAGAGTGAGGGAGAGAAAAGAATCCCGACAAAGACAGCAACCTGGTTCTACGAGACTGTGTATTATTCAGACTCAGACTCAGAAGAAGATTCAACATCTACTTCAGCAATTAATGACGAAGTTGATACAGCAGTACGACAAGAGGAGACCACACCCTTACCACAAGAGGCTACCCCCTCAGTTGAAGTAGAGGAAATTAAACCTATACCACAAGAGGTTACCCCTCCGGTTGAAATCAAAGAAGAAGAGACTCAACCGAAATGGACAAGTAAAGAACAAACGGGAAAGAAAAACGCAGTCATACTGAAAAAGGGTGACACAATAAGATTCAGAGATGGAGACAATGAAGAATGGAAATGTGGGCTGATAGACAGTCGAGCAGGAAAGGCGACAGGTGCACTCAAGAACAGCTATAATGTGCACGTTGATGGTGAGGATGAGGCTCAAGTAATCGACCTAACTGATAAAAAGGTGGAAAGATTGCTTTGTACAAAAGAAGACAAACTCACAGTCACGAAAGAAGTACCAAAACAGGTCCCAAAAAAGGTCCCAACGCAGAAGATCGTCAGAAAGAAATAGAGACAGGACTGTTCCAGAATTCGCAGTGTCAACCATCAAAGACCTGAGCTTATACTCAGGAGTGTCAAAGAACCATTCATGTCATTTTAATTACCAACACGTGTAATGTAATTTACCAATTTGTGTCATTTTATTAATAATTACTTTAACAGATTTGTTTTACAAGAATTTATTTATAGTTTTGTATTGTAGTTCAAAACTACAACTTTTAACGGGAATTTTATATACTTTTTACGTGCATATTTAAAAGCTTATTTTAATATTCATGTATATTTTCAATTTTGTAACCTGTTTAACAGCGAGTGTTTTGACAGGGAAATTTGTAATATTTCAAACATCACCTGTTATGATGTTGATAACTGCAGTGTGGCAGTGTTTCCTAACAGTTAGATTTTAAAATTTTAGAAAGTTGGGTATTTTAAACTAAGAAAATTGGATAAATTCACTGTGTAAAGTTAACCTCATTTACGTATTTTCCTATAATTTTAACCCCGAATTACAGATCCCTATCTTCATGAACGGAAACTTTTTAAACTTTCAGGTCGAGTATATGATCTCGAACTGGTAACTATTAACAACAAATTTTCAGTGCCAAAGTCCTATCTCCTAACATCACTTTATTTTTTTCGCAGGTAATTTCTTGTCAGTTAGTCAGTACCTGTCAGTATCAATTTTAACACTGCTAACAAATAGATCAATTCATATAAAATATAAATATCGAGTGTGCATGTTAAGATATTGTTAAAGCTGTTGATTAGTTTGTATCTTACTGGAAAACTGAGTTTTAGAAACAGTTGAGCAATAACCTATATTTTGATTGTTACAGTTGGTGGAAGCTTTTTTCCAGTTCAACTAAGAGAGGTTTTGCTAAACTGTCGGCTTATTCTTCGGAATATTGACCTAGCTCCAGTTTAATCAGTTTTCTAGTAAAATTCTAACACAGCAATTTCTCAAGAAATACGGTATGTTTTAAAAGGGAGTTTCGGTGAAAACACCAATTTTAATCGTAAGTTATGATTTTGCAGAATTCTGCAGTATTATGGGGTACTTTGAATTTTGTAAATCTGATAATTTTTGATTCAGATGATTGAGACGGAAGTTTTAAAATGACGTGGATTTTAAACGATTTTTTTAAGTAGACCTTTTTCCTTTGTGAGAGGAAAATTTTGCTTATTACTAGCAAAATTTGAGATTTAGAACGGCGCGGCGTGTTCTGCACGACAGTTCTTTTTAGGAAAGAAAAAAATTTAGGAAAGAAAAAATTTTTATTTACCACAAAACAATCAATACATAATGTTATATTCATAAATAAATTCAAATTTCAATTTCAAACACATATACAGTACGCCGCGCACACAGCCACAATTTAAAATTGTTCAGAAATTCGTAGGTCAGCTGTAGGCGCCGCGCACATGATCTATTTAATTGTTATCTTACAATTACATGTCACATTTCTTAATTTCTAGAGCCAAAATTTCAGAAGCAAAATAATTTAAAAGATATTTCTGTCGTTCACGCAGTACAGGCCGTGAACACTGCGACCTAATTAATATAATAATGGAGAGATTCCAAAAAACCGCGCGCTCGTTATTTGTGATTAAATTGAGTGCGCGCCACTGTCAACCGCAGTACCGCTCAAGCATGAAGTACTAAGTACGGTACGCAGTTTTGCGTGAGGCGTAGACATTTGTAGCACACGTTTCATTCAACTAATCCATTATGTGACATGTAATTATATTAAAGCAAAAAGAATATTAATTTTAGTAATAATTGACGTAAACATATGTGTTTAAATAACATCTATAATCTAGCGAGTTACTAATACCATTTGTTTGTGTTATTGATTATATATGTTTACACTAGCCTATATTATGATGGAGATATACATTATATAATTGCTCCAATATTCAACACTGCTAAACAACAAATACCTACTCGCCCATCGATGAAGCAGTCGCCAAAACAAAGCTCAAAGTTAATATATCCTCGTACTTCGTTTTGGAAACTGTAGAATTCCAATAAATAATTAGTGTTTCAATTGTGTATTCGATGGGCAAGCACTCGCCACTCGAGGCCGAGACAAACGGCACCAGCTCCGCCCTGCAACCATGAAGTAATGTAAGCAGTAAGGCGGGGCGGTGGTGTGCGCCGTTTATACGGCCCACAGCACGAGACATTTTGAGCTCCAAGACTTAAAACTATAAAAGTCCCGAATTAAACATAGCGACTTACCATCGTCAGCCGTCAAAAATTTAGAATTTGTATGTTATAAACTCTACACCTGCTATCAGTATAACATGTAATTTAGTTTGTTATTGGCTAAATTTTCAACTCGATTAAGCGATGCAGACGGATGAACTAGGCTTCTCCTCCGTCAAAAACACAATGAGAGGGGTTGTGGAAGGACACGAACACTATTCGTTAACTCGTACCCCGGGTACCCCCTAGAACCGTGTCCCATCAGAGAGAGCCCATCACCCGTCAGATCGAAAACAGTGTTTTAGTTTTGATATATGCTGTACCAATTACAATAAATGGTAAGTCAAGGCTGACGTTGGTAGCAAAATATAAAGTGACACGTCACAACAAAATAACCACTACACACTACACACTATACGCTATAACTATTGTACACAGTACACAGTATAACTTAAATATAAAATATAAACAAGTTACAAGAGACAAAAGAGTTTACAGAAGAGTTTTACATCGGCTCAGCACCGCCAGGACATTGGCTATACACGTGGGTCAATTAGTTTGATTTGGTATGGCTCGACCGGGAAAGTGGTCGAAATTAGTGCTCTTAATGAGTCATCACTGTCGTCTGAATATTAGAGCGGGAACTTCCCAAGTTTCGGCCGACAACGC
The DNA here is from genome assembly GCF_026151205.1 of Bolinopsis microptera. Classification (NCBI taxonomy): domain Eukaryota; kingdom Metazoa; phylum Ctenophora; class Tentaculata; order Lobata; family Bolinopsidae; genus Bolinopsis; species Bolinopsis microptera. The sequence goes on along the minus strand of NC_087072.1, from coordinate 7,171,913 downwards.
GCACAGCATCGGCGCGCAATGCTATGCGCGTGCCCATATAACTGTGTCATTCGGCGGTTGCGCTCAGCGTAACTGGGAATGAGTTGTATGTTGTTTACCTAAATTCAAGCATGGTAATCATAGATAAGCTTATCAGTCAGTAAGTGCTTAAGTGGGAATAACGGGCAAATGAATATCACTTCATAATCAGAATTCAGTGAAATTTCTGTCACACCACTCAGTTCCATACCGGTTTTGAGCTCTTAGAAGTGACTGTTTAAGTAAATTCTTGACAGATCCGCATGAGGTGGATCGGTTTTCGGGCATTTTTTAAAAAAATTTTAAAATTGGGATGAGTGTTATAATATATGAGTTCTAAGATTATTCTTTGTATTATAAATATATATTATAGCTAATGTGAGAAGGTGTCACGGTGAAGAAGAGGTAAAGAAGAGATCCAACGAGGAAGGAGTAACAGAAGGTGTGTTAGAGTAACAGTACTGTGTAGAAGGTGTACCAGCCTGCGAAGTCCTTCGTGGATAGTGTAGTAGAACACCGGTAGGTTCTAGTGTAGGTTATAGTTTAGGTTTATTCTTTTATATTGATTGATGATAGTTGTAGGTTTATATATTTCTTATGTTGTAGATGATTCATATTTATTGTATTACTTATGAATCATATTTCAGGTGTTTTTAGTGTGTGTGTGTAGTATTGTAGTGGAGTGTGGAACGAAGATAAGAAGATATAGTAAACAGTAGCTAGGAGTGTAAGTAGTAGTCAACTAGAAGAAAGAAGATAGTAACGAAGAAGTGTAATTTGTATAAACATAGTTTTAGTAATATATTTTAGTAGGAAGTAAAGACTTTTAGTTCGGATATTAATTGGTGATATTTTAGTGTAGTAGTTTTAGTAAGTAGTTAGTTAGTAGTTAGTTTATAGTGGGAATCGGGTACAGGTCTAGGGAGGTTAGTGAGTAAGTGAATTATTATAATATCTAGTGTTAATTTATTAACACCTTCTATTTCAGTTTATTTATTATAATTCCGAGTTTTATTTTGTATTAACATTCCATTTTATTGTGTATCAATTAAGGTCAGGAATATGTTGTAACAGTACGCATATACCATATACACATGCAGCTATATATGTGAAAGAGCGAGTAATTGATTGATATGTAATATTTATGCCCATGGCCAGTTATCACCATAAAATGAATTGTTTTCATGATATATATAATGAAACTATCAGATGAAAATCAATTTATTTGATAGTGACAATCAGAAAATCAGGAGAGCAGAGCGTCCGCGTCAAATTTAATTAAAACGTGGGTAGTAAAACTTGGATATAGCATATAAAGAAGAAATATAAAGAACTTTTTAAAATTTAACCAAACGCCAGTCACTAAAATTAAGGTTAACGGGCAATATTCATAAAATATTTGGATCACGATGCACTACTCAGCCGTGCGAACCGTACCTGTAAATGATTCACATCGTCAGTGCACAATCTTGGAGGACTTCGCCGCGTCGACGCGCCGCGCAAACTAGCATTCACGATCGTTGCTCTGCTTCGCAAAGCAACGATCTTGATGGATTGACATCGTCAATCAATATGCACAATCAAGTAAAACGTTTATTCCAAAACCGTCGATGAGTCCAACTCGGCGCGCGTTTAAACGCGTTTTGGCCTTGGTAGGTTGTTAACTTGTCCATCGTTAATGGACTAGCCTGTAGCCCGCGGTGCGCGCTACTTCGATGAAATTTAGACGAGTAACATCCGTCAAGTTATAAACATGCAATCCTAAAAATATGAATATAGTGTTGTTAATATATTTGTTCACATAGCCATGTGTATACGCATACTGTTCACCTAACCATGTGCTTTCGCGCCACTTCGGGCGCGCTTGTTTCACAAGTCAAAAAAAGCACCTATCCACGAACCCCGATGGGAAGGTTCGTGCGCGCGTGCGCAGTGCTGACAACAGCGTCTATGTAGCGCAGGTAGTCTTGGCACTTCTCCCTCCAGTATGCAGTAACCACTTTTCAGGTTTCTATAGTGCATAGTGACAGTGTATAGGGGTTAATTAGGTATAAACTACAGTACAGATGTACTTACACCTACATTCACAAGCATGCAAGTTCACCTGGTCCAATGAGCGGGAAACGAAGGACAAGTTCTGGTGACGTCATAGTCACGTGACCTCATAGGCTCATAATCACGTGACCTCAGACCCAATCAATGATCAATTAGCTTCGGGCATGGTCCGGTCAGCCCCCTGTCACCCGATCTTGAGGTGACGTACGACACCTCGTTTACGCAATCAATGTCTGAAAGGCTACACACGTCGCATATATGAGGACAAAAGCGCGGGTAATTTTGGCACCACTGTAAAGTGGTGCCAAAATCGTTGGGTGGGTTGATGGCTAGAGCCCTTTTTACCGCCGTGAGGCGGGCGCGCGCTACTGCAAGCGCAAGGGCTCTGGATAGAGCAACGCATACTGCGTGACGCGCTTGTTTCACAACTAAACAAGCGAGAGGGCTCTGGTTAAAGCAAATATATTTGTATTAATAATTGAAGAATGAAGGAAGGTCTTACAAAACTTACAAAACTTAAAATATTGTTCATTGTTACAAAACTTTAATTTTGGTTTCATCCATAACTCAAAGTACACATTTGCGCTGAGCTGCAATATAATCAATAATTGCGCGGCTGGATTAAAGTGTACTATATTACGCGATTCAAAACACATTTACTATAAGTAAGTAATATTGAATATAATTATATCTTAAATTGTAAATATTTTAATTTGAGTAAAGCTTCAATTATTGAAGCTATATTCATTGTGTGTTTTAACAGTGCATAACATATATAATTCTAACTTTCTAAAAATTAGATTTCTATATGCGCGCGGCTCATCAATAATATTTTGTAATTATTATGTAATGTTAAAATAAAACAAATCTAATTGTTTTATTTGGTGCACAACTAACTGTTTTACAGTTTTGCATGTACTGTATTCTTTCTTTGACCCTACGATATAAAAGGTTGGACACAAACATTTTCAATTAGATATAGTGCCCCACCCACCTTTTTTCATGGTTCATACAAATTGCAGAATTGGTCTTATATTGTGCTTCTGAAAGTTATATTTGGATGTTATATTTGGATGTAGCGGTTTGACATAGTCTTTGTATTGGGGATTGCATGCCTATATTGCTGTTGTGATTTAACAAACATGACAAAAGCCTCGACACGATTGACTTGAAATGATTATTGATTTTGTTGAGCTGCTATGTTAGTGTTGAAGTTTCAAAAGTTTATTTGCTCCTTACTGTGACCTGGCGACCCCAGGCTATAGTGTTCATAAACAGAATAAAGATTCGGCGGAATGACAGGCTGAGCACCGCCCAGTAATTTGTTCCAAGAGACAGTTAAGTTATAGAATATGCAAGTCTCTGCTAGTTCTGATTCATCGTCTGACTGTAGGGGCAATGGGCAATGGGTATATGTGAATTTCCATTAACGTATTTTGTAACTAAGATGCTGTCAAAGTTTTGACTTGGATAAAAAGTTGTAACTTGTTGCACGATTTCAAGAAGTTAGCTGACCATTTGAGTCCTCCGTGTAACTTCAGACATAACTGATATCATCTGATGTTTGACAAACAGCTTCAGTACAAGTTATATTACTGCTGTTTTTGGTTCCATATTATTAAACTGGCGATGTTTGATACAATTAAAAACTAATAATTTTTTCCTGCAGAATCTCATTTTCTTTGAGGAGCCTGTTACCATGAGTTACTGGGTGGTGCTCAGCCTGTCATTTCGCCGAATCTATATATTATAGGCTGGGTTCCCCAGGTAAAGGAGCATGTTGCCAATTTTACAGCCTGATGATTCAAATGATTTTACCAAAAACTTGAATTATGAATCTTTCCATTGTATGCTTTTTTTTGTTGTTGTTGAATACTTCAATTTACAATTTTGGTATCTGAAAGTTAGCAAATATCGAAAATTGTCGAAAAACCTTAATAATGACTGCTTTTAGCTATGGTGACATATTCAGATCCTACTTTTGCTATGATAAGATCAAGAATTGAAAACATAGAAGAAATTCAAAGAAAGATTTTCAAATGCTTACATGAATCAGAAGCTCAGCTACAGCAGGTAAGTTTCATAGCTGTGAAACTGCAACAACCAGAATCCATAACGACATCTTGATAACTATTGACAAGAAAACTAAAGTTGTTCTTTTACTTCTAGATTTGAGTGCTGCCTTTGATACTGTCAATCACCCAAGATTAATCAAGAAGCTAAGATCTGCTTATGGCATTACAGGCATTGCTCTTACATGGATCAGGTCCTACTTGGCTAACCGTTCATTTTGTGTCAAAGTCAAGGATTCGTCTTCCTCAGCAACTGTTCTTGAGATAGGTGTGCCACAAGGTTCAATCCTTGGCCCCCTGCTATTCATATTGTACACCAAAGATCTTGAGAACATTGCAAGTATGCATGGGTGCTGTATTCATTTGTATGCTGATGACACCCAGCTGTATTTCACTCTTGATTCTGATGACCCATCACAGCTAGAGCACAATATGGAACACTGTATGTCTGATATCAAGAAATGGATGACAAACAATTTCCTTCAACTGAATTCTTCTAAGACTGAAATCATCGTTATATCCTCTAAATTTGACTCAACAAATATTCCAGCCTCTCTACAGATTGTTAAGGATCAAGAGCCACATGTTGTTAGTGGAACTGTGAAGAGTCTTGGGCTGTATTTGGACAGTTATCTTTCAATGAGTGATCAGATTACGTCAGTGGTTCAAGCATGTAATATTCAGATCAGAAATTTGTGGTTTATTGCATCAAAACTGTCTTTTAACCTTAAGATTCAGCTTGTTCATGCTCTAGTACTCTCTAGAATTGATTATTGCAATAGCGTATATTTTGGACTGAGCTCTTATGATTTAAGTCGTTTACAGAAGGTGCAAAATTCTGCTGTAAGATTTATTTTCGGGAGAGGAAGAAAGGCACACACTACTCCACTACTTAAGAAAGTTCATTTTCTACCAGTTAGATTTAGAATAGATTTTAAGATTGCCCTACTTGCCTACAAGTGTTTAAATAATATAGCTCCTCCTTACTTAAAAGAGTTGATATCTCCTAGGCAGCAAAGTTTTAAAAATGTACGTCTTGATAATGATTATTTTTACCTTAGTTTTCCGCCCTCTCCTAACTATGTAAACACAGAGAAAGCTTTTAGTCACTGTGCAGTTAAAGTATTTAATTCCTTGCCATACGACATAAGATCAGCTGAGTCAGTTACATCTTTCAAGACCAAACTTAAAACATACTTCTTTTCTCTAGCATTTGATTGATTTTGCATTTACATAGGTAAAATGAACTTGTCATGTCTAATTTTCAATTAAAATAAGCTCAGTTAATGTAAGAGCCGCTTTAGAAAGCACTGGAGTTTATCTCCAGGATTAAATTATATCGAGTTATATGATTTAGCTATAAGGCGGTTTATAAATGTTGTATTTATTTATTATTATTATGTCTTCTTAACAGCACGATGTACCAAAACCTGGTTTGAAACTTTGGTTCATGTTTCATTGTTGCCTTATACAATAAACATTGAAAGTTTGTTTTACAGATATCCCTACTGTACGCAGACAAGGATGCCCCGTCAGATACATGCATCCTTACCCACCAACAAAGTATGTATACCATTCTTCAATAAATATCATATTACATAGTTTGACTAATTTCCATTCCTTTGCTAGTAGATAATGAGAATTACATAAATGAAACAAAAGTTGATAAAACAATGGTTAAATTTTACAGTCAATCAATATTGTCTTCTTTAAATTAGTGAATTATATTCTCAAATCGTATAGAAGGAAGAATTTTAGATATAGCATGAATTTCATATCATTAATATTTCAGAGATTCGTGTTGTAGCCAAGCATCATGGATGGCAGTGGTTATTAGGTCGAGCTAATGTTAATGATAAAATAATAGGACCAGGCAAGCAGATAGAAATCAGCGTGATGTTTGATGATATTCTGGTTGAGAAGACTGTTTCTCAGAATGAGGTGAGACTGAGATAATATTTCCATTGTAGGCATGCTTCCATCATATTTCAAGTGTACACAATACAAGAATAATGAATACAAATATCTGAAAAATGTAACTGGTAAGAACTAAGAAGTAAATTCTTACAAGTTTGGCATCACAGATCTCTCCTTTTCTTCCGATATAATCCATAGATAAATCTCGCAGCATATTTTTTGTATATTCTGCAATAACTTAACATTCTTTTCACTTAATTTACAAATATAGTAGACAGTATAAAAGAATCTAATACGGTAGTCTATTAAATAGTCTTCTAATGTAGTCTACTACAATAGTCTATTACAATGACTGAAGAGATGACTCTTTTTGTGCTTTTTTCGTCTATCCAAGCCGAATTTTAAATTTCAGGTCATAGACGTCCACGGCTACAAGATAATAGACCTTGAGATAGGAATGAAAGTGTTAGCGGAATATAATCACAACGATGCTCCTGGTGTCTACTATACTGCTTCTGTTGCTGAGATTCCTGAAGAACAAAATAGATGTTCGTACTTTATTATCATTAAGTCGATGCAATGTAGAATTTCATTGAATATCATGTCCTCTTGTTTACAGCTTTTGACCTCTCAAACACCATTATTAGCCAATAAGCTAGATTGGAGGGACTGCAGCATTTTCTTACTTCATCGAAAAAGCCATAAAAAACACACAACTTTGTTATTTTTGAGTTCAACATCTTATTAATTGATAATAAAATTTGAATGTCAGAATCCAACCATCAATTTCCAAGATCATAATTAAGAGAAAGTCCTGTTTTGATTTTCTCTTTATTTGTAACTTATAAACCAGATACATTAAAACCCCGATTTACTACGTAGTTTTGGGGAAAGAAAAAGACGCTGTAAATCGGGGTGCAGTTAGGGGTTAGAATTTAGTATCGGCAGTCGTGGTAATGTTATGTCATTACAAATAATCAGATTTAGATAGTGTCAAAATTGTGTCAGCAAATATTGAAATGCCACTAAGTGGCTTGAATCGAACCAAAGTTCTTCGACGGTATTTTATGATTGTGTTTATGAAAGAGTACATAGTTAACATTACTGCCGTCACTGAAGGTCACTAAAATAAACCCTCTTCACTAACACAACACTTCCCCAAACAGATAGATATTTACTCCTATTTGATGACGGAACGGCCGGCTACGTAATCGGAGATCAGTGTTTTATATGTCCAGACCAATCCTTTATTAGCAGCGTAAACCCTGTCCACAAGCGCTTCATCCAGTACTACAACAGAATGGTCAGTACTAATGGTCGTATTAGATTTTAATTTGTCGGACAGGTTTGAAATGTGTGTTTGCTGTGAATAATGAATTGACCATGTTTAGCGTTGACTTGCCTGATTGACGTCATGGCAGTCGAGTAACAGCGTTTTGTCGTTAAATAACCAAACTTCCCCGCCCGTTTATTTAATCTCTCCGCTAGTACCAAGAAGGGGGATTCAAAATACTGGATCTTAGTTTACAAAGTACGATATTGACAGAAATCAACGGCCAGTGGAGAGCCTTGTCCTATTAACTTCACTGACTGCAATATCGCTAATGTCCAGGTACGTAACTTTTTAAGAGTAATTAGTTTAATTTGTCAAGTTGCTCTTTTTGTGACTAGACTTTTTATAAGCTAAAATATTCTAGCTATTTTTGTGGGCATGTTATAATGATATTTTAACGAAAACCTCTCCAACCGCACAACCGGCGTGTGGTATGCCTAGTATGTGAGAAGGAAATTTAACTTTTGCTTCATTAACTTTTGTTTATTTTTACGCATAAAAGCAGCGGTAATATGTGAAGTCGTGTGTGACTAGCGATCAAGACCGCTCGTTATACCGTTCTAACTGACATCCCCACGTCTTATTGGACAGTATTATAAATTAGCATATTATAAATGAGTGTTTCACTGCGTCGTCAGAAACAGTTGGGTCACAACCACCAAGGTCGGTTTGTGATAGCTTCTCGAAAGAAGACATCCGTCTAATGTCAAGGTCGGGTAGCACCTCCTTAGGAAAGACTACAGAGTGAGTTATTTGAAGCTACAACAAGTTCAAAGCATTTACTAGGCTTGAGTTTCATGACTGGGTAACAGAATATTAATTTGCTGCATATTAAATTTACTGTAGCTGAATTTTCAGAGTAATTTTGCAGGATAAATCAAAAAAAGTTGCTGGATCACGTAATTCTAAATGACGCTTCATTTGGGCAGGGTTCCACTGGCATAGCTCATTAGCTCGAGGATATAATATGTAGAGCCAGTCTTTGTTCTGCAAGTGCAGGATTTCAGCAGGAACATAATGTCGGACCCCTCCGAGCACAGTATTGTTTGCTAAAAGGCCGAGCACCATATGGGGTGGCAAGTCCCCATACATCGTGGTCCGGTAGTTTCATTGCGTCCTAATATAAAGATATTGAGATAAAATAGGCAATAAAAGGTGCGGTGTGGAGAATGTGCTAATGGTCCTCGATTCTGTAGCCACTATTCTCTAGCTTTTCGCGGTATCAAACCCACAGGTAATGGCTTTTGTGGTAGAATAATATAGTGCAGAAGTATTTTGGACAAACCAAGCTGGATAAAAGACCGGACGTGACCTTCTTCTTCTTCGTAGGGGGCTGTGGTCAATGGTCATGATTAGGATGACCACTATAAGATAGACCATTGGAGCCCTGTGCTTACCCCGGTAAAATATTTATTAGTGAAGAAAAAAAAGTTAATTTGTTGCTTGTATGAAGCCGACGAATGGAGATTCTTGTTAGTGAAAATTTGTCCACTATGTCTGTCACACTAAGGTCAAAGGAGTCAAAATATCCTCCTCGTGGGAAAGACCACTTCGGGCACTGACCAATAAAGTGGTTCATTGTCTCCTCTTCCATGAGACAGTGTGGACAGGTTTTAGAGGTAGTTGTCGGCTTGAGCTTGAGCTTGTTAAGATGGTAGTCTAATTCACAGTGTCCAGTAATTGTGCCGCTGTTATTGTGCTCTCTTTACCAAGTTTCGGGATGTAGTCTGTTGATCTTGACCTTCAGAATTGAGGTCGATAGCCTTTAGTAATAACCACGTACTGCGGTCTCTACTCAGCACGTGACGTCTAGATAGGATGAAAGACCGGACGTGACCACGCACTGCGCTCTGTCCGCATCACGTGCAGTGACCGCATCAAGTACTCTGAAAGTGCCGTCTAGCTACAACAAATACTCCGTCATGTAATCGATTACGTGGCGTCTAGCTAACATTATTTGACCACCCTATCTTGACGCACTTTATAATGAAATAAACCTGAACATAAGAATGTAATCCTAAAATACAGACAAGACATTAGCGATAAATATTATTTTAGCCCGATTAGATTAATGCTTCCCTCGAACATTAATCTGATATTCTTTCTACGTGAAAAAGTTCTGGCTAGTTATACAGTATAAGTTATAACAGTATACACATTGACATCACACATCACACTTTCAGAGCAAAAACTCACTCGCGATAAAGTTTTTTTTTCTGATAAAGCTAAGATAAAATGTCCAATACTCCGCCAAAACGAAGCTTATATTAACCATGACTATCTGTTTGAAAATGCTATGCGGTTCTGAAAACTTCTATTCTACCACTGAATTTTCTGTATCTGCTCATTGAAACTAATATATTCATTCTTTGAGATATTCATATATGTCGTGTGAATTCATGAAGTGTGCCTTTGCAAGATTTATATGTCCAGTTATCTAGTAACTAGGCACAGAGGCACTGCTAAGAGATTCATTAATAAACTAATCTACACTGCTATTTATAGCGACGGAGATTAGTTTATTAATGGCATGATACTTATGAGTATATTGTCATGAGACCAACTATCACTATACTAAGTATATTAAGACTATGAAGCAATAACTCATGAGCACTCTTAAGAAACATATTATTACTACTTTTGAACAGGCAGAAATCCTCATCCTCTTGTTTCAATCCCCCCTTCCATTATTGTCTTACTGAACAGGCCCTAACCAATATGCAATATTCGAAACTGTTTTGTGAAGCACACCTAGTAAGCTATCACTTCGAGATGGCCAGGCCTACTCTCATGCTGTCTATATGTGATGATTAACTCTGAAAAACTAGGGACAACTGGGGAATGATCCCAGAACCTCGAGATTTCGCGTCTCTTGCTCTACCAACTGATAAACACCTAGTAAGCGTTAGCATTTTAAGTGTTAACTCAAGAAGATGAGGAAGTGAGGTTCATGGAGACATAATCCCTGCAACCTTGACCACATATTGAGTACTGCATTGTTAGTTAAAATTGTCATTTCACCTAGCATGTGCACGAGTGGTATCCTCATTAACATTTGCATTCCTCCTTTTCATATGTCCAGCATAGTCTGGCGAAAGGCTGGAGCCAGACTGAAGATCATGCAGATTATATTTTTGTTGGACCACCTCCGTTAAAAGAGCCGAATTATACGTCATTTGACCCACCAAGAAATATTTGGATTCTTGGTTTATAGCGTTATAGATTTACGAAATGTATAATCTATCTGTAGGTACATTACTATCTATCTAATGTTCGAATTTTTGCGCCTCACGAAACATTTACTGAAATATATACATATTATGCTGAAATGAAAAATAAACGCCCAGATAATGCATAGGCTATTGAATAGTGAAGACTGCTGAGATGACGGCAACATCTTAAAGAGTGTACGTATATGAAGTTGTGTTTAGCTGGAATGTTAGGGTAGGAATCCTCCGTGTTTGAACAAGAGTCTTCTCAGTCTTCTCAGGATTTACATTAATTCAACGCAAGGCACATCACTCAATTAATGTCAGGTCCACTGACTTTTGTGTTTAACTGTACCCACAACAAACTCTGGTTAACTGAAATATCAGTAAACAATGTACATTATACAATATACATTATACAATATACATTATACAATATACATTATACATTAAACCATGGAACATTATCTGTTTCTAAGAAAAAGCAACCATGATCACGGAAGGGCGAATCTGTGTTACTGTTCTGATTATATGCTTGTTAATCTAGACACAATGTAGAGGTACATCCATTATTCATATCTCCGAACTAAAGGGGCTAACTTTGAACGCAAGAAAATGCATCCCCGTATCATTCACTTACTCTATGGTACAGTCTGACTTCAGTGACTGCTAATGCAATAATCGTCACGGAAAAACAATTTACATTCATTGGACACCCTTCTTTAGAATTTTGTGGTACCGACATCTTGGTAAATACCATACAAACATTGAATCTTCGTTCTTCAGAATTGAAATACTCTAAGAATTGAAATATTCTAAATACGTACATAATAAATAGCCGAGGGATCATTCACAAAAATATTGATAGAACAGCTCATGAGATCAATTTTCAGATCTCACCAGCACAGCAAAAATCAATTTCCTGATCTGATTAAGGGTTAATCAGTGATTATATAACCTGTCATTTGCTGAGCAGGCAGCAAATCACTTGATGTTGGTGGCCCAGTGTAAAGACAGAGAGGACCTATTGTGACCTATTCAGTGTACTACCGAGTACCGATTGAACTTCCTAGGAACTTCCTAATTGCTCTTTTGTAGAAAAATTTCCGGGTGTTTCGCCTCCTATCCTAAAGTACTTAAGTGCTAGCTTTATGGTGTAATTCCCGGGTGTTTCGCCCCCTAGCTTAAAGTACCAAAGTGCTAGCTTTATGATGTTTCCGGGTGTTTCGCCCCCTAGCCTAAAGTACCAAAGTGCTAGCTTTATGATGTAATTCCCGGGTGTTTCGCCCCCTAGCCTAAAGTACCAAAGTGCAAGCTTTATGGTGTAATTCCCGGGTGTTTCGCCCCCTAGCCTAAAGTACCAAAGTGCTAGCTTTATGATGTAATTCCCGGGTGTTTCGCCCCCTAGCCTAAAGTACCAAAGTGCTAGCTTTATGATGTAATTCCCGGGTGTTTCGCCCCCTAGCCTAAAGTACCAAAGTGCTAGCTTTATGGTGTAATTCCCGGGTGTTTCGCCCCCTAGCCTAAAGTACCAAAGTGCTAGCTTTATGATGTTTCCGGGTGTTTCGCCCCCTAGCCTAAAGTACCAAAGTGCTAGCTTTATGATGTAATTCCCGGGTGTTTCGCCCCCTAGCCTAAAGTACCAAAGTGCTAGCTTTATGGTGTAATTCCCGGGTGTTTCGCCCCCTAGCCTAAAGTACCAAAGTGCTAGCTTTATGATGTAATTCCCGGGTGTTTCGCCCCCTAGCCTAAAGTACCAAAGTGCTAGCTTTATGATGTTTCCGGGTGTTTCGCCCCCTAGCCTAAAGTACCAAAGTGCTAGCTTTATGATGTAATTCCCGGGTGTTTCGCCCCCTAGCCTAAAGTACCAAAGTGCTAGCTTTATGGTGTAATTCCCGGGTGTTTCGCCCCCTAGCCTAAAGTACCAAAGTGCTAGCTTTATGATGTATTGCCCGGGTGTTTCGCCCCCTAGCCTAAAGTACCCAAGTGCTAGCTTTATGATGTTTCCGGGTGTTTCGCCCCCTAGCCTAAAGTACCAAAGTGCTAGCTTTATGATGTAATTCCCGGGTGTTTCGCCCCCTAGCCTAAAGTACCAAAGTGCTAGCTTTATGATGTTTCCGGGTGTTTCGCCCCCTAGCCTAAAGTACCAAAGTGCTAGCTTTATGATGTAATTCCCGGGTGTTTCGCCCCCTAGCCTAAAGTACCAAAGTGCTAGCTTTATGGTGTAATTCCCGGGTGTTTCGCCCCCTAGCCTAAAGTACCAAAGTGCTAGCTTTATGATGTATTACCCGGGTGTTTCGCCCCCTAGCCTAAAGTACCAAAGTGCTAGCTTTATGATGTTTCCGGGTGTTTCGCCCCCTAGCCTAAAGTACCAAAGTGCTAGCTTTATGATGTAATTTCTACATTAAGCCACGTAGCCAGGATTATCTGCCGGGACCCCCGGAAATATTGAAGCATTTTGCCACAATATTATCCGGTATCTTGAGCACAGAAATTGCCTTAGAGACACACGTGACAGGTCAGACTTACATAGTAATATGAAAGCTTTCTGGGAACAGGACAGGAAAGGCTCCCGAAAGGCTATGCCCCTTGCACTGCGTCATTTCTGGTACGTGTTAATTCACACCACATACCAAAGTGTCCATGATACATCTGGAGTCTGAAGTTAATGTGGTTGGATTATCCCGTGATAATGAAAGGTACAAGTAAAGATAGACAGAGAATATAAACACGTAACATAATTCGACACGTACCTACTGTAGATTCTCAAATATACCCAGAGTAATTTTCATAGTTAATTTTCTGCGATCGCCAAGCTGGCAGCTGCACTGTGTAGTGTGTACCTGTTAATAAAAATAAATATAAAGAATGGAATTAAGAAATACACCCCACTTGTAATGGGCTACAGCTGATGCAATTGTGAGTCTTTAAAGCTATCACATCATTACAAGGAATGAGCAGAACATTGAGCTACCCGGTGAAATGTAATTAGCAGACAGGTGGGCTACATTTTATTGAAAATTATACTTAATCTACTTTGACAAATATGTTACCGCCAGAATGTGTGTTCAACTTTCTGTGCCATTCTCTCTTCCAGGAACAGTATTCTCTCTTTCTATGAGTGGAAATAAGCACATAATAATCCTTTCTTTTACATGATTACACTTTGAAGGGTTGAATGAAAGTTTTCTGTTATTCTATTTGAGTATTCAGCTACCTTAAAGTACTTATTTTTCGGTTTCACTATTTAAATAATTAGTGAAACATTAGTCAATCTAGGTTAACCGGTCACTCTGCAATCATAGCAGCTCCCATGTTTTTCAAACCTCTTTGGTTTGCAATGCCGTGTGGAATGTCGGCTAATCTACAAGGTATATTCATTTAATAAGGATCTGGAATGATTGATAATACTAATAACACTTGTAAGTTGTAATAATATTACAAGGATAGAAAAACATAAGAGATGTTTAAAGATCATGGCATTCAATGGATATGTAAGATAATTATGGAAAGATTCGAAATGCTAATAACATTACACCAAAACACAATGATGGTAATTCTGTCAATATAACAATACAACAATATAACTATATAACTATTAGAGATACTTCGTCAACATAGTCATTGGGGGTCGGCCGGTCGGGGGAAGGGGTAAGCTTATGACTATTTTCCGCCCCTATTATATATTTTAAAGTCACTATTGTGACGGTACATTAGAACTAGACAGAAACAAAGTGTGAAGGGCCTGAACGGAACCCCTCGGTTTCAGTTCCGAGCCTTAATCGGTTGATCTGCACTTGCAGGACTAGAACTTAGTACAACCAAGCCAATTTCACAATTATTTGATTTGCTCGTTCCTCCAGATACTCGAGTAAAGACAAACATCTGTACAGTGTAAAATCCACTATCCAGGCACATACCATGTACATACCATCACCATGTACAATGTACATACACGGTACATACAATGGGCATACCATCACCACCATGTACAATGTACATACACGGTACATACAATGGGCATACCATCACCACCATGTACAATGTACATACACGGTACATACAATGGGCATACTATCACCACCATGTACATCTTACATACACGTAACACGGCACATAACCTCTCGAGAGTAGTAGTTAACAGTATACACCTCCTATTATATCCGAACGTTAAAAACCGTGCGCCTCTACTTGGGTAAACAACACGTTGGTTCAAATTATGTCGTCAAACTTGGTTGCGAAACATATATTTGCTGGAAATTTATAGAATCTTACGGTCTATTAAACATTGCACCTCCCAAACATTCCGCATTCCACCTCCCAGCACCTCCCAGCTCCCACATGAAATAACGTACACTTTTCCTGCCTGTACACTTGTTAATGTAGACAAAACACTGTGCTTCCCACTAACACCCGGTCTATTCCAGGTATCACCAGACCAGGCAGAGTTTATCTACTGCGGCTCCCCCAGATTCGCTCCAATCTACCATCGACTCAAAGCACACCTCATCGTTTAACCCCCCGCTCAGCGATATCACCCTACCGATATATTTTCCTACTCAGAAAACATGTGAAGCTGAGCTGAGTAGCGTCAGAAAATTCCTGAGATTGCTAATATAGGATATCACTGGTCACGTGAGATGAAGTTTTAGACAACAGTTACGCCAGGGTACTCATCAACTATCTCGCGCTAACAACGTACTCAGTTCCAACTTTTGACGTGGCTTAAGGTGGTGCTAGTTAGAGTTGTTAATCTTGCTAGGATGAAAAAAACTCAGGGATCTCTCTCACTCTCTACTGTTACACCCACTGAGAGATTAAAGTTTTGCTAAGCCGGTGATGTTTAGAGAAAACCGCCGTATTGAATGTTGAGGCTCAAGTTCAGTGTTGATGTAATGACTAACTCTAATAACACAGCGGCATGGCACTCAACTAAGGAGTTTTATTCTTTTATTAAACCCGGCTGGGGCTTTTTTACACACATCCCCCCATCATGTACAAACATAAAGGAAGTGCTCTCGACTCCAGACTAGCGCACACCCCAACATCAAATGTTGCTTAATGTGATTCCTGATGACATAACCTCGTTACCTCCAGATGCAGCAGAACAATGTTATTGAGAGAGAGAGAGTGGGGCTAGCTAGCGGCTCTGGTGTTCAGTTGTACAGTACACGGGGAAAGAGCAGTGTTGTGCGCCCCTGTATGTGGTTGAGTAAGTGAGCAATCGGCACTGTATCGTGAGGGCAAGGACGCTGCTCCTGCATTGTTCCCAGTGTGATGCGAACAATAGCACCTGATTGTAGCGAGCAGATGTAATAAAAGGGCAGCCGTGCTCAGTCCGCTGTCTCTGCAAATAGACACAAGGTCTCACCTCTTACATTCTCTCTTGACAACAACAAAATGAGTCATCTTAGTTGATGGAGTGTAATCGATAAGTCACGTGGTGTTGTACGTGCTTTTGAGAAGATCAAGAGAGCTAAGAATATCAGTGTACGATGAGTCTTACAACAAGTGGATACCTTACTACCTTAGCTTTTACCGAGATGGGGACACTCATTTTATTTTATCAGGGTATATTATTAATCGTCATCAATTTATCAATTTGTAGTATGAGTATTGTGAAAGGTTTTGTCCTTGTGACTGGTGAGATCAAGGAAGTTCGCACATGAACAATATCTTGAGTTAGAGTGCTAATGAAAAAATACTTGATATTGAAGTGGATTTTGCGATTATTTACAACCGGTACGCACATATTTTTGAAATTATGTGTCTATTTTTGTTCCAAAGTTAAAACGTTATGCCGTTTGTTGGTGTATCATGTGTGGAATGTTTCAAAGAACCTTAAATTCCGTATCCCGGATTTTCCAAATCGTTGGAAGAAGATAACAGATGTCTTGTAACCGCGATAAGACTGACCGGGTTTATAGTGTATACTACAACTGTAGTAAATACTAAATAGTTTTGTGAAAATCGTCCCGAAATATTTGTCATATTTGTACTCAGGGAGTTTAAGATTTGAGATTTAAGATACATTATTTAAGTTTTAAAAGCCGGGTATTGAATTAGATGCTACTCGATAAAACTACCTTTTGTAAGTATGTATAGAGTATAGATGTAACTATTAGAATAGCGCTTGGCTGATAGCGATTATTCGAGGCCTCTTCTAAGAAAAGGCCTCGTCGTTATTAGAACTTTAAGTTATTGAAGTATCGGCATCACTTTTGATATGAGAGAACTCACCATTTTTAGCATCCCAATCGAGATATATTTTGTTTTTTTCTGTTTGTTTTATTTTTCTTCTTTACTATTTCTGTTAACAAAGACATTTTCGCCAAATAAATTCGACTATTTTTTAATATCAATAATACTGCCTTTTTAATCATTATCTACGTGTCGTGTTTGTGTGTCCAGAAACGATATTATTCGTCTACTTATAATTTTGTTAGTTACGAAAGGTACAGAGGTTGTATGGTTAATAAGTTTCAATTGTGATATCTTATTGAAGTTATTAAACTAAAGGAGCGTTTAATTTAATCTCAAGTTTTCTAAATAAATATTTTGACAAAGTTCCCATCATTCGATAATTCTGCTCGAAAAAGTGGTCCTATTAACTCTGACAGCAGATTGACCATATTATTTTTTAAAATATGGTCAATCTGCTCATGTACAATTGCAGTAGTTGGTGTCCTACTGCAAAGTCACTAGAAAAACTAGACATTTGCCATAGAAAACACCTTAGATCTTTACTGAACATATATTGGCCTCATGGAACAATATCCAACGCAAACTTATACCTAAGATGTAACTCAGTAAAGTTATCAGATCGTGTCCCTAAAGCAAGGTGGAAGCTCCTAGGTCATATCTTGCGTAGTGCTGATGACTCCCCCGCTGCATTAGCGTTAAAGTTTGCTGTCACAACAAACTGTAAAGGGCGCGTCGGTGCGCATCGTAAGAATTTGTTCAAGATTATTGTGAATGATTTGACCCGTAGAGGTTTAAAACTTAACTCTTTGAATGATCTTAATAAGCTTAAGATATTAGCCGATGATAGAGTTGCTTGGAGAAACAAATTTTCACTCTAGCTGTCTTGATCTGTACTGATCACCATTTTAGGATGACTTGATTTCTTTTAGGGGTTTTGAATATTTCAATGGTGTAAACAGTTTCTTAATAATAATAATACTCAATCTGCTGTCAGAGTTAATTGAAAATCAGGAATTCAATGAAGACATGCCCCAAATTCCAAACACTTGACAACGCTCCCTTGACAGGTTGATAGTACATTCCCATATTATAAATAGTATAAAATAGTAACATACGGAATTGGGGACGATTGAAGACTAGTTTTCGAGAAACTAGGGTGTACAGACCTTATGATCATGGAATGTGGTGCCTAATACTGACTTAATTATCCACGAGAAAGAACTGATTATGCGATTATGTTGAATACTATTGGATACGTGAGGGCACTCCGAATAGAATTGCTGACCTTATGCGGGTTTTGACTCAGCGGGTAAATACTCACACCCTTTTTAACTGCGGCAGTGAAATCCCGGCCGAAGACCGGGATACAATAATCTTAAACAATAATCTCAGAATGTGTGCCTGTCTGTCTGTCTGTCTGTCTGTCTGTCTGTCTGTCTGTCTGTCTGTCTGTATGTGCGTGTGTAATTTCCGAGCGGCTTAATCAAGAAAACGGTAAAAGTTGGGGGGGGGGGGGGGGGGCTGGTTTTTTCGGTATATTGCCGACAAAACTACGAGGAGGCCAAATGGTAAAGGTTTTTAAATCAGTCGGTGGTAAGTGGTTTAATTGATGGTTTTGTACCACATAAAATGTGTTTTTTTTGTTACATAAAATGGCTCACATTTTCTCCCTCCTCGCTCTCTCTCCCATTACTGCATATTATGTAGCGTTGGTACATATATCATAATTACACTGTCATGAATACTATAAGCTTATTAGGGGAGGGAGCGCTCATAGTGGTCTGTTTGGACTGTAGAGAGAGTTCATACTTTCATACGACAATGTAATGCATGTTTTCAAATATAATAGGCGGGTGTGGTGCGGAGTTAATAAGGGTTACTTTCTAAAACGATGAGGTGTAATAGTCGTGGTACAGGGTGTACGGACTTAATTATCCACGAGAAAAGAACTGATTATGCGATTATGTTAAATACTATTGGATACGTGAGGGCACTCCGAATAGAATTGCTCACCTAATGCGGGTTTTGACTCAGCGGGTAAATACTCTTACCCTTTTTAACTGCGGCAGTGAAATCCCGGTCGAATGCCGGGTTACACTAATATGAGAATAAGTGCATAATCTTAGAACATAATATTATTACAACTTTATCAGATGCAATGAAACGCGATTATTCCTCGAAAACTTATATGTTAAAGCTTATAAAGTTTAGTAATATAAGTTTAATATTCTGGCCAATTTAACTCTGCTGAAATCAAATAACGGCATAACGCTTCCGGAGTTCCATTGGTTCGGTATATAAATGATCGTTTAATTTTACAAATAGTTAGTATGTAAATTATTAACTAAAATATGAGCAACAACATCTATTAAAATTGCTTTTGTTTTTAAACAAAAGCTTTTAAAAAAGCACGAGGTATACTCCGTATAACGGTAAAGCTACTTATAGGGTTACTTTTGTGCCAATGAACTGTAACATGTTCCAAAGTTCAGACTCCGTTATTGTTTACTCTGAGATGACAATAACCATGTCTACTCGCCGGCTATTAACCGGCTACTAACCGGCTACTGATTGAACTTGGTGGCAATCATGGGCTAAAATTTCCTTTCTAACTGTTGACTTAACTTTAGTTTGAAATTAAATTTTTATTGAATCAAACCACACGGGGACATTTCTTATGACACGATGATTAGATAGAAATTCAGTGGGTTTAAATAGCAATGGTAGATAAATCAATTTGATTTGGTAACTGGAAATGTTTAGTCTACATAGTACATCATATTTATAATACTATAGTTTTGCTCAATCGCAGCTTTTCCTGGCAATAATTTTATTAAAAGCTATTTCTGCATTTGGCGTGATCGAAATTGCAAGCTGGGCCGTAAATGAAATTAATTAACTGGTCTAGTCTGGAGATTTGTGAAAAATAAAAAATGTTAATAATTTGTATAACTTTACTAGGGAACTGTAACCCGCATATTAAATATTATATTCTACTTTACTTTATTGTCTTTATTTACCATATTAGTCTCATTAACCTAACTCACAAAAGATAAAATAAATTCAACTAGTTAGGTTAAGTTATTTTTGGGTGTTACGAAAAGGTTACAGAGATAACGTTTCACAATATGCGTTCCTTCACAATAAGTTAGATCTATCTTCAAGGTAGCTGGAAAATGATAAATTTAACGGTATAATTGTTTTAACCCGCTTATTAAATATTATATATTCTACTATTTGTATTTATAAAAATTTATATTTACTTTATTATCTTTATTTACCATATTAGTCTCATCAACCTAACTCACAATTTAACTAGTTATTATTTTATTTATTAAATATTATGATATTTTACTATATTCATCAAATTAACTCACGGATATAAAATTACTTTAATTTTAATAAAGTTATTTTCAGGTATTTTAAAACGTGACAGCAGAGTTAGCATCTCATAATATTCACTCCTTCACCACAATTTAGGATCATCTTCAAGAGCTAAACGAATTTTATTCCGTGAAATCTGAGAATTAAAGACATCCGTTAAGAAAGTCAAGTGAAAGATATACTTGAAGAATGCGGGTCCCAGGGGCTTGCTTGTGAACTCTAGTTTGCAGCGCGGTGTTTTAAAGTTACGGAATGGTGAATTTAAAAATTAAAGAAACTGTAATAATCTAGTAGAGGGCACAATGCATCACATTGACCTATACTTTAGGGCGACTTCATATTTCATTGTAATGTGTTATTCCCTTTTCCTTGCCAATACTCGAGCGGTAATAAGAACATTTATCTACCGGGTTTGTGTAAACATTCTACCGGAGATCAGATGAGGTGACATGCACACTTGGTAACGTCACGTGATCAGCGATGATAAACGTTTATTTATATTTTATGATACCCGTCCCTCCCCCCATCTGGTATCGGGAAATGGCCCAATTCAAGTGTTGAGTGTAAATAGGGTTGTACAATTATACCAACAAGGGTATTCACTATTCATTGAGCATTTAGAGTTATGTAAAACTGCAGTTATAATTGTGTTAACATATTTAGTAATTTGGATCGATATCAATATAGTGGTACTTACACTACATACTAGTTTTATGGATACACTGGGCACGACAACTCTTGATCCAATTTCACGAATACTGCCAGTTTCGTGTGACAAACGTCTGCCCCAAAGTTGTATAGTGTAGTTGTCAACCTTCTAAAATCGACCCCTGCGGCCTGCGTGTCCTGCATGCCCCCCCCCCCCCCCGCTGTAGTATCACCTTCATTGCTGGTTGTTACACTGCTGCAATTCTGTGCGTGGGCGGAAGTTATTGTCACAACACAGTTTAATACAGTATTCCCCCTCTACAACGCGGTTTTTTGGGCAAAATTTGTCATCCTATTTATTTGGAGGGCAATTTTTTAATTACTTTAATCCTAGTCAGTTAGAATGAAATGATATCCTGCTATTTCGTTCACATCATTCTATGATGCTATTTCAGCTTCGATATCATCTTATTCGTCGATTATTTAAAATGCACCATAGCTCCCACTTGCATTTTTTGGCGCACGTCATCAAACTGATTTAAGCACGAAAATACGCAATCCCCTTCATAACACTGTCCCACTGCAGTACAACGCAGTTAGTTTACGAAAAATCTATAATCCAAAAAACGCGTTATATTATATAGGGGAACAATGTAAAAGCACATTTTGCAAGGCCATCAGTTCAATGACTAGACATCGAGTATCACCTCATTACCTAGTTTAGTTTCTAAACTGCCCCCTCTTGAAACGTATTTTCTGCAAACTGGGGGTATTATTGACATCGTGCAAGGTGTCGGAATCTGATTGGCTCTCGCCATTATACCACGAGGAAAGTGAATTGTTACTGTAACGCGCTTTGCATATTTTAGGACGTACGCACGCGTGTTTGTATTAATGAGGATGTGGAAATTAAGGATGCACATGGGCTGGGCCGATGTTCTGTAACATAACATGATCATCATATTATGCAGGTGATTTATAAAAGATATGATGAATTTTCTTTGGGCCTTTTCTATGAGGTTAATAAATATAAAATTCAAGTCTTCAAACATGATGGTTAATGAAAATTTTAGATTCGTATTTAATCCAATCAATCAATTCCAAATTTATTTGATTCTGATACATCTGAAGAATATATAGAACATAACTCTCTCTAACCTCCCCTCACTAAACTTAATTATCATAATGAAATTAACAGATCTATATTACAAAAATGATACTCTATTGTTTAATATCTATATTCCTGTCTTGCATCAGACATGAAAACAGTGGCTGTATTCTAAGTACATTCTTCGACGAAGGCTGTAATTATTTGTACTAATAATTTGTGCTCAGATTTGTGGACAATACACTGTGTACTCAGTACTGCACGTGCAAAAATTCTGTGGGAATGTACAGATACAGGTATTTCAATTGGTTCGAACTGAGGAGTGCAGAGATATTTATAATAATTTTTTTCTTTTTCACATGACTTAGCTGGGTCGAGTTTGAAAATGTAAGCGATTCCTATTAACTGAAAAATTAAAGCAAATACTTGTTTTAAGAGTTTTTATAAAAATTCATACTCTCTAATTATAACAAATTATAAATCATTATCAAACTCACAAACCTTGCGGAAATTTCCATATGCAAACAAGGTATGTTTACTCAAAATTAAGCTATGAGTAAATTTCAATTTAACAATTACTCGTTTAATGTAATTCAATCAAATGAATGAATAGAGAAGTCAAAATATGAATCCAATCAAAATTTGCTAAAATTTAGATAAAGAAAAAAATGTAATACAACTATTCAAGTCCGATAATGTCCAATAATAATGTAATCTCTCTTAGATTTTTAGAGAATATTATGCATTTCGTACCTTTTTTGGGGTCTAGAATATAGTAATATTTAAAATAATTGTTAAACATTTTAATTGCATCGAAATAACCATTTTGTTGACAATATAAACACAATTTCATTTTTTGGTATTATCGACAAAAAGTTTTTCTAAAATCCTAGACCCTAGTATTGTCATTTCCTACGGATGAACCTAACCATAGAAGTAAGAATAATGAAAATAGCCGCCTCGTAAATTTGTTCTGACGTTGTGAGCAACTTCAAAGATCGTCATATTCTTCATGCACCACCATGCTATACCTGTTTTGGCTCTCTCAACTCGGCTTACAAGATCCGGATAGAACTGAAATACTGTTCCGACTTGACGAGGTTGAATTGTAGCCTTTCATTTCCTGGTGATCTTTATTTTATAAGGTCTCACTCGAATCACATCATCTCAAACATAAATCCCTTGATTGGTAGACAATCTAACTCTCGTCTTTCTGTTTCTGTAGGAAGAAGGACAAACATCCGATCAAAACAGCTATGAGGATAGAACCAGTTGAGGCGAGGCCGAGGAGGAAAGCCCATCCCATGTCACAGTCACCGGTGTCGAACTGGGACAGGGTTCCACAGTATCCTTCTCCCACACACTTGAAGTCGGTCTGATCCCAGCTAAGTATCCAGAGAAGAATGGCAACTCCATTTATAATCACTGTAACAAAGAATCAGGGTTAATGTACATGTTATATTTATATATCTATCACAGGAGAATGGCATTGCGTTTGCTTCATGATTGCTTAAATTGCTTGCAGCTGAACTTTTGGAGCCTGAGGCTAAGAAAATGTAAAATGTGATTATGAAATTGCTCTTCTGAAAATTGATTCACATTATGAAATGAAATCTTAATTAGAGTCAGTGTGGCAATGAGATAACTTACAACAGAAGAGCTGGACAACGGAGATGAGCAGATAGGTGCTGACGTCACACAGATAACCGTAACAAAGAGAGATAGCGCTGAACACCCAAGAGATAAGGAGTATCACACATCCTGCAGCAAACATCACCGCCGACACCTGTAATCACCCATCCTCAGACTTACTAGTTACTATCAGCCCAAACTACAAAAGGAATTTCACATTTTAACTGCTTCAAGGACAAAATTGCAAAACTAGAATACATGAATTTTGGCAGATTTCATCAGGACGAAGGGAGAATTTTCAAACTAAAATAAGAAGTAAACTGTGAAGGTTTTGTATAGGTTACCTTCCCGAATATGGTTGGGATGTCATCAAAGTTGGTGTAAAGAGGACACCTCTGCATGTGGGCATCGTCGGAGAAGACGAAGGAGTCGTTGAGGGGGTGATAAGTATAAGGGACACAGTAGCTCATCATTCCACAGGCTGCTGACGCATCTATCTTCAACTCCCCTGTTCCTTCGAAATTCTTGTCCTGGGTGGTTAGGTTCGTAAGTTTATAACTCATAATATGAGAAACTATATTTTAAGTGAATTAGATGTTTTGTGACGGTCGGAATTCTTTAATTGTTCAAATTTGGACTCTTCAAATGTAAGAATTGAGGTAATTTAGGGAGTTATCAATCTTCAAGTTAAACTTACCGTTGCAGTAACATTTTTGGCACTATTAGGAGCAACAAGCCAGAATGGAGTAAAGAAGGCGATGATACTGCCGACCACTATGAAAAAACTAAGGGTGCACCATATCCCAGCGGTAGCCTTGTACATATACATCTTCAAGCAATCTCTCTATACTGAGGTAATAAAGGTTTCAGATCTATAAAACTTTAACGTAATTTGTTTTTTTATTTAACAATTGCTTTATCAAACTTTGTTTGTCAATGTCTGGCATTCTTTTATCCGCAGATAATGAAGCAAACTGAAATACAACCAAACAATTAACTTCGAACGAAAATACCAAAATATGGTCAAAAACTAAATTGTTAAAATTACCATGTGTACCCAAATTAAATATAATTGTAAGAAATTAGCAGCTTGCTGGCTGTTTGAATCAAACTTTGGCTGTTTGAATCAAACTTTGATTGAATTGAAGGGAAATTATAAAAAAGCTTAATAGTTAAGGCAGGAATAGGATAAGCTGTGAATAAATTCGTAACAACTCTAGAAAAGAGTCCCTGGAACTACATATTATGGACGACACATTCCTGAAATTGATTGCCCTACCTATATAACAAAACTGTGAAACGTATGTGCATTTTGGTTTGCAAATGTAATTCACAGAAAAGCAGTTCACGACTTTCCTACCAACGAATAATAGTTATTTAAAAACTCGGTAATTGGTACAGGTAGTACATCGTTCATTTACCAATTTAACCATACACGTCGAGCTAAAGAAGCCGCTGTAATGCAATGGAAGAATGGCAGATACTCAGCGATTCCGGTCGAAAAGACAACAACAGGAAGACGAAAAATACAACAAATTTAGTTATCGACGGCTGATATTAGCTGATTAGGTGACATCATAACATGGCTAACTGAACGCATATAGCAGAAGTGATAACATCCCAGAGAAAAGAAGAGAAATGACATCCTGATTAGAAATAATTATCGAAATTTGGCAAAAGTGCGGTCGTGCAATTATGCTTGCTGTCCGTAAAGCAAGTATTGGGTTTCTATTGTTACGTTACCCGCTTAGATCATGTGATGATGTAAAAATAGATCACTCTGATCTATCAACTACTAAGTGTTAGTGGGAATTATTTTCTGTACCTGGTCTGGGTCATTACTAATTTAGTAACTAAACTGTGTTAATTAGAGAAGTTAGTGTTACTCGGGAGGATTGAAGAGTCCGTTAAAAAACAAGATAAACTGATGACTTCATTGCTGTTGAAAGGAATTCTCAAGTACACAAGGCATATCTTAAGCTGGTGACCTGGTGTGTACAGAGAGTAGGTCACCTAATCACCTTGCACGTATTATACTAAGCGGAAATATCAAATAAAATAGGCTAATGAATTTCGCAAAATAAGCTATTTTTGCGAAAATAATATTAATTGTATTATAGCTTTGTAAAACTTAAACACGCCCACGAACTAAATTGTGTTTCACAGTGCAGTCAAAATTGAAACACGTTTCTACTCAATTTAAACTTTAAAGCGAACATAGCTCTTGTCAAACTTCGGCTTCTCAACAAATTTGAGAAATTGGCCCCGCAAATTCAGCAAAAATTACGTAATAAAGCAATACTAGAGTAGTAGCACTAGAACTAACAGTTACATGCAATTGTGGCCACCTCGGTAAATCTGATTACACCACTCGCGAACTGTCGTGGACTGAATTACGAAATATGCAGCTAGAAACCCTAGATTAATTGTGGTACTGTAGCTCAAGCTGTGAACCAGGAAAGTCTAGCTAATTTTCCAGCGTACAACTTTACTTGTAGTCTAGCTGCGTGCGTGTAATAATAATATACTTATACTTATAGTAATGTACTAGGTTAAACTTTTCCGCGGAGTTTCGAGTGTTTCGTTAAACCATGTTAAACTTTTATGCTTCGACAAATGGAGAAATATATTGCTGAAAATTCTAGCTGACAGAAAGGAACGCCGTTACAAAAGAACTGTTAAATTTAAATCGAGTAACGATGGTGATTGGTGACTAAATCCCATGATCAGTCCAATTTGCTATAAATACATGGTCGAAACTGGTCGCTAATTGGTAGACCTATGTTGATCTTATCCTAAAATGTGTTAGATCAATTAGTCAGAACGATTTCGCCATATCTTGTAAAAATAGGAAGCGTCGAGTGGTTTGGATTGCATCCATTTCCAATGAATTAAACTTAAATCATGGTCATATCATATCATATCACATCATTTCCAACGGCCGAACATGAGTATCAGAGAATTACTTAACTTAAATGATCCACCCTATAAAGAATAAATGGAGGTATCCCTATATCTTAATCTTGTGACATCAAACTGACTGGCTTACCTAATAGAGGAATTTTTTCTCCCTTTGAATCAATCAAGCTAGATGATTTGTTGTAAACTTACTTAATATGTTAAAGAACCACTTACTTAGAGTTTTGAAAAGATTTAACAACGGTCAGATTCCTGGTCAGTGCTCAGTACTCGCCTAGAAATTGAGTAGACATTGATGATTGGCAGCCTATACGTGATTATTTAAAGTTAGTTAGTCTGCTGTTCGTTATCGCCCGGTCCTATTCCTCATACCGACGACAGATATATACTCACTGGAACAGTGTCCTGTGCCAACCCAGTGTCGTCAGGTATTTAGAGTCCAAAATGGAAGTTATTAATGTATCTATCAACACGTAAGGACTATTACTATTAGGAGATGGAACAACTACAAGCTCTCACTTATCATGACATCACTTTCACTTTCGTTATCCAACTTTCATTTTCGGTATCCAACTTTTAACATCACACTCTTGGTAAAATAAATGCACGCATTACGCCAGTCTATCGAGCTTACCAAGTTTAGACAGTGAGATTGTAATAATAAAAGAGTAAAAATGACTGTTTGGGTTCTTCTTCAAAAATGTAGTTACAGTCGTGACAGATTAACATAAAAACTTTGACTGTTCGATCGGTGAAAAAAATGTGTACCTTTTTTAGAAAGATAAAGACTATTATTATGATTTAATACTTCAGAGGCGCTGAAATTTAATGAATGTTTTATATGAATATAGCAGTAGTATAGTATAAAGCAAGTCAAGAGCCTCTAAAAATTAAACAATAGCATTGCTAGGACTATTGATTATACAGCCTGTCAAATATCCATGAAGAAGCTTTGAACTAGTATACTAGTTTATAGCTACTGCTAGTATACTAGTTTATAGCTACTGCTAGGATACTAGTTCACATCTTATAGGCACCAGTATGGCTAGCTAAGTGGATATAATGCAGCGTACTCATGTGAAATACAATTACATCGAAATATTCTTCTATCTGTAAATTCGCCGAGAAGAAAACTTGTTTTTGAGACTACAAGATGGAGCGAATAAAAATAAAAATGTTGTAGCTAGAGAGGAAAAGAAATTTTGATAACTAAACGGTCAAGCATACAAATGCATATTTATTCAAGTCGATCAAACTTATCTCATATACTTTTAAGAATTGTGTGCCTCATCTAGCATGACTAGCAATATAGTAATAATCTAGCAATATAGTTATAATAAGAACTTGATTTCTATTTCTAAGTCCTATGTTAACCGAATTTCATTTTAATATCGATTCTAAGAGTCTGAGGCAGTTTGTGATATTGATACTTATGTCATGTCATGCAGTGAGTAGAATCACAAAAGCAAAACTAAATTATATATAGGCTCTGCTTATTGGATCCATGTTATATCTTTCAGTGAAATTGCTGACCAATGTCTCAGTAATTACTACAGAAGTCAATTTTTAACTTTTTAAACAAGAGTTTTTTATTTTAATTACTCGATTATTACTCAATGATACGCTATAACAATTTTATGTTATTGCATACTTGAAGGGGATGGTTAATGATTTGTTAAATTATTAGCTATTTTAGATTTTAATAATAACATAACTTCAAGTAACATTTTAGTGTGCTGGAATTGGTTGGTTCAACCGGCAGTTCTTATTTATACATTGAAATTGATTTCCATATTACATTATATAGGATGGCATCGATCAAACACATGTTGTCACTCCTTGTATTCGAGGCAGTGGCAATCCTGCCAATTATATTGATAATCTGACTGTTTGGGTTCTTTTTGAAAAATGTATGGTCTTGTTTAACTGAAACTCCCTTTTAGCGGCCTCGATATTTCCTTTACCTAATACCTCATCGTTTATTCTCACCCTATCTTACTTTCGCTTTCTCTACCTCATTCTCACCTTCTCAATCTTGTAGGTTTATAACCCACCGACTCGCCGAGTTCTCCTCGTCGACGGTCAATATTTCAAATAAATATTGTACAAGTCGATAAAAATAAATATTGCACAACTCGATCTCTACGGGTTAGGACTGGAGAACATAGGGTCAAATATTATAAACTTTTAAATGGTGATAAGGTAGATGAAACAAGTGATGAATATAGTTTGGGTTTACATTTGTTGGATCATGGTTTTAGACAAAGGGAAGATTTTAACAAAATTTTTAATGTGTCAATTATTGATAATTCTAGTCCTAAAACTTTGGATGTCCGTGAACATAAATATATTCAACTACTCAAGACTTTAAAACCTTTGGGAATTAACACTATACATCCTTTTGGCCTTCCATTACTCCTAACATCTTAATTTTAACTTTATAACCGTTTTAAGAGTGTTCAGATTTTTAAAGGAATTTTGGGTTTTACTAACTTTTTACAATTTCTAGGGCTTATGTCACTGAAGATGACGCCTTGCAACATGTTTGACGATAGCCTGTAGATTGATAGTTTGATCTCAGTATTTACAACAATTCATCTAGTTTGATTGATTCAAAGGGAAACAAATGCAAATTCCTCTGTTGTACAAGTATCACCTGTTAAGGGGACGGACATGCACCAAAACCGTCTATAGTTGGACCCGCGATTTGACTTCATATTATGAAAATATAGATGCATGTCCCCATAATCTCTTACTGTTTTCACTTTATCTTTCCTACTCTTACTTTATATATCCTACTTTCATTTCTCTATCTTACTTCCACTTTCTCCATGATACTTTCTCTACATGCCCCCATTTTCGAACATTAGTCTCATTTTCGATGTATATACTTCAGCTAGGACTACAAAGATTGCGAGTTGGATTAAACTAGTTTAATTTTAACCAGATAGCAAATTGCAAATATCAACCGATGAAAAGAATGAATACACAACTGAATCACAAATAGCAAATAATATGAGTCTATGACATATAAAAAACATTCAGAGAACCGACTGAAGGGATTTACGATGAAAATGCACATCACAAACAGAAAAGACTCTGTATTACAGAGTATTAAAGCAATATTACCGATAGGCTCATTCTTTTCATACTCATAGCAAGGGAAGCCCAGAAGGTTCATCAAGATTAGATGGGAGAAATGGCTATTTCTTTGAACTCCACAACTGACAACACTGACAAAACGTATCACAGAAAGTTAATGAAATTATACTAAACTCGATGAAAGGAACTGACAAATCTTTAACCCTGTCGGATGGCTAAAAGATAGGAAATGTAAAAGCCATCCTTAAAAAGAAACTAAACGACAGTTTGCTATACCCGTGGCCTAATTTACTTTTCATCATGAATAAAAATGCTAAAATACGCAGTAATGAGCTAGCCTTGTGACGCTTCTAAAATATAATGACTTTAATGGCACTCCCTCCTGGATTTATAGTAAATCAAAATGTACGGATCCCTGTCTTTAGCAGTAGAGATAGAGCAAAGTTTAGCTTACACCAAGACTCGATGAGTGAAGTATAATCACTGGGAGTCGAGAGCAAGTACTGGCGCCGAATTTTGAGCAGTTTTCACAAATACACAGTCATTACGCCAGTCTACCGAGTTTACCAACTTTACCAAGTTTAGACAAGGAGGTTGTAATTAAGCCAGTAATAAAGTCGAGGAGAGAAACTGCACTGAAGTTAATTAGACGTTTCAGTCGATCAGCAAATCAGCAACTGGTCAAATACACGTATCGAGTGCAGGAAAAGTTTCCACTAATTGATGATGTTTAGTATGTACAACTATCTCACTCGCTAACTGCAACCCTACCTTGACAGATTAAGCTGTCGTTTAATTCAACTATTATGATCTTTCCTCGATGATTGGTTCGGAACGTTTTTTTGGAATATCTTTTACAAACCCCATGATATCAAAATGAAACGAGTCGCCGAGTCGGAGACTGGCTTTATAATTATGTTTTGCTCGTCCATTGGCATTAGTAATAGTTTAGGTCATGCAACGAAAAATAAAATTTAAAAATACAATTTAAAAGGTGGTACTGGTAGGTCAGCAAACCACACAGCGGAAGATGGTGGTGTGAAGTAGAACCAGAGATAAAAATATCAGCTGTCTTCAAATGGCAGACAGAAACATTCAGATCACGTGCATCACCATGGCAACGCACGCGCCACAGATCAACCAATGATTGCACGAGACCCACAACACGTGACAGTACAGCACAGCTTTAAAATAACACCTCCTCGTACGCAGCAGAACAGAAACAAAAGATTTAGATACGGACAGCAGTTGAGAGCTGGCTATTATTGACTGGACTTGCTGCTAAATTGCTCTGTAATTGGCTTGGAACGACCACGCGACCAAAATGGGGTATTCTGATTGGTGTGCGATAAGCGGTCACCTGACCTGTCACATCCTAGCATAGTTAATTAGCTTGGTGCTCCGTAATGCCGGTATTAAAACGACACCCCGTCACTATGGCAACAAATAGCAGACGTAGCTTTGGCAACGCACTTCTGTCATTGCTGCAAGCAGCTGATGAAATCCACCGCGCCAAAAGTCATGGGATGTTTGAGGTGCTAATTGGTTATCATGTGCTAATGCTCCCCCAATTAGCAATAGACAGACCTACCACATTCAACACTACACACTTCGGATAAATGTTCACTCACGGTTATAATTTACAAAGTTCGTCATGACACGCGTATACAAATTTAAAACAAAGTGGTAAGTTGTAATAATGAAAAATGGGATATCATCACAATTTAACTTCGGTATCAAGATATATCCACTGTGAAAAAGGCTTATCTCGTATGTAAATGGTGCTTCAATCTTACTACAACTTCATAAGATTACCAAGTTGTAAAATCTGCTTCTTTGGATACGTGAACAGTATTCTACAAAGAAGTCTTTTGGACAGTTTGTCAAAAATTGTTGCGTTATTGATGTATGGTGGTTCTCAATAAAACCATTTCACAAACAATTGCACTGTCTATTTTAAGCTGACATCAAAACGTTGGGTTAAGTAACCCAGAACCTAGATCATGTGTTTTCGTTCTTCAACCAATATTCAAGAACCTTCATTTGTAATTAATATAACCTCAACAACGTGTCCGTTCATAATCAACAAATATTAAGTATACAATATATGTGTAATAATATCGAAAAACTAAATTTAAACAAACACCAGCTGCATAATATCATAAAACAATTAACGTATTTTTTGGAAAGTATGCGCCCGTTTTAAAACCTATATTAGATTAAGCTAGCCAATTATAATATGTGTGTGCATCCTTGGTTACCATCAAATCGGCATTCGTAATCGTTAAAAACGGTTATTTTTATCAGCGATTCCAGAAAACTTCGATGTCCGATATTCTGTCAAATTAGATTATAATGGTGATACCAAATTCAGGGCGTGAAATAAGATCTTCAAACATGGGCTCAGTCAGTAAAGTCGATTTCAGATAAAAAATTCCAAGATAAATATTAGAATTTAGAGAAACAGAGAAAATGTTGGCAGTTATCACAAAGTATGACGATGAAAAATCAACGCGTCGGTTTTTGCTATCAAAATAATCTCCTATCTGACTGGCCTGATTAACAGATTTCGCCTAAATTTATAAACAATTACGTCATTGGCAAATTCTCATTATTTGCTCACTTGGTATAATTGGACAAAATGTTACGAGATGTCTTTGACCACAACTAATTACTTACCGGGCAACTAAACACGGCATTTCTATATTGAATTTTTCATTTCAAATTCGAAAATGAAGTCATAAAACAGGTACGGTGTGTGACTTCAAATTTAATAGATGAAATTTATAGCATCATTTAAATAACGCTGTAATAAATTTCATACCATAAATGTTAAACGCTTATCCCGTGTTATTAATCAGATCAATACAAATTAAACAAATCACCCATTGTACTATAATACACTAATAAAGATGAATGTTTTCGATAAAACATTAAATTCACTCCTCAGTCTTTGAAGTTCTTATCTTTAATACTGTAGCTGGTCTTGTCTCATGACGGCAATTCTCTAGGATTTGGTTGTTTTGAATTGGGAACACTGAAAATACAAAATTTGTGTTAATCAGCATTTAAAGCAATTTTTAAAATTAATTTGAATCGGCAACCCAAGTTCACAATACTCGACAGTCAACATAACATCAATCAATAAAAGTAAAAGTGTTCCAATAACAGAATCAGCAATCAGGCAGTTACCTTTCATTGTGGCTTTAACGAGCACTTGAGAAACTGATCAAGTCCGCAGTAGGCGCCTGCTCCTAGTCCCTCCTCCAACATCCGTCCCACTGTGTTCTTAGTTTGGGATATGGCCATCTCCAGAGGGGGCTGTCTCGGTAAACCGTGTGATTCTGAGGAATTGTATTTGTCAGAATTACAGAAAACAACAAAGCTCAAACTATACACAATACGGTGTGTTATCACGTGGATCATATTTAATTTCATGTCACAAACTGGAACAGTGACCCTAGACAGTGACGTAGATATGACGTCTCCTTTTGTTATGAGTGCGAATGCAACACAATAAAACAAAGTAAAATGCGTCATGATCATGGTTGCATCCACTAAATCCTCTATGCAGAGGGTACGGGTGGGGTTTACGTCATCCCATCTAATTCGAAGAGGCCACATTTTCCACCGAGGGTAGCCCTCCTCTTCTATTCGGAGATATCTCGTCTCAGTGTTCGGAGAAAAGCATGATGGGCGACACTTTTCCGTCTGGCGTCAATCGGCATGCGAGTACACAGCAGGGTGCGGCATGCATGATGTATATTTTCACATCTGTTGTACTATGCGTGCAAACGATCGCATGTGGCACGCTGTGACAGAATAACCGATTATTTGTACACAGATTTCAAAGTAAACCATTCTGATTTCCGAGAAATGGGCGCGGCTGGCGCCTCGTTATATGCTACTGTTCACGAATGACTAAAACACCGCACCTCACATCATTTGTAAAGTGATAGCTAGTAACTGTGAACTAAATAAATGGTAACACCACATATTGTACAAAATAAAGTTTTTGTCACATTG
This sequence comes from Bolinopsis microptera, assembly GCF_026151205.1. Classification (NCBI taxonomy): domain Eukaryota; kingdom Metazoa; phylum Ctenophora; class Tentaculata; order Lobata; family Bolinopsidae; genus Bolinopsis; species Bolinopsis microptera. The sequence continues at coordinate 7,138,286 of NC_087072.1, read as the reverse complement.
GGACACAGTCGTTTAATCATGGTTCTTTACCTTGACATTTACCGAAATTCCTTTTTGAGCTATGAGACAGCCATAACTCCCACTGCGTAAAACTACTAATTATAAAACAAGAATTGCGCCCGTTGTTTCGTTTTGGCGGACGCTAGATTTCCATTTCACATTTACTATAAATTTAAGTATAAGCTCCAATCAGCTCACTTCAATTTTCATGATAATAATATTGATAAATTATGCATCAAATACGGGAAACACTTGAAATTCAGTTCAATTGCCGGAGAACTTAACTTGTATCTGTAAATCAAGAAATTATCAGCAAAGGTAAACTATACTCGTGTACACATCAATACACTACGCGTGCCATGTACAAATTGGGCGTATTACCTAATAGTAATATTATACATTATATACATGCATCATATACATTATAACACAGTCGCGCCGCGCATTCATAGATCACAGGCTATCTATACATCACATCTCCGCAACCAATCCTCGATCGCGCGCGCCCAACTTTTTCGTTGCATGGTAACGAACGGAAGGAAGGACACACGACATATATATTTAAACCCACCTATCTCGTTCTCCAAAATCCACGTTTTTCTGCAAAAACCTCCATTCGTAACCTTTCACTATTGCCTTTTTTCAAAAGAGTGAAAAGGAAAAAATACTATCTTATAGCGCGCACTGGGGTGTGGACCGCCATGATAGTAAACCGCCATGTAAAGTAAACTGTATCCATACCCGGAACGAGAAGAGTTTCTAGCTTCCTGGACCAGTTTGTTATTGAACAAAACTAATCCATAATGCGCGTGAGAGAAACTAATGTGCAAACGATACGCGCAACTATTTCTACATAACAATTTCTCAAAAACTAGCAATACAACATTTTAAAATTTCTATGAAGACCAAGGTTTAGGGCACGTCGACATCACATGACCCGTGACACTTTGTAAGGCGGCACATGCAAAGTATTTCGAAACTTAGTAATAAATGGATCACCTAGAATAGCGCTGTTGAGAGCCCCGCATAGCTGTTCCCTCTGGTCCGCATGTAAGAGGTATCCAATCGGCGACTGCTTGGGGTCTCTGTATGCGAGCAAACTGAATGCTTCTTGCAACTGGGTGAAAGTATAGCTTAGGTTTAAAGTGTAACAGTGGTTACAAGATATAAGGTCGCAACCTGAATTGAATTAAAAAGCCATGTTCATTCCAGAAATTTGTAAAAATATTAACCTGTCGTTTGAGATCTTCATCTTGTGTGTTTTGAGCGGCTAACTCTCGCCCAAACAGGAGGAGTTGTTCTAATGCTTGCCGGCTGGGCTGTCTTTCTCCTTCATTTATCTCTACTGATAAAACAGATATTGTCACTTAAAAGCTTAAAGTAACCACAATGCTCAAATATTGGAAAGGAAAGAATTAAACGCAACATCTCCAATCCAATAGCAAAAACAAACCATGAAACCAACATTCAACAATCAGTTACCTGGTTTCTGATCTACTTCCATCTTCTCATCAGCTTCCTCACTACCATTCATCAAACTAGCAATGCTGTAGGGGTGTGACTGCTTCTCGCTACTGTTCAAATTGTTTATCATCTCAATAAAGTTCCGTATCTGTAGCTTGAACAGCAGTGCGGGCTTGTTGCCAAGCAACGACGGATACAGCTCCTGAACGAGCGTTATAGCGTCTCCAATCAGCCCCTTCATTATGAGTTTCTGTACCCTCTGTCGGTTCTGTATCGAGGGAATATCCTCGAAAAAGTAGAGGTTTGTAGCTTTAGCAAAGTTCTCGGCAGCCCCACAATACCCGTGATGCACCATGTATCCGAACACCATTTTCTTGAGGACCGTGTCAAGGTCGTTGTTGTCGCTATGTGGCACGGGCGAACTGTGAGATTGTATTTCTCTTCTCAGTTTCGTTCTGCATTCTACCATGTAGCCTTCAATGTCAAATACAAATGGGCGGTCACCTGATAAAATAACCAGTTAATATGCCTGCCAATATAAAGGGTCGATGATATCTTTAGTCATATTTTCATTCAAAAAACATATAAATTTTGATGCTTGCCCATTGCCAAAGGTGCAGATGTTAATTGTAGTGATTTACTCACCAAAATTAGCGTCAGCAACTTCACCAGGAGTTTGTAGGCCGACTGTGGGGTATAACCCTAGCGGGACATCAAAGAATGCTACTCCAAGGTTTATACCGTTCTTGGTATAAAACACCGTCTTGTTTATCAGATTTACACAACATCCTGAGAAATTTACTTTCAATAATTTCAGAAAACAAATTATCTGATTTAGAAAGAAGAACCTAAAATCTGAGCTTTACCGACAAAGCGACAACTTGTATTATAATTGAATACAGATAAAATCCTTTCTAATTCGATCAAAAATATAGGCAGATATATATATATGTCTAATCTCTGTTAATAGTTACTATAATCGAACAGCAAACCTATGATATCGCCGGTGGTAAAGGTTGGACCGTATTTCTTTCCATTCCCACTAGAACTAAAAGAGTTACCATCGTCACCATGGTAACCGTAACTATCCTTCTCCCAGCCTGGTAATCTGTTCATGTTTACCGACTTGTCTGCTAGACCAATACCCATAAACCTGGTAACATTTTATATTTTATATCTACAGGAAGTCATTAGGTAGTTATCCAAATATTTAAAATAGAGAATTAGAATCGGTAGCAAAATAGCCCTTTTATATAATACCTTCGATATGTTTATGGCACTCGATGTTTTGAAATTTACATGGAGTCCTTATATGGAGTCCTTATATTAATATATAACATGGAGTCCTTATATTAATAGAACTCTTTAAATAATTTAAATAAAAATTTTGTATATAAGTCTCACCCGTCGCGCCCCTTGCTGATGATCTTCACTTCAAAGTAGTAAATACCACAAGCAGCAGGTATAGGATGAGTTGCCCGAACACTGGCAGCGTCTTTGTGCGTTTTACCTTGACCTTAAAAGTACAACACTGAACTTAAATCAAAATAACCGAACGAGGGCTAATAGATTAAGAGGTGCAATAAAATCGAAATACAGATCCATGAATTCTCTTTTTATTACGAGAAATCATCTCATTTAAAATCGCTCACCATTATAATGCACTCTTAGATTACATCTGGATAGCTTGATGAACTGCCATCTGTCTTTGCTGGACCATGATCGGGGGAGTTGAGACTCGGGGACGTGAGGATATAGCTTTGCTATCCTGTCATCTGACATCTCCTGATCACAAATTTATTGGTTACTTATTACCTATTCAATATTCAATATTCATAATTTACTAATTCTATATAACTTTCCTGGAACCTCAATAAATGAAATACACAAAATTATATATTAGTATATTATATGATCATTAAGTTGTACTCATTACTACATATAATTTGATTTAGACCACTGACCCAACCAAACGAATTACATTATTATATAATAATAATTCATGATTTTTGTCCTGAGTGGAAACGACATATTCTGCTATGTTTATGAATGATCTCATTGAGTAATAATTCCAGAAAAACACCATATCAACACAAGATCCAAGATATAAACATCAACTCTTTATAATCCAGATGTCATACTACATACATTGAAGTGACTGAAAATAAAATGTGAAAGAAAACTGTACATAAATGAGCAACCTTATATTATCTTATTATATAGAACCTTTATATTACAGTTAACTCGAAATAAGAATATTCAATAAAAAGTATTTTTAAAGGTTACAAGATTAAATAAAATCAAATAAAAAGACTATTTTCAAAACACAAACAATCACTAAATATCAAAAAACAAACTTTGAACATGACAAAAGGAATAAAACTGAATTATCGCCATCAATTATTAGTCAGTTAACAAAGATCGCAGCACACAGAAATCAATCCCATTTCTAACCGAACATAACTAAAACAATGTGTCAAAACAGTGCCCCTACTGAATCGTCCAAATTGGGTTCAGTTGTCCGGTAGCCTCGGGAACATCTTCATGACACGATGAGGAATCTCCGCTTCTGGATCCCATTTCATAACGCATTCCAGAGCAGATTTCGGAATGGAATTGAGTCCATAAACGGCACCTGCTATTTGGCCGGTTACTGATCCAACTGTGTCTGCGTCACCGCATCTGAAGAAGTAGCAGACTTCTAGTTATTAACAACAATCATGAGTTTACTAGCTAACATTAATGTTCTGGCAAAAATTTAAGTTTATACAATTCAACTGGTTTGTCACTTAACCTTTTATGCCAGCTGCTACTGTAATAATAGTGCTTTAATGCAAATTTATTTCCATAAGAAGAAAAAGTAAATTAATGCCACACAGTCACCACACAGCCACATGAGCCAGAAAAAAAGTAAAGTACACTCAAGATAATAGACCAACCTATTGATACAGCGGAGAACAGCTGACTCAAACGAATCTGAGTTGTACACACAGTGTAGAGCCATGGAGATATTATCACACGCATAACCCCCGACATAGCCAGGATTCACTGCTGATCTGGTGGGCGAGTATTTGTAGTTCTCATCCTTCCAGTTCCAATACTGATCTTCTGGTACTTTGTTAAACTTATCTTCTGTCCAACCCTAGAAGTAGAGGATATAATTAAGTGTGATTTAAAACGGGCATCTACAGCACACGGCCGGGGGCCAATGTGGGTATTTGATATTCTGTATCTTTAAGCTGATCGTTTTCTAATTTTTATAAGATTAGTGTGAAATAAGCGTTTTTTTAGTTTCTGTGTCTACGTTTTTAATGTTTCCATTAGATGTAAAAGGTTTAAAGTGGAGATTATTCTTCAAAGATGCATTAAAGTTATCTGGTTTAAAGAATTGAAAGTGAGCTCACCTCATGTTGTTTGCTATTAGCAATACATTTAACTGCATCTGTTATCAAATACTGCATAACTGGTTCCATATCAAGCGTGTCAAGAAACTCCTTGCCACTCTGTTTATCAAATTTAATAGCCGCAACAATAATAAAACTCAAAAGAGCAGCACACTCTGCAGACTGAACACCACTGTGAGTTGTAAAACTCTGCTTCATTGCCTCTGATACCAAATATTCAGTGTCACTGTCACGATGAAATATAGGCAGTGGACACAGTCTCATTATCGAGCCATTACCACTCATGTCTTCGTCTCCATATGGATAAAGCTGCTTCGGATTGTCTATAAACGTCTTTAGTGAATATGAAATCTGACCACCCAGTCCCACTGATCTACCTGTCCGTGTTGGATTCCCTCTATTCCCTGTATCATGTCTAAATGCGTTGTTGTAGCCCAAATACCACCACATGACAAAGCGCTTCCTCAGGTCAAGACAATCAACATGGCCATGAGTTAGTAAGTTGTCAGCAAGACAAAGTCCCATGCTTGCATCGTCTGTATACTGTCCAGCTTTTAGTCCAAATCTGTTCAACACTCCGGGTGCTTTAAAGTTGGTTTCGTCGAATGCTCGAATGATTGTTTTTTCGTATTGAACTGGAACAAATTCCAGGCAATGCCCCCAGGAGTCCCCTATCAACATCCCGTATAAACTACCGAGACATGCCTCTAAATCATTTATTTGTTCATAAATGGAGCCCTTGAAATTAAGAATTGTTTCATTGCCTCCCCAGTAACTGCTATCACCAGGAGGAAATATTGAGTAATCTATACAAGTAGGGCTGGGAGCATATGAAGCTTTAGAAATTTCTCCTGCCCTCTCAATCTCATCTTTCAATTCACCAGCTTTCAGTGATGGAGTATTTTCCTTGACAAGCGGTTTAAACTTCTTCCCTTTGTCAATACTTTTTATTTTTAATTTGATTCCATCTGATATATCTCTGTTGCAATCAGCAAACGGATCATTTGCGTCCGCGTCCGCTGGTGATTTTGATGATGTTTGGCCCATTCTCTGAACTATGATTATAAGGGCTTTTAATTTACAATAGACATTTTTCGCTCTTCTTAAAATTACATTATACGACATGATCCAGAAAGTTCTCCTAAAATATTCTGTATATGACGTCAGGATTCAAGAGTCCAAGACATGTACTAATTACTTTATTTTATTACACCATTAAATTATTACCTGGTGTAAATCATTTGAAACAAGTTTGAGGGAATTTTAACTAGATTAGTCCTATAAGATATCAAGTAAAGGAAACATCTATATAATATACATATAAATCATTGATATAAAAATTTTTTTATCATGGTAATGCAATCACACAAGATCAAGCTCAGCGTACATATAATGTACTTCCTTAATTGAAAAAATGAAGAAACCACAATTTCTTTGTGGTTTTGAGGGATCACAGCCTTTGAAACATAATTGCGGTTCTTTGTCATATCACAAACGTTATTTAATAAATTACTAAAACCTCTGTACCACATTATAAATCAAATTATTAAATAGATTGGTAAACATTTTTGAAGACAGATTAGATTTATTTTACAAACACAAACTTAGTAGATATCCTAATGTTTTAGATGATTCATTCTCCTTTGAAATTAGGTTTACGTTTCTCTCTGAAAGCCATCAAAGCTTCAATCCTATCTGTAGTAGGAATGACACCCAAATAAGCCTCATGTTCAATCTCTAACCCAGCTCTGATAGGCCCTGCCTCAAAACCTTCAGTGATGGCTTTCTTAGCCATCCTTAATGCTACTGGACCTCTTTCCTGGAGTAAAGAGGCCATTTCCAGAGACTTAACAAATGCTGCATTTCCCTCTTCATTCTGATCTACACAGGCATTGACCAGTCCAATCCTTTCTGCTTCTTCTCCAAAAACATCCCTTCCAGTAAATATAAGCTCCTTTGCTTTAGGAACTCCAACAACCCTAGGGAGGCGCTGAGTTCCACCTCCACCAGGAATTATTGCCAATTTTGTTTCTGACAGTGCCATCTTGGCTGTGGTACTGCAGATTCGTATGTCAGTACCAAGTGCAAGCTCCAGTCCTCCACCCATAGCGACACCATCAATTGCACAAATCACTGGCATAGGTAACTCATACATATCTTGGATCATCAGCCGAAATGTTCTCACCATACCTGAGAGAAAGGATAAATTTCAGAGAGGTACTATTGCATTTAATTGTCATATTGTGATCTTTTAGGTGGAAGGTTGGTTTAACATGAATTGTTCACGAAATGGTTAAAACGTTTTTATCATTCACATGTAAACCTTTAAAATCAAAATGCTGATATTTACCTGGGACATCCTCTTCCTTGATAAACAGACGCTCTTTTAAGTCTGCCCCAGCACAGAATATCTTAGGTGAAGTACTGTAGAGAATAACTCCTTGGAGACTTTTCTTTGACTTTATTTCAGCTAATGCCTCTCGAAGTTGTGCACCTAGTGACAAACTTACAGCATTTACAGGAGGCCTATTCAAACCTAGAAGAGCTATTCCTGGGTTGGACTCTGGGTAAGTCAGAAGAATTTCATTGCTTGATGAAGATAAGAGTCTCCGTGAAGTTTGCTGGATCAGTCTTCCCATAAACATGGCTGAAAAAGCATGGTTGATACTTAACTAATTACAACAATAAACATCATCTAAATTTATTGAGTATGTATGGTATAGTAAGTATCACTATGTTTACACTACACTGCTGTGTGGATGTACTGAAAGGTTACCATACGATAATACTCAATTCAGTGGTGTAACGAAGGGCCCCTGCCAACCCCGCTTTGCAGGAGGGGGCACCAAATCATTGTTTGAAAGAACTGACTTGATCTTTTGGCAAGGCCCCTCTTCATTTAACCATCAATCACGGTATGCCCTCGGCCACTTGGCCCTTGTTCTTCATAGGAATGGAATATTTTTACCTGGTCTATTCAGCCCAAACCCTAACTGTACACCATCATGTAAGGCTTCGTCTCATTTGTTAATGGAAAAAAATGGACAGCAAATATGAGACACCACTATCAGAAGTCTCTTATAACCTCATCCCTGCCCCTATGATGGAGTAGATGTGTATATATCTGATTGTTGATATTTAATATTATATAATATTGGTAACTATTTGTTAATGGAAATTACTAATGATATATAACAAAATTGTATGCTCCATTTCATGGTCATATTACAATCTTTGACAAGTTAACCTCTGATTCATTTTTCTAATAGGTTTTGTGTACTTTTAAAGAAGAAATTGGGCAAAATCTCCTCCTTAGTCGGATAGTCCTTTTTAACCCATAATAACGATTTATTGTCATCGCCAAACCCTTCATAATCGAGAACTGAATAATAAAATGGCAACCAAACAATTGGCAACAAAGATCAGAGCGATATCTCAAAGACGCAAGGTAAGATTTCGGTCCGGTTTTTTTTCTTTTTGTTCGTCTCCAGCAGCTCTGATCAAATCTGTGAAAACTGGAAAAAAAGAATTTTAACCCCCCCCCCCCCCCCCCCCTTTGGCCTTAACTAACCGTGTTGATAATGATGGTTTTAGATTTTGTATGATGTAAGTATTTTAATGTGAAGCATTTACTCCTCCCCCTCAGCAAGACAGTTAGATTAAAAAAAGAAAAATTTCAAACAATATACTAATAATATAACAATTACCCTATATAAAAATTCAATATAAATGCAATAGAAAACTACATAAAAGAGCTATGACTGTTGTTCTCAAAAGGTCAAATCTTACTCTCTTCCTAATAAATATCATTGCCTCACTATATCGTTGGCCTGATTTCCTAGAAAGTTTTTCCGCTAATTTCTTAAAGAACTTATTAGCTTCCCTTCCCATACCCCCAGTGGTTGATAGGACTATCGGTGTAAACGTCCCATGTTCCACTTCTACAATCCTTTTATTGTATAAATTCTTTTTCTGTCTCTCGTGGCTATTGTACATAGTGGTTGGAGATCCTAGGTGACAATCTCTCAGCTACACTCTACCAAGTTGACGAAAGCAGAATACCAAGCTTTCATGTCTTAACAATGTCACTGAGAAAGTACTTCCTTTGGAAAGAAAATAAGTCACACGGAACCAGAATGATAGACCTAACGCAGCAACATTTCAAGGATCTGGCCTATTACACTCAGGCAGACATAATGAGCTACAAAAATAAGATCTGGATTGACAGCATCGAAACAAATCTGCAATGCAGAACTGTCAGTAACAACAAGGAGACCAAGATACTTGGTGTGATCACAAAGATCAAAAACAGTGGGCTGCTCCTAGACAAAAACAACTTCTTATTCGGGCACAACACGAGTAAAAATCTGGACAGCCGAATAATGGACTACATTCACGGCAGCTCACCACTCTTTGCGAATATCCAAAAGATCATGGGTGGTGACAGTGGTGAGGCCTGTCGTTTCTGCAACAGCTTCGATGATTCTCCTGTACACCAGCTCCTATTGTGTCTGGAGGTGCAAGACACCAGTTACCTGCAGCTAAAAGAAGAGCTGGGTGGGGCTGACTCACATTCCTATCTAGATGAAGTGTTAACAAAAAGCAGCACACAAAAAGCATTCATTAGAAGAGTCGAATTTCTTTGGGGACAAAATGATGCTCTCCAGGATTTATCCAACTAAACTAGAAAGATCATAAAATAAAGACTCTGCAAACATCTCAGAGAAATAATACCACCGTAAAGATTAAAGACTAAAGAGGGAGGATCCTGGACCCCGAAATCCACCACTTTTCTGTACTTTCAGAGGTACCAATGTGGCAGGAAACCAGGGCTCATGCTGCCGCTGAGCTAAAGCAGTAGAGGGGATGGCGGCTTCTCTAGGATCTAACACGTCCTGAAGCAGACCAACACTATGTCCCAACGCACTGGTGTTGGGATGTCTGCCCCCGGTGCCTGTCCGGGTCAATAAAGCAGTCAAGCATCATGTATGTTATGTTGAGCATTCTCAACCAACAAATGTGGGAACTCCCACAAAACACCAAAACAGATCTAAAGAGACACTTAACAACATTGGAAAAATAGACTACAATTTGTTTATATAATTTATAAAGCGTATATTATTGCCCACGTTAAGGGGCCTGTTAATAATTTATTAAATTATTAGCTATTTTAGATTTAATAATAATAATAAAAAATCCTAGAGCCTTATTGGAAGGAGCTTGAGCATGAAATACTCTTACATCTAAAAATGCCCTTTCCAATGGGTTCAACACTCCTAGCACTAACATCTAATCTAGCTCCATCTGCTTTGTTGGCCCCTGCAGGAAGTTCTCTCCCGTTGACAGGAATGAGGAGAGGTTCAGTGGTAACATCTTTACAGCCAGCAGTTTCTAAAAGCTCTGCTATCACATCCCTCAATGAGTTGTGGCGAAGAGATACATATCCACCCCTTTAGCATATTAATGAGTGGTTAATTGAGTTGTCACCTCCACATACACATGTTACTTTGCAGGAATACTCGTACTCTAGATCAGACATCAAACTGAGATCGTATATGGACACGTTCATTTGAGTTTGAGGATATTGGTAAACAAAAATAATAGCGTTTTTGACGATAGTGGCTTAATTTTGACATCTATTAACCTAGCACGTTCAGAAGTTCTGAACATTAGCCACGTAACCCATAATCCCATATGCACCGCTCAGAAAGAAAATCTATTGTTGTTAGGCACTATAATGTTTCAAATGTCACATTTTGTGTGACTTAGTTAACTGCAGTTGTCTAATTATCATTCCTTGGTCTGAAATATAATAAATTAGGTCTATCTAACAATTATGATACAACATTGGTTAATGGGCACGGATCGAACGGTTACAAGGCAATATTTGGGTAACTTTGTCACACTCATGATACCATACCTCTATTCTACTGTGAGGTGTCCTAAAAACCCTTTCAACTCATTATTTTATGGTTGCTCTACCAAGCATAGCCCTAAAATATGTTGTTTTGAATAATTAGCTAATACAGGCACTTGGTTATTGGGAAATGAGGTTAATTCTGTCACAATATATGAAATTTAAAATTTTGGGCGAATAATTTATATCTGATTTTGGTTTGAAAGGCGGGAAAATTTTATATGATGACAATGTAGTTGATGCAAGTTACGATCAGTTGATGTTTACATTGTCACAAAAAATTATACGAAATCGTAAATAGATTAAAAACAATGATTATAGAATGAAATAGTCTCTTATAATAACTCTTATAATAACTGATGTGACAAAGTAAACATGTCTTGCCCCTATTTTGAAGATCTATATTCTATACCTCTATTAGAATATTGTCCAGAACATCAGAGCTTAAGTTTAACAATTTTAGGTTAAATTTGTCAAAGTCACTAAAAATGTGACAAAATTAACTTTTCATGCCCCAACAATTTCAAGATAGTGTGTAAAAATTAGCATAGGCTGCTTTATTACCTATATAAATCAATCCAAACTACAAAAAATATATGTTAATGTGATGACGATTACCTAACTCTTATAATAACTGATGTGACAAAGTAAACATGTCTTGCCCCTATTTTGAAGAACTATACTTCTATTAAAATACTATGTAACTTTATCATCAAAAAAATTTCGATAAACTAGTTATTTTGCCAGCAAGGAGCTAACAGAGTTATAATAATTTTTTGTGACGAAATTACCCTATTTTTGACCATGTAGCGGTAGTTTAATTGTGACACTGTTAATATATTACCACCTGATAATGATTTATGTGACTGGTGCATGGTACTAGCAGTGTTGTTTGATCCATAGTACGTATAATATAAGGGGTTTAAGCTGGTATATCATTATTTGTTCAATTTCACACATGTTCAGATATTATCAAGATTGTGTGACAAAGTAAGCTTGGTTGTGCCTTCTGTGTTTTAATTCCTTACGACTATATGATATAATAACAATTCCCAGCACTTCCAGGCCATCAAATAAACTTACACTACTCAGCATTGCTTATCAGGGTGCCCTAAACATTCATCACATATTTTCTTTAATGTGTGACAGAGTAAACCTGAATGCACCATCTAACGAAAAAAGTCGTCAAATATGTAGGTAATGGTCATATGTACCCATCCAATCAACTGGACACTCAAAAATTTGGTCAAAAACGGCAGCAAGGGGTCCATATTTACTCCGTCACATGTTTATAGTGTGACAATGTAACCATTTCCGTGCCGGCCGTATTTAAGCGATATCTTATCACCTGATTAAGATATCCTTATGTGACAAAGTTAGCCTAGAGGATGAGACGATTATCCTAACCATCAAGGGTTTAAGTAATTTCATAGTGTGACAAAGTCAACTACACTGTGCCTTTTAATAGGGTCCCTTATATTTACCAATATCCTCAAACTCAAATGAACGTGTCCATATACCAAGACCCCCTTCTTTGACTGGTAATGCAAAGAGTTTTCTACTGGTTTGGTCGGTTCGAAACGACCTGTCCAATATTGCTGGTATAAAGGATTCTTGAATTTTGTATTCTAATCTCCTGAGGTGTTGACTGATACCAGGTGTTGTTCGACATACAAGACAGTTAGATTAAAAAATTAATTAAAAAAATATTTAAAAAAAAGAAAAAAAAAGGGGGGACCCCCAACCCATGTAGCTGATACACCTCACAGCAAGTAGACCAAAGTGGCTCTTGCTTGTGAAAGGTGTATCAACTACCCGCCGAGGCGGTGGGTTGGGAGTCCCCCCTGGGATCATTTCGTCCGTAAAATTTTACACATTATAAAAGCTACAATAAATTATCTATAAGATTTACATAAACAAACTTAAGAGACCTCAAAGCTCGTCTTCTGAGGAATGAGATTGAAGGATACGTCATCCAGTCCAAGGTGCTGGGCTTTTTGTCTTCCTCTGATTCCCCTGAGTGCTATGAGTGTGCTTCGTAGCAGACAGTTAGATTGTAGATTAATGATAATAATTGTCAAATGACGTTATCTTACTTATAATTCAGAGAATTCTTTTTGTCTGTCTGCCTGTGCGACCGCCCACGTGCAAAACAAACTAAAAATATGAACTTGCGTAGTAACCATGGTAACGAGGGTTGTTACACGCACGTGCACGTGCAAAGATTGTCAAATGTTAAAACGGCATTTTTTATCGGTTTTGTTGATATTACGTTGTGTTTAGTGCGAGCAACATTTTAATTGGCTGTATAATCAATAATATTTTGACGCGATTTAAACTTTAACGGGTGATACTCGTAAAATATCTGTTCCATATATAGGACCGTCGACGAGTCCAACTCGGCGCGCGTCCTGGTAGGTTGTAAACCTACAATTTAAACTTACTAACAAAAAATTTGTATCACGCGGTGACCCCCACTGCCGCTTCACTATAGTGTAGCGTCTTCGACGCTACAGGGGGAGCCGCGCACTTCGTGCGCGGCGGGTCATACAACGTATGACAACAAAAAATACTATTAGCTTCCTTCCTGTGACCACGGGTTTTCTAGTCTATATTATAATTCTAAGAATTATTTTTGTTGTCTGTACGACCGCCAACGTGCAAATCAGACGAGGAATAGGAAGTTGCGTAGTTACCGTAGTAATTGTATTTATAAGTGCACGTGCACGTGCAAGGATTTGAGAGGGGCATTTTGATCGGTTTTGTGGTAATTACGTGGTGTTCAGTGCGAGCTATATATATAATATTCTAATTGGCTGTATCTTCGGTTGTGATGGATATTTGTTGATGCTATAAAAAAATGACTACCAAAAAAATCTATTAGTATTACTATTAGCTTCCTCCCTGTGACCACGGGCTTTCTAGTATATTATATAACAGTTATAAATGTTCAATGTTGTAGAGCGATATCAAGAGTAGTGGTCTACAGGGGTCTGAAAAAGCCATACAGGCACTTGGGTCCTTATCCTTGTCACTAGTCTAAATACAATTGGATTCAGTTTACACAGAACATGAACATTTAGACGTACACATTAACGCGATATTTATTAGAAAGCAAAAAGTATGAAATAATACGTGTGTGCGCGGTTTGAGCCGCGCCGCATGCATAAGTGATAAGAATGGATGCGCGCGTGTAGGGGCTGGAGTACGCTTGTTTATTATTTATATATTAATGAAATGTTGCATTGTAAATATTTTGAATTGACGATATATTATGATCGGAATCAAGGCCACCGTTCCAAGTTAAAGTTCCACCGTTAAAGTCTCAGCAAGAGCAGTACTCAACGTCATGTCAACAGTCATTGTATGATGGTTCATTTGCAGTATAATGGGGCCACGTTTATGCAACACCATTCCATCAAATCTTCATTGAAGACCCACTGCTGTTCAAAACAAAACTATCGGCAACCGTTTCCAGATAACCCACCTGTGAGCAATTACAGCCGTCATAATGGAAATTCTTTGGCTGACTGGAGTATGAATAAGGCAGCAGCGAGCTATTCGATGACCCATATCACAGGAGGAGCTAAGTGCAAAGAAACTGTCACTAACTGCTACAAACTGCCACTAACTGCCACAAACTGCCACTAACTGCCACAAACTGCCACTAACTGCCACAAACTGCCACTAACTGCTACAAACTGCCACTAACTGCCACTAACTGCCACTAACTGCTACAATCGCGCCCACGCATTTGCGCGCGACAGTAGCAGTTAGTGGCAGTTAGTGGCAGTTAGTGGCAGTTAGTAGCAGTTAGTGGCAGTTTTTATGCGCGTCGGGATTTCAAATCGAGCGCTCATCAATTTTTATAATAGCAAGTCCGCAGCGTTTAGAGCTGCATTGTTGATTATTGGGCAGCGCTCAGCCTGTCATTCCGCCGAATCTCTATTCATTAATGAACATGATAGCCTGAGGTTCCCAGGTAACATTGTTGACTAAACCAGACTGTGCACGTTGTGCTAGATGTCAAATGTTGCAGATAGCGTATACGTTTTTTAAAACTATGTTTTGATTTGATTTGACTTGACTTAACTTGTAGTAAACGGTCGGCCGTTTTACAACACGGCAATATGACTGCTTGTGTTAGTTTCGACACTAAATATTTTGTTCTCGCTGCATGAGTATATAAATGTTTGATATGAATTATGAAATGAGAAGTCGTGTATTATGTAATATAATAGATTCAGAAGACTCGTAAATGTGCAAGTATATGAATATTTATATTATATCATATCCATTGAATTATATTCATGGGACCAGCAAAAGCTCACAGCTAACAGCATTTATTTTTATTTATGATAAGATGATAAGTTCATTATGAGCAATTTTTAATTTAGTTCGTATCAGGCTAGGAGTCTAGTAATCGAGTTTTATTTGTTAATAAAAAAAACTTCTCTACGGTATTAGGAAAACTGCTGTGATAGACCGGAGCGCAGCAAAAAATTTAATAGCTTGTCCTGGACCGAATTCTACCAAATATTTACTACAAGTATGACACTTTTCGGATTTAGAAGGGTGCTGTCCAGACTATGAGTATGTTAACGGTGCGCGGTGATATCATTGAAGCTAAAGTCGGCACTAAAAATTAAAGTAAATATACCTCACGCCACACACTAATTGCATACGTTTGTAATTTTATTGTCTCTTATCAGCTTGCTTATTTCTCCTACCCGAACGCCTAACGGAGAGATTACTTTGTTATTTTACGTATCTGACAGGTAAAAATTAATAACAATAAATTTCACCTACTGAACGTATTCATAATAGAAAAGTTGCTAGTTTGGTTCTCCACCGTGCAATAGGATCTGTTTCACGTTCCGGTTCACTCTTTAAGATAAAAGCCTCTAATCGATGATTTTGCCCTTATAGCTTAGTTGTACTTGTAGTGAATTCGTACGGAACGTTCACTAAAAATAGTTTGTGAACGCGTTCGCTAAAAGATTTTAACGTTTGGAACATAAGGAACGTTAAAACAGGGCCTCCCACGGATTAAACAGTTTTGTGCGGAGAAAGAAGTGAAGAGAGAACGAAGCCAAAGAGTTCTCCGACAATTGTTCCAGCCAGCCTCACCGCAGCAACGCCAACAGCAAGCAGGAACTTATCCTAATCCATGCAACCTATACAACGCTGACACAGAATGGACATGCCACGGTACCACTATAATATTTGCTTTGATTCTCCGTGATAGCACTAGCAGTAGCAGAATTTGCTGCTTGTAATTCCTGGGCGTTGCTAAACCTGTCATTCCGCCCTATCTGCTATAGACATATTTTTAATCGCCATAATATGTTCAATGTTAAATCAATGTGTTTAACTTAATAAATGCAAAAGCCTGAGCGAGGTACCGTACCCAGGTAAATTGATCTTTGCAAGTTGAATTTGCGTTTCTGAAACCACTCTCTGCACTGGTAATTGTATTTAAAAGGGAACACAAAATGATGAACGTGACCAAAATTATTCCCCGCGCGACGCGATAGCCGATAACTGATAAGATTCTCTTTCAGCATTCAGTTTCAGTTAATTCTGGGTAATTCGCGCGTAAAATCATATTGGCACGTGTGCGTTCCATGTTCTCAGAATTAGGCAACGGTAAGTTTATAATCTTTAACTTTAACTGTTTGGAAACAGGTGTTGTTATTTTATGCTGGGAATCCCAAAAAGTGCTTGATCGGCCAGTTCATCATTGTGTCTCGCTAAATACTTGGCTAGTTTCATTATGCTTCGACTAATCATCACTGTTGGCTTGGGGATGGTATTCAACTGTTGAGGGCTTACTGTAACAACCATTGATACGCTTATAGTTATCAAACAGCAACTAACCGATATCCAATGGGTCTCAGCCATAGATTTAGAACAATATAGGCTCAACGGTGGCTCGGAAAAGTATAATCTTCATGGTATGGTCTTATATATGATTTTGGTCTATTAGAACGAGTTTTAAGTGAAATATATCCTCCAGAGATGATTATGAATAAAAATAATACTTCAGTTCGTGAAACTGACTTTTTAGATATTAGTCTTACTATCACTATCAATATTTATAAGGGAAAATTTTTTTAAAAACTTTACGACAAGAGGAACGATTATAATTTTGATGTCATTAATTATCCCTATTAGATGGGAATAATCCCAAAGGCCAGTATTATGGTAAATTTATTAGTCAGTTAGTTCGTTTAGCTCGTATTAATAGTTCTTATAACAGTTTTATTTTGGATTGTAAAAATTTAGTTCGTAAACTTGCACGACAAAGTTTTAATATTGCTGCACCTTGCGCAAACGGTTTGAAATCTTTGTCGACAAGTATTTTAACATTTGGGGAAAATTTGGGATTAATTTTACTTCGGAATATGTATTTTAGCATGACGTGTCATTCTTTTTTTTAGTTCAGTTCGTTTTCAATTTTTAATCTTAATTTTAATTTTCAGTACGTTTTACCTAACAAAATCATTTTTTACTTTTAGCTAGCAGAATGGTTTTCAGATTGCATTAATGAACTGTGCTATGAGCTGGTCCCAAGTCCAGACGCCATTTTATTCTTTGTAATTTTCAATAACCCTGTCTAGTCATTGACTACTGATTTATGAAATCACTAATCCTTTCGATTTCTGTGCCACTAACTGCCTTGATTTCATCAGTCCCTATATTGATAGGTTCATGCGCAAATTTACCTAGTTTAGCCGTCATTAATTAGGTACAGACCACTAAAAATAGTTTGTGAACGCGTTCGCTAAAAGATTTTAACGTTCGCAACATAATGGTAAAGGAACGTTAATCAGATTTAAAATATCAACACGTCGACACGCCATCGTTTCCCGCAATTTTACATGTTCTAGATGAGTTAGGAGAGTTTTAGCGCGCATGCATGCACGTTTCACTTTTCAGGCCCTAAAACTCCGCTATATAGTGTTTCTGGATAGAAGTCGACTATTTATGCTCAATTCTCGAGCCGATAATAGTCTTGCTTAGATTTTCAGACAATAGTCTTAAGATTCCAGTTGGTTTCATTGGTGTAATTTATTACAAATATTATCTGTTCGCCTTAAAGTTAGCAAATTTTGCTTTTCGCAATTGAAACTATAAAAGCGATATGATTAGTCTTGCCAACAAAAGGTGGCTCGAGCTCCATTCCCCCCTACATTCAGTAGGGTTTTGTGTTCACCCGGCTTATATATCAGGGATTTGATCAACACACGAATCAGGATGTCTGGAAGGAGTTTCGGCAGTATCGAGATAGCCCGACCACTGTCCGCGGACAACTGTCCACGAACACCTGTCTACCAGATCATTACTGCATAATGACAGTATCCCCTGAATCAAGCAGGGTTCACATCATCCCCTGAATCAAGCAGGGTTCACATCATCCCCTGAATCAAGCAGGGTTCACATCATCGCACGCGAATTTCAATCAGCGGTGGTGTCAAGGCTTATTAAACGATTAAGCAACCTTACGGGAGGCGGTGGGTCCATTAATTTCGTCCATTAGACAGAAGAGTACCATGTCAGGAATTGGAATAGCTGTTGTTGTTGTTGTTGATGATGGCAACTGATAATACTTCACCAAAAACGAACGACTTATATACCACATTTTAATCGTAATCATTTATTTCATTGAGCAATCAATATTATTCTACTACTTGGAAGGAGTTTCTAGATGTCATGGACACGTGGTGTGACGGCGCAACAAAGAAGAAGATACTTTAATTTCGCAGTACACGTTCTACCGAGAGAAAAGAGGCTTATTCTCTACTGACGCTGCCTCAAGTTTTAGCCAAGATTCTGACGGTCCAGTCTCTTGGTGGAGCAACTTCGGTTGAGAGGTACCCGAACTACAGAGTTTTCCAATGAAAGCGCTGTCGCAATCGACATCAGCCTCACCCTGTGAGACGAATTGGAGCTTGTACGACTGGGTGATAAACAAAAAAAGAAACCGCCCCACAGTTAACAAGCAGCGAGACCTTATTATTATTTATGTTATTATATTTATGTTATTATATTTATGTTAACACAAGTTTGCGTCTTATGAAAAATTCACGAATTAAGGAGCAATAATTTTATTATTATTTGCTTATTGCTATACTAGTGACTTATTTTTATTCATTGTTGTTTATTTACTGTCTAATTCCGACAACATAGTTTTATCTCATTGTATCCATTTAAAGTTAAAAACGGACATTAAAATGAACGCTCGGAGCCCGGAGGCATTCAAACGTTTACGTACGGGCGTTGACTTGAACGTAAATGGGCAGACTATTTAACTTTAAGGTTAAACGGATATTAATATATGTACGCTATGCCCTAGCTGGGGCCTCTTCTCAGACTCTCGAGCGTTCAATTTGAATTGGTGTCGATTCAAAATTAAAGTTAATTAAAGTTCAATAAGATAAACTTATCATTGCTGGTTTGATTTTGGAACCTTCTCTAGACCTAGTAATTTTGGATTCGTAAGTTATGTGCGAGAATAGCTTCCCAGTCCCACGTCAAAGTGATTTATAGATTATCCTTATTTTTAAGGGAATCGTTAGGTATTCGTATACTTATAGTATAGTTTTATTATTACACGTACGTGACCAATATTATTCCCCGCGCGATGTTATTACAAATTAGATTCTCTTTCACTTTGATCAGTTTCTTTCAAAAACAGATTCGCGCGTCAAATATATTTAGTTTGCGCGCTTTTGGTACTCCCAAAAGTACGTCAAAATGCAATTCTGTGAATTGCATTATTATAAATTTATAGTCATAGGTAATAGGCTCCATGTCATTGTCCACAGGACTGGTCACCGTTAACCTTGTTTAACTTAAACTGGTCGGAAAACGCGGATGTGTTATGAAAAATAATGTTTATCGCTTTGCCATTCGGCCGGTAGAATTAGATCAGAAAATCATGCGGATACCGATAAGACGATAAAACAGTTATCGAATTTTATACCTTTACCTAAGGCTAATGGTGATGCAACGCTAATGGAATACCTTGATCAGAAAGAAGTAAGAACTTTTGCTTTTGGCAAATCTAACAACCACGGAAATTTTCAGCGACATCAACGCTAAAATCGGAAACGATTTTCACTTCAAGATCTACTTAGAGAAAGTAATGACATGTCGGTGGGGATCGCGACGTGATACAAGTAGTATAGTATGGTATCTACCTTAAGTTATGGAACTGCTGAAGGTAATTCGTTAGAAGGCTTACATCTCGATCCCGGGGTGCGGATAGAAGAAAAACATTATTTATAGTCTTGGACACTTATAACTAGCTGATAGCACAGACTACGTTTTTGTTAGGAAGAATTAGGGTCCGCAAAAGATGACAGTCAGGATAAGTTCTATGTCTGTCATGTACAATAGGTATATTATTATAGGAGAAACACTATTGTATAGAGAATATGCTATAGAAAGATATCATGTACATAAAGGTAAGTATACTTATTGGTAGAATTGTGGAACACAACAAGAAAATTGAGAATAATCTTGTGCGAGGGTAGGGACCCAGATGGCGTTTCTAACCCAAATAAACTTTAAGGAGACTTCTCATCAGTAGCCGCACCTCCTTAATCGGTTTCTGAACTGGAATTATATGGGCTTCCAGACGGCCAGACCGAGTATTACCATCCCATCCTTCTAGAGTTCATCACAAGTAGCACCCACCTTGAAGATCTTTGACACCCAGACACACCCCATTGGCGAACAAACTTTGGATATAATCTTACATGCTCCCGAAGGAATCCCTGGTTTATGGTCTTTCTCCTCGTCACCAGCACTTTCGCTAGAGTCACCAGCCCTTTCACTGGAGTCATCAGCCCAATCATTGAAGTGTACAGAAGTACAGTTGTGTGTTAGATCAATTTCTTGGTCTAACATTTAATACTAATTCGTGCGTAAAATCAAATTCGCACGTGTGCACTCAATGCAGTTCTGGTCACGTACCGGTAACTTTAGTCTTTTACTTAAACTGTTTGGAAAACAGATGTGTACATGAAATATATTAATGTTTATCAGCCGGTAAAGTATTTGGAGGGAAAAATCTCACATACACCAGACGAAAAATTTGAATGATTGGAGTTACTTTTACTTATCATGTCTAAATATTAATAAGGTTTACTGGCTCAGTTTTTGAATGTATGGGAATGAAAATAATTTCACTCGAATTTCGACAGATCTTATACTAACTTGACTGTACTTGTAGCAAACCGCATGACGTTTATTGATCATCAACTTTCAATAGTTCAAAGGTATTTTCATCCATAATTAATGATGACACATATATCTGTTAATGCTCGATACTTCATTCCGTGTACTATACAGTGTACACAATTACGTAGAGATGCTGTACTGATAGACATTGCGGATGCTGACCATTATACGATAATGAGACTAACATATTTTTTCATTAAATACCTAAATTATTAGCATTTAAAATATTTTCTGCTGACACGTGCATGCACGCGCGCTAAAACTCTTCTAACTCATCTAGAACAAGTAAAATTGCGGGAAACGATGGCGTGTCGACGTGTTAATATTTCAAATCTGATTAACGTTCCTTTACCTTATGTTCCGAACGTTAAATCTTTTAGCGAACGCGTTCACAAACTATTTTTAGTGAACGTTCCGTACGTTCACTACAACTAAGCCGGGTGTCTATCAAAGTAAATACTCATACTTTGACAATGACATCATATTTGCGGACCCTAATTCTTCCTAACAAAAACGTAGTCTGTGCTATCAGCTAGTTATAAGTGTCCAAGACTATAAATAATGTTTTTCTTCTATCCGCACCCCGGGATCGAGATGTAAGCCTTCTAACGAATTACCTTCAGCAGTTCGGTTCACGTACTGTAGTGCGACACGTACTCTAGTGCGACATGTACCCTAGTGCGAAACCTCCAAGATCGACACTGTCGCAGTAGAGTACGCTACCTGGATCGTAGTGCGACACGTACCCTAGTGCGACAGAGAAATTTCAAGGCCGACACTGTCGCACTACAGTGCGCTACCTGGACTGTAGTGCGACACGAACTAAAGTGCGACAAAACACTTTACGCAATAAAAATTTGACTTTCCATTTTTAAGTTTTAATGACAAGAGTGTAGTCGTGTATGAGTAAATATGGGGTTAAATATAAAATCAAAGATTACAATCCACGAAGATTAGGTCCACGAAGATTAGGTCCACGAAGGCAATAGCACCGATCATCTTAAAGTACTTCCGTACTGCTGAGTTCTCTGCGTTGTATTCCGGGACTAGGTCATGTTGCTGCATCTTCCTCCAAAGTGCTTGCTTGTGGTGGAAGAAGCATCCTCTCTTGGTAGTATACAGGTTGTCTCCACAGCGTTTATCAGGGCTCTCTCGTAGTCACTCATGACAGATTGAGGGTCGACTCCAAAAGCAAGGAGCTCATCCAAGAGGGCTTCATAATGTCCAACAGCATCAGCAATTAGGTGTTTCGTAGGGAGGTCAGTATCGGAAGCTTTCCGTTTCATATGCTGCTTTGCTGTGTGGACAGAGTTTGCTGCAGGAGTAGGAGGGTGGGAATAAGTCTTCGTACTGGTCACAGTAGTGTCGTTCATCAGACTGAGACGTCCGGAGCAGATCTTCCCAGTGGATCGCCAGTAGGTCCTGTCGTCGCGCTTCTAATTATCCAGGCAGTAGCGGTATCCGTCGTGGATAACGTTTCTTGAACCAGTAGTGCGTCCAGGAATGGAGGTGATTGAAGAATACATGTTGATGTTGTTCGATGCTTTGGTAGAATCATCGTGACTTTATATATGGCCCAAGAATATGAACTTGTTATCCAAATCGGAGATATACCTTCATACGATACGTGTGATAGGAATGAGGATCATATGCTGCTTAAGAGTTACCCGGTGGATCACACACTGCATACGTGGCTTGAACTGACCCGAAGGAATTGTGATCAGTGGATCACTTCGAAACACGTGATGTGAACCGACGAATCGTATTCGCAAGATCAATTCGAAATAAGTGACGTGAACCGACCCGACGAATCACTTAATGGTCCACAAGAAGGATAGGATGTGACCTGAGCTTGGAAATAAGTCAGGATATTTTGTCGCAGTAGGATACGCTACCTGGATGGTAGTGCGACACGTACCCTAGTGCGACAGAGGGTGTTTTTGTCGGACTTCGCACTAGAGTACGTGTCGCATTACAGTACGTGTCGCACTACAGTAAGATTACCCTTTCTCTAAGTAGATCTTGAAGTGAAAATCGTTTCCGATTTTACTTTTAGCGTTGATGTCGCTGAAAATTTCCGTGGTTTTTAGATTTGCCAAAAGCAAAAGTTCTTACTTCTTTCTGATCAAGGTATTCCATTAGCGTTGCATCACCATTAGCCTTAGGTAAAGGTATAAAATTCGATAACTGTTTTATCGTCTTATCGGTATCCGCATGATTTTCTGATCTAATTCTACCGGCCGAATGGCAAAGCGATAAACATTATTTTTCATAACACATCCGCGTTTTCCGACCAGTTTAAGTTAAACAAGGTTAACGGTGACCAGTCCTGTGGACAATGACATGGAGCCTATTACCTATGACTATAAATTTATAATAATGCAATTCACAGAATTGCATTTTGACGTACTTTTGGGAGTACCAAAAGCGCGCAAACTAAATATATTTGACGCGCGAATCTGTTTTTGAAAGAAACTGATCAAAGTGAAAGAGAATCTAATTTGTAATAACATCGCGCGGGGAATAATATTGGTCACGTACGTGTAATAATAAAACTATACTATAAGTATACGAATACCTAACGATTCCCTTAAAAATAAGGATAATCTATAAATCACTTTGACGTGGGACTGGGAAGCTATTCTCGCACATAACTTACGAATCCAAAATTACTAGGTCTAGAGAAGGTTCCAAAATCAAACCAGCAATGATAAGTTTATCTTATTGAACTTTAATTAACTTTAATTTTGAATCGACACCAATTCAAATTGAACGCTCGAGAGTCTGAGAAGAGGCCCCAGCTAGGGCATAGCGTACATATATTAATATCCGTCTAACCTTAAAGTTAAATAGTCTGCCCATTTACGTTCAAGTCAACGCCCGTACGTAAACGTTTGAATGCCTCCGGGCTCCGAGCGTTCATTTTAATGTCCGTTTTTAACTTTAAATGGATACAATGAGATAAAACTATGTTGTCGGAATTAGACAGTAAATAAACAATAATGAATAAAAATAAGTCACTAGTATAGCAATAAGCAAATAATAATAAAATTATTGCTCCTTAATTCGTGAATTTTTCATAAGACGCAAACTTGTGTTAACATAAATATAATAACATAAATATAATAACATAAATAATAATATTAATAAGGTCTCGCTGCTTGTTAACTGTGAGGCGGTTTCTTTTTTTGTTTATCACCCAGTCGTACAAGCTCCAATTCGTCTCACAGGGTGAGGCTGATGTCGATTGCGACAGCGCTTTCATTGGAAAACTCTGTTGTTCGGGTACCTCTCAACCGAAGTTGCTCCACCAAGAGACTGGACCGTCAGAATCTTGGCTAAAACTTGAGGCAGCGTCAGTAGAGAATAAGCCTCTTTTCTCTCGGTAGAACGTGTATTGCGAAATTAAAGTAGGAGGTGCACGATAAAAATAAACTTGCTCGGATTTTAAAAATTTTTGTACCACTGTTTTTTAGAGATTGTGAGAATTTCCCCAATACCAAATTTGTCATACCTTTTTGGAAAGATCAGTGAGTTTCGCCTAGGTGCCATATTTGATGGTGCGCGGCTTTTGGAGCAAAAGTAGCTGTAAAAGTCGCGTAATTTGACCAAATTCGTCCAAATTTGACCATTTTTGTCGTATTATTCGGATTTATCTTCAGTTCCTTAAATGAGATCATTCTGGAAATTGGCGACGACCTTCCAATAGGGCTTTCACAACTGTCCGAAAAATTTGGTGGATATCGGAGTTGATATAGTGATCAAAATGGGGCAAAATACGCTACTTTTAGCTGTAACATAATGTCTGATGGTTGGATATGCTTTAAATTTTTCGGACACTTTCCTTGTAAGTCTTTAAGTAAGCCTACCAATTTTTGTTGCAATTGGAGGTCGGGAAGGATACTCAATATCTATTTGTTTGAAGAAAATTGTGCTGGCCGAAATTAGCGCTAAAAAACCATCCTACAGTCGGCACGCGCGGCTCACTGTCGATGGCGCACTACCTAATTAAAGTATCTTCTTCTTTGTTGCGCCGTCACACCACGTGTCCATGACATCTAGAAACTCCTTCCAGACATCCTGATTCGTGTGTTTATCATATCCCTGATATATAAGCCGGGTGAACACAAAACCCTACTGAATGTAGGGGGGAATGGAGCTCGAGCCACCTTTTGTTGGCAAGACTAATCATATCGCTTTTATAGTTTCAATTGCGAAAAGCAAAATTTGCTAACTTTAAGGTGAACAGATAATATTTGTAATAAATTACACCGATGAAACCAACAGGAATCTTAAGACTATTGTCTGAAAATCTAAGCAAGACTATTATCGGCTCGAGAATTGAGCATAAATAGTCGACTTCTATCCAGAAACCTAGGAGAATCAGGGGACATCCTGTTGTCAATTTATGGGAGGTCGACTTTACTGCTTTGATCACAGACGTCCGATACAGCAGCGGAAGCGCAAGATCTGCTGATGAGCAATTCCGTCGGTCTGTACCTAATCAATGACGGCTAAACTAGGTAAATTTGCGCATGAACCTTTCAATATCATAGATTATACTTTTCCGAGCCACCGAATTGAGCCTGTATTGTTCTATGGCTGAGACCCATTGGATATCGGTTAGTAGCTGTCTGAAAACTATAAGCGTATTAATGGCTGTTACAGTAGGCCCTCAACAGTTGAATACCATCCCCAAGCCAACAGTGATGATTAGCATATAAGCATAATGAAACTAGCCAAGTATTTAGCGAGACACAATGATGAACTGGCCGATCAAGCACTTTTTGGGATTCCCAGCATAAAATAACAACACCTGTTCCCAAACAGTTAAAGTTAAAGATTATAAACTTACCGTTGTCAAATTCTGAGAACATGGAACGCACACGTGCCAATATGATTTTACGCGCGAATTACCCAGAATTAACTGAAACTGAATGCTGAAAGAGAATCTTATCAGTTATCGGCTATCGCGTCGCGCGGGGAATAATTTTGGTCACGTACATCATTTTGTGTTCCCTTTTAAATACAATCACCAGTGCAGAGAGTAGTTTCAGAAACGCAAATTCAACTTGCAAAGATTAATTTACCTGGGTAACCTCGCTCAGGCTTTTGTATTTATTAAGTTAAACACATTGATTTAACATTGAACATATTATGGCGATTAAAAATATGCCTATAGTAGGTAGTGCGCCATCGACAGTGAGCCGCGCGTGCCGACTGTAGGATGGTTTTTTAGCGCTAATTTCGGCCAGCACAATTTTCTTCAAACAAATAGATATTAAGTATTCTTCCCGACCTCCGATTGCAACAAAAATTGATAAGCTTACTCATAGACTTACAAGGAAAGTGTCCGAAAAGTTTAAAGCATATCCAACCATCAGACATTATGTTACAGCTAAAAGCAGCGTATTTTGCCCCATTTTTATTACTATACCAACTTCGATATCCACCAAATTTTTCGGACAGTTGTGAAAGCCCTATTGGAAGGTCGTCACCAATTTTCAGAAGGATCTCATGCAAGGAACTGAAGATATATCCAAATAATACGACAAAAATCAACGAATTTGGTCAAATTTGGTCAAATTACGCGACTTTTACAGCTAATTTTGCTCCAAAAGCCGCGCACCATCAAATATGGCACCTAGGCAAAACTCACTGATCTTTCCAAAAAGGTATGACAAATTTGGTATTGTGAAATTTCTCACAGTCTCTAGAAAACAATGGTACAAAAATTTTTAAAATCCGAGCAAGTTTATTTTTATGGTGCACCCCCTACCTATAGCAGATAGGGCGGAATGACAGGTTCAGCAACGCCCAGGAATTACAAGCAGCAAATTCTGCTACTGCTAGTGCTATCACGGAGAATCGAAGCAAATATTATAGTGGTACCGTGGCATGTCCATTCTGGGTCAGCGTTGTATAGGTTGCATGGATTAGGATAAGTTCCTGCTTGCTGTTGGCGTTGCTGCGGTGAGGCTGGCTGGAATAATTGTCGGAGAACTCTTTGGCTTCGTACTCTCTTCACTTCTTTCTCCGCACAAAACTGTTCAATCCGTGGGAGGCCCTGTTATTCAAATAAAGTTCTGAACCCTCAATCAAGCGTGTAGTTCTAAAACTTTGGTAATGGAAATTGTAGTTTTGTAGCTTTTCTCATAACTATCGTCCTATCGAACTGATGATCAATAAACATCACGCGGTTTGCTACAATCAAGTTAGTATAAGGAGTCGTTTACATATCAGCAGAGGGGTCTTCCAAATTGCAAATGATTACGATTGACCATATAATATTGTAATTTTGGCACAATAGCACAATACTAATAGCGATACCCGGATTTAACATTTAAACAATTTGTAATCGTATTGCCATGCAGTGTTTGTGTAACTGTAGTACTAGTTGGTAATCGCTTTTCTTGTCAAAAAGTTAATATTTGTTTCCTTCGATAGTAAATTATTTTGTCCCAAATTCATATATTTTCTAATAATACAAAATTGTTTTTAGACCAATTATACAATGTCAATAAGTCATGTGGCATGTAAGGCGCCAAAGACAAATTGCTAAAAGGCTCGGCGCAACTGCAGAAAACTGCCACTAACTGCTACAAACTGCCACTAACTGCTACAAACTGCCACTAACTGCTACAAACTGCCACTAACTGCTGCAAACTGCGCGCGCAGTGCGTGGGCGCGATTGTAGCAGTTAGTGGCAGTTAGTGGCAGTTAGTGGCAGTTTGTAGCAGTT
This sequence comes from Bolinopsis microptera, assembly GCF_026151205.1. Classification (NCBI taxonomy): domain Eukaryota; kingdom Metazoa; phylum Ctenophora; class Tentaculata; order Lobata; family Bolinopsidae; genus Bolinopsis; species Bolinopsis microptera. The sequence continues at coordinate 7,110,508 of NC_087072.1, read as the reverse complement.
AGTGGCAGTTTGTAACAGTTAGTGGCAGTTTGTGGCAGTTAGTGGCAGTTTGTTGCAGTTAGTGGCAGTTTGTAGCAGTTAGTGACAGTTTCTTTGCACTTTGCTCCTCCTGTGATATATACCAGTAGAAGAATCTACGAATCCCTCAAAAGTATCCAAAGTAAGTGGATCTTAAAATAAATTTTATAAATCAGGCTTTGTATTTAGGTAAGATTATAATTTATTTTTAAAACCACGGATAGTTTTAAATTTACTTTGTCGTATAAACAAGTTAATCCTGTTTTCATGAATGCGCGGCTTTGGCCGCCAGTTATTGCCTTATACATAAAATTGAATTTTAAATAGAAATGTGAATATATTAAACTCTGAAACTTTCAAAACGGAGGCTTATAAATATTATTATATTATGATTGTAAAATAAAGGATAAAATTTTTAATTTGTTTCACTAAAATTCGAAATTTCACTAATTTAACCGATGTTAAGTTTGATGTTATTGAAAATAAGTTAAATAAATAAGTTAATTATAATGGCACCCTACAATAGCCACGAGAGACAGAAAAAGAATTTATACAATAAAAGGATTGTAGAAGTGGAACATGGGACGTTTACACCGATAGTCCTATCAACCACTGGGGGTATGGGAAGGGAAGCTAATAAGTTCTTCAAGAAATTAGCGGATAAACTTTCTAGGAAATCAGGCCAACGATATAGTGAGGCAATGACATTTATTAGGAAGAGAGTAAGATTTGACCTTTTGAGAACAACAGTCATAGCTCTTCAAGAAAACAACAATTTCAAGAAAACTAGGAATATTGTGTCAAGGAAGACTTTATACCAGCCATTATGGGCAAAAGTTTTGTGCCTGATCAAATCAGAAAAATAGCTTCACTTCCTGCAAGAATGGGCGGGCTGAGCATTCCAGACTGCACATCAACAGCAGAGATGGAGTACACTAACTCAGTAAATGCTACAAAACAGCTCACAGAAGCAGTTTTTCAACAGCTTACTACTTTCCAACTAAACGAAGAACTGCAGCATGACATCATAAGTGAAGTAAAGAAGCGTAAGGAAGAGCTTTACAAACACCAACGTGAAACTATTATGAATGAGGTATCCCCATCAACACAAAGGCAATTAGAACTCCTTAGTGAAAAAGGAGCATCCATTTGGTTATCCACACTCCCTCTAAAAGCATGTGGGTACGTCCTTAACAAACAAGAATTCTTTGATGCCCTCTCACTCAGATATAATCTTACACTGTCTACAGCTAACAGAAGTTCCCTATGTGTATGTGGAAATCAAAATCATATCAACCATACTCTAACCTGCAAAATCGGAGGCTACGTTTCACTTAGACACAATTCACTAAGAGATACAATAGCTGAACTCCTAACCACTGTTTGCAAAGACGTTGAAACAGAACCCCAGCTTCTCTCCGTTCCTCACACACTTGAACTATCTAATGGAACAAATAGACAGGATGGTGCAAGACTGGACATTAGTGCGAGATCGTTTTGGTCGCCGCTGGACAGGGCATTCACAGATGTAAGGGTACTTCACCCTCAAGCCCAGTCCAACAGTGACAAGAGCATCTCACAGATGTACCAATCTCACGAGAAAAGCAAAAAACGTGAGTACAATGACAGAGTCCTCAATGTTGAAAAGGCTACCTTCACGCCACTGGTCATGGTGTTCAGTACTACAGGAGGAATGGCAACTGAGGCTTCACAGTTTCTAAAACATCTCGCTGAAAAGATCAGCCTAAAGAAAGGCCAACGGTATTGTGATGTGATGTCATTTGTCAGACGCAGACTGCGTTTTGATCTACTCAGAACCTGTATAATCTCTATCAGGGGGTACAGAGGTACCAGAACCCTTCCACCCACGGCAATAAGTGATTTGGACCTTAACCTGATCAACACTCTTAAACCCTAAAAGGTCATGGAGTGCTCTAGTTGGATGGGGGTCTAAACTACTTTTTGTTGTGATGTGATTTAGTGGTTTTTATATATATTATTACAAAGGGTTTTATTTTTATTTTTACCTCAGTTTCTAAATTTGTACCATTTTTACAGAATTTTATATAGGGTCATTGCTATATTATGTGTATATTGTTTGAATATTTTATTATTTCAAGAAAACAACAATTTTATTTAGTATCAGTTAAAGCAGACAAAAACATATTTTATATATATAACTAGTGCAAACATTAGACCATATATCTTAGGGGACTTGGAGTAGCAAGAGAGTGACCAGAAAGTATATGTATACTTTTACCAAAAATACGTCGAAATGAATCCAGGGTGATACAGGATCTGAGAGTGCAGACCATAAAGTTTACGCACCCACCCTTGCCTCCTGAATTCTTGGTTGGAAAGACAATTATGCAAAATTGGTCGTTTATACTCCAAGTCCCTTTGTTAATAGAAGTAGTATTATTTATGTCTGGAATTAGCTTCATTCAATAATAACAATATCAATATAATCAATATTAATATCAATATCAGACTAAACTATCAAATAAATAAATAAATTATCAAATATCAATTATTAATTCACTCTGATTAAAAAGTTATAAATTAGGATATCTAATATTTAAGAATTACAAATACAAGTTGTTAAAAACGCCCAAAATAGATCTGAGATATTTTCAGTCTGTAGTACAATAATGATAGCAATAGTTTAAATTATGTTATGTGCTGCTGCAATTAGATTAAATTACTGTAACTTAAAATTGTTTGGAGTCCAAGTCTCTTTTAAGTCAGCAGCCTGTGATTGTATTAATAGTGCTTTCGTTCTCAATTTTATCAAGTTAATGGAAGTTTCTAGACAATTGCTTGAAGTTAAAATTTTTTTATGAACAGTGTTCCAAAGCTTGGCTGCATTAAACAAAAAGGTATTTGATTTATTTAGAAGAATAACTGTTAGACTCGTTGCACGGTTTGAAATGTTGATAGCCTCATAAAGGGAGTATGGGCAGTGGTACTTGATAATCTTATATTTGATCCTTCGAACTTGATAATCTTAGAGAATTCTAAAATACAGTGATATTTGTACAAGTTTTGAGCCGTAAGAATTTTTAACCTATTAAAAATGGGTTTCGTATGCTCCTTTTCAAAATGTTTATGGCCTAGTATTTGCATGCCATATGGTCTAGTTCTTGCACATGTTGATTGTTTATCTAGATATGAGTCGAGATCACCAAAAAGGATTCTTATACAGTGCTTCTGTGTGATAAAAAGACTATCATTTGACCGTTCTTTGAGGACAACTCCCCAAACACTTATACCATAACTTAGATGTGATTCAAATAGAGCATTATGTTAGAGGAGAGAGAGGGTTAAAAAGTAGTAGTGCAGTAAAAATAGCAGAATTAGATATAAATTTGGAGCCAGTTGTTTAAACTGGCTTACTTATACTACTTAAAGGGTGTTTATTTAGTTTTCTATTGAATTTATATTGAATTTTTATATAGGGTAATTGTTATATTATGTGTATATTGTTTTTAATTTTATACGAAAGTTTAATGGCACCCTTAAATTTTTATGATAGAATCGTAAATGAATCAAAAGTTGAGAGAAATTTCCAGGTAACGATTTTCGAGGAACAAGCAATGTTAAAGTAGGGTTTTCGGGATGTTAAGGGTTCGTTTTTTAACTTATTCGCAATTATGGACTGCATGTAACTGCTTGTACTGGTCAAGAAATTTCTCTGCCTAGTAACATTGAGTATTGTAAATAGACACAGATCTTTTGGTGATTAAGTCTGTCCTGGCTCTTTCTTAGGGTTGCCCTCTTAACTTATATTTCGTTCTGATCTAGCTGAATGGATATATTGGATGTGATTTGTGAATCAATTTAATTGTGACTGTTTTTAGTCTCTGATAAAATTTTGGCATCAGCCTAGCATTTTTGTCTAACAGTCTAATCTATAAGTTATTTAGCATTTGAAATGTAGTCGTATCTTTGAATTTTGATAATGATCGATTTCATTTGTCAGGTATTGTAATGTCTTTACGTGGAACTGTCAAACAGTATATTTATGAGATACAAAATGACATGTCTTTGGAAAGCTGCAAGAAGTTAAGGGGGTTGGTTCATCTGCTATCAGATCAAAATCTTCAAGTTAATATGAATTAGAATCCATCTTTAATATATGACATTCGATTATACATGCAGATTGTATTGCAATAATAGAACCATTCTGGTACTTGTCTAAAAGTGTTCATTTATACTTTTATATACCATAAAGTCAAAAATCATTGTTATTTTAGAGAACCCTCATCAACTGCAAAAATAGACATATTCCTCGCCCTGTCTCTGTAATAGTGTATAATTTATCAAAATGTTCTCAGGAAGAAATCATAAGCTGCCTGCTTAGACAAGTGTCAGCAGGATCAGGAAAAGGAAAGCTCCTGTCTGAAATCATCTTGCTACTCACTGAAATGACTGTCTACCACTGCACCCACAAGTATCAATAACTGTACTAATGTATGTCTCAATGTCAGGTGATTATGTGTGATGATCATTTTGATTTCATTGTTTTAAATTTAAATTATTTTCATATCATAACAATAACATCAATTTGAAGTTTGGACTGTAATGTGTAATCAATCTACAGTATCAATCATTGAATCCCAATAGTATAATCGCTGCATTGCAACAATTTTGTCTTTTCATGACTCTTAAGTAGTGCTAATGTTTTTGTACATATTGATGATAACTAGGTACCATTTTTTGCTTGATTAGATACAAACGCCACATAGCTCCAAACCAACATGTTTACAGGTCAAACCAAGACATAGTAGATAATGTGGCTGCTGTTTTCTACGCTGTTACAACTAATGATTCTATCAATGTATTAGTGCGTGTTCTGGCTTACAGCTCATTGAGTGAGATCTCTTCTGTGGTCAAGAAGGTGACAAACTTTGTGATATTCTCATATTTTTATGATGCTGTAACTGGTAAATTATAAGAGTATTCATGGAAGGTAATATCCATACGATTTACTAATTTCATGATGCTCACTACAGGTTGATTATTTGCACATGTACTCTACATCCCCTTCTAGCGAGTTCTTAACAAGTTATCACAACTGTCTCCTTGTCTCTGGGGCTGTCACATCTGACCAACATGACTTTGTTATACAGAACCTTGCTGAGAGCAAAACTGTTGGGCCTAATGTTTTAAGGTATTCTATGATCAGTTCTAATGCTATTTAGGTATACAATATAGCTTGTATACTTGTTTCAAGAGTAGAAATCGTCCTAATTTGCATGCTGTTAATTTACTTCTTTGAATTGGATTGGTCTTTTAACTGTTAACCTTTTAAAATTGTATCTCAAAATCCAGGCGTTGTGTCAGTATGTTCCCACCGGAGAAAACAAAGAAACTACTGGAGAAAATACCAGACCTCTCCCAAAACTCACCTCATAGCATAATCTACAACCCAACAATATTCTCTGACGATCATGTCACTCAGGCCTGTAGAACTGTACTGAAAACAAGTAATGTTAAACCGCACCTCCAAATGCTTGCATTTCACATCCTCCTACAGCAAAAGGCGTACTGTCCAGAGCTTTTTAAGAAGCAGGCATTTGACTCTCGCGAGATGACAGCTTTGAAGATCATCGCAATGTCGCACCACACGGAGTGTGAAGAAAGTGGCCAGCTCATGACCGCTCTCCTTGATTTTCACAAGCATTTCTTCTTTAAAATTGGTGGCACGTACCCCAGTCTGTTTTTTCGGGTCGTTTGGAAGATTTACCATAACTCGAAGAGAGACCAGACTCTAAGAGAAATTGAGCAGACTGTGAGAGTAATGTTGTTTGATCAGCCGAAGTATGCTCTGTATGCTGTCAACTTTCTCAACTCAATACCTTTCCATCTCTACTCTCCAACACTTTTAGAGGTTTGTTATTAAGCAGAGAAAAAAGCAGCAATTTAGATATCTTTTGATCGATGTTACTTTAGATTATATTTTTTATCTCGTTTGCATGTATAATCAGACTCAACTTATGTCCTGTGAATAAATATCATATTACTTCAATCTACCATCACCTCAGGTTCTGCTACAGTTGGTTGAGTTTGTAACCACGCAACCTGTTGCTACTTTCAAATCAGCTTCTGATCATTACATGACGATCTTCAAGCACTACCTGACCTTACTGACCTACAGCCCTACACCTGTTATACGGTACTGCACTAGACTAGCACAGGAGGAGGACCTGGATTCTAAACAAATTGTTGCCCTCACCGATATGATCAAGTAAGTAATAACGTTATAAGTAGCTCAGTCCTGTCAATTTACCCAAATTTATATTGTAAATTTCCCAATTCACTGGTGAGTGTACAATGGATTTCTGAACGCCAATAAAAATCCATGATTAAATATTTTATGTCCACCCAGCTCAGTTATGCACCATCCCAAGCTGACGACCCTCACACCTGACCTGGCTGCACTGTGCCGCGCTCTAAGCAGGTTCCCTCTCCAACAATCCTACATGTTACTACTCTACCGATACCTCACGACTTACAGTATCAGCAAACTTCAGGCCTCCTTATTTGGGGCTACCAAGTTCATGTCTCAAGGGGCAGAGCAGGGTGGTATTTGCACTTACTTAGGTACATGATCTGAAATTATATTTATATAATTATAACCATAATTATAACCATTAATAATAACCATAATTATAACCATTAATAATAACCATAATTATAACCATTCCTGAGCCATTTGTCGGGTTTTAATGACTTCTGACATGCTTTCATAGTCTTATTATGTTTTCAATTGAGGGAACCAAATACTCGCCATCCCCAGAACGACCGATGCTGAAGCTAGATAAGATCTGCTCTACGATATCTCGTAAGAAATACATAAACCCTGCAGTTAGCTACACCGAGTTTGACATGAGCGTGTATCTGAACTCCCTGCACCTCACAATATCCCTCTCCTACTGTATCCACCTGGCACGTGATGACGAGTATCTGACATGTGTGGAATTCCAGCTGACTCCCCAGAACCCCAACTACCGGGCAGTAGAAAGTGTGTACGTGCCGGTACTCAGATCTGGGGATACAATCAGTGTGGTGGTGGAGACTCTGCGCCCGGCGGCTACTTCCATTAAGGCTGGTATTGAGTACACCCAACACAATCACCACTACCGGTCATCTCTGCCTGATCTGTCTGTTGAAATGGTTGATCTTCTCTGTCCCCTACCTCTCTCCAACTTCTCTCCTGATTTGGTGTTCTCTAAGTTGTGGGAGTTCTGTGAACAGCACCAGAAGTGTAGGGGAGATGGTGACGCTATGATCAGTAAGCTGCGTCCAGGAGAGGGGTTCCGGCTTAAACTCAGTTCTTTTAAACTTCCGGATAATAAGAACGACAAGAACGGGTTTTACATGTTTGGGCTGCCTCCCAAACATTTTGTTCTCATATTGTGTGTTCCTCAGTTCACTACTATGAAGATAGCTGTTGATTCGTGGGAGGTGTTCCCTGTTGTTTATAAACTTCTTACTGCATCACTGGATGCGTGATTTTTGGGGTTTCTTCTTAACATAATATGGATATATTTGATGTAATTGCTATGTTACACATTTGTGCTTATCGTGATTATCTGTCCGATGTCTTTCATGATTGATAACACTTGATTCATGAATAAAGCTCAATATCCTTTTTGTTCCGTACAATGTATAATTATTATTACAAATTTTAATCCAAAAATCATCATATTTTGTGCAAACGCTGTCTCTTGTCATATATATTCTTCGAATTTGAAGCGAACCAGTCTGAAAAGAGGAACCAATATAATATATTATAACTATCATATATAATAACTATCTCATAAGTTCTTATGTACATGTTCATGAGTCGCTTTAGATGCCTTGAATTGAATCTTTGGGTTTTGAGTTCTTTTTGGCTATAAAGCGATGTATAAATTTCTAGTTATATTATTATTATTATAATATATAAAATCTAGTTTTTTGCCAGCTTCATTAACGTATCTGTAATCAAAACTCGACACCACATTTAAAGTTAAAGATTTTAGCAAGGGTCAGACCAACAGTTCCCAACACTATCAGTAGAGCTCCCGCCACAGATACCATCTCGATAGACACACTAAACAAAGTAGCTTGTACAAGGAAAGCTAGGGCAGTGTCCAGATTTCTGAAGAGGGTGGCGGTGGTTGCTTTCTCGTACTCTAACGTCAGATTGGCTACCACAAAATACCCCACTTGAAACACTCCTGTTAGCACGAGCAGGTATCTGGGGGTGTAGCAGTCAGGCAGCAGAGGGAACGGAGTGCCGGAAATAATCGACTGGTAGCCAACTCCAATAACTAGCTGGGCGACCCCGATATAAAAAGAGATGGTCACACTGTTGACCGTTGCGCCCAATTTTCTCTGCATCACGTATACCACAGCCATGCAAAGAGCAGAGAAAACAGGCACCATGAAGTAGAACCAAGGCAACTGCTCTTCGTCCGTTTTGAAAAAGATTCCCGGTTTTGATATGAGAACCACACCACATAGCCCCAGAAACATGGTTAGGATGTCAACCAAAGTTAGCTTTTCCTTGATGAAGATCCTTGCGATAAATCCTACGAAGAGAGGTCCTGTCGAAACCAAAGCACCGGCATCTCCCAGAGGGAGTATCTGAAAGCTCCAAACCCTCGCTAGATAAGAGACAGTCCCGACCATCACCCTCGCTGCTACCAGCTTTTTGCTTGTAAACTCAAATATAGAGATCCCGTTCATGGCGATGACGACACTGAAAGTGCACACCGAATATATCCCTGTAATGACAACCAGCTCTCCAGTTGGGATGATATGGAGATACTTTGCTATTGATCCATTAATGGTAGCTAATAGGCTCGTTAAGATCATTAACCCTATCCCAGTTAATCGGTTTCTTGTTGAGGTACGTTTAGCTGACTCAGGCAAAGTAACAGCAAGGTTCGACTGATTATTGTCTGTCAAATCGGTTTCATCTATCGATTGCGCTGCTGGATTGCTGATAACAGTTCCCGCACCGTCTTTCTTTTCGGAGGTGGAAACAGAGTCGTTGGTCATCGCCGTCTCGAACTATCAATAACTCACTGATCTTGGCATTATGATTACGTCTTAAAAGAATGGGAAAATTAAATGAGTATCTAGAATCAAACTTCAGAGGCAACATAATATAAGGTTAACTGCGCCGTTGCTTAGCAACATCAAGAGATTGCACGTGCTCATGCTCACGCTATGACTATTCATAACTTTGGTTGTGATTGACATTTGTTTTTGATGCAGTAAAAAGTATCGGTAAATTATCGGTATAAGTAACTTATCAAGCTGCAACGTAATCCATTGTAGTAATCTCCGTTACTACGTAATACTAATCGGAAAAAGAGCAACAAGATTTATAAAACGAACGTAGAACTAGAAAGGATAAGTTTATCGGAAGTAATAAAACAATGGACCTTCTGTTGGGCCGCCAGCACGGTGCTTAGCGACTAGTAGTAGTACCATAGAGTCACGCAGACTATAATGGTCAGTTACTTTAGCTACCAACTGGCGGCACCCGTTGCTCTCGTTTCAGCTATCGCTGTTTTTTATAGAGCGAGATGATCTAATTTACCACTCACCTCGATCCTGCTCGACCCACCATTGTCGCTCATATTATACTAATGACTTGCATCCAATTGTATAATTGATGGACGCCATTAACCCCTTCAATACACAGGAAAATACGTTCACAAAAAACCTTCCCTATAGCAACCAAGACTGGATATCCACGTCCACGCTCAATAAAGAAGAAGAGAAGAACACCCAACACTCAGGATCACCTTACTCTTCGGCCCGATATATTATATATACAATGGAGATCCTCCTGGTATGCTGTATCTACTCGAGCGACCTTAACTTTATTAGCCAATTGGTGGGCGATACTCTCACTGGTGGGTGTCTAAATTTCATCGAAGTTAATATAATCGCTTAACTATGAGATTGAGTTACAAAACGAACATTTACGTCTTCAGTTTACAAATCAGTGATACACAAACATACTATGCGGGGGGACTACAGACCCCCTCAAAGTCCTTTTCAACGTTACTGCCAGGTTACATAGCACTGAAAATCAATAACATCAGAAATTCAAATTCAAAGCAATGCAGTCATAGTATTACAAAGCCCCAAAACGCAACACTGCTTCAAACTCTATTATAACATGAGCATGCAAATAACATAAATCATCTAAAAACTAAAAAGGGTAAAATAAAATAAGAATATAAACTAAGTCAGCTAAACAGTTATACAACAACTAATCTCACCAAAGAGATCCCTAGACACGCACAAAATATCTCAATTCTGAAACAGTGTTAATAAGGTGAAATAGGAACTCAATCTAGGTTCCAGGTACAACAACACGCGGGAAGCACTTTTAAGGGATCTCCTGAATAAATAGACACTTCGCCAGCCACCGGCCCATGCCATCTAGGTGCAAATGTATGCGTAGCAGTAATCCCCGGCTTTAAATGGAGGATTCTTAATTATATTATTAAAGTTCATGTCGGAGTAAGCGTAGTAGGCGTTAATGTTCTTTCTAACCTTATGGATTACACTACGATAAGCAGAATGAAGATCATATAATAATGCCTTTTTATCTAAGGAAGCAGGTTCATCTTTTCCTGAGAGATCCTTCAGGTCACCATTTTCCAGTAGAAGGCTTAACAGAGTGTTGAGCTCGTGTCCATAAACGAGGAAGTTTGCAGTGTATCCAGTGTTTCTGCTTTTTAAGCTGTTGAGTGATGAACAAATATAGTTCAGGCATTTGTCCCAAGTTTTGGGATTCTTACCCTCTATGACGAGTCTCAAACTTTGGTTAAGCCGTTTGTTGGTTCGCTCAGGGCCCCCCTTCGCTCAGCTTTCGATGAAGATCGACAATCATAAGGTTAACCATACATGTATTTTGCAGTTCAGAGACTTCAGCAAGGCCTGATAGAATTTTGCGCGGAAACCTCGGGCATTATCGCTGATTATCTCTCTCGGGACACCGTGAATCAGTACCCAGTTATGCATAATCAAAGCAATGTTTTGTTCTGTTTTCTGACTGTTCATGTTGGTGGCTGCAGCAACAACGTATCCGGAGTAAGCATCGGTCATGCTGAGGATATACTAATTGTTTCCTGAAGCTGTCAGACCAAGCTTCTCTGGTTCTATGTGGTCTAACACGAGAATGTCGTTGAAATGATCAGCTATGATGTGCTTTCTTTTGGCCTGGGAGTAAGCCTGCGGTTGTTTTACTCTTCCGCACGTGAAGCAAGCTTCGGCAAACAACTCTACGTCTGGGGACATTCCAGGCCAATAATAGTATCTGCGACAAATGTCCAGGGTCAATTTTATTCCTGGGTGGTTTCCCATCAATGAGGCACATCTGCAGAACGGCTTCTCTATTCTCATCGGGTACGCAGATAAGCCATCTCTCTTCCTCCTGCACTTTGTTTTCACAGGCACCCATTTCCGCATTATAATGCCGTTCGCCAGTTTCAACAAACTGAATTGTTTGAAGTAAGAAACCATTTCTTTAGGCGCTCTGAATGCTTGAATAGTTGGTGGCTTTTCTCCGTTGAGAAGCCATCGCTTGACAACGCTTAAAATTCGGTCGAAACTTTGAGATTTTGTATCACTGAGAGGGATAAGATCGTCGGAGAAAAGTTGGGCATCTGATCTTCAGGGGACTGGTTCACTGGAGTTTCAATCGGCGGTGATATTAAGTTGTTAGCAATGGCATTAACTTTGACTGAAACATCTCCAATCAGATTGGAGAGCCAAAGGGCTCTAGAGTCTAGAACTACTAGGAATATAATACACTGGGGTACAACAACCATGGCAAAATATTACTGCACCTACATTTTGCCTCTGAATCAAACTAATTTGTATTTTTATTGTCGAACAAGAACAAAGCAGACAAAGAAGGCAATCTGCCAATTTTAAGACTTCCAAATGAAAACTCATGGATGGTTCTATGGTTTTACTCAAAATTGTTCAATGAAAAAACTGATTTGAAGGCTAATCTAAATTTAAAAATTTATCTTTTAATGAATATCCCTTACGTTACCAGAAAATGGTACGGGTTACTGATTACAGATTTTGCAAACAACATAATGTAATAAGTAATCTCCGAATAAAGGGCACACATACGTAAATGAAAATTCTACTGATTAATTAATTATTATATGTATTACGAAATTCGCCAATTTGTATTTTTGTTGTCGAACAAGAACTAGGCAGACAAAGAAGGCAATCTGCCAATTTTAAGACTCCCAAATGAAAACTCATGGATGGTTCTGAGGTTTAACTCAAAATTGTTCAATGAAAAAACTGAATTACAGGCCAATCTAAATTTTAAAATGTATCTTTTAATGAATATCCCTTGCGTTACCAGAAAATGGTACGGGTTACTGATTACAGATTTTGCAAACAACATAATGTAATAAGTAATCTCCGAATAAAGGACACACATACGTTAATGGAAATCCCACTGATTAAATAATTATATTACAAAATTCGCCAATGGGCCCAGCAGTCTGTCATCTGTGTAAGAATCGACTCGGCACTTATGTATATATAAACTTATATCGGGAAATCCTCAAAGGGAAAACCAGCTATGATCTGGACGTTCTATATATTTCTGATATAACTATAATTAATCAATCAGTGAAATTTTCATTAACATATTTTTGCTCTTTATTCGATTCACTGTTCATTGTTTGTTACTGTGGTTCGACACGCACGGATGTTCGACAAATATAGTTAATAATAATATTTTCCCTCCATTTACTGCTTGTAATCGAACAGTTCGTTGTAATCGAACAGTTCATGTGGTATTCATGAGGGCTGGTGTTCGTGGTACTACTCATATAACTGTAGCTGTACGCTATGGGATTACATCGGAATTTAGTCGGGATAACAAGCTCGTATGCTGAGATGGTATATACTATTATGTAAGCCCATGAAGGTACAACATTAGTATCAAACATCATGTCTTCTACCATCACCTTTATTCCTGGTCACCCACCTCCTCAACACAAAAAGTGGAAGGACTACGACAGGAGGCTGAACAACATTATCCTGACTTATGAAATTATGATGACTTCGAAAGAATGGATTATTTGAAGTGTGTTGGATCCATGGTTGCTTGTTGACTTTAAATATTATTTATATTACATGTACAGTTTCTATTAACATTATCAAACTTTATTATATGTGACTCATAATTGTCCAATGAAAATATATCATTAAATTCAAACGTAATGAAATAAAAGAGAATGAAACTGAGTTGAAAGCTAATCTAAATTAGAAGATTCATCTTATCTACCCAATCGCAGTTCTCTTGTCGAACTTTAGTACGACCTGAACTACGGTTCAGGTAGCGAACTGAGATTCGACAATCGACAGTCTTGTCGAACTTCAGTGCGTGTTGAACTATAGTCCAAGTAGCGCACCAAAGTTCGACAAAGTCGAACTTTAGGGTTTGTCGAACTTCCGTGCGTCTCGAACTATGGTACCTGTACCATATTTCACGCCAAAGGCTTGGAAATTCAGCAGTTATTCCATCAAAAAGTAGAGCCAGTTCAATAGCAAACCTCACCTTGTTTGATAACCCATTTGCAGTTCAGGGACCTAAATTGTGCAATCTGATCCCCTACCATCTGAATGTCATTTAAGATCTCGAGCACTTTAAATATAAGTTCACCAAGTTCATGTTGTCTCTCCCTGATTAGCCGCCAATCAGGGGATATACTCCTCCAAAGTCCAAATACGAACTCTCTGCTGTGCTGGCGAAACGAGCGAAACTTTACTTCACTGTCATGTGCGGTGGTCAGAAAATGTGATGGCCCCGTCAAGTCTTGACGAAACTCAACAATCAACATAGGTCACATAGCTTAGGTAGGTAGCCAGTTAAACTAGCGGGCCGCGATGAATGGGGACTTGCCATCCCATGGAAAGATTCTTCTTCAAACAAACTTTTATTTAGGGTCTAGAGATGGTATTTTAAAAGTCGAATTCGTGGTCTGAACAAATGCTGTGAAAAGAAGTAAAATTAGATGATGGAACATGGATTTCTCGAATGTGAGGTTTGTAGAGACTTCTTGTGACATTTTTGTTTCTAGACGCACAAATACAATATATTATATTTTCTTCAGAAAATAACTGTAAATATTTCAGAGGTCTATTTTTGTGGTGTGTGGTCGACAGGGATCTGGAAAGTCAACAGTGATATCAACGATCTTGAGGACCAACACTCTGTCAGCTACTTCTACACATTTTAGTGACCTACATTTACTATCTGGTAATTTAGCTTTATGTTAATTAAGTTGGTAATGTTTCAGTTTTCGGATTGTTTTTAATTTAGTTTTTGAAGATTTCGTTTCTCACGATTTTATAATCTGATATTATGATTTCAGTGGTTAAGCCACATCTGCTGATAACAGACATCGTAACAGAATCTTCTACCGAACTGCAGAAAACTCTTAAAACTCTAATAAGTTCAACTGGAAGACTCAAAACTTTGATCCTCGAGGTAACCCTCACATCCCCCGATCAATTATCACACCTTGACCTAGATCAAGATCACGATATATTGTGGTATTACACACGGTCCCCCCATGAGATAACGTCCTCACTAACCCTCCCTCCTCAAGTCACCTCTGTATCAGTCGATATATCTCGTGTAAAGGAATGGCAGATTGCGGCGCACGTGCTGCACGCTTACCACACTACACCCGATACATTCAGTGCTCTGTCCACTTTCAGCACTGCCAATTTAACTGTCCTGCAGAATAAAGAAGTTTTTAGCATTTTGATGAAATATTTTAACGGTGTTTCAACTCGAACACTGTGGTATGTGGTCAAGATGCTAAGCCATGTTGTGGAGATGACCATCCAACGGATATCAGATATCAACGAAAACTTTGGAAAGTTTCTTGATATTTACACAAAGAATGTGGGGCTGATGATAGCAAATCAGATAGAGCAGGTTATAAGAATGTTCTCTGGACAGTTTGACCCTTCTCAGATGTTTTCTGTGTTCCCCAAACTTGCTGTTCAATGGGTAATTATAAATTAGTATAATTAGTAGGTATTCTTACACACGTGAATTAGAAGATCTTAAGCACTTGTTAAGTAAGTCATGAAAAATGATTAGTTATGTATAGTAAGTAAGCGAGTGTTTCTAGTAAACAACGTTATTCAATATAATATGATCCACTAAATAATAAACGATTAAAGTCACCAACACTTTCAGCAACAAGTAGAGTGTAACCGTACCTCCACCCTTGCAACCCCCTGCCAAGTTCATCTCCAGAAGCTCCTTTCCGAGTGTAGTGAACACTACTACAAGCACCTTGATATTACCAGTCGTCTCCAGAAAGATGAGGATCATCTGGTGACTGGTGCTCTAATCAACATGCTGGGTTTTGAGGAAGTGGATGAGAAAGTAGATGAGGTGGTGGTGCCTGGAGATGATGGTAATATAGTGATGTCTCCAAGATTCTGTGTCCTCATGATGCAGATGATATTGAGGATGCAGGTTGACGTCCCTGTGATTTTATGGGGAAAGGAAGGTTCCGGAAAGTCCACCTTGGTTCAGTATTTGAAGATGCTGTACCAGAAGAGTGGGAGGCAGTGCATGATAATCTCTCACGATCCCGTGCTACAAGAAGTATCTGAGTTAGCAAGATTGGTACAGTCTGAAGCCTCTTCTCAATCTGATATCGTTGTAATTGTTGTTCAATTGAGCAGACGGGAAGATGTCCAAAATATCTTGAAAATTGTGACAGAAAAGACTTTAGATGGAGAACTAAGCTCATTAAATGTGAGATTTGTTGTGGAGTTTTCGAACGAATCTCTCAGAGAGTGTTTCGATTCTCACTGTCTAATAACTGTTGAAGTGGATCACGTTATTGTTAAAGGGTTGCTCGCGAGCATTGGTCTTCCAACGGAAATTCCTGGACTGTTGTTCACATTGCTTAACAACAAATCTTTTTCTTATAGAAACGTTATAAACTTTACTAAAGTTCACTCCTGGATAGATCAGGTGTTTTACTCAAAATACCGCCATCTTTTGATGCCTACAAGCAGTAACACCGGTCACGAATCATCACTTAAATCTGGATGTGTATTGGTACTGGCTACTGAGATGGTGTTTGGAACCAACAATGATGACCTTCTCGATGAAGTAGCAAAACATTACGACATTTCACAGCAACTCGATATACTTTTATCCTACACTTTGGACAATGTCGCTAAGGTTTTTTTCAAAAGATATAGCAGGCATTTACCAATACCAACAGATTCAGATGATATCTACAGAAGTCTATTGCTAACATTGATTAGTCTGGAAACCCACATACCATTAGTTCTGAGCTCCCAGTTCGTACAGCCACAATTGCTGCAGAGCCTTCTGACTAATGACGGTATCCTAACCGACTACAACTGTAATATCAGTGTGCTAGACAACACTGCTACACCACAAAAGGTGTTACAATGTTACTGGGCGTGCTTAAAGGAAAGTGTTAAGTCTTCTCTTTGCAATAGAGGCCCCTTACAGGTAAGCTCTCGAACTAAACCTGCTCTGCTGTGACAATTTGAATTGGATTCTAATTTCTCGACTAAAATGACGTGGAATTAATATATTACCTGCTGAACGTGGATTATCTATACATTTTGATATATTAGCACTAAGAAACTTTGAAAACCATAGTGCATATTCCAACGTTTAAACCTTTAAAGATAACGATCCTCTTTTTCAGCACGGGGTTGTTGTCTGCGACGGATATTCGTCCCTAAAATCAGCTGCAACCAGACGAGTGATCTCAGAACTGGTTAAATGCAAACCAGTCCGACCCCTTACTCCTGACATCTCCCTTTTTATACTGGTACAAAAGGGAACCGCTTCTAAGGAGCTGGGGTGCTGTCTTGATCTTCTTGGATCTGGCGTGGAGATTGAACAAGATAATGTTCCTGATGTTAGCTATCAAGATGCTATTCACTCTGACAGTGAATCAGACATAACGGAACACTCAAATTACAGTATCTTGTCAGTTGATGAATCTACAAAACCCGATTTGCAAGAAACTGATGTCAGTGATTCTTTCTCTCTGTTCAAATGGATCAGGAAAAGGGTTCTCCCACAAGGGGGAAACTTCCAGAATATTGCGGTAAGGTTTTAACACGCCCGACAAGTCGAATATCATTAGCCAAACAATCAATGTCATGTGACATGACGTATCGAGCATGGAACTCAATGTAAGATAACTGATTTAGCTTTAAAATTCGCACATTTAAATTGCAATTACAATCGGCTGTTATTTCAAATATCATATTGTCAAATTATGATCCTTCAAGTTAGATATATGACGTCATATTCTATTATTACCAGAGTGCAGTACTGATAATAAGACAGGTGCTGAAGCGAGCAGAACCTGACAATGACCTGAAAACACAGCTAGAGGGGACACTGGATAAGTGGGGGGAAGTACTTCCTTATCTCTGTAATCTACCTCCCTCTATTGTGGCTACAGCTGGCGACCTTGTCAAGGTAAGTAGTAATATCTACCAAACTTTTATTGCTTTAATAAACCGTTCAGGTAGGATGTAGGATGTAGGGTCAGGTGACTTCGTCAGAGATTATTAATGTTGCCAAAACCCTTGTTAGCTTATTATATTGCAGTAACCTACAGCTACCCATTTGCCAGTAACCAGTAACCACATTATTAACAGTTGACCAAGAAGAACTTTGTATCACATCTGGTAGAGATACGAATAGGAGACCTGTGCTGTAAGCAGATAATATCTTGGAGTAACGCGTATTCCTTTTACACTGAAATTAAAGTACTAGCCTTTGACACGATCAGTGACAACCTCAGGTCAGTAAGAATGACTAAAGTTAGAGCTCTTTAAGCAACCCCAAACAGGTTGCTTTTAAAATACATTTATTGAGTATTATGTAACGCGATGGAAATATTTTAAGCGGGCAATATCCTGATTCCTGTCCAAACCCAGGATACATAACAAGAAGACTTTGTTGTAACTTTGTATGAAAAGCATTAATATAAAACATCTGACAGCACTTTGGATACGTCACAAATAAAAATCATAATTTAAAGAATGAATTTTGTAACTCTTGCATCGGTTCATTATAAAATCGGGCAGGACGATCACTGAACATCTGTTGTGGTTTTGCGAAATGAGTTCCGTGTTCTGTAAAGTAAAGAATGCAGACCTGTCTCAACATTTGAAGGTAATTTCCAACAGCTGATTTTGCATGATTCAACTCTCTGGTTATTAGCCCCAATCTTACGGCATATAAACAGATCTATCAAGGGATTTAAGTTTAAGATATAATCAGTAATCACCTGTATTATTACAGGTAGCGAGCGACATTACATCTGGTAAAGACACCAGCTTCAGTAACTTCTCCTCTTGGCTGGATTACCAGCAAGATAACAGAATACTGGTGTACTATCTAACTTTACTGATAAGAGATAAGGACCTTATCTTACCCGACTTGATGGATATTGTCAGAGGGGTTCTGAGAGTTGTTGGGAGTGTGGAGGTACTTTGTGTCCTTCTTCGAAGTCTTGTACGGTGAGTTATGCGATGTAGTAGCTTTGTTGTGCTTCAATTTCTTTTATTTTTGGATATTTTTTAGAAGTCATACGATTTGTAGACCGTCGCGTTGTAGTTAACTCTGTTTACCAAAACCGAAAAAGGAGCTTGACAAATTATCTAATGCGAATCGTAAAATTGGTCCACAAATGTCTTGATAATAGAAGCAATTTCAGAAAGTATAACGTAGAAGCGCTTGATAAGATATGCGATGACATCGGTCAAGTCCTTCCCTCTAATACTGCTATCGTATCTGCTTTAGTTTGTGTTTATCAGGTATTTATATGCTATAGTTTTGAAACTGTTCATCTTATCTTTTTTTTATTTCAGATATAATTCACTGATTTAATTGTTCTTACAGTGTACAATTCACTTCAGATCATTATTTGGGGAACTATGTTTAACATAGAATCCATAAGAAAGGTTTAAATTGTCAGGAAGAAGAAGAGAAGAGAATGGTTCACCTAGAAACTCTCCCGAATACAGTCACTGTAAGGAATGTTGCTTTGGTCCGACAAAGTGTTCTCTACTGCGCCCGCCTTTTAGTGGTTAGATTTTAGATTAGCCAGGACCTTAGCATGTAGCTGCAGGTTTATGCCTAATGGCTGACTTTGTGTCAATTTAAAATGCACACTCGTATAATCATATTGCAGTTGAACCGAAAATATTGTCACAAGGTTAACTCACTAATTTTCATTGAAATTTTGCTGATGGGCATTTGAAATGAAACAGCAGATCTATATCATGCGATTCAAAGTAAAACTAAAAATATCTCATTAACTTGGAAAAGTTACAAATAATATCAGTCTAACAAGTGTACCCAACTGCAATCCACTCCACATTCCACTCCCACTCCTCCGCTTTACCACCCTTAGGGTTGTGTCCAGGTTCTCTTCCACCCTCCAGATACATGGTGAACCCTTTAGTGGTGGTGGAGTACACTGCTGAGGTGCCGGTTGCCCTCCAGTGGTAACCTTTACCCTCGACCGAGGTGGTGATAGTGGGGATCTTCACGTACCCACACTTGCTGATGTCCACTGTCAGTTTTAGTCCGTGTGTGCTGTAGCCTGCCCAATCTGTAGTGTCCCGTCCGGTGGTTCCAGCGCAGACTTTCACACATTTAGCGTCTCCTGCTTCCTCCTCACCTCCCACTACCATCACTTCTTTGTTCATTCCGGCGAACTCCGCTTTTGTCTCCGCCAGCGATTCTTTCAGCTGTGTGATTTGTTCAGTGATAGCTGTTAGATTCGCGTCCTTCTGCAAGTCTCCAACCACCACCTTGGTCTGTTGCACGTCCTCTTGAGTCGCCTTGAACGAGCTCGACAGTTTACCGATTGCTTCGACAACAGATGTTTTCAGCTGTTTCACGTATGATCTCGTGTCAGACATGGAAGTTGTATAGCGAGCCATTTTGTCTGCCAGGTCGGTGACGAGCTCGTTGAGGGACACGATACTCTGCATTGAAGTTAAGAGAAGGTCCTTCAGATTCTTGACCTCGACTGGGTCAGCAGTAGCAGCCTTCTTGCTTGCCACCGACATCACCACCATGGATAGTACCATAGATCTCAAAATCGCCATGTTAAATTTAAGACTTTGAAACCTAACTCAATTGAAGATTGAACAACTTGACTTATTAATTTACTGTCTACTAGACGGTATTTATAATACCACTGTACTGCAGCTGCGCTATAATTGTCTTGATAACTCCAAACTTTCGGTTATTGATAAGTACCTCTCCCTGATTTATCATTAAATAGGAGAAAATTTGAAACTAATCTACTGTCATGGTTGGCAGCCATTGTCCTATTTATTACCCATCAGTATTCTCAGCATGATGTTGAATTATTTCAAATTTCTCTGATTTAAGCGTTATTAAAGTAGAATGACTGTTAATTTCAAAGTGCACCATCTGAAACTGAAAGTTAGAATTTTGAGGCCTGAACACACATACCTGGAATATTGGAAGGTGGAGTAAGTGATGCAATATTCCGACAACAATATTATATAAATTATAAGCTAAAAATAGGAATTATAAATCACCACAATTGCAGGATTTCTACGATAATTCCAACAGAGAACTAGATGTGGACGTTGAGGCTTATTTCATTGCCAAAAACTCAGCTTCCAGCTTTTGTGAGTACCCACCAAGTTATTACTCAAATATAGGGGAACGTTTTAGGTAATGCTTAACTGGATAAAACTGCAAATTTTTATAAATTGTACTTGCGTCAATTCCATCAACGTATTTCCGAATTGTTAAGATCAATTTACTGAATGATAGTTTTTGATTATTGGCAGGTATTCTGAAGACACTGATATCAGAAACCGATAATTCTGCTGTAAGACAGTATATCTTAAAGCATCTGCTGGACAAAAGTGGTACAGAATGTTTGAAATACTGCTTATCAGCCCTTCCAGCCTTGCAACTTGATACAGTAAGTCTATACCAGTTTATACTCTGTCAGTGTAAATACCTCAACTAATTAAACTGGAGCTGCCTGTTTTAGCTGACTATATGATGGTATCCTACAACGATTTTGACAAAATTAATTTACATTACTGATTTATTATCGATTTCATTGTCAGATTGTAACCTCTGTAAGTTTTGAGTGAAACAATGAAATTAGGTCAGACGCATTACATTCTCTTAAATTGTTACAGTGGAGGAAACAGAGACATTTTTACGAAAAAAAATTGTAGATTCTAAATTTTAGAATATTACGGAGACCGTCCATATATCATATTTTTATTAGTTATTAAATAAATATATCAAGTATAATTGACCATACAATTTAAAAGAGTAGTTGTGGTAATAAACCTGCGATGCGGTGGCATGAGCCTCAATAAGATATTACGTAAAGTTTTATTATGATAATTATATAATATTCAAACAAAATCAATAAATATTATAATGATGGATCGTTCACTTTAAATATAAAAGTAAAAATAGCCTACACTAAAGAATCAATAATCTATATCATCAATCATGTATATAATATTAATCAATTTTCTCAACGAACTACCGAAAAATTATTGATAGCTAGCACTATATTGATAATACATTAATTACTCCAAATTACTCCGAATTACTTAATACTAGCAGGAACCCGTCTAACCCTAAATGGTGTCAAGACTCAAGAGACTAAAATAATTATTACCTATTTAATTCGTGTTTTTGACATCACTGGGGGCCGGGGGGTCCAAATTTTGGGCACTAAAATTCTTATTCCTTGGCACATTTTTTATTTTTTCATGCTGATTTGAAGGCGATTAAGGCTTTTGACCCAGTCAAAGAAGTTTCAGTTTTATATCTTTTACGGTTTTTGCGGAACGTCGTGTTTAAGTTAATACCGTGGTGTCTGTAAAATGGTACGGATATCGTCTCGCTTTATATATACAGGGTGAGTTGAAGATAGTGTAGTAAGATTAAAAGCTTGATGTAATAGTGAGCAATAGTCGCCTGCATACATACACATCTCGTTATCACTCTCAGATTCACACATATAGTTACCCTCGTTAGTCATATGTTTTAACAAGGTACTTTCGAGCTTACAAAATGATTCCAATGCTGCCTTTCCGGTGTTTTCAATAAAATTATTAAATTTACCTACTCGCCTCATCATTTTCGGACGAATAAACATATTCAAATCTCTCGTTACAAAAATTAGGCAGCAATAAACCCGGGCTCTTGAAACAGTAATGTAAAGTTTTGATAAAAGTTGATCCATGGTATCGTCTTCATTTGACAATTCATTTAAAGCAGACATTGTTACCTTATTTTCATGACAAAACATCCTTCTGGAAAATTCAACGTTGCATATAACTGCTGGCCACTCAGCGGAGAAAGTCTCATCAAAATTGTGAACAGAGGCCTGCGATGGAGAATCTAAACCACCGAGAGTTTTCTCACACTCCTCTTTCCAGTCTAAATCGTCCTCCCCTTTTTCGATCTTACTAAAAGTAATATTTCGATTAACCACAATGGCAACATCAGTAGAACCAAGTTTTGATAGTTGTGCTTTTAAAATCTCACTCACCATGGCTGTTATGGCAAGTTTGTTTGACCAAAGGGTGAGAAGTTGATATAGAACTGGTTTCAGGCCATGAATGTAATGCCCAATCTCTTGATCAAGCGCCATGTACATGTAAAATGTCTTGAAGTGCTCCTCAGTTGGCATGTCCATGTCCGCTACACCCCGAAAACTGTTAACATCATGATATTTTAAAAGTTCCTTTCTTTCATTCTCCAATCTCAGCGCCCTAATAGAGGACAACAGGTCGGCTATCTGACGACTGTTCCTTAACACATTTGGTATACACTGGAAACATTCCTTATCTTTCACATTTTTCATGACTTCCCTCATCGTAAAGCAGGTTCGGTTATGCTGAGTTAAAAATCCATCCTGGAGGATATCGTAGGTCACCCAAAATAGTCCCGGTGAACTAGAGTTGAGCTCAGTAAAGACGATACTGTAGAGATCTACGGTTGAGTTGCGTGCCATTCCAGCTGTCAAACCATGGAAATCGTCCAAAAAGACATGGTTATTTGTCTTTAATATAGCTGTGATTGATTCGAGTCTGTAAGATTCATCAACTTCCAGTTTTCCTTTCACAAAATCTCCTTTGTAGTGTACAATAAATACTCTGGACTCTGTTTCTGCTTCAAAACTTGCTTCATTAATGTACTCATACAAGACGGAGCTGACATTTGCAGTTTCTAAATGTTGCTGGTAATATTTTGCTACAGTTTCGTTAAGGACCACGACAACTACTTTTTCCTCAGAATTCTCCAATAACTCCACTACTTTCCCCATTATAAGCAATTTTTTTCCCGGACCCCGCCGGGCCATTAATCCAAAGCTTCTTTTTTTTATTCGTCAGCACCGACTTTTGGCTCTTTGTTATGAATTCTATATTCAACATTCGTAAAGTTTTGGTTGCACCCACAACAAACGAAGATACAGGCTGTTGAATTGAACTGACTCTTGATATTTTTGATATCCTTAATAGACAATCCACATCCTTGATAGTCTCGGACAAGTCGACTTTTTTCAAATTTATTCTGTCGTTTATGTCATCGTAGCACCACATCCCTAACAAAATCATCATTAACGTTTCCTTAACCAAACCGTCTTGAGAGCCTCTGAAACAAGAAACTGCCTTACCGATTAGATTTTTCCAGAACCCATCTTGTGAACTTTCCTGGCTAATCTCCAAGCGTTGGGACAAGTTTGAATTTTCCCCCTCGAGATCGTCCATGAACAGTATACTTTCTTTTTCTTCAGGCGATAGCTTCTCATAACATGAATATTTACTGACTACACTTCTGTCGACATTACTGAACACAGTAAAGTCTAAGACTTCTGGAGGGGTCAACTGCATCCACTCGCATATCCCGAAAATAAGATCTTTTGTTCTTTTTCGTTGCTTTATAGAGTCCTTGTAGTTCCATACGAAAGTATTATTTGCGTTTTTTGATGTTTCCCAAATAGGTACTTTAACCTTCAAAGCCCCCTCCCGGGTTGCAACATTGCCATGTTACGCAAATAATTGCCGCGCTAACAAAATATTTGCCATCTTTACTTAGCAAAATATGCGCCGTACTGTTATGATGTATTTGCCAGGCTGCGTGTGATGATGCAAATATTTCATAAGGAGGCAAATTTTACGTTAGGAAAATGCGCATTCTTAGCAAAATATTTGCCAAACGGTCTGACGCGCGTTGCACGCCAGTGGCGTAACGTTGCCTGTTGGCGCCCCCCTGCCGAAAAGGCGCCCCCCTGTTGGCGCCCCCCCCCCCCTTTTGGTGCCCCTCCCTAAAATTGAACAAATTAGGTGATTTTAGAAGATACGCCGGTAAAAATCTCTAAAAAAGTGTGTATCTAGAGCAAAACGCGCATTTTTGCTAGTACTTTAGTTAAGTTTTCGAAATTGTCCCACATTCAAACGACGATTTGGCGCCCCCCTAAGACGGCGCCCCCCTGCACAGCGGGGTCAGCAGGGCCCTTCGTTACGCCACTGTTGCACGCTCCTTTTTAGTTTGTTTACGCGAGAATGAAATCTTCGCATTGTTAGCAAAATATTCGCATCCTTATAATTTATTTGCGCGAGAGTTAAATCTACGCTTTATGTTACACAAATACATGTCCTTATAGTTATACTTAAATAACTTAAATCTACTTATCTATTGTCATACGTTGTATGACCCGCCTGTATCGTCGAAACTCTACAGTGAAGCGACCGTGGGGGTCACCACGTGATACAACTTATCTACGCTTTCTTAGCATAATATTTTCCGCCTTATAATTTATTTGCGTGAGAGTTAAATCTACGCTTTCTTAACAAAATATTTGCCGCCTTATGTTTTACAAATACATGTCCTTATAGTTATATTTATGTTAAAACTACTCATGTTAACATATTGATTTAATATTTGTTGAACTGGAAGGCACGGTAATTGAACTTTAGCTCTTTATACACTGAAGTACACCAAGAAGCTACCTATCAATCTTTAAGTTCAAAGTTGTTATAGTGTTAGCAGTTAAAACTTTGAACTTCATCCCGTTTCAAATTTCAAACTTCAGTACGAATTATTGCACTTATGCGCCGGACGCCGGTTATACTTATAATGAGGTCCAGAATTAAGTCACGTGAAATTTTTGGGCGAGCGAATTAGTAAAAGCTACAAAGTGTACCGGGGACCCCAGGCTATTATGTTAATAAACATGTTCATAAACTTAAAGGTTCTGCGGATTGACAGGCTGAGCACCGCCAGCCAGTAACACAAAGTAAAACATTATATTATTCGTATGTTTCTACAACAGACAATATTACAGAACTGCAGTTCACCTCATCACGGGTCACTGCGGCTTAAAAAAACACCTTCACACCATTTGCAAATCTAACACCAGTGCTCGTCCTATGTACTGTGCGGCGGCGGAGAGGAAACTGTCTCACACTTCCTTTGACAGTGTCCGGCCATTGCCCAAATTAGAGGTCAATATTTCGATCCAGGACTATAACCTCTCTGTCAATGACTTGACACACGCTGCAACCCCTTTTGATCGCGCGCTTCGCGCGCGGCCGGCCGAGGTATACAACGTGTAGCAATCAATGACATAAATTCGATAACCAACACATCACCACAATTGTCAATTTGGCAAACCGCACCAAACGCTTAATTGTGCCGGAAGAGCTGGATCAGACCGGGGTGACTTAAAGTATTATCTTTGACATACGTTGCATGCCACTTTTCGCGCGTGAAGCGCGCGCCACCGAAGGCTGTCTCGAAGGCTGTCTCGAAGGCTGTCTCGTCTCGTTTTTACTTTTTCAAACCCAGCTGGCATTTAAGCGTATCGATTCTGACTCATATTAAGACGCAATGAAACTACCGGACTGCGATGTATGGGGACTTGCCACCCCATGGCAACATTAAAATATATCGACTCTGTTACATCGTTTCCTGTTAGTATAAAACTCCGTTACAAAATGAACTAGGATCTGGCAATACTACACCTTAGATCAATAAAATATGATATAATAATGTATAACTAATAACTAGACTTAAATAAAAGTATGAAAGAATATAGTAAATAAACTAGTATACCGCTTGAAAGTTTAACAAAAAACTGTGAAAGTAAATAAAATAAAACTGTACCGATACGATCAAAGAAATTATGGCTAAAGGGGAAAGGCAAAAGGTAACATGCATAAGGAATTACAAGAGGGCTTCACACACACTATAATTACATGAAGTCATTAACTGTGAAAATATGCCAGTGTCTGAGGATACACGCTGGCTGACTATTAATAAATAATTTAAGATATCTATGTAAGATTTTCCGCTCAAAATTCTGGGTAATCAGTTTATCAATTAATAATTTAACATCATGAATAAATTCAGTAACTACTGAGGAAGATTTGCATATCCTATATAATTCACCTACAAATACTCCATACGAAGGTTTAACAGGTACGTTGGAGCGAAGGTTAGGAAAAGTAACGACTTTAAAACTAAAGTCAAGTCGTTTGTCATATAATTTAGTGTAGAAACGATTGTTCAAAATATTAATGTCTAAATCAAGAAAAGTCGTAGATAAATTGCTAGAGTTTGTAACTATAATCTTCAACTCTGCGGGGTAAATATCATTGCAAATAATATCGACAGTCTTATTGGTGATGTTGGGGGTGGTTAAATCGTCAATGTATCGACTGGCGTGTTTCAAAGTGTGAACCACAGGGTTGTTGTTTTTAACTTGCAATGTGATGTAATTATGCTCGTACCAGTATAGAAAAAGGTCTGCGACCTGGGAAGCACAATCACATCCCATTGGGATACCAATTACCTGTCTGTAGATCACACCTCGAAACTTAACATAAATATTATCCATTAAGAATTTAAACATATCTATCAGGTCACTACGTATGTAAAAGACCACTTATTCTTATTAACTCCCGACCATCTTGCTTTAAACTGGTCGTTGATATTGATAAAGTCAAGTTTCTTTTCCTCAAAACATAATTTAATTAAAGATGATAACTTCTCAATAAGTTTATCATGGGGAAGGTTGGTGTACAGTTTCTTAAAATCAAACGAATACACTGACTTAGCTGAGCAGGCATTATTAAGATAATTAAGGTTGGACGTCACTCTGTCTTTATTGTCGACAATCACTTCTTACACCATCCTCCACCATTCACTCTGATTTCACCGGCAACCTTCCCCAGGGTTGCCACTCCCCAGAGGTAGGCAGAGCATCTCAATGCTATCCTCTCGTGGGCTATCTTGGCCCAGCCTCTCTAAAAAAACAAAATAAAAATGTTTCGTATCCCAAATATCAGAAAATTCGGCGGCGCGAGCTTCGCGCCTGAAAAGTGGCATGCAACGTGTGTCAACTTTTTCTGATATTGGACAGATCATCGCACACGTCCTATACAAACATTGAAGATAGCTAGAAAGGTTCCTTATACCAAAGCTCATGAACGAAGATTCCCTAAAGCATCCTCTAAACAAATTCCTAGCAATGACAATGTTGTCTATTGTACTGTATTTAAGATTCAAAACACTTTTATAAGAGTTAGTTTACATTTTTTTTAAAATCTCATTCTGGAGATTTGCGGAGATTATTTTTTTGTTTATTATACTTATAGTGGTTGCAATTTTATTCTCATTCTCTTGTATATATTTGGTACATGTTACGTATATATCCCAAATATCAGAGATATGCGGCGGTGCGCGCTTCACGCTCGAAAAGTGGCATGCAACGTATGTCAAGTATATATATATTTTACCAAAACCCATAATCATGGGTAGAGTGTACCGCTGCCAGTGTCTCTCTTTTCCAAACAAAAGGAAATGATATTAATTTGAGGAACCGTCCGCTAATGCAAATTGATACCGAGAATGAAATCGGTTGCTCGCTTTTCCCATTCATTCACGGCTTACGAATTGTAATAAAGCTTATTAAATGGGAAAAGCGAGCGACCGATTTCATTCTCGGTATCAATTTGCATTAGCGGACGGTTCCTCTAATTAATATCATTTCCTTTTGTTTGGAAAAGAGAGACACTGGCAGCGGTACACTCTACCCATGATTATGGGTTTTGGTCAAATATCATCTCTTTTTGATTATAATGTCAGGATAATTTACACAGTCGAAACTTCATTAATAAGGAGGTAATTTCAACGATTTCGAAATTCTGCCTTTGAAAACGTTTCCTTGTGTTTAGGTAGGTATATCTGTCGATAACCGACTGAATATGGCACTTTTTACTCATTCAAGTTGGCATTAAATTCATATTACATAATGCCATTTAAATAGCGTGGAAAGCAGAATTTATTCGAAATCACGAATGAGCAAAATTCTCACCTTTCGCACGTGCAAACTTTGAGCGGACGTTGCGTGCGCATACAATATTGAATGACCGTAAATTTTTGCATAGTGGTATTTAATATATATTTTGATAAGCATGCAAAGTTTCAAAAGATTTCAAAAAGAACTTGGATCACAACGGGACTCCAAAGTTGATAAAAATCGTGAAAATCGGGGGGAATGCAACGTCAATTAATGTCAGTATTCCATAAAAACCCCAAACTGACATTGACATTAATTGACATTAATTGACATTAATTGACATTAATTGACATTAATTGACATTAATTGACATTAATTGACATTAATTGACATTAATTGACATTAATATGTCTTAAAATTTGAGATTATCATTATTCGATAAATATTCAAGATATTCACGTCTATGTAAGTTAGACCGGTTCAAAAAAACAAAATGTCCTTGAATAATTATGAGTATGTTCTTATCTGTTGATCCTTAGGTTCAAAGACCACCAAAAAAATTTCAGCTTCCAACTCTTCCATCTTCGGTCCCCACCGGCCACGCCCATATTTTATTGGTTTCTTATACAGGTAAAATATCTAAAATCGGCGTTTTTAGTATGAAGGAGTAATGTTAGCTGTTTAAGATTCGTTATTCAAATATAAATGTCATGAAGGCATTTCGTTTAATGTGGGTTTTAAGTTCTGATGATGTTGAGAACCACGCCCTTGGATGGCCACGCCCATTTAAGAAAATTAAATTTCGGGAAACCGTATTATTTTAGTTTTATTGTTTAATGATCTGAATTTTTTCACATTTCACATTTCCATATGTGATAGTAGTGAATAAATTGATGATATAAACGTTCTAAAGTGCTAAAAATATGGTAGAGCTACATAATTTCTGGTCGAAAAATATCGTGTCAATTAATGTCAGTATTCCAAAATTTTGCGAAACTGACATTGACATTAATTGACATTAATTGACATTAATTGACATTAATTGACATTAATTGACATTAATTGACATTAATTGACATTAATTGACGTTGCATTCCCCCCTGAAAATCAAAGTTTTTAGTGATTTTAGCTGTTTTAAATCAATTTGGGCGTGTCCCCACGTGTGCAAATTTTCGATTTTTAACTTTAAAACTAGCCTATAACACAATTTACACCTTTAAGAAGCAAAATTGAGCTCCACAACCCAAGGGATGGCCCAACACCAGAGAATACTAATTCACAACTTTTGTGTTTTTATAAAATTATTCTTCAAAAAAGCACTAACTTCAATAGCAAATATCTTTATGAATGAGCAAGGTAGGAAACTTTTCTGGTAGATTTTCGGAATGCTTGAACAATTATCTAAGGTAATAATGTCCTCAGATTTTGAATGAAATTACTCCTTAATGGTGTAAAATCGATTTGAAAAGTTCTTACTTTGTCAAAAATCAAGTTTTAAAAACACTTAATTTGATGACGTCATCAAGTGATGATGATGACGTTAAATTAATTTTCAATACAATGTAAACTGAAGCTTAAACGATTATCTTTAAAACCTGTGGTTCAAGATGACTGTAACGTTTATGCTTTTGAATCTACGGACACTTAAATGTAGGCTACAATTGACTGCGAAAGCGTCTATACATACATATACTTCACGACAATCTGTTGTAAAACAGGGGTTCCAGAAAACCCACTTGCCGATACTGCTGAAACATGAAATTTTGTTTACAGTCGATTTGGACAAGGTCTAGACGCCCTGCAAAGTTTCAGATCTCTAACTCAATTTTAACATGGTTTTTAAGGCACCTGAATATACAGTACAGTCAAATCCGTCCTTATTTGAGCCTTTGTCGGACAAAATTCGCAACAAAGCGATTTTAACGGGATATGGTCGGGACAGGTCCCAGGAATCATTCCAGAAAAGTCCCAAAAAATCAGACTTGAGCAAAATCCACAATTACCACTTTTTTACCACCTTTTTACCACTTTGGTTTTCCGCAAATAAGTCACGTTCTGAATATCTTAGAAGATTCTAGTTTAAAGCAGTGTGTTTAGGAAACAAAGGAGAACAACGTTTTCTTTAACAACTTTTTCAAAAATAAATTATTTAATTAATTAATTAGATAATTAAGAAATTTTCAAATATTTAAAAAATATATTTTCATAAAAAATGTTCACAATTAAATTCCACGTATATTGAACTAATTCTTATAAAAAAATTTTACTTTCAATATTTTGGACTTGTAAAATTTGTAAAGAATAACTAAACCACTATTTACCACTTTTTACCACATTGGATCTCCGCTAATAAAACGACTTCTGAATGTCGTAGAAGGTTCTAGATTGAACCGATGTGTTCAAAATATAAAAGAGAACAACTTTTATTCGCCAACCTTTGGATTAGATAATTAATCGATTAATTAATTAGATGATAAGTTAATTTTTAAAAATTTCAAAAATATAATTTTTACCAAAAATCTTTGCCGTGACGTAAAACGTAAAATGAATTTACTTGAATAATAGAACAAACACCGTCACATAGATTAGATAACAGATAAAAAGAGATGCAGATAAATGGAATAAACGGTAAAATATCCAAATTTGTACGATACTATTATATCATAGATAATAACTATTTACACATCATCTCTCGACTTAGTGTTGTGCTTTAAAACTAGATTGTTAAACTGGTTCGTTTGGAAGCGTAAGCTTCAATATTTAATTTAAGGAATGAATCCTGGCATCACCAACCAGCGATGGAAAGTGAAAGCCCCCCAAGAGTCTATCAGCTCCAACCCGATCCACACTCCTTTCTTCACCTTGACGGAAACCCACCTCAAGTCGTATCACTTAGATGCGGAGGTTCACATCCCAGGTTATACCGGCTACCGAGCGGAGCGTACCAGTCGAGCTTGTGGCGGAGCCGCTACCTATCTCCACAACTCCATCACAGCAGAAGAAAAAAAGTCCTTCTCAAACTCCTACTGTGAACTTGTCGCCATCTACAGTAAAGAAGCTAACAGTAACATCGTGATAGCGGGCATTTACCGGCCCCCTTCAGCTCCTTTTGACAAGTTTGATGAATGCCTCTCTACCCTCCAACAGTTCATCAACGGAATTCAACGCACCCCTGTACTGCACATTACAGGAGACTTCAACCTACCCTTTATCAACTGGACGAATTCTTCTATCGACTCAGGATGCAGTATTTCCCTTTCAGACCGACAATCAGCCCTAGCACTTCTGAACTTCAATGAAGAATGCCTGCTCCAACAAGAAGTCCTCGAGCCAACTCGCAAGAACAACATCTTAGATCTCGTTTTCTCAAACGACTCTGACTCGATCCATAGTATCTCTGTTACCAAGACAGAGTTATCAGATCATGACATGGTGAGCTGCACTCTCCTCAATCCTGAACTCCTCCTCCCCTCGCAGACTCCGGAACGGCCAGTCTTCACCCCCTCCTGCCTCCTTGATGACATTAACTTCAACTCAGCAGACTGGGATGCTATTAATGCAGAACTGGTAGAAGTAGACTGGGCTTCTATCACTGACCCAAGCAACGATCAGGATACAGCTTGGACATTGTTTGAAGACAAGGTAGCGTTCATATGCTCTAAGCACGCTCCCTCGCACAGCAGAAACATCCAAGTGTCATCACAATCCTCCATTCCCAAGCCCAGAAGAGAACTTATTCGTAAGATGTAGCGTCCATGATGCTCCTGTACAAGTCCTACGTACGATCTCATCTGGAATACTGCTGTCCTCTGTGGTCTCCTCACATGCAGTGCGAAATTATTAAACTCAAAGCAGTTCAACGATCCTTCACTGCTAAAATCCAGGGTCTTGGAAATCTCAACTACTGGGAACGCCTCCGTCGCCTGTCTATGTA
Organism: Bolinopsis microptera; assembly: GCF_026151205.1. Taxonomy (NCBI): domain Eukaryota; kingdom Metazoa; phylum Ctenophora; class Tentaculata; order Lobata; family Bolinopsidae; genus Bolinopsis; species Bolinopsis microptera. The sequence goes on along the minus strand of NC_087072.1, from coordinate 7,078,129 downwards.
CTCCCTTCAAAGGCGTCGTGAGAGATACACTATCATCCTAGTTTGGAAGATCTATAACAATCTTACTCCAAACAGTATGAACATCACGATACGGAACTACGTGTATACGACCACTAGGGTCCTCCAAGTACACTAGTGTCAATAACCTGAGGTTCAACTCCTTTGCCTCTAGAGCCTCTGCAGTCTGCACTGTACAACGTGGTCCCTCCTAGCATCAAGTCCCTCCTAACCTTGACCGCTTTCAAACCTGCTCTTGATGCTTTCCTCAATGAATTCCCTGACACTCCACCATTCAACACCTGGGTACACTGGACAGAACAAGAACTCAATGCTGGAGTGGGCCGGTGTCACGTGCCTCTGACGCGCTACTACTTGGCGGTGGATATGCACGACATTCTTGGCCTGGTAGCACTCTAGCTCGGAACCCAACCCAAGTAAGTAAGTAATAATAAAGGGCCTTTAGTAGGAGTGCATACGCTAGGGTATTGTTTCTCCGTAGCTTAGTGCACTAGATTCCCACTATAGGGATCGTGCACAAAGCCCAATTACGGTATCGTAGCACCCTGTCGCATGATTAGCGATTAGGTAATCATTGATTACCCAATCAATTTCGCTAACGAGATAAACGAATTGCTTGATGACTTCGTCATTTTCAGTCTGTTTCGCGCCAATATCTTTTCAGAATTCAGATCATATTCCGAATGTAATGGCCTATTGCAATGTGCAGTTAACAGCATGTTCGCAAACACGATTATGTTGATTACAAGACTCAACGTATGTGTATTAACTCACGGCACCCCCACTCCCCCTAAACTTGGAGGATATTTTGATTTCTAAATGGTATTTAACGACCACGTTCATTCAAAACATCAGTTGCAACTGTTTAAAGTCAGGTTGTGGCAATGCTTGTTCATGCAGAAAAGCAGGAATACATTGTGGATCAATCGCCTCAAATGTCAGGACAATTGCACCAATGTGCCAGCTGAGGACTCATAAGTATCTAGTATATATTGGTTATATAAAGTGCTGCTTCGATTTCCCAATCAATTTAATGAAAAATTGTTAATTATTCGTGTTATGCAATTTTAAAATATTTTGATCGAAAATAATTTTTATAATTTTTGAATATTTGTTAAATAATTGATTAACTGATTAATTAATTATCTAATCCAAAGGTTGGCGAATAAAAGTTGTTCTCTCTTATGTTATTAACACATCGGTTCAAGTGCTGATTTACAATTATCTATATGTTGGTCTTTTCTTATCTCTTAGATTAGCTAACTTATAGAATTGCGCTGCTCAAGCCACCTTTACCTTATAGCTATACATTTTCTGGAATATTCCGTACATCCCGTACATTAGTGTTACATATTCTTAATAGTGCTTCTATCAACCTTGCTATTAATCTACGATCTATCAACGGTTACCTGTTTTGACAATCCATTAATTAGTCAATTTAACTGTCACATTTGAGATTTATCTGTTATCTGATGGGTTCAAAATCGATATTCACATTTTCTAAAATTGACGATACTCCTCGTATTGATTCTTACTTTTCTTCTGACAGTGCTTTCTCTCAAAGTGAATCTATTAAACGTGCACTAAATTCAAGTGCAAATAGTTCTGATAGTATAACTAGTGAATCTGGCAAAGAACCTCCGGCTAAAATGCCAGTTACTCACAACTTTCAGTCCAGTATTCGTTTTGATGTTGATAAAGCAAGTGATAACCCGTCCGAACTTACGGATTTAAAATCTCTTATTGTTAGCTTGCACAGTAAATTTGATCAACATCTAAGTGAGATTAATCCTCAACTTCAAGATATTAATAAACGTTTATCAGCTCTTGAAGAGCATTCCAATACGAATATTAGTTCTGTAACTCAACTTAGAGAGCGTGTAGTGCAGATCGAGCAGAGCGAGTCGAACCTTGAACAGAGAGTCAGAGAGCTTGAGTCAGTTGGGAGTGAGGGTGGAGAGGATCGAGAGGAGTGGAAGTGGAGTCCCACAGGATCTGACCGAGTTTCCGTAAAACTTTTAGGTGATTCCAACTCCTCAGGTAAGATCAAGTTTGGGGACGGCAAAGGAACACTCGGTCCCGCACTTCCAGGGTCCAGTGTTCACTGCCCAACACTCTCCAACCTCACTAACCCAGATTCCCAAGAGTTCGAGAACGTTTCAGATGTCGTGATTGCAGTAGGGACAAACGACCTCAGACAGCAAGGCAGCAAACCCGAGGAGCTGGTGGAGAACACCTTCACCTACGTTGCAGCTCTGCTGAAGAAACGCCCCGAGATTCACGTCCTCCTCCCTGGAGTCCTTCCTATCTGCACGCCTGGTAGTGAGACTAACTCAAAAGTTAAGTTATATAATCATTTTATCAAGACTATGTGTAACTCCCACATTCGATTAACCTACATTGATACCAAAGTCTTTATGGCAAATGATGGATCTCTGAAAACTGGACTTGCAATGGGTACTGAAGACCCCCTTCATCTAAATACCAGTGGTTTAAAGTTGTATTTTAGTAGGATAAAGTATGCTTTACGTGCCCGTCATGACCTCCCAAATTCCAGGAGAGTGAAAAGTAACACGAGCCCTAGACCCAGGATTAGAGCAGGAGGAGAAGAGCAGATGGATGCTGAACAAGGATCTCAGAATGACAGAGGTGGAAATAGCTACCACAGAGGACGGGGAGGTGGAACTCGCAGAGGACGGAACTCCAACAGAGGAAGAGGATGAACGGTATATCTCACTCTATCCCACGGTCAGAGTGTTGTGTTCTAAATTATAAACCACTTTACAAAGCTTAACTCTGAGTTGCATCTCCCTTTTCCTAGTACGCAGTGTAACGTTATAATTTTTACTTAATTTAGGAGCTTCTGTCCCCCCACAATTTTTGCGATATCTCGTGACTACATAGTATTATACTACTCATCGACTGTTCGGTATATTTCCAAATCTAATAACTTCATAGCAGTTTACAATGTGCCATTTATTAGTTTTTTCATCATGTCGTACGACACATTACCCACCTTTATCAAGGTTTATCTTGCCCACTCACAAACCTCTTCTCTTAGCAGCTTCACTGCACCATCTTGCCGGCTCATACACTCGTCACCATGTCCGGGTTCATTCACAGCAGGCACCAGGTTCAGGGGTTGGGCCGGGCTGGTCAGGCGGTGTGGTGTTGGTTGATGGGGGGGTTTGTTGTTGGGTGATGGTGTGTGGGCTTGGGCCAGGTGGTGGCGAGGTCAGGTTCACCTTTCACCTCTCACATCCAGCCACTTGAGCCTTTCTAGCCAGATTGATTTCCCTCTGACTTCTATATTGGAGAGTATCAGCTTAGAAGCTTATAGTATTAGGGGGACGCCCCATCACGGGATTTCTAGGACTTGTTTAAGCGTATAAAATACATTTACTATATGGGCTATAGCAGCGTTATTTCAGCAATTTCTTGTTTAATGATTCATACATCTACTAGTAATAAGATGTGTGATTGCGTGTGTTTTTATCATTTTGTTTTTTTGTCATTGTACAATAACTACTACGTCATTCTTTGCAATATTGGGAGAAACGGTACTAGACTCAATACTAGCTTTACTCGTCACGAACTTAGTGAAAATAACTTTAGAGCGGCGGCTAATTTCAGAATTTACAATGTCAGAAAATGACAGTGTAGGAGCCAGTCTTAGGGTAGGTTCTTTCAATTGCAATGGCCTCGGAAGCCCCGAGAAACGTAGATCGGTTCTTGGTTGGCTACTAGCTAAACCAGAAGATATTATTATGGTACAAGAATCTCACTCTGTAGTTGAAACGGAAGACTTCTGGAGGACAATCTGGGGGGGAGATATTTATTTCAATCATGGTACCTCTAAGTCCACTGGGGTTACATTCCTGGTCAAACCCAATTCTAATATTAAAATTTGCAGTCACAGGATCATCACACAGGGACGTGTATCACTGTTAGAAATTGAGAAGGATTCCATCAAGTATTGCTTGGTAAACGTCTATTGTCCTAATAGCAATGATACTTATGTTGTAGAGAACTTGTTCCTGGAAACTCTAGGACGTACAAGGGATGATTATCGTATCTTGGCTGGGGACTGGAATACTATCTTAAATAATAATCTTGATAAATATGGTGGTAATAGTTCCCACAGTAATACTAAGCGTCAGCAATATTTGAACCAGGTGACCGCTGATCATGGCATCAGTGATATCTTCCGTCTTAGTAGGGGTAATGAGCGTGTTTATACTCACGTAAATAAACAGCACAAAACCCAAACACGCCTAGATTTCTTCCTTATAGATGATAGTCTGGTTAATTATCCGGTCTGTAACGCAGATATTAGTCATGGTTTTCGATCTGATCACAGCTACATTTCATTATCTCTACAGGGTTCCCCCATTAAACGTGGAATAGGATATTGGAAACTTAATAATAGCCATCTAAATAATGAGTCGTTTTTGAGTAATGTACGGGAGATTATCAATGAAACTGCTGACAGTAATTTTGATTCGTACTCGGGACTCTGGGACGTGATTAAAATGAAAATTAAAGATTTTGCGATCAGATTCGGAAAAAAAGAAAAGAAAGAAAAAGTTGCAAAAAAGAAAAAAATATCCTCTGATATTGAAGAGGTTAAAAAGATAACTGATTTTATGCAGAAAGATGATCTGCGCAAAAAATTGTATGACTTGGAATCCCAGCTTGATGGTATCATTAAAGCTGAGGTTAACGGGGCCATGACCAGGTCTAGGATTCAGTGGACAGAGGAGGGTGAAAGGTCCACCAAATATTTCTTCGGGCTGGAGAAAAGTAGAGCTAAAAAAAAGTCTATTACCAAACTTATTAACAGCGATCAGAGTGTACTACGCACACAGCAGGATATTTCTGAGCACGTAGTTAACTTTTATCAGGACATCTTTAGCTCTACGAATCCAAACGAGCATGAAATAACCGATTATATTAATTCCAGTAACCTAGATACTATTGATCAGGAGAACGCTGATAGGTTAGATAGGCCAATTTCCCTCCTGGAGATGGATAGTATTATCAGTAAATTTAAGAAAAATAAATCTCCAGGGTGGGACGGCCTCACTGCTGAATTCTACAAAGTATTCTGGGAGGACATTAAGAATATCCTATTTAACTCCTTTTTAGAGTCGGTTGATAATGGGGTTATGTCACCTTCACAACGTCTAGGAATTATAACACTTATCCCGAAACCTAAAACCCCCATTGAGTTAAACTATATAAAGAACTGGCGACCAATCACCCTTTTGAATGTAGACTATAAGATATTCACTCATATTATAAAAAATAGGATCTTAAGTTCACTTCCAACACTTATTAGTACAGCCCAATCCGGGTTTCAAAAAGGGAAGAGTACCAGCGATAATCTGATCTTAATGTATCTAACCTTAGAACATTACCATGAGAACCAAGAGGATACTGGTATGATTATGCAGGTCGACCTCCAACGGGCTTTCGACTCGGTCGAACATAAGTTTCTTTTCAGTGTCTTGGAAGGTATGGGGTTTGGAAATTATTTAATCAACTTGGTGAGAGTGGCATTTCACGCTGGTATGAGTTACGCTAACGTTAACGGACACCTTAGCAGCCCTGTTCACATACTTCGTGGCGTCCATCAGGGGAGCCCCCTTTCCCCAATTCTTTTCCTCCTAGTGTCCCAGGTACTTAGTAATAAGCTACAGTATAACCCTTATATTAAAGGCCTCAGCATTAATGGTATCGACATACTCATGAGTCTGTTTGCTGATGACACGGATCTGTACCTGGATCCCTCCCAGGCTTGCGTAGATGCAGTTATCCTAGAGCTCAACCTGTTCGGTCAGCACTCAGGCTGTAAGCCCAACATCAGTAAAACTAAGTGCATACCTTTAGGAGCTACCAGAGACAACACTAGTCTTCGAAATTACCTTACCAGTACATACGGGGAAGACATGGTAGCTAACGAGTTTACAGCATTAGGAGTCAAGTTCGACAACACGTCTAGTGGAGCTGATCTCTGCAAAATGAACTACCACAGTAAACTTAGTAACGCCAGCACCGCTATCAACACCTGGAGTAAGAGAGACTTAACTCTGATAGGAAAGTGTACAATTATTAAATCTCTTATTCTTTCCCAGTTCACTTACCTTATCATACCACTAGAAACTCCTGATACTAACACCATCAGTAAAATAGACACTATGATATTTCACTTCTTGTGGGGTTGTAAGAGGGATAAGTTGAAACGTGATATTGTTACTTCTCCTCGTGAATGTGGGGGTCTAGGTCTCTTCTATACTAACGATTTTATTATAGGTTTAAAAGTGTCACTTATAGGAAAAGTTATCGATCCTAATTTCCAACATGCCTGGAAAAATATTATCATCAATCAGCTTTTACACCCAAATATACCAACTGTGTGTATAGAAAACTGTCTCACATTAAAGAATACTGGTTTTACCTTTAACCTTCTTCGCCATTATAAGCTTTGGAAGTCTATTTCTTCACAGTCAAGTAAGAGTACAGTCAACCACTGTGTGTGGGGAAGCGACGTAATAACGGACATTGGCTCCAAGCTCTGGAACGATATTCTTATTGATAGAAATATCATCTATCTTTCTGATTTCGTTTCAGAGGAAGGTAACCTCTTAAGTTTTCAGCAATTTCTGAGAAAGTGGGGCCAAACAAGTAGTATAATCTCTTTGACTCAATATGCGAGTATAAAATTGGGAATACGTCGATTTAATAATACCGATACGTTTACAAGTAACATTACATTTATCGATACCCAACTTTCACTTCGCTTTTGGGGAGGTAGGAATACCCCCAACTCTAGAGATACTCCTCTCACTATCAAAGGTAGAAACATTAGAGATACCATGTCTAAGCGTTTAGATCCCAGCACCCTTCCTCCAATGAGGAACTGGAGTGCTAACCTCTCCTTAACGGATATTGATTGGATTAGTATTTTTACGGATATTTTTACTTCTTTCTCAGATAACTTCAAACTTATTCAGTACCAATATAAGCTCCTTCACCGGATTAGTACTTGTCGGTACATGAGATATAAAATGAAGATTGAAAAAGATAGTCCAAATTGCTCGTTATGTAATCACAACCTCGAAACTATCTCTCACATATTTATTGACTGTCCAGCCACAAGCTCTTTCCTACAGGGACTAAATCTGTTTATTAGATCGAATATTGACGCAAATTATGACGACCCATATCGCCACTATTTGATTTGCTTAAATCACGGAGATAAAAGTGTTAACTTCATAAATTCGGTTTGCTGTTGGTTTATTGGAAGGAGTTTCCAGAACAAGGAACCCCTATTCTGGGAGCGATATCTTAAACATCTTAAGCTTTTCTTATTAGGTGAAAAACCGGATATTATACGGTGTCTTAAAGACGTTATACCTTGATGACCATTTTATACCCAAAGTTCTGGATCCACTATACACTCTTGTTTATTTATTCTCTCGAAATTACAGCCGTGCCTTACCTTTACCCTTTTTTTCACAAGTTGTAGCCAGTGGAGTTATCTCCACTACTAGTATTGATATAGAGTCATATTTAAAACCAGTAGTATCTCTCCTTTTTCTCTCCATCTTATGTGCATTTTATTACTCTTTATCCACTGACTTTATTAGACGTAATTATCTAAAAGAATAAAAAAAATTGTGTGCGTGTGTTTTTATATTTATTTTGCTACGGCGCATGTGAAACCCCAGGGCATCCAGCACCGGAGAAGCTGAAATGACTCTCTCTGAACCCTTGGTGCCGCTCAGATTTTGCCTCTTGGCTGGCAAGCCGAGTCTTGATCGATTAACTCAGCTTCTTCGGTACAACACAGACCGGAGGGTACTATTAGCCGCTTTGCCGGTGGTATCCTCCTGGTGCCCTGGGGTTTGGCAGGTTCCTCATTAAAAAAAGAAAAAAAAAAAAAAAAAAAAAAAAAAAAAAAAAAAAAAAAAAAACACATCGGTTCAATCTACAACCTTCTACGACATTCAGAAGCGGAGATCCAATGTGGTAAAAAGTGGTTATTCTTTACAAATTTCGAAAATTTTACAAGTCCAAAATATTGAAAGTGAAAATTTTCAAAAGTTTTATGAAAATTAGTTCATTGTACGTGTAATGTAATTGTGAACATTTTTTATGAAAATATATTTTTTAAATATTTGAAAATTTATTAATTATTTAATTAATTAATTAAATAATTTATTTTTGAAAAAGTTGTTTAAGAAAAAGTTGTTCTCCTTTGTTTCCTAAACACACTGCTTTAAACTAGAATCTTCTAGGATATTCAGAACGTGACTTATTTGCGGAAAACCAAAGTGGTAAAAAGGTGGTAAAAAAGTGGTAATTGTGGATTTTGCTCAAGTCAGATTTTTTGGGACTTTTCTGGAATGATTCCTGGGACCTGTCCCGACCATATCCCGTTAAAATCGCTTTGTTGCGAATTTTGTCCGACAAAAAGACGGATTTGACTGTACTATAAAATAGTACTGACTGTACTATAAAATAGTATTGTGAATATAAGGGCGACGGTAATGCTTGCCAGCATTGTGATATACTTTTTGACTATTGGGTAAATTTACTTTTTATATTGGGTCAGACATTATCATGTAATTTGACTTTTGAATAGTTTAATCCGTTTATAAATCCGTTTAGGTCACATGACAATTTTAGCCAATGCGCGTCGTAGTATTTAGTAACGTGATACGTGTCACCAAAACAAATGACAGTGTGCGGATGAAATTCCCACGGGAATATCAAAACGAACCAAATATAGTTGAACCAGACACAGGAGGGTGCTAAGTGCAAAGAAACTGCTGCTAACTGCTGCTCAAGGCTGCTCACTGCTACTAACTGCTGCTCACTGCTGCTCACTGCTGCTCACTGCTGCTCACTGCTGCTCACTGCTACTAACTGCTGCTCACTGCTGCTCACTGCTGCTGTCGCGGGGAGGGATTATAGAAACTGTGCCGGGGTTATTTATTAAGCTGAAAAAACAGCGGGATTATCAGAATTGATTATTCTATCCCGGTTGATTATTTAATTATCCCGGAGCTGTGTTTATAACTGATTGATGCCGTTAAAAGTAAACAAACGATTTATAACTGGTTAGAAAATAAATGGAGATGAACTAGTTTTATTAAAAATAACGTTAACTGAATATGTTCTTCACGATACATGTATACATTCCGATTTACGCCCCATCATGGTCGCTGCATTTACTGGCAGGAAATATGATAGGGGGAAGGAAACATTGTCATGTAGAGTATGTAGGTGGGACAGTTGGAGCAGGTGTGAAAACATATTCACCAGGTGAGAGGAGCTGCAGGGTGAGACTTGTGAGATTCTGGTTGGTTACTGGAGATGGAACTGGGAGGGACGCTGGAACTGGAAAGAAAGGTGTCAGCGAGGTTCATAGGCTTAACAAATGTTAGAGGCTTTACGAAAGGTAGAGGCTTCACAAAAATGGGTCCTCCAACACTACCTTTTTGAAAGTTATTCGAAGCCTGATCGTTTTCATGAAAAATATGTGAGTTTTTTCCTATGTCATTTCGCTGATACGGTTTTTCGCCGATGTGCGTCATCTGCGTCACTAGGTTTGATTTTTGGTTTGAATTGTAGGAGTATTCAGATTCTGATCCAGAGCAATTGTTCGGTTTTTCACTGGTATGAGCCATCTGATGGTTAACTAGGCTTGATTTTCGGTTTGTACTGTAGGAACAGTCAGAGCATTTAAAAGGGCTTTTTCTGGTATGATTTAACTGATGGTTAACTAGGTTTGATTTTCGGTTTGACCTGTAGGAACATTCAGAGCATTTATACTGTTTTTCACCGGTATGAGTCATCTGATGGCAAGCCAGGGCTGATTTCCAGCCAGTACTAAAGGGACATTCTGAGCATTTATACTGTTTTTCACTGGTATGCGTGTTCTGATGGTTAATTAGGTGTGATTTTCGGCCTGAACTGTAGGAACATTCAGAGCATTTATACGGTTTTTCACTGGTATGAGTCATTTGATGGTTAACTAGGTTTGATTTTCGGTTTGAACTGTAGGAACATTCAGAGCATTTAAACGGTTTTTTACCGGTATGAGTCCGCTGATGGGAAATCAGGGTTGATTTCCAGTGAGCACTGTAGGAACATTCAGAGCATTTATACTGTTTTTCACCGGTATGAGTCATCTGATGGTTAATTAGGTGTGATTTTCGGCTTGAACTGTAGGAACATTCAGAGCATTTATACTGTTTTTCACCGGTGTGAACCATCTGATGGGAAACCAAGGCTGATTGCCAGCCAGTACTAAATGAACATTCAGAGCATTTAAACGGTTTTTCGCCGGTATGAGACCACTGATGGCGAACTAGGTGTGATTTTTGGATTGAACTGTAGGAACATTCAGAGCATTTATATGGTTTTTCGCCGGTATGAGTCATCTGATGGCGAACTAAGATTTGTTTTACGCTTGTACTGTAGGAACATTCAGAGCATTTGAACGGTTTTTCACCGGCATGAGTTGTCTGATGGCGAAGTAGGTGTGATTTTTGGCTTGCACTGTAGGAACATTCAGAGCATTTATATGGTTTTTTACCGGTATGAGTCATCTGATGGCGAACTAAGATTTGTTTTACGCTCGCACTGTAGGAACATTCAGAGCATTTATACGGTTTTTCTTCGGAATGAGTCCGCTGATGTGAAACTGAAGCTGTTTTTTTGCTTGCATTGTAGGAACATTCAGAGCGAATGTAAGCATTTTCATTGGGATGAACCCACTGGTAGCGAAGCAATGCTGATTCCGGGTTGGGATAATCCAACTGAGAAACTGCATTCGAATGCACTCCTGATTTAACAAGAAAATTATCTTTCTCCTGCTTAATCTCTGTCTTGATCAATTCCGGTGAAGTACTTTCTTCTTCCATCTTCATCTCATCTTTGCACCTTGCATTGTAGGAACATTCAGAGCGAATGTGAGCATTTTCATTAGGATGAACCCACTGATAGCAAAGTAATGCTGATTCCTGGTTGGGATAATCCAACTGAGAAACTGCATTCGAATGCACTCCTGATTTAACAAGAAAATTATCTTCCTCCTGCTTAATCTCTGTCTTGATCAATTCCGGTGAAGTACTTTCTTCTTCCATCTTCATCTCATCTTTGCATCTTGCATTGTAGGAATATTCAGAGCGAATGTGGGCATTTTCCGAATACCTTAAATTGGACAGATGAACCCACTGCAATGCTGATTCCTGGTTGGGATAATCCAACTGAGAAACTTCATTCGAATGCACTCCTGATTTAACAAGAAAATGATCTTCCTCCTGCTTAATCTCTGTCTTGATCAATTCTGGTGAAGTACTTTCTTCTTCCATCCTCATCTCATCTTTAAAGTCTGGTACAGTCTGCTGCTCCATTTTACTAAAACGTTAACGACCGTAGTAAGGTTGCCTCTTTACTGTTACAATCGTCACTAGAAAACAAAATGAATATAAAGATATAAGTTCGAGATCTAAATTTCAGTGATTATTTGAAGAGCTTTTCGCTTTGGTTACATCAGGAAGAAACAAGCTTTTAAAAAGTGTCGGTAATAACCCAGAAAATAGAAAACAAGCGAGTATGGTTACCAAACTTAAAAACAGGTCCAATTTAAGGTATTCGGATTATACTAATTATAAGGTCACGTAAAGCTGTTATTATCAAACTACGAAACTTAAACTTCTTAACATTAACTAGAAGTGATGTTCACCCTAACTGTGAGTGTCAACTTCATTTCGCACCTATATATAGATTATAGGTGTAGTATTGTAGTATTATGTTACCAATGTGACACATATGTCACCACGTGATGTGATAACAGGGTCATTGTATCCCATTGCAGCTGTGTTAATGTAATTACCTTATCGGTCATAATTATTACGGACAACTTTTTCACGGGCCGAATGTTACGTACATAATTATTCACGCTAAGGTCTTTAGAGTGAACGGAATGTCTGTGATAATTATGACCGATAATATATGTAGGCCCAAATCCATAAAGTTTAAAATATCCTCCCAGGTACAAATTTTCTATTTTTTGTGGCCCATAGCCAGTTTTTAGGTGTTTGGGGGTTCACCCTGATTTTTTTGTGAAACTTGTTTTCGAGATAGCAGTTTACCAACAAACTAAGACCAGTGACCAAACTTTTGAGGGGGTCCCGGACCCCAACCGCCAAACGGTGCCCGCTGGGCAGCCACGCCCATATTTTGTCCAAATTAGGCCCAATTTAGCCAAATACCCTGAAAATGCCCAAAACCTAGATTTTAGGTGATCTACTTGTAGCTAGTGGTTCCCTGAACTTGTATATGAGTTTTTATCAAGATTGGAAAAAAAGTGGCTTGAATTTGCCGGGCATTTTTCAGAATTTTAAATTTCCAAATTTAAAAAAAAGCCTAAATCAAAATTCTGTCCCAAAACTTAAGGTCGAAATGCGATTCTACGTTGATTCTGAAAATGTTATGTAAAAATATTGAAACCCTATTGAGTTCTATTGTTTTGAGCGAAGTCAGTTTTGCAAATATTATTATTTGAACACAGAATTCACAGTTAGTTAGATATTGAGCTGATATTCATAGAGAATGTGTAGTATAGGCTTACCTTTCATATAAAGGTGGTTCCATTCAAAAATATTGATATTTGACCAATTTATGGGCCTAAATCGATCAAAATTGGTGCGTATGCCCACATATGGTCATATAGTTTTTGGCTCATAACTCAGCCAATTTGTTGTCCAATCTTGATGAAAATTCATATACGAGTTCAAGGAACCACTAGCTACAAGTAGAGCACCTAAAATCTCGGTTTTGGGCATGTACAGGGTATTTGGTTAAATTGGGCCTAATTTGGACAAAATATGGGCGTGGCTGCCCCGCGGGCACCGTTTGGCGGTTGGGGTTCGGGACCCTCTCAAAAGTTCGGTCACCGGTCTTAGTTTGTTGGTCAACTGCTATCTCGAAAACAAGTTTCACAAAAAATCAGGGTGAACCCCCCCCCCCCACGTATTGTAAATCACAATACGTGGAGTTAATTCAAATAATGACAAAACTATCCGGTGTCAGTCTTAATTTACTCATCGGTAATTTTATCTTCGTGAGACATGACGATCATTGCATATTTGTATTATCTGGCCTAGACTGGTAACTTATATTATATGCTAGGTAATAATACTAAAATGTACATAGAACATTACCCGCAGCTGCAATACTAATACTCTAATAAGCTAATAGACCTTTAAGTTCATGTGAGAGGAATCCTCTACATACACAGATCTAGTCAAATAAAATCATCCTATTGTTTTACTATACCTGGGAACTCCAGGCTATTATGTTCATAAACATTAATAAATAAATAAAGATTCGGCGGAATGACAGGCTGAGCACCGCCCAGTAACCTACTGACACTGTTGTGTTCACGCTCGGATCATACCAGAAAAAACTTGCTGAACTTGAAACGAGGTAGGTATTTTAACTTTTACGAGAGGATCCATTGGAGGGATATAGCTTAATATGGTAAAAACGATGAGAATTAGTATGAAATGAGATCACTCCACATAAATTAGATAATAAATAATGTCAACATACACTGAGGAGTACCTAAAGTTGAGGATTGATGAGAACCTTGGATTAGTCATATGGGACTAATGGATGAACTATCGGATAAACTAATAACAATTAATGGGGTGCACATACCAATCTCCTAAACAGATACCGTGGCCTGGTGATGACGAGCTTGGATTCCTTTCCTTAAATATTCGCTCTATTCACAAAAATGTAGATCAAACTATCGACGACATTACCATGGTTATGCGAATATGACGTTATCAGCCTAAATGAAACCAATTGCATACATATCTAAAGTCTAAACTCGCAAACGATCTGAATGATTTACTTATCGAAGGTTTTCGTCCTCCAATTATATTAATTATATTAACCAAGCCCCAATCAAAAAATCGTGCAAAGAAGGAGGCCTACTTACTTATGTCAACAAACGGGTATGTAGCTCCTTGCAGATGATATCGAAAACTTAACTATGCATCAAGACCCGAGTTTGTATGGTGAATTCCTGATCACTAAGATCCGATCATGTAAAATGCTAAATAACACAGTTTTTTAAGTCAATGTTTACAGATCGTGGCCTGCAAGTCGTGACAATAATTTACTCATCTGTAATTTGAATTTCATGACGATCAATAAATTAAATAAAAGTGACCTGCAAATCGCGACCTTAATTTACTCATCGGTAATTTGAATTTATCATGACGATCAATAAATTAAATAAAAGCGACCTACAAAGCTACAATTCGTGACCAATAGCTGTGAACTTGTAAGAGGAATCCTCTACGGCTCTACTTACACAGATCTAATCAAATAAACTCATCAGACTGTTATGTTCACGCTCGGAATTTAGGAACCGGCCAGATATCCGGCTGCAATTCGCGACCTTAATTTACTCATCGGTAATTTGAATATTCTGACCATCAATAAATTGAATAAAAGTGACCTACAAAGCTACAATTCGTGACCTTGCAAGCCAATAGCTGTGAACTTGTGAGAGGAATCCTCTACTTACACAGATCTAATCAAATAAACTCATCAGACTGTTATGTTCACGCTCGGAATTTAGGAACCAGCCAGTTATCCAGCTGAATCCGTTCAATATACGTGGAATGTAATTGTGAACATTTTTTATGAAAATATATTTTTGAAATATTTTAAAATTTACTAATTAATTAATTAAATAATTTATTTTTGAACAAGTTGTTCAAGAAAAAGTTATCTTTCTTTGTTTTCTAAACACAATGCTTTAAACTAGAATCTTTTAGGATATTCAGAACGTGACTTATTTGCGGAAAAGCAAAGTGGTAAAAAGGTGGTCAAAAAATGGTAATTGTGCATTTTTCTGAAGTCGAAAATTTTGGGAACTCACTGGAATGATTCCTGGGGCCTGTCCCGACCATATCCCGTTAAAATCGCTTTGTTGCGAATTTTGTCCGACAAAAGGACGGATTTGACTGTACTACTACTATAGCATGAAACGTGGAGAAAAGTGGTTTTTGGCCCCTTGCCCAGATTTTATGGGGGCGATGGCCCCCTGGCCCCTCCCCCCCCCCCCCCCCTCTTCCTACACCCCTGTCAAAAACAATTAAAGAACTTGTTGATCAGATAATACAGTTGCACCCAATCAATATACTGAAATCCCTCCAATTATAACAAAAGTAAACTTTATTCAATAAAAAATCGTACGATCATAATTATAACGATGGACGCAAAGCTACGAAGAATTAATAGTTAGGTACCTATCTTTACTCTAGCAGAAAGTCCCAAAGTGAGTTATCGAGGATAATATGCGATTATTCAGGAATATAGGCATTCTTCAGAGCGGACTGTCATGTAATATATATATATAATATATGTAATATAAATATAATACAGGGAACACAGTATTCGTCCGAATTTCATTTTTAGATTTTGCACATTTAATTATATAATGTAATTTTACTCCCTCCAAATTAAACGTCTATGGGAATCGTGCAGAAAGCCCAATAAAGGTATCCTAGCACCCTGGTCCCTGTCACATGATTAGCGATTAGGTAATCATTGATTACCCAATCAAATCTAGAACCTTCTACGACATTCAAATTCAGAAGTCGTTTTATTAGCGGAGATTCAATGCGGTAAAAAGTGGTAAATAGTGGCAATTCTTAAAAAATTTCGAGAATTGTACTAGTCCAAAATATCGAAAGTGAAAATGTTCAAAAAATTTATTAAAATTAGTTCATCATACGTTTTACGTAATTATAAACATTATTTTATCAGACTGTAATTTTGAAATATTTGGGAAAAAATTACTAATAGTGATTATTTAATCAATTAATTAAATAATTTCTTTATTAAAAGTTGTTAAAAAAGTTTTTCTTTTTTGTTTTCTAACCACACTGCTTTAAACTAGAATCTTCTTAGATATTCAGAAGTTGACTTATTTGCGGAAAATCAATGTAGTAAAAAGGTGGTAAACAAGACGTGGTAATTGTGGATTTTGCAAGCACATTTGAAAAACACAAGAATAATGCAAAATATTGAGGGGTCCGGCTATTGCTAAGCTAGGGATAATATATATAGTAATATATTAATATAGCATGATCTGTCACAATATAAACTCAATAAGCAGATCTGCAGAAAATTCCGTAGAACCGCATACACTGCATTACCTGGGGACCTCAGGCTATCATCTTACTATATACAAAGCGAGACGATATATATATATTTATCTGTGCCATTTTACTGACACCACGGCATCAACTTAAACGCAAATTTTCGCAAAAACCGTAAAAGATATAATACAACTGAAACTTTTTTGACTGGGTCAATTGATTTATTGGCCTCCAAATCAGCATGAAAAAATAAAAAATTGGCCAAGGAATAAGAGTTTTAGAGCCCAAAATTTGGACCCCCAAGTGGTGTCAAAAACGCGAATTAAATAGGTAATAATTATTTTATTCTCTCGAGTCTTGACACCACTTTAGGGTAGACGGGTTCCTGCTAGTGTTCATAAAGATTAGGGCTAGGCGGAATGACAGGCTGAGCGTGGCCCAGTAAGCACTGCACAGTGTGCAGTGGCAGTATTTACTTTTAGTTTTACTGGGCGACGCTTAGCCTGTCATAATTCCCCCGAATCTCTATGACTATACTATATGTTATGAACATAATAGTAATACTAATAACCTGGGGTCCCCAGGTTGAGGTAATGGCAGCATTTGAGATGGTTTACTGATCCTCATCATATCATATCTGTGTTTTTTAAAAATCTATTTTTGTTGTTTTAGTTTATATACTGTATTATTATTATATTTTTTGTTTTTATTTACGTATTACTTACCAAGACGCGCCCGGCCGAGTTGGACTCGTCGACGGTCTTAATATTGAAAAAAATATTTTACGAGTATCAATCATTATCACCGGCCGTTAACGTACATATTAATATAATTAAAATTTTTAAAGCAGCTTGGGTCAGGGAGTTGAACTTATCATTTGCATTTTATCCCCACAGACCACAATTGTTTGTAAAATATGACAAATTACACACACTTAAAGTTAATATGTGTTTATTTACCAATTGAACTTTAGTTGATGTTAATTATAACTCCTTATAATTTATTTGCGCGAGAGTTAAATCTACGCTTTCTTAGCAAAATATTCGCCTCCTTATGATTTAATTGCGCGAGGATTGAATATGCGCGTTTTAAGTTCTTAGCAAACTATTTATTTGAACGAAAGCTCAAAATTTACCGAGAAATCGACCTTTTCATTAACTCATTTTGATGACTGTTTCTGATCAGAAATTGCACGAAAAATCGATTTAACTAGGTTCCAGAACCTATAAACAATTCCTTATCCCTCAAATTGATTTTTATAGTTAATACGAGCAACAAGCAACATATATTTTGATCCTATGGTTCTACTCATGATATGACCTAGGGAGTTAAGCTGAAACCGAAAGATCGAGGCAATCGAACAGGTACTAACACAATTTTCAGATAGAAATATTTGTTGCAATATGTTTATTGCAGCTTTGTAACTTGAGCGAAGTAAAGAGCAAAGTACGAAAAAACACAGCAGGCAAGCAACTCATTTTGGTGACTATTCCTCATGTAACTGCTAACGTTGCACGAGAAATCGATTTTAATTGGTTTTACAGCCCAATAACGCTTTTACGCTTCCTTATTCCTGAAAATTATTATGTTACTCAAACAAACAACCTCGCTCTAGTCCTAATGCTCTCTGGTCCTGACTTTCTCTCTCTGATCCTGACTCTCTCTCTGATCCCGACTCTCTCTCTGGACCTGACTCTCTTTCTGGTCCTGACTCTCTCTCTGGTCCTGAGAGTGAGTCAGGACCAGAGAGAGTCAGGACCAGAGCGAGGCCCAAAATCATAGAGAGGCAGGACCAGAGAGAGATTCAGGATCAGAGAGAGTCAGGACCAGAGAGAGAGCCAGGACCGACCAGAGAGAGAGATAGTCAGGACCAGAGAGAGAGTCAGGACCAGAGAGAGAGTCAGGACCAGAGAGAGAGTCAGGACCAGAGAGAGAGAGAGTAAGGACCAGAGAGAGTCCCAACCAGAAAGAGACTCAGGACTAGAGCGAGGCACACAACCAGAGAGAGTCAGGACCAGAGAGAGAGTCAGGACTAGACTCTCTCTCTCTCTCTGGTCCTGACTCTCCCTGGGTTTCAGACTTGCTCTGGTCCTGACTCTCTCTCTCTGGTCTTGACTCTCTCTCTCTCTCTCTCTCTCTGGTCCTGCCTCTCTATGATTTTGGGCCTCGCTCTGGTCCTGACTCTCTCTCTGGTCCTGACTCTCTCTGGTCCTGACTCTCTTTCTCTGTCTGGTCCTGAATCTCTCTGTGTTTCAGACTTGCTATGGTCCTGACTCTCTCTCTCTGGTCCTGACTCTCTATGATTTTGGGCCTCGCTCTGGTCCTGACTCTCTCTGGTCCTGACTCTCTCTGGTCCTGACTCTCTCTGGACTCTGGTCCTGACTCTCTCTCTCTCTCTCTGGTCCTGAATCTCTCTGTGTTTCAGACTTGCTCTGGTCCTGACTCTCTCTCTGGTCTTGACTCTCTCTCTGGTCCTGACTCTCTCTCTCTCTGGTCCTGACTCTCTCGGGTGCAATAAACATATTGCAACGAACATTTCTATCTGAAAATTGTGTTAGTACCTGTTCGATTGCCTTGATGTTTCGGTTTCAGCTTAACTCCCTAGGTCATATCATGAGTAGAACCATAGGATCAAAATATATGTTGCTTGTTGCTCGTATTAACTATAAAAAATCAATTTTGAGGGATAAGGAATTGTTTATAGGTTCTGAAACCTAGTTAAATCGATTTTTCGTGCAATTTCTGATCAGAAACAGTCATCAAAATGAGTTAATAAAAAGGTCTATTTCTCGGTAAATTTTGAGCTTTCGTTCAAATAAATAGTTTGCTCAGAACTTAAAACGCGCATATTCAATCCTCGCGCAAGTAAATTATAAGGAGGCGAATATTTTGCTAACAATGCGAAGATTTCATTCTCGCGTAAACAAACTAAAACTAGGAGCGTGCAACGCGCGTCAGACCGTTATTAGGCAAATATTTTTAAAGAATTCGAGAAAAATCGATTGAAATATCACGAAGTTTTAAGTTTGTAAAGAAACGTAACTCAATTAGGATATAATGTTACTGGATCATCATATCCATAGATGAATTAGCTATTTTATGAACATAACTTAATTCACAAGGAGTAATAGACATATTTTCACCATGTTGTGATGTTATATAATTGTGTCAATATTTAAATCTTACTACCTCTTAATAATATAATATGTGATCGGTACCTGGTTGCAATCATATTGATTGATCAATTGACTTACTTGACTTAAGGCGGGTGGTATTCCCGAGATCCATTGACAACAGTTCTCCACAGCTTTCTGTCCTCCATCAGTCTAGCTATCTCATCTACTGACTTCAGCCCAATATCTGCTTTTAGGTTATCTAGTAGTGTTAAATGAGGTCGCCCCCTGTTAGTATGCCCATGACTCGGCTTCCAGAGGATCAGTTTGTTCAGTGTCAGCTCCGGATGTCGGTGAGCATGACCTGCAAGTCTGAGCCTTCGTTGGGTTATCCTGGAGCTGACTTTGGGAAGATCACCGTACAGGCTGTGGTTGCTGACATGGTCTCGATATTGGTTGATGTTAAGGGCCATTCTTAACATTCGCGTATAGCAACCATCAACCATCTTCTCTAGCCTTTTCGTCATTGTCCAAGTCTCGGAACCGTACAGTAGCACCGACTCCACTAGTGCTGTAAACACTCTGATCTTGATAGACTTTCTAAGCTTAGAATTCCGGCTATTTTGATAATGATTTGACATGTCTCATCATGTTCTCGCCTTAACTACATATTAATATATAAAATTTTAAGAGCTTGGTCGGGTGAACTATATTTGCATTCTTATCCACAGACACATAGTTTGTAATATGACATTACACACACGTAAAGTTGATGTATCAGGTTGTTTATTTACAAATTGAATTTGTTGTTTTAATTATATCCTTTAATTATTGCCGAGATTTAAATCTACGCTTTCTTAGCAAAATATTCGCCTCCTTATGATTTAATTGCGCGAGGATTGAATATGCGCGTTTTAAGTTCTTAGCAAACTATTTATTTGAACGAAAGCTCAAAATTTACCGAGAAATCGACCTTTTCATTAAACTCATTTTGATGACTGTTTCTGATCAGAATTGCACGAAAAATCGATTTAACTAGGTTTCAGAACCTATAACAATTCCCTTATCCCTCAAATTGATTTTTATAGTTAATACGAGCAACAAGCAAACATTTATTTTGATCTCCTATGGTTCTACTCATGATATGACCTAGGGAGTTAAGCTGAAACCGAAAGATCGAGGCAATCGAACAGGTACTAACACAATTTTCAGATAGAAGTTTGTTGCAATATGTTTATTGCAGCTTTGTAACTTGAGCGAAGTAAAGAGCAAAGTACGAAAAACACAGCAGGCAAGCAACTCCTTTTGGTCGACTATTCTCATGTAACTGCTAACGTTGCCACGAAGAAATCGATTTTAGTTGGATTTACAGCCCAAATAACGCTTTTCGCTTCCTTATTCCTGAAAATTATTATGTTACTCAAACAAACAACCTCGCTCTAGTCATAATGCTCTCTGGTCCTGACTTTCTCTCTCTGATCCTGACTCTCTCTCTGATCCCGACTCTCTCTCTGGACCTGACTCTCTTTTGGTCCTGACTCTCTCTCTGGTCCTGAGACGAGAGTCAGGAACCAGAGAGAGTCAGGACCAGAGCGAGGCCCAAAAATCATAGAGAGGCAGCGACCAGAGAGAGATTCAGGGATCAGAGAGAGTCAGGACCAGAGAGAGGCCAGGACCGACCAGAGAGAGAGATAGTCAGGACCAGAGAGAGAGTCAGGACCAGAGAGAGAGTCAGACCAGAGAGAGTGTCAGGAACAGAGAGAGAGAGAGTAAGGACCAGAGAGAGTCCCAACCAGAAAGAGACTCAGGACTAGCGCGAGGCACACAACACAGCGAGAGACAGGACCAGAGAGAGAGTCAGGGACAGACTCTCTCATCTCTCTCTCTCTGGTCCTGACTCTCCCTGTGTTTCAGACTTGCTCTGGTCTGACTCTCTCTCTCTGGCTCTTGACTCTCTCTCTCACTCTCTCTCTGGTCCTGCCTCTCTATGATTTTGGGCCTCCTCGCTCAGGTCCAGACTCTCTCTCTGGTCCTTCCCCCACCAGCTCTCTGGTCCTGACTCTCTCTGGACCTGACTCTCTCTCTCTGTCTGGTCCTGCGAAGTCTCTCTGTGTTTCAGACTTGCTATGGTCCTGACTCTCTCTCTCTGGTCCTGACTCTCTATGATTTTGGGCCTCGCTCTGGTCCTGACTCTCTCTGGTCCTGACTCTCTCTGGTCCTGACTCTCTCTGGACTCTGGTCCTGACTCTCTCTCTCTCTCTCTCTCTGGTCCTGAATCTCTCTGTGTTTCAGACTTGCTCTGGTCCTGACTCTCTCTCTGGTCTTGACTCTCTCTCTGGTCCTGACTCTCTCTCTCTCTGGTCCTGACTCTCTCGGGTGCAATAAACATATTGCAACGAACATTTCTATCTGAAAATTGTGTTAGTACCTGTTCGATTGCCTTGATGTTTCGGTTTCAGCTTAACTCCCTAGGTCATATCATGAGTAGAACCATAGGATCAAATTTATGTTGCTTGTTGCTCGTATTAACTATAAAAAATCAATTTTGAGGGATAAGGAATTGTTTATAGGTTCTGAAACCTAGTTAAATCGATTTTTCGTGCAATTTCTGATCAGAAACAGTCATCAAAATGAGTTAATAAAAAGGTCTATTTCTCGGTAAATTTTGAGCTTTCGTTCAAATAAATAGTTTGCTCAGAACTTAAAACGCGCATATTCAATCCTCGCGCAAGTAAATTATAAGGAGGCGAATATTTTGCTAACAATGCGAAGATTTCATTCTCGCGTAAACAAACTAAAACTAGGAGCGTGCAACGCGCGTCAGACCGTTATTAGGCAAATATTTTTAAAGAATTCGAGAAAAATCGATTGAAATATCACGAAGTTTTAAGTTTGTAAAGAAACGTAACTCAATTAGGACATAATGTTACTGGATCATCATATCCATAGATGAATTAGGTATTTTATGAACATAACTTAATTCACAAGGAGTAATACTAATAATTTTTCTTTAACAAAATAGACATATTTTCACCATGTTGTGATGTTATATAATTGTGTCAATATTTAAATCTTACTACCTCTTAATAATATAATATGTGATCGGTACCTGGTTGCAATCATATTGATTGATCAATGTATTGTGTTAAAATTAAACGTAAAGTCGGTGTCGTACCTACACATCATGATCGCTTTCACTTTTTACTAGTTTTTAGCATAATTCCAATATGTGAGGCCAGGTGATAATAATAAATTGTGGTAGCTGAATCGCACAATGACTTCATCGGACGACTTTAGTTCGTCAGATTAAATGTTTCAATATATTCCCCTGGTGGACTTCAGTGCGTGTTCAGTAGTTGACTTTAGTTCTGGTCAACTTTAGTTCCGGTAATGTTCAGGTTCTGCAAAGACTTCGAAGTTGTGGTTCGTGTAAGAACCTCCGATGGTTCAGCATATCGGTGTGTATTCAGCATACCAGTGTGTGTGTTCAGTTTACCAGTGTGTAATACCTCTTGGATATTAATTCCTTATACATCGGGTTGAAGTTAATTGACTCCAGCCAACGATAATTGGTGCACCCACGTCAGAGGAGGGACCAAGATAAAAGTGACAACCAAGATAGCGTTTTTGAGCAATCACAGAGCTGTAAGCGAGAGCAGTCAATCATAACTATTCAAGCTAAATTAAGATAGCGCTCTGAGGAACCCTTCACGGTCGGTAAACGGGGTAGTCAATCGAGAAGTAATCAAGATAACACAATTCTCATTAACGACCTCCTAATGAGGGGAATATAAATATACGGCACAATGCTCAGTTGTGGCTCTCTCTGCTCCAGTCCTCACCAACCTGGGTTCTCTCCACAACGGACTCTCTTACGACAGGATGGAATACTACTCTTGGAGGAGCACTGACTACGTATCATCGTGAACAGCGGGGATCATCACATATCTAGAGTCCAACCCATGAGCGGAACTCCTTTCCTGTAACTAACTCCTTTCCTATACTGAGGTGAGTACTCCTAGGACGGGCTAATAGGTTACGTGTTAAATATTCTATTGAAGACTATTGTATGTTCACTTCTAATTACCTTGATGTTGGAAGTTCCATTCCGGCCCCCTTAACTAGGCGTATGTTACTAGTCTCTACACTGAAGTATGTGACTAATGAGTCACCAGCCAGGAAAGGTCCTGAGCTATAAATTATGATTGAAATTACTAAGTTCCTTCCCGCCACTTGCGAGAATAATACTCCCAAGTATCCGTGGTTGGGTACCACTATATTAGTGGGACGTTACGAACTCGGGACCCTGGTGGACCTGAAGGAGGACATGATGTAGGTAAGTCGAACTCGTTACTCCGGCTAGCCAGGCATAATCATGTTTCAAGAGCTGTAGGAGCGCTCTTGTGGAGCCTAAAATAAGCACTCCACCCTAGGTTTATCTAAGTACAGATTCGGTCCACCCTTGTAGATTACGGTAGTCTTCCACCTGACCGCCGGGTCTTACAGTTCGCACGATGCACAGCACTTAGTTGTTAGTGCATGAGAACATACTACAATGGGTAAATGAATATAATCATACATTATTCAA
The DNA here is from genome assembly GCF_026151205.1 of Bolinopsis microptera. Classification (NCBI taxonomy): domain Eukaryota; kingdom Metazoa; phylum Ctenophora; class Tentaculata; order Lobata; family Bolinopsidae; genus Bolinopsis; species Bolinopsis microptera. Next base: position 7,054,208 of record NC_087072.1, on the reverse strand, counting down.
CGTGTGTGCCAGCTCATTATATTCGGCATTACCTGATTGATTCACGTGCTGTGGTTTGAAACGCGCGATACGGACGTACTGAAACTCTAAGTTCTATTTCGAACACTAAAGTTCGCTACTGCTAGGTAGCTTCCCTAGTGTCCAATTCTTCGAATTTTATTGTTTCTAGCGGAGTAAAGTCTAGGTCATAGGTACCGCACTTAAGTTAGAAATATGCTGTTTTGTAAAAACATCGAAGCTGTTACCGTTATAATCGTACACATTTATAATTAACATCAACTAAAGTTCAATTGGTAAAGAAACACATATTAACTTTAAGCGTGTGTTCTGGACCTCATTATAAGTATAACCGGCGTCCGGCGCATAAGTGCAATAATTCGTACTGAAGTTTGAAATTTGAAATGGGATGAAGTTCGAAGTTTTAACTGCTAACACTATATAACAACTTTGAACTTAAAGACTGATAGGTAGCTTCTTGGTGTACTTCAGTGTATAAAGAGCTAAAGTTCAATTACCGTGCCTTCCAGTTTAACAAATATTAAATCAATATGTTAACATGAGTAGTTTAAATATAAGTATAAGTATAAGGACATGTATTTGTAAAACATAAGGCGGCAAATATTATGCTAAGAAAGCGTAGATTTAACTCTCCCGCAAATAAATTACAAGGTGGCGAATATTTTGCTAAGAAAGCGTAGATTTAACTCTCGCGCAAATAAATTATAAGGATGCGAATATTTTGCTAACAATGCGAAGATTTCATTCTCGCGTAAACAAACTAAAAAGGAGCGTGCAACGCGCGTCAGACCGTTTGGCAAATATTTTGCTAAGAATGCGCATTTTCCTAACGTAAAATTCGCCTCCTTATGAAATATTTGCATCATCACGCGCAGCCTGGCAAATACATCATAACACGGCGCATATTTTGCTAAGATGGCAAATATTTCGTTAGCGCGGCAATTATTTGCGTAACATGGCAATGTTGCAACCCGGGAGGGGGCTCTCCAAAATAGCCAGAAACATGTCATGGATCACTAAGAAGTCACATTCGCCTTCCTCCTCGTCATCTTTCATCTTGCAATCATCGGAATGACCTCTTACGAAAAGGCTATATTGTTTGTGAGTGTAGCTGAATCCGTGGAAAACTATCAAACCACCGTACAGGTCCCCCAAAATATCGTATACCTTCACCTCGTTTTCATATTATATTTGTTGATCAGATTCCTTCCGTTCTTTTGTAGTCATGTTCGTTTCTGGAAATTTGTCAACAAATTTGGAACGTGGTGCTAAAGGAAACATCAAGGATCTTTCTTCTTCAGGACAATACTTTTCTAACATTTCCTCTCCTACCTCCAGGATTCTATGTATCATATCACTTTCTTCCATGCTGCAATTTGAAAATTTGTTATTCTATCAACTGCTGAACAGAGAAAAGATAGACTTGCTCAAATCTTGTATGCTATTGATAATCTTGGACTGAAAAAAAAATGTATTTCATTACCCTGTACACTATTAAACAAATTACAGTCAGATGTCCCCAATTCTTCAGATAGAAATAACAGTGAACAGTTTAATTATGTAGTCGATAACTACACTATTGTCACTTGATTATGACTTATTTGTAGTCTAACATTAACTGAAACAAAATAAACCTTCGGACGGTCCGATATTAATATTTCGTTTTCAGTTTAGGGATCGTTCACATAATAATAAGCCATATTTTGGCTCTTCTGGACCCAGGTCCCCCTTCTCATAAGCCACCGCAAGTTTTGAGACCCCCCCCCCTATCAGCATAGGATAGAAATATATAATTGTTGTTTACGAAAGACAGGCCTAGACCACGTGTTAGCAGGCCTAGACCACGTGTTAGCAGGCCTAGACCACGTGTTAGCAGGCCTAGACCACGTGTTAGCACTTTAGCAGGCCTAGACCACGTGTTAGCAGGCCTAGACCACGTGTTAGCAGGCCTAGACCACGTGTTAGCAGGCCTAGACCACGTGTTAGCAGGCCTAGACCACGTGTTAGCAACCGTAAGTTTTTCCAAACCCCCTTCCTCCACATCCAATATGGGGCTTACTTTCGTAATATCAAACATTATGTGAACGGTCCCTTATCAAGATCAAGCGAGAATTTGAAGGGTCATTCATAGAGTAACAATACGACTAACCAACTTAAACAACTTTACAACAATAGGAAATTCTCTTCGATGTACGATGTACGATGTAACAAATGAATTGAGTCTACTCTCTTACATATTATTCGGTTCCATCTCACTAGAATGTGTCGTATAACAACATTGATAAACGAAACAAGGCATATAAATGAGAAATATGATACGGTCTCGAGGAGGATAAATAAGTAGTGATTTGTGATTGGATGAAATGGGCTAGGTGTTTACATGATGGTTTAAACTAATAACATAATAAACCGCCTATGCTCCGACAATGTGCTGTTCAACAATTGTTCCTTATGTTTATCTAGCTTACGTTACGATTTGCGAGACGAGATACTTTCTAACCGCACAAAACAGAAAGAGCGCAGACAAAAGTTTAATTTACATGAGCATGAAAACTTGGAAAGTACAAAACCTTTCCAAATGGAATTAAGTTTCCATACTAAAAAGTATTTCTGAAATTTACATAATTTAACTGATTACTCATCAGGTGTGTAGTGAAGATATGGTGGACCTCAATGAAGTGATATCTGGATACAAAGATATGAAGGATAAAGTTTACCCTATATGTACTCTCTGTTGTGATAATGGGAATTACAAGCCGTGAGTTAAGAACCGTCTGTTTAAAATTCCTTTCTTCTGAAATTTTCTGGTTTTTATCATGTTAAAATAACTCGCAGAAAATCCAATAACTAGTTTTACAAGTTAAGAGACAAGCACACTGAATCTCACATTTCCTTACATGTTGGCAGGTTGGATAAAGGGGCTGCATGTCTTCTGTACCTGGCCCAACAGAGAAGTACTACTGTGCAGTGTAACTGTCTTATCACATCCCTTCCCGGTCACATGATACCTGTTTTCAGCATTATCAACAGTCGCAAGTTAGTCTTATGTTTTCAACAGTATTCTGTAACGTCAAGACTCTAAGTAAACTGTCCAAATTTATGTTATGAGTATTACGTAGCATTAAGACGTCAAGAGAAATGATAATTTTGATGTCTTAATAGCTTGGGTTTGTACTTTGTATAAAAGCGCAAAATATTTTTGACCGTGAAACGAACACAACGTTTCAGTATGGGTATACACAGCCGGATATCTGTGTATCTGGCCAGCCAGCTCACCCCGGACGGGAACTCCTTCATGAGGTACTTCCGGGATCTGCTAACACACTCTGATCTGGATAATATCTATTGGATGGGCATGCCTCATGACGATATCTTTGATATTATCAACACTGTCAGACCTTCCGAGAAATATGCTGGTAAGGTTTATTCTCAGTTTGGAACTAAGATTTACGATTAATTTAGCTAAATGAAATCCAGAAGGTGGTTTGTAAAGTTCGAATACAATCATCAAATATTTTCATAAGTTCCGTACTACAAATGCTCTTATATTAGATAGCGATTCACGAATATGGTTTAACGCAAGAGTAACGATCATTATATCTCAAATTGGCATTCAAAAATAACGTCAGAAACATAATATCGTTATATGATAAAATTTAAAGAAATGGCTTAGTTCTGTTTGAATAACAGACCCATGGGCCCTGGGGTCTGGTACTATCCGTAAAATTTGGGTGCGAATTTGTTGACCAAAGATGATTCATTCAACATGCTTGGTTACTGGTTATCCACGGGTGCTGCAGAGCTTGCTCACAGTTCATTCGCTTATCAGGATCTACAGTCATTAATCCACTCACAAAATCCCTCGCTTCCTCCGACCTTGTACTCCAAAACTCAGGTTTAAACTCGTACTCAGCTCTCTTCACCATTTCCAGGGTTTCAGTCTCCGACATTGAATTAAAGGGCATGCCCCCACTCAACATCACGAACACAGTCACACCCAAACTCCAACAATCAACAGCTTTCCCGTACTCCTTTCCGTTAGCTATCTCAGGAGCGAAGTATGTGACGGTACCACAGAGTTTGGTAAGGTTGGTGGAATTACCTGGCTCAGTACAGAAAGGTCCCGGGTGCAGGAGAATTTTAGTGAAGTCATCGTCCTGGAAATACGCCCACTCGGGTTTTATATCCCTGTGGACTATGTCGAGCTTGTGCAGATGTTGTACTGCTAGGAGAAGCTGATGGGTGTAGTTAGCTGCTTCTTCTTCGGTTATTTTTGAATTTTCAGTCTTATCAACAATAAAATCAAACAAGTCTGAGTCTTGATAGTTACACGTCACAAACACATACTTTTCTTTGCTCAACTTGAATACTTGATGCAGTTTAACCATGTTAGGGTGGTTCACTGTTTTAAAGATTTGGTAAAGTCTGCCCAAATCTACTACTTCCTCCTGGTTAGTAGTAACCCTGTTACAGTACTCAGCTATGTATGTTTCTCCTGTTGTTTTTTCTATCGCTCGTTTTGATAAAGCCCACCCTGACTGTCGACAAGTTGGCCCTACATCGTAGCTTTGTGTAGGTTTTGATGGGAACTTAGTCTTTAGAAATTCTTGCGTTCCTGCTGATTTTGAGCTTTTGTTACCCATTTCATGCCTGTAAAAAGTTTATCTATCATCAGTTTATGCCTGTGCCCTGTATGGATATAAAATATTATGATGTATGCCGAAATTAAGAACAAACAGTAGTTTATCAATTAAATTAGAGATGTCAAGATCAATGTTTCCCGCAATCAAACAACGAATGAGTTCCAAAAATGTCCAACAAGATCTTTACGACATCGGTAAAACATTTTCGTCCATCCTCAGTAGTGCAGTCAAATACGTCCTCATTTAAGCCTTTGTCGGATAAAATTCGCAACAAAGCGATTTTAACGGGAAATGGTCGGGACAGGTCCCAGGAATCATTCCAGAGAGTTCCCAAAATTTCTGAACTCTCTGGAATGATTCCTGGGACCTGTCCCGACCATTTCCCGTTAAAATCGAGTTGTTGCTTTGTTGCGAATTTTTTCCGACAAAAAGACGTATTTGACTGTACTACAGTACCTATAAAGATAAGATGGGGTTAAAACTCCAATAAAATAAAATTTTAAACCATGGAAAATAGTAACAACGCCAATTCACAAAAGGATGAAAAGCACTCGGGTTGTGAGGCCCAACTAGTAGTGAATATTATACTAGTCCCTGCATAGAGGATATAAACTAGAGATATTATTTATTCAGTAAGCTTTTCAAATATATACAGTTAGAAAATACAATTCCGAATTTAAGAAAAACGATTAATAAAGTATTTCGCAAATTATTCATACACAATAATATTTCGAATGAAATGAAGCCTCCGAAAGCACCACTCAGCAGAAAACTAAGCAACAAACCAATTAAATACAGAAGTTTCAGATCCCACTTATTCCTCACTAGACAACGCTAAACACAAACGCAGCTTGAAATGCAGGATTAATATCTAATTGAAATATAAGAAACTCATTAGTGGGATAAAGTATTTGTTTGTTAATATTCAGGAAATACTGATCGTCAGATACATCATGCTTGGCTAGCTAAGCTGTCAATACTGTAATTATTACAAGTCAATATTTTTCAACAAGCACCCGTGTTTCAGCAGTTCTTAAACACGAGGTTCTGCAATGTTCATCAATTTGATAATCTCGGGTCAATATATGGGACGCCCACCTTTTGTAATGAATTTGTCCGAACATTCCATTTCGTGGTATAAAATATTGCATGGAAATTGATGATATAATTATAACGTCATTATGTTCAGGAGTGGAGAAGGTGTATACATTCTACAGGTGCGGTAACGGACATGTGTACAGTATTAACAACTGTGGTGACCCTTTACAGAAGGAACGATGTCCGGAGTGCAAAGAAGTCATAGGTTAGTTATTTCGTTTTACGTCGAATTCCATCTTCTTCACATACGTCATGACTGTAAATCATGAATCAATGTTGAATGTTCTGAGCTCATTGCTTGTTAAGGGTAAATCGTGTCTATCTAATCTTTTAGAGGCATTCGATGATATTTTTGACAGATAAACTATAAAAGTGCCTCTGTTGATCTTTGGTAGTTTGATTTTAGCAAAGCTTTCGACACAGTCTAAGTCCCCCAATTAAAACTGCTGTCCAAATTGTAAGGTTTTGGTGTTAAGGGAAAGTTGTTATTGACAAATTATTAATGTTGGTGGGGAAATATTTGTATAATTTTTCATGTACTGGAATGGTATTGGTACTATGTAAAGATGTGTGATAATATTGTGATGTCATACATTTTATTTTACTACACTTTAATACTTTTGCTCATTGCAAGTACAAACTCACTCTTAGTTTTTTATGAATTTCAGGTGGTAGGGACCACGTTGTTGCAGAGCAGAACTCTAAATACGACAACCACGAAAAGATTATGATTGAAACAGGTAGGTAAACAAAAAAGTTTTCTTATTCGAAAAATGGATGTATACTATCGGATGGCTGGCAGGGGTGCATCGGAATTTTAATATTGGGAACGCGCATAAAATGTTGTTGTTATCTGTCACCATTCTGAAATGGTCGTATTTTGCGCGCATTTAAAGAAATAAGGATAGCACGCTGTATTTGCAGGGTACACTTTGAAACGCGACGAATTCGGACCAGGAAAGACTACCATCCGAGAGCTATCCCAACTTTCTACCACAATCCTGTGGTACCTGACTCATGCTATATTGTCTCTCAGAACTAACCGCTATGTTCCGCCCAACGATCCCGATTTGGATCACAAACATAGATTAGACCTAGCATTCAAAGAAATATCAGAAAAACTGGAAGTTTCCCCTGATACTGCGATTATGTTCCTACTGGATGTTGTTGAGACACTCAGTGTATACTCCATGGATACTCTGCTCTACAAATCAGAGATAGTTTATGATTCGTTAACCCCACAAGACATTCTAATCATGCAAAAACTGGAAGATCTCAAGAGTTGTAGAAGACACTGGGAACGCGAATTTTCAGATGTTGTCACAAGTGTTGGGGAACATTCTGAGGTGCTTAGAGGGAATTTGGCGGACTGTGGTTTGTCCAAAGTTAACCAGAAAAGTTATGTCGGTAAGCAATCATAATTTCAACTCTTATTATCATCGATGAGATTGTTAATTGTTGTGGGGAGGTTGTCTACAAGAAAAACTGTGTTTATGAAATCTGCAAAGTATCTAACACTTATTACATCATAATATTGAATCATTATATAAGTCCTCAACAAATCAAAATTCACACATTTCAACAAAAATTCGTACATCAAACTTCAAACATCAAGGAAACGATCAAATATTTCAGGCAAAGATACAAAAATCTGCTCGACCGATCTCACTGCTATCAAGAGTGCATGTTATTGGGTCACGGAGAACATTGTGAGGAACCCTTTTAGCAAACGTCGCACTGATGCAGCGCGGTAAGTTGCAGAGTATTTCATTATTTATGATTAATCAGTTGCAGTAATCACTCTCAACCTGTCTCCGTTTTTTAATCATGCTTGTCTGCAAAAGATGACTTTGTGGCAAGTTTAAAGAATAATACAAAATAAAATAAAATAATTGGTAGGAAAAATATATGCCCGAAGGTATCAATATCATCTGAGCTTTACTCTTTGGTAAACTCATTTTTAATATAAGCCATTGGCACAACTTCAGTAAATTTGTCTCCATCTCGGCCGTGTTTTGATTTTTCCAAATCTTGGTGTTGCATATTGACCACGAATCCAACCGCCAGTTGATCGGTTGATGTGATCGTGGCTATATCAACACTTCTTCCTATAATGGTCATTACTTTGGCTTTGACCGCGGACCGGGCTTGTTTCATTCTTATCAGTATCATGATAGGATTGAGACCGGAGGTGCAGAAGGGTAGCCAAGCAAACAGGATCTCCCTGAAGCTGACTTGGGAGGGAAGCAGCAACTTCACATTCAGGATCGTTACCACTGTTACAAAGTAAGGAACATTCATCATGAGAATAGTGACACAACCCCGCATATTCCGCTGTGGTTTACAGTCGCCTGGACTCCGTTTCTTGTGCAGCAGGTAGATGACAGTGGTGGTTGATGCTGTCATTCCAATCAGACAGTGCACGAAGTTTGGCCAGATGCACATGTCCAGTCCAATCTTCTGGACGGTCCTGAGATGGGTGTAAAACTCGAGAGCTACGTAGTATGTGGTGTTGTTGATGACCATGTACGTGGTGTAGATTGAAAGGTAGATGAGGACTACTTTTTGTCGGAAGTAGAGAAAAGGGAAGATTATTTGAACCATCCTCGTTAAGGCTATTAGACATGTTGTCACCTGAAATGTACGTAATTGGGAATTTGGAATGCACAGATATTTGGATTATGTGGCAAGTTCACAAGGTTCAACGACTTCTTTTTGATAGAATCCGTTTTGATATTGACTATCAAAAACGTAAGTGATGGAATATATCGATATTGGCTGGTGATTAAAAAATATTGGCTAACCTGAGATATACACCCAAATATACAGCAGAATGGTCTCGCCTGTCTCAGAGCTGGATTAGAACTGGCGTAGAGTTTCTTATCCAACATAATCACAGTGTAGGTCAGCGGGGTGAATAACGTGGTGAAGAAATCACTGACCGCCAGTATTTTGAAGAGAGTGTTAGCTTTACTTTTCTTGCTGTTAAAGTACCAGAATAGCAGAGGGTTGAGGAGGGTTGAGCTGAGGAAGGGGAGGATGAAGAAACTGCCGACTATGTAATTGATAGTCCTGTCCAGTGTCGTAATACATGATGTCGCGTTGCAGGGCGATGACGTCAGGGCGATGACGTTAGTGGTGGGGTCCTGCTTGTAAAGCTCGAGGTCCTCTTCCAGGATTAGCTTCCAGAAAATCAACATTGTGACTATGTGACAATGATATTAGTGTTTCCGATAATAACTAATAAATACTGGTTATTTGACAGAGTAGTTAAATTTATAAATGATGCCAACTTTTGTGTGAATAAAACCAATGTAACTAGGTAAAATATGTATTTTACACAATGGAGGCCTATTAATAGTAACATATTGTTTGGTCACGTAAAATCTATGGTAGATGCGGTAAATTAATAGAAGATCTGTATTTATCATTTTTCTTTCGAGGGATTGCAATATTGGTCATTGTTTTCCTAATATGAATATGTAATATTAATATATACTAGAATTCTGTATGTGACTGTGATCATAAGGAACGTTCGCTCGAGATGGACCACGTTTGTTCACGATTGTGGTCATTGTTTACAAATTATGCAGCGCGGTTGCAGTGGGCTAATAAAATAGGCATTTCTAAAGGATACTAACATTGAATAAACTATAAATGATAAGCATTTTGTAAAAACAAAGAATGAAATAGATAGAGTTGCTAATAAGACAAGCGGGACACGGTACAGGCTGTAACAAAATCTAGTACTGCAACAATATTCGAGCACTTACTGATCTCCCGTTACATGTTTAGGCCTTAAACCGCTTCATGAGTAGTAGGGAATGTAGCTCATTCAAGAGATAACTGATGAGGTTGACAACTAAAAAGTTCCAATTGAAGCACCGATAGAAATATTCTTCCGTATATTAAGTTCCTTTTCTCGGAAAATCAACTCGTACAACCGAAATGTGAGTACAGGTGGATCATTTGCAGTATATTATAGCAGAGGGTAAGATTACTTAACGGAGCGACCAGAATTCTGACTGGACGATTATGTTATTAGAACTCTTCTTTTCTAGACCTGCCCTTTAGAGCAGCTGGTGACTTAGCGGATAAATCTTTTCTTCAACCTCGAACAGTGCTAAATCTGTACTAAGTGCGCTTAGTATGGGCAGTAGGATGAAGAAACATGGTGAGAAATTAAGTGGAGACTTGAGAGTTAGTCTATACTCTATACTGCTTATGCTATAGTGTAGTGCAGTTCATAAGAGACTAAGCTATTTTAGTAATTTTGTCACCTGAGAGTGAACTCTAAGTAAGTGGTGGTTATTGATTGAAATTGGTCTCTCCACTCGACCACGATAACGCGGTTATCTAATTACCCTCATAACAAAACTTTTTTAATTAATTGCACCCACGTCCCACAGTACTAGAAGGTGTATCTGAACTATAATATTGTGAGTACGAGGTTTTCTCTACAAGTATATAAGAGCGAGGTAATCTAGCTACAAGTAGATAAGTACAGGCATGTTTTTACCGACTATCTGTGTAGATCAGGGCCGTGTGCTCATAAATCACGTCAAAGTACGCGAGTCTAGCAAAAGAGAACGATGGCAGGTGCAGTAAAACTGGTCCTAAGTAATATATCCCTTATGTTTAAATATTAAACGTTATTCATTCAATTGAGCGGCTGAGCGATTCTTAGATGACTTACTGGGTGACCTATCGGCAGGAAATTTCAGGATTTAAACATGAAAAATACAAATTCATGAACAAAAAAGTACTATACATTAATTGTCAACTGAATACCAATAATGTGCCAGATTATCTCGTGCACTACACAATAACCGATTGTGTAAAATCTGGTCAAGTTTTGAAGTCACTTTCATTTTATATCCTTTTGTCAGTTACGTCACAAGAACTGCTCCTTATTCTTAAGAAAGTCAATTAGTGATAACATTAACGTGGTGGAAATATTGCTTGTGAACAGCCAATCAAATATTTGTCAGCTGGGACCAGGGAATATTCTCAGAAACTTAGAATTGTGAAATTTAATTAATTCTCGTGATATGGAACTACTCAACAAAAAGTTAGAAGGAAGCACGGAGTTTTATGATTTTAAACACCTGGGGCTCAAGATATCTCGATTATTAACAGACGAACAACCGTGTGTTTTGGGCCATTCTAACATCATCAATCGAGTTGGAAATGTTACAAGAAAAACTAATGGACAATCATTAATATTTTTATTTATGCCATGTCACATAAGCTCATTATCAACGTGAATCCCATTATTTAAATAAGAGAAATCTCCGAAAAAAGTTTACTTAAAAGAAAACAACCCATTAAAGAACCATATTTCAGGTTATCAAAAGAAGACGAAAAGAAGAACAATTTGCTCAGAACTTTTACAGAGGAACAACACAAACTTCATCTCATACAACACTTACCCTTCCTATTGACGCTACTGAGAGACCTGCAACACCTACTGAGCTATAAAGTAGACTCCAGAACTCTACTAGAACCAGCAGCTGATCATATCGCTGGAGCTAATATCAAGAAATGGTACGATATCTGGTGCGAGCTAAATGGAATTTGGGAAGTCTCACAACTCAATTACTCAGTCAGAGAAATGAAACCTCTGGATGAACTGATTTTGTTTGATATCGCTCCAACAAGCTATCAGTCAGGTCCTGGTACTGATCTCCCTCCGAACTGCGAATCTGGTTCTGTTACTCTTAACATGATCAAGTATCTGTCGTTATTGCAAAACAAGTTTGCTCCTGAAACGTCAGGCAGAAGTCATGTCCCAATTGAAGAGTTGCGGTATCTGCAATACAATCCTGAAACTGTTTTTCCATTCCTTTGTAATGACCAAACTCACCTATCAAACTATCTCCAGTCTCACGTACTGAGCTCCATCAGCCGCCTCCCCACTGACCACAAGGAGTACCTGCAAACCTTGAGTTCACGTGTTCTGTATTACGATCAGGACAGCCAGGACTTTGAGAACATTGTTAAGTTTTACAATAGTTTAGAAAACCACGTGGATCTTGAAAGTTTAGAAATGGAGCTTGTTAAGGGTGTGGTGGGATGTGATCTGTGGAATTTACATAAGTCTCTAACAGGAATAATGGCTGGGCTGGGATCCGGTGATATTGTTCTTGAAAATTTCTTACGTACACTCGACATAGCTGCAGATACAGTGGCACTCATGTCACGAAAAGATAAGCTGTTTGCTTTGTACAAACACGTAAATCTTCTTTGTATCCGTTCGACACTTTTCAACGATTCACCTGAAAATTATTCCGTGTTTTCCAAGCTTTTATCCAGCTTCTTCACCTCGAGTTTCTACACTAAGCCGTGTCCCACTCCCGAACTTAGTGAAGAGGAGCACAACGTTCTCCTGTCTCTTCTTGCGGAGTATGTTTCTCTGAAGATACTACATCTAGATATTGATAAGCCGGACTATTTGGAGGGTTGGGATTTGGGTGAAGCTTTGGAGTTGTATCTGGAACAGTTCGACAACAGAGACCCGCAGATGGTTGAATTTGTGAGTGATGGGATTAAGGTCGACCATGTGGGATATTTACTGAATGTCGTATTGCTTACTGGGCCGCGCTCAGCCTGTCATTCCGCCGAATCTCTATATATGTTAATGAACATGATAGCCTGAGGTCCCCAGGTAACGTATTGCGAGTTTAAATAATAAACAGGTACTTTTATTGTATTATATTTATACTTTTAACACGGAATTCCTTATTTTGATATTTTAGTTATATTAGTTATTTTAGTTATATTAGTTATATTAGTTATATTAAGGGTTACAACGTACAATGGAATCTCACCACAATTGTATCAATTGTTACTAATTACTTCATTTAAAAACTGCTGATCGATGGTACTTAAAACTCAATGAAATAATATTTCAAATTATTCAGTTCTGTGATGTTTTCATTATAACAGTTTTCTAAAGAAACATATTTTATTTCGTTTCAATTTTAACAATCACGCACCAGGGTCCGTACTCGATCAGGAAAACCAGGAAGTTGTCTTACCGGAAGGACATATTCGAATTTCAGCCCTCCGCGACGCAATTTGGGCTTGGCTGTTTTGACTGAATTTTTCTTGAATGACCATCTTACAAGGTCACTGATGATAGCACAAGACACGATTGAGGTATTCAAAGTTCTATTCCTAAAGAAAGCTTCAATAAACGGAAAATCATCAGAATACAAAAAGAGATTTTCAATTTTGGAATATTTTTTTGCCGTCCCCTTGACTGAAATTTGGCGGTTTTGACTGAAATTTTTACTGCAGTGACCAATCAGATAATAATTGACCATTGTTAATATATGATCAGGCCCGGCGCGCGCTACTTCGTAGCACTTGCCATCGGGCCATTTCGAGAAGAAAGCGGCGCGCGCTACTTCGAAGAAATTTAGACTAGTATGTAGTAACATCCGTCAAAGATAATAATCATGAATATTCTTTCAAATTTTTGGCCACCTTACTCTGTCAGTACACTTACCAAGGAATATGTGGGACCATTAAAACTAGAAAATCAACGACTTTCACATATAAAAATTGCATAATTTATGAAAATTTGACTTATCGTCCATTTTTGGGTTTCAGGCCTGCTGGGAAAATGACCATTTGTGTGCACCTCTTGAGACTTTAAGCATCAACTGAGGTGTTCAGGAGTTAGATGAGACAAAAATGAACAGTTTGCAATCAAATTCATGACAAAAGGTTTTTTCCTTTTTGCTCAGCGCTCCGGATGGTGGACGAGCCCATAATTTGAGGACTATTTCGAAAAATTTTGACATTTTTAAAATGAGGACTCAAAATAGTTTGCAATTAATGCTTAAGTTTTCAGAAGTCAGCGTCAGAAAACAAATCTCCTTGGAGGACTTTGCCGCTTCGACGCGCCGCGCGAACTAGCATTCTTGCTTCGTCGATCAAAAATCTCCCAACCCTTGAGGCCCTAGTTGCTCTAACCAGAGCCCTCTCGCTTGCAGTAGCGCGTCACGCAGTACGCGTAGGCACATGTGACATGGCTATGTGAAAGGCCCTAGGTAAACATACTAAGTGATGAGTACCATTAAAGGAAAATTGAGGAAATGAGGAATAGTACAGTCAAATACGTCTTTTTGTCGGACAAAATTCGCAACAAAGCGATTTTAACGGGATATTTTCGGGACAGGTCCCAGGAATCATTCCAGAGAATTCCCAAAAAAAAAGACTTCAGGAAAATCCACAATTACCACTTTTCTACCACCTTTTTACCACTTTGGTATTCCGCAAATAAGTCACGTTCTGAATATCCTAGAAGATTTTAGTTTAAAGCAGTGTGTTTAGAAAACAAAGAAGAACAACTTTCTCTTTAACAACTTTTTCAAAAATAAATTATTTAATTAATTAATTAAATAATTAAAAAATTTTCAAATATTTCAAAAATATATTTTGATAAAAATGTTCACAATTACATTCCACGTATAATGAACTAATTTTTATAAAACTTTTGAAAATTTTCACTTTCAATATTTTGGACTTGTAAAATTTTCGAAATTTGTAAAGAATTACAACCACTATTTACCACTTTTTACCACATTGAATCTCCGCTAATAAAACGACTTCTGAATGTCGTAGAAGGTTCTAGATTGAACCAGTGTGTTCAAAACATAAAAGAGAACATCTTTTTATCTGATAACCTTTGGATTAAATAATTAATTAATTAGTTAATCGATTATTAAACAAATATTCAAAAATTATAATAATTATTTTCGATCAAAATATTTTAAAATTACATAACACGAATAATTGACAACTTTTCATTAAACTAATCGGAAAATCGAAGCAGTACTTTATATAACCATATATACTAGATAAGAGTCTTACTTATGAGTCCTCAGCTGGCACATTGGTGCAATTGTGCTGACATTTGAGGCAGGTTGATCCACAATGTATTCCTGCTTTTCTGCATGAACAAGCATTGCCACAACCTGACTTTAAACATAAAACAGTTGCAACTGATGTTTTGAATGAGCTTTTTCGGAGCTGTACTCATAAGAGTGGTCACTGGAACATGCGCCCCATTGTTCATCTTCCATCCCCATTCCCCAGCTTATCGGATCTATAAGGTCATTCTCATCCCACGCCTGCAGCTGATGGTAAACACGATAAGTGCTGCCCCCTGTATAAGTAATGTTTCAAATCGGTATTATAGCAGCAACGTGGTCGTTAAATAACACTTAGAAATCAAAATATCCTCCAAGTTACGTTTAGGGGGAGTGGGGGTGCCATGAGTCAATACACATACGTTGAGTCTTATAATCAACATGTACTCGTGTTTGCGAACATGCTGTAAACTGCACTATAACATATTGCAATAGGCCATTACATTCGGAATATGATCTGAAAAGATGGCGCGAAACGGATTGAAAATGACGAAGTTATCAAGCAATTTGTTTATCTCGTTAGCGAAACTGATTGGGTTATCAATGATTACCCAATCGATAATCACGTGACAGGATGTTAGGATACCGTAATTGGGCTTTCTGCACGATTTCTATGCCACTCATTCACTGGATCAGACACCACCAGTCGGATCCACGGAGTTGGTAAGGATCGGCTATTCAGAACGATTCCGATAGTGGGAATCTAGTGCACTAAGCTACGGAGAAATAATAATAATAAAAGTCACGTCGGAGAAATTTTTGGGCGAGCGAATTAGTAAGAGCCTAACGTATGTGTACTATACCACCTCCCCCCTCCCCCACACAATAACTTACCCTGTCTGTAATCCGATTTGAGGATTCATCATTTGGTGCGATCTCTACGTTACAGAATGGATATTTGTTTAAACTGTGTTCGTGAACTAAAGATGGTTCTGACTCAGTTACAACGGACTCATCTTCATTGGCCGATATGAATCTTTGGAACTGGTCTATGATCACTGTCTGCAATAACACACAATAGACGTCACTCTGAGCAGAATCAGTCAGGCCGTTGTACTGCCGTTTAATTTCGTTCAGTGACCAGGGGTTGTTGAATGTTGATCCAACCTGTGTTACGATGGTTTGTTTATTTATACAGAGTATGAGAGGCCTCAGGATAATGAATAGGACTGTAACCATCCGTTTCAAACTTGCTGGGCATAGTTTAAAAGTTAGTGTACTTACTTAAAAGATAAATAGTTAAAATAGTACCTGGGGTTTAACTCCTATTCACCGGAATTAACTCCTCGTTTGCCTGGTAAATTAAAACATAGTATTGGTTGAGAATGCCTCTAGTTGCGCTCTCGAGTCTCGGTTGACATAAAACTGAAAAGTAAAACGGTAAAAACATATTACTATTATTGTATATTAGTTGACAGCTACTTACATAGAATCTGCACGCGTAGAGTATCAGGCACACGATGTGTTCTTCTGTTTTCAAAATGTCAACTATTTGGTGTGATTTCAGTCCTCGATTTTTAGCATATTTAACTTTTTTACGAAGAGAAGTCAACATAAAGTAAAAGCTGAAGCTTACACTTCCAAACGATAAACTGACAATCAGAGATAAGATCTCTAGTTAGCGATTGAAAAATTGCTAAGTCTTGTTTAAACAACCATTTTAACAATATAGTTAAGCACAATACTAAGTCGAGAGATATGATGTGTTAATATTTAATAGTTATTAGCTATAATAGTATCGTACAAATTTGGATATTTTACCGTTTAATCCATTTATCTGGATCTCTTTTTATCTGTTATCTAATTCTAATCTATGTGACGATGTATGTTCTGTTATTCAAGTAAATTCATTTTACGTTTCACGTCACGGCAAATATTTTTGATAAAAATTATATTTTTAAATTTTTAAAAATTTAATTAATATTTAATTAATTAATCAATTGATTATCTTATCCAAAGGTTGTCAGATAAAAAGATGTTCTCTTTTATGTTTTGAACACACTGGTTCAACCTTCTACAAGATTCAGAAGTTGTTTTATTAGCGGAGATTCAATGTGGTAAAAAGTGGTAAATAGTGGTTATTCTTTACAAATTTCGAAAATTTTACAAGTCCAAAATATTGAAAGTGAAAATTTTCAAAAGTTTTATAAAAATTAGTTCATTATACGTGGAATGTAATTGTGAACATTTTTAACAAAATATATTTTTGAAATATTTGAAAAATTTTTAATTATTTAATTAATTAATTAAATAATTTATTTTTGAAAAAGTTGTTAAAGAGAAAGTTGTTCTTCTTTGTTTTCTAAACACACTGCTTTAAACTAGAATCTTCTAGGATATCTAGAACGTGACTTATTTGCGGAAAACCAAAGTGGTAAAAAGGTGGTAGAAAAGTGGTAATTGTGGATTTTCCTGAAGTCTTTTTTTTTGGGAACTCTCTGGAATGATTCCTGGGACCTGTCCCGACCATATCCCGTTAAAATCGCTTTGTTGCGAATTTTGTCCGACAAAGGCTTAAATTAGGACGGATTTGACTGTACTAGAAGGTTTCTGGTTTCTCACTGAGGAGAGTTTCTCACTGGGGCGTCTTTTTTGGGACAGCCTGTATATAATACAATAATACCTTGGTTGTTGAGTCCTACGGGCGATAATGCCCGACGCTTTATAGCAGAGGGCCAGCCCGGCACGATAACTAAGCCAAGGTGTTATTTGTTATAATTTTTCCGGATGAAACAATGTGTAATTTGATACGTGCGCTGATACAATATAGTGTAATATATAGTGCGCAACTGTCATTTTGTATTTGTTTTGAAACTTCCCGCCAGCCAGTCTGAGGTGACTCGCAGTCTGTCCTCATAATACTCTGGCAACCCTTGCCGGAATTTATCGGTTACCAGTCATGTCCACGACTTTTCGGGGAAATAATTCCCGGAAAATATTGTAATCAAGAATGCACGAAGTTAACATCGAATATTGCTAAAATATGATTCACTTCTCTTGTCTAGTTTACTAAATGGGCTTGCACAGTACAATAGCAATGTTGTTTAAAATCATAACAACAATTTAACTGATATTGAATATTGATGACATTTTTCTGCTGCAACAAATATTTGTCCCTCGGTTTTACTTCCTCGATTTTAACTCTAATTTTCAAATGTGACTTAAATGTCGGGTGAGGGTAAGGTCAACGTCCTAGTGTTGATTAAACGGGGGGAAAAGGAGGTCAAGAAAGATAATTTGTATTGGGTGTCAGTTACTGAGGATGGAATGAGGTGCTCAGACCTACCTGTTGGTTTACTTTAAGGTATATTAATTACCTACTATTTACAGAGTACATTCTATAAACAATAAAGTATATTTACTATCTACAGTCAGATTCCTAATATGAAACTTGCTCAGTTTTCAGGATGTTGCTGTTGTTAACTGAACCGTCACAGCTTTCATAGTAGTCTGGTACCGACACACGGCCATGGTACCGACCAGTTTATAATTTAGCTGGATCGCAAGCTACCCTGAATATACTTTCTCAGTCACACTGTTCAGGTTGAGAAGAGATGGTACCCCTATCTAGGTGCCAACACCCCTCCCTCTAACTCCCTGAGACATCTGACGAGACTCAAAACTAGCCTGTCTCCCCACCAAGGAAACTTCTCTCTCTTTTACGGTATTGATATTTTATTTGCTCGAAATTGTGTTATATCTTACTATATATAAAGCGAGACGATATATATGGATATATGGATCCGTGCCATTTTACTGACACCACGGCATCAACTTTAACGCGACTTTCCGCATAAACCGTAAATGATATGCAACTGAAACTTTTTTAACTGGGTCAAATGCTTTAATGGCCTTCAAATCAGCATGAAAAAATAAAAAATTGGCCAAGGAATAAGAATTTAAGTGCCCAAAATTTGGACTCCCAAGTGGTGTCAAAAACGCGAATTAAATAGGTAATAATTATTTTAGTCTCTCAGTCTCTCAGTCTTGACACCACTTTAGGGTTAGACGGGTTCCTGCTAGTTATTATAATGGGGCTGTTCATTGTACAGTATTTACCTGGGGACCCCAGGGCCCAAGCTATCATGTTCGGCGGAACGACAGGCTGAGCGGCGAGCGCCTGCTTAGTAATACATTATAGGTGTATCAGATTAAAACTGTAATATCCAATCAATTTTCTTTTCTCTATCAGATCATCATATTACAAGTCTTTTTAATTCCCAATCTTATCTTTACTGCAGGACGAAAAGAGCTCGGGGTCAGAATGGTTATACAAGGCGACAGGGTAGAAGCATTTTTTAACAATGACATTATAAACACAACCACGAGTCATGGACAGAAAATTGCGACTTTCACAGATTCAGAAATACAATGACTACCACATATCTACATAATATTATCTAAGACATTGACTTTATCGTTCGACAATTTCACGATCTTTAATCGTTTCTAAATGAATTGTCGTGTTTAACTGATCATAGTGGCTGTTTTTGACTGATCATAGTAACTGTATTTGAATGACCATAGTGACTGTATTTGAATGACCATAGTGGCTGTATTTGACTGACCATAGTGACTGTATTTGACTGATTATAGTGGCTGTTTTTGACTGATCATAGTAACTGTATTTGAATGACCATAGTGACTGTATTTGACTGATCATAGTAACTGTTTTTGACTGATCATAGTGACTGTATTTGACTGATTATAGTGACATGACTGTGTTTGATCGACCAGGTTAAAGTGACTGACCAAGCCACCAAGGTGACTGTGTTTACCGCACAACGTATTCTGTACCATTTTGAAATAAATTTCTTATATCACTTGTATTGCCACTTGTATATTCATCTTACTATCACTACTATTTAGAAAATTCAAGAACAAGTTTCCAGGTTACTCGGTTTTGGTTAAAAAATGAAAGTTGTTTCATTGTCATGCTCTAACATAAAACATTACTGGTGTAAACTGTTACAGTTTCTGTGGAATCAACTAATTTTCCCAACTTCTATCAAATTTAAGTCAAAAGTGTCGATTGTATCATTGGCCCAATTCCAGTTGGAACTATCTAAAGCCAAAGGTGTTTCCACGAACGTAATTTAAAGATCGTTGATTACATCGTCAAGTGTTCTAAGCCCATAGTAATAATTGAATCACTGCACTCATATCTGATAATAATATATTAACTGAAAATAAAATCAATATTCAAAATATCGGTGTGGAATTTTCAAATAAAATGATCGATAATCATAGTCGATCTGTCAACGCTTGCTAATCTCATGAAAATCGAACATAAAACTTGATAAGATCAGAGGAAAACTTGAGCTTGTTTCAGTGTCTCCTTTCCTTCACGACACAGACGTAGCACCGGAAGGGGGATTCTCATGTTTGGCAAAGTAATGGTCTGTCAGGAGAAGAGGACAGGCATAGAAAGGGTGGGTAACCTCGATGTTGACGTGCACGTTCACATGTACATCGTAGAATAGTGTCACTGACTCCGGTGTCTCGGAGGTGTTTCCCTGTTAGAGTGAGGATTTAATCTAGAGCTAGCGTTTACCCCATTGGCTGAGATAAGGTTTTTAATCAATTGAGAAATACATATTATAAAGGTTCTGATGTATGGTATCATAAACTCGATAAACGTCTGCCTATTGGGGTTCAAAACTTAGTGAAGCTCTTTTTCTGACCTTAAATCCTATCTCTGCTAATGTAAGATCGTCCTTCAGTGGCTCAGTTTCCCCTGTCCTCTCCCGATAAACCTGCACAGAGATACTTCGTTAATAAACATTAAACAATAATATTTTGTGATAATAGTATTAGTAGTATAAGCAGTATTTAATTTATTCTGTATGTACATTCATTTTTGCTTAAAATTAATTGAGATCAGGATTGTTTTTTCTTCTTACTCCTACCTTAAGATCAAGTAGAGAATGCCCGAAAGTGTGCTGAACAAGCTGTTTAATTCCGAATATAGACAGAGTTGCGGTGACTCTCTCGGTAAAGTTGCATGGTATCTCCTTATCCAGAAATTGGAGCAGCTCCAGGGTCAGATCAACGTATCTGAGGGTGAGGATGTGTTATGATCACCTGGTATAAAACTACCTTCAAATCATGCCCAACTTTGTTAAGGTGCTTGAGAAATGAGAAGGTGTTCATCTTATTTTTAAAAGTTCGGTGGTCTCACCTGGGGCGCACTTCAAGACGTTCAGTGGGCGGGAACTTGAGTTTACATTTGGTACACTGCGGATGTGAGAGGTCTCGTACCGTCAGCTTGATATCCTGGGTCTTGGAAGTTAGGAACGTTATCAACTGACTAACTGTTCATTTCAGCAGCAATGAAAAAATGTGAGCAACGTGATTTTATAATCAGTAAACGGTAAGTTCGGTATCACAAGTACTGCAAAAGCTACTGCTTGACAGCTATAAGAGCTCGTTCATTTCATGATAACATCTTTCAATAAGTTTGCCAATTATTTGATCGGTCAGTCAGTGCATACCTCACACATTACATCATCCCGGACTGGGAATGGAATTTGTACGCCTCTCGCAAACAGCAAGTAATCGATTTTAGCACGAGGCGGTTTCTCGGACAGAAACTTTAGCACCATCTGAGTTTCATCCTTAGAAAGGGGTGCCTTCATCAGCAGCAGACTCTCGCAGAATTCTTCTTTTGATACCATGCCTGAAGTTTAGGGGCGTTAGGAATGCAGCTGCTCAGTATTTTAGAAGTTTAGATAATCAATGAGCTAAATTTGTTTCGAGATCAAAACAATTGTATACATTTTATACTATACCCTTCTTATAGAGTTAAACTATTTGAACCTACAGTCCTACAGGTTGCAATCATGGGTTTTTAAGACTCAAATTCACAGTATCAAGGCTTCAAAAATGGGTGAAAAGCATAATAGTGGCTTACCACATCCTTTGCTGTCATATCTGGCGAAGGTGTCAATAAGCTGAGCACAGTTTGCCCGAAGCCAACTGTTCAGCTTCTCAAGGAAGAGTTTGTGTTTTTGTTCCGGAGTCGGATTATGGTCTCCACTCGCTCCCTGAGGTACATCGCCTGCATCAGTAAGGCTTTTACCGAGCTTTGAATAATCGTTACCGTGAAACTGTGAAAGCTTTATTCACATGATGTAATTTATTCCCTCACATTTGTTACCAAATTTTACTGCCTCACCAATTTTAAAATATTCTGTAGATGGAATGTGTATGAATTTCGCAATTTCCAGCCTTGTAGATAACATGGATACTAATTTGACTAAGAGTAAGATAACAAGAGCCAGCAAACCGTCAGTGAAATGACTAACATAAAGAAAATGTAAATGATGAATTAGGCTGACATGGCAACGTAAACTAACAATAACAGTCGTCAAGTTCATGAGAAGTTAAAGGTTGGACCGAATCCCACCTTCAAATACTCACCCTGGAAGGTTTCCGTCTAACAAAATCCGAGTCCGAAACCCCAGCAAACCCTTTCCTAATAACCGGCCTACGAGTCATCTCATTTGTGAGCTCTAATAAGCAGAGAGGTCAAACAACGAAAAGATTAGCGTGGAAACTAAGTGAGGACTGGGGATATGTAAAAGACAAAGTTCATGTAATGCAACGAGACAGGAATGCTAGAGTATTACTATAAGTAAAGTATTAAGTAATGACTAAACAATTACTGGGAATCCAATATGCCTGTATCATGGTAAAATCCGTTACCAAATAGATAATTAATACAAATGCTCTAAGTTAGGTCATTCGAGTACTACTCGACGACACGTCGTCCAGTACTAGTAGTACTCGAATGACCTAACTGCTAACGATCAGAATATTTGTGGAACCAAATCATTTACGAACATAACACCTATAGCAACGATTAATAAAGCGTAGTAACGAACTCGTGATTGCCATCAACTGTAAAATGTTTCCAAATACGGTGGTTTAAGTGATTGGGACCACTAATTTTCATTACGGTCCAGTAAAAACACCGCACGTGACATAATATGCAAAACCTCAGACCAGCAAAAACTGTTAACGATCGCACGTAAAAATCAAGCTTTTTCAAAATCAAGCCAACAATTTCCAACCACAAGACGCGGAAAAAAAGCTACATCTACTCGCTGAAAACACCTGCTAACTCGTCCGCACTTGCAATAGCATTATCATCTAAAGCAATCTCGTGTGCTCGTTAGATTGACATGTACAAGAATTAGAACGGTCCCGGCACCCTCTCGAAATCGTAAGCAAGGATTATAGAATATCTCTCGCGAGCTGATGACCGTTGGAGTTCATGTTTAAATTTGTGGGGATGGAGCACACGTGCTGTGACCAATATTAGAGCAGAGTTCGATATATTGCTCGTTCAAGGCGCAGCTATCAGACAGTGACAGGAGGAACGGATAATTTTCCATAAATTTCTCATTTCGGTCGTTTTCACATTGCTCAGGCAGGGGAGTGATTTCAACGTGCAACTTCAAAACTGCAAAAACAAACACTATTGTCAAATCACTGATTTACAGATAATCTTATGCAAAATCCTATTGTTTTGCAGAATCCTACTGGAATTTTTTCCAATCAGCTCGGGCGTATAAACACTAAGTTGTCGAGTAGCATGTTGAGCTCGAAGAGCACGATAGTTATTACTGTTTGGAGACATATTTACATATTATAATCAGTTATTATTGCAGATTTATCCTAGCTTCCAATAATTTGAGGTTTTGTGGAGTCACCATCACTTTTACTTTTATTTTTCAAAGGTAGCAAAAGCCACAATGAATTGTTCGCTCTCGATTGTCATTATAGTTAAACATAAACATTGTAGGTTTAGTTTTACAACCTACCAGGACGCGCGCCGAGTTGGACTCGTCGACGGTCCTGGAACAGATATTTTACGAGTATCACCCGTTAAACATAAACAATAAAGTATCAGTTAGTTTATTAGTACGTACGTACCCAAAAATACGTACGTACCAAAAATTATGGTCTATTTGAAGGTGGGTAAAACATTTAAACCTTTGTGGCTATGAGGTAGAGAAGAGACTGATAAATTCAGTTCGTAAGGTTGGGCTGCTGAGAATTACATAATATGGTGTATGGAGTTACAGAAAAGCTATGACTAAGGACAATTAAAATTTGAGTGTGTGTGTTTGTGAGGATGATGATTAATCACTCTACACTCGACTGTCACGTGACTTTTTCAACCCGTTCTCTAGCTGGTCCTGAACGACGATTCGAAACCCTAACCCTCTAATCTGATCCCAACCCTAACCCTAACCCAATCCTTAACAAAAGCATATGCTGAAACCCCAACCCTTTTTTTTTATTTGAAAATTCAATTAATTATTATATATATAAATCAAGCGTTACATTTCAGCCATGCAAAATTACAATGACATATTTTGATATACTAATTGATAAATGGAACTGCAATATAAGTTGCTTAATGTTTGGCCGGATGACAACTAACTAAAATAGTAAAATAAACTTGATTACATAATAATTAATTCGGCTGAACCAACACATAGCAAGAGCCACATTAACGTTGGGGCCGTCTAACGAGAAATTAGACTAACTTATTATACGGTCATATCACGTGATCGAGACAGTTTTTCGCCAATATCTCGTCAGGGGAGCATTTTAACCCTATGTCATGGGGGGTGATTCGGAATCAGCGTCCGAAAATACATCGATTGAAGTTGGTTTCAACTGTCGGAGGCCCTTTTAGAATAATCTCGAAGATCGACTCTAGAGTGATTTAGCACACTCGTGTTTGTGACGAACATTGAACATAAGTTATCACTATCTTCAGACATGAGATGGATGCTGCCAGGGGTTCCATGTTCAAATGCATTTATAGGGGAACTTCCATTCATAATCATGCAAGGTGTAACTGTAAGTCATTGATTATATTATCATGTTTGCAGCCTTGCATTGGTTCGTGATTCAAAGTCGGAGAAAATTATGCCATTCAAATAATTTTATTCATCAAATTCGACCATATATTCTAGCAAATTTATTTTCCTTATTTGATTCTAACACCGACAGTTTCACTTCGTATTTCAAACATTAGCGGAAGATACAAAATACATTACAGCGAAACTTTCTGAAAGTGAAAGGGTGGACAATACGGTGGAATGGCAATTAAGAGTCGTACTACTATCATGGACAGGCGGTACCAGACAACTAACCAATGGCAATATGAATAACATCAAACATGATTGTACAAATTATAGTATAACTCGACGCATTGTTTCATTCGACATTTCGGATTTCGTTTTTCGAGGACTCAATAATTTGTGAAATTCTTTATTTTAAATCTCATCATTAATTGTTCATGTTATCAAAATATTGAATATGTCAATCAAAGATTACCGTACATGAAAAGGAGACAAATTGGTCAAATAATAACACAAACGAACATTTTAATGTTAACCATGTTATTAGAAAGTTTTCCGGTGTTCCCGATTATATGGTCCAGATTTGACCAGTGCTCCATGTTTTTTCACAATAAATCAACGACATAGAATGATTTTCGAGGCTGTTACAGTGTTACACACTTCACTCGCAAGACCCTGCAGTGATGACACCTTATCGGGCAATGTTTTCGACGGATGATCAGTTCCTAATGGCTGCAGGTTATACTTTTCTATTGATAGTTATTAGTTGCCAAATAATCGAAGGGCTGTGATGAATGGAATGAACCGCGATCAGAGGTGCATGCAGCGCGTACTTGGCCCGGTGGCGCGCAATTAAGGACATATGCGGCGCGCGCGCATATTTAAGGTACAGTGATTGTCGATTGTTTTCAATTTACATCTATAAGAGAAATTTGGCGATCGCGCGTTCCGTCGGATCATAACATACGATAGTTCCAGCAGATGTTCTAAACAAAAATTGCTAGAGCACCTCTTCGACAGTTCCACAAAACGAGACAACTTCGAATGTTACCACAGGTGCCTTAAACTACCTGTGGTAAAAGGTGCCAACGATCCCAATGAAACTATTCAATTGAATGCTCAATGCTCCATGTGGATTGTGGTATGTAGATATTTCTACTATTAGATTCTTAGCCATAAATTTTGAATCTCAAATGAAGATATTATTAGTTTTCGTTTAAGTCAGCGGATCATTGAGATTGTGTTCGATTCTAAGGCACATAAAACGTCATGTACCAGTTGAAAAGGACTACAATCGTCATCCGTCAGGGGTTCGATATGAATTTTGAATACTATTATTTTACTCTTGACAGTAAATCAGTCGTGTAGCCTGTAGTAGGAATACATCACATCTGAATGTGTCCTAAATTTAATAGCAAAAAGAATAAAAAGCTAACTTAAAAACCACCCTAATATAAACACCCGATTAGTTTAAACTTTAATGACATTTGTCCAATAACACATACATAATGAAAGTTAAAATCACGTCACATAACTTAATAATATATCCGGGGGCAGACCAATAGGAATTTTAAACACGCTTAAAATCTCTAGTCTCTAATCAAGCTATACTTTAGAGATTCATGCGTTCAGTAAAACACAAATCATGTAGAGCATCGTGGAATTATGCATGATACTAAGAAATCGTGCGAAATGCTTGCCACATGACATGTGTAAATTCGACAAATGTTAGAAAAATATTATGAAGAAAATAAAATGCCTCGATTGCCTACATGTACATTGTCAATACTGTAAAATATGATGGATGAGAATACTTGACATTAATATTTTGGGCTCACTTTTGACTAATGAGACGATATCAGATATGATATTTCTTGATCCTTTTTTCTAGATTTACTAAGTCCACATTTTCAAAAGTCTACAGTTTCAAAATAAACGTTTTACAAAATAAAATTTCTAAATATTCAATACATGGTCAATACATTTACTTTTGTACCTCAGTGTATTAACTAAATACCACAGTTACTAGCGTTATGTCATTAAGCTTCAAAGAGAGCGAGCTGTTACCATGACAACCACGTGTAGTGTCAACACCAACCATACCACACAGTACACAAACCACTCCCTTATATAATAAAGATAATTAATTTCAACATGCTTACTTACGGTGTTGTTGTTGTACTTACCTAATGAATTAAACTTTAGAGTTATATAATAATATTACTTTTAAACACGCTAACACGACTAGTGGACCACCGTGAAGCTACTTTACTCATTTGAAGACACCGATAAAATCAATAGGTCAGTTCAACCGTAATTTCACACATGGCTGTAGATCAACTGCTTGGACATAGCCTGAGTTACAAGCCACGAGATTGGAGAAAACAGCCCCCTCTCCGGGAGATTTTAAAATTACCTCGCCTCAAGAGAAGAAGTATTGTGAGAGTAGCATGCAGCAAACAATCAAATTTTAAACCGTTTATATTTAAACAGTTGCTCTTGTTTACATTTTGCCGTGCAGCATTGTTTCACGTTTTGTCTATGATATTGTCAATACAGCATTGACCGGATTATTGGCACAGCTGAGAATCATTCAATAGCTCCATATAACCACTAATGGAAAAACAAAATATGAAATCAATTTACACTTATTTTACATTTAGCGAGTGAAGTTTCTTATGATAAATCTTCTTTTCTTTATTCTAGATTATAGGAACTCCATGAAGCTGTAAAGAGTGTGAGTGTAGATGTAAAAATTTAAAACTACGGTACGAGCATGAAGATTAAAGAAGTAGATTTGGATCTTCCTTCACGAATACGTTGCCAACAAAGTTGAATGCGCTATGGAGAGTATACAGCTACAGTGAGCACCACTGTCATTGCAAACCCCCCTTGAAGGTGGACCAGGTTCCTCCTCAGGAGTTAGAGAAATAACTGCACTCTCAATTGTATGTAACTGAAGTAGATATCTTAAGATAGTGAGATGTAGCAGATGAAGATTGCCCAGAAAACACATTATATTCGAGTAGCTCTTGTTGTAAAGTTCACACCTCTCAGAGGTAATTTGACTAGGAGATACTTTGTATCCGCCAGAGCACCGATTGAAAAGAACCCCTAAAAGAGCTGTGGCTGAGGAAAAATGCTAAATAGTAGGTCATGTTACCCGAGATTCCATCATAAGTACTGCAGCAGTACTTTGACGTTTATAATCTGAGAATTTATGCATTGAGTATTCGTTCAATTTTAGTTAATGTATCCTACAGCCTTGTATTATTATATCCAATATAATTGATGGTATACTTAACATAATTTACACCATCATTTTAACAAGATAGATCACCTGCATGATTGCAACGATGAGTCATGAGATCATAAATCTTGTGAAATCGACTAGTAATAATCATATTGATTTTCATGATACTTTGACCTATGACAAAAACAGTGAGAGACTTTTGAAATGAAGACCTAGTAGCCAAAATTAATCATACGTTTTTATACTGCTTAGCTCGGAGAGGACAAAATTATAAGACTACATTGGAAATAACAATTTAGTAATTGGCATTTGAAAATTAAATAGTTAAACTAAGATGACCTCAAATTGTTGTGATGCCAGTTTAGATTATGAGAATTTTCAAATTTGATAAGAATTACTAATCATGATAGTAGTAGCACAATTATCAATTAATGACTATACCAATAACTTACAAGTTTTGCAGAAGACTTCGATTTTCTTGACTTCTTGGCTTTACCATTCTTCTTTTTTCCTTTGCTGTAAGAAAAGACAAGTGTGACAGAAGATCTAGCAGCCAGTGCCCACTTATGAAGTAGCAGAAATTAAAGCTAAAGTTAACTATGAAAAGAAAATTACATCTAATCTGAAGCATAATTGTAAGTCTTTTTACTCTTATTTACAAAATAAACGTCAAGTTAAATCAAGTGTGGTTTCTTTAGATAGAGGAGATGGTACACGCACAGATAGTTCGACTGAGTCAGCTGAGGTACTCGCAAGTGCCTTTAGCCCTGTTTTCGTGCGTGAACCACCTGGCCCTCTCCCTAAAACTGAGAATTTAAGACCTGACAATGAGAGTATTGATGATATTGATGATATGGAAGTCAGCAGTTCTGATATAAAAAAGCAACTTTTAAAGCTTAACATTTTTAAGAGTTCTGGTCCGGATGGTGTTCATCCGAAGTTGTTGAAATCGCTAGCTTATGACAACAATTTTGTTGAAGCAGTAACTAAATTATTTCAAAAGTGTTCAGATACAGGATCTTTACCTGCAGTGTGGAAATCTGCATCTGTTGTAGCATTGTTTAAAAAGGGTATTAAATCGGACCCCTTAAATTATAGACCAGTTTCATTAACTTGTATTTTGTGCAAAGTGTATGAAAAGTTGGTGAGAGCACATGTATTAAATTTTCTAGAACATCGAATTTCGAAGCATCAGCATGGATTTGTTAAGGGTAAATCGTGTTTATCTAATCTTTTAGAGACATTTGATGACATTCTTGACATTTTAGATGAAGGTGCCCCGGTTGATCTTCTATACTTTGATTTTAGTAAGGCGTTCGACACAGTCCCCCACTTTAGACTTCTGTCTAAATTGGAAGGCTTTGGTGTCAAAGGAAAGGTTTTAGATGTTATTAAAGATTTTCTGACAGACAGGACTATGAGGGTTTCTGTAGAAGGACAATGGTCCGAGGTTAAACATGTTTTATCTGGTGTTCCTCAGGGGTCAGTTCTGGGCCCTCTCCTATTCATTCTGTATATTAATGATTTGCCTGACCTTGTAAAAAATAAGATAAAGTTATTTGCTGATGATCTTAAATTAATTGGTAATGCAGCTAACCACGGTAGTGTTGCTGAAGATATCGAAGAATTAGAAGTTTGGGAAAGTATTTGGCTAAATTACAATTTAATCCTGCCAAGTGCAAAGTAGTGCACATTAATTTTAACAACAATCCTAATTTAAATTATAATGTAAATGGTATAGAACTTGAAGTATCTGCACAGGAAAAAGATTCGGGGGTTATTACCCATAGCTCCCTGCTTTGGAATGAACAGATCAAAGGATGTATCACTAAGGCAAATCGTATGATTTGTTGGATTGTAAGGAATTTAGTTATTAGAGAAAAGGTTGTTATGATTGCTATATATAAAGCTTTAATAAGACCTCATCTTGAGTATTGTGTCCAATTGTGGAATCAACCTGCGGCTCATGGAAGTTGGGGGATTTTTTTGGAGCTGGAGAGCGTCCAGAGGCGGTTTACCCGTCTGATTGATGAGGTGGGTACTCTTCCTTACAGCCGTAGACTGGAAATCCTCAATTTGACAACGCTGGCAGAGCGGCGAATACGTGGGGACCTTATTGAAGCTTTTAAGGTTATTAATGGTATGACTGATTATGGTTCAGACTTGTTCAGACCAAGCAGATCAGGTCCTAATCTGGTTTCATCCAATAGATGTAGTAAAAGTGTGACAAAGGTCAAGAATATCCAGAAGTCTTTTCTCCCGGAGCGAGTTATTCCATATTGGAACAAACTCCCTCCGGACGTCAAGAACTCTGTGACAGTTTTAGGTTTTAAAATTAAATTAGAAGGATTTAAGAAAGATATGATTTCTAAAAGTACTACAAATGATTGCTTTTTTTGGAATGTTTCTAATGAAGTTTTAGTAAGAATTGAAGGAGCCAGTTATGTCAGTAATAAAGAGAAACATAACAATTATCTTTGGTTCCATCCTTATGTGGCAAAGAAGCGTTTTATAAATCTTTATTCCACTGGGAAGTTTTTGAAATAGGATAATGTTTTTGATGAAATTGTTTTTAAATATTGTATTTGATAATTAATTAATGTTGGTGGGGAAATATTTATTATATATTTTTTCACACAGTGTGATGATATTTTGTAGACATGTGTGATCATGTGATGTCATAAATTTTACTTTACTTTACTTTTGCCCAGTGTTTTCCCTACCACCCGTTCAGTGGCGTAAAGAAGGGCCCGCCGACCCCGCTGTGCGGGGGTGCCATCTTAGGGGGTGCCAAATCGTCGTTTGAATGTGGGACAATTTTGAAAAACAGCTCTGATCGTCGTTTGAATGTGGGACATGGGACAATTTGGAAAAAATTAACTACGGTACTAGCAAAACTGCACGTTTTGCTCTAGAAACACAGTTTTTTAGAGATTTTACAAGCATATCCTCTAAAATCATCTAATTTATCCAATTTTAGGGAGGGGCACCAAAAAAGGGAGGGGGCGCCAACAGCGGGGGGCGGCGCCAACAGGCAACGTTACGCCACTGCACCCGTTACTTCAAACAAAATACACTCAACTTAGAATTGAATCATTTGAATACTGCCATGTTCTATTAGACTTTGAGTTGAAGAGATGCTTTTGAGGGGACTATGCAAATGTACAATTAATCAAGAAATTTCAGTATCAAACTCTTTATTCGACGATATTGAAAAATAAACTTAATTAAAGTCTTACCTAGAGTTTTTCAAAGGCATGACTATCACGTCACCAGAAGGTCATCGTTTTGAATAGTATCTAGCACCCCTTGTTAATCATGCCTTATAATCTGTAGTTGTAACTGTTAGTAAAATTTATAGGAATCAAAAGAAAAAATAAATCTTCATTATATATATCTCAAATTGATGTATAAATGATTGTATAAATGATTGTTAAAGAACTGTGTGGTTTTCACTCTGCATTGTTTCTAAATAGTTTGATGAGGAATTATCTGCATTTTTTAAAAATCCACTGACCGAATATTAACACTGTAACTTACCAAAAAGAATATATTACCATTTTCATACCTCATCTTTGTGTTTTTTTTAAATAATATTTTTTGGCCAGGTAGCGCAGTTGGTTAGAAGGCCTGTCTTACAATCGTTAGGTTGCGAGTTCGAAACCCACTGACTGCCTGGTCGTGGGGTGAGCGTCGTCGACGTTCAGCTAAGGATCATGAGTGGTCTATGCAGCCCCCGGTCTACTCAGCCGAATACTCGAGAAATCGGGTGTGAGGGTTAAATGAGGAGCTGCACATTGCAGCAAAGTCTCGGACGAAGAAAGTATGGTACACACTACCTTAACCGTCACTGGCCAAAAAGATCCTTCGGCTTCCTGTAATTGGCTGGTTGCACTTGTGTAACATTGTGGCTGTTGGAATACACCGAAGTAAAATAAGTGTGTAGATAAAAAAATTTTTAAAAAAAGGCGTTAGTACTGAGTTCACTTCTAGTGAACTCCTCATCAATGAATGTGCTTGCTATGGACTGTACCACAAAACAGCAAACCTATTTTCGATATTTACAAGTGAGATGTACTCCAGCTTAGCTGGTGTGTGAGTACTCTAGGTATACGGGTTCTTCATTTTTAAATTTATATTAAAAAACCTGGTTTTTATCAAATACTTTTGAAATTTCACAGATTACAGCAATGAAGTAATGAGTATAGTGTAGTAATAGTATAGTATAGTATAGCAGTGGCGTAACGAAGGGCCCCGCTGACCCGGCTGTGCATTTTGCTCTAGAGACACACTTTTTTAGAGATTTTACCTGCGTATCCTCTAAATCACCTAATTTGTCCAATTTAAGGGAGGGGCGCCAAAAGTGAGGGAGCGCCAACAGGGGGCACTTTTTCAGCAGGAGCGCCAACATAACAGGCAACATTACACCACTGTTATAGTATAGTATAATAATATTATAGTATAATATTATAGTATAGCACTATATTTTTACACTACACTACAATGTAGATGTACTCAATGAGACAAAAACATGGAATGTACTGAAGGGTAAGATTCTTGATCTTTTGGTGGGACCCCTCCTCACATAACTCTCTTAATTAATACAATCAGATACTCGTCAACTCAGCAGCAGTTTCCGTCCGTGTGATGTGTTGTTCTTCTCCTTTATGTGTCCCAGTCGTTTTGTTTTGTAAATATTTTGTTGTTTACAACATGTAGTAGTGTTTTAAGCATATATTTCAATCGAACTTAATAATAACAAACACAAATACTAGACACTTAACCTTTTGACGTGTATTATATTATATATTATGTATTTGATTCACGATGTCAATCCTTCGCATCTCGCCGATCTGCATACGATCTCTGTGGTTGCGAGAAGCATTATTGGATGCGCGCGCGCGACCCAGTAGTGCATCGCGCTACAAATTATGTATCAAAACTTTTACATCCTAATAAGCGATATTCAATAGTATTAGTATGAACAAGCTGATTTGTTGTGAAAATCCTGAAACAATTTATACGTTTGTGCTCAGCTGATATCGGGCTTGGGGTGGTGCTTTAGAAACGGTATTTCGGGTACTAGTAAAGCTCTTACAGGCAACTGGTTCCTTTTGCCAGCCGTCTTTAATCCAAGTAAGTTAATGTAATGAAATATTTGTAGAATAACTTTAACTTCTGATTTAGAATTTTATATTATTTTCGAATTCATTAGTTTAGGTTCGGCGCCGTCATAACAATACGTGACTAGCACCGCGCTGATATAGAAATTTATGATTGAGATTAATTTTCGGGTATAAAGTAAAAAACGTATTTTACATCGCATATCTAATTTTCACGAGTTTATTATCGGATGTTAAAGTTTAACTATTTTTATTATGATGTTATTATTCATTGTAACATGGCAATTACGGTGTACGAGGAGGGCCACTAATAAAAAATATAGCACTTTCGAAAAAATATACATTTTTTAGTATGAAATATATAGAAAATATAGAAAATATAGAAAATATAGAAAATATATAAAATATAGAAAATATAGAAAATATATAAAATATATAAAATATACAAAATATATAAAATATACAAAATATATAAAATATACAAAATATATAAAATATATAAAATATATAAAATATACAAAATATATAAAATATACAAAATATATAAAATATACAAAATATATAAAATATACAAAATATATAAAATATATAAAATATACAAAATATATAAAATAAAATGCACAGTAACATCGGTACCTCCTTCATGTTTATGTTGTTCCTGTAGTTAAAATATATTTTGATGACCTTTTCGATTGCTCGTACGACATTTTTTAACAATCGTCCAGTTGTCTACACTTGTTTATATTTAGCTGCCCGACATTTACTTCGTTTAAAGACCCTAGCGAAAGATGTTAGCTTTACTTAATATCAAAGTAACATGGTCCTGTCATGACTACCACTCTGATGAGGGATGGTTTAGTTTGTCAATCAGTTTGCAATTATCTGAAGATTTTCTTTTATATACTAGTGACACGCTTGTTCGGTGGTCGCGCGCTACTGCAAGCGAAAGGGCTCTCTAACCAGCGCCCTCTCGCTTGCAGTAGCGCGCGTACATTCTACTTGTGAAACAAGCGCGTCACGCAGTACGCGTATACACATGGCTATGTGAAATTGACCGTCGACGAGTCCAACTCGGCGCGCGTCCTGGTAGTTTGTAAACCTACAAGTCAGACAATTGTTTTAATCATGATACAAAACCATAATATCATTAGTGACACTGATTTCTACGTTGTGAGGATTTTTACATTATATAAATTCCATGCCACATTCCAACTATTTTAATTCAATCAATGTTTGATGTTTGGCGTTACTGGGCCGCGCTCAGCCTGTCAAATCCGCCCAATGTTAATGAACATAATAGCCTGGGGTCCTCAGGTAAGTTTGGCGTTGATGTGTGATGGTTGATGAACGTTATAGGTTCATAACCTACCAAGACGCGCGCCGAGTTGGATCACTCGTCGACGCGACGGTTTTGAAACAAAGTAAATTGTAAATACTTTCAACTTTACGAGTATCACCCGTAAATGATGAACGGCAATAAAATTCCATTTTGTGGCATAGTTAGAGCTTACATTAAAGTTTTGCTTGTTCATTGTTAATGGACTAATTGGAGGACTTTGCCGCTTCGACGCGCCGCACGAACTAGCATTCTTGCTTCGTCGATCTCGACGGATTGACATCGTCAATCAAATGGACTGATTCGGCGCGCAATATAAATACTTCGTAGCACTTGCCTCGGGCTATGTCTTACTGGGCGGCACTCAGTCTGTCATTCCGCCTTGACCACTGCTAATGATCAGGCCCGGCGCGTTCTACTTCGTAGCACTTGCCATCGGGCCATTTCGAGAAGAAAGCGGCGCGCGCTTATACTTCGAAGAAATTTAGACGAGTAACATCCGTCAAATTCCGCCTAATCTTTACCTGGGGACCTTGTAGCGCGATGCACTACTGGGTCCCGCCGCGCATCAAATAATTCTTCTCGGTAGATCGGCGAGATGCACCACTGTGCCTCACCGAGCTTTGTCATACGTTGTATGACCCGCCGCGCACGAAGTGCGCGGCTCCCCCTGTATCGTCAGGACGATACAGTGAAACGACCGTGGGGGTCGCAACGTGATACAAAGATTTTGAGGGGCTACTTTCCAAACTTTCATTCCCGAAATCCTATAAGATTCTCATTCGTAGATTAAATGAATACTGTCTGCTATTCTTGATGATACGTTATTTAGAACTAAAAGTGTGCTCAGCTATGATTAGTATTCTTGGTAAATGGTATAACACCTGTACCTTCATATAATTCATTGCTTGGATATTTCTGGCAACACTTGATATTTGTAACCTTGAACCTTAAAATTTCGTAGGCTCCTGCAGGGATCAAACAGTAGACAGTACATACAATATATTTCACCTGACCTCCAAAATTTCATGACCAAATCGACTTACTCTGCCAGTGTATTCCTCTGTAAAGTTAAATGTGATCTGTGTGAGTGAGTAAGTGTAGTGTAAAGTGATCCTATTTTTTTTTGTATCAAATTTGAATTCTAATAAAGACCCTAAGCATTATGATCAAATTTTTAGTACAATAGTTATATCAGGGTTGACATCTATGATTAATATTATAACCCAATATTCATTTTTTTCCTCCCCTAAATTTAAACCCCCGGCCCCCACTTAGACATTTAGCCATGATTTAGTATTGAACACCCAAAATACTTACCGTCCTTAATAATTGTAAAGACCATTTGTTACAAAATAGCTGCTAGAATAGTGCATGCCAAATATTCCCTCTTACATCCACAAATTATAATGCCTATCTATCAACGCCTCTAATTTGGTCATTAATCAACCAGACTAGCGTTCTGGTGTGTACAAAAGCTACCAGCCAGTACATTCCTTGCCCCGCCAGTTGATTGTCAAAAAACCATACAGCTCAGAACAAACGGCCATTTACCACTAAGAGCATTATATGTTTTCATTTGTTTAAATTTTATGCTGTAAAATGTGCTAAAACTTTGATTATTTGTTTTATTGATATTGATTATTTGTTTTATTGACTTGATATTGCATACACTTTAGTAAGTAAGTAAGTAAGTTTCAGGTTTTATTGTGTCCTGAACTTTATGTCAGCCGCTCTGACATGGTTAACCTCTTCCTTGTGTTGTTGGTTAATCATATGAGCGGGATATAAATACCTCATTTCATTCATTGAAATTATTATTATTATTTATATTTGTTTTGAGACACATGATAGTCTTCGTCGGCAAATTTCTTTTCTCTATAAACAATTATCAGAAAGTGACAGTGCACTCAAAGTTCCCCTCAGCAATGGTTCACTTATCCCTGTGTTGCCCCAGGTACCTGATCACTGTGAACAGTCTATCAATGTTCCCCTCAGTAATAGGTCATCCTCGCATCTTGTTTCTGAGTTAACCCAAGAGCTATCCAAATCAGCAGAAGACAGTGAACATTCAGCAGAAATTATCAATTTGGAAAATCCCAAACACTCTGTAAATGGTGACAATGATGTGACCAACTCTATCAATCCATACCAAGATTTGAGTCGAGGAGTTTTTCAGTTTGTTGACACTGCCAAGTTAGATATAGAAACCCACTATACTCATAAGTTTGAGAATAGGGCAGTTGCATATTACGGGGACTTTCCCTACGCTTACAATGGAGGCTTTCATAACACAAGGCCAGTAGCAGACAATCCATACCTAAAGTCTATTTTAGAACGCTTACGCTCACAGTTCCCAAAATTGAAATTCAATAGTGCTATGATTACCAAGTATAGAAATGGTCAGCAAGGAATTCCCTTTCACTCGGATGACGAGAGGTCAATTTCACCAGGCTCCATGATCTCCACCATCTCTTTAGGGGCTACTAGAGTCCTAAGCTTCAGATCCAAACTTAGAGCTCATATTGCTGACCTCACCCTCTCCCATGGTGACATAATGAATATGACCAGACAATCCCAGACCAGCTTTGAACACAGCCTCATCCAGGACAAGTCTGAAACCATGAGAATAAGCATTACTCTGCGCCTAATTGATGGCAGCGCAACCTTATCTACTCTGTCTGATGTTTCCAGTCAAGTTAAGAACACTGAACCCTCGGCCCCTAAGACTAGATCAATAGAACATTCTGGTAAATCTTTGTGTGTCTACATTAGCTCTAGTATGTTCTCCAAATTAGAGGGAGAAAAGCTATCGTCCAAACATCATG
This sequence comes from Bolinopsis microptera, assembly GCF_026151205.1. Classification (NCBI taxonomy): domain Eukaryota; kingdom Metazoa; phylum Ctenophora; class Tentaculata; order Lobata; family Bolinopsidae; genus Bolinopsis; species Bolinopsis microptera. Next base: position 7,017,083 of record NC_087072.1, on the reverse strand, counting down.
AGGCACATGTATTCAGCTACCCTGGTGCCACAGCCAATGCAATCAATGAACGGTTTCAATCAGATGTAAGAAAAGACACTCTTAATACCAATAATGTGAAAAGCATTGTACTTATGTGTGGTACAAATGACGTGGACTCTATCCTGAACAGCCCTCGCAACATGAGGACTAAACTTCTGTGCCCTGATAGTTTTTCTTGTGATGCTAGAGCTCTTGACTTTACAAACAATTGTATTGAAAAACTTGTACTTTTCCTTCACAAGTGGGCACCTGGAGCTGATATTAAAATTGTTAACTTATTACCTCGGGAGAGTTTCTCCAGAAACAAGGTTATAACTGATATCAATGAGTGTATATCAAATCTGCAAAGAAAATACACCTATGTAAAACTGCTCTCAACCGAGACAAATCGTTTCTTGTTTAGTGATAAGAAAGGCTTTAGAAAATCGTCATTTTTTAGTAGTTATGGAGAGGATAATGTCCATCTCAATGATTATGGCATAGTTAAATTAGCAAGGCACTTGAAGTATCATGCACACCATTAGAATACTGCTGAATACTGACATAACACTCCTACCATCAGTTTTATTTTTACAGTACGACATCCAGACAAATACAACCTGCTTTTATTCTGTTTTTTAGTTTAAACACAACTTTACAACTTTTATTCATTCCATTGTGAATTAATAAGATTCACAAGATGACAAATTTTAATAATGCAGCTGATAGGTTTCACAACCTCTGCATTGGTCATTGTAACATTCAAGGAGGGCTTCTCAATTTAGCTAAAAGTAATGAACTTTCTCAACTTATTAGAGATCATAAATTAGACATACTTTCCCTAAATGAGATGAATCTTAATGATACTATTGACACAGACACCATAAATATTCCTTCCTCCTTCAACCTTATGCGATGCGACAGGCCAAACAGTTCTAGGGGTGGTTGTGGCTTAATGATAAACAAAAAACTAGCTTACACAGAATTAGTTATGGATAGTAAGCTTGATAACATTGAAGCATTATGGGTGAAGCTTAAGAATAGCAAGATCAATGTTTGCTGCTTCTATCGCTCTGGAAATTATTGCAGTGTTGATAACTTTATTGAATACATTCATTTTTGCATGAAAAAATTGAATGGGAAAAAGGTTATCTGGATTGGGGATATAAACATTGACCAGAATAATATCTCATCCACCCAGTACAAAAAATTAGATATGACCTTGAGATGTTACAATCTAGTTCAAACCATTCAAGGGATAACTAGAGTTGCTAAACGTGGAGACAATGTTACCCAGACTACTATTGATGTAATATTCACTAACTGTTATGCAGATTTTGTCCAATCTTCTGTTCTTGATGAACGTATTGGAGATCATCAAGCTATTATGTGTGAGATAGATTGTAAAGTCAGTTAAACAAAAATTTCAGTTAAACAAAAATTTCAATTTTATGCCATTTATTACAGATTAAACAAGTTTACAATAAATCAATTTGATATTTAACAGAATCCTAATTCAATGGGCAGTATGGTTGTCACTCTTTAAATAGATTAGATATAGGTTGACGGGGCAAAGGAGTGTGCGTGCTGTTCGCTATTGCTCACACCAAACGGCAACCTAGTAAATGTTTTGTATGAACACCGGTCTCCATCACGATACAAAATTAGGATTTTGGAATTTATTTTATAACCTACAAGGAGTGGAGGTATCGGTGTGGTGCATTAATAGAGTGACAGCCTACTGATTTAGAGTTGTGTTTAAGTGAGCATAATGGGTGTGTTTTTGGATCTAATGGCAACTTTAAAATTTGTTCTTTTAATCATTTATTAAATATCAGTTTAAAAATATATAAATCTGGAATCTGTTCACTCTGTGAACCAGTCCTATAAAAATTTCAAAACCCTCCTAAATTAAATATTAAAAACGTCTCAGTAATGGAAATAGTCATACAATTAAGAAATTAACCAAATTCTTAATATCTACCTAAGAGAAAAATACCTACCTAAGTCAATTTCTACCTGTAATACACTAAATATTAGGTTAAATACATAGGTGGTGGAGTCAGCACACATTTACCAAAATCAAATTTGTTTAATAGGAGGAGCCTGTGGGCCGAGATCACTGGATTAAATTTGATGAAGGGGATTGTTTTCAAATGACAGCTGCATTATGTCATAATCGCTTGTGGTCCATGCCGAATCATTATAAGCATGTTGCAGCTTTAGAAGTGCCTTTTTCAGGCGACTTTTAGCAAGGCTAATCTTGTAGGAGTAGTCAAAGAGCTTAAGTTTAGGTGCAATTGTGTTCCAAATTTTGGTGGATCTTGATATAAAGTCATTAGATGGGAGTTGTGAAATGATAGTGGTTTCCTTTCTAAAAGATGACTGATAATGCTGTTGCAGTGATGCTGGGCACCTTAGTTTTAGTATTTTAAAAACTTCCATAAATGTGTGATATGTATATAAATTTTTGAAAGCCAGGATGTTTTGTTGCTTGAAAAGTGGTTTACAGTGCTCTAGTTGGAAGAATGTATGGTCAAGTGCCTGGCTGTCAAACTCTCTTGTTCTTGCACATGTAAGGAACTTGTTAAGGTATGCCTCTTTGTCACCAAAGAGGACCCGTACACAGTGCCTATAGCTCCTAAATTTGAGAAGGTTGAAATTAGAAATTATTGTAAACGTAATGTTAAACAATTCTTAGACTATCTAGATACCTGTTCTGATTACAGTCCACTATTGGAAAGTACAGATGTTGAAGCTATCACTGCTGGCCTTTGTCATCATATTGAACAGGCATATGCAACCTTCTTCCCTTGCAAGACCATAGAAAAGCATGAAAAGTTCATACATAAACCTTCTACTGAACTTTTAAATGCCATTAATCATACACATTTTCTTCTAAAAAAATTCCGTAAAAAGAAGGATAAGAGAGACAATGGAAATTGCAATAAATGTGGTACATGTAGCAAATGTATAAAGTGTAATGAGGCCTGGGATTGCTACAAGATTCAGAGAAATATTAGAAATAAATTAGCTAAAACCTGCAAAAAGGCTAATGTAATCGATGATCTACAAGTTAAAAGTGCCAAGAATGATCTTAAAGGGATATGGAAAACTATCAAACTGGCATCAAATATGACCCCTGGTACAACTAATTGTCAAACTATCAATGAGAATGATCCTGAGCTATTTAACTTTCATTTTGCAAATGTTGGATCAAGATTACAAAATCAGGCCCCCAATATTGAAAGAGTTAGTTTTACTGATTTTTTACCTCCTAGAACTTCTAATATCTCATTTGATAGATTCCAAGAAATAAATGAAACTGATATCCTAATGTATGTCGAAACGCTCAAGAATGACAAGGCCTCATATGACAATGTGCCTCTATTTTTACTTAAGCAAGCTGTACCACACATAGTTGAGCCACTGACCCACATTGTCAATCTGAGCCTTAATACAGGTGTTGTACCAACCCTTTGTAAAAAAGCTAGAGTAACTCCCATCCATAAGGCAGGAATGAAAGATGATCCTAATAATTACAGGCCAATATCCATCCTTCCACTTGTAGGAAAACTTATAGAATACTTTGTCGGCAAGCAACTCACTGATTACATGGAAGAGAACAAACTTTTCATCCGGCATCAATATGGCTTTCGGAAAAATCACTCCACAACTTATCTGATGTACGATCTGATGGACGAAATATATATGAGTAAATCTAAGTCTTATAAACCAGGAATCATCTTTCTTGATCTTAAGAAGGCCTTTGACACAGTGAATCATGAAATATTGCTTCAAAAATTGGCATATTATGGAATTGGTGGCATTGCTTTAACCTGGTTTAAGAACTTCTTATCTTGTAGATATCAATGCACTAGGATCAATGGCAATCTAAGCTCATTTTTAGAAGTTCTGAGTGGTGTACCACAAGGAAGCATCATTGGGCCTATATTATTTAGTATCTTCATAAATGACATCATTTATGCCTGTAACCTATCTAAGCCCTTTCTATTTGCAGATGATGGTGCACTATTCTTTGATCAAACCTGCAGAAGCACATTTATAAACATGAAAATAGAACTTATGACAATCTTTAAATGGCTCAGTGTTAATAAATTATCACTCAATGAAAAGAAGACTGAATTCCTATTGTTTGATTCTGTTGACCAACATGATGAAATAACGATTGATTGTAATGAGGTAACTTTCACAATCAAGGAGTGCAAAGAGACAAAATATCTTGGCCTCATTCTAGATAGTAAATTAAACTTCAAAAGCCATGTAGATTATATTATTAGGAAGGTCATGAAGAGAATTGGTGCCATGTATAGAAGTAAAGCACTGCTACCCATTAAATATAGGAAAATGTTTGCCAATGCACTCATGTTGCCACAATTCGATTATTTAGACACGATCTATTGTAGAGCTGGCAAGACAAAACTTGCTGAACTTGACACTCTGTACAAAAAGGTAGCCAAAATAGCTCTCAACGTTCCAAAAACAGAGAGCAGCCTTAATGTTTATAGAGACATGAAATGGTTACCACTCCATCTTAGACGACAACTTCATCTGTCAAATTATATGTTTAGAATCATCCATGACAATTGTCCTACAAACTTTATGAACAAATTTAGTTACACATCAGGAGGTAGTAGGAGCGGCGAAAGCTGCAACCTTTATGTCAATAGATCAACATCACATAAAAACTTTCAATACTTGGGGGCAAAATGTTGGAATAATGTTCCAACAGATCTACGAAATCTGCCCGATGTTAAAAGCTTTAGTGATTCGTATAAGAAACAGCTACTATCATCTATAACAACAGACCCTAATTATACCGTCGACAATTCATATGACAAATTTTACACTGCAATCATAGTCGCTGATAACTAAGTAACTTCTAATTCTTTTAAATCTGAGGCATATATAATTGATGTATCGAAAAGATATTCCCTTTTTTACCACCTTACCATTCTGATTGATTTTGCACATGACTGACATGTTTTAACTGGAGAAGGGGTTCCCACAGTGGTAGTTTTATAAACCACTTTTAATTTATTGACCTATTATACTTAGTGGTAGTTTTATAGACCACATTTAATTTATTAACTTATCATACTTAGTATTTTTTTTGGTGACTGTATCACCCAGTTTTAACATTTGATAATTGTACAGTTTATTGACGACACATTGACTGAATGTTATTTTATATTCTAATTTATATTCTAGATATTTTATTTATTTTACAACAGACGACAACTTCCTGTTTTTTCTTTTCTTCTATATTAGTTACTCATATCTCTTGTACAGACTTTTTTCAAGGACGTTGACAAATGATACTCACATTAGGCATTCATTATTGCATCTAAATTATTTCACTTGCATTAGGCTTAGAAATTTATTCTCTGGTCAACAGATTTCAAATGTTTAATTAATTTGTAGTATGACAGTAAGGTATATAAGAAGTTATTTAATTTTGCTTGGGCTATTATATTGACTAGGTATTGAGGTTTAATGATGATATGGAATTTGAATTCTATATAAATTTACACTATGTGGTTGGGGCATTTTGCATAGTAAATATGGTTACTACTCATATATATCATATTATTTGATTGGTATTCGATTTCTGATTATTTCTCTAGGAATATGATTATTATATCTCAATTTGGCTTTAGGTAGGGTGCCCCGCTAAAAGAACTGGATTCTTCCAGGAAGCATCCCGTGCACAGAGCTTGGTCTACATATATATTAAATTATTAACCATTCATTCTGTATGTGCACGAAAATTTATTTCAATCAAAATAGATGAACATATTATAAAGATTTCAAATTAATCCTGGAAGCAATGGACCATTTCTGTTTCCGGTGTCAATTGCATCACTCGATTTGATTGAATGTATCCTGAATGTACCATTTTGTTTTACACTTTGAATAGGATACAACTTTTTTTATAGTATTCAACGATAGTCGTAATCCTGAGGATAATTTTGAAAGTTGATTAAATAGAATTCCGAATAATTTATAAATAATTCGGAATGATTTAGAGATGTAATGATATACAAATAGATCAATTTCGTTGGGTTCTGATTAATTTGGGGTCATGAACAAACCAGCAACGAGGGATAAGTCAAACATCTGAAGTGTTTTGATGTTGATTTTTAAAACACACATCGACTATGCTTATTTATCTGAATTCTGTTAATGTAAGGGAGGACATCCAACTGTATTAATATTATAAACAAATTTTCAGCCAGTTAACCCATGTCAGACTACTTATAAAGGTGGCTGGGAACATTGGATTATAATACTGCAAGACAGTAGTTACAGAATACATCAACACATCTCATCGCTTTGGCTACATTATTGCTTCCAATCAGCAGAGTGAGACGTCTCTCCTCATCAGAAATATGAAAAAAATTACTGCTGTACTCTTTTTGATTGCACTTTGTACTGTCTGGGTTTTCAAAGTGGAGGGTGATGTGTCAGTAGCAACGGAAAATCAAGTCGTTTTAATTGTTGACAGTGAAAATACAACATTACTTGAGCCTGTAAAACAATCAGTTCCTGATGTTCCTGATGTTCCTGCCACTAAAGAACCTTTATCAGGGGCATTAATTGAAAAGCAAAATAGTTTCGCAATCTTCTTTATTTTGTGTGTACTGTTTTTCTCTATACTGTTGGTATACCTACTCATCAAATTTCATTTCCACTACCTACCTGAAAGCATTGGGATTGTATTCCTTGGAGCTATTATTGGTGCTTTGTTCCAGGTCCTCAACTACTTCGAACTGGCTGATTTTAAAGAAGAAGAGATGATGAGTCCCACTATCTTTTTCCTGATTATGTTACCACCAATTATTTTTGAAAGTGGTTACTCATTACACAAAGGGAACTTCTTTGCCAACTTTGGCTCCATTTTCACCTATGCCGTGCTAGGAACATCTGTTTCTGCCATCACAATTGGAAGTGGACTATTTGTGCTGGGAATGGCTGATGTCGTCTATCCATTCACACTTAAAGAAAGCTTAAGTTTTGGAGCTCTCATTTCTGCTGTGGATCCAGTCGCAACCCTGGCTATATTTCAATCAATTGATGTGCACCCAACATTATACATGTTGGTGTTTGGAGAATCAGTGCTAAATGATGCAGTTTCAATCGTAATGTGTGACTCTGTGATAAACTTTGACGATTCTACCAGTACCGCTTGGGCCGTAACACTTGGTGTTGGAAGCTTCTTGATGAAGTTCACAGTTTCCTCTCTGGTTGGTGTAATCTTTGCACTAGCTCTGGCACTTATTCTGAAATATGTGCACCTCAACAAAGTACCATCCTTAGAATTCTGCACAGTTGGATTGTTTGCATACGGACCTTATTTCCTTGCAGACGGACTTAACTATTCAGGTATCATGGCAATATTAGCAAGTGGCATAGTCATGTCCCACTATGCTCATTTCAACCTATCCCCCGTAACTCAGATCACTGTTCAACAAACCTTCAGGACATTTGCCTTCCTAGCTGAGTCTATGGTCTTTGCATATCTTGGGATGGCTATTTTCAGTTTTTCCCACAGTTTCAAGCCAGCGTTTGTTATCTGGACTCTCATATTGTGCCTTGTTGGACGAGCTATAAACATTTTCCCTATCAGTGTTATTGTGAACAAATTTCGTGAGCATCAGATAGACTTTAAGAAGCAGTTTATTATGTGGTTCTCCGGTCTCAGAGGGGCCATTGCATTCTCGCTTGCACTCCATCTTCCGTTCCCCAACGAGAAACGGAGAGTTATAGTCAGCACTACACTGGTAAGAAAACGTTTACTCATTTTTTCAATCATTGAAAAACATTAAATACCTTCTTACTCTATTTGTTGGTTGACTTATTTTCCAGAGTTTCATTTTTAAATTTTGGTCATACAATGTTCATTTTCAGGTGATAGTTCTGTTTAGCATTCTATTTTTTGGAGGTAGTACAATGCCACTTATGAAGCTGCTCCAAAACGTTGATTCTGATGATAAAATTCCCACTAAACACAAGAAGCTTCCTCAAAGTGATGATGATAGTGATGAAGATATTGTAAGTTTATAAGACGAACTGTATTAAATTGAATAGTGTATCAACTATCTAGGTGTTAAATGAGACAATAAACTTCACCATAATATATTCGATTGTCAAAGTTTAAAGTTTTGAAGATGAAAATTGACATTCCATAACCCAGACGCAGGATAAACAGCGCAAGGCACGCTTTACGAGTTTTTCGACTCATGTAAGCAGTGTAGCTTTAGTACCTCTTATCTGCTCCCCTTGCTTGTGTTCCGCTTGATTCTTGTTGCAAATTCTAATTCTCTGCCTTTGAGAAGAGTGCTGTGTGAGGCTCCTGAATACTGAGTGGATCATAAAAAACAGCAAAATGTAAAGTGTATGTGCAACATCTGCAGTATTATATCGTGTGAAAAGTGCATATATTTCTTATCTAGCAGTCGACTTGCACTGTATACTGTGATCAGCCTTTGCATCTGGTTTTAACACGAAATTCTTTCAGAGCAAACTGATTATTTGTTATCAAAATTCATACAACTAAATAGTGATTTTAAAACTTTGAGTTTTAGTAATGAAGCTATGACATATTCGATTTATTATCGCTAAACGGAGTGTTGTATCTTATATGTTAGCCGTACGTGTTATTTGATTATCTTGTGACTCAAGATTAGATTACAATGCAATGGAATGTTCACGACAGTGTGTATATCCTTTAAGTTTTTATAACTTATAGTATAGATAATTCGCTTATCATTGCTGGAGCGTGCAGTTTGCAAACCCCCAATACATCTTATTAAGTATTAACCTAAATTCCTGAAAATATCAGTGCTCATTCCAGGTGTAATATTACTTTTATATTCAAACCTATCGAAAATATGCAAATATTTCGGTACACGATCGAAGTCCAGCACAAAGCAGTCCGTTAATTCACTGTAGATACATTATCCTGGGTATCTAATACCCAGTGTAATAAGTTACACTAACAAATTTGAAGCTAAGCGCTTTTATTGCGACTTAATACTTTAAAACAACTTAAACAGATATCTGCCAAGCATGCCAGCTAATGTTTTAATGATGTCTGTACCTCTCAATATTAGCACATAACATCAAAGAACTGTAAAACCACCCTATAGCTATGCCTGACTGTTTCTCTTCAGGAGGACAGCGAGGCGGACGAGGAGTACCCCCTGTCTAAAACAATGGAGATGGGCCGGAGTATGGAGGCTAGCCAGATCCCAGGAGAGAGTGAGGATATCTGGCACGGAACCAAGGGCTTCACTGTCCTGGACAACAAATACTTCATACCTTTCTTCCGGAAAAAGTGAGTGAACACAATATTTATCTTCAAATTAGCTAAATAAATGAGGGTTATATGGTTATAAGACCCAAAATGTGGCAATCCTTTGTTAACTGATTAATGTGTATGTACTATGTATAAAGAGTGTGGTAATCAAACTACCATACAAGTTGCTCAGGTCAGCCTTTGTTAAATGTTTAACTAGATGTCACTTTACTGTCTTCCCTCTCTCTCTCCTTCCCACAGACAACTTGACAATCTGACCTTACTGTTTATTATAAGATAAATCCAATAAGAACCACTCAAGAGGCTGAAACCACAATAAAGTTGCTCATTATTACTGATTAGAAGGAGTTATTAATTTATTGTGAGATGATTGCCCTGAGAATCATGAAGATCACTAACCCTCGGCGAGTTTAATTACTCTAAGTATAGTATAAAGAGGTAATAATTAAACTAAATATCACCACCAAGAAGGTAGCCTCCTCCACAGCACCTCCCCGCCTCCTCCACAGGAGCTCCCCGTGTGGTTTCCTTAATAACGGGTCTCTATTCTCTACCTACACAATAAGCCTAACCTAGAGAACAAAAACTTAGTCTTTTTATATTCGTGGAATGTCTAGGATATAATATAGACAAATCTGAGGACTACTTTGTGTACACACTACACAGTAATGACTAATGAGTGTGTCTTTTATTCGTCCTTTTTTATGTTTATTTGTCCTTCATCATATTTTACATCTTTTAATTGTGCAGGTTTACGAAGCAGGAGATAAAAGACGCGTATACGAAGATGCAGGACCTGACTAACCAGTGGCACAGTGACGTGGAGGGAGGAAAGCTGAGTGATGAGCGGGACTGTGATGAGTCTAGTTTGTGAGGAGATGATCATGTGGCCCAGGTTCGTCGATTTTTTAAAGTTGTGGTTTTAACATCATGAACACTAGGCACAGGCACTGTAAATTGCCTTGTGGCAGCCGAAAGTTAAATTATTAGTTCGATCGTTACTTTGAGTTCTGTACAGTATTCGGGACATCAAATAAAATCTCTCGTATGACTACTGACTAGAATTATAATCATTGCTAGTCTTTGAAATTTGGCAAAGGATCGAAATTTGTAAGCTGAGTTAAATACGTTTTTGGTTCGAAATCTTTCTAGTTTATTTTAAATCTCCCTTCGTGGACATGGTATGCGTTATGTATTTAAACGATTTTTGTTGCTAATTATGATTTACCATCGAAAGTCGAGACCTTACAACCATCAAAAAATTGTGCTCCATAATTCGATTCATGCCTTCTGACCTTAAAGTTTAAAGATATAACTCGAAAAATCTATCAAATTATGTCTGGGAAGTCTTGATACCGTCGTTGATCTTTCAGAATTGTAAAATGGGTGGTTGAGATAGTTAAAATGTCCAATATTTTAAAAACATTTGCGTTTGATATTATAAGAGCTTCAACCACATTTTTGAAGGTCTTTAAAATCAATCCAGGTTCAGAACATAATATAATATATCAAGTTCATCCCACCCTTGATGAGCTACATCGTGCAATTCTTTTTATGCATGATATAAAAAGCCCAAAAAGTTTATGTGCTGTCGCATGGTGGTGCTACTACCACCGTGCTACCTGACAACGTATATTGTCAGGTACTACCACCGTGGTACCTGACAACGTATACTGTCAAACTTATTTACTGTTCTATAAACCAATTAAATCTGCACTGCCCTGCGAATTGTGTCTAAGTTATTAATATCCGGCCGGATCTAACATTGGCTGTAACATGCAATAATGAAAACAATAAATTTTTCGCGGAAAGAGTAAACAAACAGTTTTACAATCAACTTATTCAACATTACAATTAAGGCAATGTATTATGTATCTATGTATTACTTATTATGCCCGCATGGAAAATCTATAAGCCTTGTAGTCAAATACAATTGCTGTCTACTAACGATTTGTTCTATAGATTTAAAACCTGAAATTCTACAGGTCTCAGAAGAACGAGAAGAGTTTCAGAATATTTGAAAGTTATCAGCTAATAAGCTGGCGATGAGATAAGGAACACCCTGTCACGGACCTGGGATGAAACATCTTCGTCAACGCAAAGCGGAAAATAACGATACCACCAGCTATAGCAGCAGTCAACTATCTGTATGATATCACAGACGGATCTATCGGGACAGCTGTTTATTTCCAAGTTAAATTGTTATTAATATTCAAGGATATTATTATGTTGCAGTGATAAAACAGTGGATGATTTGTTTCTGAAGTTAAGTTTTCCAGATTAGTAGATCTAACACAGACCCTAATCTTGTAGTCATTTGTAGAATCTAAGGTCATAGGACACCTTCGCAATACACTTAATACTCTCAATCACGACCTAGAATATTAGTTTTCCAAACTCCCATTTGAATAACAAGCCACATGCTAGATGAAACTGAAACTCTAGTATCTTTAAGAGCTGTTCTAGTGCACTCGATCATGTTGTAAACCAGTAACCACAGATTAGATTTTATTAGCTCAACCACACGTCTGACGGTATGATGATAAAACAGGTGCGATTAGAGCCACCTTCATTATATCGGCAGATTTCGTCTTGCTAAACAAACAAAATCCAATGCAATCAGATGTCATATCAGTCCGGTAAAGTTCTAGATTGTTCCCCATTGTATCGTGACTCCTGAGTTGAATCTCCACAACTTTTCCAATCAACGAACAATAGAATACTCCAGGTGTTTTAGAAGTTACAGTGTCATTGTGCGCCAGCCCTCACACAATCTTGTGAGATTAAATTCTATATTCCACAGTGGAGTTTATATTCTATAAGGCTTACATTGTAAACCTGATAGTTGAGAACTCTGGCCGCTCTTTATTAGACTTGAAAAATGTGTTAATTTTCACACCTCAGATCAAGTAGTAGGTGTTGGTGGTCAGCTGGTTTTGCATTATGGCATACTGTTCTAGTGGTGTAGAGCTGGGAGAAATGAGAAAAGCAGGAGACTTTTATTATAATAATGTTCGGTTAAATGTATTAGTACACTGATTAATGATAATTATACATCACACTTTAGGAGCGAGCCTGAACATTTTCACCATGAAAAGTCTCCCTAGAGAGGCTCTAGACTCTATTATGCGATATATAACGAAAAACCTTCACCAAAATTCAGTACATGATACCGCAGTTCCATAACCTCACCACAATACACAAGAGTTGGTAACCCAAGTTAACCACATTTGAGAAGTAGCACTTCCCTCGCTGCAGTAAAACCATGCAAGCCAATGTGTGAAGAGCTTCAACAGACCACGTGACTGTTTATCTCTAACATACCACATTGTAAGGTTTACAGATCTGCCCTGCACTGCAGATCTGGCGCTGCTTTGTGAGCTATAAATAGAATTGAGAGTAAAAGAGCTCTTAAAGTCTTTATCTGTGTTTTAAGAGGGCTCTACTGACCCCACCCACGCCCCTGCCATAACGAGAACTAGATTAATGATCTTTGTAGTCTATCTGTGTGTGAGGGTTACAGTTATTCAAGTGTGTGTACAATGATTAATGAGTCTTTAACTTAATGATTTGAGGTTTGATGGTTATTATTCGGTGGTAGTTTTTAGAATTTCTGGTTTCTGAACATTGATTAATACTCTTGTGTAATCAAGCACATTTTGGTGAGGGCAAATTACTTAAATATAACATGTACACTGTACAATTAGTTAATGCCTAGTAGACGAATTCGATTGGAAATGAATGGACTGAATGAAATACAGCGTTACTCGCTACAATCATGTTGTTTGTTGGTTACGGATATAGTAGCAGGTACTTTGTAATTGAAAATATGATCTAGTAATTTATTATTTCGTTTATCCGTATGTTTTGTAATAATGAAAATTTAAAGTGCAGTGGGTAAACGGAGAACAACATGATTTATTGGAGGACAGGATTTGTTTAACCGTGATTAAAGAGTTGGTAACACTGTTGGTAACACTGTTGGTAACACTGTTGGTAAATACATAATAATGTTTAATTATAATTATGTTTTCAATATGTTGCTGAGTGTCGATAAGCTAGGTGTTACGTTAATTTTTCAAAGATAAGATAAATTGCTGATTATTATTTTTTGTATAATAAATTTTTGAAATTGTATTACAATATAGTGATTTTGTTCAAGAGTGATTGTACACAAAGATCTAATTGTAAATTGTTTTAATCATTGTTAACTGATTGTATTATTTTCTAACCATACAACTCACTTATGTCAGCTCAGTGAGATGAAAAATTTGCCACAAATCACAGTATCAGTAAACAGTATCAGTATCAGTAAATCTTACCGCCGATATTGGCTGTAAATTTGACAGAAAACGTAGGTCGTAGAGATAAGTTTCGCCTTTTTTCGATCAGTGATTACGTTGTCTAAATTATAATCGGTAAGTAGATAAAGGACGATAAAGACGATCACCTAAAATATGCACTTTAAAAAGATAAGATTGCATAATCTCCAGGTTTATTACAATTGGTTCACCGTCGTGTTGCGATTAAGAAAACTGGTAAGTATCTCTATTTCCTTTCTTATGAATAAATTTATCGTGTATATAATATTAGAAGAGAGTGTAAAAGGATATGTTAAACATTATTCCTATAAAAGAACGCTCTTTCATGAGGCCAGAGGCGTTGTCCCTTTGGAAGTCTAGTTGGTACGTCATACTATCATGAGGTTTCTCTTTACATAAACGGACATAAAGCTTATCATAATCAATTATATTGTCTATTATATTGTCTTAGACTGAGGTAAACTGTCTTACACAGCATGAGATGCAGTAATATTACCCAAAATAAAATGCCTCTCAGCCTCAGTTGCGAAACATATTACATCCTCATTGCTATATGATGCAATCCGAAAAACTGAAATCATTCCCTTTATGCCTTAAAGAGATCTGTATTAGTGTACTATATACTCAATATACACACAGGTATTTGGTCCAGAATCTACTATACCCTAACTGTAATAGCCCTGCCCCACCCTCACATAACATGCGTCATACTTCTCTCACACAGGAACAATCTGGATGATAATTATAGCTTAATAGCTTTATAATTACTGTAATTACCGAATTTGTGCTGTGGTAAAGTTGACCACCCAATATTATCATCTAGCTATTAGGATAGCCCTGTGCTATAATAATACTCCTGTACACGTTTTAACTCAGAGGCTGGACATGCTTCTAAATTTTATAGTTCTATTGTGCAACACTAAAATTGTGTACGACGAGCTAGAACAATAGTAACTAAAAGTACTTATACAATACACACACGTCATCACTAAATCCTTAATGGTTCCTAAATTCTTAATGCTCTAATGCAGGCGAATGAGATCGTAGCTGATATAAAATAATGATTCTTAATCTGTCATAAAGATCGTGGGAAAGGGTAAATCACATTCCTGTAAGGGCATATTCTTGTGATAGTAAGAGTGTGTGGAACAGTAAATGATTCTAGTTGTTAAAATTTAAACCGTGGTTATTGTAAGAAAAGACATATTACGAAAGAATCCTTGCAAAAGAGGACGGTCGATGGTGATTGCGATCCATCCTTATCGCCTTACTCATACACAGGGTCCGGGTCTTTTGGGCGTGAGATTCTAATGCGTGAGACTTTAGGGTGTGGGACTCTAGAGTGTGAGACTCTAGGGTGTGAGACTCTAGGGTGTGAGACTCTAGGGTGTGAGACTCTAGGGTGTGAGACTCTAGAGTGTGAGACTCCGGACACCTCAGTCCTCTATCCGCTAACTAATAAATAATATACTGTAAGGGTGTAAAATTAGAAAATTTTAGGAAACTTATACACTTTTAAACAACATCTCAATTCTCATTAGCAAACAGAACAAACCTGCTGCTTTCTTCGCTACAAACCACCAAACAAGGAGTAATGATAACGTACCATGTTCATACTTTGTTTAAAGTGCGGGAACACAGCAGGAACACTCTCTACACACTCCTATACTCCAGGGTATACAATGTGTATACTCCAGGGTATACTCCTATACTCCAGGGTATACTCCCTATACTCCAGGGTATACAATGTGTATACTCTCTACACACTCCTATACTCCAGGGTATACTCCCTATACTCCAGGGTATACAATGTGTATACTCTCTACGCACTCCTATACTCCAGGGTATACAATGTGTATACTCCAGGGTATACTTCAGGGTATACTCCAGGGTATACAATGTGTATTGTAGAAACTGCTCCCTCCCCTGGGTCTAATAAGAGAATACAGTGCAATTAAGTTATTACAGTGTAATTAGAGTACAATGTAATTACATTTGTACACTGTAATTACATTTGTACACGGTATTGATACCATCCTGTACTATCGTTATCCCATTATTATTGGTATGTGGGGGTAAAGTCCATTTCCTGGTGGTTTAGAATACCGGAACGTTGCCGGCATCTTTGCTCTAAACTTGACCCCAATGTTCGGCATAGAAAATTTGTTCAGTGTCCAATAATGTCTAGATTAATGCCCGAGAAAGAGATGCATTTACAGTTTCTGCTGCTCACAACTCCACTGCGACCAAGTGTAATACACCAACTATATACACCTTGTATTCGGACTGCATCGTGTCATTATTTTCACGAACATTAGCCCCCATTATAAGCTCGTCCCTCATGTCCCTTTAGCGAGCCTCACAGAGCTGTTAACGAGCCTCACAGAGCAGTCAGTGCGTGTACAACATGACAGTAAACACGTGCTCCCCCCTCATTAGTCAGACACTCCTCTCAATGTGAAATTACCATCTCTTCCAGGTCTCATCATTCAGATTGAACTTTGCTCCAGGTTTAAATGTACGTTATCATATCATTGTATTGGAGCACGATACAGGCTACAGCTTCAATACTTTATTGTTGATAAAAACGGTCTTTTCCTTACAATTTGGTTCAGGAAGGTGGCAAGGGAAAGTACTTCAAATTGAATACGTGATTAAGAATTGCAATTACAATGTCTCAATGTTCCTCTATATAATCTCCCATAAATTTAGATTTCCTAGTTCTCCAACTATAAACTCCTGCTGTACTAAAACCAAAAAGGGTAACCTGCCATCCAATAGGCCCACTCCTAAGTATCCCCATATAGTATAAACAATTTCCCACTCTCTCTAGCAATCTCTAAACAATTCCTAAACTATCCTCCTTGTATGTAACCAAAACAGAGGTGTTAAAATGAACCCTCTGATAATCAAAACAGAGATGTTAAAATGAACTCTCTGCTCCCCAAAACAGAGGTGTTTGGGTGTAATCAGTTTTACACATAGCTATTGTGTAAAAATTACACTAGCGTAATAATTCGGAACCCCCGGTCCCCCCCCCCCCCCCCTCAGCTGATTACGTAATATGTGAACGACCCCTCAACTTAAAATATAGAAACCAACGTTAATCAAGATCAGAATATAAACAGTTTCAAGTCTATTGCCATTAGGGCTCCACTTCTCGCGATCTCCTCTGCTCATCTGTTGCTCCGTCTTCCCTTCGTATTCTTCTCCGTCCTTCTTCACGGTCCTTTCTTATCAGGCGTCTATCTTTACTGTGTCCACCGATTCATTGTTGTAATAAAGTGTTAGACTATGACCGAAAATGTCATTTTGGCAACTGCCAAAATGACTATACAACATTGTCACATTGTATTGGACATAGCTATCTAGCTTCAATAATCAATACCTTTTCATCACATTGTAAAGCAGCGCATCTCATTGGTTTTGACTCTTAAAGTATTTGTGTAACCTATTTCACAACTAACTGTTCGGACAAGAACAATAGTGAAAGTATGTGTGTAACCTATTTCACAACTAACTGTTCGGACAAGAACAATAGTGAAAGTATGTGTGTAACCTATTTCAACACTAACTGTTCGGACAAGAACAATAGTGACTAGTGAGTTCCGGGGAAACACAACTGTGTTGAACACTTCACAGACAATAAAAGCAGTTATTTAGAATAAAGGTTAAATGTAGTTATAATTACAAGTACAAAACCCACCAATAATTTTCATCGTAATCAACCGAAAAAGTTAATCTGCATGCGTATTCTGTCTTCTTCACTAGTTTGTCCATCGTCCAATGGGCTCTATTTCATTCAATACTCGTACTATCCACTTCATTCAAAAAGTTTTAGAATTCTCAAATCAGCCTGAACTTTCAAAAGCAAACGCTAATAAGGTCTAAATTAAGTCCCAGTAGCCTCGCATGTGAGTGTGCACTAATTCAACACAATCTCATGTCTGTGATTATTGATCATGTGACACTAATTAAAGTAGCTAGGTGTATTAACTAAGTGTACTAATCAAAGTAATTATGTTATTAAAGGATCTGTTTGAGTGTTTGTCTCCCTATAATAACCCTGTTGACACTCGAGATGTACTCTCACTATCTTACTTGGTACACAGGAGCTGTGCTTTAGTTCACCGGTCACATGTGGTAGGTTTCAGCAACAGATAGGTTTCTGGTTACTTCACAGGTCTTCTATCTGTACTCCTGTTTTATCAGACATGTCTGATTTCCTCTTCTACTCGAGTGTGATCGCACTCCAGGTTTTGTAGTAATGAGTAACACTAAAAGTTTTGAGAAGGGAGTGGTCACACAAGCTAAGTACAAGTACAGCTCAACATTCCAGGTATTAAAACACCGTGAAATGAGTATAATTGAGTGATTAGCAGTGATCTGTTGTTATTATCAGAGAGAACAGCACGCACAACACCTGGTGGAGTATGACAGAGTGCTACCTCCTGGAGAAGTGTGGAGTGCAGCTGTAGCCGCCCCACTCGTAGAGTAGACAGTGTCAGCAGGCACCCCTCAATTAGGTTGTGTAGTAGATACCCGACCCCTCAATAACATTTAGCAATACTGCAGTTTGCTAGTAATGTAAATTAGGGATTAATTATAAGCGGATGTTTACAATGCTCATCAAAATAGTTTGGTAAACATGCTAGCAATTAGCATATCCTTCATGAATACTTTCATTAATAACCGCCGGTTTACATACATATTTATTAACGTGAATTATTGAATAGAAATATAGACCACCGGTTTACTTTAAATATTGTGTCCCAATATACTGCCCAGACATATTATGATAGCGGCTTAAGATATTGCAAAACAAACCCCAGTCAACAGTCAACGTGTAATCAATAAGTTCAACCATCTGTACAGTACAGTTACTTTTAGAATCACGTGTACTTTCATCTCTCCTCGGTAAGCAAGTTTTGACTTTTGGTTATTTTATTTACTCTTGGTCTTTTACTGTAAACATTCTTCACGTCAAACGTACCATACCTATTATTATGCGAATCAAGGCTAAAGAAGTAATACTGGGTGCGCACATCTCCAACAGTTTCAACATGGTTAATGTATACATGTAATTAGTGAGCCACTCTAAACATGATAATGAAACGTAAGAGAAAATGTCTAGACTTTGGTGCGATCCCTTCAACCATAAAGTTAAGGTCTTAGAGTGCATTTTACAAACATTGCTGAATTGTCTGAATTCCGTTGGCTTTGTCGTTACTTAGATCGAATAGACATTAGACACGTTGAAATTTTAAATACATGTGATTTTCCCAGCGAAAGATTATCCTGAATTCTAATTACGCGACTGATATCCTTGGTAATTGATCTTGGCTCGTGTCATCAGTTTTACGAGAATTAGATTCTAGTGCAGTCAGTGCAAATGGGGTAAGCATTTGCAAAATTACTGGTTTACTCGCAATCAGATATAGATAAGACACGTTCACCTTTCACTAATTCAATTTTGGAGAAATTCCGACAGGAGTTGGAATGGATGCGAAATGCGAATGCCCAGACCTTGAAATATAATCTATTAATAGAGGCAATTTATTCTCAATATTTATGGCACGCTGGCCCCCATCTATATCTGACCGTTTTAGAGTGGTTCGGTGTTTGGTAAATAATGATTGCAGTAGTTGCTATGAAAGGAACCCAATAATATTAAATCTTTTACATACGTGCCCACGCGGTGTCATTGTGTGTGTTGGACACAGCGCATACACGTGTGTTTATGCGTGCCGCGCGCTTGATCCGAAAATTAACTTATTTAGAAGATATTGACAAATAATTTTGATGTCTCAAGAGTATGAAGTATGAATTGTATCGGATATTTAATAGCACATTGAGCTTATCCCACATCACAACATTGTATTGACCTCCGGTCGAGCTATGCGACAAGTTGTGTCTTCGGCGATACAAAACCAAACCAAAAATCAAAGACAAGATGGGGATCCAGGTTATTATGTAATACCTATCCCAGACAATTCATAACTCTAAACTCATAACAGTCAAATTTATGCTTTATCATTGGCAGAATAACATGACAAATCAGACCACCGATCAAATGGCTGATTTTTTATCATTTATGCATTAGATTATTGGTTACTATAACAGTCCACAACTACAGGTTATGCAGCCATTCTGCAATAATCGAAACACTATAAATTCGAAACATGAATTTTAAATAGCTAAAATTCTATGAACAAATGATAAATCATCGTATGTCAATGTCTCTTGATTAAAACTAAACTGATATAGTATGCTATCAAAGTCTTACGACGATGAAAATATAGCGATCAAACCACTAACATCTAACGTTATAAATTACGTAATTAACAAAAGTATGGTATCAAATTATAATTATTACACTGCATTAATCACCGAATCCCCACTAGTGGTCGATGAACTGTTCAAAATCAAATGTTAGAATATTTATGTTGAACGATAGATACGAAGAATGTCAGAGACCTCAGCCCGACAAACTGGACAATGATGGCCGGCCACTTTTAGGGCTCTGGCACAGCTGAAACAGCAACACAGATGTCCACAGCGGTAGAGGACAGTATCACATGGGTATTCCAGACAGACTACACATGTACCTTCTTTCACTTGCTTGGTTGGTTTTGCCGGCTCAACTGAAATTAGAAAATATCGATTACATTCTTTGAAACGAAAATTTTATAGCGGTGGGGTGGCCGAGTGGTCTAAGGCGCTACGTTCAGGTCGTAGTCTACTATGTAGGCGCGGGTTCGAATCCCGCCTCCACCTGCTTTTTGAATAACATTGACAGCTTGAAAGATTTATTTGTGTGACAATATTGAAATACGGTTTGTGTAATCGGAAGCACATTTCCGCCAGTGGTGGGGTGGCCGAGTGGTCTAAGGCGCTACGTTCAGGTCGTAGTCTACTATGTAGGCGCGGGTTCGAATCCCGCCTCCACCTCTTTTTTAATAACATTCACAGTTTGAAAGATTTATTTGTGTGACAATATTCAAATACGGTTTGTGTAATCGCAAGCACATTTCATCCAGTGGTGGGGTGGCCGAGTGGTCTAAGGCGCTACGTTCAGGTCGTAGTCTACTATGTAGGCGCGGGTTCGAATCCCGCCTCCACCTCTTTTTGAATCATATTCACAGATTGAAAGATTTTGGGTGTAGTGAGTGGGAATATGAACTAATTAGGGTCAGTAATATTTAACTTAAACGTCAGTAACATTTGTGAAACTTGACACCTATATAATTGGAATATCTCATCACAGAAGTCACATTCAACTGAATACTTATGTAGACAAATTTCACCTGTGGAACTTCTCATCATGGCGCTAACTTCTTGTCTGACAGCTCGCTGCATTTCCAACTGTGTGTCGACCAGCAGTTTTAACATGCCCTTCATCTCCTTCATCTCTATTGACATGACGTGGATCTGTGGTAAAATCTTTTGTTTAGTTAAAACCATATCAACCATTAAATCCTTCGTGGACAAGACTG
The DNA here is from genome assembly GCF_026151205.1 of Bolinopsis microptera. Lineage (NCBI taxonomy): Eukaryota > Metazoa > Ctenophora > Tentaculata > Lobata > Bolinopsidae > Bolinopsis > Bolinopsis microptera. The sequence goes on along the minus strand of NC_087072.1, from coordinate 6,995,922 downwards.
TTCAGTATTTAAGAACATAATTGCTTTTGAAGTGTTAATTCCATTTTCTAAGCCTCGTAAGTATATCCAACCAAATGTGTGAACAATATTGAATATTAGAAGTTTACTAATAACAAAATGTAACACGTTAACAGTGAGACAATATAATCAATATCATGACGGTAAAAGAGTAATAATTAGTATTCACTAACCTGTCTCTCGATTTCAGGGATTCTTCTAGAAGATGAAGGTTCGACAAGGGGTCTCACATGAGGTGTGCCCGTGAACGGGTTTATAGCCGGCTGAGCTTGTTGTCCAGAGGCTCCGGGTTGAGGTTGAGGTTGTGGTGCTGCCTGAGCTCTGCCTCTGGGTCGGGGCTCTACTCCAGCTCTCACTAATCTCCGCTGTTAGGAGAGGGGTTCAGTTTAGTGTGGTGCGACTAAGATAGTCCAACATATAACAGCCCTTATTTGATATGACATAAAATTTTGACGTTAATAATGGATAAGTATAGTTTTGACGTAGTTTACTCAAGAGCCATGCGACTACTTACCACTTACTGACCGGAAACATCAAATATAGTACAAACAAAATGTAAGAAAAGTTGCTAGCGATCTCGATGATCAATTCTAATAATAACCTCAATTTTCTGTAAGTGTGATTTTGACCCAAAATGGCATAAAATGTAGAACACCCAAGCAATAGCCTTGGACGATTCCATTGTAATGTCAATTTTTAAACAAAGTGTACTGGTCATTATTCATTAGCTTGCATTAAGAGAGTTTTTATCGAAGCGCTTGTTTTAAGCGTATAAACTGCCGGAGCCGTGGAATAGCTGATGAGCTTATCAACCTGGTCTTCAGACCTTTAGCCTGATCCCATAGTCCTTAATCATGTTAATGGTACTCTCCAATACTGACTATCATACCCAGTGGCGTAACGTAACCATCACCACCCCTTCTCAGATCAAAAAATCAGGCCCTTTGTTACGCCACTGATCATATCATTTGAATCGGAGCTTATAGCATTAGCCATGAGCACTGATAGCGACACATTTTCTACTCAGCATATTGATGAGCAGATATCAGCGGTTTGATAGCAAGCTAAACATACTATCTATCACCCAGGGTCCCTGCACGCTATGATGTACAGGGACCGTTAGTTTCGTGTCTAATATCAGCATACTTCGTCTTGTGGTCGATTACCCGTCTTACATCCGTGTCCTTCAACATTCATGATTTTGGTTAATAACAATGACCGTGGCGCATGAGACGAGGGATAGTGCCAACTTTTAAACAATCCATATAAGGTTGTTTTTTGCAGTACATTTTAACAATATATTTGTGACAATATGAAAGTATTGATCAAAAACCTAAAGATTAATTAATGTGTATGCGTCTTTATCAATTCGATTGATCAATACCATATTTGGTTTTTTTTCTATTGCTACGTAGTACTTCTAGGTCAACTTTTTAAGTATTTGTTAAAGCGAATGAGAGAATTCACAAGTTGTATCAACCGATTATGGTATTTTTTATTCGTTGTTAACCTATTCAACCAATCTTTTAATCAACCAATGAAGACACATATATACAATAAATCATTGTTAGATAATAAATATTATCTCCTGACTACTTGATATATCAAATGCTTACCTCTATGTGAAGTTCGAGAACATTTCTAAAAGTGCTATGAAGAACATCGGATACAAGTCGTCGCTGGAAAAGCTCCTCTACGTCCGAGATAGCGTAATCAAACTGTCCTGAAAGAATTAACAAGTTTATACAATCTCACAAACTGTACAACCTTTCTGGAATCTGATACATTCTCTTCGAGCCATAAACCGGCATAATAACTCATGACTCATAGGGTTGATCACGAATGATTGGTGGATGATATGTTAATCATTCTCGATTTGTCCATCATGAAAACGAGTGTCCAGAATACAATCCAGATCAGCCTCTCTTCAGAGTGTTAAATCTCGCAGTTGTACAGTAAACACGTAACACACGCCGTACTGCAATCGTCATCAACATGAGGAACGTGCACATGGCCATGTGGAGAGCTACCAAGATGTACAAGGTAGCTAGTGTAGTGTAGGGACGCTTGTTAACGTGTCAGTTCTCTCCTCAGTTTTGTGTACTATTCCGATATGAAGTTACTGGTGGTCATCTTATCTCTTCTTCTTGTAAGTATTTTCCCAATTGTTGTTTTTTTACTTCACCTCACTATTCTATTCCTCATAGAAATTGCGCTTTTGTGCCCACTATGAGCTATCATTAACTGTGCTGCCTTGTTTTGAATAACCGTCTGGTTTTCAGGTTGATGCCACTCTAGGACAATCAGGAGACGCAGCAAAAGTGGAGCTGGATGAACCGCAAATCAACAAATACTTCACACAAGCGGACGAAGATAAGAACGGACAACTGGACAAGGATGAAGTTCCTAAGTGGGTCCGTAAGATGGTGGACGTTCACATCAAGGAGAACGTCCCTGCTGCCAAGGACGAGTTCCGAACAGTCGACAATAACAGGGATAAGATAGTGACCTGGGAGGAGTACCGGATAATGATGCAGAACCTCGGGGAGGGGGACCCCGATCACGTGGTCTACTCGGACAAGGAGCAGAAACACAAGTTTAGGACAGCTGATGAGAACGGGGATGGGGTTCTCAACCAGATCGAGTACATTGCTTTCAAGAATCCCATGACGACCGACTACGTGCTGACTAGGATAGCTCAAGAACTGCTGGAGGATTTTGATAAAGGTAAAGATGGAAAGGTTTCTATGTCCGAGTTTGTTCACCACGAGGCTTCTAGAGATGGTGACAAGGATGATAAAGAGATTGATAAGTTGAGGAGAACAGAGTTTAGAGCGTCGATGGACAAGAACGACGATGGAGACCTCGATCTAGGTGAAATTAAAGAATATCTCAATCCAAGAGGTGTGAACTTTGTTACGAACGAAGCGAGACACATGATGCATGAAGCTGACACTAACAATGACAATAAGCTTAGTTTGAAGGAAATAAAGGAGAACTATCTTCATTTCCAGCACCATAAAAATAACCCTGTCATAAGAGCTATTCACGACGAGTTCTGATCCACCAAGATATATAGAACTATATTTTCAACTATATGATTGAATGTAACAACAATTTTTATCAAACTCGTTTTGGACGGTATCTATTAACAAATCTGCCTTCTCCTGATATAACACCTTGTAGGTGAAGGCCATTTTGTTATGTTACATAAACTTTAGCTTTGATAAATTTCAAATGTTCAATGTTTTATTTTTAATGTACTGACAAAATTTATATACTACTCGTACACTACTCGTATTTCTTGCCTGAAAACACTTTAACAACTGCATAACACAATTTACTTACTATTTGCAAAGTCTGGCGGCTCATATTGTTCGGCGGCTTGTAGAGCGGCTTGGCTCATATGAGCGGCTACAGTTTCCCTCTCTAGTCGGGCAGCAGTAGATTCGTTTGGAGGGAGAGCTCCAGGAACTGGTGGAGCTGGAGGTACTCTAGGTGCCCCAGGTGGTGGTGGGGGTGGGAGTGGGCCCGTTCTGGTACTAGGCTGGAAGTTATCAAGTTAGAAATTTATACCGAGTATGAACTTCATCGATCTATACAAGAATAGAGACTCTAAGCGATGCAAAATCTAACATTTAGTGATTTAACTTACCGTGCTTCTTGTAGTTGGCTGGGGAGGAGCTCGGAGAGAGTTTTCTAGGAGTGTTCTAAACCGGGTGTTCAGGAGGTTCCCTACAGACCTGTTTCTTGTTAACAGTTCTAATTCATTCTGTACTCCCTGAACCATTTTATTACTCATGGTCATTTATTGGAACTACAGTACACATCAGGTCTATGAAAATGTCATGATCCCTTTGATCAGTTGTAGCCTAGATACGTATCCCCATGCATTCCAGCTTCACAAAACGGTTGAAAACTCACCTCAGATCGAGGAGCTCGGATAGTATCATTCTGATCCCTTGTAAAGAACTCCTCGAGTTGTTGGGCGGTCTCCCCAGTGCTCACCGCTCTGTCTCCGTGTTGTATCCTCCTCAACTCGAACATTCTCTCTCTGCGGGATAAGGAAGTGAAAATAGGCCTTGGGTGGATGGATATGTATTTTAATATACGTGTATAAGAGTTTGTTTTGTGACACTAGATAATCATAACTTCCTATTTCCCTCCGGCTTTGCCGGGTAAAACTTACCCTTTGGGTAACTCTCCAACATCCTTCAATTTATCTAAATCTGGCTCGACTGGATTGATTTGTATCGGCGGTGGTGGATCAGGGAAGGGCATCTGAAAGTCATTAACCGCGCCCATATTTTGAAATTTGTCTCTGATCTCAGTAAAATTAAACTCTGCTATGGATTTTTCTGGATAGCTCTGACGTCGAGAATCCCTTTTAGGCTTTGAAAAATAATCTCGAAGATCAGATATTCGATCAGACGGCTTATGACAATAGGTTACTATGCCAGGAGATGAAGTCTGATGATTGAAGTACCGCTGTAGTTTAACAGCCACCAACGGCTCAGAAAGTTGCTGACGATGTAGATTTGCTTTCCCTCTCCAAAACGAGGGGATGAATAGAAAAGCAAGTGTTACAATAAGCAAATACACGGCTACACAGGAGTGCTCTAATGTTATTGATCGTAATACAGCAGTTAACCAGTTAGACAGATATAGCATCGCCCTCGGCTCTTATCTACACGTGCGGTACTAAACTAGCACGTGCAACTAGACACATTACACCGCAACCAGGAACGAAGAGCTATGAAATTTTGGAGAGTAATAATGTGAGGCTCGACAGTACACGTCTCTCTCTTTTAGTATGAGATTGCAATGTGGTCCCTAGTTCATTGCAGAACAATGAACTAGGGACCACATTGCTCAGGGCTGGTATTAAGCGTTTACATGATTCATGAGAGTGTGGAACCTGCTCCAGGGCTCAATGAACTCTCTCTCTCTCTGAAGCTGAGCCCCCGTTAAACCGTTACCTCATTATATTCGTGTGAGGGCAGATGTAGCAATTGAAATACAGACACTTTGTGACTATAGGAGTGTGGGGCCACGGTCATTTGCCTAGACTGTAGGTTACAAGCTAAATTTACATGAATAATCATGGCGATGCAGATTGTAATATTTGAAAACTACTGGCATTTGTCACTTTTAAACAGAGCTATTGTCTAGGAAATTACAATGGTAAGTTTTTCAAGAAACCCCTTTCCCCCTTCGATCGATGTTAAAATAACTTAAAATATAACTTAAAACATACATACATAAATATAATCCATACATGCATTTTATAATAATATCATGTCAGATTAAAATTCGGTTGTCATAATATAACATTATGAATTATCTACTTACATCCTCATTCTGTCCACAATTCCTGAAACTACATTGTTGATAGCGTCGGACGCCTCTGAAGACACCTGAAATAATAATCATAACAACGGGAATTTCCCATTTACGATTTATTATAAAATAACGATCGATGTTAGATGATGTCATGGTAACATCCATTACTGTGTCCATGAACAAATATTAACATACATCCAATGTGAGATTTGCATAATATATATAATCTTGTGATTATTCTATGATTCGGTAGAATGGTAAATGCAATGTGAGAACTGAATCGTTCATCTCACAATAGTGATAGTTGTTGCCCTAGAAACGCAACTCTCTCTTGGACTATAAAGCTAATTTAAAACCTTCTGCCTTATCACATAAGGAATGACATGATCCATAGTTCATCATTACGTGATCCAATTCTCCATCACCTGATCTTCATTGAGATACAGTCACCAGATCCACATGGCTCACTTTACGTGATCCGACAAGTTGGATCATCATCAATGAACCTGCTCACGTCACCTCGCAACTTGAAACGTGAGAATACACGTAGTGTGTGGATCATGTCGTTTGGAACTGAACACCAACATGCAATCGGCCGTCTCATTAACAAGACCATGTGACGTGGCTGCAGTCGTCAGCCGTGTTAATGACCCATTGGGGCTGTTGATCATGCAATAACAAGGTCTGGTACTAGACGGTATATAAACGCCCCCCACTTCACCACCCTATCCTATTCTTCTTGTTCACACCTTATTTCTACTATCAACTCCAATATGGCTCATCAATTCCTCGACCAACCCTTCTCCCCGTCCCTCAACAAGTCCCGCCGGATGTCTCTACCCCACAAGTTCCCACCAGCTGAACGAGAAGCGCTCTACCATTGTTCCAAGAAGGACGGAGAGATCAGACCTTCTGTTGTCATCCACTACATGCCTCACCGAACCTTCGAGACTCCCATCCTCTGCACATGCGTCCCTGCCATGGAATCTAAAATAACTAACCCAGTTACCACCGCTGCTCCTGAACCTGCTAAAGCTAACCACGTCTCCGTCTTTCGCAGCAAGTCCAACGCACAACTCAATGCCTTAAAACCCATACTTATGAAGAGGGAACTACGAATGAGCAAATCAACTAGTAATCTCACGAACACTACCAAGAACAGAGTCCGGATTCGACAACCTACCATAGTGAACCTGACGACCCAGTCTGAACGCCCTTTCCTGAAGAGCAATACCAGACCTGATAAACCTGCAGACCACGTCACCAGCAGCTGGACTCTAAACATGACCCGACGGAAGTCCAACTCCTTCAAGCGCTTTATGATGAAACCCTACAAGAAGCTTAAGAGAAAACTGACGAAGAAGACCCTACACATTCAGATTTCTCCTGAGAAGAAGGAACCTTACTGCAGATTTGCTACTATCTCTGAGGACTTTCATACTGTGACCATTTGAATATATTTATGATCGTTGTTTCGTGTTGCATAATGACTAATCTGGTGTTGCATATTGATATAGTGTTGATATAGTGTTCATGTATACTGATTTGATATAAATACCATCTACTAAGTAGAAGTTTTTTGAAAAACGTTTATAATTTCTCTAAAAATGTCCCACAAACCTCTTCCCAATCAAGTGCAGTAGGAGGCTGCTCTAAGTTCAGCTGAGCAATATTAGCTCCGCTAACACTGTCAGGTGACATAGGACTGGATGCTGCCCCTGGTTCACCAACAGAAGTTCGAGTGCCTGATGTTGAGGCGGAGGGCCCTGAAGTAGGGGAGGCTGCAACCTCAAGTTGAACATCACTAGGTGTGGTAGGTGCTGGAAGGTTGAGGTTCAGGCTCTCTGGAACTTGCGGGTCAGACATTCTTTATGATTGAGAGAGCTTACAAAAGGTAAAACTTAGAACAGGGTTTGGAGAACAAGAGTCAACTGATTCTTTGTTGACAAGACCCCTCAGGCGCGATACTTCAGGTTATTCTTCTTGACAATGAAGCTGCTGATGATGTGAACTCGAACAAAGGCCCACGAGAAAGGCGACAAACTATTATTATATCCGCAAACACTCACAAACTATACAATCTTGTGTACTGCAGACGTGCACGGACGGTATTCAATTATGTCTTGTTATTGTATACAAGACAAGGTAATTAGCACTCGTGTCCACAAATTACCGGGTGCAAATTGTAACGGAAATCACACTAATACCAGATCTAGGTCGAAATTACTGAAAACCACCACAATTTGGCCCCAAAAGCGATAAACTGCAACCAAATACCGAGGTCGGGCGGTAGGAACAACTTTAACTTTCGCGTCGTTGGATGACATCAACACATAACGAGCTGAATTATATTGTAGGTATTAGATCACGGCGTGTTGTTCTGTGTTCACAACGCGTGTTATGTTACGAACGATGCGAGTAATGCGTGACCTATTGACCTGATAATTAGCTGTGTGTTGAGTAAGCAAGCTAATGTGTGCAGAATGATATCGGAAGAAAGTGGATGTTGTGTAGTGTTGCTTGCTGGCAGGAACTACTCATGAGGAGATGGACCTGCTCTAAGCTGCATGTTGAGTGATTAAGAGTACATTACTTTCATAGTACCTACTGCCGGTACTGTTGTGACATTTTTGTATCAAAAATATAATAATATCTATGTGGGGGTAGCTATTTGCATATAATTACAATTGGAGTAGAGATATTTGGAGTTTGGAAAGCGGTATCTATTTTCTAAGAATCATTAAGTCACGACAACATGTGGCATGATGTGGCAATGCGAACGAAGTATCGGATGTCAGCGATCAGTTGCTGCCAATTATCTCTTGGGTGACAGCCAACTGCTAAGTCAAGTTCAGTTACATATCTAGGATTCTACGGAAATCTTACTGACTGTAAGACAGGATTCCAAAGATTTAAGATATAAAACCGAGAAAATCTACTGAAACGATGTAGGTATGTTTAAAAAGATCGTGACTACCACTCTGAACATTACGCAAATGGAATAATGAGCGTTGCTGAGCCGCCTAGCTTAGTGAATTGCATCGTCATAATATGGCTCCAGCTACAGTACAAAGAGATAGCTGACGGTTCAAAAAGTACGACTACAGTCCCTGGGTTGTCCCTGGGTTGTCTTATTGTTTGCCAAAATTTAGTCACTCAATCACAAAAAGAAACCACAATTTAATAAAAACTAACATTGCAAATCGTTGACATTCCTCAGAATATAGTGCTGTAATTTCTTTGATATAATACATCGTATCATCATATACAGGCGTATAGTCTCGTGATTAATGTAGATCTAAAGATTTAATATGAATATTAATGACGTCTTATCTCTCTTTTGGTGTACCCTCAAGTACAGCATCACCCAACCCACATGACATATTAATCTTAAACACTGTGGTAATTACAAGTTAATTATAATGTAATTGAACAGCACAGTTTCGCAGGTAAACGCAATTTGAATGGGGGTGGCTTCCACTGATTCACGTCCATTATTGCTCATTCCATATTTCAGATAATTTGTTTGTTCTATCAGTTTGTTTTATCATGTTCAACTTCATCAGATAGTATTTTATTTATACGAATCACCTCATCCTCGATTTTGATTGTTTTCTTGCCTGTACTGAGCTGAGCTTCTTACCACCACCTTCAGGGAGTTCCCCATTCAATCCTATCATAGACTGCGGAGACTGCTTGTTGTACAATTCAACCAGGATATCAGCTTTGTGGTAGTCAGCCTCGACCATGTCTCTTATCCAGGGGAAGGCTTTTTGGTGTCCCTTCTCAACAAGGACTCCTTCTGCATGAGAGTAGACTTTCTGCCAGAACTCTTCCTTCTCGTTGTCTGTCAACTTCACAAAGTGCTGCCGAGATATGCACTCACTGAAGTAGGTCTCTGTAACCCGCACGTCTGTTTTTTTATCAAATATTGCCAAGTATCGGTAACCTCTCTCTTGGATAGACGTGTCTTCAGAGGTAATGGCTCTTTTGAGCAGCTCCTTGGCCTTTGAGAAGTCCTCCAGCTTACCGCACACTATGCCCAGTTCTAACAACGTCTCCAGGTTAGAATTGTAGCACTTTTTAGCAGCGTTTTCAAAGTGGCTCCGAACAAACTCCAACATCTCCGTTTCTCCCATATTGTTAGTTTTCAGAACCCCGGGTCCTACAGTAGCTAAACTGACGGCAGATGGTAAATCTTTAATCTTGTCTGTTTCCATGTCTTCTGTGAGGTCGGGCAACTTGGTCAGATCCATACCTGCTGATTTGATAGCCAGAGTCAGGGATCTCTTCACAAAGGTCTTCCTCTTCTTGGAGTCTTTGTACCACTTCAGGTATTGAGCCTTCCCTAGGAGATGATACGCCTCCGATGTGGGGGACATCTCCAGTGACTGCTCAAGAAGGCTTATTGCACCCAGATCATTCTCATAGTCATTTCTTGCTATTTTGATTTTAGCAAGATCCCGGTATGTTTTAGCGTTTAATGAGGACTCGTGTTCTTTGAGGAATGAACTTATTTGGGAGTCTAAGAGTTCATCAGTGTAAGCTTTGTTCTCAGCTTTGATTGTCAGCAACATGATAGTTGCTGGTAGAAAGCCGGGCTCGCTCAGAAGGACAATGTTGATGAGATTTGCTGCAACCTTTAGGTAGAAGTCCTTTCTGGAACGATTTTCATGGTACGAAATAGCAAGGAGGGTCGCTGCTAACCCAAAGTTAGCATTTAGATTAGTATTGTTGTACTTGAGAGCTGATTCGTACATCCTTTTAGCAGCATTATTCAGTCCAAATACATGATAAGCGTACCCGAGGTTAGTCTTAGCTTCACTCATGTAAATACTCTCCTTGGTGATCTGTAGAAAGTCCGCCGAGGAGGTCAGATTTATAAGTTTCTGGAGACATTCGTGTGCTTTTTCTGGAAGGTTCTGGCGGAGGTAACAGTGTGCCTGGTTTGCTATGCTGATAATGTTGTTCTCCTGGAGGGCTGACACCTCGTGGAAATATCTGAAATGTTATCAGATACAGTAACTATCATATATAATGTAGTTATCATAGTTATCATATTTATCATAGTTATCATAGTTATCATAGTTATCATAACCATTATTTTATTTAGTAAATATAATAGTATCCGTTCATAACTATTTTATTATTTACTAAGTTCTATCATAGTATCCGTTTATAACCATTTTATTATTTAGTAATGCAGGTACAGGTGCTTTGTTCAAATGCTTGGCAAACGTTTTAGATTTTCTGCATGAATTAATCAAGCAGTTTGTGAATGAGAATTGCAGTAATGTGGTAAACTTTCATCCCGAAGTTTAATTTCAATTATTGTTTTGTAAAGACGTGTATTGTTCAGTTTTAGGATTTATAAATTGAATAATGAATAGCTATTATTTAAAGTCAAAGTAAGAAAATTACCTGAAAGCATAACTGTAATTCCCTTGACACGCGAAGAGAAACCCTAGCAGATTGTATTGGGGTATCCTGTACTTTGGTGGAATGGAGTGAAGAGCCAGGATGACCTCGTCTAAGATGTGCCTGCAAATTGGGAGATTAAACTAAGTAAAACGTGGTTAGTTATTCATACAGGAAACCATGCGACATGTGCTTGCATACAGGCCACAGGAATATTATATTAAGTAAAAACGTAAAGGAAATCACATGATAATAGGTCTCTGGTCTGGCAACAGATGATTTAAATTTAAGACTTAAAAAGTAAAAGTTAACTTGGAATTAAGAAGTAAAAGTACAATAGTGAATAGATCAGACTTGGCTACTTGGTGGTCACATAAAAAGTTAGCATTGACCACTGTCCGACTGAAAGCCGGCAAATTTACCACACACTTAAACTTTTTACTGTACAAAGATGCCACGTGGCCAGTATGTGGTTACCTGAATCTCAGAGAAGATCCTGGAAGTCCGAGAGTAAAATGAGATGGGAAGAACCTGATGAACTGTTGGAGCTCATCGCAGGAGTATTTCTGTCTCTCAACGGGCTTGATTACTGGAGGAAGGGCGGGCTGAAAGGGAAACGGTGTTAAATTAGATCAGATTTGAAAACTCAATACTCACTTAGTTTTCTCATTTGAATCCTAGGTTATTACTGCACGGATACTAAGATTATATCGAGCAAAAAGAGGGAGATTAATATCCCAGGCAAGAAGGTTCGAGGAAGAAACTTGCCTTTCTTGGTTCAAATCGGTGCAGAAGGTGTTCAAACCCTTTTAAGCTCTGTAACCTTTGATTGAAACTGTGCGGAACTTGATTTTGCTGGAAGCCCTCGAAGTTACGTGAACTTCGTACGGCTGATCGCTCTCTCGAGATTGAACGCATCATCAAGGACACAACATTGAAACTCGCTGGAAAATTAATACTATAAAGAACTACAGCTCATATGAAATCCATGTTGACCGTAACGTGTAGAACTAAAAATGCCGCTTAAAAACTTTCGTCATTTCCAATCATCTCGGCAAGGTGGCAAGTCTCTAGAGGACAAACATTCACAGTTCACTTCAACATCACGATTGTTGACGTTAAATTTGAAGCACGTACATTTAACTTGAAGTAGTTAAAGTTATTTCTAAAACAATGGTGATGTGGTAAAAAGTGAGGATCACGTAGCAAACTGTCTGAGTCCAGTCTATTCGCTATGAAGCGTCAATAAAATATACTGTAATCAACGGGTTGTTATCAACCGATTCAGGTAAACATCTTGCCAAATAAAATTAAATTTATGGATTTACAATGAAAAATCATGCTATGTGATAATTAATTCTCGTAATTCAAGGACATGAAGTCCTATGCCGTTAAACCTCAATAAATTGGTAACCATGGCAACTATAAAATTACCAATGTGAATGATATAGACTGTGGGTATTGGGTATTGCAACCAAAGGGAGCGCTTTAATATAACGTGAAATTTGATCGATCATGATGATTTATAGGTTCGAAGTTTAACCATCAGGTACGCAAGTTTAACTGTGTCGTGACATCACAAATATGATACATGATGTACTATTTAATAATGAATAGCAAGTAAAGCTGTCTATTGATGGGGCTGTAGATGCGTCAACAGTTTCTTAAACTACTATAATTAAACTAATTCAACAATGTCAATGCAAATGATGTCAGTTATCGAAGAAACTCGTAAAGCTCGTTTAAATAGATCGCATCTCACAACCTGCAGTGCATGACGCTTCAGCTGAAGGACAATCACTTTGACTGCAGACAACACGTGTGAAGCACAGTATCTGTAGTCAAGGTAATCAGAAGTAACATGGAAGCGTAGCTTTACAAGGCTACAGCCGAGCAGTCTTGTAGTGCGATATATACTTAATCAGGAGACATGAGTACAACTGCAAGTATGCAGTCACGTTGCTTGGATTAACAATTGATAACTTATCAAGAGGCCGCAGAAAATTATTTGACTAAGGCAAATAAGGAATTATTTTCATTTCGCCATGACAAGACTCTTTGTGAAGATATGATACAAATTTTAACGAGGAATTTAAATACTTACATTTGTGAACTAAAATCGAAGTTCGAGAAATTGTGCACAAATTCACCGAATAACCGAATGATAAGCAAATTATTAACAAGACGATTTGATTACTTACCCGGATATGTTTTGACGGATGGTCGCTATTTGTAACGATGTTTTAAATTTAATAGTAGACAATAATCAATCATTTATTGTATTAGATTGTCATTGCAGACTTCTAGAATTAGTAGAAGCCGTGGGAAAATATTTTCACTCTCAATTGTGAGAAAATGATCTAACCTGAGTCCCAGATGAAGATTTGGTGAGCTGCATGATTCCTTCGCTATCAATCCTGCGCATATTATCGCTGACCTTATCTCTAAAACGCCCCGTGACCAAAATAGCAGCAAATAGTAACACTAACAGGTTCGTTGCACATGCAGTGTATAATGAACTGAAACGTGAATACGGAGCCAATTCAAGCAAACAAAGTTTCTTAGTGATGCGTTCCTGGCATAATTTTAACTTTAAACGCTTACTTTTTGTTTAACAGTTATCCATTATGTCGGTTAAATTGCTATCAATTACTACAAAGCAGTTATAAAATGCAGAAATGCGTAGGTCTACGTTTCTGCTTACCAACATTCATTGTCTACTAGATAAGTAGCTAACTTATAGTGCTTGTTACTTGAGATCATTGGTATTTCAAAACTGACAATTTTTTTATTGACTTGACTGTCGGCATTCCCCGGAAATACTGAAATAGAATAAAACGTTACGGTCGTCGGCGAGGAAGAACATCAATAACTTGAGTTAGACAATAAGTTGCAAAACCACGATAATTGTTACTGTTAGGCGTCTCACGGCTGTGCTGACATGATATGAATTCTGCTACAAATTTTAAATTGTACCTACAGTATCTTCATTAAATAATATTCACTTCAATCTTCATGTCGGATATAACGACAACAGGCGGTCACAGCTTTTTAATCCCCAGTGATCTGTTATATTACTGTTAGTAATATTCTCATTTCTCGATCATCGATGACAATGTGTTCTTTGATCTGTTATTATTGTCCCCCTTTAAATGAAAATCGGAGACGGTAAGTTTAAACAATGAAAGATACAGTAACCCATATTAATATAGTTATACGGATACTTGGTCAGGAGCTACTCTGAAACGATAAACGATAAACGCCACTTTAACTCTACTTCCACTATGCTGCCACTTCACCGACCATCATGACTGACTATACCTCCATTTTGCATTTACCATACCACATACACACGATCCCGTGGCGAGCGTGCTAAATCACTCTACAGTCGATCTTCGAAATTTTTCTAAAAGGCCCCCCGACAGTTGAGACCATCATGGTTCGATGTATTTTCGGACGCTGATTCCGAATCACCCCCCATGACATAGGGTTAAAATGCTCCCCTAGCGAGATATTGGCGAAAAACTGTCTTGATCACGTGATATGACCATATACGGAAGTTAGTCTAATTTCTCGTTAGGGTTAGGGTTTCAGCATATGCTTTTGTTAAAGATTGGGTTAGGGTTAGGGTTGGGATCAGATTAGAGGGCTATGATTTCGAATAGTCATTCAGGGCCACCAAGAGAACGTGTTTAAAAAGTCACGTGACAGTCGAGTGTAGAGTGATTAATCATCATCCATCCCGTGGTCCTTATTTTGAAAGACAGGAGTAGGACTGTATGGTTTGGAAACAAATATTGGAGTAGTGCGCTCCGCATTCTTCTCGAGGTAAGTGCTACGAAGAAGCACGCGCCGGGTTAGTCCATTAACAATGGACAAGTACATTGGACAAGTACATTAACAATGGACATAAGTACATTGTACATTGGAGATTTGATTCACGATGTCAATCCTTCGCATCTCGCCGATCTACAGAAGGTTGCAAGAAGATTTAACGGGTGATACTCGTAAAATATTTGTTCCAGGACCGTCGACGAGTCCAACTCGGCGCGCGTCCTGGTAGGTTGTAAACCTACAAATAGATCATTGTACACTCAAAAATGGGCGCGATTAGATTTGGAATTGCTCTTACCATGACCTTTGTGCTTGCAGTAGCTCCCACCCGCCATAACTATAAATTAACGTTTTATGCAAGCCTGTCACGTACGTGCGCGCGTATTATTTGACAAAAATAGTTTTTTGCTCGATCATACCTCCTCAGCTGAATTATTAATAACATTTTATTTTATGTCATGACTTCATGAGTTTCACATAGCCATGTGCCTACGCGTACTGCGTGACGCGCCTACGCGTACTGCGTGACGCGCCTACGCGTACTGCGTGACGCGCCTACGGCGGTCGCGCGCTACTGCAAGCGAGAGGGCTCTGGTTAGAGCAATTCATGAGTTGTTCTAACTAAATTGCGGAAAGCCCTGGTCGCGCTTGCAGTAGCGTGCACGCCCAGTAGTACAATAAAAAAGCACCTATGCTCATGCTTACTCATTACTTGTCATACGTTGTATGACCCGCCGCGCACGAAGTGCGCAGCTCCCCCTGTATCGTCGAAGACTATAGTGAAGTGACCGTAGTGAAGCGACCGTGGGGGTCACCACGTGATACAACTCATTACTGGACTGATTAAATTGCTCTATAGTCTATCCAGAGCTTCACATAGCATAGCCATGTGTATACGCGTACTGCGTGACGCGCTTGTTTTACAAGTAGAATAATATACTCCCGTGCCGCCTTCGGCGGTCGCGCGCTACTGCAACATGCAAGCGAGAGGGCTTTGGTTAGAGCAAATCCAGAGCCCTCTCGCTTGTGAAACAAGCGCGTCACGCAGTACGCGTAGACTTTGTAGCGCGATGCACTACTGGGTCGCGCGCGCATCAAATAATGCTTCTCTTCGGTAGATCGGCGAGATGCACCACTGTGCCTCACCGAGCTGCGAAGGATTGACATCGTGAATCAAGCGTAGACTCATGGCTTGTATCACGCCGTGACCCTCACGGTCGTTTCACTATGGTGCAGAGTTTCTACGATACAGGGGAGCCGCGCACTTACCTGAGGACCCCAGGCTATTATGTTCATTAACATATATAACCAAATAAATATTTGGCGGAATGACAGGCTGAGCGCGGCCCAGTAACCGCGCACCCGTGCGCGGCGGGTCATACAATGTATGATAACTCATGGCTAGGTGAACTAATTATATTAGGTGAATGTAAGGAAGCCAGGGTGATTCGTAATTTGTCCATTGTTAATAAACTTGCCAAGCGCGCACTACTTTGTAGCGCTTGCCGGTTGCATCGGGCTACTATTTCGAGAAGAAAGCGGCGCGCGCTACTTCGAAGAAATTTAGACGACCGGGCCCACAGTGCATCAGGGCCTTTTCACAGGAAATAAACGTTTATGAATATCAAGTACGTACGCGCACATGTCTAAGGTTAATCACACCCCTCAAATTACCTGGGGACCCTTGTCATACGTTGTATGACCCGCCGCGCACGAGTGCGCGGCTCATATGTAACACCCTGAATCGATATTTCTGCGACATGGTCATGAGAAAGTTTCAAAAACCAGGTTTTAGTGGTTGCCCAATGCCCTTATTGGGCCCTTATCATCTTCCACTTTTTAAAGGTTCACCGCAAATGCTCTCGACCGAATCCAATCGTTTTGAAAGGTGGCAAGGTAACTCGGACATCATTGCATTTGCCTTCTTATTTGATGCTATCATATGCAGAATAAAAATTCATTTTCTTGTCATCGTGACGTCATCAGATTCTGTCAGTATTTCAGTAATCAGTCAAGATCAAAGATGGTTAGGTTAAGTTTCATTGCATGAACAGTGTCGAGTTGATTTTACTAAAATGCATCCCCAGAGGGCACCCAAATCCATGTTCTCGTGTCGGTCTATCTTGTTCCATCTTTAAAAATACGTCTGCAACATGCGCTTATCCACTAGTTAGTAACGCGCGAAAAACGTGACAAGCGCGCACATGTGTGCGCGCAAGGCACCTTCTCGTACACGCCATGTTCGAGAAGGGGCCTTACGAAAAATATATGTTTTTAGCTTATATTTTCTTCGTAAGGCCCCTTTAGGCATTCATTATTGCATCTAAATTATTTCACTTGCATTAGGTTTAGAAATTTATTCTCTGGTTAACAGATTTCAAATGTTTAATTAATTTGTAGTATGACAGTAAGGTATATTTAAGAAGTTATTTAATTTTGCTTGGGCTGTTGTGTTGACTGTTGGGGTTTAGTGGTGGTATGGAATTTGAATTTTATATAAATTTACACTATGAGGTTGGGGCATTTTGCATAGTAAATATGGTTACTACTCCTATAAATCATATTATTGGATTGGTATTCGATTTCTGATTATTTCCCTAGGAATATGATTATTATATCTCAATTTGGCTTTAGGTAGGGTGCCCCGCTAAAAGAACTGGATTCTTCCAGGAAGCATCCCGTGCACAGAGCTTGGTCTACATATATATTAAATTATTAACCATTCATTCTGTAAGTGCACGAAAATTTATTTCAATCAATCAATTCTCGTACACACGCCATGTTCGAGAAGGGGGCACTATCCGTCGCGGAGTCGAGTCCGCGGCGGAGCCGCCGGACTTCGAGCGGACTCCGGCGGAGCCGCCGGACTCCGAGCGGACTCCGGCGGTGCTCCGCCAAAATGTATTTACAGTGGACTCGAGTACATTTTGGCGGACTCCGAGCGGAGCCGAGCGGACTCCGAGCGGACTTTAAAGTCCGCCGCGGACTCCGAGCGGCTCCGCGGCGGCTCGGCGGAGTGTCCGCCGCGGACTAAGCCACTAGGCGGACTCCGATCCGCCGCGGACTCCGGCGGAGTGCTTGGCGGACTCCGCCGGACCTCTCCGCCAGACTTGAATCCGGCGGAGTCCGGCGGAGCTTGGCGGAGTCCGCCAGCTCGGCGGACTCCGCTCGGAGTCCGCCGGACTCCAACAGAGTCCACTTACTTCCGACCTCCGTCTTCCGACCCTCGGCTAAATTTGTCACGTGACATACAACATAGCATTTTGCAATATTGTGGTCAGATGAAAAGGTCGCTAGTGATAAACCTTAACCATTGTCCATTACCCTCACAATGTCAATAGTGTACAACTCTAGTCCTAACTTTGACCCTATAATGTATAAACGTTGACCCTAACCCTCCACCAAACCGTCCGCAGCGAAATATCAATGTCATTGACTGGTCACGTGACCAAAACAATTTTTGTCATATTATCTCATATGGGGAAGCGTTTTTAGTTTTACCCTACACGTTGCATGTGGCGTCATTCGGCCGGATCCCAGCAAGCAAAAATACGTCGACCATCACAGGACGACGCCAGCCAGCACTCTCTACGCTCTTCGAGCTCCGATCGTCCTGTGACGAAGTAAGGACGAAGCCTGAGGTCCTCAGGCTCAGGTAACATCGACCACCGATTGAAAATTCAAAGATTTTTTGACATAAACAATAAAGGTCAATTGTAAAACTAAAATCTTGATGTTGATTGATTGACGACGTCAATTTTTGAGCACAGCGCGAGCGCATGCGGAAAAGGACCGCGTAGCTAGTCAAGATGTTGATAAATATTTGGCTTGTGGCGCGATGTGTTGCTCTAACTATAGCCCTCTCGCTTGCAGTTGCGCGCGACCGCCGGAAATGACTTGTATTGTGGAACAAGCGCGCCCGCAGCGGCGCGAAAGCACCTGGTTAGCTAAATGAACGCGATGTGCCTTGCATTGTAGGATGAAATCCTACTAGCTGACGCCACTCGCAGCTGTGATGTTCGCTGTACGTCAGCGATCGAAATTTATACGCGTATCACCCGTTAAGATGTGCCACCCGACGCGCCACGCAATTTTTCTCGTTGCTCGTCGCACGTCGACGCCCTCATTAAATTTTCGGAGAAAATCGCTCGCCAAAATTTGTTGGACCAGGACGATGTCCTAGCCTGGCAGCTCATTGCGCGGCGCGTCGCAACGAGCTTCGTTGTTCGTCGACGTGCGACGAGCAACGAAAAAAATTGTGTGGCGCGTCGAGTGGCACATCTTAACGGGGGATACGCGTATAAATTTCGATCGCTGACGTACAGCGAGCAGCACAGCTGCGAATGGCGTCAGCTAGTAGGATTTCATCCTACAAGGCACATCGCGTTTACCTAGCTGTTAAGAGGCGTACTCGGGTTTCAGCACGACAACTTACTTAACGGCCTATTTAATGCTCCAATTTTCCATGACTTCTAGAGATTATTTATTTATTATATTTCATTAAATTGTGATGGTATTAATTTAACTACGTATAATGGGCTCCTTTTAACTAGAGTATGGAAATTCAAGTTCCGATATTATGGAATACCTCCCGGTTTGAGACTCACTCAGGGCACAGTTCAAACCCAAACTCTCTTTGTACGGATACATTTTTAGGACAGTAATTTCTATTGTAATTATGGACTTCAGAATTTTATGCGAATTTGTATCTGGAAGATAACCAATTAAAACAAGTTAATAAAGGGTTGTAAAATAATTGGGTTAAATAGGACTACAATATTAATTTAACTCTCATATCTCATAACTTAGTGTTAATGTCCATTTACCCCAATAATTGAAGTAGTAGCGAATGTGGCGAGGGTGAAGCGATTAAATAGGATGATTCACGAGGTCGCTGTTCCGGTTCTCTCTCTCTCTCTCAAGGAATAAGAATTTAAAGTGGCGATCTGGTCTTTTCATATAGTGGAATGTCAACTAGAACTGAGTGAAACAAATTTTAGTGAAACAAATTTAAAATTTTATCCTTTATTTTACAATCATAATATAATAATATTTATAAGCCTCCGTTTTGAAAGTTTTAAATTTTAATACATTCACATTTCTATTTAAAATTCAATTTTATGTACAAGTCAATAACTGGCCGCCAAAGCCGCGCATTCTTGAAAACAGGATTAACTTGATTATAGTTATACGACTATGTAAATTTAAAACTATCCGTGGTTTTTTCTTTTAAATAAATAAATTATAATTTTACCTAAGTCCAAAGCCAGCTTTGAAAAATTTACTATTAAATCATAATATATCGTCAACTTTAAATATTTACAATGCAACAATTCATTAATCTGTAAACACGCGTACTCCAGCCCCTAAACGCATAAATTGTTATGCGGCGCGGCTCAAGCCGCGCACGCACGTATTATTTTATACTGTTTGCTTTCTAATAAATATCGTGCCAATGTGTACGTCTAAATTGTAAACGTTCATGTTTTGTGTAAAGTGAATCCAATTGGGACTAGTGACAAGGATAAGGACCCAAGTGCCTGTACGGCTTTTTCGGGCCCCTGTGGACCACTACTCTTGAAATCACTCTACAACATTGAACATCTATATCTACTACGTCATTTGGCAATTATTGTCATTAATCTAACTTTCTAATTAATTGCCGAGGGGGAGGAGTAAACGCTTCACATTAAAATTCAATATACAAAATTCAAAACCATCAATACGGTATTAAATATTATGGACAAGTCTATAGATCTATTTCGTAGTCATATATTCACATGATTTGCTTTATATTATCTTAATACTGTAATGAAGTACAGTAGGATTTGTGTTTCGAGAAAGAAAGGTTGCGGTCAAATTATTAACAAAAGTAAACAATAGTCCATCAGGGACTCCGTGGAGTCGAAAAAGGTACACGGCTGCTGTCTGGTGCTGCTAGGCATTTATTGATCAAGATTTTTTATTGTATTGATTTATAATGATTCTATTGTTCGTGACTAATCAAGTTCTAAGTGGAGGTATAAAGTGCTGCTCAAGATACTTCGTCATCTCATGTCCAGTATAATGATTAAGATAGTATACAATGCAGTTTTAGTGGTTGACCCATACAGTTAAGTCCGTCATAACTCACAATCGTTAAGTCGTCGGTCAATTGTCAAAGTCGTTGTGTGTTTATTCGTTGAGATAGCAGTAAGATAAGATGTTACGCGCGCGCGCGTTTAATCCCGTCGACGTGAGATGTGACAATGAAAAACGCCATAGAATTATTATTTTCGCGCGTTACGTAGAGTTTACCAGTGTGTAATACTAGTTAACACTGGGTGTACACTGAGTGTAAGTGTAAGTTTCATATACAAGCCGTTGAATATTTCCAATTTTGAGTGTATCGTGAGCATGTTTTACAGTGCGATTGCTCGGTACTAGTGTGTTTGTGTATATATATATATATATCATTTGTGGAGTATGGTGTAAGTAATGTTTTTGGTTGGAGTGCAGTGGTTATATGTATGAGAAAAGATATATGGTCATTTTAGTAACTCACATAAATCAGAACTTGAGCTCATTTGTGGCAAAATTAAGCTCACACCAATCAAGTGTATCATGCTTGAATTGCAATTCTCGTAAGGCAATTTTCAATATATTCTTAAACCCGTTTGTCGGAGTATTAAAACTTATCTTACTTGATGTTTGTCGACAGCTGTTCCACATGTATGATGATTGGTAGATGAATTGTGAGGATGGTTGTGATGTAATGAAATAATCCTCTCGTCGTGGTGACCTGTTAAATGATGAGTACAGTGATAATGGTTCCTCTAACTTATTAATTTTGAATAGTTCTAAGAGACAAGTGTACTTGTACAGATTGTGGACCGTCAACAACCTGTGGGTTTTAAACAAGGGCTTGGAGTGTTCTTTTTGGTAAAAGTCCACCCCCAGTCTTTGCTTATCAACAGGTCGTGTTCGGGCACACGTTTTAAACTTCTCTAGGTAAGCTTCTCTATCCCCAAACAGAATTCTTATACACTTTTTCTGTGTTTTAAAGATAGGTTCAAGTCGGTTATTGCTAATACCACCCCACACAGATATTCCAAATCCTAAATGTGATTCAAATAGAGTATGATATAAATCCTTATAATACTGCTTTGGGACAATGTGTCGTATTCTGCACAGCTTTCCTACTTCGCATTTAAGTTTTGAGTTAAGTGACTGCGTATGTGATTTCCAGTTAAGTTGGTCGTCAATAATAACGCCTAGAAATTTAGCTTCTTGAACTCTTTTAATAACTACATTATTTAAAGTTAGTATGTTCTCGTCATTTTCTACTTCCTCTTTGGCCCGTGAGGGTTTAAAATGAATAAAACAACATTTCTTAATGTTAATATGTAATAAGTTTAGTTTCATATACTTGTACACAAATGATAGAACTTCATTTCCTTTTTCGTATAGTCTTTTGACACATGTGTCTTCTATAAATATGTTAGTGTCGTCGGCAAATAGTATAAACTTTCCTATAATTGATGAGTTACGGATGTCATTAATATAAATAATAAAAAGTAAGGGACCAAGACAGCTCCCCTGCGGCACTCCATAGACTACTGGAAGTTTCTCGGAGTCTTCACCTAATACCGAGACATACTGGTATCTGTTCGACAGGTAACTTGCTATAAGGTTATTTGCATTTCCACGGATTCCATAATTTTCTAACTTATGCAGTAACTTTTCATGTGATATTGTATCAAAGGCTTTACTAAGATCAATAAATATTCCAAGAACGTGTTGTTTTTTCTTGAGGCAAGATTCTACGTGGTTCACTGAGTAATTTAGGGCATAACTGGTCGAGTGATTTTTACGGAATCCGTACTGGTTTTCATATAAGGAGTTCTGTGAATGAAAGAAGCTGTATAATCTATTGAATATAATCTTTTCAAATATTTTACCAAACACAGCTAGCGTTGATACAGGTCTATAGTTTTCAAGGAGTTCCTGGTTATCTTTCTTGTAAATGGGACTAATCCTTCCAACTTTAAGGTCATCTGGAAATATGCCATCTTTCATACATTCGTTATACAGTACAGTGAGTAAAGGAGTAACTATTTTAGAGGACTGCTTAATTACATGAATCGGTATGTCACTTGCCTTGCCATTTTTAAGTTCAGATATGATTTTGCTAACCTCGTCTGTTGTGCAGTCATGCATGTAAATGCTGGAAGTGTTTGAAAGCGGTAGATAATCATAGAAACTAGGTAGATTGTTTATGTTCATTTGTCCAAGATCATTGTAAGCGGTATTTAGGTCAGAGGCTAATGATACAAAATATTTATTGAATTCGTTTGCTATGATCCTTCTATTTGTTATCTTAACGTTGTCTATGGTGAACAGAGGCTTTATTTCACGCCGCCGTTTACCTCTTATACGATTTATTAGTTCCCAGGTCTTTTTACTATCACCGCTATTTTCAGCAAATTTACCAGAGAAGTATTCTGTTTTCACAGTTTGACGTGTTTTCTTTAGGACTTTTCTGTATTCTTTGTAGATAAGGTAGCGACTACGTTTTAGTGAGCATTCAGGGCACTGGCAAATGCCGCCCTTGTTATCAGTTTCCCCGAGTTTACATTTTCTATTTCTTATCTCAACCCAATTTTCGTACAGTTTATGCTGATTATTAATTGAGCAAATGAGACCGGGAGTTATCCAAGGGTTAACCTGAACAGTTCTCTTAGAGGTTTTCGGGGTCTCTAGTTTAAACGATTTTTCGACGCAGTTTTTGTAAGTGTCATGGAATTCAGTAAAGTTATGGATTGTTTTAGTTTTAAGCTCATCTTCAAGATCCACTAGGAAGCCGTTAACATTTGATTGACAGAAGTCGTAATATTGTTTAAAAGAAGTTTTTTCAGAGTTGACTTCAACATTCCAGTTAAATGTGTTAAAAATAGGTGAGTGATGAGTTATTCGTTCTTTTAGGGTGCCTGAAGTAATCACATTCTCAATATCGTTAGTAATAATGTTATCTATGCAGGATGCTTTACAGCCTGGTTTTTCGTGGGTAACAATAGATATTAACGGACAAAATCCTTTACTGAATAATATTTCTTCATATTTTTGAACATTTTTGTTATCTTTATCATGAAGATCGATATTAAAGTCTCCAGCTAGATAACTAAACTTCGGCATGTGATCAAGAAGGTTAGAAAGTTCAACTAGAGCTTGGGAAATACAGCCACTTGGTGGACGATACAAAACACCTACATTAACAGGTTGATCTTCGTTACTTAATGATAAGACAAGTATTTCTAGATGTTCTGTGACTTGTGATATATTCTCAATTACAGTAGCATTTAATTTATCGTCAACATAAAGGGCTACTCCAGTGCCCTTTTGTTTGTTAGGTGCTGTGTCCTGATAGTAACTATTATAACCGTCGAGCTGAAATAGATTGCTTAATTCTTTTCCAGTGTTGGAACCATCTTGCATGGTCATCTCGAGGATCTAACATAGTGACGAACGGTTCTCGAGGAAGGAGGGGGAATCAATCTGAAGTAAGATAATTATAAGTACGGAGCGTTTAAGTAGTGACAATATTCAGATTGATTAAGTTAAATTAAGGGAAAATCTATCGTAGGAACCTCTTAATGAAGACGTAATAAACTTACGAAGCAATACGACTGGTGGAGCTTAGGTGAGGACAGGCAGAACAAGTGGGGTGGGTATCACCGTCATATTGCCTGAAAATTAATAACTATTAGAACTAATAATTAGTACACAGGAAATAACTATAATACTACAATCGTCAACGTTAACAAGTGGAAAAGTGCTATGATTATGAACGATGGATTAAGGTTTACGTAAGATTTTTACCTCAGGAAAGGAACTCCATCGCCTAATTCTGGAAGGATCTATCGGGAACCGGTAATACTAGTAGTGCGAGGAATCTGATGAGATATTATGTATATTAACAGCATATTAAGCATTATACGACGGAAATTGACCTAAGTACGAACTAATCTTCAACATCAACCTTTTGATACGAATGCAATCAATGACAATAACATGATCAAGAACTTAATCTAAATTACGAACCTATAATAGAAATGAGTAACATGTGGAGAGAGAACGGATACAGCAGAGCAAGACCCCGGGCCATGATAGGAACAGGTGAATGCAGAAGGCGAAAGGCGAAAGGCGAAAGGCGACGAGCAGCAGGCGAGCTTCCCTTTTTGTATAGTGCTGGTTGACAGGTCTTTGGGGAGTTGAAGGGGGAGTTGATTCTCATGGCACTCTTGTAACACCTCGGCTAGTTCGTCAACACAATAATCAAAAATCAATGCTGTTAAAATAATTGTAAGTATTCTTTTAACTATAAGTTCTAATAAATTTGAAACTTTAACAATCTTCAAGCCACTACTTTTCCCACCGGGAACGTCACAATTCCAAATAACTACTAATTTACAACGGCTTAAAATACTAACTACAGCTTCACGCCGTGGGACATTGCAATCATATAAACCTTACAACTTTCAGCTTGTAACGCTGACTCCAAATATTTTCTAAATTGATAAAGACTTTAAATTAATCGACCGACTACCGGTCTCTCAGTACAAATATTTTATAAGATACTAATACAGGCCGTGAGATATTTGCAAACCTGTTCACCCTCAATTCACTATACCCCTACCTAACATCTCCCCGATCGAAATTTAATGACGACCCCGTCATGTTATAATATATATAATTTAAAGACTTCTTAGTTACATACAAGATGCACCCTTTTATAATGATTCTACAATAACATGTTATGATCGATAAAATTTCTATGGCACATTTTCTCACAAAAGCACGACAAAATAAACTTTCAAAAAAAATTAAAATACGAAACTCTACATTGGCTATTCTTCGATCAACCCGTTTATATCTTTAATTCGCGCAATTACTTAATCAATAATACATACTTCTTAATTCGAATACTACAACTCTTAGCTAAACTACTTGACTTTTAAAATATAATACTACTAAGCGGCCATACTTCGATCAGCCGACGGTACTACTTCACACAGCATAAACAATTCTAACACAGTGCAAAAGGATTTGCTGCTACAAAGGGCAATGTTTCTAATTTATTTATTATCGCTACAACATCTGACCTGTAAGTTCTCTCAACTTGTTCGTAACTTTTTCGGTATTCTGCGGAGAATAAAAATAATCTTAGTAGTACTTACATATTTCTTCATAAATCTATAAATGCCTAATGCAGTAATTAATGTGCAGCCACTAGCCATATTTCACAACGTAAATTACCCCAACTTCAACAAAATTTGTCACTTCTGGTCTTCGACCTCCTGTTACATTTCAACTGCTTCTATTCAATCATAACTTTCATTTTATGCACCCTTACTTACTTATTTATTCTTACTTAATCCATATGTGTAACCAGGCGCAGTCTGAGCTGACCCCATTTCCGCAGTTTAAAGAACTGCCCATTGCTTCTCGAGGTTCACTTTTTAATCCCCTCGATCACAACAGCTACATTCGCTTACTAACTGGACGATCATAAAGACCAAGTCGCTTTTAGCTTATGTAGGCCCGACTGTACATTGAGCAGATCACGCAACTTTTTACATAAAAGGATGTTACGCATATGTGAACCTACCGGCAAGGGACCCAGTCTGTAGCGATGGATGACCAGTAAGTGGGATTGGCACTCCTAGGTTCCACCGACGGTCTTATCCATAGAGGACTTAGCTGTCACAACTATGAACTTTGACCGTTTTCTCTTGCCTTGCCTGTTCACTAGATCTTATCTTCCAAATTTTTATTTACTCCCTTTCTGGGTAATTTTCCACCTTTGTGGGGTTCAAAAAGATAAGATACTAGCTAGGTGTGGACTGTCGTCCACGTACCACCGTGTTCCACTTGCCTGGGGACGTATGTCCAGTCCTGGGGGTGACAAGCTCCAGGTACTGAACACCAGGTAGCCCGAAAACACGGCCGACTAGAGGGTACCAAGGCAGTGTGTTAATTCACACTTCGTTAGACACGGGAGCCTTCAGTTTCCTCTCCAGCACTATAGAAATGTTTAACGTGTCCCCGGATCCTTGCGGATCCGCCTCCCCCTGTTAAGGACTGGGATTATAAGGAGCTCATCCCTCTTCCCAATCCCTTATTTCCCAGCATGATTCCACCATGCCAACTTTAACAACATCACTTCTATATCAAATCACTTCTCTATGTATCTACTTCATTTAAAATATCTTCCCTTCTTCTTCACGTCCGCATACCCTATTACACTAAATCATCTTTATTTTTAAACAACAAACCCTTTATCAAATCTCCCTCTGTATCATATCTTCTCTTCTTCACGTCCGCATACCCTATTACGCTAAATCATGTTGCCAATCTTAGTTTCAAAGTTCGAAGGGTCGTACTGAATCCGAAGTGTTTCTAACCACCAAGAGCTCTTTTGGCGGTATCACAACACTCAAATAACAGATAAGAAGCCCATCTACTAATTAAAACTAACACCTTGTCAACAACCATTATAGCACCTCCTCCCAATAAACTTCACAACATCTTCTAAACCCCTTATCCCTTAGCCGGCTAATAATTTATACTGCAGTTTAATATATCTCCCCATAATATACTTGTCTCACATTTCGAAATCTCATAATAGCATAATCTCATTATCTCGTAACATCATACATCTCTCGCATCATTCCTATCTTTATCTAATTATACGGCCGTATATTTCCTATAATATATCACTTCTTTCTCTTTAACATCTTCTTCTCTTACTTCTCATTATAATTACATCACTTCTTTATCTCTTCTACCTACTTCTCTGTTGTGACTTCATCATTTTATGGCTATGGCTGCAACAACTAATATCAATGTAAATAAACAAATTGCACAAACGGTGCACTAACAAAACAAACTAAGATTTGGTGTCTCTTCCAGATTTTTTGAAAATTTTGCTTAACAATTTTGTACAGAGAGAGCCGCATTAGGGCTACATTGTTAAGAGGCGTACTCGGGTTTCAGCACGACAACTTACTTAACGGCCTATTTAATGCTCCAATTTTCCATGACTTCTAGAGATTATTTATTTATTATATTTCATTAAATTGTGATGGTATTAATTTAACTACGTAAAATGGGCTCCTTTTAACTAGAGTATGGAAATTCAAGTTCCGATATTATGGAATACCTCCCGGTTTGAGACTCACTCAGGGCACAGTTCAAACCCAAACTCTCTTTGTACGGATACATTTTTAGGACAGTAATTTCTATTGTAATTATGGACTTCAGAATTTTATGCGAATTTGTATCTGGAAGATAACCAATTAAAACAAGTTAATAAAGGGTTGTAAAATAATTGGGTTAAATAGGACTACAATATTAATTTAACTCTCATATCTCATAACTTAGTGTTAATGTCCATTTACCCCAATAATTCAATTAAACAATTAAACAAATAATCAAAGTTTTAGCACATTTTACAGCATAAAATTTAAACAAATGAAAACATATAATGCTCTTAGTGGTAAATGGCCGTTTGTTCTGAGCTGTATGATTTTTTGACAATCAACTAGCGGGGCAAGGAATGTACTGGCTGGTAGCTTTTGTACACACCATAACGCTAGTCTGGTTGATTAGTGACCAAATTAGAGGCGTTGATAGGAAGGCATTATAATTTGTGGGTGTAAGAGGGAATATTTGGCATGCATTATTCTAGCAGCTATTTTGTAACAAATGGTCTTTACGATTATTAAGGACGGTAAGTATTTTGGGTGTTCAATACTAAATCATGGCTAAATGTCTAAGAGGGGTTTAAATTTAAGGGAGAAAAAGAAATGAATATTGGGTTATAATATTAATCATAGATGTCAACCCTGATATAACTATTGTACTAAAAATTTGATCATAATGCTTAGGGTCTTTATTAGAATTCAAATTGGATACAAAAATAGGATATCTTTACACTACACTTACTCACTCACACATCACATTTAACTTGACAGAGGAATACGCTGGCAGAGTAAGTCGATTTGGTCATGAAATTTTGGAGGTCAGGTGGAATCCCTGCAGGAGCCTACGAAAATTTAAGGTTACATATATCAAAGTCTTTATTTGTCCAGTCATACACGGCATGACAATGCTGGTTGGAAAGTAGTGAAGATTTCAGTTTGGATTTCAGGCAAGAAATACTAACAGAACAATCAAAGATTTTAAGATTAGGGGTTATTATATTCCATATTTTCGTTGACCTCGTGTTATGGTTGTCTGGGGGATCCGGTTTATTGATAATAAGCATTGGTTTCCTGGAAGAACGAGAATACTCTTCGTACATAGACATAGGAGTAGAAAACTTCATGATCTTGAATAATTCTATGTAGCTATGGTAAGTATAAAGATTTTGTACAGTGAGTATCTCGTTGTTTTTAAACAGAGGTTTAGTGTGCTCCTTTTTATAAAATTTACTATCAAGTTTCTGGTCAGTAAATGGTCTGGTTCGAACACACGTTTTGAATTTATCCCGGTAGGCTGCTCTATCACCAAACAAGACCCTCAGACAGTACTTCTGTGCAGTGAATATTGAGCTTATACGATTTTTAGCTGCCCCACCCCATGCTGATATGCAGTACGACAGATGGGATTCAAAAAGAGTGTAGTATAACTGTCTGTGGAGAAATTCTGGGAGGGAGCAGCGTAGACGACACAGAGTTGAGGTGGCATGGTTAAGCTTTCGTTTTAGGGCTATTATATGTTCTTCCCATGTTAGATTTTCGTCAATGACGACTCCTAAAAATCTAGCTGACGTTACTCTTTTGATGGGGTAGTTGTCTATATTCATTATGAATTCTTCTTCAACGTTTGCTTCAATACGTGACTTAGGTCTAAAGTGAATGTAGCAGCATTTTGACATGTTTATGTGAAGCTTGTTAGCCCGCATGTATGTTTGAAGGTTTGAAAGTAGGGCGTTGCTGCGTTCATATGCTTCTTGTGCAGTTTTACCAACAACAAATATGTTGGTGTCATCCGCAAAGGTGACAAACGATCCCAAGCTAGAGCTATTAGAGATATCATTTATGTAAAGTAGGAATAAAAGGGGTCCGAGAATTGACCCCTGGGGAACCCCAAATTTTATTGGAAGTAGGTCGGACTTTTCTCCTACAACATCAGTGTACTGAAATCGATTAGTTAGGTAGCTCTTGATCAGATCGTTTGCCACGCCACGGATGCCATACCTTTCTAGTTTGGTAAGTAATGTTGAGTGATCTATAGTATCGAAAGCTTTGCTGAGGTCGATGAATATGCCTAACACATGGTGCTTCAATTTGATGTGCTTAGATATGAGGTCAACAGAGTAGTTTACTGCATGGGAGGTTGAGTGCGATTGCCTGAAACCAAACTGAGTCTTAGATATTATTCCCTGAGAGCTGACAAACGAATAAATCCTAGAATATATGATTTTCTCAAATATTTTGCCAAATATGGACAAGGTGGATATAGGACGGTAGTTTTCTATTTCTTCTGGATTACCTTTTTTGAAGACGGGTGTGATTCTGCCAGTCTTAAGTATATCAGGGAATATACCATTTGACATAAGCTTGTTTAAGTATCTGCTGATAATTGGTGCAATAACGTGGGACGAAGTTTTAATAACGGTTATGGGAATATCACTGGCCTTTCCATTCTCGAATTCTTTGATTATTCTTAGAACCTCCTCAGGAGTGCTGTCCTCTAACATAATAGATCGAGAGTTACTAGGGCTAAGGAAGTCATGGAATGTTTTCATGGGGAGAATTGGAATACCAGAAGACAAGTCAGTTGTGATAGTTTCATTGAGCTTGGGAGCAATTGATACGAACCAGGAATTAAAACCATTGGCAATTGCTCTCCGGTTCAAGATTCTTTCATTATTGATGATAAAAGGTGGTTTGGTTGTTTTCTTTCTTTTGCCCCTAAGCTCATTTATTATCTGCCAAGTTTTCTTACTGCTTTCAATGTTTTTATAGATTTCGTTACAGTAATAGAAGCGTTTGGCTGCCTTTATGATACCCTTAAGCATCCTACGATAGTCACTAAATATCTTATAAAGAAGGACATTGCCAGATGGATCTTTATTTGTTACTGTATCTGACCATTCTTTACAAAGCTCATGTTTTCTGTCGATTGAGAGGATGATTCCATCTGTAATCCAAGGATTAAGCTTTGGTGTTCTTTTGGTCGTTTTCGGTACTTCTAATTTACAGTGCTTGTCAAGGGTGGATGTGAAGCAATCGACAAATTCGCAAAAATCTGAAGATTGGGACAGCTGATTCACCTTCACCTCAAGGTCAGAAACAAAATTTTTAAGCTTGGCACTTGAGTAGTCGTAGTAGCGGACATGTTTTTCATTGTTCTTATTTCTTGGGGCCGGGGTTGAGGTGAAGGAGAATATGAACGTGTGTTCACTTAATCTATCCTGAAGTACACCAGAGAGCAAAACATTATC
Source organism: Bolinopsis microptera (assembly GCF_026151205.1). Classification (NCBI taxonomy): domain Eukaryota; kingdom Metazoa; phylum Ctenophora; class Tentaculata; order Lobata; family Bolinopsidae; genus Bolinopsis; species Bolinopsis microptera. The sequence continues at coordinate 6,964,817 of NC_087072.1, read as the reverse complement.
AATATCACTAACTAGGATGTTATCTATACACGAGTTTTTACAGTTAGGCCGGAAGTGGGTAGCAATTGAGATGGATGGATACAAACCATTACTAATTATAGTGTCTTCAAATAACTGGTTGTGTGACGAAACTACTATCACCAGAGTACATGTAACTTTCCCCAAGCTTGAGGACCATCCTGCCGTTTTTCTGAACAAATTTCTGTGAGGTCTTGCAGTCAGACAGAAAGCTGGTCACAGATTCGAGGGTCTCTTCATCAAGGAAGTCCATCTTATAGTCCTTAATTGGTGGTTCTATGGTTTTAGGGAGGGGAATGGATACAGGCTTGGGGTCTGGTGTGATGTGGGTCCCAGGCTCTCGTGATCTTTGGAAGTTGGAGATCTCCTCGCTGAGCTTCTTTAGTCTGATCTCAAGGGATGAAATCTCTAGGGTTGGCATGCTCTGGTTCACAGCACCTGAAATGGCGTCTGAGATGACCTGTATATTCTTACTGTAGTGAACGCTATCTAGGAGAGTCTGGTCCATTTTGGCTGCTGTGCTTGTACCAGGTTTTGGAAAGTTAGTAGTGAAGCACCAAGGGCAAAGCCAGCTTTGGAGGATAGTATCAAGTGCTGCTTGTTGTGGTGTTTCCTCTTGGATATCATTAGCTCCCTTGAGGTTGGCACATGAAGCATGCCATTGTTGGTTGCACCTTGTGCATTTGAATTTCCACTCTTTCCCAAGGGAATTTCTGAGACATGGGCAATTGGTCTTGTTAGCCCGCAGTTTGTCTGATTCTGTTGCAGGGGGTGTTTCTATATCTACTGTATCTATGATGTCTGACTCAGTCTTTATTGGGTTTTCTTCAGGAGGTACAAAGGGCGGGAAGGATTTATAGTAGGGACTCTGAGGACTCTGAGGACTCTCTCCGATGGAATCATCACCTCTGAGGTTAGGACTGATTTTGTCCACCACAAGATTGCTGGGTCTTTTGAGAGTGGAGGATTCTGATTTAGTACCATTTTTGGAGAGTTTTGGTGAGAGTGTGTCTTCCTTTTTGCCTTTGCCCTGCTGGTTAAGTTTCATCTTTAAGGTTTTACTGGAACTTGTGGCTGAAGGGGATCTTGCTCGAGCTCCTGCAGGTGAGGTTGATGATCCAGTTCTGTCGCGAGGAGACTGTCTGCGATTAGTTGCTCCTGGTAGTGGTGGGGTTGGTGTATAAGGCATAACAATGATAAATCGAGGGTTGCGCAATCGTACTGTGTGATAACCGGGGGTGCGCTTTGTGCCGTCAGGAGGGACTGCTGCGTCTGACTCAGCCCGTCCTGAAAAAGAGTAGATCAAGTGTGGCAGTTGGGGAAATCTGGGTAATTTGTATTTAAAAGGTGATTCATTAAAGAAATTTGTTTTTTGGATTTTATAAATTGACTCAAGAGCAAAGACATTACCAATATCAATAGTAATGTGGGTGGGTGGGTGGGGGAGGTGGAGGATTTTGGGAGTGTTGTGAACTGGGTGGGACATGAAGTGTCAAAGGGAAGGGAGGGGTTAGGGTCAATAATCAATAAGTATCAAAAGATATTATAAATTGTAAACAACAGTTATATATATAATATTATACTGTATATTCAACAATGTTATTATTATCATTATAATCATTTGATAAGGCTAAATTTTTTGAAGGAGGAAAAGTAGTGATTAATCGTTTAAGCCCAGTCAGCACTACTATACAATACAAATACTTTGAGGAGTCTTTGATGGGAAGCCGAATGTCTTTGCTCAGGAGGGGGACAGGGTAGGGATTTAGTGATGTGTAGTGTTATTGAGATGTGTTTGGTGATCTACTCATCTTCAGTCTAGGCTTTGTCTTCAGCAGCAGGCTCCATCAGGCACGCAACAACACCCCACGGTATCTGCTTTAGCACGACATTCGGTTTCCCATCGACATCCTCAAATTATTTGTTATGTAGTAGTGTTGAAAGTATTAAAACACACATTATTGAAGTAGTAGCGAATGTGGCGAGGGTGAAGCGATTAAATAGGATGATTCACGAGGTCGCTGTTCCGGTTCTCTCTCTCTCTCAAGGAATAAGAATATAAAGTGGCGATCTGGTCTTTTCATATAGTGGAATGTCAACTAGAACTGAACCATCTTGCATGGTCATCTCGAGGATCTAACATAGTGACGAACGGTTCTCGAGGAAGGAGGGGGGAATCAATCTGAAGTAAGATAATTATAAGTACGGAGCGTTTAAGTAGTGACAATATTCAGATTGATTAAGTTAAATTAAGGGAAAATCTATCGTAGGAACCTCTTAATGAAGACGTAATAAACTTACGAAGCAATACGACTGGTGGAGCTTAGGTGAGGACAGGCAGAACAAGTGGGGTGGGTATCACCGTCATATTGCCTGAAAATTAATAACTATTAGAACTAATAATTAGTACACAGGAAATAACTATAATACTACAATCGTCAACGTTAACAAGTGGAAAAGTGCTATGATTATGAACGATGGATTAAGGTTTACGTAAGATTTTTACCTCAGGAAAGGAACTCCATCGCCTAATTCTGGAAGGATCTATCGGGAACCGGTAATACTAGTAGTGCGAGGAATCTGATGAGATATTATGTATATTAACAGCATATTAAGCATTATACGACGGAAATTGACCTAAGTACGAACTAATCTTCAACATCAACCTTTTGATACGAATGCAATCAATGACAATAACATGATCAAGAACTTAATCTAAATTATGAACCTATAATAGAAATGAGTAACATGTGGAGAGAGAACGGATACAGCAGAGCAAGACCCCGGGCCATGATAGGAACAGGTGAATGCAGAAGGCGAAAGGCGAAAGGCGATGAGCAGCAGGCGAGCTTCCCTTTTTGTATAGTGCTGGTTGACAGGTCTTTGGGGAGTTGAAGGGGGAGTTGATTCTCATGGCACTCTTGTAACACCTCGGCTAGTTCGTCAACACAATAATCAAAAATCAATGCTGTTAAAATAATTGTAAGTATTCTTTTAACTATAAGTTCTAATAAATTTGAAACTTTAACAATCTTCAAGCCACTACTTTTCCCACCGGGAACGTCACAATTCCAAATAACTACTAATTTACAACGGCTTAAAATACTAACTACAGCTTCACGCCGTGGGACATTGCAATCATATAAACCTTACAACTTTCAGCTTGTAACGCTGACTCCAAATATTTTCTAAATTGATAAAGACTTTAAATTAATCGACCGACTACCGGTCTCTCAGTACAAATATTTTATAAGATACTAATACAGGCCGTGAGATATTTGCAAACCTGTTCACCCTCAATTCACTATACCCCTACCTAACACTAGCTAACCAGGTCATTTCCGCCTCCGGCGGTCGCGCGCTACTGCAAGCGAAAGGGCTATAAGTATAGTTAGAGCAACACATCGCGCCACAAGCCAAATATTTATCAACATCTTGACTAGCTACGCGGTCCTTTTCCGCAATATGCGCTCGCGCTGTGCTCAAAAATTGACGTCGTCAATCAATCAACATCAAGATTTTAGTTTTACATTTGACCTTTATGTCAAAAAATCTTTGAATTTTCAATCGGTGGTCGATGTTACCTGAGGACCTCAGGCTTCGTCCTTACTTCGTCACAGGACGATCGGAGCTCGAAGAGCGTAGAGAGTGCTGGCTGGCGTCGTCCTGTGATGGTCGACGTATTTTTGCTTGCTAAAAACGCTTCCCCATATGAGATAATATGACAAAAATTGTTTTGGTCACGTGACCAGTCAATAACATTGATTTTTCGCTGCGGACGGTTTGGTGGAGGGTTAGGGTCAACGTTTATAATTATAGGGTCAAAGTTAGGACTAGAGTTGTACACTATTGACATTGTGAGGGTAATGGTTAAGGTTTATCACTAGCGACCTTTTCATCTGACCACAATATTGCAAAATGCTATGTTGTATGTCACGTGACAAATTTAACCGAGGGTCGGAAGACGGAGGTCGGAAGTCAGTGGACTCTGTTGGAGTCCGGCGGACTCCGAGCGGAGTCCGCCAAAATGTACTCGAGTCCACTGTAAATACATTTTGGCGGAGCACCGCCGGACTCCGCTCGGAGTCCGCCCGGAGTCCGGCGGCTCCGCCGCGGACTCGACTCCGCGACGGATAGTGCCGAGAAGGGGCCTTACGAAAAATATATGTTTTAAGCATATATTTTATTCGTAAGGCCCCTTCTCGTACACCGTACATGGGTCATACGATCCTTATTTAAGGTTTTAAGACTCAAAGGGCTCCTGCCCTGAAGATTGACGATATCGTTCAATAATCATTTATTCAAGTGGAAAGTGTGCTGTAAACAACTATTACACAGAACCATACTGAGATTATCTCTCCTTAGGTAGCATTATTATTCAGTATTATGGTTGGGTTAACAGTGCACTACTGTCTACTACTGTTATACAAAAAGGTATCATTACAAGATGGTGCGGTGTATATGACCCAAATTGTGTACGTCCATTGTAATATTTTCTTTCAAACTTCGTGAACTGTAAGTAATTCACTTCGTTGATTTAATGACAATTTCCGCTATTTGTGTGTTTTAATTAAACAAAAGTTAATAAAACAAAAGTTAAATTGACATATTTGATAGGATAGATAAAATAAATAAATAAAGTCAATTTTTACAGCACAGCAATATATATCTAAATATCAGATCCTCTGTAATCATAATGTATAAAAAAGGAGCTTTTCTCTGTGCTGAAGGATGAATCAAGGCAGATCATGGTTCTGTTAGCAGGCCACCCTAGTTATGGACAATACATATATATAAGATAATTAAATTATAATTTTAAAATTGTGTCAAGATTGAACTAAAACATAACTCAGGGTAAAATAGACGTATTTCCTTCGTCAAATTAACTATTTACAATACTAAACTTAAACGAACTCCGGGTAAAATAAACGTAATCCCTTGTCAAACTTGCTATTTACACTAAGTTAATAAATTTGTTTGCCGTACAACCCCAGGGATTTCCGACCATCTGAAACTCTTGGAATATTGTGTCAAGGAAGACTTTATACCAGCCATTATGGGCAAAAGTTTTGTGCCTGATCAAATCAGAAAAATAGCTTCACTTCCCGCAAGAATGGGCGGGCTGAGCGTTCCAGACTGTACATCAACAGCAGAGATGGAGTACACTAACTCAGTAAATGCTACAAAACAGCTCACAGAAGCAGTTTTTCAACAGCTTACTACTTTCCAACTAAACGAAGAACTGCAGCATGACATCATAAATGAAGTAAAGAAGCGTAAGGAAGAGCTTTACAAACACCAACGTGAAACTATTATGAATGAGGTATCCCCATCAACACAAAGGCAATTAGAACTCCTTAGTGAAAAAGGAGCATCCATTTGGTTATCTACACTCCCTCTAAAAGCATGTGGGTACGTCCTTAACAAACAGGAATTCTTTGATGCCCTCTCACTCAGATATAACCTTACACTGTCTACAGCTAACAGAAGTCCCCTATGTGTATGTGGAAAACAAAATCATATCAACCATACTCTAACCTGCAAAATCGGAGGCTACGTTTCACTTAGACACAATTCACTAAGAGACACAATAGCTGAACTCCTAACCACTGTTTGCAAAGACGTTGAAACAGAACCCCAGCTTCTCTCCGTTCCTCACACACTTGAACTATCTAATGGAACAAATAGACAGGATGGTGCAAGACTGGACATCAGTGCGAGATCGTTTTGGTCGCCGCTGGACAGGGCATTCACAGATGTAAGGGTACTTCACCCTCAAGCCCAGTCCAACAGTGACAAGAGCATCTCACAGATGTACCAATCTCACGAGAAAAACAAAAAACGTGAGTACAATGACAGAGTCCTAAATGTTGAAAAGGCTTCCTTCACGCCACTGGTGTTCAGTACTACAGGAGGAATGGCAACCGAGGCTTCACAGTTCCTAAAACATCTCGCTGAAAAGATCAGCCTAAAGAAAGGCCAACGGTATTGTGATGTGATGTCATTTGTCAGACGCAGACTGCGTTTTGATCTACTCAGAACCTGTATAATCTCTATCAGGGGGTACAGAGGTACCAGAACCCTTCCACCCACGGCAATAAGTGATTTGGACCTTAACCTGATCAACACTCTTAAACCCTAAAAAGTCATGGAGTGCTTGTTGGATGGTGGTCTAAACTGCTTTTTGTTGTGATGTGATTTAGTGGATTTTACATATATTATTACAAAGGGTTTTATTTTACCTCAGTTTTTAAATTTGTACCATTTTTACAGAATTTTTATAATTATAATTATTTTTATATAGGGTCATTGCTATATTATGTGTATATTGTTTGAATAATTTTTAGTTAATAAATTAATACGGTTGAAAATTATTTCATATTCTATAACAATGTAGCATCAATATAATTGATACAAATGAGGAGCATACATAGCAGTGAGAATTGCACATAACAGGAGGACTGGAGGTATGGAGCAATAATGATTGACAGTGCACCTTTCCACTGATGTTCCTAATTTCCTGTAATAGCTTAATAGGCATGGAAATACTTTGATTGCAGGGGATGGATTGGATTCACTTATGTACTGAGATAACTTAACTGAAATAACATAACTGCCTAGATACATTGGCTAGTGTTGGGTGGGATCATGAATTTATCGTAAGAGTTATCCCCTTGGTAATTCTCATCAGTTAGCACCATATTCATAAGAGTTTCTTTGTATAACTTAGAAAATTTCTTAACGTCGTCACACTCTCTAAGGGACTTTGGTAATATGTTCCAGGCCTTGGTTCCTAGATAGTTAAACTCCTTGTGAGATCTTGATTTAGGAGTATAAAGATTGCAGTTTTCTGCCTCACGTGATCCACCAGAAATATACGAGAATTTCCCGATAAAATGCTTTGGACATGTTTCATTGATTATACGGTACTGTATATATGAACTAAGATGAACCTGTCGTCTCAAATGGAGAGGAAGCCATCCCATATTTTTGTATACATTAACCGACCTCTCTCTGATGTTTACATCTAGGGCTATTTTAGCAACCTTTTTGTACATGATATCTAACTCTCCTAGTCGTTTTTTATATGTTCTTGACCAGATGGTGTCTAAGTAGTCAAAATGTGGCAACATAAGTGCATTAGCAAACATCTTCCTGAACTTAAGAGGGAGAAGTTTTTTTGATCTATACATAGCACCAATTCTTTTGGATATCTTTTTCTTAATGTTATCAATATGTTCATTAAATGTCAATCTGCTGTCAACTATAAGTCCAAGGTACTTATGGGATTTAGTTTCACAGATTACCAAAGTAAGGTCATCACAAATTTCAACAAGGATGGCATCAAGGTTAGGCTTAGAGTCAAGGATCATTAGTTTTGTTTTTTCATTATTCAGGGATAGTTTATTAGCCTGAAGCCATCTGATAACTAATTTCAACTCTTGTTTGATGTTACCATAGTTTCCTCTAGATATATTGTCAAAATAAAATGCACCGTCATCAGCAAATAGATAAGGTTTAGAAAATAGGCATGCATTAGGCAGGTCATTGATAAAAATGCTGAATAGAATTGGTCCTAATATACTTCCTTGAGGCACTCCAGAGTTCAATGAATGTACACTGCTTATCCTACTCCCAACTCTAGTTTGCTGTAATCTATCTGTGAGGAAGCTCCTAAACCAGCTCAATGCAGTATCTTTTATTCCATAATGCTTCAGCTTTTGAATTAGAATATCATGGTTAACAGTATCAAATGCCTTTCTGATGTCCAGGAAGATAATTGCAGGATGCTTGGCACTGTTCTTAGCAGTAAATATACGATCAAACAGATCTAACATGAGATAAGTTGTAGAGTGATCTTTACGGAAACCATATTGATGCTCTGAAAGTATTCCCTTTTCATCAAGATATTGAGTCAGTTGGGAGTTCACACAAAATTCGATGCACTTTCCAAGAATCGGTAAAATTGAGATTGGTCGATAATTACTAGGGTTCTCAGTATCACCATCCTTATGGATTGGGGTGACTTTTGCAACCTTGCAGCTGTTTGGCATGATGCCACTGGATAAACTCAAATTTACAAGATGTGTTAATGGAGCAATAAATGCAGGTAAAATTTGTCTAAACACTCTCAATGGTATATGATCATTAGTGGATTTGCTACAAGGGATACTTGCCACATAGTCTAAGATATTGGACTCAGTTATTTCAGTAAAGCTATTCAAGCTGGTCTCGTTGTCAATCTGCTCATTTTGTAGATAAGATAGAAATTCATTTTCATTTTCCAGCTGCACTTCTGCTTGGATCTTTGGACCTATTTCAGCAAAATATTTATTGGTGGTTTCAGCATCAAGATTGTTATTGATATTGTTAGCTGTGTCTGTGTCTAATAGGAATATAAATAGTTATGTAAGTTATATGAAAGAGAATCCATTGGTAGCTAAGAGGAAGAAGGTTAATATAAAAGGTATTTAGTTGAAAATTTTTAAAAGTTTGTAATTATTATATGGTTTCAAACGTAAAGTGTTCATTTTCTGTGAATTTCTTTTTGAGATGCCCAGAGAGGCATTATTTATAATGTTATGTTATGTTACATTTGTTACCAATTATTCAATCAATACATATCATAAATAAGGGGCCATAATTGTTTCAATTATGTAACTGTATAGAATTATCATTATTATTACGGGGGGGGGGGGGGGGGGGGGGGGGGGGGGGGGGGGGGGGAATCAGGTACCCAAGTGCCGGACATCACGTCGACTAAGTTTAGTTTTGGATATTTTTCACTAGACCCACCCACCCCCTTTGCGGTATTAACTGTTTTTTGGATAATACGTAAGACACCCACCCCTTTTGCCGCCGTTTGCGGTACTAACTGTCGAAAAATTATGGTACTAACTGTTTTTTGTATATAGAATAAGATACCCACCCATAAATTGCTTTAAAACAGCTCATTAAACATTGGAAATGGGAAAATTATACCCACTAATTTAGTAGGGGTTTTGTTTTCAATGTAGTCGATTAGATAAAAAAGTTACACAACAAATTTTTAAAATTACAAAAACCCAAAAAAAAAACTCAAAAAACCTCAAAACCCATTCCCAAAATGAATTAGAGGTTAAAATGGTTTTTCCTGGGGTTGGACACCCAAAAAATGAACCCCTTAGTACCATGTACTAAACTGTTTTTCTGGAAATGGGCAGTAGACCCACCAGTTAGTACCATGTACTAACTGTGTTTTTGGGAGAAAAAATGACCCACCCACCAACGTCCATGTCCGGTACGAAGTGTATGATCCCCCCCCCCCCCCCCCCCCCCCCCCCCCGATTATTATTATCATAAATTATAATATTGTAAACACTGCCAGAATGGATGTTTTAAACTATAATTTTGTCGTAACTAATAATCTATTAATTTCAAAGTTGAATTTTAGTTAAGCATGAAATGTCACCACATCATAGTTAGGGTAAAAGATTATTCTTAAATTTTAAAATTAAGAAGCTTGATCTATGACTTAAAATTTAAACTTTTAGCAAAAGCATTAAGGAGTGCCTAAATTCAACGTTACGCCACTAATATCAGTGTCACTCAGTTGAGAAGGTTAGCTAAGGGTTCCATCAGGTCCATGCGAAATTACACATTTGTGTGCGAAATTACACATCTCCTTGATTGACTCAGCCGAGTGATGGGAAACTATGATCGAGGGTTACATGAGTGGGGGCATCCCCAATGGTGTAATGGCTGCCCAACGTAATGATTGGGGGCGGCATATTTCTAAATTTCAGGTAATTTTTAAAAGTCTGCCTTGTTTATTATCCCATCCACTTGAAAATTTGGACAAGGTGAAAAAATGTTTGGGGGTATAAAATTCTTCAAGGGGCAGCTCATACAGCTACGTACACTTCGCCAATGGCCCTGCCAACAAATCGGTATTATCTTAGGGTACCCCTTCAGTACACTTACATTGTAGTGTACTGTTAACGATAGTCAATACTATAGTAAAAGTCATTAGGTTTCAAATGATTTGAGATCACATCAAACTTAATAATTCAATTGAATTGAACTTAAAACTAAAGCATACCCACTGTCAAAGCTTTTTTATTTATCATTATTTGCAATGATAAGGTCAGTACAAGATTCTCAAAATTTCTCTTCCTATGCCTCCTCTAGCTCTGTGTATAGGATATATGTAATATATACCATTATCGAATATAATTGATAATGTATTTAAATTTGTTGGTTTTACCCTGCGATCCAAAAAATTAATAATTACCATGAAAAGATGTGAAAATTTTGTAGTAGACAATTTCTATAAAAAGTTGGAATCAATCCTCATATTAGTCTTAATTTGATAATTCTTCTATCTTGTTATTATTTGAAATCTTTATTTAAATCTCACTCGATTAAATACCCATTGCAGATACTAAAATGGTCAAACGAGAAGATCAGATGAAACCCAATTAAAAGATCCAATCTGATTTCCAATCTCCTCTGGGGCTACTGCTGGATGATTTATTTACCAAAATTATGTTGCTCAGATTAGAGCCGATCAGTACATGTTTAAGATGTGCAGGAATTAACATCGGTATTCCTATTGTCTATCGTCCTTGAGGTATAGTTTATCTACTGCATTTGTACAGTCAACTGTTACCATGGTAAACGGACCAACTAAGTAAAAGAAAGGTAAAAAGGAGTCAGAGAACCGATATGCCGCTCTTTCATAATTAAGAAATATGATCTGCTCAGCTGTGCGTTAATTTAGGGATCTATAAACAAAGGATTATAAACAGAACCTCCGCATGTTCTTCCAAGCCACATTATACTTCCAGTATCCTTTGCTGTTGAGATATTTAGCCCTAACATCAACTCATGTTACAAAACACAAAAAGCAAATTGTACAAGACTTGGGTCACAAGTACGGTTGTCACCCATTGCGGGGGAAAAGACCGAGGTATATAGCTGATCACATTCCTTCTACAATATTTATCAGACTACAGCAATCTTGCTAATTGAAAAGTTGCACAGGTCGTTTTTTACAATTTATTTAAGCGAGATGTTTTGTCCACACTAATTCATCCATGTTCTGTAATCATCAATGTAGACCTTGTTCCCATTACAAGTGACATGTAAGAACCCATCAACGACCCTTTGTCAAAAGTTTACAAGGTTAATGGAGGAATTGTCAAGCACAATGAGAACCTCATTACTGATTTTATGTTAATGTTTCCAATTTATCTGGTATTTGATAAAATAAACATGACCATCACCTTTTGGATGCTGTTATATCAACGCAAGTGGAATGTATCAGATGTATTCTTGACAAATATAACTCTCAATTTAATATTTCCGGATATGAATTGGTATAATGAACAAATAATGATGAAACATGTTTTGCATACATTTTGGTTTTTGCTTCATTCTAAAATCAACATTGGATTCTGCAACCTTCTCAAGAGTCTAAAAGTATGTGAAAATCATGACATTTGTCTATGATACCATGAGAATTGGACCTATGAATTAATCGATTGACTTGAATCATTTATAGCCATGATCGTTGAGCAGTTGAAAGAAGAAGGCCAGCTGGCCTCACAAGATGTGTTAGTACTAATCCAGAGTTAGAAGATGTATTGGTTAAACAACAAGCACAGATTACACATCGAAACTTTCTTGGTTGGTTTTTTAATTCATTTGTAGTAGATTTGTAATTTCAAATCTTGAATATCTATCAGCTTTATTCGTGACAAATTAATTGAGAAGTAGCAATTCAGTTTTTTAAACTATAGTTTCGTATTCCTTTCAGGATTCTTTCTCTGCTATCGCATCAGAGCTCGATAAATCCTGCTCTAAGACGAAACAAGAATTTCAAGGCCTTCCTCAAACGATGTAAGTTTTCAGCCCAAATTCTCCTCTGCTCAAGATCTCCTTGAATTTATTATTATTTCACACTGGTGAAAGCGGTTGGTAAGAAATGTGGAATATGTGTAATAGCGATTACTATTGCTTTTTTATAACCGAATTATGTCACAAATACAGTTAAAAATTCAGATGAGGAGCCTTTCGAAGATCTTAAGGGATTTAGGACCGTTACAGTGATTTTTCAGAATTGCAAAATCATTGAAGAGTGCCTTTGGCGAAGTTTGCAAGTGGTAAGAACATATAGAACATTATCAGTATAGTCATTCTCTGTGTAAAGCAAATTGATTTTGGCGGTTTGAACTGTTACTTTTGTATTAATTTCAGTGACGTTTAAAAGGTAATAGTTTAGATTTATGGTACAATCCAATCTATGATCTATATCAATTCCATTTTATCTGGTGAGGCACAGGAGAAGAATAGGCAATCTATGCCATGGAAGCGCTCAGCAAATCTGAAATGGTTGAGAAACTTCGCAAATTAAATAATTCTATACGGTCATCTAGTTTAATCACGAGGGCCTAGTCTTTTTAATCGGATTTTGAAATGTTGTAGTTTATCGATATTACTTAGTGAATAGACAAGGCCAAGGGATAATCTTACTTCTTGAAATCAATTTTTTATAATCGATACAACTTATTTTCAGGTCCCTGTTCATGCTATAATTGTCATTGTTGACTTAATAAATGAATTCTTAGATTATTAAACTCTAAGTTACTTGAAGTCGCGGCATTGTTTTATTGATCGCAGCTTTAGATAAGACTCTTCATAAGCCCATGTCGCCCATCAGCATTGTCCTAGTCAACTTCTATTGAATAAAAGAATTACATTATACAGAAACCTCAATATTTGCTGGTATTTCTTTCCAGGAGCTATCGCCGAGACCGCCTTGTCGCTAACCTTGCACAGTGTAAAAACTACAGCTAGGCTACTCAGGTCTCAGGTGATAAGTAAGCTATTACAGGCACTCTCTCTCTCTCTCTTTTCTGTCCTGGCTCTCTACAGGAGAGAGAGAGAGAGGGGTGTGTGTGCACTGTGCACCGTGGCCGTAGGCAAATATAATTATACATTCACCCAGAATGGAAGTGCTGTGATATGATTATATTACACCGCACATACACGCTGCACTGCTGCTTCTCTTGCATTAAAATATGTAATTACTGTAACGTTTAATTATATATTAATACTAATTTTAAACCCGTGTTAAAAGATGTTAGATGGATGAAAGTTCAAGGTGCTTGTTTTACAGCGTTCGACTGGTTGTATCTACATTATAATGTAGTATTCAATACAGATCACCTCAGATGTAAATCACATGTCTCTGCAGTACATAGGTGTCCTGATGTGCCTAACTTAGGTAAGTAGATATACAAAATACAAATGTCTATTATATATTGGCTCTAAATTAATGAAAACATCCTAACACTGCACTGTTCATGTCGTGCAGTCTGTAGATGCCACGTGACATATCCACGTGTCTCTTCACTATTTTCGTTCTCCTGCACACCTGACAGGATATAACGAGATGTGATTGGCTAGCCGGTTGCAGAGCGGACACACTCGCCTTGCTCTGCATTTAAATACTTTCGCACTGCTCAGAAGGGTACACTCTCCTCCCGAACCACGGTGATGCAGTGAAGTACTTTCACGGTCAAAATTTTTAGGGATTCGTTGACACATTGGTCTCCACTATCCACACCTATTAAAATATCGAGCTTAATACTGTCTTACAGCCTTAGAGGAATGCGTATGTACTTGAATTATAGCATATAATGTACTGCACATGAATATGATAATATATATAACTATATCAGCATACCTACATAACAAGTCAGGAGATAAGATGTTGTCGGTTAGTAAAAACGTGATAATGCTCTTATTGGAAGCCCGTGTAAGAGAGAGAGGGTCTAGGTTAAAACATTTTTTTTTTTCCCTTTCTCCCGGCCCGTGTCTGGGCACAAGAAAAGTAAACATTTACCCCCCACACAGCTCAAGAGGATCAGACACCGCGTATTAGTGGGAGGAGAGCGACATCATGGCCTTCCCGGAGAGCGAGTGGTTAATCAAGTTATTTCTACGCGTTCCAAGCGCCGCTACCTCTACATGGTGATGGAAGTACATGCGGGCGTCGATCTTGTCAACCTCCATGTCTCAGTACGAGATTCGGAAAAATGGGCCAAGTTTTACACGGCCGAGCTAATTGCTGCGTCAATGTCGTGCACGAATGGGCTTCATTCACAGGTGAGTGGCTCTTGGAGGGGCAAGTGACATCAAATACGAGCTACCTAACAGACACGCCATCGGCAGTGCATTTTTTCGTGAAACAATAAAAGAATAAAAACCATTTGCCTATGTTGAACATTAAGTGAATGGCTGTATCCCACGTGACCTACTTATCTATTTCTCAGGGATTCAAACCAGACAAAACCTGTTACTGGACGACAGGGGGTCACATGAAGTTAGCTGATTTTGGGGACCTGAATGAGGGTGGACGAGACGGTCTTTTTAATCCAGCACTGCGGTGGGACACCAGACTACATCTCACCTGAGTAGAGAATAATTTGATATTCCTGTTTTTTGAACTTAGTACTTGCGTTACTTTAAATCGTCCAATAAGCACTGTGGATATGACTGTGTACTGTGTAGGAAATAAATCAAAACGCGTCGATTGTTGTGGAATTCAGGCGTGACTTTAGACAACAGCAGCTTTATTTGACACATGTTATTTCATTCTCTAAAATAGCTTCATTACATAACCATGCTGCGATTGAAATTTAATCGCAATGTCATTTCAATAACAACATAATTATTTAAACATAATTATTACATTAATTTTTGAAAAGTTGATAGGCTGAACGTTTGTATTTCATAGCTAACCCCCAAAACCTAGCTCCCCGTTCTCTTGGCATGTCCCTAACACATCAATTGTGTTCTCCTGAAAGCTAAGTATCTGAATCTTGGGCGGTGAACGTTGAAAAGTGTAATGTAGGGCCATTTATTATGCTAGTTGCGGTGTAACCGTCCTTATTCCTGTAATTGTTGCTCAACTCTGTTGACTCTGAAGTTGGTTCTGAAATGTTACCATAACCTGGCTTTAATGTATTTCATATCAAGCAAATTTGTTGTTTCAACATTGGGTTTAAAGATTGCAAGAGTTGTTTAAAACTTCTTGCGCTTAAAAATTCATGAACTTTTTATAAGACTTTTCTATAAATTGGAACAATCAGCTCAGTTCATTTCATTCAATCTGTAACTTGAAAGTGTTGCAATGAAATAGTATTTAATCTGAGAGTTCTTTGTTAAGTAATCCAAGTGCAGGGTTTGGATGCAGAGCGTCGAACTGAAGACTCGGTGAGAAAAAATGAGACAAAATGTGTTCTTTGTGTTGTTGAAGCTATACTTCTCTTAAAATTCATCTTTAATTTGTTTATATCAAAAAGTGAACCTAATTGCACGGTGTGCAGCGTGGTTGTGGTAGGGAGGGTAGGTGTGGTGCAGCGTGGTAAGGATGTTAGGTGTGGCGCAGCGTGGGTAAGGGGGTAGGTTGGTGACTGGTGCAGACGTGGTAAGGGAGGTAGGTGTTGTAGTGCAGCGTGGTAAGGAGGGTAGGTGTAGTGCAGGTGGAAGGAGGGTAGGTGTGGTCAGCTGGTAAGGAGGGTAGGTGTGGTGCAGGTGTGGGTAATGATGGTAGTGTGGTGCAGCGTGATAGGGCGGGTAGGTGTGGGCAGCGTGGTAGGCGTGGGTAGCTGTGGTAGGTTCATTTAAATCACATGTTGTGTTATGCTTTCCGTTCGTAGCCATTTGTTCCTGTAATTGTACACATTCACGCATAAATATCGCGCATTAATGAAATATCATTTAACGCATACATTTAATAATCATTAAATACGAGGTAACCAAAGAAACGATCTGATCTTTGAGATCTATGTTTCAGTTCGATTGTCACTGAATGAACGGCTCCAGTGTTACCCTGCATATAGTTTATATAGTATATTATAGCTACTTCGTTACGGCCGCGGCGGGATTGTTAAACGTTATATTACGCAGCAAGCCAGATTTGGACGATTTTAGACCACCTCCCTTTAGCCATTTCTACTATGTGTAAATTACAGCTTTGGTAAAACCTATTATATATAGCAATCCGGCCACAGGCCACATGTATATTTACTAAACCGCACATAAACTGAATGTCACATTTAGCGCCTTCTGTTACATACTAACACAGTATTACACACTAACACAGTACACACCAGTATTAACACACTAACACAGTACAACACCAGTATTACACACTAACACAGTACACACCAGTATTACACACTAACACAGTACACACCAGTATTACACACTAACACAGTACACACCAGTATTACACACTAACACAGTACACACCAGTATTACACAGCACACACTAACACAGTACAACACCAGTATTACACACTAACACAGTACACACCAGTATTACACACTAACACAGTACACACCAGTATTACACACTAACACAGTACACACCAGTATTACACAGTACACACTAATACAGACACACCAGTATTACACACTACACAGTACACACCAGTATTACACACTAACACAGTACACACCAGTATTACACACTAACACAGTACACACCAGTATACACACTAACACAGTACACACCAGTATTACACACTAACACAGTACACACCAGTATTACACACTAACACAGTACACACCAGTATTACACCTAACACAGTACACACCAGTATTACACACTAACACAGTACACACCAGTATTACACACTAACACAGTACACACCAGTATTACACACTAACACAGTACACACCAGTATTACACACTAACACAGTACACACCAGTATTACACACTAACACGTACAACACCAGTATTACACACTAACACAGTACACACCAGTATTTACACACTAACACAGTACACACCGTATTACACACTAACACAGTACACACCAGTATTACATACTAACACAGTACACACAGTATTACACACTAACACAGTACACACCAGTATTACACACTAACACAGTACACACCAGTATTACACACTAACACAGTACACACCAGTATTACACACTAACACAGTACACACCAGTATTACACAGTACACACTAATACAGTACACACCAGTATTACACACTAACACAGTACACACCAGTATTACACACTAACACAGTACACACCCAGTATTACCACATACACAGTACACACCAGTATTACACACTAACACAGTACACACCAGTATTACACACTAACACAGTACACACCAGTATTACACACTAACACAGTACACACCAGTATTACACACTAACACAGTACACACCAGTATTACACACTAACACAGTACACACCAGTATTACACACTAACACAGTACACACCGGTATTACACACTAACACAGTACACACCAGTATTACATACTAACACAGTACACACCAGTATTACACACTTACACACTACACACCAGTATTACACACTAACACAGTACACACCAGTATTACACACTAACACAGTACACACCAGTATTACACACTAACACAGTACACACCAGTATTACACACTAACACAGTACACACCAGTATTACACACTAACACAGTACACACCGGTATTACACACTAACACAGTACACACCAGTATTACATACTAACACAGTACACACCAGTATTACACACTTACACACTACACACCAGTATTACACACTAACACAGTACACACCAGTATTACACACTAACACAGTACACACCAGTATTACACACTAACACAGTACACACCAGTATTACACACTAACACACTACACACCAGTATTACACACTAACACAGTACACACCAGTATTACACACTAACACAGTACACACCAGTATTACACACTAACACACTACACACCAGTATTACACACTAACACAGTACACACCAGTATTACACACTAACACAGTACACACCAGTATTACACGTTGCTAGCTGGTGAACCCTGTAAGGTTTCTGTTACAGCCTAAGTCGCGTGTTTTCCCTGAAATTATATTAGTGTAGGGAGGATGCGGCTTTATGGCTATGTGACTATACTCCGGTACAAATTCCTTATTATATATCTTCATGGTGAACTTTCATATTCACCGCTCCGGCTCATCATATCAAATGAATCATATTGATAGATATCTTCAAATACATGTATTTCGCATCTTCGCAATATTTGATCTGCACTTTACATTCTTCAAAAACTTTACAACTGATACTTCCTTGAGAAAATTATTTACGGATTGTTACCTTTCCGAACATTCTGATTTTACGACAACAAGTGCCCTGTGATTCAATAAGATATGTACTCAAAAATGTATCGCTAGTACGGAAGATTTATTAAGTCACAAAAATATTTTTGCTACTCAAAAAGTAACCGCTTCAATGACGGGCTAACCCGTAACCTACGAAGGTATTAATAATGGACGCTTGCTCACGATAAAAGATGATGTGAGTTTAATCTGTCTTCTTCCACTGCTACAGCTATCCCTACCAGCTATCCCTCTCTCTAGCCACCTTCTCACACGTGGCATAAGGTTAAGTCGCCACGGTGGCTCATGCCAGAGTTACGCGCCATGGTCGCCAAGGGATTGCGTAAGACTAACTGGGCGGTGCTACTTACTCTACCTGATGGCTAGACACTCTAACAAGAATACTTACTGTCGGGTGTTTTAGTGGGTGCATGTGGCTGGCTCCTGGTCCCTTGATCAGTCCCAGTCTCTAGATCTGACCAGCTGGTACTCTGCCCTGGTTAATTGTGCAGTAATTAAACTTGTATATCTCTGTAATTAGTGTGTGCTGCAGGTCTTGATTGGGTCTCACACAAACTAAGCGGGAATTAACACCGAGTGTATTGTAAGTTCCATGTAAGAGTTGCTAGAGCGCGTGTGACATACTAACATATCTAGTAACATATCTAGCATTGCTGGGATTCCCAAAATATTCATGTCATGTGTGAGAGCGGATGTTTGGAGCTATATTTAGTTCTTGAAAGCTAACCGCACTTTTACCTACCGCTGATCTGGCAATAACAAGTGATTGATAGACTTGATACTAGGGGTGGAAGGAATCACGTGACAGCCATGTGAGTGTCGGATTGGACGCTTGTTAAGATTAATTGTTTATTGATTGGAATTGCGTATGAAATAATCTAGCAGTGTTGACTCCCCGCCCGTGATCAAGTCTATAAATCAAATAATTCGGTTGTTTCTTTGAACTGGCTTACTCCAGCTCAGCTATTTTCAAAGTGCCATGATGAGAAATGGCTATAAATCCCGCTATATCTATTATCTTTAGTATGTACCCTTGGTATGTAACCCTTGGTATGTACCCACATTCTAGTGCGGTAACACACATAGTTTGCGTGTGTAACACACGTATTTGGGTGTGTTTGATGGTGGTAATAAGAACACACATAGTACACACACCAGCTAATAACTTACAGTACCTAATTCCCGACATGTCATCAGGTGCTCACCTCTCAAAATCGCGGATGGAGTGTACGGTAAAGAATGTGACTGGTGGAGCGTCGGAATATTTCTCTAACGAAATGATGGTATGTACCCGCACTTTATGTACCCCGCACTTTGCGTACCCCGCACTTTATGTACCCGCACTTTGCGTACCCGCACTTTAATAGTAGTGTACTCCAACTAGGAACCCACACTTCGGCTACCAACAATTCTTAATACCTAGCTATCCATGCTAGTCTAGTGCTGAATTTGCGATGTAAATTTACAAGTCTTAATTTTGTTGAAGTCTTAGATTGCACCTACTGTAAACCCTAAATCCCCTGCCTTAGAAAACCGTTATTGCTCTTCTGTGTTCCTCTAGACTGTACACATAAAAATCTAAATTTAATAGAAATAATTTTTTAAAAAAATTTTCATTTTTCGATAGTACTAAGTAAACTATAGGTAAAATATAAATTAATCATAAGCTAAAATGTACTAATCTTTGATTTAAAGGGGGAAAAAAGAAGAAACTTGTCATATGAGAAAATTGTCATCAGCTATTGGGAGCTTTGTAGAGTTGTACATGAAAGTATGGTCCCGGGTTTCGACGGGAATTGCGGGTAAATCGTTTTAAGGTTCCAACGATCCACCCCCCACTTGTTTTTTGGTATTAGCATTAAAAGTGTTGTTAGCCATTTATGCAAAAAATTTAAAAACTAAAGGGAGAAAAGGGAAAAAGAGGAAGGAAAAAAAAGGGACAAACAATTAATTAAAGTTTTTATGGGACATTAGATTTAAAAATTACAGCTTCAAAAATAAATCACGAAAAAATTTTAAATTTAAAAATGATAATTTGACATGACTGATGATGCAAAATAGAAATCTCCAGAATCCTAAAGTACCTTTTCAAAAAGGCGAGCTCAACAACTTACTCTTTTTCCCTCGCAAAGGGAGCCCATTTCCTTGTTTAAAAATTTTTGGGGCCCAAGACAGACTTCTTTCCCTAAAACCTCTTTAAATAGGGTTTTCATTTTTACTTTGTTCTAAATATTTGTAAACCCAAGATCAGCATTCGTAAATTAGATCTTGTTTTCTCCCTCCAAACCTTACCCCTTTTCCCTTCCCTTAAAAAGTTTACTATAATACGAATTCCTGTCGGGCGAAATTTTTTTAATTTATAAAAATTTCCTTAAATCATGAAATTCTATATTTCCTCCATCCGGAAGGGATTCCCCCCTGTTCCAGTAACCTTTTGTATCCCCTAGCCACACACACCGGTGACCTTGCTTTCTTTGACACGGGGAAATTAAGAGGCATCATGATTCGGTACCAAATTTGGGGAACCCGTGTCTGTTCCCCCTAGCAAATTTTGGAGACCCTAAAGAGTTTTCCCCAACTTCGCCACCCGTATGGAGGAAACAGGGACTTTCATTTTTGGGAAATTTTCCGGGAGGGGAAAAAGTAGGTCCCCCATCTTCCCCTCGCCTTAACTTCCTCTCCTCCCCCCCTAAAATTCACCCCCTACAATTCCATTTTAAAAAGGGGATGATTTAAATTTATCTCGCAGTTTTCTTTTTTTTTTATTTATTTGCTCCGTAATAAAGCTTCAATAATTTATGTTTTTCTGAAAGAATTTTTAAAATCTTTAACCCCTTTCCCAACGAACTTTGGCACGATCCACTTTCTAAGTGTGTGGCAATTTACTTACACCCCGGGTTTAAACTCGTAGAGATGATATTATTCGGAACATGTGAATTCTTAAAAAATTTAATTTTCGTTTTTCGGGGACAACCTTTGTCTACCGAAAATTTTTTGGGTTTCCCCTAAACTTCACAAGAATTTATAATCTAATTTATAGCGGGGGATAAATGTACACAAAAGCAATATCGTTTAGTCAACAAGCTTAAAAGTTTTAAAAGATACTTTTCAAACTGAACTCTATCTACAACAAAAGAATTAACTGCGACTGGGGCATTTAAAGTCAAAAAAGTTCCCCGGAAAGGCTCCTAATAAGATTTTTAATATGCAGAACGACTTTACCACTCGTATACCAATCTAGACCTTCAGGTTGTACGTCACTGCTTTTCACTAATAGATTCCCTTTTTTTAAAACGAATAAATTTATTTGTTTTCTTGTAAGAACAACAATTTTTTTTCTAAAAAGGAAATAACGGGTACTTTTTTGGTTTTTTCCCCTGAAAACCAAAACACTATTTAATTTATTTGTTTAAACCTTTTTTTTGTTTTGGGGATCAGATTTTAAGACAAAGAAAGGGTTTTTCCCCTGGGGGGAAATCTAGTAGCCAGTTCGCTGATTTTTTAGGGAAGTTTAATTCAACTACATGGCACCCTAATCAAAAAAAAGAAGTTCGGTCTCGCAAAACTTCTCAAGAAACGCAGATTGTGACGACCTCAAACCCATGAAATATTTGCATTTCTCTAACCCCAAACCGGTCCCTTTTTTCCCCCTACCCCCCCTTATGGAGAGGGTGGTGACGACAAAAATCCTAAACTTTCTCGACCAAAATTTGATGATAACTCCCGGGCACTGCAACCCAAACTTTTCAACAAACTTGATGACTTTTTTAATTTCCCGTGGGCATGTACACATTTTTTAACAGTAATATTTCCCCTTTTTTGTTTTTGGTTATAAAGTTTTTTAAAGGGCGGTCCTTCGTTACTCTTCATTATCTCTGACCTTATTCTTTTCTGTGTTCTACCCAAAACCCCTTTTTAGGACACTTCTTTTAAGATTTATAATACAGACTCCGAAGATAAATTCAAAACTTCTGAAAGACCGACCTTATTTTTGTACAAATACGAACCTTGATGTAAGACTCCTTGACATCACATTTAACGTGAAAATGATCACTGACGTGATTGCTTTGGGGTCTTGGGACTTAAACCGACAGTATTTAAACCCCGAAACCGTGTGCCCAAATCTTTCTGATGATGTTCACAAAAGCATTTTTCCCCTCTCCTTTTTTCCTTCCGCTTTTTTTAAAATTTCGTTCAGTTACTTTATTTTACCCGGGCTACCCAAGGGTCATTTTTTCTTTTGGTGGGGTTCACTTCTGGTATTGGGTTCATTCCCTTCCTTTCCCCTTTTTCTTTATACTTTTTTTTTTATTGTTTTAAAGAGTTGAAGGTCCCTTTAAAAATTTCCTATTCAAGTAATTAGCAATTGCTGAGTAAAAGTCATAACTCCATAATATTAACCCCCTTAAATTCCCGATTTAATTTTAAACTGATAACAGTGTTTCCCAGGTGGGAGAAGTCCCTTTTTCTCCGAGTCCCCGGTCGGAACCTATCCAAATTATGGACCATGAGAAGACCCGGCCTCCAGCGACGTTTTTTTTGAGGCCGCGTATCGATCTGATCCGCAACTTGCTTACCGCCCTGAGCCCGTCTGGGTCGAATCGATGTAAACGAGATAAAAAGCACAGATTCTTCATAAAAACAATGGATATTAGCAGCCCTTAGCAGCAATAACAGCAATGGAGGTGAAGTGACACGAGGAGTAGAATATACCCTGCTTGTGGATCATACCCGCAGAAATCCAATACCACTCCAACCTGCTTGTTACATGATCGACAGAGTAGTAAGCGCAGTGTAACGCTCTTCCTTGAGGATATACAAGTCGAGATGCTCACAACAGGGAGGAGAGTATGAGGTGTCATTATCCCAGACATCTTATCATACCTACCGACTATACAAAGTGTCGTAAGAGATAGAAATAAGAACTTCCATTTTTCTCCTTTGCCACTTCCACGTTTATTTCTAGAATTTTGTATTCAAAAATGTTAAAACTGTTTTACATCATTCCACGGTAAAACTAAATTAAACAGTATAATAATCCCATGCACCTGTCGAGATGGCACAAGAAGTGAACGGTCCTGACACAAGGCACGTTTAGCTCGGTGCCGGTCCCAGGACTATCACCAGCAATAGGTAATGTGTCTACAGAGACAAGTACGTTATGTAGGTCGCCGTACCTGGCAACCACACGTACCGGAGATACATTGGAAGGTCAGGTATGGTAGATGGTTGCAGGGAACTTGTATGAGTATTCAAGGTACTAATAATCACTAATATACTAT
Organism: Bolinopsis microptera; assembly: GCF_026151205.1. Classification (NCBI taxonomy): domain Eukaryota; kingdom Metazoa; phylum Ctenophora; class Tentaculata; order Lobata; family Bolinopsidae; genus Bolinopsis; species Bolinopsis microptera. The sequence continues at coordinate 6,941,310 of NC_087072.1, read as the reverse complement.
TACTAATAGTTTGTACATAATATTTACTATTACGTTTAAAATAAACATTATAGGAAAAAATACACTAAAAATCTTCATATTAAGAATGGAATGCGTGAAATCAGGATTGAAGATATTAACTGGTGATATGCGCTTGAAATTACGGCTCAATTTTAATAAGCAATGACTGATCTGTGAAATGAACCCTTTAGTGAGTGGTAAACGTGCGACAAGTTGCGTGAGGCAGACAAAGACTTGTTGAACAAACTTGAAAGTAAAACAAATATTTGACATGAAGGGTATAAAAACAAAAAGGTATTTTAAATGTTAAAAATTTGTCTACGATTTGAAACAAAATAAACTTTGAGCCTCAATTGTTAGATTTTGAGAGCCAATTCAAAATTTGGACACGATCTTTGCAACACCCTGTAAAACTCTTATATCGTACCATTTTGCAGTGATAACAAATAACTACCATACATGAATCAACGTTACAGCATTTTATCTCATATTTGAAAAGATAATGTTTTTAAAATCTTTGATTGTATGTTTGACAAACTATGATATAATATCAGTAATCTTACTAAAAATACAATTTATACATGAATACAGAATACAAATAATAGGTTTGGTATATATATAAATATATATAAAAAATAAAAATATCTTTACCAGATGAACATCTAATGAAAGACGTAATCTTCTAATTATTATCTTAATTGCCCATAGGTAAAGTCGGATAAGTATTACATCCTTCTAGAAAGCTGACTAGGAAAAAGAGATACTGTGATTTTGCTCTTAACTCAGTCCCATACCCAGGTAATATCAGGGACAAAAGATCTCCGATTATTATTGCCAAAATCGCGATAAACCGCTATTTTTAACAAGACTATACATTAACTAAACATAAAATTTGTCGCATATAATGGAAAATCGCGATTCCGTACATGCCGCGATTTCCTTTGTCCCTGGGTAATATGAAGATAGAAATACGAACCACTATTTTATTTGTGAAATAACTACGACAGCAGTGCAAGCAGGCATGTTTTACTTGTGGGTTGTAGGTAGAACAGCCACTTTAAAATATTTGTTTCTAAAATTAGAACTCAACTTTCCATTAGAAACAACAGACAGCACCTTAAAAACGTATAAGAGCACATTTCCCAGCAATTAGTTTCATACTTTCATTAAGTTTTTGTAGACGCATTTCACTTCAACCAAAAAGCTTCACTCAATAATTAGATCCACCATTAACCTAGTTCCATGCATCACGTGACCACCAACCCATTTCTCATTACCGCTCTAGTTCACCTTGTTGAAAGAGTTTGTCCCCATTATCTGCTCACAACATTCCACTTTCATGTCACATGACCATTGTCCTCACAAGATTTAGATTCATCACGAGTCACGATATAGTTTTGAGATCAGTTCTGTGGATTACATTCTAGTAGTTTTCTAGAATTTCATCTTTTCCGACAAAACTCCAAATTATAACGTCTTTTATTTGTAAAACCTACCTACCAGTAATAGATCGATGCGCCAGGTACACCTAGTGTGCTACACTACGTAATAGATACTAAAAATAATTTGGAAGCCCTGATCAAGTTTCTGATTAGAATTAGAATTAGAATAAGAATAAAATTAAATTTACACAGAAATACATACACGAATAATAAATAAATCAAAGTTCAATCTGCGTGCAGTATATTACACATCAGTTACAAAAATTGTTACTGTAATAAATTACAAAAAGGCCGACAGTCTGTGCTCATACTTGTAGATCTCAGAACTTAATGAATAGATAAATGTAACAGATTAGTATGTGCTTTGATTATAGTATTAAAAACCGATTCAAGACGCATCTGACTAATTCCAAAAAGTCCAGATAATATATGATTACAGGGTTTTTCTTATAAAGAGAGTGGGGATAAAGGTAAGAGGATTAGAGTGGGGTAAACGAGGGTAGATACAGATATGTGCACGTGCTAGATCTCGGCAACAGCGACGTCAACTACAATGGGTGCGTTTTATCAGAATGATATATTATATGGGAAGGAGGATGGTTGGGGGGTAAAAAGGAGTGTGGCGTTTCGAAAATGGCTCATTTCAAATGAGTTAAGAGGTATTAGGCAGTTTATAATGGAGGGTTTGTGGGTGTTTGTTTTTAGGGGTTTGAGTACTTTTTTATGTTTAAGCAAGGGGGGGGGGGGGGGGGGGGGGGGGGGGGATAAAGGTAGTACACTCCAATAGGAGTGGGGTGGGGGGGGGGCGGGGGGGGGGGGGGGGGGGGGGGGGGGGGGGGGGGGGGGGGGGGGGGGGGGGGGGGGGGGGGGGGGGGGGGGGGGGGGGGGGGGGGGGTGGGGGGGGGGGGGGGGTGGGGGGGGGTGTGTGTTTGATAGAAAGATGATTTATATGGTATAGATTATGTTTGTGTTTGGGGTAGTGTGGTTGGGTGAGGTGGGGGGGTTGGGGGGTTTTTGTTGGAATGAAACCTATGGGTGGGGGAGTGGGGATTGATGTTGTTTGAGAGGTTGTTATAAGTGTTTGTTGGTGTGTGGGGGTGTTGTTGGGTGGGAAGTTGTGGTGTGTTTAGGTAGGGTGGTGTAGGGTGGGGTGTGGGGTGTGTGTGTGTGTGGTGTTGATTGTGGTTGTTGGGGTTGAGGTGGTGGTTTTGTTTTTTGGTGTTGTGGTTGTTGTTTATTTTTTGGTGGTTGTGTGTGTGGTGTGGTGTGGGGGGTGGGGGGGGTTTTGGGTGTGGGGGTTGGTTGGTTGGTTGGGTGTGGGGGGGGGGGGGGGGTGGGGGGGGGGGGGTGTGTTGTGGGGGGGGTGGGGGTGGGGGGGGGGGGGGGGGGGGGGGGGGGGGGGGGGGGGGGTGGTGGGAGGGGGGGGAGGGGGTGGGGGGGGGGGGGGGGGGGGGGGGGGTGGGGGGGGGGGGGGGGGGGGTGGGGGGGGGGGGTGGGGGGGGGGGGGGGGGGGGGGGGGGGGGGGGGGGGGGGTGGGAGTTGGGGGTGTGGGGGGGGGGGGGGGGGGGGGGGGTGGGGGGGGTGTGTTGGGGGGGGGGGGGGTGGGGGGGGGGGGGGGGGGGGGTGGGGGTGGGGGGGGGGGGGGGGGGGGTGGGGGGGGGGGGGGGGGGGGGGGGTGGTGGGGGGGGGGGGGGGGGGGGGGGGGGGGGGTGGGGGGGGGGGGGGGGGGGGTGTGGGGTGGGGGGGGGGGGGGGGGGGGGGGGGGGGGGGGGGGGGGGGGGGGGGGGTTGGGGGGTGGGTGGGGGGGGGTGGTGGTGTTGGGTTGTGGTGGTGTGGGGGGGGGGGGGGGGGGGGGGTGTGGGGGGGGGGGGGGGGGTGGGGGGGTGTGTGGTGGTTGGTGGTGTTTGGTGGGGGTGGGTGGGGTGGGGGGGGGGGGGGTGAGTGGTGGGTTGGGGGGGGGGGGTGTTGGTGGGGGATTGGGGTGTGGGGGGTGGGGTAGTTGGGTGGGGTGGGTTGGGTTGTTGAGTGTTGTTGTGTTGTATTTGTTTTGGAGATTGGGGGGATGGTTGGGGGTGGGTGTGGGGGGGTTTGGGGGTGGGAGGTGGGGGGGGGGGGGGGGGTGGCATAGGGGTAGTTGAGGGTGGGTTTTGGGTTTGGGTGTGTGTTTTTGGGGTGTGGGGTTGAGGGTTGTGTTTTTGGTTTTGGGGGGGTGGGGGGTTGTGGTGGGGGTGGGGGGAGTTTGTGGTGTGGGGGGGGGGGGGGGGGGTGGGGGGGGGGGGGTGGGGGGGGGTTGGGGGGGGGGGGGGTGTTGTTGGGGTTTGGGGGGTGTGTGGGTTGTGGATGGTGTTGTGGTTTGTGGTGTTGGGTGTTTGTTTTGTGGGGTGGTGGGGGGGGTTGTATGGGTGGAGTTTGTGGTGTTTTGGTGGGGGGTTGGGGTTTGGGGAGGGGTTGTTTTTGTATTGTGGGGGTTTGTTGTGTTGTTTGGTTTTTGGTGGTGGGGTTTAGGTGTTAGTGGGGTGTAGGATGGTGAGGGGGTTTGTTGTGTTTGCGTGGGTTGTGGTGTAGGGGGTGGTTGGGTTGGGGTGGGGAGTTTTTTTTTTTGTTTGTTGTTTAGGGGGGGTTTGTTTATTATTTTTTTTTTTGTTTTTTTTTTATGGTTAAGGTGGGTGTTAATAGAAGGGGTGGGTGGGATTTCTTTTTTTTTTTAGGTGGTGGTTTTGTGTGTGGTTGGGGGTGGAGGTTGTGTGGTTTAGGTTGGGGATGATGGTGGTTGTTTGGAAGGGAATGGATAAGGGATGTTAATTGATGAGTGGGTGGGATTTTGGGCAGGTGTTATAGGGATAGGTGTGTAGTCGGTGATTTGAATGGGAATTAAGGCGTATTATTGTTAAAAAATTAAATGTTAGAAAAAACTTCGGGGGGTAATAAAAATAAAATGGTATGATTTTAAAATATTTGTAGTGGGGGGGTTATTTTAAAAAAAAAAAAATATTGTTAATTAGTTTTTATAATTGTGGAAGATTTTTTTTTTTTTGTGAGGGATTTTTTGGTGGGGAAAAAAAAAATAACGTAGGAATGGTGGGGAAGCGGGTTTTTAAAACACAAAAATTGGCAAAAAAGGAAATATTTTTTTTTGCTTATGTTCAAAAAACAAAAGGGGGTGAGCACTTTTTTTCATGGTTGCAATTTATTTTTTTTTTTCTTAAACATTATTATTCTTTATTTTTTTTTCTATTTAAGTGATCATAAGTTCAAGCCAATCTACGGCTTGACAAGGAGGATTTTCTTGCTTTTAGGTGATTTTTATATATACTTTAGTTTCTTAGGCGGATGTTTTGAGGCATTTTTTTAAAAAAATTAAAAACTGTTATGCAGGAATACCTTGTATGATGATAATACATTGTTTTGTTTTTGTTTCATTGTCCCCCAACCTGACACAACCCCATTGGCCTGACGTTTACCCCCAATCTACGAGAAGCATAGCGTTTATTTTTATTTAGTAGGTGTTCATATTGTGTATTACTGGTAGGAGGGTTAAGTGTATATTATCCCATTAATAGTGAGTTTTAGGTTATGTAATATCTAGGATGGATTGATCTATGGGGAGTATTGGTGTTGTAATTTAGACTTGAGTCGGTCTTGCTTGGGTATCTGGTGAGGTGGTGGTGTTTATTGTTGAGAGGCGTCGGGGGGGAAGGGAGTCGTGAGAGTTGGCTAGGGAGTGGTGGGGTGTGAAAAGAATATTAATGAGTTTTGGTGTGGGGTGCTTGAGGAGGACGGAGAGAGCCCCGGGGATTAAAATTTAGAGAGGGGAAGTTGACCGTCGAGGGGGGGGGGCGGATATGGATGGCGTACTAGTGTTTAAGAGCATGGTCTACTCAGTCAGTCTTGACTGTTCCACTTTAATGATTGAGTTAGTCATGTCGAAAGTTTTCTTTCATGTCAACAGAATAACGTTAGATCGACGTGCCTTTATTTCTTTTTAGTGTTTAAATGTATATACATTGTAATTTAAATGTTTCTTTAACATTTACATTATTTCAACCTAAGATATTGATTGGATGTGTTTTGGAGGTCTGGTGAGCTTATGTGTGTTACACAGATACACACAGCCCAAGTGTTGGTTGAGGGGGTAGGGTAGTGAATGGAGGTGGTGGGGGGGGGGGTGGGGGGGGGGGTTGGGTTGGGGGGTTGGGGGGGTGGGTGGTGGGTAGGGGTGTGTTATTAGATGAGTGGATGAATAACTTGGGTGGGTGTGGTGGGGGGTTTGTGGGTTGTGTTTGAGGATTGTTGAGATGATTTTAGGTTGTTGTGTGGTTTTTTTGTGGTGTTGGTGTTTTTGGTGGGTTTTGGGGATTATGTGTGTAGTAGTATTTAATTAAATATAAGAGATTCAATACCTTTTTTTAAATTTCTGGGCTGCCAAAATCACCATCATAACATTATACACCACTCTCTTCAAATCTTCCTCCTCTTTGTAACACATTTCTTTAATAATACATCAACTTTCTTCTAATAGATATTGTAAGAACACTTACGCTGCAGTTTTAACAATCTACACATATGCGAATACTTGCATGTTATTTTAGTCTCGAATATAAATACAAACTTGAAGCAATAAATATAAATCATCAAGAACAAACAAGTCATGTATACAACACGCACTCTCTTCGTTCTAATCCAAATTTAATCGTATCCTATATCTGCAATCTTTAATGACTTAAACTTGCTTCGGCATAGTCATCGGCTTATTAATGTTGTTAAATTAATCGCTTTTTATAGACAGTATGATTATAAAAGCATGCTATTTATCAAAGATAACTGCAGAGATAAAAATTAAATAACTGTGTGTGTGTGGTTTGGATCTCATTTTGACAACAAATGTGAGTGGGTGGGTTAGTTAATTTGAAAAGGATTATTTATAAATAGTGCATGATTGGGGGATCTGGTATGCAAATGTTGCAAATATTTATTTGCTTATGTAAGAATTACAAGTTCTATTATTTTACGTTGGGGCGCGCTTTTTTGTATTATGATTTAGTGTTTGTATTTTAGAAGGTTATAATTTAACCTTTGGGATAACCATACATATACGACTGACTTACTCAGTATTTTATATCATATCGATATAGTAGATTTCTCAGACTTTTTAGATTATATATTACACTTTGTGTCGTTGACAAGTGTAATTATATGTTTTTAATCATGTCTCTTGCTATTTAACTAGGTTACTTATATGTATTACTAATAGTTTATTATCTTTTTCATTGTTGAATTGTTTATGTTTGAAGTGGAAAAAATGTTGCGTTTTGTAAATAAGCAGAGTGAAGTTGGAATGAAAATTGTTAGGAGGGGTATCCAACGAGCGCTCTATAGCCGAGAGATAGAGATTAATTTATAAATAGGGAGAGCAGATTGTGAAGGGGTGGGCGGGATAAATAATTTCGAAAAACATAAGAGTTATAGTATTGTATAACAAGAAGATAATATCATATTTGCAGGTAAAAAGGAGTAGTAATAAATAAAGTAACTATTCTAAAAGATTCATAATAATATTATTATATTAACCGATCAAATTGTGTAAGAGTATCAGTGATAAGAATTGGTCGTTTGTTGTTTGTATCGTGTGATGATAGAGTGATGCAAAGGGGGATGGTTGTGTTGGATTGTTGTGAGCTTGGGGTGTGTGTGGACGATGCTGAGTAGCAGGAGGGGTGGAGTAGGGGGGGGAGAGGTTAGAGTGCGAGGGGCGATGGGGGTATGATGCGGGGGGTGGGGAGTGGTGGGTGGAGGTGTTGGTGTTGGATGTGAATCGAGAGTGATGGGGGAGGGAGAAGCGGATGGGAGGATATGAGATGTGTCTTGTTGTGTAGTGGATGGTTGTAAAAATATAACATCGTTTTTTAAAACTATGGAGAGAGGAGGGGGGGTGTATTGACAAATATAATTAGGTGTATTCATTTACATATTTGTATTCACCGTCAATGTCTATCACAGCACGCACTCTTATCAATTTTGTCCAGCACTTTTTATCCACTTTCACTTTCACTTTCACTTTCACTTTAAATATTGAAATACCACCTCTCTCATTTACAGCTCAGTTCTTAACAATGTTACAATCACCAGCATCAAGTACAGGGATTGAGGTTCTGTGTGAATTCTTGTGAACGATGGATCCTGTATTACCACATCTTACCATAGTCATCATCACAAATATATGATCGAATCTCGACCCATCTCGAGTACAATGACAGATCCATTCGAAATCATCAACCTCCCTTAATAGCAACCAATCAACTAACCACCAAAAAATCATGCATGACATCATTAAATTTTTATGTGAATTCATGTAAAGCATATACATAGATACGGAGAAATGTTTATGGAAAGTTAAGTGTACCATTGTCTAGATCTTCTTGTTTTTAGCTTTATAGCCTTGACCCCACCTATTTTCTTTTCATTTTCAGTTCTTCATTACATCAATACTAAATACTCAACTAGATGCGCATATCAAAACTTTGAAGCTCGTAGAATCGCGCCCATTATTCTTACACAGGCAGAGCGGACAGCAAAACAATCTCGAGGAATAATTTCTATGCCATCACATATGCATTCTACTCTACTGACAACCGTTCTTGGCCAATCCGCAAAGCTTCTTGGGGCAAATCGGGGTGGGGGAACGCGACGATTTAATGTGTGTGTAATAGGAGGTAGGGGATTCATTTCTGGTGTAGGTGACAAGCGGGGAAAGCTTGAAAATGATCTCATGGTTTTTTTTTTTTGATGATTTTGACTCGTTCGACGCTATTCATAAGGATATAAGTTTTAAACAGTGTAGGGAGGTGTTGCGAGTGAGAGTCGCTGGAAAGTGAGCGAAGTGCGCGTTACTAGGGAAGGGGCGGAGGCGGGGTGGGGGTCACATGTTACCCATAGCAATTTCACTTCATCTACTACCCGATCTGTCTTTTGCACACTCAAAATATCTTTGTCACGAACGTGGAACAATTTATGAAGAAGTTCGAAACAATTTCGGAATAATGTTCGGAACAATTTAGCAAACGGCTTTTAATTAAAACAACATAAATCTGTCCCAGTTAATAACATAAATTAATGTTGCCAACTCTGTAAATTTGTATAGCAACGTTCATTTAAACTTTGTTTGTTGCTAGTGCTACTACATGTAACTGTTAAAACTGGTACTTTAAGTTTGAATGGTTGATATCTCCACTGGACAGACTGACAAACCAAACCCTCTCTCTCTCCAGGTAAATGGTTTGGTGACTAGGATGGGAGGTGAAGGTGAATGCGAGCTTTTATTTGACTAATTGTTTGTCTAACGAATAAAACAAAGGGAGGGGGGGGTTTTTAAAAAAAAGAATAAAAGTGGGGGAGGGGTTAAAAAAAAATAAGAAAAAGTATAAAAGAAATTTAGTATTAGAGGAGGAGAGTCCAAATCGGTAATAGATGATGTTGCTAGTTAGGTGGCGAGGTATATTGTAGTGATGAATGAGAGTAGGATTGGTGATAGGATTTGGTTGGTGTATAGGATGTGTATACATTAGGTATATGCTATATTATTCATTAATTTATTGGGGTTTTTTATTGTAGATTATTTGGTATGATTATGACTTTGGGGATGAGTATTATGAGTGTAGAGCGTATTGTAAGGAAATGAATTCTTTATATCAAAGGAGACGCACGTTAAATTTGTCTCCTAGACCGTTTCTTAAAACATTTCAAAATCTCATCCCACCACTTCCACCTCTAATCAAGATCTTACCAAAACTTCAGAGCCTCAATCAAAAGTCAAAAAGACTAAATCAGCAAAGTCTGTTGTTTTAAAGGGTCAAAATGACTGCTAATTCTAGTGTAAATTTATTGTTTTAGAAAGACATTGTGTAAGCTTAAGCTTGTATATTATTCATCATATTTTTCATTTATGAGGCGCAATTTAGTTTTCTTCTTGTGCTTGCCATTCTGATGTGATAAGTAGATTTTTTATCATGACGGTATCACTTATGACTTACTGTGTTCAAGAAGATTCATTGAAAACGGTAAATTCAAATACGCATAATAATAATTTAAAGAATGTGCTACGCCCTACCGTCCATTACAAAATCTAACTTCATGTGCACTATAGTTAACAATTACTAACTAATATACTACTGCAGAATAAACTAATTAATTGTATAATAGATTTGTCAATATATCAACAAACATTTTAAGTTGTACTTTGTAAATTATTGGATATAGATGTAATATGAATATGTGATATTTTCTTTCAATAAAATAAACTTAAAGAATTGTCTTTTTAATGCATCATACAGTTTGTATTTGTAATCTTGTATAACATCACCTACCACGAGGGCCGCGCCGAATTTGGATACAAATATTTTAAACGGTGACACTCGTAAAATATTTAGTTCATATGGACCGTCGACGAGTGTCCAGTCACTCCAGCTCCCAACTCGCGCGCGTCCTGGGTAATTTATAAACAACAATAAATATTCCAATTGTAGAGCAATTTCAAAGTAAGATGTCAACCAGGGTCCGAAAAGCCGAACAGGCACTAGGTCCTTATCCAATACCCACTAGTATGACCACTGTTAATGATCTTGCCCTTCACATAAGCCATGAGACTACTACGCGTCAGCGTGACGCTCTTGTTTCTACAAGTCGCGCGCTACTCTGCAAGCGAGAGGGCTCGGTTAGAGCAAATCTGGCCCGGCGCGCGCTTACTACTTCGTTCAAGTGCTTTTAACTGGCGTAAACTCAGGGTTTCAGCACGACAACTAACTTAACGGCCTATTTAAATGCACCAATTTTCCATGACTTCTAGAGAGATTATTTATTAATTATATTCATTAACTTGTGATGTAAATAAATTAACTACGTATAATGGGCTCCCTTTTAACTAGATTATTGAAAATCAAGTTACCGATGTTAATGGAAGTCTCCGGATAAGAGACTCTCTCGGGAAGTAGTCCCCAGTCCCAAACTCTCTTGTACAGATACATTTTTGGACAGTAATTTCTATTGTAATTAATGGACTTCAGATTTTTATGTGAATTTATATCGGAAGATATAGATAACCAATAAAACATGTTAATAAAGGGTTGTAAAATAATAGTGTTAAATAGGACACACAATATAAATTATCTCCATATCTCATAAACTTAGTCTTAATGTCCATTTAACCCCAATAATTGAAGTAATAGCTAATGATGGAGATGGTGAAGCGATAAATAGGATGATTACACGAGGTTGCAGTTATCCGGATCTCTCTCTCTCAAGAATAAGAATATAAAGATGGCGATCAGGCTTTTCATATAGTGGAATGTCAACTAGAACGAGAACCATCTTTGCAAGGTCCATCTCGAGGAACTAAAATAGTTACGAACGGTTTCACGATGAAGGAGGGTGGAACAATAAAGCAAAGCGACAGGTGGAGCTTATGATGTGAGTGACAGGCATAGCAAAGTGGGGTGGTATCACCGTCATATTTGCCTCAGGAAAGGAACTCCATAGCCTAATTCTGGAAGGATCTATCGGAACAGGATAGTACTAGAAGTGCGAGGAATGCTATAATAGAAATGAGTAACATGTGGAGTGATAACGGATACAGCAGAGCAAGACCCCGGGCCATGAAAAGGAACAGGAGAATGCAGAAGGCGAAAGGCGGAAGGCGGAAGGCGAGCTTCCCTTTTGTAGCGGCAGGTTGACAGGTCTTTGGGGAGTTGAAGGCTGACTGGTTCATCATTGCACTCTATGTAACACCTCGGCATTTGTCAACACAATAACAAAAATCAATGCTGTTAAAATAACTTAAGATATTACTTTAAACTATAAGCTCTAATAAATTTGAAACTTTAACAATCCTTTAATCCACTGCTTTATTCCCACCGAACTCACAACTCTACAATATCTACTAAATTTTACGAAGACTTAAAATACTAACTACAGCTTCACGCCGAGGGACAATAGCAACCCTATTGATAAAGACTTCAAACTTTCTGACAACCAGTCTAGATCGACTACCATCTTTCAGTAAAACTAAAAACTAAATCTATAAATTACCGATAATAAAGGTCCCGTGAGATATTGCAAACCTGTTCACCCACTAATTCACGTATACCCCATCTAACATCTCCCCGATCGAAAATTAATGACGAACCACGTCAAAGCAAAACTATCTAATACTTTAAAGAAAATGATAAATCTACAACCTTCATCTTTTTCTTTTAAAAAATATTCCAAAAGAACTATTAGTAATAAGTATGCCCGTTCTTATGGAAAAAATCGTAATTTTAAAGACCTATCGTATTCACGCGCACAACCACAAAATTAAAAATAAACGTACAAACAAAGCCATTTGGCTAAAATCAACTAGCTCAAGAAGTAACTGTTTGTGTGGAGACTTAACGGATATATTAAGAATCAAACAAGGTGAGGTGTAATCTTGTCTGAAATAATGCCTATTCTGAACGTGTACTGAGTTTAGAGAGAACCGTTGCGGATATCCTTTGATGTCCAGATGGAGGTATATATCCTCTCAACTTGCTCTATACTTATAGCTTTCTGTTAATCGAGGTACTCCATACGGCTAATAAGCATTTTTTGAACAAGTCCCTTACAATATCTTCCCATCAATTCAGTACAATTTAGATCAATACCATTCTCGTTTGTTTGATTTTCTAATAATTTTAATTCGTTTTATAGTAATTAATAATTAATCAAATACATTTATCGAATCATTCCCTTACAAACACTAATAGGCAACTTAAATTAAAAATTATAAAGTGTCTCTCCTACTCAAGTTTTTTTCACATAACTCTACGTCATCAGCGGTAATTACATTGCACAACAATATAAAAGTCTGTACTCCTCCGCGATAGAGAGACATCACCGTTCAGAACAATACACGTCTAAAACAAAATTTAAATTTAAGCTTGTTATCATTATATAGGTCGAGCATAATGTTAGAATATCGACTTATGTTAGTATAAAATCGGATTACTTCTATAGAAATAGAGTACTCGACTGTTAAGACTCACTCCACAATAGTGTAAACTCATAACTTAAGAAATAATTAAAATAAAATTCGACATTCCTACTTTTTATCCTTCTTACTTAACTTGTATCATTAATATTATTATTATTATTTTTATGTTTAGCTCTCATTTCATGTCTCTAATTCCAGAGCAGACATCACCATTCGCATCACAATAGCTACTTAGTCGCAGACTGCTACGACCTGGGGGGGGCGGGGGGGGGGGGGGGGGGGGGGGGGGGGGGGGGGACAGACACAACACGGTTCACTGGGAATCGCGGCTCTCATCACTCGGAGGGGCTGCTTCGCTCGACAATGACTCTCTCTTGCCGCGGAATTGTTGATGGGAAGAGGCGATATGGGGGGTCTAGCTAATTAAGGGATAATAAAGCGTGTCGAGAGTCGCGTGTAGGTATGTGAGAGGGGGGACTCGACACGTAACGCAGTGCTCGTTCTGTTAGTTATATAGGCTAGCTGGCTGGAGAGACGAGGGCGCACGAGCTCGATGGATCTCTTCGTGAGTATTATATTTAGGGAAGAGGAAGAGAGCGTTAATGCGGGGGGGGGTGGGGATAGTATAGGGTATTTTTATATAGAGTGGGGAGGGAGTTAATTGGGTCGATCGTATTGGTCTCGGTTGTGGTATGTAGTAGTAGGATATATATGTTTATTGGATTTATATGATTTTGGAAGTGAATGATTATTTGGATTTGTTTATTTGTTTTGTTGTTAGATTATTATGATAATGTTTGGAGATATTATTGTTAGTTTATTTTTAGGTTTTAGATGTTTTTTTTTTTTAGTGATATGGTGTATTTAATTTTTAATTGAATTTTAGATGTTTTAATTTTATGTTTTTTTTTGATGAATTAATAATTTTTTATATATGAAATAGGTTATTGTATTAATTATGATTATTGGGTATGAGATAGGTATTAGGATAGTACATGAAACAAATAATGTAAATATTGTAGTATTACAACTCAACATAACTTTACATTTTATGCACCTTACTTACTGTATTTATTCTTACTTAATCATATTAGTGTAATCCATGAGCGCAGTCTGAGCTGACCCCATTTCCGCAGTTTAAAGAGACTGCCCAATGCCTTCCAGGTCTCACTTTTTAATCCCTCGATCACAACAGCTACACTTCGCTTACTAACTGGCCATCAATAAAGACCAAGTCGCTTTTAGCTTATGTAGCCGACTGTACATTGAGAAATCACGCAACCTTTTACATAAAAGGATGATTACCTTATGTGAACATACCGGCAAGGGACCAGTCAGGTAGCGATGGATGACAGTAATGGGATTTGCCTCCTAGGTTCCACCGACGGTCATATATCTAGAGGACTTAGCAGATGATCAACAACTATGAACTTTGACGTTTTCCTCTTGCCTTGCCTGTTCACGAGATCTTATCTTACCTAACTCTTTCTATTACTCCCTTTCTGTAAATTTCCACCTTTGTGGTTCAAAAAGATAAGATACTAGCTAGGTGGGGACTGTCCGTCCACGTACCACCGTGTACCACTTGCCCCTGGGACGTATCTCCAGTCCTGGGGGGGACAAGCTCCAGTTCCAGAACACCAGGTAGCCCCGAAAACACGGTCTGACTAGAGGAACAGCAAGGCATTGTGTTAAATTCTCACTGATCTTAGACACGGGAGCTCTTCGTTTCCTCTCCACACTAAAGAAATGTTTAACTGTCCCCGGATCTTGCGGAGATCCGCCTCCCCCTTTAAGGACTGGAATATAAGGAGCACAATCCCTCTTCCCCATCCCTAATTCCCAGCATGAATCCAACCATGCAACTTTAACAACACATCACTTCTATATCAAATACACTTCTCTAAGTATCCTACTCAATTAAAATAATCTCCCTATCTTCTTCACGTCCGCAAAACCCTAAATTTGCAAGCTAAATCATCATTTATTTTTAAACTAACAAACCCTTTATCAAATCTCCTCTGTATCATCATAATTCGAAATATCTTCTCTCTTCACGTCCGCATTACCCTAGCCACGCTAAAATCATCTTATTTTTTAAACAACAAACGCCTTTATCAATCTCCCTCTGTATCATATCTTCCCTTTTCTTCACGTCCGCATACCCCTATTACGCAAAAACATAAGTTGCAATCTTAGTTTCAAATTCGAATGGTCTACTGAATCTGAAGTGTTTCTAACCACCAAGAACTTCTTTGGAGTATCACAACACTCAAATAACAGATAGAGCCCATCTACTAATAAAACTAACACCTTGACAACAACCATTATAGCACCTCCTCCCATAAACTTCACACCAACTTCTGACCGTAACCCTATAAGCCGGCTAATGAATTTATACTGGCATTTTGATATAATTCTCCCATAAAATACTTGTCCTCACATTACAAAATCTCATAATAGTCATAATCACATTATCCTCGATAACATCATACATCTCTCGCATCATTCCTATCTTTATCAAATTAAACGGGCCGTATATTTCAATAATATATCACTCTTCTCTATTAACATCTTCTCTCCTTACTTCTCATTATAGAGGTACATCACTTCTTTATCTCTTCTACCAACTTCTCTGTTGTGACTTCATCATTTATGCGATGGCTGCAACAACTAATATCAATGTAATAAATAAATGCACTAACGGTGCACTATAAAAACAAGCTAACAAGGAATTTGGTGTCTCTCTATCCAGAATTATATATGTAAATTTTTTTTTGCTAACAAAATTTTGTACAGAGAGAGAGGCCGCATTAAGGGCAACATTGTTAAGCGCTATATCGGGTTCAGCACGACAACTATACTTAACGGCCATTTAATGCTCCAATTTTCCATGACTTCTAGAGATTAATTTATTTATTATATTCATTACTTTGTGATGGTATTAAATTAACTACGTATAATGGGCTCCTTTTTAACAGAGTATGGAATACAAGTTCCAGATGTTATGGAAGTCTTCCGTTGAACTCCTCGGAAAGTAGTCCCAGCCCAAACTCTCTTTGTACAGAATACCTTTTGGACATTAATTTAAATGAAATTAGGGACTTCAGAAACTTTTATGTGATTATATATCTGGAAAGAATAACCAATAAAAACAAGTTAATAAAGGTTGTAAAATAAGGGTAAATAGGACTACCAATTATTAATTTATCTCTCAAATCTCATAACGTAGTCTTAATGTCCATTTAATCCCCAATAATTGGAAGTAGTAGCGGAATGTGGCGAGGGTGAAGCGATAAAGGATGAAACACGAGGTCGCTGTTTCGTTCTCTCTCTCTCAAGGAAAAAGAATATAAGTGGCGATCGGCCTTTTCATAATATGGATCTGTCAACCTAGAACTGAACCTCTTGCATGTCATCTCGAGATCTAACATAGTGACGACGGTTTCTCAGAGGAGAGGTGGGAATCATAAGAGTGCAATGCGACTGGTGGACGGCTTATGTAGACGAGGTCAGGAGCATATGGGTGGGTTACACCGTCATATAGCCTCAGTAAAGAACTCCATAGCCTATTCTGGAAGGATCTATCGGAACGAGGTAGTACTAATAGTGCGAGTAACATAATAGAGAAATGATAACATTGGAAGAGTAACGGATACAGCCAGAGCAAGAACCCAGGGCCATGATATGAACAGTGTGAATGAGAAGGCGAAAGGCGAAGG
The DNA here is from genome assembly GCF_026151205.1 of Bolinopsis microptera. Lineage (NCBI taxonomy): Eukaryota > Metazoa > Ctenophora > Tentaculata > Lobata > Bolinopsidae > Bolinopsis > Bolinopsis microptera. The sequence goes on along the minus strand of NC_087072.1, from coordinate 6,925,144 downwards.
CGGAAGGCGAGCTTCCCTATATATAGGTCGTGCTGGTTGACAGTATCATTGGGGGGATGTTGAAGGCTGAGCTGGTTCTCATGGGCACTCTTGTAACACCTCGGCTAGATTTTGTCAACACACTAATCCAAAATCAATGCTGTTAAAATAATTGATAAGTATTCATATTACAAAACTCTAATAAATTTGAAACTTTAACAATCTTTAAGCCACTCTTTTCCACCGGGAACTTCACAACACTAAATATAACTACAAATTTACGAAGACTTAAAATACAAACTACAGCTTCACGCCGTGGGACATTGCAGACCCTATTGAGAAAGACTTCAAAACTTATCTGACTACCAGCTAGATCGACTACCATCATTCAGTAAAACTAAAATCAATTCTAAAAAATAACCATAAACCAGGCCGAGAGATATTGCAAACCTGTTCACCCTCCCAATTCAACTATACCCTTATCTAACAGTGCTATCGGGCGGGCTCATTTCGAGAAGAAAGCGGCGCGCGCTACTTCGAAGAAATTTAAGACGAGTAACATCTGTCAACAACTATCCAATTGGATTCAGTTTACACAAAACAAGAACACATAGTACGGGGTGCACGATAAAAATAAACTTGCTCGATTTAAAAATTTTTGAGACTCATTGTATTCTAGCGACTGCAGAATTTCACAGATCCTAAATTGACATCCTTTGGAATGATTAAGTGAGTTCACCTTGGTGGCCATATTTGATGGTGCGCGGCTTTTAGTGTTTTGGAGCAAAAGTACTGTAAAAGTCGCGTAAATTGACAAATTTGACCAAATTCGTTGCGCGTTGAATTTTGGGTCGTATTATATTGGATAAATCTTCAGTTCTTGAAACAGGGATCATATCTGAAAATACGCGAACGCTCTTCAAATAGGCTTTCACAACTGTCCAAAAAATTTGGTGTATCGAGTTGATATAAGGAACAAATGGTATAGGGAGCAAATACGCGCTTTTAGCTGTAACATAATGTCTGATGTGGATATGCTTAAATTTTTTGACACTATCCTTTAATGTCTATGAGTAAGCTTAACCCAATTTTTGTAGCAAACGGAGGTCGGAAAAATACACAATATCTAATTGTTTGAAGAAATTGTACTGCCAGAAATTAGCGATAAAAAACCATCCTACAGTCGGCACGCGCGGCTCACTGTCGAGGCGCACTACCTACACTATAGACGTACACATTGACCACGATATTTATTAGAAAGCAAAAAGTAATAAAATAATACGCCGTGTGGGCGCCCGCATATGAAAACTTGCTACACGTTGTTAATACCTCTCGTGCACGCGAAGCGTTGCACGCTGGCGGCGCTCCAAAAGGGGTTACAAGCGTAATGTCAAATAATAACAACAAAAGAAAATTAAAGTGAGTTTTGGACGATGACATATTTTCATTCGTCATCGCAGCTCAGCGCGCGCGGCACAGTAGTAGAGTATCTGCGTGTAGGGGCTGAAGTACTCTTGTTCTTAGTTTATAAGATAATCAACAATTAATGAAATAAAGCATTGTAAATATTTAGAATTGACGATATATTAATATGATACAAAATAATAAATTTTACAAGCAGGTTAGCTGGCCTTGGATTAAGGTTTGATTTCACGATGTCCATGCTCGCCGACAGATCTGCAACTTGTGGTTTCCGCGAGAAGATGCGCGGAGCCGACGCCCAGTAGTGCATCGTGCGCTACAAGAATTAGGTATAATTATAATTTTACTGATTAAAAAAGCACGGAAAAAGTTTTAAATTTACCTTTGGACATTGTCCCGTATACCTATAAACAATTTAATCCTTTGTTTCAAGAGGCTATCAACATTTCAAACCTGCAACCGAGTCTAACGGTTTATTCTTCTAAATAAAACAAATACCTTTTATGTTATTAATGCAGCCAAGCTTTGTGGAACACTGTTTCATAAAAAAATTTTAACTTCAAGCAATTGACTAGAAACTGTCCATTAACCTATAAAATTGAGAACGAAACACTAATAATACAATCACAGCTGCTGACATTGAAAGATTACTTGGACTCCCAAACAATTATAAAGTTACAGTAATTTAATCTAATTGCAGCGGAACATAATTTAAAACTCAATGCTATCCTATATGATCGTCACTCAACAACGACTGAAAATATCTCAGATCTATTTTGGGCGTTTTTAACAACTTGTAGTTGAAAATCTTAAATAATTAAGATAACCTAATTTATAACTTTTTATCAGAGTGAATTAATAATTGATATTTGAATAATTTTATATATATGAATAGTTTTAAGTCAGAAAATTGAAATTAATATTGATTATATTGATATTGTTATTATTGAATGAAACTAACTCCAGACATAATAATACAACTCATCTATTAAACAAAGGGACATGGAGTATACACGACCAATTTTGCATATTAGTCTATCCAACCAAGAATTCAGGAGGCAAAGGGTGGGTGCGTAAACTTATTGTCTGCACTCTCAGACCTTAAACCCAGGTTCATTTCGACGTATTTTTGGTAAAATATACATATACTTCTGGTCACTCTCTTGCTAATCAAGTCACCCTAAGATATATGGTCTAAAGTTTGCACTAGTTATATTTAAAAATAATTTTTTGATCTGCTTTAACTGTATACGAAATAAAATTGTTGTTTTCTTTGAATTGTTGTTTTCCTGAAGAATGCGCGGCTTTGGCGGCCAGTTTAATGATTTATACATAAAATTTAATTATAATATAAATGAGGATATATTACAAATAAAAACTTTCAAAACGGAGCTTATAAATATTATAATATTATGATTGTAAAAAAGAGGTTAAAAATTTTAAATTGTTTTCACCAAAAATATTGTTTCACCTAGTGTGTGTGTGGTAGTGGTTTAATGCTTTGAAACTTTAATAATTTATTATTATACAACATCTTAATCAAAGGTTCAAAAATAACTGAAAACAGCAATTCTAAAAACTATATTGGTAGCTGTCCTTAAAAATCTAGAAAGGTCTCAAAATATAAAACTAAATTTCCTCTAAAAAACGTCCATGTAACTCATCAAGAGCAATACAATGGCTCTCAATCTCCAATAATCTGAATAGAACGTAGAGATTACTCAAAACATTTTCTTTCGTATCAGCGTGTCATTTCTACATCAAAATAAAATTTAGACAAAGGTTTTACCAACGAGCTATCCCTTTAAAAGTTACTTCGTCATCAGGAATAAAATCAAATAAGAATTGAAAAATAGCTGGAAGAGTTCATTTCAATCCTCCAAGGATGTACCAAGCATACACATCGAAAGGCGATTACACGTTCAGGTAGGGAGTGTGTCACTCATATCTTCGTACAAGTCTAGAGTAGGTGAGAATCTGGTAGGCCCATTTGAGGTTGAGAATGTTGTGTTAGTGAGTCTCTTGTGAGTTACATCATAAGGTACTTGAAGGATGCAGCAGGGCAGCCCATGAGATTTGCAATAATACAAGATTATGGAAACGACCTAGAGCTTTGTATATTCTGAGCTATAGACTAAGCGATATATTTGTTTTCTTCAGCCAGATATTCCTCAAATTTTCTGAAAGCAAACGTTGCCAGTATACAACGGGATGCTGGATGTCTTTCCTCGCATGCACATAAGAGAGTCATAAGTACTTGTGTGTTCTCCATGGTTCCTTGCCCTGTAGGCAGTTCCCTACAACAACTTTCTCTTTTTTTCTAAGGTTTTGGGTCCGCCAAATAAAGTGAACACTAACTTCGGGTTATACTCGTATTGATGAACAGATTTATATTCCTCCGAACACATATGAATCTTCATTTATGATATCTGATCGTAAAGTTCGTGCAAGTTTATATATAAACTACAAAATAATTTATCAGCTTTAATGATATAAATAAAATTGTTGTTTTACTTGACAGATTTGGCATATGAGAGAAGAGCATATTAAAGTCTCTAACATGGTTGTTGAAGTTGATGTCATCTGAGTACTCCGGTCATCAAGAGGCATATAGGATATGGAGATGGTAGGGATAGGTAATTTAATTAAAAAGAAGAAATCTGCAATATGCACACAAGAGCTATAGAAAACCAGCTCTGTTATATTTATTGTCCTAACATAATTAGAGGATTGATAACACCAAGCGCCAACAATAATTGGGAATAATTCATTCTTGATGTATAATTATATTTATATTGATTGTGAACTAAATTATCGATAAATAATAAAATTGTCTATTTCCCTCAAAAAATTTGACTTTTCTCTTGAATGTGTCAAAATTGTAGGATCTAGAGAAGATAATAGCAGCCCTAGCTGCCATAGTAATAGCAAAATGGAGGAGTGACAGGATTGAATATACCAGGCATGTGGATCAGTACTACGAGCAGAACCAAACCACACAATGCTTGATGATCCCATGATCGACAGAGTAAAGCGCAGTGTAATCGGGCTCTTCTTGAAGATTACAACGTCTAGGATGCACAGCAAACCAGGGAGGAGAGTTTTGTGGTCATAATCCCAGACATCTTAACATACCAACCACTTACAAAGAGTGGAAGAGATAGAAATAAGAACTCCATTATTCTACTTTGCCACTTCCTTCTCGTTTTATTCTAGAATTTTTTGTATACAAAAATGTTAAAACGTTTAAAATCATTCCAACGTGTAAAACTAATTAACAGTATACTAATCCCAGTGCTCTGTCGAGATGGCTCAAGAAGTGAACGGTCTGATCCCACAAGCACGTATAGCTTCGGTGCCGGTCCCCGATTACCCAGCACCAATGGATGGTGTACAGACGAGACAAGTTCGTTTTGTAGGTCTGCCACACTGGCATAACCACCTGCGGAGATACTGGCAGGTCAGGTATGGAGTGGTTGCAGGGGACTTGGACGATGATATAATGCTACATGTATCATACTTAATACAACTTAATAGGCACTAATCCTAATTACTCAGTATGTAAAAATAATTAGCAGTTACAAATATTTACTAATTACGTTATAATACAGTATAGTAAATTACACTATAAATCATTCATATTAAGATGGCATGCTGAAATCAAGGATTGAAGAATATTAATGGTGTATGCTTCTTGAAATATACGGCTCAATTTTAATTATCATAGACTGATCTGTGAAAAAGTACCTTTAGGTGAGTGGAAACGTGCGACAAGTTGCGTGAGGCAGAACAAGACTTGTTAACTACTGAAAGTAAAACATTATTTGACATGATGGTAGAAAAACAAAAGGTATTTTAAAATGTAATAATTTTGTCTACGATTTGAAACAAAATAAACTGTTTCCTCATTTGTTAGATTATGGAGCCATTCAAAATTTGGACACTAGTCTAGCAACACCTGTAAAACACTAATATCGTACCAGTGCAGTGATAACAAATAACTACATTACATGATCAACGTTACAACAGCATTTTAACTCATATTGTGAAAAATTAATGTTTTTCAAAATCTTTGATTGTATGATTTGACAAAAACTATGATAATATTTCAGAAATCTTACTATAAATACAATTTAAACAAGAATTCAGTCTACATATCATAGGTATTTATGATTATATATATATATAGTATATATAATATATATCTTTTCCCAGATGAACATCTATGAGAGACGTAATCTGTCTAATTATTAATCTTAATTGCCATTAGGTAAAGTTCGGACTAAGTATTAATTCCTCTGGAAAGCTGACAAGGAAAAAAGAACTGTATTTTTGATCTGACTCAGTCCCTTACCAGGAAAATCATGGACAAAAAGGATCTCGCGTTATTTGCCAAAATCGCGATTAGCTCGCATTTTAAACAACATATACATTAAACTATACATAAATTTGTCTGCAATAAAGGGAAAATCGCGATTCCTTACCTGCCCGCGATTACCTTATGTCCCTGGGTAATAAGAGAAATGAAATACGAAACCACTATTATAATTGTGTGAATAAACTACGACAGATGGAGCAAGCAGTCCCATGTTTTTACTTGTGGTATTAGAGAAAGCCACTTAAAATATTTGCATCTAAAATTAGACGTCAAACTTGTCCATTTAGAATCAACAGTTCAGCACTAAAATCGTATAAGTTCACATTTCCCAGCAATTAGTTTCAAACCATTCATTAAAGTTTTTGTAGACCATTTCACACAACCAATAAGCTGTCACTCAAATAAATAGTCCATCCCAGTTAGACCATCAATTCCACGCATCACGTGACCAACCACCCATTTCTCATTTACCGCTCTAGTATCACCTATGTAGAAAGAGTTTGTCACGATTTACTGCTCACACACCTTCCACTTTCATGCACATGACATTTCTCACTAAGTATTAGATTCACGAGTCACGAATAGTTTTGGAGATCATTCTGTGGATTACATTTCTAGTAAGTTTTAGATTTATCATCTTTTCCGCAAAACTCCCATATTTAACGTCACTTTATTTGTATAAACCTACCTACCACTAATAGTCGAGCAGCCAGGTACACCTATGTGCTACACTACTGTAATAATATTACTAAAAAATAAGTTGAAGCTCTGATCATAGTCTGAGTAAATTAGGAAAATTAGAATACGAAAAAGAATTAAATTTTACACAGAAATACAACAAGAATATTAAATAAATCAAAAAAGTTTTCAATCGCTGTGCAGATATTCAAATCAGTTCAAAAATAGTTACTTGTAAAAAATTACTAAAAAGGGCCGACGAGTCTAGTGATCATACTTGAAGTCTCATATCATAATGAATAGATAAATGTCACAGATTTGAAGTGCTTAGATTAATAGAATAAAACACATTCAAGACAGCATCTGACTAATTCCAAATTAGAGTCCCCAGATAAAAAAAGATTACAGTATTATCTATAACAATCTCTTGTCCCTTCAGGCCTGCACTGGGCGTGTAAACTAGGTAGACTAAATATGGTGCAACGGGCTGATCTCGGCAGACAGCGACGTCCAACTCACGTGCTTTTAAAACGGAATGGTTTTCCACTACACATGTCCGCGCAGAGTGGCCACGACGTGATGGTAAAATTCGACCTGCTCATCAAAGAAAGTATGAATTTTAGCAAGTTTAGGCTTTTTTAGGTGTAAATAAACGGTTTAATCGACTTTTTTCTTTTAAGCACATAAAAGGCAATGCCAACTTAAGAGAACAATTAAAATGTTTAAAGAGTTGAAAAGAGTTGAACATTCGCCCTCCACTACTAACTACACTATACGAATTTTTAAAATTCTGTAAGTAATTAAAACTAAGTTATCCTCTTAGAAGCGACCAGTTTGACAGGGATAAAATAAACGGCAAGTTACCAACGTTCTAACTGCCGAGCAAGACTTCTGATAGAGGATAAAAGGAGTTGATAAGGCGCCCCTTCCTCCCCTCACTACCAAAGTCCGTAAGTTTGACTGGATAAGTGGGCTTATCATAGATGGTTTACAAATAATTGGGATAGCATCTCCCCTTCCAGAAAGCAATGATTTTAAGTTAAGTGTTAGAACCTAGGTCACAGAATATAACCTAAAAGCAGTTCAGCAATTAAGTGTACTTAAATTGCAGTTAAATGGGCATTTAATGACAGTCAGCAGTAAGATCGTTTCACAACTCACCCAAAAGAAAGTTTTAAGCGCTTACGGTCTTTAAAATTGCTGATTAACATTTATTTGAATCAAAATACAAATATAACCGGCTACATAATAATTAATAAGTAATAACATTTTACATTCCGTTTAACATTTTTTTGATTGTCCCATAGTACTCATTAATGATGTTACCAATAAAATCCTAGAATAGGAATATAGTTTACCATTCTAACGTTTGCACAGTTTGTTCTAAAATTAAATTTTACCATTATCATGAAATATGACATCACTTGGACTTTGATAGATGCACCAGAAAAAGGAGAATAAGCCGCGTATAACTTCAATAAACTCATTATGTTGTCTCACAACGTACATTTTATACAAATTAATACAATCTAATTAATTAAACTTAGAATCCTGAGAGAGGAATGTTTCAGCCGTCTGAGATTGTGTTCAATCACGGGCTTATCGGAAAGTCACTCTACACAAAATTTTAGCTGTTCTGTAACCACCGATAAACAACGATATTTACAAGCTTCCACCGAAAACGATAATAAATTTGAGAATATAGAGCTCTGATAATTAATTATTTAATTACTCTAATTAGTTTCCTCGTTATAAGGTAACGCTATGCACCGTGTACATTGATTATGCTTATTTATTTTGTGCTGACCGTCTAGAGAAGTAAACGTGTTCAAAGCATGGCACCGCGCTGACACTCACTTCAACATGACTTGTTAGACAATTTTTGTTAAATAAGTTTGTAATTAGTGATAAGTAACGTTTTCATTTAGTTGTTAGATAATCCTGTAAATCATAAATAACTCCCGTTTTTCCCAGTCGGACAGGTATAAGATCGACTGTAAGCGGTGGCAAACATTAAGGCAACATTCAAAAGAGTAGGATTTCCAACCCAGACAAGGATCAATCTTAACTGTCGGATAATCATTGCATAATTGAAATAATTAAAGGCAACGAATAAACAGGCTTGATTGGATTATTTTATGTCTTAAAATGATTTGTGTGAAATTTGTGGACCCGTTCCACTACCGATCATGACCTCGTAAATAAGTCTTTCTTTTGTTGGTTTGTACCTTAGGTCAACTCAAAATAAAATATCTTTTGTATTTATGTCACTCACAAAGTTGAGAAATAGCAAAAAACCCGCTCTCGGTCGTGTCTAAACTTCAAACTAAGAACATGTCTGTAAACTCAGAAAGTCATCATGCAAATCAACGATACCTAAAAAAGAAAAAAAACCCGTATAAAATAGATATAAATATATGAGCGCCAATAATTATCGATCAACAAGGTTCACTTATCTAACACTTCCCAACCTATCCCACCAATCACCCCAGTCTCAAACGACAAACCAAACTTCAGTATCTCCCTCCTCCGACGTCGCCACAAACGAGAGAAATCAGACAACTACACATTCCGCCCACTACCTACCACCGCTCCAAAACCTCACAACAACTCAAATACCAGCACTAGGCAAACACTCCGGCTCCAACAAACGCCCCCAGTGGGGATCAGGAAAGACCCACATCACGCTGGATGGAGGTGGAGAGACTGGAGCTACCATGGTTAAAAGTAAGAGGAACTGGGGGGCTCTTAACTGGGTATTGCTGGGGGTCTTGGTCTCGGTACTGTCGATCTCTCATAATCTATATAGACAGTTCTTATGAGCTCTCGAAAAACACATCTGGTCTGCGATATATCCCATGTATCGAAGCCTGAGCGCAGAAATTGTTGCTGCAAATGCCACAGCCTTTCGAGAGAAACCTAGGTTTAGATAACTCACGGGGGGCTTCATGAGATAGGATAGGACTGGCACGAAGATGAGCTCCGACGGGGGTTCAGAGGCTTAGGAGGAGGCAATGAGGAGGACTAGTCAACTGTGCTGCTGTCCCAGAGGAACGGCGGAATAGTTTGTAACAGTGGTAATTGGTAGATAATGACTTATAATTGGGTGGTAATGACTTCAATGGTTGATGGGTTAAGTGGTGGAGGCATTTAGGATTGCTGGGTCTTCGATACTCACGATTCATTCGACCTCCAAATACTCAGACACAAAAAGGGGGGGGGGGGGGGGGGGGGGGGGGGGGACAATCAGATAGACTTTGAAATACTTTTGATAACTCGGGTAGGATGTAAAAGCTCAATATTTTATGAATATATTTTTGGACGTGTTTGAAGACAAAGGCACACGAAATGATTCTATTATGAAACTAAAAATCCTCTACTTGTATCTATGCACAATTCAGAGCTGGAGAGGAATTATGCTGATCATATATCATCCTCTCTCTATATCTATTCTGCCCACAGAATCAGCTGATATCGGCAGCAGAGTGCAAAAAAATGGGGAAATCACTCAAACTTTTGATGGAAGCGGCTGATATTGGTCAAAGGGTGAGGTGAAGAAGGAGAATTAAGTTTTTTACTGATATTGGTAGAAGGAGTGACCTCAGTGAGAGCAGCTACATCTCAAAGGTCCCGCACAATGTACTCGTCATGCTGCCTGCTATCGTCCGCTAGTTCCTTATCAATTAAGCTAAACAACTAAGCAAGTTACTTCGATAAGTTAATTAAATTGCTCTTTTCTTCTATTTGCTGTTAGCTCTATGTTAATATATTATACGGTAACTAAAGTGTATGTGATTCGCAAGTTAAATCAACTTTCTTCTCGCATGCTGATATTAATGATTTTACTTTAAAACCGCCAAAGAGACATCCAAACAGATATAACGACACCATACACTTGGTCTAAACCTTTATCACTTCTTTCAATATTTCAATTAAATACCATTCAGGCAATCTCGGTTCAGGTATAAACAGATCAAGGAGGAGGTCTTTTTTGGGAATTTGCATGTAGCAGCAATAGCTTGGGACAAGAACGATGGAATCATGTTCCTTTGCTCTCAGATTAACAGGATTAAATAATAACTATCTTCTTCTCAATACGCCCATCTTTATCGCTCATGGCCCTTACCACGATTCATCCATCGAAGCCTTCTGATTAATCTATCTCTGATTTAATCAGTTACATAAAGTAAAAGTTTGGGGGTTTTAATTTATTTTATATAAGCAGATGTTAATGGCGATCATTCTCGTCCATGAATGCCATTGAGGTTAACAATCAGGATCTAAGGATTCTAGAGCTGAGAATGACACTAATGTAGTCATGATCAAGAAATGTAGTCGGGCTTGGTATTGGGTGGTTCTTAGGCCCTTATCATCTTTAATAAATCGTTTTAGTTTACTATGAAAGTTGAAGTATTGTAGTATGGTGAGGTTATATAGAAAAGCTGGGTTAGGAGGTTGGTGGGAAGAGTTGATATATATAATCATGATGAGCGTTTTTTACGTGATGCAGCGTTTGAATTAAATCGATTTGAATCTATTTACCTCAGTCAAATCCTTGATCTATGTTTCGCACTTTAAGGATTGATAGTCGTCGTGAAGTTTTCTTCATGACAACAGAATAACGTGTAATTTCGACCGTCCTGTATTTCTGTTGCGAAAACTGTCAACTTTGGTAAATGTAAATGGGTTTCCTTTAATCCATCTCTGTGTGCGTTTATCACACTCAACCGGAATATATAAAGTTTACAGAAATAAAACAAGGAGACACGGCCCTTCTCAATGACCTTTTTTAAAATTTCTGGGGCATGGCAAAATCAACCTTGCATAACATTACTCATCTACTCTCATTCATCTTTCCCATCCCTCTTTTAACTGCTTCTTATTAAAAAGCATATCTACATTTTCTCTAAGTAAGGAGATTTGATACTGAGAAACAGCTGATTACCTGCTTGTTAAAATCAATATGGCTGAATACTTGCATGTTATATTGCTGAATATATAATCATCGCACCTTGAAGCTATTAAAATATAAGTTCGACTACAAGAACAAACAAGGATGTGACCGGACCCGGCACTCTCTGTCTTTTTCTAATACAAATAATCGTAGTCTATATCTGCAAACTTATGACTTTATACTGTGACGGCACTTTATAGCTTAGTTAATGGTTTGTTAAATTAATCAGCTTTTAATAAGACAGTAATTAAAACGATGCCAAGTTTATCACAAAGAATTACCGATCAAAGAATTTTCTAAAAAACTGTGTATGCAATTGTGGTGGGCAAATATTTATTTTGGCGGTTGAAAGAACATTCAATTCTTTGATTTTTTAGAATGGAAACTAAAAATAGTGTTTTCATATTCAGTGAGCTTCAACCACTCTAATACATACTTGTCACTACTAGAAAGCTCTAAAAATGTCTAATCAATGTTCAATGTTAATCAGTTCAATTGATTATTCATGTCCTGATTCTGTACTTAAGTAATCAATTAAGTAATTACGTATTCATACCTATTCTGTAATCCTGAAATCCCAATGATTACCGGATGCTCAGATCTACTGGAAAGTTCACCTCGGCCGTCCTAACTCGCGACCCTCCACCTCTCCCTTGACACACATCAAACGAACTCGCAGCATCAGCGAACTGAAGTAATCTCCAAAAACTCTAAGAAACAGTACATGTCGTTGAGTGATAATATATGGAGCATGTTTTAAGTTTTCACTTTTGTTAGAGATGATTCGCTTTCAGTTTCCGTTTTTAATGTTTCAACAGATATTGTTAGCATGATTATCAGCTTAGTTATTGTAGTTAAATAACTCGTATAACGAGCTGCATATTAGCATGATTAAATATTAGCTGATTAGCCGGAAGAAACGTTTACACTATATTTTCGCTTAGACGCACATGAACGGACATAACAACTATGGCTATGATCATATTGTTGTATTCACCGTCACGTGTTCTACAGCACGCACTCTGAACAACTTTATTGTCAGTACACTTTTATCCACGATTTCACTTCACTTCAACTTTCACTTGTTAAATATTGAAATGACCACCATCTCTCATCTACAGCTCAGATCTTATACATAATTACAAGTCACCGCATCAATGTACAGGGATTGAGAGTTCGTGTGAATCTTTGTGATACGATGGGATCCGTATACCACATCTTCACCTTAGTCATGCATCACAATTATATGATCGAATCTCGACATCTCGTGTACAATGACATCCATTCGATTCATCTCCTCCGTTATTGCAACCATCAACTAACTCAACCAATAATTCCATTGCTTGACAGTCATTTATATTTTATGTAATTCAATGTAAGCATACAATAGAAAACGGAGAATGTTAATTGGTAATTAGTGTCCCATTTTGTAGATCTGTTTTAGCTTTTTTGCTTTACACTCACATTTTTCTTATTCATTTTCAGTCTTCATTTACATCAAATACAACCTCAACGTGAGATCCATAAAACATGAACGCCTTAGAATCGCCCATTATTTCATTACAAGCTAGAGCGACTGAAAACAATTCCTGATTTTACTGGGGGAGAGATGCATACTATGAATCTACTTACTGACAACCGTATCTGGCCAATCGCAGCGTTCTTGTCCACCTGAAGCGCTCTATCCCACTCGAGCACATGCACATGCACATGAAACTTGAAGCATTGCATTCACCATTTTTTGAAGAGCACCTATTATTAACGCGTACTAAACACAAGAACGACATTACCAGTAGCACTTTCAGTCAACATCTAACATAGCCACAGGCTTATGTCTTGCCACACCTCAAATATCTTTTGTCACGAACGTGGAAACAATTTATGGAAGAATGTTCGAAACAATGTTCGGAATAATGTCGAACATTTTAGCAACGTGCTTTATTAAAAAAACATAAATCGTTCCCATTAATACATAAAATTTAAAACTTGTCACTCTTGTAAATTGGTAGTTACAACGTTCATTAAACTTTTGTTGTTGCTAGTGCTAACTACATGTAACAGTTTTACCTTGTTACTTGTAATTTGAATTTGAATCTCCACAGACAATGACAAACCAAACCCTCTCTCTCATCCAGGGTAATAAAATTTATCCGTTCTAGCTTCCGTTCAAAAAAGGAGGTCGCACGAAAAGGGCTTCCCGCACTGGTTCTCCCGATCTTTGGCTCCGTATCAGAATCGTATTGGTGCTGCAGTAATCAACTGAAAATGTAACCTATTTATTCTCGACTAACATATATCATGGATCTGTTTAACTGTGATTAATCAAGTTTCAAATTTAGTGAAATGTTTCATATTAACATATTATCCTTTACAGCAACAATTTGAATAGGGAAATAGAGCAACTAAATAACTTCTAAGATATTCATCTTACCAGGATCCTGAGTTTAATACACGCCTACATTTTTCTCTATCACAGGGAACGCCGGTAAATTTGTGCGTCCTCGACCCGTTCATACAACAATTCAAACTCTCTCCCCACTTCCACTCTATCAAGAACCTAATACAAAAACTTCAGAGCTCAATCAAAGATCAAAAAGCACTAAATCACCAGTCTTTGTTTGAAGGTCAAGAATGACTCAATTCTATGTAAAATTATTGTTTGAGAAAGACCTTGTTTACTTCAAGCATTAATATAATATCATCATGAGTTTTCATTAGAGGCGCATTTATGTTTCTTCTGTGCTTGCCATTCTGAGGTGATAAGTAAATTTTATCATACGGTATCACTTTGACTTAGCTGTGTTCAAGAAATATTCAGTTGAAAACGTTAATTTTTAAATACCATAATATTAATAAAGTTGTGCTCCCGCCCACGGTCATTACAAAATCTAACTTCAGTGTGCACTAAAGGAGTAACTATTACTAACTATTATACTAACTACCGCAAGATTAACTAATTTAATTGTTAATAGATTTGTCAATATATCACCAAAAATTTAAAGTGTACTTTGTAAATATTAATGGGATATAAGATTTATTATTGAATATGAATATTTTTCTTTCATTAAAAATTACTAAAAGATAGTCTTGTTATGGCATCATACCAGTTTGTATTTTGTATATTGTATAACTATATAACCTACCAAACGAGCGCCGATTGATACAAATACTTTAACGTGATACTCGAAAATATATTGGATCCATGTGTACCGTTCGACCAGATCAGTCCATCCACACCAACTCGCGCGCGTCTGTAATTTATAAACCTACATAAAACATCAATGTTGTAGAGCAATTTCAAGAGTAGTGGTCAACAGGGTCCGAAAAAGCGTACTAGGCACTTGGGCTCCTTATCCTTGTCCACAGTATTTACCACTGTTAATATCTGGCCCTTCACATACCATTGTTTCTACGCGTACTGCGTGATCAGCGCTGTTTCACAAGTTCGCGCCTACTGCAAGCGAGAGGCACAGGTTGATGACAATCAGGCCCCAGGGCGCGCGACTATCTTCGTAGCATGTGCATGTATTAACTGGCGTACTCGGTATCTAATCACCGACAACATTACTTAACGGCCAATTTAATCTTCAATTTCCATGACTCTAGGTGATTATTTATTTATTATATTTTCATTACGTTGTATGGTATTAAATAACTACGAATATGGGCTCCTTTTAACTAAGTATGGAAATTCAAGTTCCGCTGTTATGGAAGTACTCCGGTTTGAGACTCTCTTCGGGGAAGTAGTCCCAGCCCCAACTCTCTTTGTACAGACTACATTTTGGACAGTAATTTCTAATTGTAATTATTGACATCAGAATTTATGTGACTTTATATCTGGAAAGATATAGATAACCAAATAAAACAAGGTTAATAAAGGGTTGTAAAAATATAGGTTAAATAGGACTACAATTTTAATTACATCTCTCATATCTCATAATAAGTCTAATGTCCTTTACCCAATAATTGAATTAGTAGCCGATGTGGCGAGGTGAAGCGATAAATAGTATTCACGAAGGTTGCTGTTCCGTTCTCCCGTCTCTCTCAAGGAATAAGAATATAAAGAGGCGATTCTGTGCCTTTCATATAGTGGAATGTCACTAAACTGAACCAACTTGCATGTGCAATCTTCGAGGATCGTAACATAGTGACGAACGGTTCTCGAGAAGAGGTGGAATCAATAAGCAATGGACTGGTGGAGCTTTTAGGTGAGGACAGCATAGAGCAATGGGTGTGTAATCACGCAATGCCTCAGAAAGAACTCCATAGCCTAAATTCTGGAAGGATCTATCGGGAACAGGTAGTACTAAGTAGTGCGAGGAATCAATAATAGAAATGATAACATGTGGAGAAGAATCGATACAGCAAAGCAATACCCCGGGCCATGATAGGAACAGTGGAATGCAGAAGGCGAAAGGCGGAAGCGGAAGGCGAGCTCCTTTTTGTACGTGCTGTTGACAGGTTTTGGGAGTTGAAGGCTGAGCTGTTCTCAAGGCACGCTTGTAACACATACTCCTAGTTTGTCAACAACAATAATTCAAACAAATATTCAATGCTGTATGTAAAATAATAGTAATGATCTTTTAACTAGAAGCCCCATATAAATATTAGACAACTTTAACAATCATTAAGGCACTGCTTTTCCACCGGACTATCACACTCTAAAATAACACATAATTACGAACTTAAAATAACTACCACACTTCACAGCCACGACGGGACCTTGCGAAACCCTATGATAAAGAACTCAAAACTTATCTGACTACCATCTAGATCAAGACTACCATCTTTTCAGTAAAACTAAAACATTCTATAAATTACCATAATACAGGCCGTGAGATAATTGCCAAACCTGTTCACCCTCAATTCACATACCCCGAACCTAACATCTCCCGATCGAAAATTATGACGCCCACGTCAAGCAAAACTCTCTATACATTAAAGAAAATGAAAAAATCTACAACCTTCTTCTTTTATAATTTCCTTTTTAAAAAATTTCAAAAAGAACTATAAGTAATAAGGTAGTGCCCCGATTCGTTATGGTAAAAAAGTCGTTATTAAAGACCTATCGAATTTCTCGCGCACAACCAAACGCAAATAAAATAAAATCGTACAAACAAACTATGTAATTACCATAAAGTTAATTTTAAAAGTAAAGTCGTTGTAATTGTATGCTATTCTGGGTTGTACTGAGTTTAGAGAACATGCGAAATATATGTACAGAGGAGGAATACACTTACTCAATACTTATAGTCTTCGGTTACGTGTACCATCATGGAAATGTCTCTTAAATACTTTCCATCTCGGTACCATTAGATAATACTTTTCTTTGTTAAATTTCTAATAATTTTTAAATTGTTTAATAAGTAATTAATTATTAATCAAATACAGTTATCGATCATCACTTACAAACAGGCTAATAGCAACTTAAATAAAATTTATAAAGTGTCCTCCTCAGGTTTTTACACATAACTCTACATCACGGTAATTACAGCACAACAATTAAAAAGTCTGACTCCCCCGATATAGAGACCACCGTGGTACACAATACACGTTAAAAACAAAATTATAATTTAAGACTTGTTTATCATTATAGTGTATTAATATGGTATAATATCGTTTAATAAGTTATTTCAATATATTCCGATCTTTAAAAAATAGGAGGTCCTCGACTGTTTAAGCCTCACTCACATAGCGTATACTTCATAACTTAAGAGAAATAATAAAATAAAAATTCGACATTCTACTTTTTATCTTCTTACTTACTTAGCTATTATTATTTATATTATTTTTTAGCAAATTCTTTTTTATCTTTTTTTTTATACATTAAACCATACTATAAGATTCTACAATTACATTTATGATCGATAAAATTTCTATAGCACATTTTCTCACAAAAGCACGACAAAATAAACTTTTAAAAAAAAGTTAAATACGAACTACTCATTCATGATCTAGATTCATACTTAACCATACGAAACTCAACATGCTATTCTTCGATCAGCCCGTTTATATCTTTAAATTCACGCAATTACTTTAATCAATAATACATCCATTCATTAATTCGAATACTACAACTCTTATCTAACCTACTGACTTTTTTTTAAATATGATACAACTATGCGGCTATACATCGATCAGCGACGGTTACTGACTTTCACACAGCATAAACAATTCTAACACAGTGCAAAAGGATTTGCTGCACAAGGGCAATGTTTCTATTAATTTATTATCGCTACAACATCTGACCCTTGTAAGTTCACTTCAACTTGTTCGTTAACTTTTTAGACGTAAATCTCGAGGAAAAAAGAAAAAATAAAATAAGCTTAGTATAGTACTGTACTAATTCTTCATAAATTCTATAAATGTGCCTAATGCAGTAATTAAGTGCAGCAAACGAAGCCATATTTCACAACGTAAATTACTCCAACTGTCAACAAATTTGTCACTTCAGTCTATCGACTCCTTGTCACATTTCACTTCTTCAACTCATCATAACTTTCATTTATCACCCTTACATACTTATTTATTCTTACTTATCATTATGTGTAACCAGGCGCATTCCTGCCTGACCCCATTTCGCATTTTAAAAAGACAGCCCATGCTTCCGAGGTTCACTTTTTAAATCCCCTCGATCCACAACCACAACATTCGCTTACTAACTGACGATCATAAAGACCAAGTCGCTTTTAGCCTTATGTATGAGCCCGACGTACAAGAGCAGATCACGCGAACCATTTTAGCATAACAAGAGATACCATCTATGTGAATACCTACCAAGGCAAGACCCAAGTCTGTAGCGATGATGACCAGTAAGTGGGATAGCACATCTAGTGTTCACCGACGGTCATTATCATAGAGGACTTAGCTGTCACATCTATGAACTTTGACGTATTTCTCATGGCGCTTGCCTGTTCACAAGAGTCTTAACAACCAATTATTTATTTACTCCCTTTCTGGTTAATTTTCCACCTTAGGGGGTTCAAAAAGATAAGATACAACTAGTGTGGACTGTCGTCCACGTACACCGTGTTCCACCACTTGCCTGGGACGTATTCCTCAGTCCTGGGTGACAGCTCCAGGTACAGAACACCGAGGTAGCCCGAACACGCGGTCTAGAGGGTACCAGGCAGTGTGTTTAATTCACACTTCGTTAGACACGGGAGCCTTCAGTTTCCCTCTCCAGCAATATAGAAAGTTAACGTGTCCCCGGATCCATGCGGATCACCCTCCCCCTTAAAGGACTGTGATTATAAGGAGCTCATCCCACTCCAATTCCTTATTTTCCCCGCATGATTCCACATGCAACTTTTAACTACATCACTTCTATATTCAAATCACGTTCTTCACTACGTAATCTACTATCAGTTAAAATATCTTCCTTCTCTTCACGTCCGCATACCCTAATTTGTCACTAAAACATCTTATTTTTAACAACCAAACCTTTATCAAATTCTCCCATCGTATCATCATAATTCAAATATCTCTCTCTTCACGTCGCATACCCTATTTACGCAAAATCATCTTATATTTTAAACATATAACAAACCTTTATCAATCTCCCTCTGTATCATATCTCTCTTCATCACGTCCCGTCATTACCAATTACAGCTAAAATCATGTTGCCATCTAGTCAAAGTTCGCAGGGATCGTACTGAATCCTGAATGTTTTCTAACCACAAGACTACTTTTGAGTATCACAACACTCAAATAGATACAAGATTACATGAAAGCAACTATCTCTACTATATCGAATCAAAAAAGACCTATCACCAAATTGTCAAACAACCATTATAGCACCTCCTCCCAATAAACGTCACAAACATCTTCCAGACCCCGTATCCCTTTACCGCTAATCATTTATACTGCAGATTAGATATATCCCCCGATCAGAAAGTGAAACATTGTTCCTCACAACTTTCAAAATCTCATAATCGCATAATCTCATATCTCGTACATCATACAATCTCTCCGCATCATTATCCTATCTTTATCTAGTTTTAATATCACGCCGGATAATTTCCATATAATATTATCACTTCTTCTGCTTTACAACTCTTCTTCGCTTACTCTCTTATAAATTACATCACCGTCTTATATCTCGTCTACCTACTTCGCTGTTGGTGAACTTCATCAGTTATGGCGATGCTGCACAACAAATATCAATGTAAATAAATAAGTTTCACCAAACGTGCACTATAAAAACAAGCAAACTAAGGTTGTGGCTCCCTACCTCCAGATATTTTGAAAATTTGCTACAAAATTTTGTACAGAGAGAGCCGCTTTAGGGCTACATTGATAAGCGGCTATTTCGGGTTTCAGCATCGACAAACTACTTAGGCGGCCTATATAATGCTACCATAATCCATAAATTTTCCATGACTTCATAGAGATTATTATTTATTATATTTCATTCTTGTGAGGGTATTAAATTACCTACGTATAATGGGCTCCATTAAACTAGAGTAAGGAAAATACAAGTTCCGATGTTATTGAAGCTTCTGGGGTTTGGAGACTCTCACGGGGAAAGTAGTCCCAGCCAAACGCTCTAGTACAGATACATTTTATGGACAGTAATTTCTATTGGTAATTTATGGACTTCAGAATTTTATGTAATTTATATCTGAAGATAACCAATTAATAACAGTTAATAAAACGTTGTAAAATAATAGGGTTAAATAGACAACAATAATTAATTTATCTCTCATATCATCTATAACTTAGTCTTAATTCCATTTAACCCCATAATTGAAGTAGTATCGCGAATGTGCAGTGAAGCGATTAAATAGTGGATGATACACGAGGTCGCTGTTGCCGGTTCCTCTCTCTCAAGGAATAAAGAATAAAAGTGCGATCTGCTTTTCATAAATGGAACTCAACCTAAACTGAACCATCTTGCATGGTCATCTAGAGGATCTAACATAGTGAAACGAACGGTTCTCGAAAGGAGGGGAAACAATAAAGCAATGCGACAGGTAGGCTTAGTGAGGACAGCCAGAGCAAGTGGGGAGGTATCACCGTCATAATTGCCTCAGTTGGAAAAGGAGAAACTCCATAGCCAAATACTGAAGGGATCTATCGGGAACAGGTAAGTACTAGTAGTAGCGAGAATCTAAAAAAAAATGTAGTAACATGAGAGAGGAGAACGGATGACAGCAGAAGCAAGACCCCGGGCCATGTAAAGGGAACCGTGAATGCAGAAGAGCGAAAGGCGGAAGGCGAAGCGACTTCCCTTTTTTGTAGCTGTGCTTTTGTGTAGACAGGTCTTTGGGGAGTTGGAAGGCTGAGGAGCTGTTCTCATTGCACTCTTGTAAAACCTCGCTATTTGTCACACAATAATCAAAATCCCAATGCTGTTTAAAATAACTTAGTAAGTTGATTTCTTTAACTATAAGCATCTAAATTAAATTTGACCTTTTGCAACAATCTCTTAAGCCACTGCTATTTCCACCGGGAACGTCACACTCTAAATAGTACTATTTACGAAGACTTAGAAAAATACCTAACTACAGCTTCACGCCGTGGTCATTTGCAACCCTAATTGATAAAGACTCAAAAAACTTATCGACTACCAGTCTAGTATCGACTACCCAGTCTTTCAGTAAAACTAAAACTAATCATAACATTACCATAGATACAGCCGTGAGATATATTGCACACCTGTTCCCTCAATTCACAATACCCCTAGCTATACAGATGCTAATCTCGGGCATTTCGAGAAGAAAGCGGCGCGCAGCTAGCTTCGAATGAAATTATAGACGAGTAACACATTGTCCAACACTAGTCTCATGATCAGTTATACAACAAAACATGAACACTAAGTAGTGGTTTGGGGGGTTCACGATATAAATTACACTTGCTACGGATTAAAAAATTTTGCACAATTCTTTTCTAAGACTGTGACGTGAATTTTCACAGTACAAATTAGTCATAAAAAAGAAGAAACTTTAGGAAGATTATCGAGTTTCACTTAGTGCCATATTTGATGTGCGCTTCTGAGAAGAGTCAGATTAGCAGGATCAACTATAGCTGTAAAACAGCGTAATTTGATCGGTCAAATTTTGACCAAATTCGTTGCGCGTTGATTTTTCGATCGTATGAATTTGATAAATCTACAGTTCCTTGAATAGATTATTCTGAAATTCGCGACGACTTTACAATAGAGCTTTTTCACAACTAGTCCAAAAAAATTTGGTGTACATATCGGATATATGATATGAATAGATGCGCAAAATGGTACGGGGCAAATACCCCTGGCCTTTTAGCTGTAACATAATGTCTGATGGTGGATTATGCTTCAAAATTTTTTGGACACTTCGCTTGAAACCGTCTATGAGTTAAGCTTACCATTTTGTAGCCAATTGCGGTAGTCGGAAAAATACTCAAATATCTATATTGTTTGAAGAAAAATGTACTGCCCGAAATTAAGCCGATAAAAACCATCCTACAGTCGTGCACGTACTTATTATTTAGATCATGCGCGGCTCACAGTCGATGGCGCACTACCTACACATAGACGTACACATTGACCGATATATTTATTAGAAAGCAAAAAGTATACAAAAAAAATACGCGTGTGGGCTCGCGCCGCATATAATAACTTGGCTACACGTTGTATACCCTCTACGAGCACGCGAAGCGTGCAGCGCCGGCGCGCTCAAAAGGGGTTACAGCGTATGCTCAAATAATAACACATAAGCATTAATTGAGTTTGACGAGTCCATTCATTGCATCGCAGCTCTGCGCGCGAGCGGCACAGTAGTGATAGCTGCGTGAAGGGGCTGGAGTACAGCTAATGTTCATATGTTTATAGAATAATTCAACAATATAATGAAATATTGGCTTGTAAATGACATTAGAATTAGACGATATATAATATGATTCTAATATAAATTTTACAAAGCCTGGTTAGCTGGCTTTGGATTTAGGTTGATTCACGATGTCAATCTCGCGATCAGATCTGAGCATCTGTGTTTCGCGTGAAGAAGTCGGCGTCGCGCGGGCCCCAGATATGCATCGCGCTAACAAGATCTAGGTATAAGTATAAATTTAATTTTAATACAAAGCACGGATAGTTTTAAATTTACATTGTCATGTCTATAAACTACTAAAACAAATTAATCTGTTTTCAAGAGGCTATCAACATTTCAAACCGTGCAAAGGCGAGTCTAACGGTTATTCTTCTAAAATAAATCATAATCAACTTTTTGTTATGGCACGCACTTTGGGGAACACTGGGGGTTCATAAAAAAACATATTTAAGCTTTCAGCAATTAGTTCAAGAAACTTTCATTACTCTGATAAAATGAGAACGAAAGCACTATATACTAATACAATCACAGGCTGCTGACTAGAAAGAAACATTGTCACTCAAAAGGCATGTTTAATAATACAGTACTTTAATCATAATACATGCTAGCCAGCTAACATATTTACAACGCTATATCTATCATATTGTACTACAGACTAAAATATCTCAGATCAATTTGGGCGTTTTAAACAACTTGTAGTTGTAATTCTTAAATATAATATCACTAATTAAGCGGGGGGAGGGGGGCGGGTGGGAACTTTTAAATCAGAGTGAATTAATAATTTGAGTATTGATAAATTATTTAATTGATAGTTTAGTCTGATATTGATTATAAATATGTGAATAATTGATATTGTTATTATTGAATGAAGGCTAACCTCCAGACAATAAATAATACTACTTCTATTAACAAAGGGACCTTGCGAGTATAAACGAACCAATTTTGCATATTTGTCATCCTAAACCAAGAATTCAGGAGCAAGGTGGGGTGCGTAAACTTTATGGTCTGCAATCTCAGACTTCCTGTATCACCTGGATTCAGTTCGACGTATTTTTATTATGGGTAAATAGTATACAAATATACTTTCTCGTTCACTGTCTCCCTATCTCCTGCTAACATTCTCAAGCTCCTTAAGATATATGTCTAAAGGTTGCACTAGTTATAATTTAATAAAAAAAGTTTTTGTCTGCTTTAACTGAAACAAATAAAATTGTTTGCTTTCTTTGAATTTTTCTTTTCTTGAAGAATGCGCCTTTGGCGGCAGTTATTATCTTATACATAAATTGAATTTAAAATATAAAATGTGGATATAATTACAATTTAAAACTTCATAAACTGGAGTTGCATTTATAAAGATTATATAAAACATGATTGTAAATATAAGGTTAAAAATTTTTAAATGTGTTTCACTAAAAATTTTGTTTCATCCTGATGTGTGTGTGGTAGTGTAGTGATGCTAGTATACTATGAATTTTGGAGGAGTTGATTCATTATATCAAAGTTCAAAATATCTGAAAGCCAGCAATTCTAAAAACATTTATGTACTGATCCAAAAAATAAAAAGTCCGTCACACAATATAAAAACTAAACATATCTTATCTCTAAAACACTTCCATAGTAACTCTAACTCAAGAGCATACTAATCGGCTCTTTGAAAACATCGCATATCTCGCAAAATCTGAAAATTGAACGTATAAAAGAGAAATATAACACTTTTCTCACGTTTATCTTTATCCTAATCAATAAATAACAAGGGCCATGTACCAAGCCTCTACGTTAAAATGGACGTTCCAGTCTTCAGGATTGAAGGCAATAAAGATTGAAAAATAGGCTGAGAGTCTTCCAAGAATATATGGGTATTATAGTATAATGAAATTCATTTTACACGTTCTAGTAGGGAATAGAGAAATTGGTCTCCAAGCAGACAGAATAAAATATCGATCAAGATTTTTGTATAGGTCTGAGGTTGGTGATGATCAGGTAGTCCATTTGATGTTGAGAATGTGTGTAGGTGTCTCCCTGTGAAGTACACAAGTACTTGAAGATGCTGCAGGGCAAAGCCCAGGAGTTGCATTATAGCAAGGATGAGTGGAATACGACTTGAGCTTTGTAATTCTGAGCTTATACTAGTGATATTTTTGTTTTCTCAGCCATGATTTCTCCAATTTCTGAAGCAACGTTGCCAACACGTTACAACGATGCTATGTCTTTCTCGCGTGCACATAAGAGAGCAAAAGTTCTTGTGTGTTCTCCAAGTTCCTTGCCCCTGTAGGCATTTCCACCAACAACTTCCTCTTTTCTAAAGGTTTTTGGGTCCGCCAAATAGAAGTGACACATACTCGGTTTTACTCGATTGATGAAACAGAATATATCTCCGAACACAGAAGAATCTCATTTTGAACTTTATCTAAAGTTCGTGCTAGTTATATATATATAAAAATAAATTTTTGTCAGCATAATGATACTAAATAAAATTGATTGTTTTCTTAGACAGATTTGGCTATGAGGAAGAGCTTTTTAAAGGTCTCAGACATGGTTAGGTGAATTGATGTCATCTGAGTACTCGGTCTCAAGAGCATATCGGATATGGAGATGGGAGGGTTGTATTTAATTAAAAAAAGAATCTGCATTATTGACGACAAAGCTATATGATAACAAGCCTCTGTTTATTTATTTGTCTCAACCTCTTAGAGGATTTAAAACACCCTAGCGCCAACAATAAGTTGGAATAATTCATTCGTATGTAAATTTATATGATTGATTGTGTAATAAATTTAGCGATAAATAAAAAATTGTCTTTTCTCAAAAAATTGATCTTTTCTCATGAAATGTGTTCAAAATGTAGATCTAGAGAAGGATATAAGCACCCTAGCTGCAGTAAAGCAATGGAGGGAAGTGACGAGGATTAAAATACCTGGCTTGTGGATCAAACTCCGCAGATCCCATACCACACAACGCTTGTGATCCATTAAATCGTACAGAGAAGAAGCGCAGATTACAGCGGCTCTTCTTGAGAAGGATTACAAAGTCGAGAAACTCAGCACCATGGAGGAGAGTTGTGTGGTCATTATCCCAGACATCTATCATACCTACCACTTACAAAGAGTGGTAATGAGATAGAAATAAGAACTTCCATTTATCACTTTGCACTTCCTCGTTTTTATTCTAGAATTGTGTATACAAAAATGTTAAAACTGTTTAAAATCATTCACTTAAAAACTATATATAACATATAAATAATCCCAGTGCTCCTGTCGAGATGGCTCAAGAGTGAACGGTCTGATCCCACAAGGCATGACGTTTATAGTCTCGGTGCCTGGTCCCGATTCCCAGCACCAGTGATAGGTGTACAGAGACATTCGTTGTAGGGTCTGCCACACTGGCAACCACCGCGGAGATACTGGGTCAGGTCTGGTATGGAGTGGTTGGAGGGACTTGGGTATGAGTATTCCAAGGTACAAATAATCACTAAAATACTCATACAAATAGTTACTAAATTTACCTAAATAACGTATTAATACTTATAGGAAAATATACACTAAAAAACTCATATAAGATGGAATGGGCGTGAAAATCAAGATGAAGAATATTAATGGTGTATGGCGCTAAATACGGGCTCACTTATAAAATAGCATTGACTGATCTAGTGAAATGTACCCTTTAGAGAGTGGGAAAACGTGCGAACCCAGTTGACGTTGAGGCAGACAAATACATGTTGAACTACTTGAAAGTAAAAACATATAATTGACATGATGTTAGAAAACAAAAAGGTAATTTTAAAAAGTAATAATTTAGTCTACGATTTGGAAACAAAATAAACAGTTTTGCCTCATTTGTTAGAATTTTGAGAGCCATACGAAAAATTGACACGAGTCTTATGCAACACCCAGTAAAAACTCTTCTATCGTACCAGTGCAGTGATTAACAAATAACTACATTACAGATCAACGTTACACTTTTATCTCATATAGTGAAAAATGTAATTTTTTTTAAAATCTTTTATTGTATGTTTGACAAAAACTATGAAAATATTTCAGATAATCTACTAAAAATACAATTTATACATGAATTACAGTAATACATATAATAGTGTATGTTCTGAAAATATATATAAATTATATATAATATAATCTTTTTCCAGATGAACATCAATGATGAGACGTAAGGTCTTCAAATTTATTAATCTTAATTGCCCATTAGGTAAAGTTCGGACTAAGTATTACTTCCACTGAGAAAGCTGACAAGGAAAAAGTGGGGGTGGGGGGGGGAGAAACTGTGATTTTTGATCTGTACTCAGTCCCTTACCCAGGTAAAATCAGGACAAAAAGGAGTCTCGCCGATTATTTTTGCCAAAAATCGCGATACCCGATTTTTAACAGACTATACATATTATAAACTATACATAAAATTTGTCGTCAAATAAAGGAAAATCGCGATTCCGAACATGCCGCGATTTCTTTTGTCCCTGGGTAATATAAGATAAAAATACGAACCACAATTAATATATTTGTGATACTACGACAGATGGTGGCAAGCTGCCAAGTTTTACTTGTGGTTGTAGGAGAAAGCCACTTAAATATTTGTTTCTAAAATTTTACTCAACATGTCCATTTAGAATCAACAATCAGCCATAAAATCGTATAAGTTCACATTTCCAGTCAATTAGTTTCATACCTTTCATAAAGTTTTGTAGACGCATTTCACTTCAACCAATAATCTTCACTCTAATAATTCGGTCCAACCATTTAGACTAGTTGACCATGCATCACGTGACCAACCACCCATATCTCATTACCGCTCTAGTTCACCTTGTTGAAAGAGTTTGTCACCATTAGACTGCTCACACACAATCCCACTTTCATGTCACATGACCTTTCCTCACAGTTTTAGATTCACGAGTCACGATTAGAATTTGGAGAACAGTTCTGTGGATTACCATTTCTAGTAAGTTTTTATAGATTTCATCTTTTTTTTCCGCAAAACTCCATATATTAACGTCTTTTATTTGTAAAACCTACCTACCACTAATATGTCGAGCAGCCATGTACACCTAGTGTGCTACACTACTGTAATAAATTACTAAAAATAATTTGAAGCTCTGATCATGTGTCTGAGTAGAATTAGAATTAGAATAAGAATAAGAATTAAATTTACACAGAAATACAACAAGAATAATAAATAAATCAAAAAAGTTTCAATCTGCTGTGCAGGATATTCAAATCAGTTCAAAAATTGTTACTGTAATAAATTACTAAAAAGGCCGACAGTCTAGTGATCATACTTGTAGATCTCATATCTTAATGAATAGATAAATGTAACAGATTTGTAAGTGCTTTGATTTATAGTAAAAAAAACATTCAAGACGCATTTACTAATTTCCAAATAGTCCAGATAATATAGATTACAGAATTATCTAAAACATCTCTTGACCCCTTCAGGCTGCACAGGGGCGTGTAAACTAGGTAGACAAGATATGGTGCACGTGCTGAACTCGGCAGACAGCGACGTCCAACTCACGGCTTTTAACGAAAGGTTCCTACTACACATGGCGCGCAGTGTGGCCACGAGGATGTAATCGACCTGCTCATCAAGAAATAGGTATTTAGCAGTATTAGCTTTTTAGGTGTAAGGAAACTGGTTTATCGGACTTTTTTCTTTTAAGCCCATAAATGCAATGCAAGCTTATGAGACAATTTAAAATGTTAAAGAGATTGAAAGAGTTGAACATACGCCCTCCACTACCTAACAAACACTAATCGAATATTTTTAAAATTCTGTAAGTAGTTTAAAAACATGTTATGCCTCCCTTCAGAATCAGACAAGTTGACTAAGGGATAATAACGGCAAGTTACCAGCGTTCTACTTCCGAGCAAAGACTTCTGATAGGAAAAAGGAGTTGTTACGCCCCCTGCCTCCCTCACTACCAAAGTCCGGTAAGTTGACTGGATAAGGGGGGCTTATCCTAGATGGTTTTACAAAATTGGGATAGCTACTCCCCATCCAGTAAGCACTGGATTTGTATAAGTGTTGACTGATGTCACAGAAAAATAACCTAAATGCAGTTCATCAAATAGTGACTTATGCAGTTAATGGGCAGTTAAAGAGCAGGTCAGCAGTAAGATCGTTTCCCAACTTTCACCGCAAAAAGACAAAATGTTTTAAGCGCTTACGTCCTGTTTAAAAATTTGATGATACATTTATTTGAATCAATAATTACAAAATATAACCGGCTACATAATATTAATAAGTAATAAAATTTAACATTCCGTTTAACATTTTTTTTTGAAGTGTCCTTTAGTACTCCGTATGATGTTACCAAAAAAAACTAGAAAGAATAGAAGTTACCATTCTTACATTTGCACAGTTGTTCTAAAATTAAATTTTAAACCATTATCATGAAATATACATCACTTTGGACATTTGATAGATGCACCTAAAAAGGAGAATAATGCCGCTATTAACTTCAATAATCTCATTATGTTGTCTCACAACGTACATTTTACATAATTAAAACAATCAATTAATTAAACTTAGAATCCTGAGAGAGGAATGTTTCTGCCGTCCTGAGATTGTGTTCTATCACGGCTATTCGTGAAAGTCACTCCTACAAAAATTTAGCTGTTCTGTACCACCGATAACACGATATTTACATGCGCCACCGATAACGAAATAATAATTTTGAGATTAATAGAGCTGCTGATAATTAATTAATTAATTACTCTAATTAGGTTTACTACTCGTTATAAGGGTGACGCTATGCACCGTGTACATTGATTTTGGCTTTTAAATATTGTGCTAGACCGTCTTGAGAGTAAAACGTGTACAACATGAACGCGCGTGCGGCTTTTTTACGGTTGTACATTTTTTGTAAATTAAGTTTGTAAATTATGTAAGTAACGTTTTCATTTAGTTGTGAGTATAATCCTGTAAAGTCCTAGCGATATAACTCACGTGTATCCAGTCGGACTACAGGCCTACGGATAGACAAACACGAAATTCGATCTGCTTCAAGCAGATGGGCAAACATATTTAAGGGCAACACCTTTCATAGGATAAGGGGGTAACTTTCTACTCCAATCATTTTGGGGGGGGGGGGGGGGGGTGGGGGTATTGGGAAGGGGGAGAACAAGTGTTGGGGTTGCAATTTTAAACTGTCGGATAATAATTGCATAAATGATATAATAAAGGCACGGATAAACTGGCTTTGATTGGTTTAGTTTTATGTCTTAAATGATTTGTTTGAAATTTGAGGACTCCGAAACCCATCCCCCAACCCGAACCATGCCCACACCCACCTACTTACGGTTTTTGTTGGATTGTACTTGTGTCACTCAAAAAAAAATATCTTTTGTTTATTATGTCACTTCAGAAATGAAGAAAATAGCAAAAACCCGCTCTCGAGGCCCCATCATTATCTCGTCGGTGTCTAAACTTTCAAGCTAAGAACACTGCTTCTTGAAACTCAGAAAGTATCATGCAAATAAACAACGTATAGTAAACCAAAAACAGTAACGTTATAAAATAATAATAATATATGAGCCCAATATAAAATATACGAACAACAACAGTACACTTATCTAACGAAGCACCCTCTTGTCGCAACATATCGCCAGCATCACACAGTCTCAAACGACAAACCAACATCTCCTACCGTCGGCCACAACCGGAGTCGTCATAGATATAAGCGAGCAACAACCACAATCGCGATCCCTACTACACGCTCCAAAATCCCTTCAACAACATACATTCAAACATGATACCATCTACTAGGCAAACAACTTCCCGGCTCCAACAAAACGCCCCCTCAGTGGTCACTACACGTGATGATGCATCCACGATGCACGTGCTGGATGGAGTATTTTTGTGGATGAGAGCAGCATAATGGGTGGCTTACGCATTGGTTAAAAGTAAGGATGAAGTGCGACTGGAGTCGGTGTCAGCTAACTCAACCCTTTCACCAACGAGACGCACTGATAAAACGAACACGGATCTCTCTATCGGAACATAGTCACCTCTGACAGTACTACTATCAGATACTTTGATGCCTTTGTTGCTCGCTATCATTAAAGCAATCGAGAAGTCTAACAGAAGATAGCGTTAATTTAACCACGTGGGCTTCAGGAGATGAGGGAGAGCAAGTGACCTGGGGGTACGCAAGGGCTAGAGGAGCAATGAGAGGACTAGATCAACTGTGCTGCTGTCCGCAGGAGGAGACAGCGAAAAGTTTGTAACAGTGGTAACTGGTAGATAATTTAACTTTATAATTGGATGGATAACTAAGACATATTACTAATTGGTTTGATGGGTTAAAGTATGTGCAGATATTGAGAGTTGCTGCACTTCGATTACATCACAGATTGCATCGAGGCTCCCAAAATCTCAGGACACATCAATAGACTTTGAAACTACTTATTATACGTAGATGAAATGCTACAATATTATTTATGAATATAATTTCGGCCGGTGTTGAAGACTAAAGCACCGAAAATGATTCATCTATGAAGACAAAAAATCCTTAAATTGTATCAATATGCACAAATCGATGATGATGAGAGTAGGAATGCGTGATCTACCAGCTGCTCGGCTAGACTATTCAGCATGATATTCCGTCTCAAGCAGAGTGGGTAAAAAATTGGGGAAAATACACATCGAAACTTTGGAAGCGGGCTGGAAAAATATGATGCGATACGACGGGGAGGTGGAAGGAGAGGAGATAATTTTACAAGATTGGTTAGAAGGAGGTGACCTCAGGTAGAGCAGCTACAATATCAAAGGTGCCCGCAACAATGTACTCGATCGCATAGCTGCTGTCTAAACGTCTGCAAGTTCCACTATCAAATTAGCTAAACTAACTAAGCTAATTACTTTTCGACTAAGTTAATTAAATTGCTCGTTTTCACATACTTTTGGCATTTACATGCGGGATATATTACTACGTGAACTAAAGTGTAGAATGTATGTGTCGCAAGTTAGCTAAACATCTCGCATGCTGAAGTAAATGATGTTTTACTTTAACTGCAACCCCCAGAGAAGACATCAAAAACAGATTTAACGAACCATTATTATGTTAAACTTTTCATTTTTCATTCTAATTTACTTCATTAAAATAATCTTTTCGGATTCAACAGGTTCGTTAACTCAAGGTCAGAAGAATGTATTTGAAATTTGCATGTATTGGCAGCAATAGCTTGCAAGAAATCGAATAGTATGCATTCTTTGTCTCTCATTAAAACAGGATTAAAATAAAAACTAATCTATTCTTACTCACTTCGTCCACTCAAAGGCAACTTATCGCCTCTAGGCCTACACGATCAATTCCACTCACGAAAGCCTCTGAAGTTAATTATCCGATTAACTCAGTTAATAAAAAAGTTTGTTATATTTAATTAGCTTAAGGAAGCTCGTATTCTCATCATGGGCAGAGCATGAAAGTCACTTCAGTCAATGGATCAGGTCTGGATATACATGACACGCTATGACGCGATCGCTCAAAAGTAAGTAATTCCTGCTGTGTGACTGTCTTTTGGTGATTGTATCCAACTGTCCTTATAGCAATCTTAAATGAAAATTCTTGATCTATGGAGAAATCTTCCATTCTGTTAGGAAGTTATTGTTAGATGTGTTTGGGGGGGGTATTGAACTTGAAGGTAGATTTCCTTGAATTGAGTTTCCTTAATCACCCTATCATCCTGATACTTTTTCACTATCACTGAATTAATTTGATTCGTTACTCATCGAATCTCCTTGACCTTGTTCCACTTTAAGGATTGATGTTAGTCGTCGTGAAGTTTTCTTTCATGTCAACAGAATAACGTGTAGATCGACCGAGAGCCTTTATTCATTGTTTGCCTGAAACAGTCCAACTTGTAATTTTAAAATTGTTTCCTTTTCCACTAATATCTAAAACAACGATATAAAAGATTTTTAGAAAATAAACAGATACACTGGCCCTTTCAATGACCTTTTTATTTCTGGGCTGGCCAAAATCACCTTGCATTAACATTACTCACACTCTCTTCAATTTCTTCCCTCCCTCTTTGTAACTCATATACTTGTTAAAAAGCACATACATATCATTCTATAGATAATTTGTTATGAGACACTTTACGCTGCTGTTAAAATCAATATGGCTGAATACTTGCATGTTATTTTGCTGAATATAAAATACCAACTTGAAGCTATAAAATATAAGTTTCAACAAGAACAAACAAG
Source organism: Bolinopsis microptera (assembly GCF_026151205.1). Lineage (NCBI taxonomy): Eukaryota > Metazoa > Ctenophora > Tentaculata > Lobata > Bolinopsidae > Bolinopsis > Bolinopsis microptera. The sequence continues at coordinate 6,892,710 of NC_087072.1, read as the reverse complement.
GAATGAACGGGACCCTTGCACTCTCTGTCTGTATCAAAAACAAATTACTCGTAGTCTATATCTGCAAACATTATGACTTTTAACTGTGACCGCACTTTATGCTTGTTTAATGGTTGTTAACTTAATCCGCATTTTACAAGACAGTAATTAAAAGCAGGCCTATTTATCAAAGATTACCGACCAAATTTTTCTAAAAAACTGTATCAATTGTGGTGGCAAATATTTATTTGCGGTTGAGAGAACATTCAAATTCTTTGAATTTAAGAATGGAAACTAAAATAAGTGTTTCATATTCAGTGAGCTCAACCACCTATTACATACTTGTCCACTACCAAGAAAGCATCTATAAAAATGTCCTAATCAATGTTCAATGTGTACAGTGACAATTGATTATTCATGTCCTGATTTCCTGTACTAAGTATCAATAAAGTAATTACGTACTATGTCCTGATTCTGTAATCCAGATCCCAATGATTACCCGGTGCTCAGAGTCTCTGGAAGTTTCACTCGGCGGACCTAACTCGGCGACCCTCCACCTCTTCCCTTGACTACACCATCAAACGAACTCGCAGCAACAGCGAGACAGGAAAGTATCTCCAAAAACTCTAAGAAACACATCATGTCGTGAGTTGATAATATATGGAGCATTTTAAGTTACTTTTGTTAAGATGATTCGCTTTCCTTCAGTTTCGTTTTTCATGTTTCAACAGATATTTGTTATGCAGTATTATCAGCTCTCTAGTTATTGTAGTTTAAATAACCTTATAACGAGTGCTGCATATTAGCATGAATTAAATATTAGTCTGATTTATCCGGAAGTAAACGTTTAACACCTATTTTCGCTTAGACCACATTGACGGACAGAACACTATGCTATGTTCATATTTGTATTCACCGTCACGTGTTTCACAGCACGCACTCTGTTCAATATTGTCCAGCACTTTTATCCACGTTTCACTTTCACTTACACTTCACTTGTTAAATATTGAAAATGACGCACGCCTCTCTCATTTACAGCTGCAGTTCTTAACAATTACAAGTCAACGCATCAAGTAAGGGGCATCAAGGTACAGGATTGAGAGTTCGTTGTGAACTTTTGAAACGATATGAACCGTATACCACATCTTCACCTGTAGACATGCATCACAATATATGTACGAATCTCGACATCTCGTGTACAATGACATCCATACGAATCCCTCCTCCATTATTGCAACCAATCAACTAACAACCAATAAATCCACGCATTACATCATTAATATTTTTAGTGAATTCAATGTTTAAGCATACATAGATACGGAGCATTGTATATATTGGTAAGTTAGTGTCCCATGTTTAGATCTTAGTAGCGTTTTTTGCCTTGAACCCCATTTTTCTTTTCATTTTCCAGTTCTTCATTTACACAATATACAACCTCAACTGAGATGCCATAAAACTTGAAAGCCTAGAAATCGCCCAGTTAATTCATTACAAAGGCTAGAGCGGACTGAAAAAAACAATTCCGTGATTTTCTGATGCCATACTATGATATCTACTACTGACAACCGTTCTGAGCCAATCCGCAAGCGTCTTGTCCACTCTTGCAAGCGCTCTTTTCACCCCACTTCCGGGGACAATGCACATTGCACATGAAACTGAAAAGCATGCAATTCCATCCACCAGTTTTTGAGACACCAGAATAAAATCGCGTTACTAAACACGACATTACCCATAGCACTTTTCATCACATCTAACTCCCAGGCTTGTCATTTGCCAGCACACCTCAAAATATCTTTTTGTCACGAACAGGAACAATTTATGGAAGAATTTCGAACAATGTATTCGGATAATGTTACCGGAAACAATTTTTAGCAACGTGCTTTATTAAAAAACATAATCGTGCCCAGTTAATACAGTCATATTAATCTTGTCCAACTCTTGTCAATTTGAGTAGCAAACGTTCATTTAAACTTTGTTAGTATGCAAGTGCTAATACAATGTACCTGTTACCTTGGTTACTTGTAAGTTTGAATGTTGATATCTCCACAGGACATACTGACAAACCAAACCCTCTCTCACTCCAGGTATTAAATTTATCCGATACTAGCTTCCTGTCAAAAAAGGGAGGTCGGCATGAAGAGGCGAAAGGGCTCCCGCACTGGTTTCTCCTGATCTTTGCTCGCCGTAGTCAGATCGTTTTTGCTGCAGTAAGTCAAGCTGAAATGTAACCTATTAATTCTCGACTACATATTCATGGATCCTGTTAGACATGATTAATATCAAGTTCAGATTATAGTGGAAATGTTTTCATATTAAACATATAACACTTAACCAGCAACAATTGAATTAGGGAAATAGAGCAACATAAATAACTTCATAAGTTTTTCATCTTCCAGGAACCTGTTAAATACATCGCCTTAACTTTTTTCTCTCACGGGAGCGCCGGTTAAATTTTGTGCGTCCCTCGAACCGTTTCCTTAGCATCAAAATCAAACTCTCTCCCCCCACTTCCACCTCAATCAAGATCTACAAAAAACTCAGAGCCACAATCAAAGTCTAAAAAAGTACTAAATCAGCAAGTGCATGTAGTTAGAAAGGTCAAAATGACCTGCTAATTCCTAGTGTAAATTTATTGTTTAAAAGACCTTGTGTAGCTTCATCAAGCTTGTATATTATTTCCATCATGAGTTATTCATTAGAGGCGCAATTTATGTTTTCTTCTGTGCTTGCCATTCTGATGTGACATAAGTAAATTTTATCATGACGGTATCACATAGACTTACTGTGTTCAAGAATAATCAGTTGGAAAACGGTAATTTTAAATACGCATAATATTAAATTTAAAGTTTGTGCATACCGGCCCAACCGTCATTACCAAATCTAACTTTCAGTGTGCCACTATATTTTAACTATACTAACTATTATACTACTGCAGATAAACTAGATTTAATTGTATTAATAGATATTTCAATATATCAACAACATTTTAAAGTGTACTTTGGTAAATTATTGGATAAGATGTAATATTGAATATTGATATTTTTTCGTTCATTAAAAATTACACTTAAAGATTGTCTTTTATGCAACATACAGTTTGGTATTTGTAAATTGTAATAACTATAACCTACCAAGACGCGCGCCGGAGTTGGATACAAATATTTTTTAACGGTGATACTCGTAAAAATTTTGGTTCCATTTGACCGTCGAAACGAGTCCAGCACTCCAGCTCCAACTCGGCGCGCGTCCTGGTAATTTATAAACCTACAATAAAATATTCATTGTTGTAGACAATTTCAAGAGTAAGTGGTCAACAGGTGTCCGAAAAGCCGTACAGGCACTTGGGTCCTATCCTTGTCACTAGTCTTGACCACGATCATGATCTGGCCCTCACATAGCCAAGTGTCAACGCGTACAGCTGACGCGCCTTTGTTCACAAGACTCGCGCTACTGCAAGCCGAGAGGGCTCCTGGTTAGAGCAAATCTGCCCGGCGCGCGCTACTTCGTAGCATGTGCCTTGTTAACTTAGCGTACTCGGGTTTCAGTCACGAACAACTTACTTAACGCCTATTTAATGCTCCAATTTTCCATGACTTCAGAGATATTTATTTTATATAAATTTCATTACTTTGTGATGGAATAAAATTAACTACGTATAATGGGCTCCTTCTAACTAGAGAATGGAACATCAAGTTCCGATGTTATGGAAGTCTTCGTTTGAGACTCCTCGTTGGAAGTGTCCCCCCCAAACACTCTTGTACGATACCTTTTGGACAGTAAAATTCAATAGTAATTATGGACTTCAGAATTTTATGGTATAATATATCTGGAAGATATAGAGTTAACCAATTAAAACAAGTAATAAAAGGATTAAAATAATAGGTTAAATAGACTACAATAATTAATTTATCTCTCAATCACATAACATAGGTCTAAATGTACATTTACCCCAATAATTGAAGTAGTATCGAATGTGGCCGAGGGTGAAGCGATTAAATAGGATGATTCACAGGTATGCTGTTCCGGTTCACTCTCTCTCAAGAATAAAATATAAAGGTGCGATCTGGCCTTTTCATAAGTGGAATGTCAAGCTAGAACAGAACCATCTTGCATGGTCATCTCGAGGATCTACATAGTGACGACGGTTCTCGAGGAAGGAGGGGGTAACAAAAAAGCAATGCCGACTGGAGGAGCTAGGTGAGGACAGCAAGCAAGTGGTGGTATCACCGTCATATTAGCCTCAGGAAAGGAACTCCTTAGCCTAATTCTGGAAGGATCAATTCGGAACAGGTATACTATTTATGCTGCGAGAATCTATACAGAAATGAGTACAGTGGAGAGAGAGAACGGATACAGCAGATCCAGACCCGGGCCATGATAGAAACAGGTGAATGCCATAAGCGAAAGGCTAAGGCGGAAGGCTGAGCACCCTCTTTTGTAGCGCGTGCTGGTTGACAGGTCTTTGGGAGATGGAAGCAGAGCTGTTCTCATGGCACTCTTGTAACACCTCGCTAGTTTGTCCAACACAATAATCAAAAATCAATGCTGTTAAAATAAATGTAAGTATTCTTTTAACTATAAGCACTAATAAATTTGAAACTTTAACAATCTTTAAGCCACTGCTTTCTTCCCACCGGGAACTTTCACAACTCTAAATAACTACTAATTTACGAAGACTTAAAATTACTAACTACAGCTTCACACGCCGTGGGACAATTGCAACCCATTGATAAAGACTTCAAAACTTATCTGGACTACCAGTCTAGATCGACTACCGAGTCTTTCATAAAACTAAAACTATTCTATAAATTACCATAATACAGAGGCGTGAGAATGCAAACCTTTTCACCCTCCAATTCACTATAACCCCTATCTACATCTCCCAGATCGAAATTAAATGACGACCATCCAAAGCAAAACTATCTAATACTTTAAAGAATATGATAAATCAACAACCTTCTTCTTCTTTTTCTTTTAAAAAATTTCCAAAAGAACAATTAGTAATAAGGTATGCCCGTTTTCTATGGTAAAAAATCGTTAATTTAAAGACCTATCGAATTTTCTCGCGCACAACCAACAAAATAAATATAATCGTACAAACAAACATTTGAATTTACCAAATTAATATTTAAAAGTAAAATTCGTTTGTAATTGTATTCCTATTCTGTGTACTGAGTTTAGAGAGAACAGTGCGAAAATGAATGTTCAGTGGAGGTATACACTTTTCTCTATACTTATAGTCATCGTTAACGTGTACCTCATGGTAATGTCCTCTTAAAAACTTCCATCTCGTACATTTAAGAAATACTTTTTTCGTTTGTTAAATTTACTAATACATTTTAAATTGTTTAATAATTAATTAATAATAAACAAATACAAATATCGGATCATACCTTACAAACAGCTAATAGCACTTAAATTAAAATCTATAAAGTGGTCTCACCTCAAGGTATTTTTCACATAACACTACTTCAGCGGTATTACAGCACAACATTAAAAGTCTGTACTCCTCCCGATAGAGAGACACCGTGTTAACAATACACGTTAAAACAAAAATAATAATTTAAGCATGTTATCCAATATTATAGTGTTAATTTTATTATCGTTTAGTTTTATTATATCGGAATCTTATAGAAATAGGAGGTCTCGACGTTGTTAATAGCTCACTCACATAGTGATACTTCATAACTTAAGAAAAATAATAAAAATAAAATTTCGACCAATCATACTTTTTAATCTTCTTACTTACTTATCTTTATTTTATTATTATAATTTTTTACTCTTATTATCTTTTTTTTTTATTAACATTAAACCATACTAATAATGATCTACAATACATGTTATGACGATAAATCTCTATAGCACATTTGTCTCACAAAATCACAACAAAATAAAACTTTTAAAAAACAAAGTAAAAAACGCAACTCTACTTGGCTATTCTTCGATCAGCGTTTATAACTTAATTCACCGAATTACTTAATCAATAATACATACTATCTTAATTCGAATACTACCACTCTTATCTAAACGACTTGACTTATTTTAAATATGATACTACTAAGCGCCTCACTCATCAGCCGGACGGTAACTACATCACACAGCATAAACAATTCTAACCAGAGCAAAGGATTTGCAGCTACAAAGGGCAATTTTTCTAATTAATTATAATCGCTACAACATCTGACCTTGTACAGTTTCTCTCAACTTGTTCGTAACTTTTTCGGTATTCGGCGGTGAGAATCAAAAATAATCATAGTAGTACTTACATATTTCTTCATAAATCTATAAATGGCCTAATGCAGTAGTAATAATGAGCAGCCACCAGCCATATTTCACACGTAAATTTACATCCAACTTCAACAAAATTATGTCACTTCTGGTCTTCGACTCCTTGTCACATTTCAACATCTTCAACTCAACATAACATTCATTTTTATGCACAACTTACTTACTTATTTATTCATACTTAATCATATGTGTAACAGGCGCAGTCCTGAGCTGACCCATTTCGCAGTTTTAAAGAACTGCCCATTGCTCCCGAGGTTCACTTTAATCCCATCGATCACAACAGCTACATTCGCTTACTAACTGTACGATCAAAAGACCAAGTCTCTATTAGCTTATGTAGGCCCGACTGTACATTGAGCAGATCACGCAACCTTTTACATAAAAGGATGTAACGCATATGTAAACCTACTCGGCAAGGACCCAGTCTGTAGCGAAGGATATACCAGTAATTGGATTGGCACACTATGTTCCACCGACGGTCCTTATCCAAAGAGACTTAGGCTGTCACAACTATAACTTTGACCGTTTTCTCTTGCTTGCCGTTCACTAGATCTTAACTTCCAAATTTATATTTAACACCCTTTCAGGTAAATTTCCACCTATGAGTGGTTCAAAAAGATAAGATACTAGCTAGGTTGTGGACGCGTCCACGTACCACTCGTGTTCCCACATGCCTGGGACGTATCACCAGTCACTGGGGTGACAAGGCTCCAGGTACTGAACACCAGGTAGCCCGAAAACACACGGCCGACTAGGAGGGTACCAAGCAGAGTGATAATTCTACACTTCGGTAGACACGGAGCCTTCAGTTTTACCTCTCCACCTATATAAATGTTAACGTGTCCCCGGATCTTGCGGATCCGCTCCCCCTGTTAAGGAACTGGATTATAAGGAGCACATCCCTCTTCCCATCCTTATTTCCCATCATGATTCCACATGCCAACTTTAAACAACAGCCACTTACTATATCAAATTATCACTTCTCTAAGTATCTACTTCATTTTTTAAAAAAATCTTCCTTTCTTCTTCACGTCTGCATACCCTATTGCAAACTAAATCAACTTTATTTTTTTAAACAACAAACCCTTTATCAAAATCTCCCCTCCTGTGTCATCATAATTCATAATAAACTTCTCTTCTTCACGTCCCCGCATACCTATTACGCAATCATCTTTATCTTTTTAAACAACAAACCCCTTTATCAAATCACCCCTCCTGTACATATCTTCTCTTCTTCACGTCCGCATACCTATTTTAACGGCAAAATCATGTGCCAATCTTAGTTTCAAAGTTCGAAGGTCGTAGGGGCTGAATCGAAGTGTTTTCTAACCCACGCATGAGGCTCTTTTGGAGTATCACAACACTCAAGAAAACAGATAAGAACCCATCTACTAATTAAAACTAACACCTGTCAACAACCATTATAGCACCCTCCACCCAAAAAACTTCACAACATCTTCTGAACCCCGTATCCCTTAGCCGCTAATAATTTATACTGCAGTTTGATATATCTCCCCTAATATAACTTGTCTCACATTCAAATCTCATAATAGCATAAATCACAATATCTCGTAACATCATACATCTCTCCGCATCATTCTATCTTTATCTAATAATAACGGCGAATATTTCCTATAATATATCAACTTCTTTCTCTTTAAACATCTTCTTCTCTTATTCTCATTATTATTACATCACTTTTATCTCTTTCAACCTACTACTCTGTTGTGACTTCTCATTTTATGGCGATGGCTGCAACAACTAATATCAATGTAACATAAAATAAATTGCACTTAACGGTGCACTATAAAAACAATCAAACTAAAGTTTGTGTCTCTTCAATATTTTTTGAAAATTTTTTGCTACAAAATTTGATACAGAGAGAGCCGCATTAGGGCTACATTGTTAAGCGCACAAAAATAAATTTCGGGTTTCAGCACGACAACTTACTTAACGCCTATTTAATGCTCCAATTTTTCCATGACTTCTATGAGATTATTAATTATTATATTTCATACTATATGTGATGGTAATAAATTAACTACGTAAAATGGGCTCCTTATCACAAGAGTAATGGAAAATCAAGTTCCGATGTTAATGGGAAGTCTTTCCGTTTGAGACTCCTCTCGGGGAAAGTATTCCAGCCCAAACTCTCTTTGTACAGATACATTTAGTGGACAGTAATTTCTATTGTAATAATGGACTCAGAATTTTATGGAATTTATATCTGGAAGATAACCAATTAAAACAAGTTAATAAAGGGTTGAAAAATAATAGGGTTAAAAGGACTATACAATATTAATTTATCACTCATATCTCATAACTTAGTCATAATTCCATTTACCCCAATAAATTGAGTAGTATCGAATGGTAGGCGAGGTTGAAGCGATTAAATAGGATGATTCACGAGTCGCAGTTCCTTTCTCTCTCTCACAAGTAATAAGGAATATAAAGTGGCGATCTGGCCTTTTTCATATAGTGGAATGTTCAACTAGAGCTGAACCATCTGCATGGTCTCTCGAGGACTAACATAGTGACGAACGGTTCACGAGAAGGAGGGGAATCAATAAAGCAATGCGACTGGTGTGCTTAGGTGAGGACAGGCAGAGCAGTGGGGAGGGTAACACCGTCAAATAGCCTCAGGAAAGGAACTCCATAGCTAATTCTGAAGGATCTATCGGGAACAGGTAGTACTAGTAGAGCGAGGAATCTATAATAGAAATGAGTAACAATGGAGAGAGAACGGATACAGGCAGGCCAAGACACCCGGGCCATGATAGGAACAGGTAATGCAGAAGGCGAAAGGCGAAGGCGGAAGGCGAGCTACCTTTTTGTACGTGCTGGTTGACAGGTCTTTGGAGTTTGAAGCTGAGCTGGTTCTCTGGCACTCTTGTAAACACCACGCTAGTTTGTCAACTCAATAAATCAAAAAACAATGCTGTTACAATAATGAAAGTATTCTTTTAACTATAAGCTCTAATAAATTGAAACTTTATAACAATCTATTAATGCCTACAGCTTTTCCCCACCGTAACGAACACAACTCTAAAAAACAACTAATTATATCGAAGAGACTTAAAAATACTAACAACAGCCTACACGCCTTGGACAATTGCAACCCTAATAGATAAAACTTCAAAACTTATCAGACTAACCATCTAGATCGACTACCAGTCTTTCAGTAACCACAAAAACAATTTGTCTATAAATACATAATACAGGCCGTGAGATAATGCAAACCTGTTCACTCCTCAATTCACTATACCCCAATCTAACAGATGCTATCGGCCATTTACGAGAAGAAACGCGCGCGCTACATCGTAGAAATTAGACGATTAACATCTGCAACACAAGTCTCAATTAATTCAGTTACACAAAACAATGAACACTTAGTAGGGTTGGTGGCACTATAAAAAATAAACTTGCCACGTAATTTAAAAAAATTTTGTTACCATTGTTTTCTAAGAGACTGTGAGAATTATTTATCACAGTAACCAATTTGTCATAACCTTATTGGAATGAATTAGTGAGTTTCACCTTGGTGCCATATATTGATGTGCGCGGCTTGTGATTTTGGGAGCAAAAGTAGCTGTAAAAGTCCGCGTAATTTGACCAAATTTGAACCAAATTCGTTTTGCGCGTTTGATTATTTGTCGTATTATTTTGATAAATCTTCAGTCCATGAATGGGAATCAATCAGAAAATCGCGACGACCTTCCAATAAGGCTTTCACAACTGCCAAAAAATTTGGTGGATAACGATTTATATAGTACAAAATGGGAGTATGGTCCTAAAATACGCTGCTTTTAGCTGTAACATAATGTCTGATGTTGATATGCTTTAAATTTTTTGAACACTTTCCTTGTAAGTCTATGAGTAATCTTACCAAATTATTTTGAGCAATCGGAGGTCGGGAAGAAATACTCGAATATCAATTTGTTTGAATAAAATTGTACTGCCCGAAATATACGATAAAAAACCATCCTACAGTCGGCACGCGCGCCACTGTCGATGGCGCAACTACCACACTTAGACGAACAACATTGACACATATTTATTAGAAAGCAAAAAGTAAAAATAATACGCAGTGTGGGGCGCCGCCGCATATAACAACTTTGCTACACGTGTAACTACTCGTGCACGCGAATCGTGGCACGCGGCGCGCTTCAAAAGGGGTTACAGCGTATGTCAAATAATAACACATAAGAATTAATAGAGTTTGACGATGCATTTCGTATTGCACCGCAGCTCTGCGCGCGCGCGGCACAGTAAGAGTGCTGCTTTAGGGGCTGGATACGCTGTTCATTGTTTATAGATTAATTAACAATTAATGAAATATTGCATGATAAATATTTAGAAATGACGATATATTAATAGACTAAATAATAAATTTACAAAGCTGGTTAGCTGGCTTTGGATTTAGGTTAGATTCAACGATGTCAACTCGCCGATCAATCTGCATCTGTTGGATTCCCGCGAGAAGATGCGCGGCCCGGCCCAGTAGTGTCATCGCGCTACATAAGATTTTAGAGTATATTTATAATTTATATTTTTAAAAGCACGGAAAGTTTTAAATTATACATTGTCACTGTCGTATACCTATAAACAAGTTAATCCTGTTTTCAAGAGGCGATCAACATTTCACACACCGTGCAACGAGTCTAACGGTTAATCTTCTAAATAAATCAAATACCTTTTTGTTAAAGGCAGCCAAGGCTTTGGAACACAGTTCAGAAAAAAATTTAACTTCAAGCGAAAAATTTTTGGGTCCCCCCCCCCACCCCCCCTAGAAACTTCCATTAACCTGATAAAAATTGAGAACGAAAGCACTATTACTACAATCACAGGCTGCTGACTGAAAGATACATGGACTCCAAACAAATTATGAAGTTTCAGTAATTTAATCTAATTGCAGCGTGCACATAATTTAAACTATTGCTATCATTATTGTACTACAGACCTGAAAATATATCAGATCTACTTTGGTTTGGCGTTTTTAACAACTTGTAGTTTGTAATTCTTAAAAATTAGATATCCTAAATTTTAATAACTTTTTAATCAGAGTGAATTCATAATGATATTGATAATATATTTATTTGATAGTTTTAGTCTGAAATTGATATTAATATTGATTATATTGGATATTGTTATTTTAATAAAGCTAACTCCAGACATAATTAATACTACTTCTATTAACAAAGGGATTTGGAGTATAAACGACCATTTTGCATATTTGTCCTATCAAATATCCAACCAATAAATCCGAGAGGCAAGGGAGTGTGCGTAAACTTTAAGGTCCTGCACTCTCAGATTCCTGTATCACCTGGATTTCATTACGACGTATTTTTGGTAAAAGTATACATATACATTCTTGTCACCACTCTTGCTACTCCAAGTCCCCAAGATAATAATTGGACTAAGTTTGCACTATTATTATTAAAATAATTATTGTCTCTGCTTAACTGATCCTAAATAAAATTGTTGTTTTCTTTGAATTGTTTGTTTCCTTGAAGAATGGCGCGCTTTGCGGCAGTTAATAGATTTAATACATAAAATTGAATTTAAAATAAAAATGTGGATCTATATTACAATTTAAAACTTTCAAACGAGGCTTATAAATATAATAATATTATGATTGTAAAATAAAGGTAAAACTTTAATTTGTTTCACTAAAAATTTGTTTCACTAGTGTGTGTGTGGTAGTGTGGTAGCTTGAAACTTTAAATTATTTATATATAAACCATATCAAAGTTCAAAAACTGAAAACAGCAATTCTAAAAACTTATTGTAGCTGTGACCCCCAAAAAATAAAGGTCCTTCAAAATATAAAACTAAATTTTCTCAAAAAACTCCAGTAACCTCAATCAAGAGAAATACAATTGCTCTCAAATCTCCAAAATCCTGAAATTGATCTAAGAATAAACATTTTCTTTCGATTTAAGGGTCATTATCTAATCAAATAAATTTATACAAGGTTTACCAAGCCCTCCCTTTAAAAGTTACGTCAGTCTCATGAATAATAGCAAATAAAGATTGAAAATAGGCTGGAAGTTCATCCATTCCCTCCAATGATGTGTCCAATCATACACCAACGAAAGAGCGATTACACTTCAGGTAGGGAGGTGGGTGTCCACTATATTTGTACAGGTCTGATTGGTGAAGAATCGTAGGCCATTTAGATGTTGACGAAAGGTGTGTAGGTGTCTCTTGTGAGTTACAATCAAGGTACTGAAGGATGCTGCAGGGGCAGCCCAGAGTAGCAATTAAAACAAGAAGATGGAAACCACTTGAGCTTTGATAAATATCTGACTTATGACTCAGTGATATTTTTGTTTTCTTCACCAATATTCTCAAATTTTCTGAAAGTCAACGTTGCCAAGTATACAACTATGCTTGATGTCTTTCTCGCTGCACATAAGATAAGCATAAGGTCTTGTGTGTTCTCCATGGTTGCCTTGCCCAGTAGGCAGTTCCTTCCCACAACAACTTTCCCTTTTTCTAAGGTTTTTGGGTCGCCAAATAGAAGTGACATACTCGGTTTTACTCGTAATTGATGACAGATTATAATTTCTATTCTCCGAACACAGAAGAATCTGCATTTTTGATAACTGATCCTAAAGTTCGTGCTAGATATATATTATAAAAAAATATTTTGTCTGCTTAATTGATACTACAATAATATGTTGTTTTCTTGACAGATTTGGCTTGAGGAAGAGCTTTTTAAAGGTCTCTAACATGGGTTGATGAAGTTGATGTCATCTGAGTACTCGTCTCAGAGCCATATAGGATATGGAGATGGGAGGGTTTTGGTATTTAATTAAAAAGAAGAATCTGCATTTTTTGACGACAAGAGCTAATGAAACAAGCTCTGTTTTTATTATTTTCCTAACATCTTAGAGGGTTATAACACCTAGCGCCAACCTTTAGGTTGGGAATAATTCATTTCGGAATTATTTATTGATTGATTGTGTAATAAATTAGCGATAAATAAATAAAATTGTCTTTTCTCAAAAAATGTCTTTTCTCATTAAATGTGTCAAAATTTGTAGATCTAGCATAGGATATTAGCAGCCCTAGCTGCAATAAAAGCAATGGAGGGAATGACGAGGAGTATTGATAAATAACCCATCTGTGTATCATTACTCGCAGATCCAAATACCACACAACGCTTGTTGATCGCCAATGATCGAACCAGAGTAGAGCGCAGTGTTAAGCGGCTCTTCTTGAAGGATTACCAATGTCCGAGATGCCTCCAGCAACCAGGGAGGAGGAGTTGTGGTCATTACCCAGACATCTTATCATACCTACCACTTACAAAGAGTGGTAAGAGATAGAAATTCGAACTTTCCATTTTTCTACTTTGTCCATTCCTCGTTTTTTTTCTAGAATTTTGTTTCAAAATGTTAAAACTGGTTAAAATCATTCCTACGGTAATACTATATTAACATTATAAGATAATCCAGTGCTCCTGTCCGAGATGGCTCAAGAAGGAACGGTCTATCCACAAGGCACGTTTAGCTCGGTGCCGGACCGATTCCCGCACCAGTGATGGTGTACAGAGACAATTCGTTTGTAGTCCTGCCCACGCTGGCCAACCACCGCGGAGAAACCGGCAGGTCGTGGTAATGGAGTGGTTTGCAGGGACTTGGGAAGAGTAATCAAGGTACTAATAATCACTAAATACTAATTACTAATATTTACTAAATTACATATTACGTTTTAATACTTATTGGAAAATATACACTAAAAATCTTCATATTAAGATGGAATGCGTGAAATCAAGGATTGAAGAATATAATGGTGTATGCTCTTGAAATTACGGCTCAACTTAATAGCATTGACTGACTGTGAAATGTAACCCTTTAGTGAGTGGAACGGTGCGACACGTTGCTGTGAGAGCCACAAATAACTTGTTGAACTACTTAGAAAGTGTAAAACATATATTTTGACATGAAGAGAAAACAAAAAGGTATTTTAAAAATGTATAATTTGTCTACGATTTGAAACAAAATAAACTGTTTGCCTCATTTGTAGATTTTGAGAGCCATTTTCAAAAATTTGGACACGAGACTTGCAACACACCCTGTACAACTCTATATCGTACCAGTGCAGTGATAACAAATAACTACATACATGATCAACGTACAGCAATTTATCTCATATGTGAAAAATTAATGATTTTAAAATCTTTGATTGTATGTTTGACAAAACTAATGATATTATTTCAGTAATCTTACTATATAATACAATTTATACATGGAAAACAGAAAACATATAATAGGTATGTTTTAATGATATATATATAATATATATATATTAATTATATATCTTTTCCCAGAGAACATCAATGATGAGAACTAATCTTCCTAATTATTAATCTTAATTGCCCATAGTAAAGTTCGGCAAGTATTCCTTCCTCTGAGAAAGCGTGACAAGGAAAAGAGATACAGTGATTTTTGATCATACCAGTGTCCATACCCAGGTAAATATCAGGGACAAAAAGGATCTCGCGATTATTTTGCCAAAATCGCGATATACCGCGATTTTAACAGACTATAACATTAAACTAAACATAAAATTTGTATCGCAAATATTGGGGAAAAATCGCGAATCCCGTACATGCCGCGATTTCCTTTTGTCCCTGGGTAAATGAGATAGAAATTACGAACCACTATTATTAATTTGGATACAACGACAGATGGTTGCAAGCAGCCATGTTTACTTGTGGGTTGTAAGGAGAAAGCCACTATTAAAATATTTGTTTCTAAAATTTGACTCAAACTTGTCCATTTAGACACAACAGATCGCACTTAAAATCGTATAAGAGTTCACATTTCCTCTTCCAGCAATTAGTTTCATACTATCATTAAGTTTTGTAGACGCATTTCCATTCATTTCACTTCAACCAATAAGCTTCACTCAATTAATTAGACAACCATTTAGACCTAGCTCCATGCATACTGACCACCAACCCATTCTCAATTACCGCTCTAGTTCACCTTATTTGAAAGATTTTTGTCACCATTAGTCTGCTCACACACATTCCCTTTCATTTCACATGACCATTTCCACACAAGTTTTAGATTCACGAGTCACTATATAGTTTTTGAGATCAGTTCTTGGATTACCATTTCCTAGTAAGTTTTTTTAGATTTCATCTTTTCCGCAAAACACCATAATTAAACGTCTAATATTTGTAAAACCTACCTACACAATAATAGTCCGAGCAGCCAGTCCCTATGGTGCTACACTACTGTAATAATTACTAAAATAATTTGAAGCTTCTGATCATTTCTGAGTAGAATTTAGAATTAGAATAAGATTAGAAATTAAATTACACATAAAACAACAAGAATAATAAATAAATCGAAAAAAGTTTTCAATCTGCTGTGCAGGATATTCAAATCAGTACAAAAATTGGTTACTGTAATAAATTACTACAAAGCCGACAGTCTAGTGATCCCATACTTGTAGATCTCATATATTAAAGAAAATAGAATAAATGTAACAGTTTGTAGTTCTTTGATTATAGTAATAAAATACATTCAAGACGCCATCTGACTAATTCCAAATAGTCCAAGATAATATAGATTAACAGTAATATCTAAACATCTCTTGTACCTTCAGGCCTGCACTGGGCGAGTAAACAAGGTAGACTAAGATATGGTGCACGTGCTGATCTCGGAAGAACAGCGCCGTCAACTCACGTGCTTTTACGGAATGGTTCCACTACACATGGCCGCGCAGTGTGGCCACGAGGATGTAATCGACCTGCTCATCAAAGACAGTAGGTATTTTAGGCAGTTTAGCTTTTTAGTGTAAGAAAACGGTTTATCGGACATTTTTTTTTTCTTTAAGCACATAAAGGCAAAATGCAAGCTTAAGAGATCAACTTAAAAATGTTTAAAGAGTTGAAAAGAGTTGAACATTCGCCCTCCCACTACTAACCTAACACATTCGAATTTTTAAAATCTGTAAGTAGTTTTAAACTATGTTATCCTCACTTAGAAGCAGACAGATGACTAGGGATATAACGGCAAGTTTACCAGCTTTCTACCTGCCGAGCAAGACCTAGTCTGATAGATCAAAGTTTGTTAGCGCCCCCGACCTCCCCTCACTTACAAAGCCGTAAGTTGACTGATATGGGGGCTTATCCTAGATGATTACAACAAAATTGGAAAGCTTCTCCCTTCCAGTCAGCGCAATGGATTTTGTAAGTGTTGACTAGTCACAGAAAATAACCTAAATGCAGTTCAGCAAATAGTGACTTATGCAGTTTATGGGCAGTTAATGACAGGTCAGCAGTAAGATCCGTTTCTACTTCACCGCATAAGAAGTGTTTAAGAGCGCATACGTCTTTAAAATTTGATGATATCAATTTTAATTTTGAACAATATACAATATACCGCTAGATATATTAATAAGTAATAACATTTTTTAACATCCTGTTACATTTTTTGAAGTGTCTTAGTACTCAGTATGATTTTACCAATAAAATCTAGAAAAGAATAGTAGTTACCATTCTACTTTTGCACAGTTGTTCTAAAATTAAATTTTAACCATTATCAAGAAAAATGACATCACTTGGCTTTGTAAGATGCACCAGAAAAATGAGAATAATGCCGCTATTACTTCAATAATCTCATTAATTGTCTCACAACGTACATTTTTACATAATTATACAATCAATTAATTAATCTTAGAATCCTGAGAGAGGAAAGTTTTCAGCCGTGTCCTGAGATTTTGTTCTATCACGGGGCTATTCGGGAAGTGACTCTACCAAACACAATATTAGCTGTTCTGTAACCACGAGAACAAAAACGATTAGTATACATTCTTCACCGATAAGCGTAATAATTTAGATGATAAATAGAGCTCATGATAAATAATTAAAAAATACTCTAATTAGGTTACATCGTGGATAAGGGGTGACGCCCTATGCACCCCCGTGTACATTGATTTGCTTTTATTTTTATATTTTTTTTTTATTTTTGGGGTGCTGACCGTCTGTAAGAGTAAACGTGTTCAACATGACGCGCGCATTTTTTTACGGTTGAACAAATTTTTGTTAAATTAAGTTTGTAAATTTAGTGTAATAACGTTTTCATTTAGTTTAGGAGATTAATCTCTGTAAAATATAAAAAACTACCGGTTTTTCCTGTCGAACAGTAGAAGATCGACTGTAAGCGTGGCAAACTTAAGGCAACTTTCAATAAGAAGATTTCCAACCAAAGACAAGTGGATCATATTAACTGTCCGGATAATAATTGCATAATTGAAATCATTAAAGGCACGGAAAAACCTGACTTTGATGGTTAGTATTATGTCTAAATTGAGTTGTGTGAAATTTGTGGACCCGTTACACTACCGTTCGTGAATCTAAATAAGTCTGTCGGTTTTGTTTGGTTTGTAACTTGTGTCCAACTCAAAAAATAAAATACTTATTGTTTTTTAATGTCCCTTCAGGAAATTGAGAAACAGCATAAACCCGCTCTCGGTCGGTAGTCTAAACTTCAAACTAAGAACATGTCTGTAAACTCAGAAAGTAACATGTCCAATCAACGATTTAACCAAAAAAGAAACGTAAAAAAATAAAATAGTCTATATGAGCGCCATATATAAGTATATCGATCAACAAGGTTCACTTATCAACACCTTCCCAACCTTAACCAGCAATCACCCATCACAAACGACAAACCAAACTTCCCCCCTCGCCACAAACGTAGAGAAATCATACACCACATCCGACCCTTCCACCGCTCCAAAACCCTCAACAACAACTTTCAAATACCAGTCACTAGGCAAACCTCCGGCTCCAACAAACGCCCCCTCAGTGTACAGAAAGACCACACCACGCAGGATGGAGTGAGGAGAGACTGTGGGCTAAACCATGGTTTAAAAGTAAGGAGGAAGCGCTGGTTCGGTGTGCAGCAACTCTACCCTTTCACCACGCTCGTAAAGAGGATCTCTCTCGACACCTCTGTCAGTACTGTACGATACTGACCATTGTTGCAGCACCACGAGAGTAACAGTAAGGTTAGTAAGCCAACGTGGGCTTCATGGAGAAAGGCGGTAGGAAAGTGAGACGGTGGTTCCAGTGCTAGGAGGAGCAAGAATGGATGACTAGTCTTACTGTGCTGCTGTCCCAGAGAGACGCGGAATAGTTTGAAACAGGGTAATTGGTAGAAAATGACTTATAATTGGAGGTAATGACTTTTATAATTGGATTGATGGGTTAAGTGGTGGTGAGATTTGGAGTTGCTGGAGTCATCGTAACTCACGATTCATAAGAAGGCTCCAAAACTTCAGGGACACCATCAGATAGACTTTGAAATACATTTGGATAACGGTAGATGTAAATGCTCAATATTATATGAGAAATATATTATTATTTTTGGAGAACGGTGTTGAAGACAAAGGCACCGAAATGATTCAATTATAAGACTAAAAATCCTTAACTGTATCAATATGCAACAATCGATGATGATGAGAGAGGAATGCGTGATCTACCTTAGCTCTGCTCAGCATAATCCAGCTGATATCGGCTCAAGCAGAGTAGTTAAAAAAGTTGGTAATCACTCCGAAACATTGGAAGCGCTGATATTGTCAAGCGGGTGGGGTTGGAAGGATAGGAGATAAGTTTTTACTGAATGTTAAGAAGGAGGTTACCTCAGTGAGCAGCTGTACATCTCAAAGGTGCCCGCACAAAGTAACTCGTCGCATTGCTGCCTGCTATCGACCGCTAGTGTCTCCATATCAATTAGCAAAACAAACAAGCTAATTACTTTTCGATAAGTAATTAAATAGCTCGTTTCTTCATACTTTTGCATGTTACTCTTGTATATATAATAAACTAGCACTAAAGTGTATGTGTCGCAAGTTAAGCTAACTTCCGCATGCTGATTGTAAAGATATTACATTTAACCCAGAGAGACATCAAACAGAATTAACGAACCATTATTTAAACAGTTCATTTTCATATCATTAATTCATTAAATCCTTTTCATCAACTGTCGTATAACAGGTCAGAGAGGTTTTTGGAATTTGCATGTATTGCAGCAATAGCTTGGCAAGAATACGAATGTACATTCCTTTCTCTCATTAAACAGGATTAAATAATAACAATCTTCCATCCCAATCGTCCCAACTTATCGCTCTGGCCTACACAGTCAATCCACGAGCCTTCCGATTTAATATCCGATTAATCAGTTAATAAATAAGTATGTTCAATAATTTAATTATTAATGTGCTCATCTCACAGCGAGGCAAAGTCACTCAGACAAGGATCAGGCGGAAATGACATCTATAGTACGCTCAAGAAGTATTCCTGCTTGGTGTTCGCTGGTGTGTTATCAAACTGTCCCCCCATAACAATCTTTAAATGAATCTGATATGGGAATCCTTCAGACAGTCGAATTTAAGATTGCTGAACTTGATTTTAGATTGTCTGAATTGAGTTTTCTTAATCAATCACCCTGAATCATCCTATGACACGTTTTTTCACTGATCAGCTATGAATTATCTTGAATCGTTACTCGAGATTCAGTCTGTATTTTCTTGGACCTTAGGTTCCGACCTTTTTTTTAAGGATTGTAGTTAGTCGTCGTGAAGTTTCTTTCATGACACAGAAAAACGTGTAGATCGACCGTGCCTTTATTTCTGTTGCCTGAAAACATGTCAACGTGTAAATATAATTGTTACATTCACTATATCTAAATCACACATAACGAATTAAAGATTTTTAAGATGAATAACAGGATACACTGTCCCTTTCAATGACCTTTTTGTAAATTTTCTGGGCTGGCCCTAAACTCAATCACCTTGCATTAACATTACTCACACACTCGTTCAATCTTCCTCCCTCTTTGTAACTCATACTTTTTAAAAATGCACATACATTTCTTCTATAGAATTTGTTATGAGACACTTTTACGCTGCTGTTAAAATCAATATGGCCTGAATACTTGCATGTTATATTGCTGACTCTAAAAACCACTTAGAAGCTATACAAATATAAGTTCAACAAGAACAAACAAGGAATGGAAACCGACCCGGTGCACTTCTCTTTCTGTTCTAATACAAATAAATCGTAGTACATATATCTGCCAACTTTAGACATTTAACTTACGCACTTTTAACTATTTAATGGTTGTTAAATTATCGCTTTATTATAAGAACCAGTACTTAAAAGCATGCCTATTTAACAAAGATTACCGAACAATTTTCTAAAAAACTGTAAGCAATTGTGGTAGGGCAAAAATTTTTTGGAGCGGTTGAGAGAACATTCAAATTCTTTGAATTATTAGAAGGAAACAAAAAAAGTGTTTTCATATTCAGTGAGTCTCAACCACCAATACATACTAGTCCACTACTAGAAAAAAAAGCTCTAAAAATGTCCTAATCAATGTTCACTGTGTATCAGTTCATTGGATTATTCATGTCCTGGATTTCTGTACTAATTAATCAATAAGTAATTACGTATTCATGTCCTGATTCTGTAAGCCTGATCCCAAGATTACCCGTAGCTCAAGTCCTGTAAGTTTACACTCGGCGGTCCAAACTCGGCGACCCCACCACCTCATCCCATGACACACCATCAAACGCACTCGCAGCAACAGCGAGACAGAAGTATATCACCAAAAACTCTAAGAAACAGTACATGTCGGTGAGTATGAAAATAATGGAGCCTGTATAAGTTTTCGCTTTATGTAACGAAGATTCGCTTACAGTTTCGTTTATAATTTTCAACGGATACTTTATGTTAGCAGGATTATCAGCTTAGTTATTGTAGTTAAATAACTCGTATAACGAAGCTGCATATTAGTCATGAATAAATAATAGCTATTAGGCCTAAAGAACTTATTACATCTATATTTTCGCTAGACTGCACAATGACGACAGAACACTAATGCTAAGTCATATTTGTATTCACTCGCCACGTGTTCTACAGCACTCACTCTGTTCAAAATTGTCCAGCACTTTAATCCACGTTTCACTTTCACTTTCACTTTCACTTGATAAATATTGAAATTACGCACCCTCTCACTTCATTTTACAGCTCAGTTTTTACATATTACAAGTCAGCCCATCAAGGTACCGGGATTTGACGATCGTGTAATCTTTGATGAAAACTATGGATCCGTATACAACATCTTCACCGTTATCATTGCAACACAATTATATGAACGAAATCTGACATCACGTGTACAATGACATCCATTCGAATCATCTCCTCCATATAGCAACATCAACTAACCAACCAATAAATCCATGCAATGACATCATTTATATATTTATGTGAATCAATGTTAAGCATACTAGATACGAGAATGTTTGATTGGTAAGTTAGTGTCCATGATAAGATCTGTTTTAAAGCCTTTTTTGCCTTTGACCCCCACATTTTTCTTTCATTTTCAGTTCTTCATTTATACATCAAAATACAACCTTCAACTGAGATGGCCATAAAACTTGAAGCCAATAGAAACGCCCATTATACATATACAAAGGCCTTAGAGCGGACTGAAAACAATTCCGGATTTTTCCTGATGCATACAATGATTCTACTTAACGACACCCGTTCTGGCCAATCCGCAAATGCGTTCTGTCCACTCTGCAAGCGCTCCAATCCCACTCCGGGCATAAAACAATGCACTAGCACATGAAACTGAAAAGCAGTGTGCATTCCACCCAGTTTTTAAGAGCACCTGATATATTAAATCGCTACTAATCACTACATTACCCAGTAGCACTTTTCCGCAAACATCTAACGACCCAGGCTTGGTCTTTTGCCAGCACTCAAAATATCTTTTGTCACGAAACGTGGAACAATTATGGTGAATAATGTTCGCAACAATGTTTCGGAATAATGGTTCGGAACAATTTTAGCAACGTGCTTATAAAAAACATAAATCGTGTCCAGTTAATACAGTAATTTTAATCTTGTCACTCTGTAAATATGTAGAAGCAAACGATTCATATTAAAAAGATTGTTTGTTGCTAGTGCTACACAATGTAACTGTTACCTTGGTTACTTGTAAGTTTGAAAAGTTGATATCTCCACTGGACAGACTAGACAAACCAAACCCTCTCCTCTCTCCAGGGTAATTAAAATTATCGCGTTCTAGCTTCCGGTCAAAAAAGGAGGTCGCACGAAAAGGGCTCCCGCACTTGGTTCTCCATGTCGTTGCTCAGCCGTAATCAGAATCGTTTGTGCCTGCAGTAAGTCAAGCTGAAAAGTACCTTTTATTCTCGACTACAATATCATGGATCTGTTAACTTAGATTAATCCAATTCAAATTTAGTGAAATGTTTCCATAGTAACATATTATCACTTACAGCAAATTTGAAATTAGTGAAATATGAGCAACTAAATAACTTCATAAATTTCAAACATCCAGGATCCTGTTATATACTCGCCTAACTTTTTTCATCTCACAGGGAGACGCCGGTTAAATTAGTGCGTCCTCGACCGTTTCTTAGCAACAAATCAACTCTCTCCCCCCACTTCCACCTCTATCAGATCTTACAAAACTATCAGAGCCTCATCAAGTCAAAAAGACTAAATCAGCAAGTGCTGTTTGTTTGAAATGGTCAAAATGACTGCTAATTCTAGGTGTAAATTTATTGTTTAGAAAGACTTTGTGTAGCTTCAAGCTTGAATAATTATTTCAATCATGAGTTTTTCATTAGGAGGCTCAATTTAAGTTTCTCTGTGCTTGCCATTGATGAGATATAAATTTTATCATGACGGTATCACTTTGACTTACTGAGTTCAAGAATATCCCCCCCCCCTCAGTTGAAAACGGTATTTTTAAATAACGCAAACTATTAATTTAAAGTGGTGCTACGCCCTACCGGACATTACAAAATCCTAACCTTCAGTGTGACAATATAAATAACTATTACTACCTATTATACTACTGCAAGAATAACTAGATTAATTGTTAATAGATTTGGTCAATATATCAACAAAATTTTAAAGTGTACTTTGTTAATTATTGATATAGATGTAATATTGAATATGTGATATTTTTCTTTCATTAAAATTAAACTTAAAGATTGTCTTTTTAAGCATCCTACAGTATTTGTATTTGTATATAGTACTAACTATAACCTACCAAGACCCGCCGAGTGGATACAAATATTTAACGGGTGAATACTCTGTACAATATATAGTTCCATATTGGACCGTCGACGGTCCAGTCACTCCATCTTCCAACTCGGCGTCTCGTGCCCTGGTAATTTAAAAAACCTACAATAAATATCAATGTTGTAGAGCAATTATCAAGAGTAGTTGTCACCAGGGGTCCGAAAAAAGCGAACAGGCACTCGGGTCCTTATCCTAGTCACAGTATTGACACACTGTAATGATCTGGCCCCTTCATCAAGCCTGTGGTCTACGCGTATGCGTGACGCGCTTGTTACCACAAGTCGCGCGCTACTGCAAGCGGAGATGTCACTGGTTAGAGCAAATCTGGCCCTGCGCGCGCTACTTCGTAGCATGTGCTTGTTTAACTGTCGTACTCGGTTTTTCAGCACGACCACTTCATAACGGCCAATTTAAAAAGCTCCAAATTCCATGACTTCTAGAGATAATTTATTTATTATATTTCATAACTTTGTGTTATGAATTAAATTAACTACGATTAATGTGCTCCTATTTACTAAGTAATGGAAATTCCAAGCTCCGATGTTTATGGAAGTCCTTATCCGTTTGAGACATCTCTCTGTGAAGTAGTCCCACAGCCCAAACTCTCGTGGTACAGATACAATTTGGACAGTAATTTCTATTGTAATTAGGACATCAAATTATGTGAATATATAATCTGAAGATATAGATAACAATATAAACCAAAGTTAATAAAGGGTTGTAAAATAATAGGTTAAATAGGACTAAATATTAATTTATCTCTCATATCTCAAAACTTATGTCATAATGTCCTTTACCCCAATAAATGAAAAGTAGGCGAATGTGGCGAGGTGAAGCGATTAAATAGGATGATTCACGAGGTTGCTGTTCCGTATCACTCTCTCTCAAGAATTAAGAATATAAAGTGGCGATCTGGACCTTTTCATATAGTTGGAATGTCAACTAGAACTAACCATCTTGCATGGTCATCACGGAGTCTAACATAGAGACGCACGGTGTTTCTCGAGGAAGAGGGGGAATCAATAAAGCAATGCCTACAGTGGAAGCTTAGGTTGAGGACAGGCCGAGCAAGTGGGTGGGTATCACCGTCATATTGCCTCAGGAAGGCAAAACTCCAAAGCCAAATTCCTTGAAGGATCAATCGGGAACAGTAGTACTAAGTATGCAGGAATCGTATTATGATAAGATTAACATGTGGAGAGAGAACGTATACAGCAGAGCAAGACCCCGGCCATGATAGGAACATGAATGCTGAAGGCGAAAGCGAAGGCGGAAGGCGAGCTTCCCCTTTTTGTAGTCGTGCTTGTTGACAGGTCTTTGGGAGTTGAAGGCTGAGCTGGTTCTCATGGACTCTTGTAACAACCTCGGCTAGAGTGTACAACACAATAATCAAAAAATCAATGCTGTTAAAATACTTTTAAGTAATTCTTTTAACTATAAGCTCTAATAAATATGAAACTTTAACAATCTTTAAGCCACAGCTTTTCCCACCGGAACATACACAACTCTAAATAACTACTACATTACGAAGACTTAAAATACTACCTACAGCTTCACGCCGTGGGACATTGCAACCTATTGATAAAGACTTCAAACTTATCTGTCTACCAGTCTAGATCGACTACCCAGCTTTCAGTAAAAACTAAAACAATTCTATAAAATACCAAAATACAAGGCCGAGAGATATAGCAAACCTGATCACGGGCTCAATTCACATATACCCCTATCTAACATCTCCCCTATCAAAATAAATGACGACCACGTCAAAGCAAAACTATCTATACTTTAAAGAAAATGATAAAAAATCTACAAACCTTCTTCTTTTTCTTTTAAAAAATTTCCAAAAGAACTATTAGTAATAAGTATGCCTTTCTTATGGTAAAAAATCGATAATTAAAGACCTATCGAATTTCTCGCGCACAACAACAAAATTAAATATAATCGTACAAACTAACATTTGTATTACCAAATATTAAATATTATAAAAGTAAAGTTGTTGTAATTTAGTGCCTATTACCTGGTTACTGAGTTTAGAGAGAACAGTGCGGAATAAGATGTTCAGGGTGGAGGAAGTACACATCCTATACTATATAGTCATCGATAAGTGTACCTACATGTAATGTCCTCTTTAAAATACTTCCAACTCGATACAATTATAAAATACATTCTCGTTTGTATTAAATTTCTAATAATTTTTAAATTGTTTAATAATAATTAATATTAATCAAATACATTTATCGGATCAATTCCCATACAAAACAGCTAATAGGCAACTTAAATTAAAATTTATAAAGTGACTCTCCTCAAGGTTTTTTCACATAACTCTAACTTTCAGCGTAAAACAGCACAACAATTTAAAAGTCTGTACTCCCTCCAAGAGAGACCCACCGTGTCACATTACACGTTTCAAACAAAATTTATAATTTTAAGCCTGTTATCAATATATAGTGTTAATGTTACTTATCGTTTTAGTTATTATAATATCGGATCTTTATAGAAATAGAGGTCTCGGGGGCACTGTTTAACTCACTCACATAGTGGTATACTTCATAACTTAAGAAATAATTCAAATAAAATTTCGACCAATCTATACTTTTTATGCTTCTTACTTACTTATCTTTATTAGTATTATTAATTATTTTTTTTACTCTACTATTATCCTTTTTTATACAATAAACCATACTATTGAATAATCTACAATTACAGTTATGATCGAATAAAATTTCTATAGCACATATTCTCACAAAGCACGTCAAATAAACTTTTCAAAAAAAATTAAAATACAAACTCTACATTGTGCTATTACTTCCGCTCAGCCGTATATCATTTAATTCACGCAATTAAACATAATCAATAAGTACATACTTCTTAATTCGAATATAGTACTACAACTCTTTCTAAACTACTTGACTTTTTTTAAATATGAATACTACTAAGGCGCTATACATCGATCAGCCGACGGTACTACTTCACACAGCATAAACAATTCTACACAGTGCAAAAGGATTTGCTGCTACAAAGGGCAATGTTCTATTTATTAATATCGCTACAACATCTGACCTTGTAATTCTTCTCACTAAGTTTTCGTAACTTTTTCGTATTCTGCGGAGTAAAAAAATAATCTAAGTATACTACATATTTTTTCTTCATAATCTTATAAATGCCTAATGCAGTAATTAATGTGCAGCCACCATCCATAATTCACAACGTAAATTACTCCAACTTCAAAACAAAATTTGTCACTCATCAGTCTACGACACCTGATCACATTTCAACTTCTTCAACTCAATCATAACTTTTCATTTTATGCACCCTTACTTACTTATTTATTCTTACTTAATCATTATGTGAAACCAGGACGCAGTCTGAGCTGACCCCATTTCCGCAGTTTAAAGACTGACCATTGCTGTCCCGAGTCAACTGATTTAATCCCCTCTATCACAAACAGCTACATTCGCTACTAACTGACGATCATAAAGACCATTCGCTTTTTAGCTTAATAGCCCGCCTGTACATTGAAGCAGATCACGCAACCTTTTACATAAAAAGGATGATTACGCATAATGTGAACCTACCGCAATGGACCCAGTCTGGTAGCGATGGTGATGACCAGTAAAAGTGGGATTGGCGACGCCAGGTACCACCACCACGTCTTATCCATGAGAGGACCATTAGCTGACCAACTCAGAACTTTGACCGTTTTTCTCTTGCTTGCCCTGTTCACATAGATCTTATCTTCCAATGTTTTATTTACTACTACCCATTCCTGGTAATTTTCCACCTTTGTGGTTCAAAAAGATAATATACTAGCTAGTTGGACTGTCCGACCACGACCACCGTGTTCCACTATAGCCAGGGGACGTAAACTCAGTCCTGGTGGAGACAAGCTCCAGTACAGAACACCAGGTAGCCCCGAAACACGCCCGACTAGAGGTACCAAGGCAGAGAGTTAATCACACATTCGTTAGAACGGTGAACCTTCCAGTTTCCTCTCAGCACTTAAGAAATGTTTAAACGTGTCCCCCGGATCCGTAGCGGATCCGCTCCCCCTTTTAAGGACTGGGATTATAAGGACTCAACCCCTCATCCCAATCCCTTATTTTCCCAGCACTGATTCCACATGCAACCCTTTAAACAACATCACTATCTATATCAAGATCACTTCACTACGTAACTACTTATTTAAAATTCTCCCTTCTACTTCACGTCCGCATACCCTATTGGCACTAAATCATCTTTTAGTTTTTTAAACAACAAACCCTTTATCAAATCTCCCTCTGAATCATTAAACATAATTCAAATATACTTACTCTTCTTCAACGTCCGCATACCTCTTACGCTAAATCCTTTATTATTAAACACAAACAACCATTATCAAACTCCCCTCTGTATCATATCATTTTTTTCACATCTTCACGACCCGCATACCCATTACGCTAATCATGTTGCCAATCTTATTTCAAGTTCGAAGGGTCGTACTGAATCTGAAGTGTCTTCTAACCACCAAGAGCTCTTTGGGAGGTAACACAACACACTCACATAACAGATAAGAAGCCCTCTCACTAAACTAATTAAAACCTAACACCTTGTCAACAACCAGTTATAATGGCACCTCCTCCCAATAAACCATCACACATCTTCTGACCCCGTATCCCTTAGCCTGCTAATAATTTATACTGCAGTTTGAAAATATCCTCCCCATAATATACTTTGACTCACATTTCAAAATCCTCATAAAACAATAATCTCATTATCTCGTAAACATCATCCACTCTCTCGCATCATTCCTATCTTTAATCTAAATTATAGACGGCCGAAAATTCCTATAATAAATCACTCTTCCTTTACCATCATCTTCTCTTTACTTCCATTATAATTACATCACTTTTTAACTATCTCATTCTACCTACTTCTCTGTTGTGACTCATCATTTATGGCGTATGTGCGGCAGACAACTAATATCAATGAAAATAAATAAATTGCCACTACGGTTGCACATAAAAACAAGCAACTAAGGAATTGGTGTCTCTTCCATTTTTTGAAATTTTTGCTAACAAAATTTTGTACAGAGAGAGCCGCATTAGGGCTACATCGTTAAGCGCTATTTCGGGTTTCAGTCACGACAACTTACTTAACGAACGGCCTATTTAATAGCCCAAATTTCCATGACTACCTGAGATTATTTATTTAATATATTTCAGTTACTTTGTGATGTATTAAATTAACTACGTAAAATGGGCTCCTTTAACTAGAGTAATGGAAATTCAAGTTCCATAGTTATGAAGTCTTCCGTTTGAGACTCTCTCGGGAAGTAGTCCCCAGCGCCCAAACTCCATAGTACAGATACATTTTTGGACAAGTAATTTCTATTGTATATGGACTTCAGAATTTTAATGTGAATTTTATATCTTGGAAGAAGTAACCCAATTAAAACAAGTTAATAAAGGTTGTAAAATAAATAGGGTATAAAAAGGACTAAAATATTAATTTATCTCTTCATATCTCATAAAAGTCACTTGAAGTCCATTACCCCATAATGAAGGTAGTAGCGAAAGTGGCGATGGTTGAAGCGATTAAATAGGATGATTCACGAATGTCGCTGTTTCGGATTCTTCTCTCTCAAGGAATAAGAAAATAAAGTGGCGATCTGTCCATATTCATATAGTGGGAAAGTCAACTAGAACTAACCATCTTGCATGTGGTCCATCTCGAGGATCTAACATAGTGACGAACGATCTCGATGAAGAGGGGGGAAGGCAAAAATCAAATGGACTGTGGAGCTTAGGATGAGGACAGGCAGATCAAGAGGTGTGGGTATCACCGACATATTGCCTCAGGAAAGGAACACCATAGCCTAAATCTGGAAGGATCTATCGGGAACAGGAATTACTAGTAGTGCGAGGAAACTATATAATAAAATGAGTAACATGAGGAGAGAGAAACGGATACAGCACGCAAGACCCCGGGCCATGATAGGAACAGGAGTGAATGCAGAAGTTCGAAAAGGCGGAAGGCGAGGAAGCGAGTCTTCCCTTTTTGTAGCGTGCTGTTACAGGTCTTTGGGATTGAAGGCTGAAGCTGGATTCTCAGGGCACTCTTGTAACACCTCGTCTAGTTTGTCAACACAATAATCAAAAATAATGCTGTTTGAAAAATTGTAAGTATTCTTTTACTATAAGCACAAATAAAATTGAAACTTATAACAATCTTTAAGCCATCGTGCATTTCCCACCGGTAACTTCACAACTCTAAAATAACACTAATTTTACGAAGACATAAATACTAACTACAGCTTCACGCGCCGTGGGACATTGCAACCCTATTGATAAAGACTTCAAAACTTATCTGACTACCAGTCTAGATCGACTACCAGTCCCATTCAGTAAAAACGAAAACTATTCTATAAATTCCATAATACAGGCGTGTGAGAGATATTGCAAACCTTGTTCACCCTCAATCATATACCCAATCTAACAGTGTTAAAAAATACTACGGCCATTTCGGAAGAAAGCGGCGCGCGCTACATCGAAGAAATATAAGACGAGTAACATCTAGTCACACTAGTCCACAATTGAATTCATTTACACAAAACCTGAACACTTAGTAGGTTGTGCACGATACAAATTAAACTTGCTCGGATTCTAAAAATTTTGTACCATTGTTTTCTAGAGACAGTGAGAATTATCACAGTACCAAATTTGTCCAAACCTTTTGGAATGATTATGAGCTTCACCTTGTGGCCAAATTGCTGGTGCGCGGCTTTTGGTTTTGGAGCAAAAGTAGCTGTAAAAGTCGCGTTAATAATGACACAATTTGACCAAATCGTTGCGTCTGTTGATTTTTGTCGTATTATTTTGGATACATCTTCAGTTCCTGAAGGGAACATTCTGAAAAATCGAGCGACGACATTCCAAAATGCTTTCACAACTGTCCAAAAAAATTTGGTGGATATCGGAAGTTGATACACACGTGATCAAAATGGTATGGGCAAAAATACGCTGCTTTTTAGCTGAACATAATGTCTGATGGTTGGATATGCTTTAAATATTTGGACACCTTTACCTTGTAAGTCTATGAGTACGCTTACCAATTTTGGTAGTGCCATCGAGGTCGGGAAAATACTCAATATCTATTTGTTTGAAGAAAATTGTACACTGCCCGAAATTAGCGAAAAAAACCATCCTACACGTCGGCACGCGCGCTCCTGTCCGATGGCGCAACATACCTACACATAGACTTACACATTACACGTATGTATAATTAGAAAGCAAAAAGTATAAAATAATACGCGTGTGGGCCGCGAGCCGCAAATAGATAACTGCTACCGTTGTAAAACCTCCGTGCACGCGAGCGTGCCCGCCGGCGCGCTCCAAAAGGGGTTACAGCGAATGTCAAATAAAAAACACATAAGAATTAATTGAGTATGACGATGTCATTTCATTGCTCGCAGCTCTCGCGCCGGCCACAGAAGTGAGTATGCTCGTGTAAGGGGCTGGAGTACGCTTGTTCAATGTTTATAATTAATTAAACAATTAATGAAATAGGCATTGAGTAAAAATTTAGAACTGACCGATAAAATACTATGATCTAATAATAAATTTTACAAGCTGGTTACTGGCCTTTGATTAAGGTTATGATTCACGATGTCAATCTCCGCCGATCAGATCTGCACTGTATGGTTTCCGCGAGCAGATGCGCGGCGCGGGCCAGTAGTGCATCGCGCTACAAGATTTAGGTATAAATTATAATTTTATTTTAAAAAGCACGGATATTTTTAAATTTACTTTGTCATTTCGTATACCTAAAAACAAGTTAATCCAGTATTCAAGAGGCGATCAACATTTCAAACCGTGCAACGAGTCTAAACGTTTTAATCTCTAAATAAATTAAATATACCTTTTGTTTAATGCAGCCAAGCTTTGGAACACAGTTCATAAAAAAATTTTAACTTCAGCCATTGTCTAGACACATCATTAACCTGATAAAATTGAGAACGAAAGCACTATTAAATACAATCACAGGCTGCTGACCTTGAAAGAAACTTGACTCCAACAATTTTAAGTTCCAGTAATTTATTACTAATTGGCATCGGCACATAATTTAAACTAATGCTATCATTATTGTACTACCACTGAAAATATCACAGATCAATTGGGGCTTTTTTAACACATTAGATGTAATACATAATATTAGATATCCAAATTTATAACTTTATAATCAGAGTGAATTTAATAATTGATATTTGATAATTAATATATTATGAGAAAGTTAGGTCTGATAATGATATTATATTGAATAGATTGGATATTGTTTATTTATTGAATGAAGCATACTCCAGACATAAATAATACAACTTTCTATAACAAAGTTACTTGGAGTATAAACGGACCAATTTTGCATAATTGTCTAATCCAACCACGAATTCATGAGGCAAGGGATGGGTGCGTAAACTATATGGGGACTGCACCTCAGATCCTGTATCACCCTGGATTCATTTCGACGTATGTTTGGTAAAAGTATACATATACTTTCTGGTCACTCTCTTGCTACTCCAAGTCCCCTACGATATATGGTCTAAAAAGTTTGCACAATTAATATTAATAAAAATATGTTTTTGTCAGCTTTAACTGATACTAAATAATATTGTTGTTTTTCTTTGAATTGTGTTTTCTTGAAGAAAGCGCGGCATAGGCGGCCAGTTATTGATTTATACATAAAATTGAATTTAAAATAAAATGTGGATATATTACAATTTAAACTTTCGAAAACAGTAGTCTTATAAATTATTATAATATATGATTTATAAAAATAAAGGTTAAAATATTAAAATATGTTTCACTAAAAATTTTGTTTGACTAGTGTGTGTTTTGGTAGAGAGTATGCTTTGAAACTTTAAAAATTTATTAATATAAAACCAATTCCAAGTTCAAAATATCAGAAAACAGCCAATTCTAAAACATTAATGGTAACTTGTCCCAAAAAATAAAAGGTCCTCAAAATATAAAACTAAATTTTTTCTCAAAAAAACTTCCATGTAACCTCTATCAAGAGCCAATACAATGGCTCTCAAATCTCCAAAATCTGAAATTTGAACGTAAGAATATAACAATTTCTTTCGTTTTAGTCATAATCTAATCAAATAAATTTAGACAAGGTTACAAGCCTCCCCTTTAAATTACTCAGTCTCAGGATTAATAGCAAATAAGATTGAAAAATAGGCTGGACGTCTTCCAATCCTCAAGGATTTGTCCAAGCAAGCATACACCATCGAAATGCGATTAACACATCAGTAGGGGAGTGGTGTCACATTTTTGTACAGGTCAGAGTTGGTGATGAATCTGGTAGTCATATGATGATGAGAATGGTGTGTAGGTGTTCACTTGTGAGTTACAAATCAATGGTACATGAGAAGTAGCTGCAGGTGCAGCCCAGGAGTTGCAATTATACAAGATGATGAAACGATTGAGCTATGTATGATTCTAGCGATATTGACTAAGTGATATTTTTGTTTTCTTCACCAGATATTCTCAAATATTCTGAAAGCAACGTTGCCATAGTATACAAACGATGCTTGATGTCTTCTCTCGCAGCACATAAGAGAGCATAAGGTCTTGTGATGTTCTCCATGGTTCCTTGCCCCTGTAGCAGTTCCCACCAACAACTATCCGTTATTATCTAATGTATTTGGCCGCCAAATGAAGTGAACATACTCGGTTATACATCTAAGAAGACAGATTAAATACACCGAACACAGAAAGAATCTGCATTTTTGATATCTGATCTAAAGTTCGTGGCTAGTTATATATATAAAAAATATATTTTAGTCATGCTTATAATGTTCATACTAAAATAAATTGTGTATTCTTGACAGATTTGGCTATGAGGAAGAGCTTTTTAACGGTCTCTAGAACATGGTTGTTGAAGTTTAATGACATCTGATTACTCGGATACTCAAGAGGCCATATAGATAATGGAGATGGTGAGGGTTTGGTATGAGAAATTAAAAAGAAGAATCAGCATATTTGACGACAAGAGCTATATGATAAGCACGCTCTGTTTAATTATTTAGTCCTAACATCTAGAGGGATTATAACACTAGCGCAACCATTTAGATGATAATTCATTCGGATGTATATTTATTGGATTATTGTGTAATAAATTAGCGATAAATAAATAAAATTGTCTTTTCACATAAAATTGTCTATTCTCAAAGAAATGTGTCAAAAATTGTAGGATTCTATAGACAGGATAATTACAGCCCTATGCTGCAAGTAAAGCAATGTAGGGAAGTGACGAGAGTTTGAAAAATAACCCTGCTTGTGATCAGTACACGCGAGATCCAATAACACACAACGCATTGTTGATCCAAGATCGACAGAGTAGAAGCGCAGTGTAAGCGGCTCTTCTGAAGGATTATCAACAGTCGAATGCTCAGCAACCAGAGGAGAGTTTTGTGGTCATTATCCCAGACTATCTTCAACATACCTACCACTTACAAAGCGTGGTAAGATGATAGAAATAGAACTTTCCATTTTTCTACCTTGCCACTTCCTCGTTTTTTCTAGAATTTTGTATCAAAATGTTAAAAACTTGTTTAAACATTCCACGGTAAACTATATTAAACAGTATAAAATCCCAGATTGCTCCTGTCCGAGATGGCTCAAGAAGAGTGGTGAACGGTCCTGATCCACGAAGGACGTTAGCTCCGGTGCCGTCCCGATTCCCAGCAACCAGTGATGGTGTTACAGAGACAAGTATTCGTTGTAGGTCTGCCACACTGGCAACCACCGCGGAGATACTGGGCAGGCTGGTATGGAGTGTTGCCAGGGGCTTGGGGATATTATCAAGTACTATTAATCCTAAATACTAATTACAATAGTTACTAATATTGACTAATAACGTGTTTAAATAACTTTAGGAAAAATATACACTATAAATCTCATATAAAGATGGAAAGCGTTGAAATCAAGATTGAAGAATATTAATGGTGTATGCGCTTGAAATAACGGCTCCAATTTTATTAGCATAGACTGATCTGTGAAATGTACCCTTAGTGAGTGGGAAACGTGCGACAAGTGCGTGAGGCAGACAAAGAACTTGTGAAAACTACTTGAAAGTAAAACATATAATTGACATGTAATGGTAAAACAAACAGGTATTTTAAAATGTAATAATTAGTCTACACGATTTGAAACAAAAAAAAACTGTTATGCCTCATTGTTAGATTTTGAGGAGCCCATGTCAAAATTTGGAACACGATTCCAGCAACCACCCCTGTAAAACTCTTAATCGTACCAGTGCAGTGATTAACAAATAACACATTAACATGAATCAACGTTACAGCATTTTATACTCATAATGTTGAAAAAATTAATGAATTTAAAAATCTACTGATTGTATTGTTTTATGACAAAACCTAGATAATATTTCAGTAATCTTACTATAAATACAAATTTAATCCATTAATACAGTATACATATAATAGGTATGTAATGATAAATATATATATATTATATATAATATATATCTTCTTCCGCAGATTGAACAACTATGATGAGACGTAATCTTCTAA
Organism: Bolinopsis microptera; assembly: GCF_026151205.1. NCBI lineage: Eukaryota > Metazoa > Ctenophora > Tentaculata > Lobata > Bolinopsidae > Bolinopsis > Bolinopsis microptera. The sequence continues at coordinate 6,857,725 of NC_087072.1, read as the reverse complement.
TTATTATCTTAATTGCCCATTAAGGTAAGTTCGGACTAAGTTATAAACATCCTCTGAGAAGCTAGACAAGGAAAAGAAGATACTGTGATTTTTGAACTGTACCTCAGTTCCCTTACCCAGGTAATTCAGGACAAAAGATCTCGCGATTATTTTTGCCAAAAATCGCGATACCGCGATTTTTAACCAGACAAACATTAAACAATACATAAAATTTGTCGCAAATAATGGAAAATCGCGATTCCGTACTGCCGCGATTTCCTTTTGTCCCTGGTAAAATGAGATATGAAATACGAACCACTATTTTATTGAGATAACTACGACAGATGTGCAAGCTGGCCATGTTTTACTTGTGGATGTAGGAGAAAGCCACTTTATAATATTTGTTTCTAAAATTTGACTCAAACTTGTCATTATAGAATAACAGTTTCACACTTAAAATCGTATAATATCAACATTTCCAGCAATTAGTTTCATACCTTTCATTAATGTTTTTGTAGACGCATTTGCACTTACAACCAATAAGTCTTCACATCCATTAATTAGTCCACCATTTAGACCTAGTTCCATGCATCACGTGACCAACCAACCCCATTTCTCATTTAAAACCGCTCTAGTTCACCTGTTTGAAAAGAGTTTGTCACCATTAAGTCTGCACACAACCCATACCAACTTTCATGTCACATGACCATTTCCTCACAAGTTTTAGATTCACGATCACGATATAGTTTTTTGAGATTCATTCTGTGGATTACCATTTCTTAGATAAGATTTTAAGATACATCATTTCCGCAAAACTCCATAATTAACGTCTTTTATTAGAAAACCTACCTACCACTAATAGTCGAGCAGCCAGGTAACACCTAGTGTGCTACACTACTGTAATATATTACTAAAAATAATTAGAAGCTCACAGTTCGAATAGTTCAAGTTAGAATTAGAATTAGAATAATAATAAGATATTACATTTAGCCACAGTAAATACACAAGAATCATGCAGATTAACTCAATACAGAGTTTCAACCTCTGCATTGAGGCAGATATTCAAATCAGTTACAAAAATTGTTACTTGTATTAAATTACAAAAAAGGCCGACATCTATGAATTCAATACTTGTAGAACTCATATCTAAATACAGATAGATAAATGGTAACAGATTTGTTATTGCTTAGATTTATAGTATAAAATACATTCAAGAGGGGGGTGATGCATCTTAGAGCACTCATAGACCGTCACCTCCGGCACGGCATCATGATCTGAAATGCTCAAGTAGGAGCATATCACAGTATAATACTAGAAATTTAACAGAGCGTTTTATCTACCTTAGCATTACTCTATACACACATGTGAATGAGCATAGTAATACGGATCAGGGGGGGGGATTGTGCTGTAATATAACTAATGCGTATGATTTATAGAATATGGATGCTCTTCGCGGTGCGAGCAGATCTATCGCGGCTATGTTACCAGCGTCAGTGAGCACTCACTTGTGATCTTTCTAACGGATTTGGTTGGCTAAGCCATCAATCATACACATGAGCCGCGCAATGTGGCATCTGAGGATGAACTAATCTTCGAGGCTCAGAGCTCATCATTTAGGGTATGTATGGGGTATTTGAGGGGTCATGTATTGATATAGCTTTAATATGGTGTACAGTAAACGGCTTCAATTCGCGCTACTCATTCACTTTTAAGCACAATAAATGTGCTCGTCCAAAATGCACAAAGCTTATGACGTAACAATTCGTAATATATGACATTTCAAAAAGAGTCTAGATATAAGAAGTGATCATCTCGCCTCCTCATCAATAGCCAACTACTTACTGAAATTGAACGTAAATTTTATAAATTATCTGTCTAAAGTAAGTTTTAGACCAACTATGAGTCAGTCTACGGACCTCTCTAGAAGCAATGATCAAAGTTGACTAGGATTCCTAAGTTCAAACGGCAATAGCCAGGGCAGTAAGTTACTCACTGCGAGTGCTAAGACTTCACGGAAAGGATATATCGGAGTTGTTAATGTCACTTTCCACGTACCCCCCGCCTCCCCTCACTACCAAAGTCCGGTAAGTTGACTGATAATGGGGGAGGCTTTATTCCCTGAGATTCGGTTTAACAAAATGGATAGCATCTCCCCTTCCAGTAAGCCATGGGATTTTGTTCAGTGATGACTAGGTCCACAGAACAATAACCTAAATGCATTTCAGACAAATAGTGACTTATGCAGTTAAAATTTGGTGGGCAGTTAATGAGCATGGTCAGCAGTTAAATGATCGTTTCAAACTTCACCGCAAAAAAAGGTGTTTAAGCGCTTACGTCTTAAAATTTGATGATAATCATTATTTGAAATCAATATACAAATATAACCGCTACATAATATATAATAAGTAATAACATTTTACATTCCTAAACATTTTTTTGAAGTTGTCCTTAGTACGCGAGAGGATGATACCAATAAAATCTAGATAGAAAAGAATTTACCATTCTTAACTTTTGCACAGTTGTTCTAAAAATTAAATTATACCATTATAGACAAGAAATATGACATCACTTGGAATTTTGATAGATGCACCAAAAAACCGGGAGAATAATGCCGCTATTAACTTCATAATACTCATATGTTGTACTCACAACGAACATTTTACATAATTAATACTATCCAATATCTAAACTTAGAATCTGAGAGAGGAATAGTTTCAGCCGTCCTGAGATGTGTTCTATCCGGCTATTCGGGAAGTCACTTCTACACAAATTTTTTAGCTGTTTCTGTAACCACCCGATAACAACGAATTTACATGCGTCCACTCGATAACGATAATACTTTTAGAGATTATAGAGCTCTGGATAATTAATTATTAATTACTCTATATTAGGTTTACTCGTTATAAGGTGACGGTCTAAGCACCGTGTACATTGATTTGCTTATTTTGTGCTGACCGTACTTGAGAGTAACGTTTTCAACTGAACTCGCGCTTTTACGGTTGTAACAAATTTTAGTTAAATAAAAGATTTGTAATTTGTGGTAAGAAACGTTTTTCATTTAGTGTGAGTTAAAATCCTTGTAATCTATATTAAATAAACATTCCCTTGGTTGTACCGTCGACAGGTAGAAACGACGATCGTACTGTAAGCGTGGCAACTTTAAGCACATTCAATAGAAGAATTCCAACCAAGAACAAGTGGATCAATTTAAACTGTCTGATAATAATTGCATAAGTTGATATAAATAAAGCCCGGATTAACAGGCTTTGATTGGTTTAAAGTTTATGTACTAAAATGATTAGTGTGAAATATGTGACCATTACACTACCGTTCATGACTCTAAATAAGTCTGCTCGGTTTTGTTTGGTTTGTAACTTGTGTACAACTCAAAAATAAAATATCTTTTGTTTTTATGTCACTTCAGAAATTGAGAAATACAAAAACCCGTCTCTCGGTCGGTGTCTAAACTTCAAACTCAGAACGAGTCTGTCTGTAAACTCAGAGTGTTTATTAATGCAAATCAATCTGATTTACCCTAAAAAAAGTAACAGTTATAAAATACTGATCAGTATATATAATAGAGCGCCAATATATTATCGATCACACAAGGTCACTTATCTAACTACCTTCCCAACCTTATCCCAGCAATCACCCAGTCTCAACGACAAACCCAAACTTCTCCCTCCGTCGCCACAAACGAGAGAAATCAGACACCACATCCGACACTACCACCGCTCCAAAACCTCAACAGCACAAGTCAACTCAAATACCAGTCACAAGGCAAACACACCGGCTCCAACAAACGCCCCCTCAGTGGTATCAGGATATACCTACATCACGACTGGATGAGGTGGAGAGACATGGAGCTAATTGGATAAAGTAAGGAAGGGAAGCGCTGGAGTCGGTGTGCAGCAACTCTACCCTTTCACCACGCTCCGTACAGATCGATCTCTCCCCCCCCCTCCGGAACAATACTTCTTCAGTACTTGTACGATACTGAGCCCTTGATGCTTGCACCACGAGAGTAACAGTAGGTAAGTAACCACGTGGGGCTTCAGGAGATGGAGGAAGGAAGTGCCGGGTATCCAGGGCTAGGTAGGAGCAGTAGAGGCAACTAGTCTACTGTGCTGCAGACCCAGGAGGAGACGCGTAATAGTTATGTAACAGTGAGAAAATGAGTAGATAAAACTTTATAATTGGTGGAAATGACTTTTATAAATTGTTTTAATGGGTTAAGTTGGATGGAGGATGTTGGAGTTGCTGGTCTCTATTAATCATACACGATTCATTGAGGCTCAAAATCCTCAGGGACACAATCATAAGACTTTGAAATACTTTGATAACGTAGATGTAAATGCCTCAATTATTTTATGAAATATATTTGGACGTGAGTTTGAAGACAAAGGCAACCGAAATGATCTATTAATGAAGACTACAAATCACTAACTTGTATCAATAGCACAATTTCGATGATGAAGAAGAGAGGAATGCAGATCTACTGCTGCTCAGCAGAATCAGCCTGATATCGGGCTCAAGCAGTAGTGGTAAAAAATATGGGGAAATCACTCGATAACTTTTGAGCGAGCGGGCTGTTGATTTGTCTCAAGCGGGTAGGTTGGAAGAGAGAATAAAGTTTTTAATTGATTTGTAGAAGGAGCTGACCTCATGATCAGAGTGGGGGGGGGGGGGGGGGGGGGGGGGGGGGGGGGGGGGGTGGGGGGGGGGGGGGGGGGGGGGGGGGGGGATACATCCCAAAGGTGCTCCGCACATGTTACTCTGATCGCATCTGACTTGCTGCTAATCGTCCCTAGTCTTCCTAATCAAATTAGCTAAACTAACAAGCTAATTACTATTTCGAATAAGTTTAATAAATTGCTCGTTTTCTTCATACATTTGCATGTTACTCTTGTTATATATAATACGTGAAACCAAGTGTATGTGTCGCAATTAAGGCAAACTTCTCCCATGCTGATTGTAATGATTTTACTTTAACCCCAGAGAGACAACAAACAGATTTAACGAACCATTTTGTTAAACTTTCATTTTTCATTCATTATCATTAAAATCTTTTCATTCATCGGTTCGTTAAACAGGTCAGAGAGGTTTTTGAATTTGCATGTATTGCCCAGCAATAGCTTGGCAAGAACGAATGTATCATTCCTTTGCTCTCATTAAACACAGGGATTAAATATAACTTATCATCTCTCCATCGTCCCAACCAGTTATCGCACTGGCTCTAACACGATTCAGTCCACGAGCTTCTGATTTATTATACCAATTAATCAGTTAATAAATAAGTTTGTTAATTATTAATTAGTTATATATGTGCTCAGTAACTTGCTCAGTCGGCATGAGTCACTCAGAAAATAGCTTGACCGGCTCCTCAGTTCACATGGGAGCATCACACGGGAAATGACAGTATGAGTCGCTGCAAGAAAGAATTCCTGCTGGTGTTGCTGGGTTGTTTTTATCAACTGTCCTTATCAGTCAACGTTAAATGCGAATCTGAATAGGGGGAATCTTCAACAGACGAATTTTAGATTGTTCTGGAACTTGAGTTTTAGATGTCCTGAATTGAGTTTCTTATCACCCTGAATCAACCTGGGGGAAATTTTGAAACCGTTTTTCACTGATCAGCTTGATATAACTTTGAATCGTTACTCATCAGTCCTTGGGACCTTGGTTCCACTTTAAGGATGAGTAGAATCCGTCGTGAAGTTTTTCTTGTCATGTCGAACAGAATAACGAGTACATCGACCCGTGCTTATTTTCTGTTGCTCTCCGAAAACGAAGATACCGCTCAACTGTAAAATTTTAAAGTTGTTTCTTTCCACTTGATAACTAAATCACACGGATATTAAAGATTTAAGAAAATAAACAGGATATCACTGGCCCTTTTCATGACCTTTATTAAATTTTCTGGCTCGGCCAAAATTCACCATTGCATTACATACTCCACTCTCATTCAATCTTCCCTCCCTCTTGTAACTCATTTCTTTAAAAGCACATACATTTTCTTTCAACAGAATTTGTTATGAGACACTTTACTCTCTGTTAAAATCAATATGGAGCTGATTACTTGCATGTTATTATTTGCTGATATAATACCAACTTGAAGCTATAAAATATAAGTTCACAAGAACAAACAAGGAATGAAACCGACCCGGCTGCACTCTCTGTCTGTTCTAATACAAATTAATCGTAGTCTATATCTGCAAACTTTATGACTTTTAACTGTGACGCACTTTTATGCTTAGTTAATGGTTGTTTAAATTAATCGCTTATTTATAAGACAAGAAAAATCAAAAGCATGCCCTATTTAACAAAGATTACCGATCTAATTTTATCTAAAAAACTGTATCAATGTTGGTGGCAAATATTTATTTGGGCGGTTGAGAAGAACATTCAAATTCTTGATTTTTAGAATGAAACTAAAAATATGTTTCCATATTCATGAGTCTCAACCACCTATTACATACTTGTCCACTACTAGAAAGCTCTAAAATGTCTATCAATGTTTCAATGTGTATCAGTGTCAATTGATTATTCATGTCCCTGATTCTGTACTATTAAGTAATCAATTAAGTAAATTACGTATTCATGTCCTGAATCTGTAATCCCTGATCCAATGGATTAACCCGGTGCTCAAGTCCTCTGAAGTTTCACCTCGCCGCCTAACTCGGCGACCCTCCACCTCTTCCCATGACGACACCATCAAACGAACTCGCAGCAACAGCGCGACAGGGAGTAACTCCAAAAACTCTAAGAAACAGTACATGTCGGTGAGTTATGAAAATATAAGGAGCTGTTTTTTTAAGTTTCACTTATAGTTAAGATATTCGCTTTCCATTTCGTTTTTAATGTTTTCAACAATATTTGTTAGCAGATTAATCAGCTAGATTAATGTAGTTAAATAACTCGTATAACTAGCTGCAAATTAGCACGATAAATATTACTGATTAGCCGGAAGAAACGTTTAAACTATATTTTCGCTTAGACGCACATTGACGGACAGAACACTATGCTATTTCCATATTTGTATTCACCCTCCGTGTTCTACCCCGCACATCTGTCAATATTGTCCAGCACTTTTTTTCCACTTTCACTTCACTTTCACTTTCACTAGTTAAATATTGAAAAGACGCACCCACACCTCATTTAACAGCTCAGTTCTTAACATCATTACAAGTCACCGCATCAAGTACAGGATTGAGAGTTCGAGTGAATCTTTGTGAAACGATGGGATCCGTATACACATCTTCACCTTAGTCATGCATCACCATTTATTCTGATCGAATCTCGACATCTCGTATACAATGACATCATTCGAATCATCATCCTCCATGTTGCAAACCAATCAACGTAACCAACCAATAATTCCATGCAATGACATCATTTATATTTTATGTGAAATTCAATGTTAAGCAATACCTAAGATACGGAATGTTTATAGGAAAAGTTAGTGTCCATGTTTAAGATCTTGTTTTAGCTTTTTTTGCCTTACCCCAAACATTTTTTCTTTTCATTTTCCAGTTTTCTTCATTACATCAAATATACAACCATCAAACCTGAGATGCCGATAAACCTTGAAGCCTTAGAATCCGCCCATTATTCATGTAAGGGGGGGGAGGGAGGGGCAAAGGCTAGAGCGGACTGAAAACAATTCCGGGATTTTCTGATGCCATACTATGATTCCTACTTACTGACAACCGTTCTTTTGGCCAATCCGCAAGCGTTCTTGTCCACGTCTCAGCAAGCGCTCTTCCACTCCGGGGCACAATAGCACATTGCACAGAAACTGAAAGCATGGCATTCCACCAGTTTTTGAAGAGCACCTGATTTATTAATCGCGTTTACTAAACACGACATTACCCAGAACACTTTCAGCAACATCAAACTACCCAGGCTTGTCTTTTGCCAGCACCACAAAATATCTTTGTGTCACGAACGTGGAAACAATTTATGGAAGAATGTCGAAACAATGTTTCGGAATAATGTTCGAACAATTTAGCAACAGAGCTTTAAATAAAAAAACATAAATTGTGTCCCAGTTAAAACAGTATTTTAATCTGTCAACTCTTGTAAATTTGTAGTATGCAACGTTCATTAAAACTTATGTTTGTTGCTAGAGCTACTACATGTAAACTGGTATGACCTTGGTTTACTTGTAAGTTTGAATGTTGATATCTCCACAGGACAGACTGACAAACCAAACCCTGCTCCTCACTCCAGGGTATTAAAATATATCCGATCTAGCTTACCTTCAAAAAGGAGGTCGGCGCTAAAAGGGCTCCCGCACTGGTTCTCCTGATCTTTGGCTCGCCGTAAGTCAGAATCGTTTGTGCTGCAGTAAAGTCAAAGCTGAAATGTACCAATTTATTCTCGACAACATATATCATGGATCTGTTTAACTTGATTAAACAAGTTCAGAATTTAGTGGAAATGTTTCATATTAACATATTATCACTTACAGCAACAATTTGAAATTAGGGAAATAGAGCAACAAATAACTTCATAAGTTTTTCAATCTTCCAGATCCTGGTTTAAATACTCGCCCTAACTTTTTTCTCCACAGGGAGACAGCCGGTTAAATTTTGGTGCGGCCTCGACCGTTTCTTATGCACAAATTCAAACTCCTCTCCCCCACTTCCACCACTAGCAAGATCTTACAAAAACTTCAGAGCCTCAATTCAAAGTCAAAAAGACTAAATCAGCAAGTGCAGTTTGTTATGAAAGGGTCAAAAATGACGCTAATTCTAGGTGTAAAATTTAATGTTAAGAAAACATTGTGTAGCTTCAAGCTAGTATATATTTCATCATTGATTTTCATTTAGGAGGCGCAATTATGTTTTTCTTCTGATGCTTGCCATTCTGATGTGATAAGTAAATTTGTCATGACGGTATCACTTTGACTTACTGTGTTTCAAGAATATTCAGTTTGAAAACGGTACTTTTATAATACCATAATATTAATCTAAAGTGTGCTACCGCCCTACCGGTCTTACAAAATCTAACTCCAGTGTGGCACAATAGCTTAACAATACTACTATTATACAACTGCAGATTAACTAGATTAATATGTTAATAAAATAGTCAATATATCACCAAAATTTTAAAATGTACTGTGTAAATCATTGGCAAATAGATGTAATATTGAATATGTGATATTTTTCATTCATTAAAATAAAACTAAAGATTGTCTTTATGCATCATACAGTATGTATTTGTATATTTTATAACTATACCTACCAAGACGCGCGCCGAGTTTGAATACAAAAAATTATAACGGGTGAAACTCGTAAAATATTTTGTTCCAATTGGAGGACGCGTCGACTGATCCAACACCGCAGCTCCCTCCAACTCGGCGTCGCGTCAGTAATTATAAAACCTATCAATAAATATTCAATGTTGTAGAGCAATTTCAATATAGTGGTCAACAGGGGTCCGAAAAAGCGTACAGGCACTTGGGTCCTTATCCTTGGTCACTAGTATTGACCACTGTTAATGATCTGGCCTTCACATAGCCCCCCCACCAAATTGTGTTTCTACGCGTACTGCGTGACGGCGCTCGTTTTCACAAGTCCATACGCTACTTGCAAGCGAGAGGCTTCTGGTTAGAGCAAATCGGCCCTGCGGCGCGCTACTCTCGTAGCATGTGCTTGTTAACATGGCGTACTCGGTTTCAGCAGCGACAACTTACTTAACGGCCTTATTTAATGCTCCAATTTTCCATGACTTCTAGAGATTATTTATTTATTATATTTCATTACTTTGTGATGTAATTAAATTAACACGTATAAAGGGCAGTCCTTTTAACTATGGATATTGAAATTCAAGTTCCGATGATTATGTAAGTCTCCGGTTTGAGACTCTCTCGGGGAAGCAGTCCAGCCCAAATTTTTCTCTCTTTGTACAGATACAATTTTGGAACAGTAATTTCTAAAGAAATTATGGACTACAGAATTTTAAGGAATTTTAAATCTGGCAGATAAAGATAACCAATAAAACAAGTAACTAAAGGGTTGAAAAATAATAGGGTTAAGATAGGACTACAAAAATAATTATCCTCTCATATCTCATATAACTTAGTCTTAAAGTCCATTAACCCAAATAATTGAAGTAGTAAGCGAATCGTGGCGAGGGTGAAGCGATTAAATAGATGATTCACGAGTTGCTGTTTCCCGTTCTCTCTCACTCAGGAATAAGAATAAAAAGGTGGCGATCTGGCCCTTTTCATCTAGAGGAAGTGTCAACTAGAACTGAACCATCTGTGCATGGTCCATCTCGAGGATCTAACATAGTGAAGAACTGGTTCTCGAGGAAGGAGGGGGAGAATCAATAACAATGCGACTGTTGGAGCTTAGGTGAGGACAGGCCAGAGCAAGTGGGGTTGTAATCACCCGTCATATTGCCTCAGGAAAGAACTCCATAGCCTAATTCTGGAAGGATCTATCGGGAACAGGTAGAACTATGTAGTGCGAGGAATTATAAATAGAAATGAGTAACAAGTGGAAGAGAAACTGGAAACAGCATTAGCCAAGACCACGCGGGTCCATGGATAGGAACAGGTGAATGCAAAAAGCGCAAGGCGAAGGCGAAGGCAGCTTTCCCTTTTTGTAGCGTTGCTGTTGACAGGTTCTTTGGGGAGTTGAAGGGCATGAGCTGGTTCTCATGGCACTCTTGTAACCCTCGGCTAGTTTTGTCAACACAATCATCGCCAAATCAATATCTGTTAAAATAATTGGTACGTATTCTTTTAACAATAAAGCTCAAATAAATTTGAAACTTTAACAATCTTAAGCCACTGCTTTACCCACCGGGAACGATGCACAACTTAAATAGGACTACTAATCTTACGCAAGACTTAAAATACAAACTACAGCTTCACGCCGAGTTGGGACATTGCAACCCATTGATAAAACTCAAACTTATCTGACTACCAGTCTAGATCGAGACTACCAAGTCTTTCAGAAAAACTAAAACTATTCTATAAATATACCATAATACAAGGCGTGAGATAATTGCAAACCTGTTCACCCCTCAATTCATCTAAACCCTATCGAACATCTTCCCCGATCGAAAAATAATGACGACCACGTCAAAGCAAAACAATCTAACTTTAAAGAAAATGATAAATCTACACCTCTCTTTTTCTTTAAAAAATTTCCAAAAGAACTATAGTAAATTAGGTATGCCGTTTCTTATGGTAAAAAAACGTTAATTTAAAGACCTAATCGAATTTCTCGCGCACAAACCAACAAATTAAATATAATCGTCCAAACAAACATATTGAATTACCATAATATTATATTTAAAAGAAAAGTCTTGTAATTGCGTAGTGCCAATTCATGGTGTACTGAGTTTAGAGAGAACATTGCGGAATCATGATGTTCAGTGGAGGAAAACACTTCACTAACTATATAGTCTTCGTAACGTGTACCTCAAGGTAATGTCCTCTTAAATACTTCCATCTCGGTACATTTAGATAATACTTTTCGTTTGATAAATTTCTAATAATTTTTAATTGTTTACTAAGATAATAATATTAATCGAATACATTTATCGGATCATTCCCTTACAAACAGCTAATAGGCAAACTAAATTAAAATGTATAAAGTTCTCATCCTCAAGTTTTCACATAACTCTACTTCAGCGGTAATTACGCACAACAATTATAAGTCTGTACTCCACCCGATAGAAGACACCGTGTCCAAACAATACACGTTAAAACAAAATTAAATTAATTTCAGCTTGTAATCAATTTATAGTGTTAATGTTATTATCGTTTATGTTATATTATAACGGATCTTATATAATAACGGAGGTCTCGACAGTTTAAGCTCACTCACATATGTGTATACTTCAATAACCTTAAGAAATAACTAAAATAAAAATTCGACGCATTCTACTTTTTATCTTCTTACTTACTTATCTTTATTATTAATTTATATTATTATATTTACTCTTGTATTTATCTTTTTTTTTTATACAATAAACCATACTAAAATGATTCTACAATTCATGTTATGAACGAATAAAAATTTCTAAAGCACATTTTCCTCACCAAAAAGCACGACAAAATAAAAAATAAAACTTTTAAAAAAAAAATTCAAAATACGCAACTCTACATTGGCTATTCTTCGATCAGCCGTTTATATCTTTAATTCAGCAATTACTTAATCAATAATACATACTCTAATTCGAATACTACAACTCTAATCTAAACTACTTGACTTTATTTAAATAAGAACTACTAGGCGGCTATACTTCGATCAGCCGACGGTACTACTTCACACAGCATAAACAAATCTAACTACAGTGCAAAAGGATTTGCTGCTACAAAGGCAAATGTATCTAATTTATTTATTATCGCTACAACATCTGACCTTGTAAGTTCTCTGTAAGTTCACTCAACTTGTACGAACTTTTTCGGTATTCTGCGGAGAATAAAAAATAATCTTAGTAGTACTTACAAATTTCTTCATAAATCGTATAAAAGCCAAATGCAGTAATAATGTGCATCACCAGCCATATTTCACAACGTAAATTACTCCACTTCAACAAAATTTGTCACTTCTGTCTTCCGACTTCCTGTCACCATTCAACTTCTCACCAATCTAAATTCAATTTTATGGCCAAATACCCTTACTTACTATTTATTCCTTACTTAATCATGATGTGTAACCAGGCGCAGTCCGAGCTGACCCCATTTCCGCAGTTTAAAGAAACTGCCCATTGCTTCCCAGGTTCACTTTTTAATCCCCTCGATCAACAACACTACATTCGCTACTAACAGGACGATCAAAAAGCCCAAGTCGCTTTAGCTAATAGTAGGCCCGACTGTACATTGAGCAGATCACGCAACCTTTTACGATAAAAGGAAGTACGCATATGTAACCTACCGGGCAAGGACCCAGTCTGTTAGCGATGGATGACCAGTAATGGGATTGGCACTCTAGTTCCACCGACGGTCTTATCCATAGAGGACTTAGCTGTCACAACTATGAACTTTGACGTTTCTTCTTGCCTTGCCTGTTTCACTAGATCTAATCTTCCAATTTATATTTACTCCCATTCTGGGTAAATTTCCACCATTTGTGGGGTTCAAAAATATAAGATACTACTAGGTGTTGACTGTCGACCACGTACCACCGTGTTCCACTTGACCTGGGGAACGTATCACCAGTCCCGGGGGTGACAAGCTCCAGGTACTGAAAACCAGGTAGCCCAAACACGGCACGACTAGAGGGTAACCAAGCAGTGTGGTTTAATTCACACTTCGTTAGACACGAGCCTTCAGTTCCTCATCCCAGCACTATAGTAATGTTTTAACGTGTCCCCGGCTCCTTGCGGAATCCGCCTGCCCCCTTTAAGACTGGGATTATAGACTCTCCCTCTTTCCCATCCCATATTTCCCAGCATGTTACCACATGCAACGTTAACAACATCACTATCTATAATCAAATCACTTCTCACGTATCTACCATCATTTAAAATATCTTCCCATCTTCTTCACGTCGCATACCCTAATGCACTAATCATCTTATTTTTTAATACAACAAACCCTTTATCAAATCTCCCTCTAATCAGTCATAAATCAAATAACTATCTCTCTTCACGTCCGCATACCCTATTACGCTAAAACAACTTTATTTTTTAAACAACAAAAACCCTTTTCTCAAATGCTCCCTCTGTATCATAACATCTCTTCTCACGTCCGCATAGACCCTATACGCAAAATCATGTTGCCAATCTTAGTTTCAAAGTTCGAAGGGTCGTACTGAATTCTGAAGTGTTTCATAACCACCAAGAGCCTTTGGAGGTATCACAACACTTTCAAATAACAGATAAGACCATCTACTCATTAAAACTTACACCTTTTGTCACAACCATTATAGCACCTCCTACCCAATAAACTTCACAACATCTTCTGAAACCCCGTATCCCTTAGCCGGCTAATAATTTATACTGCAGTTTGATATATCTCCCCATATATACTTGTCTCACATTTCAAAATCTCATAATAGCATCAAACATCATTATCTCGAAACATCATACATCTCTTCGCATCATTGCCTATCTTTTTATCTAATTATACGTGCCGAATATTTCTATATATATTCACTTCTTTCTCTTTAAAACATCTCTTCTCATACTTCTCATTATAAATTACATCAGTTCTTTATCTCTTCTACCTACTACTCAGTTGTGACTTCATCATTTTAATTATGGCGAGGCCTGCACACACTAATATCAATGTAAATAAATAAATTGCACTAACGGTGACACTATAAAAAACAAGCAAACTAAGGTTTGGTGTCTCTTCCAGATTTTTTTGAAATATTGCTACAAAATTTGATACCAGCGAGAGCCGCATTAGGGCTAACATTTTTAAGGCGGCTATTTCGGTTTCAGCACGACAACTTACTTAACAGGCCTATATAATGCACCAAATTTCCATGACTTCAAGAGAATAATTAGTTATTTATATTTCATTACTTTGTGATGGGAATTGAAAAAAAAATTAACTAGCGTATAAAGGGCTCCATTTAACTAGAGTATGGAAATTCCCAGTTCCGATGTAAGGAAGTCTTCCGGTTTGAGACTCTCTCGGGGAAGTAGTCCCAAGCCCAAACTCTCTTTGTACAGGATACATTATTTTGACAGTATTTCTATTGTTATTATTGACTTCAGAAATTTATGTAATATATATCAGTAAGATAACAAAAAAAACATTAAAACAAGTTAATCAAGGGTTGAAAATAATAAGGTTAAATAGGACAACAAAATTAAATAATCACTCATATCTCATGAACTAATTCTAATGTCCATTTACTCCAATAATTGAAGTAGTAGCAATGTGGCGAGGGTGAAGCGATTAAATAGGATGATATCACGAGGTCGCGTACCCGGTTCCTCACTCTCACAAGGAATAATAAATAAATTGCGATCTGGCCTTTCATATAGGAAATGTCAACTGAACTGAACCATCTTGCATGGTCATCTCGAGGATCTAACAAAGTGCCGAACGGTTCTCGAGAAGGAGGAGGGGGAATCAATAAAGCAATTGCGGACTGGGGGAGCATAGGATGAGGACAGGCAATAGCAATTTGGGTGGGTATCACCGTCATATTGCCTCAGGAAATAACTCCAAAGCCTAATTCCTGGAAGGATATATCGGAAAAGGAAGTACTATAGTGCGAGGAATCTATACTAGAAATTAGTAACATGTGGAGAGAGAACGGAACAGCAGAGCAAGACCCGGGCCATGATAGGAACAGGTGCAATGCAGAGGCGAAAGCGGAAGGCGGAATGCGAGCTCCCTTTTTGTACCTGCTGGTAACAGGTCTTTGGGGAGTTTGAAGGCTGAGCTTGGTTCTCATGGCACTCTATGTAACACCTCGGCTATTTGTCCAACACAATAACAAAAATCAATTGCAGTTAAAATAATTGTAATATTCATATACTATAAGCTCTAAATAAATTTGAAACTTTAACAATCTTTTAAGCCCACTGCATTTCCCCCCGAACCTTCACACTCTAAATAACTACTGAATATTATCGAAGATTAAATACTCACTACAGCTTCGCCGCCCGTGGGACATTGCAACCCTATTGATAAAGACTTCAAAACTTATCGACTAATACCAGTCTAGATCGACTACCAGTCTTTCAGTAAAACTAAAAACTATTCAATAAATTACCATAATACAGGCGATGAGATATTTCAACCTAGTTCACCCTTCAATTCACAAAACCCCTAACTAAACAGTGCTATCGGTGCCCATTTCTGAGAATAAAGCGGCGCGCGCTTACTTCGAAGAAATTTAGAAGACGATGAACAACTGTCAACACTAGTATTCAATTGGAATCAGTTTACACAAAACATGACACACTAGGTTAGGGGGTGCACGATAAAAATAAACTTGCTCGGATTTAAAAAATTTTGTACCATTGATTTCTAGAGACTGTGAGAATTTCATAACAGTACCAAATTTGTCATACCTTTTGTGAATGATTAGTGAGTTTCACCTGGTGCCAAATATGAATGTTGCGCGAGGCTTTTGTGTTTGGAGCAAAAGTAGCTGTAAAAGTCGCGGTAATTTACCAAATTTGACCAAATTCGTTTGCGCGTTGATTTTTGTTCGTATTATTTGGATAAATCTTCAGTTCCTTGAATGGGATCATTCTGAAAATTCGCGACACGCTTCCAATAAGGGCTATCACAACTGTCCTAAAAAATTTGGTGGATATCGGAGTTGATATAGTGATCAAAATGGTATGGGAAGGGGCAAAATAACGCTGCATTTAAGCTGTAACTTAATGTCGATGGTTGGATATGCTTTAAATTTTGGACACTTTCCTTGTAGTCTATAGTAAGCTTACCAATATTTGTAGCAATCGAGGTCGGGAAGAATACTCAATATCTATTATTTGAAGCAAATTGTACTGCCCGAAATTACGATAAAAAACCATCCTACAGTCGGCACGCGCGGCTCACTGTCCGATGCCATACTACACTTAGACCGTACACATTGACACGATATTTATTCGAAAGCAAAAGTATAAAATAAACGCGTGTGGGGCCGCGCCGCATATAATAACTTGCTACACATGTATACCATCACGTGCACGCGAAGCGTGCACTCCGGCGCGCTCAACAAGGGTTACGCGTATGTCAAATTATAACACATCATAAATAATATGAGTTTGCCGAAGTCATTTCATTAGCAGGCAGACTCTGCGCGCGCGGCACAGTAGTGAGTAGCTGTCGTGTAGGCTGGAGTACGCCTTGTTCATTGTTTTATAGATTAATAACAATTAATGAAATATGCATTGTAAGATTTAGAATAGACGTATATTAATATGAACTAATTAATAAATTTTACAAAGCTGGTTACTGCCTTTGGATTTAGGTTTGTATTCACGATGTCAATCACGCCGATCAACTGCATCTGTGGTTACCGCGAGAATATGCGCGGCGCGGCCACAGTAGTGCATCGCGCTACAAGATTTAGGTATAATTATAATTTAATATTTTAAAAGCACCGGATAGTTTTTTAAATTTACTTTTCATGTCCGTATACCTTTAAACAAGTTAATCCTGTTTTCAAGAGGCATCACCATTTCAAACCGTGCAACGAGTCTAACGGGTATCTTCTAATAAATCACTACCTTTTTGTTAATGCAGCCAAGCTTTGGAACACTGTTCCATAAAAAAATTTTAACTCAGCAATTGTCTAGAAACTACCATTAATACACTGATAAAATTTGAGAACGAAAGCACTAATATAACAAACACAGGCTGCTGACTTGAAAGATACTTGTGACTCCATAACAATTTAAGTACAGTAATTTAATCTAAAATTGCAGCGGCAACATAATTTAAACTATTGCTATCATTATATGAACTACAGACTGAAAATATCTCAGATCTATTTTGGGCGTTTTTAACAACTGTAGTTGTAATATCTTAAATCTTAGATATCCAAATTTTAAAACTTTTTAACAGAGTGAATTCATAATTGATATTTGATAAATTATTATTTGATATTAAGTCTGATAATGATATTAAAATTGATTATATTGATAATGTTATTAATGAATGAATGCTAAAATCTCAACATAAATAATACTACTTTCAAGTTACACAAAGTACTTTGGAGTATAAACGTACCATAATGTCAGTATTTGTCTATCCAACCAAGAGATTCAGGAGGCAAGTGGGGGGTGGGTGTGCGTAAACTTTATGGTCAGCAACACTCAGATCCTGTATCCCACCCTGGATACATTTCGACGTATTTTTGGTAAAAGTATAACATATACTATCTGACACTCTCTTGCTAACTGCCAAGAGCCCTAAATATATGGTCTAAATGTTTTCACTATGTTATATTTATAAAATATGTTTTTGTCTGCATTAACTGATACTAAATAACAATTGTTGTTTTCTTTCGAATGCTTGTTTTTCTAGAAGAATGCGAGGGCTTTGGCGGCCTTATTGAATCTTATACACAAAATGAATTTTAAATAAAAGAATTTGGATATAATTACAAATTAAACTTTTCAAAACGAGGCATTCTAAATATTATAATATATGATTGTAAAATAAAAGGTAAAAAATTAAAATATGTTTCACTCACCAAAATTGTGTCATCACTCAGGATGGTTGTCGATAGGCTACTTTGTATGGTTGGGATTTTGGTGCTGGGGCTACAGCTTGGATTATTGTATATTGATTGTTTCGCCTATTATATTGAGTAGCTTAATAGGATTCTTGTCTTTAGGTTTATCTTGGAGATATTCTATATTATAACTGGTGGTGTAGCGAAACTTTATCTTCTTGTTTTCTATAGGAGAGGAATTTAGTGTATATTTCTCACTAAGTTGGGATAGATTATAGATGGATAGGTTATGACGAGTCTTGATAAATGTTTACTTGTAAGTTGGGAAGAGATTTTGTAGATTTGAGGGTATAGTTATTGGAATAGTTGATGAGGGATTAGGTGTGTTATAAGTTGCAAATTTTCATTTATGAATCATTTCTAATATTTGATATTGGGTAACTTGTGTTCTACAAGCCTACCTTTAAAAGTTTACGTCAGTCTCAGATTAACAAATAAAGATTATGAAAAAATGGTCTGAGAGTCGTCATTCCTCCAAGATGTGTTCAAGCTTACACCGACCGAAAGGCGATTACACGTTCAGGTAGGATGTGGTCTCTATTTTTGTACAGGTCTGAGTTTGGTGATGAATCTGGTAGCCATTTGATGTTGAGATTGGTGTGTAGGTCTCTTGTGGAGTCTTACATCAAGGTTAAGTATAGATCTCAGGCAGCCCAGAGTTGCAATTATACAAGATGATGGAAACGACTTGAGCTTTGCTATATTCTGTGCTTATGACTAAGTGATATTTTTGTTTTCTTACAGCAGAATCTCAAATTTTCTGAAATGCAACGTCCCAAAAAGATGATATAGTAATACCAACGATGCTAGATGTCTTTTCTCGCTGCAACATAAGAGACATAAGGTCTTGTGTGTTCACCATGGTTCGCTTGCCCGCCTGTAGGCAGTCCAACAACAACTTTCTCTTTTTCTAAGGTTTGTCGCAAATAGAAGTGAAACATACGGTCGTTTTACTTCGTATTGATGAACAAATTATATTCTCACGAACACAGAATATCTGCATTTTTGATATCTGATCTAAAGTTCTTGCTAGATATAATATATAAAATATAATTTGTCTGCTTTAATTGATACTAAATAAAATTGTTGTTTTTTCATGACAGATTTGGCTATGAGGAAGAGCATTTTAAGGTCTCTAGACATGGGTTGTTGAAGTTGATTCATCTGAGTACTCGGTCTCAAGAGGCAAATAGATATGAGAAGGAGATTGGAATTTTAATTAAAAAAAGAATGCATTATCTGACGACAATGAGCTATATGAAAAACAAGCTCTGTTATTTATTTGTCCTGAACAACTTAGAGGATTATAACACCAGCGCAACATTATAATGGGAATATTTCATTCATGTATATATATTTGATAGATTGTGAATAAATTAGCGATAAATAATAAAATTTGTCTTTTCTCAAAAACTGTATCTTTCTCATTGAAATGTTGTCCAAATTGTAGATCTAGAAGAAGGGAAAATAGCAGTCCCTAGCAGCAAGTAAATAGCACTGAGGGAAGTGTCAGGAGTTGATATACCCTGGCTATGGTGATCCAATAACGTCGCAGATTCCAATAGCCCACACAACGCTTGATGATCCCATTAACGACAGAGTAGTAAGCTCATGTGTTAAAGCGGCACATCTTGAATTATTCAATAGTCGAGATGCTCAGCAACCAGGGAGAGAGTGCTGTGGTCATTATCCCAGACATCTTATCATACTACACTTACAAAGAAGTGGTAAGAAGATAGAAATAGTAACTTCATCTTCTACTTTGCCACGTT
Source organism: Bolinopsis microptera (assembly GCF_026151205.1). Lineage (NCBI taxonomy): Eukaryota > Metazoa > Ctenophora > Tentaculata > Lobata > Bolinopsidae > Bolinopsis > Bolinopsis microptera. The sequence goes on along the minus strand of NC_087072.1, from coordinate 6,837,789 downwards.
CCTCCGTTTTCCTAGTATTTTGTATTCAAAAATGTTAAAACTGTTTAAAATCATTCCACGGTAAACATATAACAATATAATCACCCATGCTACCTGTTCGAATGGGCTCAAGAAGTAGAACGGTCTGAACACAAGGCAGCTTTAGCTCGGTGCGCGGTCCCGAATCCAGCACCATATGATGGAGTACATAACCAGTTTCGATTTGTAGTTCTGCCACACTTGCCACCACCGCGAATACGGGCAGTCCTGGTATGGAGTTGGGTTGCAGGGGACTTGGATAGTATTCAAGGTAACTAATAATCACTAAATACAATTACTAATAGTTACTAATAATTACGTAATTACGTTAATACTTAAAGGAAAATATACACTATAAATCTTCATATTAAAAGAATGCGTGAAATCAAGGATTGAAGAATATTAATGGTGTATGCGCTTGCAATTACGCTCAATTTAATTACATTGACTATCTGATGAAATGAACCCCTTAGTGAGTGGGATAACGGTGCGACATTCGTGAGCAACAAAGACTTGTTGAACAACTTGAAAGTTAAACATATATTTGACATGAAGGTAAGAAAACAAAAAGGTATTATTAAAATGTAATATGATTTTAGTCCTACGATTTGAAACAAAATAATCTGTTTGCCTCATTTTTGATTTGAGAGCCATTCAAAATTGGACACGAGTCTATGCAACACCTCAGAAAACTCATATAACGTACCAAGTGCAGTGATTTAACAAATAACACTACATTACTATGACAACGATACAGCATTTATAATCTCATTATTGTGAAAAATTAATGTTTTTAAAATCAATGGATTGTATGTTTGACAAAACTATGATATATATTTCAAAATCTTACTATAAATACAATTATACAATGAATAAGTATACATATAATAGGTATGTTATGATATATATATATTAGTCAAAATATATAAATATATAACTGTTCAGATAGAACATCTATGATGAGACTGTAAGTCTTCAAATTATTGACATTAATTGCCCTAATGTAGGTAAAGTTCTTTGGGGACTAGTAATTACTTCCTCTGAGAAAACTGACAAGAAAAGAGAACTGTGAATTTGATCTGAACTCAGTGCCCTTAACCCCTGTAATAACAGGACAAAAGGATCTCGCGATTATTTTTTGCCAAAAAAACGCGATATCCCGCGATTTTTAAACAGACTATACATAAAAACTATACATAAATTTGTCGCAAATAATGGAAAATCGCGAATCCGTACATGCCGCGATTTCCTATTGTCCTGGGTAACTATGAAAGATAGAATACGAACCACAATATAATTTGTGTGAAAATTAACTACGACAGAAGGAGCAAGCTCCATGTTTTACTTGTGGTATGTAGGAGAAAGCCCCTTTAAAAAATATGTTTCTAAAATTTGACTCAAACTTAGTCCATTTAGAATCAACAATTCAAGCCTTAAAATCGTAATGAAGTTCACATTTCCACAATTAGTTCATACCTATCAATAAGTTAGTAGACGCATTTCACTCAACAATAAGCTTCACTCAATTAATTCGTCTCAAAACACCAATTTTAGACCAAGTTCTGCATCGACGTGAAAGTCCATCCACTCCATTCTCAAATTCCCGCTACTAGTTCACTTGTTGAAAGAGAGTTGTCAACCATTAGCTGCTCACACCCATTCCACTTACATGATCACTATGACCATTTCACCAATTTAGATTCACGAGTCCACGATATGGGGGGGGGGAGTTTTGGAGATCAGTTCTGGGATTACCATTTCTAGTAAGTTTTAGATTTTCATCTTTTCCGCAAAACTCCATATTTAACGTCTATTAATGAAAACCTCAACAACAACCTACCACTAATAGATCGAGCAGCCAGGTACACTAGTGATGCAACACTACTGTAATAAAGTTACTAAAAATAATTTGAATGCACTATCAAGATACTGAGGTTATAGAATTAGAATTAGAAATAAGAATAAGAATAAATTTACACAGAAATACAACAATAATAATAAATAAAACAAAAAAGATTCAAACTCTCTTGCTGTGCAGAATATACAAATCAGTTCAAAAATGTTACTGTAATAAATTACTAAAAAGGCGACAGTCTAGTGATCATATCATTGTAGATCTCATAACATAATTAATAGAAAAATGTAACAGATTTGTAGTGCTTTGTGTCTATAGTATAGAAATACATTCAAGACGCCTAATGCTGACTAGATTCCAATAGTCCAAGGAGATAATAGTGGATTACAGACATATATCAAAAACATCGTCTTGTCCTTCAGGCCAGCACTGGGCGTGTAAACTAGGTAGACTAATATGTGGCACGTGCTGATCTCGCAAGACGAGCACGTCCAACTCACGTGCTTTAACGGAATGGTATCCACTTACACATGCGCGCGCAGTGTGGCCACGAGGATGTAATCACACCTCGCACATCAAAGAAAGTAGGTATTTTAGCAGTTAGTTAAAGCTTGTAAGTAGTAGTAAACGGTTTATCGACTTTTTCATTTAATGCACATAAAACAATGCAAGCTTATGAGAACATTTTAAAATGTATAAGAGTTGAAAAGAAGTTTGAAACATACGCCCTCGCGACTACTAACTAACACTAATTCGAATTTTTTAAAATTCGTAAGTACGTCTTAAAACTATGATTATCCATCCTTAGAAAGCAGACAAGATGACTAGGGAAAAAAACGCAAGATACACGTTCAACAGCCGAGCAAGAGACTCTGATAGTATACCAGAGTTGTTAGCGCCCCCTGACCCTCCTCACCAACCAAATCCGGTAAGTAGACTGGATATGGTGGGCTTATCCTAGATGGTTTACAAAATTGGATAGCTTCGCCCTGCCAGTAAGCAATGGAATTTGATAAGTGTGACTCAAGTCACAGAAAATAACCTAAATGCAGTTCACAATTATTGACTTATGCAGTTAATGGCATTAATGACAGTCACAGAAAGACGTTTCAACCAACTTCACCGCCAAAGAAAGTGTTAAGCGCTATACGACTTTAAAATTTGAGATATCATAATTTGAATCATCTACAAATATACCTCTACATAATATAATAAGAAATAACATTTTACATTCCGTTACCATTTTTTTATGAAGTGTCTTAGACTCAGATAAGATGTTACCAATAAAATCTAGAATAGAATAGTAGATACCATTCATACTTTTGCACAGTATGTTCTAAATTAAATTTAACCATTATAAAGAAATATGACATCACTTTGTACTTTGAGAGATGCACAGAAAAAAGGAGAATTATGCAGCTATTAACATCATAATCTCATGAATGTGTCTCACAACGTACATTATACCTAATTAAAACAATCAATTAATTAAACTTAGAATCCTGAAGAGGAATGGTTTCAGTCCGTCCTTGAATTTGTTTCTATCACAGGGGCTATTCGGGAAGTCACTTCAAACACAAGATTTAGCTGTTTCTGTAACCTACCGATAACACCGATTTTAACATGCTCCACCGATAACCGATAATAATTTAGATTATAGAGCTCTGAAATATTAATCTAATTAAATTACTCTAATAAGTTAACGGTTCGTTATAAAGGTGACGCTATGCACTCAGAACCGTGTACATGATTTGCTTTTAATTTTGTGTCTGGACCGTCATGAGAGTAAACGTGTTCTAACAAGAACGCGCGGCTTTTACGTTGGTACAATTTTTTGTTCTATAAATTAAGTTTGTAAATAGTGCAATAACGTTTTTCAGTTAGTTGTCATGAGTTTAATCCTTGTAAATTGCAATAAATAACTCCCGTATTCCCATCGGACAGGTAGAGATCGACTGTAATCGTGCAAACTTTAAGGCAACATCACTAGAAGGATTTCCAACCAGACAATGACAATTTAAAACTGTCAGATAATAATTCATAATTATAAAATTAAAGCACGGAAAACTGTGCTTTGAATGGTTTAGTTTTATGTCTAAAATGATTGTTGTGAAATTTGTGGACCCAGTACACGACCGTTCATGACTCTAATAAAGTCAGTCGGTTTTGTTTGTTTGTAACTTGTGTCACTCAAAATAAAATATCTTTCGTTTTTTATGTCACTTCAGAATTGAGAATAGCAAAAACCACCTCTCCGTCGGTGTCTAAACTTCAAACTAGAGAACATGTCTGTAAACTCAGAAAGTATCATGCAAATCAACATTTACCTAAAAAAGTAACGTTAATAAATAATATAACAAAATGAGTCGCCAATATATTATCGATCAACAAGGACACTTATTCTAACACCTTCCCAACCTTGAGGGGCAGCAATCACCCATTCTACAAACGACAAACCAACTTCAACTTCTCCCTCCGTCGCCACAAACGAGAGAAATCAAGACACCACATCCGACCACTACCACCCGCTCCAAAACCTCAACAACAACGTCAAATACCAGTCACTAGGCAAACACTCCGGCTCCAACAACGCCCCCCTCAGTGGTATCTAAGATAGACCCACAACACCTGGTGGAGGTGGAGAAGACTGGTGCTACCATGTTAAAAGTAAGAAAGCGCATGGAGTCGGTGGCGGCCAGCAACTCAACCCTGTTCAACACGCTCCGTAAGAATTCTCCCGAAAGCAGCCTCTAGTCAGAAACTGACGATACAGGACCATTGTTGCTGCAACCACGAGAGTAACAGTAAGGTAGTAACCCCAGAGGCTTTCATGGAGATGGGGGAGGAATTGGACGGGGTTCCAGGGCTAGGAGGAACAAGAGTAGGACGTAGGTCGACTGTGCTGCTTTCCCAGAGGAGACGAGTACAAGTTTAGTAACAGTGGAAATTGCTATATAAATGACTATAAAATTAGGGTGGAATGACTTTATAATTGGTTGAATGGATACAGTTGTTGGAGGATATGGAGTGGCTATGGTGTCTTCGTTACTCACAGATTCATTGAGCTCCAAAATCTTCCAGACACAATCATATAGACTTTTGAAATACTTTTGATAACGTAGAGAATATAAAGCACAAAAAATTATAAATATATATGGACTTGTTGAAGACAAAGGCCGCGAAATGAATTTCAATATCAGAAGACTAAAAGATCATCCTTAAGCTGTATCAATTATGCATCAAATTCGATGAAGAAGATAGAGAATGCGATGAACACCTGCTGCTCAGCAGAAACAGCAGCAATCAGGCACAAGCAGAGTATGTAAAACATAGGGGAAATCACTCGAGATAACATTAGAGCGCTGATATAGATCAGCGTGTAGTGAAGGAAAGTAAGGAGATAAGATTATACAGATTTGGTAGAAGGAGGTTGGACCTCAGTGAGCAGCTACATCTCAAAGTGCCCGCACAATGAACTCGTCGCAATCTGCCAGCTAATCCGTCCGCAAGTTCCATATCAATTACTACACTCACAATCTAAATCCGTTTCGATAAAGTAAATTAAATAACTAGTTACTCAACATTTGCATGTTACTCATGATAACAATTATACGTGAACTAAATTGTTGAGTCGCAAAGTTAAGCTAAACTTCTCGCATGCAGATTGTAGTGATTTTACTATAACCCCAGATAGACATCACACAGATTAAAAGGAACCATTTTTGTTAAACTTTTCATTTTCATTCATTATTTCATCAATCCATATCAATCATACGTTCGTTACATTTCAGAGAGGTTTTGAAATTAGGCATTTATATGCAGCAAAAGCTATGGCAAAGAAACGAAGGTATCATTCCCTTTGCTCTTCATTAAACAGAGGATAAAAATAACTAATCTTCTCTCAATCGTCCCCAACTATCCGCTCTGGCCTACACGATTCAATCCACGACCTTCTGATTTAAATATCCGATTAATCATTATAATAAATAAGTTTTGTTATTAATTAATTAGTTAAGGTGCTCATCTCTCCGCCAGGCAAGAGTCACCAGTCAGTGGATCAGGGCGGAGAATGACAGCTATGATCGCTCAAGAAAGTATATCCTGCTGGTGGTTTGCTGGTGTTTGTTATCAAACTGTCCGCATATCAATCTTGTAAAATGAATCTGATTATGGGGAACTTCGACAGCGAATTAGATTGTTTCTGGAACTGAGTTTTAGATTGTCTTGAATTGAGTTACTTAACACCCAGAATCATCAACCTGATGACGTTTTTCACTGATCAGCTTTGAATAATCTTATGTGAATCGTACTCAGTCAGTCCTTGACCTTGGTTCCACTTTAAGGATTGATGTTAGATCCGGCGTTAAGTTTTTCTTTCATGTCAACAGAAAAACGAGAAGATCGACCGTGCCTTTATTTCTTGTTGCCTGTAAAATCATGTCAACATTGTAAAATTTAAATTGATTCTTTACCACTAATATCAAAATCACACGGAAAATTAAAGATTTTAAGACATAACAGGATACACTGGCCCTTTTCAATGACCTTTTTTAATTTCAGGGCTGGCCAAATCACCTTGCATTACACATTACTCACACTCTCTTCAACCTTCCCTCCCTCTTTGTAACTCATTTCTTCTAAAAAGCACATACAATTCTTCTATAGAATTTTGTTATATACACTTTACGCTGCTGTTAAATCAATATGGCTAGAATACTTGCAAGTAATATTGCAGAATATAAATACCAACATGAATCTATAAAATCTAAGTTCAACAAGAACAAAACAAGGAAAAGAACGGACCCGGTGCACACTCTGTCTGTTCTAAAACAATTAATCGTAAGACTATATCTGCAAACTTTTATGACTATTAACTGTGACGCATCTTTTTATGCTTCGTTAATGGTTGTTAACTTAATCGCTTTTTATAAGACAGTAATAAAAAGCATGTCCTATTTATCAAGATTACCGATCAAATTTTTCTAAAAAAACTGGTAAGCAATTGCGGATGGGCAAATATTTTATTTGGCGGTTGAGAGAACATTCAATCGCTTTGATTTTTAGATGGAAACTAAAAATAGTGTTTCATATACAGTGAGCTCAACCACCTATTACCTACTTGAACCACTACTAGAAAAGCTCTAAAAATTGACATCAATGTTCAATGTGTAATCAGTGTCAATTGATTATTCATGTCCTGATTCCTGTTCTGTACTTAAGTAATCAATTAAGTAATTACGTAATCATTAAGACCTGATTCTGTAATACGCTGATCCCAATGATTACCCGGTGCTCATGAGTCTCTGTAAGTTTTTCACGTTCGGCCCGGTCCCTAACTCGGCGACCCTCCACCTCTTCCCTTGACGACACCATCAAACGAACTCCGCAGCAACAGCGAGACAGAATAACTCCAAAAACCTCTAAGAAACATTCATGTCGGTGAGTAGATAATATATGGTAGCATGTTTAAGTTTCACTTTTGTTAAGATGATTCGCTTCAGTTCGTTTTGAATGTTTCAACAATATTTGTTAGCAGGATTATCAGCTTAGTTTATTTGTAGTTACATAACCGTATAACGATCTGCATATTTATCAGCATGATAAATATTAAGCTGATTAGCCGAAGAAACGTTTACACTATATTTTCGCTTAGGACGCACATTGACGGTAAAACACTATCCTATTTCATATTTTATTTCACCGTCACAGTGTTCTACAGCACGCACTCCTGTTTCAATATTGTCCAGCACTTTTATCCTCTTTTCACTTCACTCACTTTCACTGTTAAATAATGAAAGACGCACCCTCGTCTCATTTTACAGGCTCAGTTCATAACATATACATAGTCACCGCAATCAAGGTGACAGGGATTGGAGATGTACGTGTGAAATCTTTGTTAAAACGATGGGATTCCGTATACCACATCATCACCTTAGTCATGCATCACAATTATATGATCGAATCTCGACATCTCGTGTACAATGACATCCATTCGAATCATCTCCTCCATTAATGCAACCATCAAGCTAACCAACCAATAATTCCATGCAATAGACATCATTTATATTTTTATGTGAATTCAATGTTAAGCATACAAAGATACGGAGAATGTTTATTGGTAATTAGTGTCCATGTTTAATCTTGTTTTAGCTTTCTTGCTTGACCCCACATATTCTTTTCATTTTCAGTTCTTCAATTACATCAAATATACAACCCTTCAACTGAGATGCCCATAAAACTTGAAGCCTTAGAATCGCCCCAATATTCATTACAACGGCTAAGCGGACTGAAAACAAATCCGGATTTTCTGATTGCCATACTAATGATTCTACTACTGACAACCGTTTCTAGGCCAATCCGCAAGCGTTCTGTCAGCTCTGCAAGCGCTCTTTCCCACTCCGTGGGCACAATGCACATTGCACATGAAACTGAAAGCATGGCAATCCACCAGTTTTGGAAGAGCACCTGATTATAAATCGCGTAACAAACACTACATTACGCAGGTAGCACTTCGGCAACAACTAACTACCCAGGCTTGTCTTTTGCCAGCACCTCAAAATATCTTTTGTCACGAAACGTGGAACAAATTTAAGAGAATGTTCAAACAATGCTCGGCATGAATGTCGGAACAATTTTAGCACGTGCATTAATAAAAAACATAAAACTGAGTCCCCAGTTAATAACAGAATTATAATCTTGTCAAACTCTTGTAGAATATTGTAGTAGCAACGTTCATATAAACATTGTTTGATGCCTAAGGTTGCTACTACATTAACAGTTACCTGGATTACTTGTAAGTTGAATGTTTGATATCTCCACTGGACAGACTACAAACCAAACCCTCTCTCTCTCCAGGGTATAAATTAATCCGTTTCTAGCTTCCGGTCAAAAAAGGGAGGTCGGTCAACGAAAAAGGGCTTGCTCCGCACTGGTTCTCCAGATATTGCACGCCGTAGAGTCAGAATCAGTTTGTGCTGCAGTAAGTCAAGCTTGAAATGTACCTATTGTATTCTTCTACTACATATATCTGGATCTGTATTAACCTTGAATTAATCAAGTTCATATTTAGTGGAAATGTTTTCATAATAACATATTATCACTTACACAACAATTTGAATTAGGGAAATAGAGCAACTAAATAACTCATATTTTCAATCTCCATGATCCTGGTTTAACATACTCGCCTTAACATTTTTCTCTCACAGGAGACGCCCGGTTAAATTTGTGCGTCCTCGACCGTTTCATTATCAACAAATCAAACTCTCTCCCCCCACTTCCGCCTCTATCAAGATCCTTACAAAAACTTCATAGCCCAATCATCAAGTCAAAAAGACTAAATCACAAGTGCTGTTGTTTGAAAAGGGTCAAAATGACAGCTAATTCTACGTGTAAATTTAATGTTTAGAAAGACTATTGTGTAGCTCAAGCTTGAATATTATTTCATCATGAGTTTTTCATTTAGGTGGCGCAATAATGTTTTCTCTGTGCTTGCAGTCTTGAGTGATAAGTAGAAATTTTATCATGTCGGTATCACTGAACTTACAGTGTTCAAGAATAATCAGTTGAAAACGTAATTTTTTAAAATACGCATAATATTAATTTAAAATTTGTGCTACCGCCCTACGGTCCATTACAAAATCTAATTCAGTGTGCACTATAGATTTAACAATTACTAACTATTATACACCTGCAGATATAACTAGTTATTGTTAATAGATTTGTCAATATATCAACGAAATGTTTAAAGTGGTAACTTTGTAAATTAATGGATATAGATGTAATATTGATATGTGATATTTTTCTTTCATTAAAGATTAAACTTAAAGATTTGTCTTTTTATTCATCATACAGTTGTATTTGTATATTGTATAACTTATAACCTACCAGACGCGCACCGAGTTGGATACAAATATTTAACGGGTGATACTCGTAAAATATTTGTTCCATTGGACCGTCTGACGGATCGTCCACACCAGCTCCAACTCGTCTCGCGTCCTGGTAATTTAAAAACCTACAATAAATATTCAATGTTGTAGAGCAATTTCAAGAGTCGTGGTCAACAGGGGTCCGAAAAAGCCGTCAGGCACTTGGGTCCTTATACCTAGTCACTAGTAATTGACCACTGTTAATTAACAGGCCCTTCACATAGCATGTGTCTACGCGTACTGCTGACGCGCTTGGTTTCACAAGTCGCCGCAACTTGCAAGCGAGAGGGTTCTGGTTAGAGCAAATCAGGCCCTGCGCGCGCTACACTTCGACATGTGCTTGATAACTGGCGTACTCGGGTTCAGCACGACAACTTACTTAACGCCTAATAATGCTCCAATTTTCCATGACTTCTAGAGATTATTTAATTTATTATATGTTCATTACTTTGTGAGGTATAAATTAACTACGTATAATGGGGCTCCTATTAACTAGAGGTGTAAACATGGAAATTCAAGTTCCTTGTTATGGAAGTCTTCCGTTTGAGAACTCTCTCGGGGAAGTAGTCCAGCCCAAACACTCTTTGTACAGATACATATTTGGACAGTATTTCTATTGTAATTATGACATCAGAATTTTATGTGAATTTATATCGGAAGATATAGATAAAACCAATTAAACAAGTTAATAAAGGGTTTGTAAAATAATAGTGTTAAATAGGAACCTACAATATTAAATTATCTCTCATATATCCTAACTTAGTCCTTAATGTCCATTAACGCCCAATAAATGAAGTAGTAGACGAATGAGTGGGCGAGGGTGACGCATTAAATCGGATGAATCACGAGTGTTGCTGTTCCGGTTCTCGCTCTCTCAAGGAAATAAGAATATCAAAGGTAGGCGACTGGCCTTTTCATATATGGAATGTCATCTAGAACTGAACCATCTTGCATGGTCATCTCGCGAGGATCCTAACATAGTGACGAACGGTTCTCCGAGGAAGGAGTGGGAATACAATAAAGAAATGCGACTGGTGGACTTAGGTGAGGACAGGCAGAGCAAGGTGGTGTGGTTACCTCCGTCATATTGCCACAGGAAAGGAACTCCTCTCCTATCTGGAAGGATTATCGGGAACAGGTAGTACTAGTATGGCGAGGAAACTAATAATAGAAATGAGTAACATGTGGAGAGAGACGGATACAGCAGAGCAAACCCCGGCCATGATATGAACAGGTGAATGTCAAAGGCGAAATGCGGAAGGTCGGAAGGCGAGCTTCCGTATTTGTACGTGCTGTTTGACCAGGTCTATTGGGGGATTGAAGGCTGAGCTGGGTTCTCATGGCACTTCTTATTAACACCTCGGCTAGTTTGTCCACCACAATACTCAAAAATCAATGCAGTTAAAATATTTGTAAATATTCTTTAACTATAGCTCTAATAATTTGAAACTTTAACAATCTTTAAGCCACTGCATTTCCCACCGTGGAACTTCAACACTCTAAATAACTACTAATTTACGTAAGCTTAAAATCACTAACTACAGCTTCACGCCGTGGGACATAATCAACCCTAATGATAAAGACTTCAAACTTATCTGAGACTACCAGTCTAGATCGACTACCGTCATTCAGTAAAACTAAAACTATTCATAAATTACCAATAATACAGGCCGTGAGATATTGCAACCTGTTCACCCACAATTCACTATACCCCTATCTAACATCTCCCCGATCGAAAATTAATGACGAACCACGTCAAAGCAAAACTATCAATACTTTCAAGAACATTATAAATCAAAACAACCTTCTACTTTCTCTTTTAAAAAATATCCAAAAGACTATTAAGTAATAAGTTATCCGTTCAATAATGTAGAAACAACAAAAAAAAACATCGTTAATTTAAAGGACCTATTCCGAATTCTCGCGCGCACAACCAACAAAATTAAATATAATCGTACAAACACACATTGTAAATACCATAAGTTAATATATAAAAGTAAAGACGATGTATTGTAAGTGCCTATTCTGGTGAACTGATTTTAGAGAGAACATTGCGGAATAATGATGTTCAGTGGAGGTATACACTTTTCTCTATACTTATATGGCTTCGTTAACGAGTACCACATGGTAATGTCCTCTTAAATCCTTGCATCTCGGTACATAAAATAAAACTCTTGTTCGTTTGTTAAATTTTCTAATAATTTTTAAATTGTTATAAGTAATTAATATTAATCAAATACATTAACGTATCATTCCTTACAAACATCTAATAGGCAACTTAAATTAAAATTATAAAGTTTCACTCCACAAGTTTATTTTTCACATAACTCTCTTCATCGGTAATTACGCAGCAACAACAATTTAAAAGTCTGTACTGCCTCCCTGATAGAGATGACCACCGATGTCACATACACGTTAAAAAACAAAATTTTATAATTTAAGCTTTTTAACAATTTATAGTGTTAATGTTAATTATCGTTTATGTTATAATTAATATCGGATCTTTATAGAAATATGAGGTCTACGACTGTTTAAGCTCACTCACATAGTGTATACTTCTTTCACTTCAGAAATAATTAAATAAAATTTCGTACTCTACCATTCTACTTTTTATCTTCTTACTTACTTACCTTTTTATTATTATATAATTTTTTAACACTCTTTTTATCTTTTTTTTTATACATTATACATACAATAATGATTCTACAATTACATGTTATGATCGATAAAATTTCTATAGCACATTTCTCACAAAACAGCACGACAAAATAAACTATTTAAAATAAATTAAAAATACGAAACTCTACATTGGCTATTCTTACGACAGCCGTTTATATCTTTAATTCACTCAATTAACATAATCAATAAAACATACAACTTATTCGAATACTACAACTCTTATCTAAACTACTTGACTTTTTTTAAATATGCTAACAACTAAGCGGCTAAACTTCGATACTGCCAGGTACACACTTCCCACAGCATAAACAATCTAACACAGTGCAAAAGGATTTGCTGCTAACAAAGGGCAATTTTACTAATTTATTTATTATAGCTACAACATCTGACCTTGTAAGTTCTCTCAACTTGTTACGTAACTTTTTCGGTATTCTGCGAAAATAAAAATAAATCTTAGTAGTACTACATATTTTCTTCATCAATCATAAATGCCTAATGCATAATTAATGTGCAGCCACCAGCCTATTTCACAACGTAAATTACTCCAACTTCAACAAAATTTGATCACTTCTGGTCCTTCGAACCTTCCTGTCACAATTCAACTTCTTCCAACTCAATCATAACTTTCATTTAAGCACCCTTCCTTATCTTATTTATTCTTACTTAACATTATGTGTGTAACCAGGCGCATGTCTGAGCTGACCCCATTCCGCAGTTTTAAAGAACTGCCCATGCTTCCCCGATTGTTCACTTTTTAATCCCCTCGATCAAACAGCAACAAACGCTTACTAACAGTGACCGATCATAAAGACCAAGACGCTTTTTTAGCATATGTAGGCCGCGACAGTACATGAGCATCTCACGCAAACCTTTTACATAAAAGGATGTTACGCATATGTGAACCTACCGGCAAGGGACCCATCTGACGATGATACCAAAGTGGGATTGGCACTCCTAGGTTCCACGACGGTCATATCCCAATAGACTCGCTGTCACAACTATGAAACATATGACCGTTTCCCTCTTGCCCTTGCCTGTTCACTAGATCATATCTTCAAATTTTTTTTACTTCCCTTTCTGGGTAATTTTCCACCTATTGTGGGGTCAAAAAGAAAAGATACTAAGCTAGGTGTGACTGTCGTCCACGTACCACCGTTTCCACTTGCCTGGGACGTATCACCAGTCCTGGTGTGACATGAAGACTCCAGTACTGAACACCAGCAGCCCGAAAACACGCCGACCTAGAGGGTACCCAAGGCAGTGTGTTAATTCACACTCGTTAGAACACGGAGCCTTCAGTTTCCTCTCAGCACTATAGAAATGTTAAAAAAACGTGTCCCCGGATCCCTTGCCGTCCGCCACCCCCTGTTAAGACTGTGAATAATAAGGAGCTCATCCCTCTTCCCAATCCATTATTTCCCAGCAAGATTCCACCCTGGGGTGGGGGGGGGGCCACTTTTAACAACATCACATCAATATCAAATCACTTCTCTACGTAACTCTTCATTTAAAATATCTTCCCTATCTTCTTCACGACCGCATACCCATTGCACTAAATCATCTTTATTTTTTAACACAAACCCTTTATCAAATCTCCCTCTTTATCATCATAATTCAAATTAACATCTCTTCTTCACGTCCGCATACCCTTTACGCAAAATCATCTTTATTTTATTTTAAACAACAAACCCTTTATCAATCCTCCCTCTGTATCATATCTTCTCTTCTTCTACGTCCCGCATACCCTAATTAACGCTAAATCATGATGCTCAATCATAGTTACAAAAGTTCGAAGTCGACGTGAACTGAAGTGTTTCTAACCACCAGAAGCTCTTTTTGGAGGTATCACAACACTCAAATAACAGACAATAAGCCCATCACTACTTAAAACTAACACCTTGTCAACAACCATGTATAGCACCTCCTCCCAATAAACATCACAACATCTCTGAAACCCGTATTCCCTTAGCGGCTAATAATTTACCTGCAGTATGATAATATCTCCCCGTATAAATACTGTCTCACATTTTCAAAATCTCATAATAGCATAATCTCATTATCTCGTAACATCAAAATAAAAGAAAAAAACCAAAATTCCTTCACCCCAACGCATCATTCCTATCTTTATCAAATTTATACGGCCGTCTATTTCCTATAATATATCACTCACTTCTTTTCTCTTTCAACATCTTCTTCTCTTACTTCACATTATAATTACATCACTTCATTATCTCTTCTAACCTACTTCTCTGTTGTAGATTCATCATATATATGGCGATGGCATGCAACAACTAGAAAACAATGTTAAAAAATAAATTGCACTAACGGTGCACATAATAACAAGCAAACTAAGGTTGTGTCTCCTTCCAGATTTTTTGAAAAATTTGCTACACAAAATTTTGTAGCAGAGAGAGCCGAATTAGGCTAGACATTGTTTAAGCGTCTATTTCGTGGTTTCAGCACGACAACTTACTTACGGCCTAATACATGCTCCAATATCCATTACTTCTAGAGACTATTATTTATTATATTTCAATTACTTTGTGATGGTATTAATTAACTACGTATAATGGGCTCCTTATAACTAGAGTATTGGAAATTCAAGTCCGATGTTATGGAAGTCTTCCGGTTTGAGACTCTCTCGGGGAAGTAGTCCCCCAGCCAAACTCTCTTTGATACAGAAACATTTTTGTGACAGTAAAGTTCATTGTAAATAGTACTACAGATTTATGTTATTATAACTGAAGATCACCAATAAAACAAGTTTAATAAAGGGTTGGTAATAATAAAATTGGTTAAAGTAGGACTACAATATTAATTTATCTCTCATATCTCATAACTCATTAGTCCTTAATTTCCAATTTACCCCAATATTGAAGTAGTAGCGAATGTGGCTAGGGCGAAGCGATAAATAGGATGATACACGAGGTCGCTGTTCCGGTTCTCTCACTCTCAATGAATAAAATATAAAGTGGCGAATCTGGCCTTCTTCATATAGTGGAATGTCAACTAGAACTGAACCATCTTCATGGTCATCTCGAGAACTAACATAGTGACGAACGAGGTTCTCGAGGAAGGAGGGGGAATCATAAAGCAAAGCGACTGGATGGAGCTTAGGTGAGGACGAGCAGAGCAAGTGGGGTGGGATAACACCGATCATATTGCCCTCAGGAAAGGAACTCCATAGCCTAATTCTGGAAGGATCTAATCGGAACAGGTAGTACTAGGATGCGAGGAATCTATAATTAGAAATGAGTACATGTGAGAAGAACGGATACAGCATAGCAAGACGCCGGCCATGAAAGGAACATGTTAATGCAGAAGGCGAGAAGGGGGAAGGCGAAGGCGAGCTTCCTTTTGTAGCGTGCTGGTTGACAAGTTTCTTAGGGGAGTTGAAAGGCTTAGCTGGTTCTCATGTGCACTCTTGAAACAACACCTCGGCTAGTTTGTCAACACAATAATCAAAAATCAATGCTGTTAAAATAATTGTAAGTATTCTATTAACTATAAGCTCTAATAAATTTGAAACTTTAACAATCTTTAAGCCACTGCTTTTCCCACCGGGAACTTCACAACTCTAAATAACTACTAATTTACGAAGACTTAAAATACTAACTACAGCTTCCGCCGTGGGACATTGCAACCCTATTGATAAAGACTTAAAAACTTAACTGACTAACCAGTCTAGATCGACTACCAGTCATTCAGTAAACTAAAACAATTTTTTATTCTATAAATTACAATAATACAGGCCCGTGAGATATTCAACCTGGTTCACCCTCAATTCACTATACCCCTATCTAACAGTGCTATCGGCCATTCGAGAAAAGCGGCGCGCGCTAACTTCGAAGAAATTTAGACGAAGTAACACTGTCAACACTATCTCAATTGGATTCAGTTTACACAAAACATGAACACTTAGTAGGGTGCCACGATAAAAAAAAACATGCTCGGATTTAAAAAATTTTTTGTACCATTGTTTTCTAGAGACTGTGAGAATTTTCACAGTACCACTATGTCATACAATTTGGAATGATTAGTGAGTTTCACCTTGGTGCCATATTTATGGTGCGCGGCTTATGTGTTTTGGAGGCAAAGTAGCTTAAAAGTCGCGTAATTTTTGACCAAATTTGACCAAATTCGTTTGCGCGTTGATTTTTGTCGGTATTATATGGATAACTCTTCGTTCCTTGAATGGGATCATTCTGAAAATTCCGCGACGACCTTCCAATAAGGTTTCACAACTGTCCAAAAAATTTGGTGATATCGGAGTGATGATAGGATCAAAATGGTAATGGGGCAAAATACGCCTGCTTTTAGCTTAACATAATGTCTGATGGATGGATATGCTTAAATTTTTTGGACACATTCCTTGAAAGTCAATGAGTAAGCTACCATTTTTGTAGCAATCGGAAGGTCGGGAAGAATACTCGAATAACTATTTGTTTTGAAGAAAATTGTACTGCCCCGAAATATAGCGATTAAAACCATCCTACAGTCGGCACGGCGCGCGCTCCTGTCGATGGCGCACTACCTACACTTAGACGAACACTTTGACACGAATTTAATTAGAAAGCAAAAAGTATAAAATAATACGCGTGTGGGCCGAGCGCCGCATATAATAACATGCTACACGTTGTTATACCTCTCGTGCACGGCGAAGCGTGCACGCCGGCGCGCTACAAAGGGGTTACGAGCGTATGTCAAATAATAACACCATAATAGAATTAATTGAGATTGACGATGTCATTTCATTTCACGCAGCTCTGCGCGTCGCGGGCACAGTAGTGAGAGCTGCGTGTAAGGCTAGAGTACGCTTGTTCATTGTTTATAGATAATTAACAATTAATGAATATATTGCATTGTAAATATTAGAAATTGACGAATATTAATTGATCTAAAATAAATTTTACAAAGCCGGATAGCTGGCTTTGGATTTAGGTTGTGATGTCACGATGTCAATCTCGCCGATCAGATCTGAATCTGGTTTCCTGCGAGAAGATGCTCGGCGCGGACCCAGTAGTGCAACCGCGCATACAAGAATTAGGTATAATTATAATTTATATTTAAAAACACGGATTTTTAAAAATTTACTTTTGTCATGTCGTAATACCTATAAACAAGATAATCCTGTTTTTCAAGAGGCGAATCAACATTTCAAACCGAGCAACGAGTCTATCTAACGGTTATTCATCTACATAAATACAAATACCTTTTTGGTTAATGCAGCCCAAGCTTGGAACACTGTTCATAAAAAAATTTTAAACTCCAAGCAATTGTCTAGAACTTCCATTAACCAGAAAAAATTGAGAACGAATCACTATTAAACAATCACAGGCTGCTGACTTGAAAGAAACTTGGACTCCAAACAATTTTAAGAGTACATTAATTTATCTAATTGCCGCGGCACATAATTTAAACTATTGCAATCATTATTGTACTACAGACTGAAAATATCCTCAGATCTATTTGGGCGTTTTATAACACTTGTAGTTGTAATTCTTAAATTATTAGATATCCTAATTTTATAACTTTTTATCAGAGTGAATTAATAATTGATATTTGAATAATTTTATTTTATTTGATAGTTTAGTCTGATATTGATATTAATATTGATTATATTGATATTGTTTATTATTGAATGACTAACTCCAGACAAAATAATATTCTAACTTTCTATTAACAAAGGACTTGGAGTATAACCACCAATTGCATATTTTGTCTAACCAACCAAGAATTCAGGAGGCAAGGGTGGTGGCGTAAACTTATTGTCTGCACTCTCAATCTGTATCACCCTGGATTTCATTTCGACGTATTTTTGGAGTAAAAGTATACCATATACTTTTCTGGTCACTCTCTTGCTACACCAAGTCCCCCTAAGATCTGATGGTCTAAATTTTGCACTAGTTATATTTATAAAATATGTTTTTTGTCTTGCATAACTGATACAAAATAAATTGTTGTTTATTCTTTGAATTGTAGTTTCTTGAAGATGCGCGGCTTTTGGCGGCCAGTTATTGATTTATACATAAAATTGAATTTAAATATAATGTGGATATATTACAATTAAAACTTTCAAAACTGAGGCTTTAAAAATATTATCATATTATGATTTAAAAATAATGGTTAAAATTTAAATTTAGATTCACTAAAAATTTGTTTTTCAAACCCTTTTAAGCTCTGTAACCTTTGATTGAAACTGTGCTGAACTTGATTTTGCTGGAAGCCCTCGAAGTTACGTGAACTTCGTACGGCTGATCGCTCTCTCGAGATTGAACGCATCATCAAGGACACAACATTGAAACTCGCTGGAAAATTAATACTATAAAGAACTACAGCTCATATGAAATCCATGTTGACCGTAACGTGTAGAACTAAAAATGCCGCTTAAAAACTTTCGTCATTTCCAATCATCTCGGCAAGGTGGCAAGTCTCTAAAGGACAAACATTCACAGTTCACTTCAACATCACGATTGTTGACGTTAAATTTGAAGCACGTACATTTAACTTGAAGTAGTTAAAGTTATTTTTAAAACAATGGTGATGTGGTAAAAAGTGAGGATCACGTAGCAAACTGACTGAGTCCAGTCTATTCGCTATGAAGCGTCAATAAAATATACTGTAATCAACGGGTTGTTATCAACCGATTCAGGTAAACATCTTGCCAAATAAAATTAAAATTATGGATTTTCAATGAAAAATCATGCTATGTGATAATTAATTCTCGAAATTCAAGGACATGAAGTCCTATGCCGTTAAACCTCAATAAATTGGTAACCATGGCAACTATAAAATTACCAATGTGAATGATATAGACTGTGGGTATTGGGTATTGCAACCAAAGGGAGCGCTTTAAGGGGGCAAACCCCAAATCTGTCCAGACCTAATGACCTCATAGGCAGTTCAGTGACCTTCTAGCGCACCGTTTCCACACAAAAAAAATCATTTTGAGAATTCCCATTTTTGTAATCGACCATTTCCTGGTTAAGAGTGCAATTTTCGGGAAAAATTATTTTGTGGTTGAGACGATATAAGTTAATCATTTCTTGCGGTATCGAGTTGAAATTTTGCTCGCCCTTTATTCACATCTATTTCAATGTGTGTGTAAAATCTTGATATCGTATCTAAAAAGGCTGCTGTGTTATGAATTTTTAAAGTCAAAAAGCTAAAATTGTCCTTTTCAGGCTTATTTTAACAAAAAGTCAGTCAGGGAAGATCGGATTGATTTGATGCTTGACATCAAATTGTTCTCTGAATTCTGGCGCAGTTTTTGATGCCCTCAAAAATGTTTTTACTCATTCCCCTTCAGATCTATTGGACCTCAAAGCCAAACAACAAATTTAGGCACATTTTTCGTTTTTAATATATACCGATTTTTCTAAAATTTTGATAGGAATGTGCTAGTGACTTTTTGAAGAGTGCAAAATAACCGCAACTAGCACATTTATATATGAGTTATGAACAACAAAACACCCTAAAATGCTTCCCTTTGAAGTTATGGGAGAAAATGTGATTTTTTGGCTTTGCAGATTAGTAAGGGGAAAAGTGGCATTCCGTTGGATTTGAATGTTCACAAGGATTTCTCAACGGAATATGGTAGTTAAGACCCCTACGAACATAATTAGACTTGTTGCCAATTTTGTATCTCAACAGAAACACCACTTTTACCACTTTTTACCACCTTTGTACCACCTGTCTGGTTTGCCAAATATCTTTAGTTGTGAACGTCGTAAAAGGCTGCAAATTAACCTAGAATGTTTATCTTATCAAGGAGTAAAACTTTTGTGTGAAAAATTTTTACATTGGACAATCAGCTAATTGGATAATTACCAATTAGTTAATCACCAAAAAAAGTGAAAATTCTTTATTGGCTCAAAATGATTGAAATCGTTTGAAACACGGAGAAATGTAGTTTTTAGAAACACTTCAAAAATTTTTCACTTAAAAATTTTTTTCGAGACTTGGAAAAAAGTTTGAAAATTTAAAAATATTTTTTTCCGCCAAAAGTGATAGAATTGCATGAAACGTGGATAAAAATGCTTTGCAGAAAAACTTCGAAGGTTTTGAGATAGGGGAATACTAAAATCATCAATATTTGAAGTTGGAGTTCAGTAAATCTCGACATATTTTAGTAATTAGGAATAGCTTAGCGGAAAGGGCCGAACCTGAAAAAGGTTAACCACACAATATTAGAGTTTCATAACTAATTACAATACAGCTTTTATTCCACAAATTCCACATAAAGAAACAGCACAAAAAGGACCATTTAAGATCGAACCGATTTTACCTGCTGTACTATCATTTTATTGATTTCAATGATCAAAACCTCTGTACCGTCAATCTTGCCAATCTATACCGGGTATATGAATGTACTGCGGACCTCTTATTTACCTCTATAATTAGACCCAGTTGTGCAAGAAATGCGATTTCTCACAGGGGTTTCTTTTAACTGTGCACTTTTTGTCACTCTCGCAACTCGCAAGAGGCCCGGTATTATAGGGGGGGTATAGGAAGC
This sequence comes from Bolinopsis microptera, assembly GCF_026151205.1. Lineage (NCBI taxonomy): Eukaryota > Metazoa > Ctenophora > Tentaculata > Lobata > Bolinopsidae > Bolinopsis > Bolinopsis microptera. The sequence continues at coordinate 6,816,797 of NC_087072.1, read as the reverse complement.
GAGTGTAAATATACCTTCCATCATCCACTGTGCCCCCACTGTGGCTTTTTTGTATGGTGAAGGCGCATGCCGCTTCGTTTGCTATGCCAGATACCTCGAATAACCCCCATATGTCATTGCCAGGGTCGGATAGAGCTGGAGAATAGCATTGAAAAGTTGCTAGAAATAGCTAGATTTAGAGGTAACTGTGGTGGTAGCTGGGTGGTGCTAGCATGGGATGTAGCAGAACGTAGCTACACGGGGGTTTTCATTGGAGTTGGTTATTTTAATGGCCAAAGAGTGCCGGAACTAAAGTTACTTAAGATTGCAGTTGAGGGGCAGTGTTAAACCACGGGGTAGTCAGGGACACAGAGCTACAGTGCAGGAGTACTGCAAGTGCAAAAGAACAGTGCAAGTGATACAGTATGCAACGTATAAACACCGATAGAAGGAGATAAGATTGTGGCTGCAGAGGAGGAGAGGAGCTGGAACCTGATTTGGTTTGGGTTGAAAGAAGAGTAGGAAGAAGAGTTTCCTGCTCTGGTAACTGCATTTTTGGAAGAGGTGGGGTAAAAAGGAAACTATTTTCCCCAAGGGTAAAAGGGGGTGGGTGGGGAAGCCCGGGGGCGGCTTCCGCCCTATTTAAGATCACCGTCCTGAGCTTAACAGTTTTTCCCCCCCAAATAAAAGGAATTTGGGGATTGGGGGGAAAACAGGGGGGGGACTGGGACCCCCCCTTTTTAGTTTAAAATTTGAAAATTTTGGGGGGGATTTCCTTTAGCCCTCCTTTCTTTCGGGGGTTTAAAAGCTTTTAGGGGTTGGGGTGAACAAACCTTGGGGTTTCTGGGGGTCTTCAGGGGATCAAATCGGGAAAATTTAAATTTTTCTTTGGGGGTTCTCAACCAGCCTTAGTTTTTCCTTGTTTACCAACAAGGGGGGGTAGGGTTCGCTACTTCCTTTTAAAAGCCCCAGGGGGGGGGGGTTATAAAAAGTTAATCAAGGGGGTCTAAGGTTGGGGTCGGCGTTTTACTTTTTGGCTGACGGGACACTTCCCCCTTTTTTATTTTTGGGCACCTTTTGCAGTATCCTGCACGGTAGCCTGGGGTCCCGGACCACCGGGGGGGTTTACACGGGGGGGGGGGGGGGGGGGGGGGGGGGGGCCCCTCAACTGCAATCTTAATTTAACTTTTATTTCCCGGCCCCTTTTTAGTGCTTTAAAAATAAAAAAACTCCAAAAAAAAACCCCCGTTTTTAGCAAATTTTTTGCTAAAATCCATGCTACCCACCACCCGGTCCCGGTTTTAAACTCAAAATTCTGGGGGGATTTCTGGGGGCAACTTTTCAATGTATTCCCAGTTATGGGGAAACCCTGGGAAATAAAATTTTATGGGGGTTATTTGGGGGTTTTGGGATAGGAAAGAAGCGGGTGGGTTTAAATTTACAAAAAGCTTTTGGGGGGAATATGGGGGGGGGAAAATGTTTTTTTAGGGTTTGGGGTTGGAGAGTAAAAAAAGTTTTTTAAAGAAATGGGGAAATGGGGGGATTTTTGGGGAAAGGGGTTTTTAAAAAGGGGGTTGGGGGGGGGTTTTAGATGGTTTAGTTGGAATTGGGGGAAGGGGTTTTTGTTTGGGGAAAAAAAAGGGTTTGTAAAGGTTTTGGGTTTGGGGGGAGGAAAAGGGGGGGTTTTTTTTTTTGGGTTTTTTTAATGGTTTGGGGGGTGGTGTTTTTTGGTTAGGGGGGGGTTTTTGGGGGGTGGGGGTTTTTTGGGGGGGGGGGGTTTTGGGGGTATTTAAATTTTAAAAAGTGAGTTTTGGGGGTATTTTGGGGGGTTTTGGGGGGGTTAAATTAAATTTGTTTTTTGGGATTTTTTTTTTGGGGTTTATGGGGGGTTTTTTGGGGAAATTAAAATATTTTTAAAATTTTTTTTTTTTTTGGGGGGTTTTTTTTTTAAGGGGGAAAATTTTTTGGGTTTTTTTTTTGGGGGTTTAAAGTTTTTATTTTTGGAAAAAAAATTTTAAAATTTTTTTTGGGGGGTTTAATTTTTTTTGGGGATTTTTTTGTTGGGGGTTTTAATTGGGGGTTGGGGTTAAAAAAATTTTTAAAAAGTTTTTTTGTGGGAAAATTTGGTTAAATTTGGTTTAGGGAGAAATTAAAGTTTTGGGGGAAACCCGACATTTTGGAAAGGGGGTTTAAAAGGTGGAAAAATTTTTTTGGGTTTTTTTGGGGGGTTGAGTTTAAAAAATGGAAAAAGCTAAATTTTGGGGGGGTTTACAAATTTAATTTTAAAAATTTTGGGAAAATTTAAATTTTTAAAGGGCCAAAATGGGGCCCATTTTTTTAAATAAAAAAAAAATTTTTTGGGGGTTTGGTTTTATCATTAAAAAAAAATGGCCTAAATTTTTTGGGTTTGGGGTTTTGAGGAAAAATAGATCTAAAAGGGGAATGAGAAAAAAACTTTTTTGGGGGCATCAAAAACTGCGAAAATTCAGAGAACAATTTAAAGTAAAGCATAAATTTTTCCAACCCGGGATTTTCCCCGGGATGCTTTTTGTTAAAATAAGCCTGAAAAGGAAAAATTTTAGCTTTTTGATTTTTTTTAAAACGATATCAAAATTTTTTACACACACTTTGGGAAATGGGGGGAAAAAAGGGGCAGAAAAATTTCAACCCGATACCGCAAAAAATTTTTTTAAATTTAAATAGCTTTCCTAAAACCACAAAAAAATTTTTTTAAAAAAATTTGCACTCTTAACCGGGAAAAAGGGGTGGGTTTACAAAAAGGGGAATTTCAAAAATGATTTTTTTTTTTGGGGAAAAACCCGGGGTGCGTTTAGAAGGCCACTGAACTGCCAAGGGGGTTTCTTTTTTGGCGGGGAGGGCCCAAAAACCCATTTTTTTTGGTGTATCCCCCCCTTAGGAAAAAGGGGAAAATTTTGATCGATAAAATTGTTTTATAGGTTCAAATTTTTAAACCCATCAGGTACGCAATTTTAAACCCTGGGGCCCCCGTGACATCACAAAAAATGTTTACATGATGTCTATTTAATAATGAATAGAAAAGAAAAGCGGCCCCTTTGATGGGGCTGTAGAGGGCGTCAACTTTTCCTTAAACTACTAAAATTAAAAACCAATTTAAATAATGTCAATGAAAGGGGATGCCCAGTTACAAAAGAAACTCGAAAAGCTCGTTTTAAAAGATCGCATGTAAAAAAACCCGGGAAAGTGCATGACGCTTCACCGGGAGGAAAAACCCTTTTGGGATGCAGACAACACGGGGGTGAAGAAACGTATCTTTTATTTCAGGTAATCAGAAGTAACATGGAAGCGTAGTTTTAAACCAATCAGCCGAGCAGTCTTGTGTGCGTTTATACTTAATCGGGGAACGAGTACAACTGCAAGTATGCAGTCACGTTGCTTGGTTTTAACCAATTGAAAAACTTATCAAGAGGCCGCAAAAAAATTTAAATTTGGGACAAAGGGGCAAATAAGGAATTATTTTCATTTCGCCATGACAAACTCTTTTTTTGGAAAGAAGATAAAAATTTTTAAAACGGGGAATTTTAAAATACTTACTTTTTGTGAACAAAAATCGAATTTCGAGAAATTTGCACAAATTCACCGAAAAAAACCGAAGGTTTAACCCAAATTATTAACAAGACGATTTGATTATTACCCGGAAAATTTTTTTGACGGAGGGGTCGCTATTTGTAAGATTTTTTTTAAATTTAATAGTAGACAAAAATCAATCATTTTTTGTTTTAGATTGTCATTGCAGATTTTCTAAAATTAGTAGAAGCCGGGGGAAAAATTTTTTCACCCCCTAAATTTTGTGAAAAAAAATGATCAAACCCTGAGCCCCCAGATAAAATTTTGGGTGAGCGCATGTTTCCCTTTCCCCTTCTTCCAATCCGGGCCCCAATATATCGCGCCCCTTTATCTCAAAAAAAAACGCCCCGTGACCAAAATGAAAGCAAATAGTAACACAAACAGGTTCTTTTGCAAAAGGGAGTTTAAAATGAACTAAACGTAATAGGGGCCCCAAAATTCCCAAGAAAACCAAATTTTTCTTAGGGGATGCTTTTCCTTGGGGCATAATTTTAACTTTAAACGCTTACTTTTTTTTTTTAAACTTTATCCTTAGTCTTTTTTTTTAAATTGCTATAAATTTTCAAACAAAGCAGTTATAAAATGGGGAAATGCGTAGGTTTTTAGTTTTTTGGCTTACCAACTTCATTTGGGGTTTTACTAGAAAAAAGAAAGCTAACTTATAGTGTTGTTACTTGAGTCTTTGGTATTTAAAAAACTGAAAATTTTTTTTATTACTTGACGGTCGGCTTTCCCCCGGAAATACTAAAATAGAATAAAACGTTACGGTCGTCGGGGGAGGAAAACTTCAATAATTTATTTAGAAAAAAAGTTGCAAAACCACGAAAAATGTTCCGTTGGGCGTCTCACGGCTGTGCTGAAAATTTTATAAATTTTCTCCCTAAAAATTTTAAAATTGAAACCTACGGGATTTCATTAAAAATATTAAATTTTTCAATTTTCATGCCCGGGATAAAAGGGCAAAGGCGGTCACAGCTTTTTAACCCCCCAGGGGACGGTTTAAAATTATTTGTTGTAATACCATTTCTCGATCATCGATGACAAGGTGTTTTGGGTTGTTATTGGGGGTCCCCCTTTAAATAAAAATCGGGGGAGGGGAAGGGTTTAAAAACAATGAAAGATACAGTAACCATATTAATATAGTTAAAACGGATATTGGGTCAGGACTACTCTGAAACGTTTAACGTTTAAAACGCCCCCCTTTAAACTCTACTTCCACATGCTGCCACTTCACCGCCATCATAAACTGACTATCCCTCCTTTTTGGGCATTTACCAACCACTTACAAAACGATCCCGGGGCCCCGAGCGGGGCCAAATCACCTCGGGCCCGGTTTTCAAAAATTTTTCAAAAAAGGCCCCCCCCAAAAGTTGGACCATCAAAATTCGATGTATTTTCGGACGCCTGATTCCAAATTTCCCCCCCCCATGACATGGGGTTTTAAAAATGTTTCCCCTTTAGGGGAAAAATTGGCAAAAAACTGTCTTGATCACGTGATATGCCCAAATTTTACGGAAGTTAGCCCTAATTTCTCGTTGGGGATGGGTTTTCAGCAAAAGCTTTTGGGTTAAAGTTTGGGGTTAGGGGTTTGGGGTTGGGGACAATTAGGGGGCAAATGTTTTCAAATAGCATTAAAGGGCCACCAAGAAAAACGTTTTAAAAAAAAAGGTCACGGGGACAGTCGAGTGTAGGGGTGATTATTTTGAAAGCCGGTAGGCGGGGGGTTTTTGGAAAACAAAATTGGGTAGGGGCGCTCCGCATTTTTTCTCGAGGTAAGTGCTACGAAGAACCCCCGGGGGGGGGTTTAAATTTCCAAATTAACAAGGGACAAGTAATTGGACGTACTTCCCAATGGACATAATTTTCATTGAAATTTGGAGTTTTTGATTCACCGATGCAATCCTTCGCTCCGCCGATCTACAGAAGGTTGCAATTTCTGGGGGGCGCCCCCCTTTTCATTCCGCCAAATCTAAATTCATTATTATGTTAATGAACATAATGCCTGGGGTCCTCAGGAAAGTTGCAAGAAGTTTTAACGGGGATACCGTAAAATTTTTGGTTCCGGGAAACCGTCGCGAGCCCAAACTCGGCGGGGCGCCCTGGTAGGTTTTTTAAACCAAACAAATAGATCATTGTACACTAAAAATTGGGCGCGATTAGATTTGGAATTGCTTTTTACCATGACCTTTGTGCTTGCAGTAGCCCCCCCCGCCTTTAACTTTTAAATTTAAAAGGGTTTTTTTGCAACCCTTTTCATTTACGGGGCGCGCGAAATTATTTACAAAAATAGTTTTTTCCCTCGATCATACCTCCCCCCAACTGAATTTTAAAACTTTTTTATTTTTTTGTCATGACTTCAATTTTCACATAGCCATGTGCCTACGCGTACGGGCGGGGACGCGCCTACGCGTACTGCGTGACCCCACCTACGGCGGGGCGCGGGGCTACTGCAAGCGAGAGGGTCTGGTTAGAGCAAAATTTATGAGTTGTTCTTAAAATAAATTGCGGGAAAAGCCCTGGTTTGCGCCCGGGAAATAGCGGCACGCCCGTAGTACAATAAAAAAGAAGCCAGGGTTACCCCATTACTTTATACGTTGTAATGACCCCCCGCGCACGAAGTGCGCAGTCCCCCCATGTCGAAGACTATAGTAAATGACCGTTTGTGAAGCGACCCTGGGGGGGGGGCACCACGTGATACAACCATTATGGACTGATTTTAAAAAGCTTTTATAGTCTATTTCCCGGAAACTTCACTAGCATAGCCTTTTTATAAGCGTACTTGGGGTACGCGCTTGTTTTTTCAAGTAGAATAAAAACTCCCCTGCCGCCTTCGGCGGGTCCCCCCCCCTCCCGGACGGGTTAGACAACCCCCCCCCCCCCCCCCCCCCCCGGGCCCCCCCCCCCCCCCCGGGGCCCGCCGTCAAAAAATGCGGGCGCTCCAACGGGGGTGGGACTGTTCCGCAACCAGCGCGGGGAAAGGGCTTTTTTGAACAAATTAGACCCCCTGGGTTGTAAAAGCCGTACCCTACGGCCCTTTAAATTTGAGGCAGATACGGGGGCGCGCACAAATAAAGGCCCTTTTTGTTTTGGGGGAAAAACCCCCTTTACCAAATAAAATTTTGGCCCGGGAAAACGTTTTAGGGGCCCAGGCCCGACACCGTGCCCTGGTCGCAATTTTTGGTGCAGGGAGTTTCCCAATTTAAAGGGAATTAAGGGAACCCCGGGGCAATTTGTTCCCTTTTAAAACCTTAAAAGGCCCCAATACGGTAGCGCGGGCCCGGGGGCACCCGGGGGGCCTTTTTAAAAGGGAAACCCGGGCTATTGAAAAAATTTAGGGAAGGGAAGTGGGATTCCCAGGCCCTTTTTCCCCCAGGGAAAGGATAACGTTATAAGGGAAATTTAAAAGGGGGGACCGGTTTAAAGCCGGGCCCCCATGTCCCTTTAAAGGGTTTTATTTCACCAACCAAAAACCCCTCCCAAAATTTCCTGGGGGCCCCCGTCCTACGTTGGAAACCCGCCGCGCACGAGTTTCGCGGCTATAGGAACACCCTGGGGCGATTTTTCTGGAAATGGGGCATGGAAAGGGTTAAAACCCGGGGTTTTAGTGGTTGCCCAATGCCCTTTTTGGGCCCTTATCATCTCCCCCTTTTTAAAGGTTCCCCGCCAAAAGCCCCTCGGCCGGGAAACCAATCGTTTTGGGAAAGGTTTCAGGGAACTCGGACATCATTGCTTTTTCCTTTTATTTGAGGGGATCATATGCGAAAAAAAAATTCAAATTTTTTTTTGTCATCGTGAAAGTCATCAATTTTGGCAGTATTTCCGTAATTTATCAAGATCAAAAATTGGTTTGGTTAAGTTTTCATTGGGTTTAACAGTGGGCGAGTTGATTTTACTAAAATGCATCCCCAGAGGGCACCCAAATCCAATTTCTCGGTGGTCTATCTTGTTCCCTCTTTAAAAAAAACCCCGCCAAAAAATGCGCTTTTTTCCACAGTTTAGTAAAGCGCGGGAAAAAAGTGAAAAAGCGCGCACATGTGTGCGCGCAAGGCACCTTTTTGTTCCGCCATGTTCGAGAAGGGGGCCCTTTTCGAAAAAAAATTTTGGTTTGTTAGCCGTAATTTTTTTCGTAAGGCCCCTTTAAAGGGATTAAATTTTTGCACAAATTATTTCACTTGCATTAGGTTTAGAAATTTATTCTCTGGTTTTAAAAGATTTCAAAAGGTTTTAAATTTAAATTTTTTATAAATATAAATAAGGGGATTTTTAAAATTTTTTAATTTTTCTTGGGGGTTTTTGGTGTTACCCGTTGGGGGGTTTTGTGGGGGGTATGGGGGTTTTTAATTTAATAAAAAATTTACACAGGGGGTTGGGGGGGATTTTGCATAGTAAATAGGGGGGCACTCCTTAAATCATATTATTGGGTTGGTTTCGATTTTTTGATTTTTTCCCTTTGGGTTTTGATTATTAAAATTTCAATTTGGCTTTAGGGAGGGGGGCCCCGCAAAAAAAAAAATGGATTCCTTTCCCGGAAGCATCCCGTGCACAAGCTTGGGCACAAGTAATTAAATTATTTTCCATTTATTCTGTAAGTGCACGGGAAATTTAAATTTTAATCCCTTCAATTCCCTACACACGCCATGTTCGAGAAGGGGGGCACATCCGGGCGCGGAGTCGAGTCCCCCGGGGGGGGCCGGGGGACTTCGAGCGGACTCCGAGGGGGCCCCCGGGGGAGGCCCCCGGACTCCGAGCGGGAATTCCCGGGGGTGCCCCCCGCCAAAATGTATTTAACAGGGACTCGGTACATTTTGGCGGAAAATCCCCAGCGGAGCCAGGGGGGACCCCCCGACGGGCTTTAAAGTTTCCCCCGCGGACTCCGGCGGCTCGCGGGGCTCGGCGGAGTGGGCCCCCGGGACCAAGCCACAAGGGGGCTCCCATCCGCCGCGGGCTCCCGGGGGGAGTGCTTGGGGGGACTCCGCCGGACCTTCCCCCCCAAAACTTGAATCCGGCGATCCGGCGGGGCTTGGCGGGGGTTTCCCCCGCCGGCGGACTCCGCTTTTGGAGTTTCCCCCGGAATCCAAAAAAGAGTCCCCCTTACTTCCGACCTCCGTCTTCCGACCCCGGCTAAATTTTTCACGTGACCTACAACATGCAAATTTTTCAATATTTTGGGCAGATGAAAAGGGGCGCCGTGATAAACCTTTAACCCCTTGGGCCATTACCCCCAAAAATCAATAGTGTACCCAAAAATAGTTTCCCAACTTTGACCCTATAAAGTATAAAAAAGTTGACCCCCAACCCTCCACCAAACCGCCCCGCACGAAAAATTTTAAGTTTATTTATGGTCACGTGACCCAAAAAAATTTTGTCATTTATCTCATATGGGGAAAAAGGGTTTTTTGTTTTACCCCAAAACGTTGCAAATTTGGGGTCATTCGGCCGGGTCCCAGCAAAACAAAAAAAAGTCGAAAACCCTCACAGGGCGACGCCCCCAAACACTCCTCCCCTTCTTGAGCTCCGATCGTCCTGTGACGAAGTAATGACGAAGCCTGAGGGTCCTCAGGCCTCAGGTAATATCGTCCACCGATTGAAAATTCAAAGATTTTTTGACATAAAGGTCAAATGTAAAACTAAAATCTTGATGTTGATTGATTGACGACGTCAATTTTTGAGCACAGCGCGAGCGCATGCGGAAAAAGGACCGCGTAGCTAGTCAGATGTTGATAAATATTTGGCTTGTGGCGCGATTGTGTTGCTCTAACTATAGCCCTCTCGCTTGCAGTTGCGCGCGACCGCCGGAAATGACTTGTGGAACAAGCGCGCCCGCAGCGGCGCGGAAAGCACCTGGTTAGCTAAATGAACGCGATGTGCCCTTGCATTGTAGATGAAATCCTACTAGCTGACGCCACTCGCAGCTGTGATGTTCGCTGTAACGTCAGCGATCGAAATTTATACGCGTATCACCCGTTAAGATGGTGCCACCCGACGCGCCACGCAATTTTTCTCGTTGCTCGTTCGCACGTCGACGCCCTCATTAAATTTTTGGAGAAAATCGCTCGCCAAAATTTGTTGGACCAGGACGATGTCCTAGCCTGGCAGCTCATTGCGCGGCGCGTCGCAACGAGCTTCGTTGTTCGTCGACGTGCGACGAGCACGAAAAAAATTGTGTGGCGCGTCGAGTGGCACATCTTAACGGGGGATACGCGTATAAATTTCGATCGCTGACGTACAGCGAGCAGCACAGCTGCGAATGGCGTCAGCTAGTAGGATTTCATCCTACAAGGCACATCGCGTTTACCTAGCTGTTAAGAGGCGTACTCGGGTTTCAGCACGACAACTTACTTAACGGCCTATTTAATGCTCCAATTTTCCATGACTTCTAGAGATTATTTATTTATTATATTTCATTAAATTGTGATGGTATTAATTTAACTACGTATAATGGGCTCCTTTTAACTAGAGTATGGAAATTCAAGTTCCGATATTATGGAATACCTCCCGGTTTGAGACTCACTCAGGGCACAGTTCAAACCCAAACTCTCTTTGTACGGATACATTTTTAGGACAGTAATTTCTATTGTAATTATGGACTTCAGAATTTTATGCGAATTTGTATCTGGAAGATAACCAATTAAAACAAGTTAATAAAGGGTTGTAAATAATTGGGTTAAATAGGACTACAATATTAATTTAACTCTCATATCTCATAACTTAGTGTTTAATGTCCATTTACCCCAATAATTGAAGTAGTAGCGAATGTGGCGAGGGTGAAGCGATTAAATAGGATGATTCACGAGGTCGCTGTTCCGGTTCTCTCTCTCTCTCAAGGAATAAGAATATAAAGTGGCGATCTGGTCTTTCATATAGTGGAATGTCAACTAGAACTGAACCATCTTGCATGGTCATCTCGAGGATCTAACATAGTGACGAACGGTTCTCGAGGAAGGAGGGGGGAATCAATCTGAAGTAAGATAATTATAAGTACGGAGCGTTTAAGTAGTGACAATATTCAGATTGATTAAGTTAAATTAAGGGAAAATCTATCGTAGGAACCTCTTAATGAAGACGTAATAAACTTACGAAGCAATACGACTGGTGGAGCTTAGGTGAGGACAGGCAGAACAAGTGGGGTGGGTATCACCGTCATATTGCCTGAAAATTAATAACTATTAGAACTAATAATTAGTACACAGGAAATAACTATAATACTACAATCGTCAACGTTAACAAGTGGAAAAGTGCTATGATTATGAACGATGGATTAAGGTTTACGTAAGATTTTTACCTCAGGAAAGGAACTCCATCGCCTAATTCTGGAAGGATCTATCGGGAACCGGTAATACTAGTAGTGCGAGGAATCTGATGAGATATTATGTATATTAACAGCATATTAAGCATTATACGACGGAAATTGACCTAAGTACGAACTAATCTTCAACATCAACCTTTGATACGAATGCAATCAATGACAATAACATGATCAAGAACTTAATCTAAATTACGAACCTATAATAGAAATGAGTAACATGTGGAGAGAGAACGGATACAGCAGAGCAAGACCCCGGGCCATGATAGGAACAGGTGAATGCAGAAGGCGAAAGGCGAAAGGCGAAAGGCGACGAGCAGCAGGCGAGCTTCCCTTTTTGTATAGTGCTGGTTGACAGGTCTTTGGGGAGTTGAAGGGGGAGTTGATTCTCATGGCACTCTTGTAACACCTCGGCTAGTTCGTCAACACAATAATCAAAAATCGATGCTGTTAAAATAATTGTAAGTATTCTTTTAACTATAAGTTCTAATAAATTTGAAACTTTAACAATCTTCAAGCCACTACTTTTCCCACCGGGAACGTCACAATTCCAAATAACTACTAATTTACAACGGCTTAAAATACTAACTACAGCTTCACGCCGTGGGACATTGCAATCATATAAACCTTACAACTTTCAGCTTGTAACGCTGACTCCAAATATTTTCTAAATTGATAAAGACTTTAAATTAATCGACCGACTACCGGTCTCTCAGTACAAATATTTTATAAGATACTAATACAGGCCGTGAGATATTTGCAAACCTGTTCACCCTCAATTCACTATACCCCTGCCTAACATCTCCCCGATCGAAATTTAATGACGACCCCGTCATGTTATAATATATATAATTTAAAGACTCCTTAGTTACATACAAGATGCACCCTTTTATAATGATTCTACAATAACATGTTATGATCGATAAAATTTCTATGGCACATTTTCTCACAAAAGCACGACAAAATAAACTTTCAAAAAAAATTAAAATACGAAACTCTACATTGGCTATTCTTCGATCAACCCGTTTATATCTTTAATTCGCGCAATTACTTAATCAATAATACATACTTCTTAATTCGAATACTACAACTCTTAGCTAAACTACTTGACTTTTAAAATATAATACTACTAAGCGGCCATACTTCGATCAGCCGACGGTACTACTTCACACAGCATAAACAATTCTAACACAGTGCAAAAGGATTTGCTGCTACAAAGGGCAATGTTTCTAATTTATTTATTATCGCTACAACATCTGACCTGTAAGTTCTCTCAACTTGTTCGTAACTTTTTCGGTATTCTGCGGAGAATAAAAATAATCTTAGTAGTACTTACATATTTCTTCATAAATCTATAAATGCCTAATGCAGTAATTAATGTGCAGCCACTAGCCATATTTCACAACGTAAATTACCCCAACTTCAACAAAATTTGTCACTTCTGGTCTTCGACCTCCTGTTACATTTCAACTGCTTCTATTCAATCATAACTTTCATTTTATGCACCCTTACTTACTTATTTATTCTTACTTAATCCATATGTGTAACCAGGCGCAGTCTGAGCTGACCCCATTTCCGCAGTTTAAAGAACTGCCCATTGCTTCCCGAGGTTCACTTTTTAATAGGGGTGGGCACGGATAGCAATATTTTTGGGTGATGTCATGAATTTTTAAACGGCCCTGTTTTTTGGGTAAAGGGACCTCCAAAATGAAAAAATAACTTGGTTTGGGGTCAAAAAAGCCCGAAATAAATATTTCCCGCCCCGTTTTCGGTTAGCGGGAGGGTCATTTTTGACGTTTTTGACTAAAATTGGCTTTATTTAATTCATTTTCACCTTTTACACCTCATTGTTACCCATGATTGTGAATCATTATTGACAAACCAGGTGGGGTGAATGATTTCAGCCATCTAAAAATTTTCTGAAGACCCCCAGGGTGCCCGTATCCATGGAAACGGGTCGTTTTGAAAAAAAATTAAGCGAAATCAGCCAAAATGTTTGTTTTTACCCCTTTTTGCCATTTTAAGACTTTTAACATGGCCAAAAGTATCCAGAAAGACCATAATTGTACATTGTAACTTGTATGTCAACTATAAAAGGTATAAAAACATGATGTTAGGTGTTTTAGTGGTATTTTTGGGCCTTAGCAACGCCTAGCAACGGGGCGTTTTAGGCATTTTAGAGGTTAATACATGTCATTTTAATATCTTACACTCTATTGTTACTAATGAATGTTGATTATTATTAACATACCAGGTAGGGTTGATGATTTCAAGCTTCCAGAGCTCATCTGGAGGCATATTGGGTGCCCGTAACCATGGAAACTCGTCTTTTTTACGAAAAATTGAGATTTCGGTGAAAATTAGGGTTTTTTATAACTTTATCCATAAATATTATACTAGTTATCCTTTATAAACCCTATGACAGTTGTGTATTGGGAGATAAAATGGTAACTAATGTCTAACACTTCAGGGAGATAAGTTTTCCCACTATTTAGGCCCCTAGCAACCCATAGCAACGACGATTTACATCCAAAATAAGGCATAAAATACCACTATTTGACCCAAAACTGCTGAAAATTGACCTGGGTCATGGTAACAACGGTTTGAAACAGTAAAGTGATTCATATTTGCCAGGATTTGGCAAGTTAGGAAAGGCACTCACACCTTACAGACAATCGGTATTGATATGAAGGTACGACCAAGACTCACGTAACTAGGTGTTGCTATGGGTTGCTAGGGGCCTACATAGTGAGGAACCCTAACATCAATAGTTTAATTGTAATCACTTTACTGTTTCAAACCGTTGTTACCATGACCCAGGTCAATTTTCAGCAGTTTTGGGTCAAATAGTGGTATTTTATGCCTTATTTTGGATGTAAATCGTCGTTGCTATGGGTTGCTAGGGGCCTAAATAGTGGGAAAACTTATCTCCCTGAAGTGTTAGACATTAGTTACCATTTTATCTCCCAATACACAACTGTCATAGGGTTTATAAAGGATAACTAGTATAATATTTATGGATAAAGTTATAAAAAACCCTAATTTTCACCGAAATCTCAATTTTTCGTAAAAAAGACGAGTTTCCATGGTTACGGGCACCCAATATGCCTCCAGATGAGCTCTGGAAGCTTGAAATCATCAACCCTACCTGGTATGTTAATAATAATCAACATTCATTAGTAACAATAGAGTGTAAGATATTAAAATGACATGTATTAACCTCTAAAATGCCTAAAACGCCCCGTTGCTAGGCGTTGCTAAGGCCCAAAAATACCACTAAAACACCTAACATCATGTTTTTATACCTTTTATAGTTGGCATACAAGTTACAATATACAATAATGGTCTTTCTGGATACGTTTGGCCATGTTAAAAGTCTTTGAATGGCAAAAAGGGGTAAAAACAAACATTTTGGCTGATTTCGCTTAATTTTTTTTCAAAACGACCCGTTTCCATGGATACGGGCACCCTGGGGGTCTTCAGAAAATTTTTAGATGGCTGAAATCATTCACCCTACCTGGTTTGTCAATAATGATTCACAATCATGGGTAACAATGTGGTGTAAAAGGTGAAAATGAATTAAATAAAGCCAATTTTAGTCAAAAACGTCAAAAATGACCCTCCCGCTAACCGAAAACGGGGCGGGAAATATTTATTTTGGGCTTTTTTGACCCTAAACCAAGTTATTTTTTCATTTTGGAGGTCCCTTTGCCCAAAAAACAGGGCCGTTAAAAAATTTGGAAAATTTGCATTTTCGTGCCCACCCCTATTTTTAATCCCCTCGATCACAACAGCTACATTCGCTTACTAACTGGACGATCATTAAGACCAAGTCGCTTTTAGCTTATGTAGGCCCGACTGTACATTGAGCAGATCACGCAACCTTTTACATAAAAGGATGTTACGCATATGTGAACCTACCGGCAAGGGACCCAGTCTGTAGCGATGGATGACCAGTAAGTGGGATTGGCACTCCTAGGTTCCACCGACGGTCTTATCCATAGAGGACTTAGCTGTCACAACTATGAACTTTGACCGTTTTCTCTTGCCTTGCCTGTTCACTAGATCTTATCTTCCAAATTTTTATTTACTCCCTTTCTGGGTAATTTTCCACCTTTGTGGGGTTCAAAAAGATAAGATACTAGCTAGGTGTGGACTGTCGTCCACGTACCACCGTGTTCCACTTGCCTGGGGACGTATGTCCAGTCCTGGGGGTGACAAGCTCCAGGTACTGAACACCAGGTAGCCCGAAAACACGGCCGACTAGAGGGTACCAAGGCAGTGTGTTAATTCACACTTCGTTAGACACGGGAGCCTTCAGTTTCCTCTCCAGCACTATAGAAATGTTTAACGTGTCCCCGGATCCTTGCGGATCCGCCTCCCCCTGTTAAGGACTGGGATTATAAGGAGCTCATCCCTCTTCCCAATCCCTTATTTCCCAGCATGATTCCACCATGCCAACTTTAACAACATCACTTCTATATCAAATCACTTCTCTATGTATCTACTTCATTTAAAATATCTTCCCTTCTTCTTCACGTCCGCATACCCTATTACACTAAATCATCTTTATTTTTAAACAACAAACCCTTTATCAAATCTCCCTCTGTATCATATCTTCTCTTCTTCACGTCCGCATACCCTATTACGCTAAATCATGTTGCCAATCTTAGTTTCAAAGTTCGAAGGGTCGTACTGAATCCGAAGTGTTTCTAACCACCAAGAGCTCTTTTGGCGGTATCACAACACTCAAATAACAGATAAGAAGCCCATCTACTAATTAAAACTAACACCTTGTCAACAACCATTATAGCACCTCCTCCCAATAAACTTCACAACATCTTCTAAACCCCTTATCCCTTAGCCGGCTAATAATTTATACTGCAGTTTAATATATCTCCCCATAATATACTTGTCTCACATTTCAAAATCTCATAATAGCATAATCTCATTATCTCGTAACATCATACATCTCTCGCATCATTCCTATCTTTATCTAATTATACGGCCGTATATTTCCTATAATATATCACTTCTTTCTCTTTAACATCTTCTTCTCTTACTTCTCATTATAATTACATCACTTCTTTATCTCTTCTACCTACTTCTCTGTTGTGACTTCATCATTTTATGGCTATGGCTGCAACAACTAATATCAATGTAAATAAACAAATTGCACAAACGGTGCACTAACAAAACAAACTAAGATTTGGTGTCTCTTCCAGATTTTTTGAAAATTTTGCTTAAAAATTTTGTACAGCTACAGAGAGAGCCGCATTAGGGCTACATTGTTAAGAAGCGTACTCGGGTTTCAGCACGACAACTTACTTAACGGCCTATTTAATGCTCCAATTTTCCATGACTTCTAGAGATTATTTATTTATTATATTTCATTAAATTGTGATGGTATTAATTTAACTACGTAAAATGGGCTCCTTTTAACTAGAGTATGGAAATTCAAGTTCCGATATTATGGAATACCTCCCGGTTTGAGACTCACTCAGGGCACAGTTCAAACCCAAACTCTCTTTGTACGGATACATTTTTAGGACAGTAATTTCTATTGTAATTATGGACTTCAGAATTTTATGCGAATTTGTATCTGGAAGATAACCAATTAAAACAAGTTAATAAAGGGTTGTAAAATAATTGGGTTAAATAGGACTACAATATTAATTTAACTCTCATATCTCATAACTTAGTGTTAATGTCCATTTACCCCAATAATTGAAGTAGTAGCGAATGTGGCGAGGGTGAAGCGATTAAATAGGATGATTCACGAGGTCGCTGTTCCGGTTCTCTCTCTCTCTCAAGGAATAAGAATATAAAGTGGCGATCTGGTCTTTTCATATAGTGGAATGTCAACTAGAACTGAACCATCTTGCATGGTCATCTCGAGGATCTAACATAGTGACGAACGGTTCTCGAGGAAGGAGGGGGGAATCAATCTGAAGTAAGATAATTATAAGTACGGAGCGTTTAAGTAGTGACAATATTCAGATTGATTAAGTTAAATTAAGGGAAAATCTATCGTAGGAACCTCTTAATGAAGACGTAATAAACTTACGAAGCAATACGACTGGTGGAGCTTAGGTGAGGACAGGCAGAACAAGTGGGGTGGGTATCACCGTCATATTGCCTGAAAATTAATAACTATTAGAACTAATAATTAGTACACAGGAAATAACTATAATACTACAATCGTCAACGTTAACAAGTGGAAAAGTGCTATGATTATGAACGATGGATTAAGGTTTACGTAAGATTTTTACCTCAGGAAAGGAACTCCATCGCCTAATTCTGGAAGGATCTATCGGGAACCGGTAATACTAGTAGTGCGAGGAATCTGATGAGATATTATGTATATTAACAGCATATTAAGCATTATACGACGGAAATTGACCTAAGTACGAACTAATCTTCAACATCAACCTTTTGATACGAATGCAATCAATGACAATAACATGATCAAGAACTTAATCTAAATTACGAACCTATAATAGAAATGAGTAACATGTGGAGAGAGAACGGATACAGCAGAGCAAGACCCCGGGCCATGATAGGAACAGGTGAATGCAGAAGGCGAAAGGCGAAAGGCGACGAGCAGCAGGCGAGCTTCCCTTTTTGTATAGTGCTGGTTGACAGGTCTTTGGGGAGTTGAAGGGGGAGTTGATTCTCATGGCACTCTTGTAACACCTCGGCTAGTTCGTCAACACAATAATCAAAAATCAATGCTGTTAAAATAATTGTAAGTATTCTTTTAACTATAAGTTCTAATAAATTTGAAACTTTAACAATCTTCAAGCCACTACTTTTCCCACCGGGAACGTCACAATTCCAAATAACTACTAATTTACAACGGCTTAAGATACTAACTACAGCTTCACGCCGTGGGACATTGCAATCATATAAACCTTACAACTTTCAGCTTGTAACGCTGACTCCAAATATTTTCTAAATTGATAAAGACTTTAAATTAATCGACCGACTACCGGTCTCTCAGTACAAATATTTTATAAGATAATAATACAGGCCGTGAGATATTTGCAAACCTGTTCACCCTCAATTCACTATACCCCTACCTAACACTAGCTAACCAGGTCATTTCCGCCTCCGGCGGTCGCGCGCTACTGCAAGCGAAAGGGCTATAAGTATAGTTAGAGCAACACATCGCGCCACAAGCCAAATATTTATCAACATCTTGACTAGCTACGCGGTCCTTTTCCGCAATATGCGCTCGCGCTGTGCTCAAAAATTGACGTCGTCAATCAATCAACATCAAGATTTTAGTTTTACATTTGACCCAAGTGGCAAATAGTCAGGCGTCCAGGAATTTAACACCTAGTCAAAATTTGTTGATAACCGGTAAAAAAAGATTCTTGTGGAAAAAATATTCACATTAATTTAAAATTAAATCAAAATTGGTCGCTCTCAGGGCTAACGCGATGTTACATCATTTTATCGACTCGAAGTTCGAATCGAGCGCATTCCTAGATTCCATGACTATTTCTTACCTATAAGATTGCTTGACTATTTTTTGCGCATTCAGACACCAAAAAACGCGCAGAAAACGCGAGCTATCCATTCCTCCTTCCTCAACATCCCGGAATATGAAAAAAATAGTCATGTAAAATAGTCATTTGAAATAGTCATGCAAAATTTCAGCTCTGATACGCTAAAATATCAAGTTAATCTTAAACAATCGACAATCTAATATGAATCCTCCCAATCCTATAAGTAATCCCTGGATATCCGACAGCATAATTGAAGCAATTGAAAAGAAAGGTCAGCTGTATGATAACTGGGTGAACTCAAAAAAGCTCCCTGACTTCAAGCCAGTTGGAGATCTGAAACTCCACAAAATTTTTCGTGATTACAGACGCTGTCTTAAAAAGATAATAAAAAACCAAAAAGATACCTATAACTGTAACAAAATTCTTGAAAATTCTGATAGTTCTAAAAAGATGTGGGAAGTAATAAATGAGATAAGAGGGAAAAGGAAAAAAACCATCAAACCCCAATTTATGGTAGATGGAGTCCGCGTTGTTGAAAGACGGGTGATAGCCAACAAATTTAATGAGTACTTTGCCTCTATTGCCTCAAAAATGAATGAAAATACTCAAAATGGCCTTCTTTTAGAACCTCTTCCCTCTTTCCTCGAATTCATGCCACCAAAAACTCTCGATTCAATTTACTTCCATGACTGTAGTGAAGATGAAATTTCTGAGATTATAGCCAACTTGAAGAGTGGGAAAGCTAGCGACTTTCCCATAAGAGTAATCAAAAAACTATCGGGTATTCTTAGCCCAACTCTTGTTGTTCAATTTAATCGCCTAATATCTCAAGGGATATTTCCGTCAGTTCTGAAGCTTGGCAAAATAACCCCAATATACAAAAAAGATAACGAAGAACTGATTGAGAACTACAGGCCTGTTTCCACACTTCCAATTTTTGGTAAAATTTTTGAAAAGATAATATACAAACGTCTTTACAGCTTCTTGGTTAGTCAAGGAATCCTTCACGACAGTCAATTCGGATTCCGAAAGAGTCACTCAACATCACATGCACTTAACTACTCAGTTTTTCACATCCAAAAGGCCCTAAAGCAAGGTCTTCATGTTCTAGGAATTTTTATTGATCTAAGCAAGGCCTTTGACACAATAGACCACACAATTTTGCTTGAGAAACTTGAAATATATGGGATTAGAGGAGTGCCACTTAAGTTACTGGAAAGTTACTTGTCGGACAGAGAGCAGTGTGTGTCCGTCCTGGGCGAAGTATCAGACAGACTTCCTGTTCTCTATGGCGTTCCACAGGGGAGCTGCCTTGGGCCTCTCCTGTTTTTAATATACATAAATGACTTAACAAACTCTCAACTCGATAACACTAGCTATGTCCTATTTGCTGATGATACAAACATATTTGTAGTTGCCAAAACTAGAGCAGAGGCCTACAATAATGCAAATAGGGTCCTACGATCAGTCCACGAGTACACATTGGCTAATAAATTACATGTTAACGCCAAGAAAAGTTGCTACATAGAATTCAATACAGCTAAAAGAAAACTTGATGATCAATCTTTATTAATTGAAAATAGACTTTACCTCAACGGCCTACCTCTCTCAAAGGTGCAGGAAACGAAATTCCTGGGAGTAATTGTCGACGAAGGCCTAACTTTCAATCCCTATAGAGACAAACTAGTTAGAAAACTCTCGTCCTGTTCTGGGAGGCTATACATGATTAAGGATAAAATTCCATCATCTATCCATAAGGACCTGTACCACACACTTTTTGAAAGTCACCTATCTTATGGCATTACCGTTTGGGGAGGTGCAAGTAATAATAAACTTCAACCACTATTTGTAGCCCAGAAAAAGTGTGTTCGTATCATGTTTGGTGACAAAAGAGCATACCTTGATAAATTTATGACATGTGCTAGGACTAGACCTATCAGTGAACAGAAACTTACTAGCAAATTCTTTGAGAGAGAGCACACCAAGCCAATTTTTGCCCGTCAATCACTCATGACATTGCATAATTTATACGCGTATCACTGCTGCAATGAACTTTTTAAAGTCTTTAAATATCGAACACCAATTGCACTATTTGAACTTTTCTGTTTGTCTAAAAGACCCGGCAAAGAAACTCTTCTTATAACAACCATGCCCTCAAACAGTTTCGTTTACAAATCTAGTTGCCTTTGGAATTCATTCCGTCAGATGTTGGCACTGAACGACCTTGAAATCACTCATGGTGTATTCAAATCAAAGGTAAAAAAAGTTATTCTCTCGTCTCAGGGTAAAGGTGACAAGAATACCTGGGCCCCTTTGGCAAACTTTCTGAACTCAGGCAGCTTGAACGACTAAATTTGAAAAAAATAAAACTTCTTGTCTGAATGAACTATTAGAACCTCAAGAAGCTGATCCGCATGTCTCCGCTACTAAAATGTTTAATGAGCCCAATCACTCATCACTAACAGTTTAATCCTCAAAGTGAGTTGTACAATCTAGGTTGCTTTAAGTAGCTGTTGATAGTGTAAAACAGGAGTGACTTGATCGTTTTCATAACTTCGATTTACAATTTGTACCATAATAAAACTAGCACTGCCATGGGGTTCAAAAAGGGTCATTGTAAGCCTCCAGCGTAATGGTCCTAAGTCTCTGCCCCATGCAGTGCCTGTCAGCATCAGCTAGCAGAATAGCCCTAACATAACGATCAAGCCACAAATTAGGTTCTATAATGATTTAATATTGTTGAATAAAGAGATTTGAATATAATATTTGTTTTATTCTAATATTTGTTTTATTCTGAATCCTCCCAGCCATATTAACTGGTGAACGGTGTAAATATAGAGCGGTATTTTAAAATGTAGCATTCAAAATTTTATGGATTCAAGTTGGCTCCTTTAGTCTAGATTCATTTAGAAAATTCTCGAAGTTCGAGTAATACAGTATTCTCAGGGTTTGGCGCTTAAGGAAGCTTTACATCCGAGACCGATTTCCACGAATCAATTTAATATTGTAGCTACAAGTCAACAACAGTGCAAGTGGGAAGGAAGTGAATCTAGCCATTGCTACTATATCAGGGGAACTCGTGTGTTCTAGGCTTAAGCAAGCTTCACATCCTAGATCATCTAGAGTACAGTGCAGACAACCCCCTCCATTATACCACCCTATCCCGCTTTAAGTCCGAAGTTTATCATTGTTTATTGTCCAATATTGTATCTAACCTGGCAGAAGCAAGCTTCAGATCCAAAGTCAGGCCATAAATATCGACACAAGGCCGAAGCCACTTTCAGAGTAGCGAATCGTTCATCATGCTGATGAGAGCCAAATCTTAGAACTCGGTCTACCGAGATAGTATGAAATATAGTATGGAGAAGTCTGTGGGCTAGGCTGTATAGTTCTTTTAAAAAATATTTCCTTGCGTTTCAAATAAATTAAAGAATTCTCAGAAATTTTTTATTTAATTTCAAAATTTGCAATTGCATATTCATCCGGTAATTATTCTAATGGATACGCTAAGCATTTCAAACTAATCTTGACCTGGGAGAAGAGCTGACCAGTGACAAGTCGGCCGCAAAGCGGCCGAAAAATATATAGCCTTTTTTTCTTCCCAAAATGGATTCCTAGTCACATTTAAAATTTATTCCACTGGGCATTTGACCTTTATGTCAAAAAATCTTTGAATTTTCAATCGGTGGTCGATGTTACCTGAGGACCTCAGGCTTCGTCCTTACTTCGTCACAGGACGATCGGAGCTCGAAGAGCGTAGAGAGTGCTGGCTGGCGTCGTCCTGTGATGGTCGACGTATTTTTGCTTGCTAAAAACGCTTCCCCATATGAGATAATATGACAAAAATTGTTTTGGTCACGTGACCAGTCAATAACATAGATTTTTCGCTGCGGACGGTTTGGTGGAGGGTTAGGGTCAACGTTTATAATTATAGGGTCAAAGTTAGGACTAGAGTTGTACACTATTGACATTGTGAGGGTAATGGTTAAGGTTTATCACTAGCGACCTTTTCATCTGACCACAATATTGCAAAATGCTATGTTGTATGTCACGTGACAAATTTAACCGAGGGTCGGAAGACGGAGGTCGGAAGTCAGTGGACTCTGTTGGAGTCTGGCGGACTCCGAGCGGAGTCCGCCGAGCTGGCAGAGTCCGCCAAGCTCCGCCGGACTCCGCCGGATTCAAGTCTGGCGGAGAGGTCCGGCGGAGTCCGCCAAGCACTCCGCCGGAGTCCGCGGCGGACCGGAGTCCGCCTAGTGGCTTAGTCCGCGGCGGACACTCCGACGAGCCGCCGCGGAGCCGCTCGGAGTCCGCTCGGCTCCGCTCGGAGTCCGCCAAAATGTACTCAAGTCCACTGTAAATACATTTTGGCGGAGCACCGCCGGACTCCGCTCGGAGTCCGCCCGGAGTCCGGCGGCTCCGCCGCGGACTCGACTCCGCGACGGATAGTGCCGAGAAGGGGCCTTACGAAAAATATATGTTTTAAGCATATATTTTATTCGTAAGGCCCCTTCTCGTACACCGTACATGGGTCATACGATCCTTATTTAAGGTTTTAAGACTCAAAGGGCTCCTGCCCTGAAGATTGACGATATCGTTCAATAATCATTTATTCAAGTGGAAAGTGTGCTGTAAACAACTATTACACAGAACCATACTGAGATTATCTCTCCTTAGGTAGCATTATTATTCAGTATTATGGTTGGGTTAACAGTGCACTACTGTCTACTACTGTTATACAAAAAGGTATCATTACAAGATGGTGCGGTGTATATGACCCAAATTGTGTACGTCCATTGTAATATTTTCTTTCAAACTTCGTGAACTGTAAGTAATTCACTTCGTTGATTTAATGACAATTTCCGCTATTTGTGTGTTTTAATTAAACAAAAGTTAATAAAACAAAAGTTAAATTGACATATTTGATAGGATAGATAAAATAAATAAATAAAGTCAATTTTTACAGCACAGCAATATATATCTAAATATCAGATCCTCTGTAATCATAATGTATAAAAAAGGAGCTTTTCTCTGTGCTGAAGGATGAATCAAGGCAGATCATGGTTCTGTTAGCAGGCCACCCTAGTTATGGACAATACATATATATAAGATAATTAAATTATAATTTTAAAATTGTGTCAAGATTGAACTAAAACATAACTCAGGGTAAAATAGACGTATTCCCTTCGTCAAATTAACTATTTACAATACTAAACTTAAACGAACTCCGGGTAAAATAAACGTAATCCCTTGTCAAACTTGCTATTTACACTAAGTTAATAAATTTGTTTGCCGTACAACCCCAGGGATTTCCGACCATCTGAAACTCTTGGAATATTGTGTCAAGGAAGACTTTATACCAGCCATTATGGGCAAAAGTTTTGTGCCTGATCAAATCAGAAAAATAGCTTCACTTCCCGCAAGAATGGGCGGGCTGAGCGTTCCAGACTGTACATCAACAGCAGAGATGGAGTACACTAACTCAGTAAATGCTACAAAACAGCTCACAGAAGCAGTTTTTTCAACAGCTTACTACTTTCCAACTAAACGAAGAACTGCAGCATGACATCATAAATGAAGTAAAGAAGCGTAAGGAAGAGCTTTACAAACACCAACGTGAAACTATTATGAATGAGGTATCCCCATCAACACAAAGGCAATTAGAACTCCTTAGTGAAAAAGGAGCATCCATTTGGTTATCTACACTCCCTCTAAAAGCATGTGGGTACGTCCTTAACAAACAGGAATTCTTTGATGCCCTCTCACTCAGATATAACCTTACACTGTCTACAGCTAACAGAAGTCCCCTATGTGTATGTGGAAAACAAAATCATATCAACCATACTCTAACCTGCAAAATCGGAGGCTACGTTTCACTTAGACACAATTCACTAAGAGACACAATAGCTGAACTCCTAACCACTGTTTGCAAAGACGTTGAAACAGAACCCCAGCTTCTCTCCGTTCCTCACACACTTGAACTATCTAATGGAACAAATAGACAGGATGGTGCAAGACTGGACATCAGTGCGAGATCGTTTTGGTCGCCGCTGGACAGGGCATTCACAGATGTAAGGGTACTTCACCCTCAAGCCCAGTCCAACAGTGACAAGAGCATCTCACAGATGTACCAATCTCACGAGAAAAACAAAAAACGTGAGTACAATGACAGAGTCCTAAATGTTGAAAAGGCTTCCTTCACGCCACTGGTGTTCAGTACTACAGGAGGAATGGCAACCGAGGCTTCACAGTTCCTAAAACATCTCGCTGAAAAGATCAGCCTAAAGAAAGGCCAACGGTATTGTGATGTGATGTCATTTGTCAGACGCAGACTGCGTTTTGATCTACTCAGAACCTGTATAATCTCTATCAGGGGGTACAGAGGTACCAGAACCCTTCCACCCACGGCAATAAGTGATTTGGACCTTAACCTGATCAACACTCTTAAACCCTAAAAAGTCATGGAGTGCTTGTTGGATGGTGGTCTAAACTGCTTTTTGTTGTGATGTGATTTAGTGGATTTTACATATATTATTACAAAGGGTTTTATTTTACCTCAGTTTTTAAATTTGTACCATTTTTACAGAATTTTTATAATTATAATTATTTTTATATAGGGTCATTGCTATATTATGTGTATATTGTTTGAATAATTTTTAGTTAATAAATTAATACGGTTGAAAATTATTTCATATTCTATAACAATGTAGCATCAATATAATTGATACAAATGAGGAGCATACATAGCAGTGAGAATTGCACATAACAGGAGGACTGGAGGTATGGAGCAATAATGATTGACAGTGCACCTTTCCACTGATGTTCCTAATTTCCTGTAATAGCTTAATAGGCATGGAAATACTTTGATTGCAGGGGATGGATTGGATTCACTTATGTACTGAGATAACTTAACTGAAATAACATAACTGCCTAGATACATTGGCTAGTGTTGGGTGGGATCATGAATTTATCGTAAGAGTTATCCCCTTGGTAATTCTCATCAGTTAGCACCATATTCATAAGAGTTTCTTTGTATAACTTAGAAAATTTCTTAACGTCGTCACACTCTCTAAGGGACTTTGGTAATATGTTCCAGGCCTTGGTTCCTAGATAGTTAAACTCCTTGTGAGATCTTGATTTAGGAGTATAAAGATTGCAGTTTTCTGCCTCACGTGATCCACCAGAAATATACGAGAATTTCCCGATAAAATGCTTTGGACATGTTTCATTGATTATACGGTACTGTATATATGAACTAAGATGAACCTGTCGTCTCAAATGGAGAGGAAGCCATCCCATATTTTTGTATACATTAACCGACCTCTCTCTGATGTTTACATCTAGGGCTATTTTAGCAACCTTTTTGTACATGATATCTAACTCTCCTAGTCGTTTTTTATATGTTCTTGACCAGATGGTGTCTAAGTAGTCAAAATGTGGCAACATAAGTGCATTAGCAAACATCTTCCTGAACTTAAGAGGGAGAAGTTTTTTTTGATCTATACATAGCACCAATTCTTTTGGATATCTTTTTCTTAATGTTATCAATATGTTCATTAAATGTCAATCTGCTGTCAACTATAAGTTTAAGGTACTTATGGGATTTAGTTTCACAGATTACCAAAGTAAGGTCATCACAAATTTCAACAAGGATGGCATCAAGGTTAGGCTTAGAGTCAAGGATCATTAGTTTTGTTTTTTCATTATTCAGGGATAGTTTATTAGCCTGAAGCCATCTGATAACTAATTTCAACTCTTGTTTGATGTTACCATAGTTTCCTCTAGATATATTGTCAAAATATAATGCACCGTCATCAGCAAATAGATAAGGTTTAGAAAATAGGCATGCATTAGGCAGGTCATTGATAAAAATGCTGAATAGAATTGGTCCTAATATACTTCCTTGAGGCACTCCAGAGTTCAATGAATGTACACTGCTTATCCTACTCCAACTCTAGTTTGCTGTAATCTATCTGTGAGGAAGCTCCTAAACCAGCTCAATGCAGTATCTTTTATTCCATAATGCTTCAGCTTTTGAATTAGAATATCATGGTTAACAGTATCAAATGCCTTTCTGATGTCCAGGAAGATAATTGCAGGATGCTTGGCACTGTTCTTAGCAGTAAATATACGATCAAACAGATCTAACATGAGATAAGTTGTAGAGTGATCTTTACGGAAACCATATTGATGCTCTGAAAGTATTCCCTTTTCATCAAGATATTGAGTCAGTTGGGAGTTCACACAAAATTCGATGCACTTTCCAAGAATCGGTAAAATTGAGATTGGTCGATAATTACTAGGGTTCTCAGTATCACCATCCTTATGGATTGGGGTGACTTTTGCAACCTTGCAGCTGTTTGGCATGATGCCACTGGATAAACTCAAATTTACAAGATGTGTTAATGGAGCAATAAATGCAGGTAAAATTTGTCTAAACACTCTCAATGGTATATGATCATTAGTGGATTTGCTACAAGGGATACTTGCCACATAGTCTAAGATATTGGACTCAGTTATTTCAGTAAAGCTATTCAAGCTGGTCTCGTTGTCAATCTGCTCATTTTGTAGATAAGATAGAAATTCATTTTCATTTTCCAGCTGCACTTCTGCTTGGATCTTTGGACCTATTTCAGCAAAATATTTATTGGTGGTTTCAGCATCAAGATTGTTATTGATATTGTTAGCTGTGTCTGTGTCTAATAGGAATAGTTATGTAAGTTATATGAAAGAGAATCCATTGGTAGCTAAGAGGAAGAAGGTTAATATAAAAGGTATTTAGTTGAAAATTTTTAAAAGTTTGTAATTATTATATGGTTTCAAACGTAAAGTGTTCATTTTCTGTGAATTTCTTTTTGAGATGCCCAGAGAGGCATTATTTATAATGTTATGTTATGTTACATTTGTTACCAATTATTCAATCAATACATATCATAAATAAGGGGCCATACTTGTTTCAATTATGTAACTGTATAGAATTATCATTATTATTACGGGGGGGGGGGGGGGGGGGGGGGGGGGGGGGGGGGGGGGGGGGAATCAGGTACCAAGTGCCGGACATCACGTCGACTAAGTTTAGTTTTGGATATTTTTCACTAGACCCACCCACCCCCCTTTGCGGTATTAACTGCTTTTTGGATAATACGTAAGACACCCACCCCTTTTGCCGCCGTTTGCGGTACTAACTGTCGAAAAATTATGGTACTAACTGTTTTTTGGTATATAGAATAAGATACCCACCCATAAATTGCTTTAAAACAGCTCATTAAACATTGGAAATGGGAAAATTATACCCACTATTTAGTAGGGGTTTTGTTTTCAATGTAGTCGAATTAGATAAAAAAGTTACACAACAAATTTTAAAATTACAAAAAACCCAAAAAAAAACTCAAAAAAACCTCAAAACCCATTCCCAAAATTGAAATTAGAGGTAAAATGGTTTTTCTGGGGTTGGACACCCAAAAAATGAACCCCTTAGTACCATGTACTAACTGTTTTTCTGGAAAATGGGCAGTAGACCCACCAGTTAGTACCATGTACTAACTGTGTTTTTGGGAGAAAAAATGACCCACCCACCAACGTCATGTCCGGTACTAAGTGTATGATCCCCCCCCCCCCCCCCCCCCCCCCCCCCCCCCCCCCCCCCCCCCCCCCCCCCCCCCCCCCCCCCCCCCCCCGATTATTATTATCATAAATTATAATATTGTAAACACTGCCCAGAATGGATGTTTTAAACTATAATTTTGTCGTAACTAATAATCTATTAATTTCAAAGTTGAATTTTAGTTAAGCATGAAATGTCACCACATCATAGTTAGGGTAAAAGATTATTCTTAAATTTTAAAATTAAGAAGCTTGATCTATGACTTAAAATTTAAACTTTTAGCAAAAGCATTAAGGAGTGCCTAAATTCAACGTTACGCCACTAATATCAGTGTCACTCAGTTGAGAAGGTTAGCTAAGGGTTCCATCAGGTCCATGCGAAATTACACATTTGTGTGCGAAATTACACATCTCCTTGATTGACTCAGCCGAGTGATGGGAAACTATGATCGAGGGTTACATGAGTGGGGGCATCCCCAATGGTGTAATGGCTGCCCAACGTAATGATTGGGGGCGGCATATTTCTAAATTTCAGGTAATTTTTAAAAGTCTGCCTTGTTTATTATCCCATCCACTTGAAAATTTGGACAAGGTGAAAAAATGTTTGGGGGTATAAAATTCTTCCAAGGGGCAGCTCATACAGCTACGTACACTTCGCCAATGGCCCTGCCAACAAATCGGTATTATCTTAGGGTACCCCTTCAGTACACTTACATTGTAGTGTACTGTTAACGATAGTCAATACTATAGTAAAAGTCATTAGGTTTCAAATGATTTGAGATCACATCAAACTTAATAATTCAATTGAATTGAACTTAAAACTAAAGCATACCCACTGTCAAAGCTTTTTTATTTATCATTATTTGCAATGATAAGGTCAGTACAAGATTCTCAAAATTTCTCTTCCTATGCCTCCTCTAGCTCTGTGTATAGGATATATGTAATATATACCATTATCGAATATAATTGATAATGTATTTAAATTTGTTGGTTTTTCCCTGCTGATCCCAAAAATTAATATTATACCATGAAAAGATGTGAAATTTTGTAGTTGACAATTACTATAAAAAGTTGAATCATCCTCAATTAGTCTTAATTTGAATAATTCTTCTATCTTGTTATTATTTGAAATATTTATTTTAATCTCACTCGATTAAATACACATTGCCAGATACTTTAATGTCAAACGAGAAGATCAGAAACCCAATTAAAAGATCACATCTGATTTCAATCTCCTCTGGGGCTACTGCTGGATGCCTAATTTATGTTGCTCAGATTAGAGCCTATCAGTACATGTTTAAGATGTGCAGAATTCACAGTGGTCTTCCTATTGTCTCATCAGTCCTTGGAGGTTTAGTTTTATCTACTGCATTTGTACAGTCAACTGTTACCATGGTAAACGTGACCAACTTTGTACATAGAAAGGTAAAAAAGGAGTCAGAGAAAGATATGCCGCTCTTTCATACATCTTATGAAACTATGATATGCTCAGCTGTGGTTAATTTAGGGATCTATAAACAAGGATATAAACAGAACCTCCGCACTGTTCTTCCAAGCCACATTATACTTCCAGGATCCTTTGCTGTTGAGTATTTAGCCCTAACATCAACTCATGTTACAAAACACAAAAAGCAAATTGTACAAGAACTTGGTCACAAGTACGGTTGTCACCATTGCGGGGGAAAAGCACCGAGGTATATAGCTGATCACATTCCTTCTACAAAATATTTATCAGAATTCAGCAATCTTGCTAGATTGAAAAGTTGGCACAGGTCGTTTTTACAATTATTATTTAAGCGTGATGTTTTGTCCACACAAATTCATCCACAAGTTCTGTTTCCTCAATGTAGACCTTGTTCCCATTCCCAAGCTGGACATGTAAGCCATCAACGACCCTTTGTCAAAAGTTTACAAGGTAAAGGAGGAATTGTCATGCACAAAATGAGACCTCATTACTATTTTATGTTTATGTTTCCCATTTATCTTGTATTTGATAAAATAAACATGACCATCACTTTTGGATGATGTTATATCAACGCAAGTGGAATGTATCAGATGTATTCTTGACAAATATAACTCTCAATTTAATATTTCCGGATATGAAATTGGTATAATGAACAAATAATGATGAACATGTTTTGCATACATTTTGGTTTTGCGTCATTCTAAAATCAACATTGGATTCTGCAACCTTCTCAAGAAGTCTAAAAGTATGTGAAAATCATGACAGTTGTCTATGATACATGAGAATTGGACCTATTGAATTAATCGATTGACTTGAATCATTTATAGCCATGATCCGTTGAGCAGTTGAAAGAAGAAGGCCAGCTGGCCTCACAAGATGTGTAGTACTAATCCAGAGTTAGAAGATGTATTGGTTAACAACAAGCACAGATTACACATCGAAACTTTCTTGGTTGGTTTTTTAATTCATTTGTAGTAGATTTGTAATTTCAAAATTTTGAATATATCAGCTTTATTCGTGACAAATTAATTGAGAAGTAGCAATTCAGTTTTTTAAACTATAGTTTCGTATTCCTTTCAGGATTCTTTCTCTGCTATCGCATCAGAGCTCGATAATCCTGCTCTAAGACGAAACAAGAATTTCAAGGCCTTCCTCAAACGATGTAAGTTTTCAGCCCAAATTCTCCTCTGGCTCAAGATCTCCTTGAATTTATTATTATTTCACACTGGTGAAAGCGGTAAGAATGTGGAATTTGTTTAATAGCGATTAAAATTGCTTTTTATAACCGAATTTGTCACAAATAACAAGTTAAAAATTCCAGATGAGGAGCCTTTCGAAGATCTTAAGGGATTTAGGACCCGTTACAGTGATTTTCAGAAATGCAAAATCATTGGAAGAGGTGCCTTTGGCGAAGTGCAAGTGGTAAGAACACTTAGAACATTATCAGTATTGTCATTCTCTGTGTAAAGCAAATTGATTTTGCCGGTTTGAACTGTACTTTTGTATTAATTTCAGTGAAGTTTAAAAGGTATAGTTTAGATTTATGGTACAATCCATCTATGATCTATATCAATTCCATTTTATCAGGTGAGGCACAGGGAGAATAGGCAGATCTATGCCATGAAGCTGCTCAGCAAATCTGAAATGGTGAGAACTTCGCAAATTAAATAATTCTATACGTCATCCTAGTATAATCTGAGGGCCATAGTCTTTTTAATTCGGATTTAAATGTGTAGTTTTTCGATATTACTAGTGAATAGACAAGGCCAAGGGATAATCTTACTTCTTTGAAATCAATTTTTATATCGATACAATTATTTCAGTCCCTGTTCATGCTATAATTGATCATTGTTGACTTAAATAAATGGAATTCATTAGATTATTAAACATCTAAGTTCCTTGGAATGTCGCCGGCATTGTTTTATTGATCGCAGCTTAGATAAGACTCTTCATAAGACCATGTCGCCCATCTGCATTGTCCTAGTCACTTCTATTGAATAAAAGAAGTACATTATAACAGAACTCAATATTATGCTGGTATTTCTTTCCAGTAGCTATCGCCGAGACCGCCTTGTCGCTAACCTTGCACAGTGTAAAAACTACAGCTAGGCTACTCAGGTCTCAGGTGATAAGTAGCTATACAAGGCACTCTCTCTCTCTCTCTTTCTGTCCTGGCTCTCTACAGAGAGAGAGAGAGAGAGAGGGTGTGTGTGCACTGTGCACCGTGGCCGTCGCACATATAATTATACATTCACCCAGACTGGAAGTGCTGTGATATGATAATATTACACCGCACATACCCGCTGCACTGCTGCTTCCCTTGCTATTAAATATGTAATTACTGTAACGTTAATTATATATAATACTAATTTTACAACCCGTGTTAAAAGATGTTAGATGGATGAAAGTTTCAAGGTGCTTGTTTTACAGCAGTTCGACTGGTTTGTATCGACCATTATATACTACCTACATGACAGTACATAGGTGTCCTGAACAACTTAGGTATAGATATACAAAATACAAATGTCTATTATATATTGGCTTAATTAAATGAAACATCCTAACACTGCACTGTTCATGTCGTGCAGTCTGTAGATGCCACGTGACATTTACCACGTCGTCTCTTCACTCGTTCTCCTCGCACACCTGACAGGATATAACGAGTTGTGATTGGCTAGCCGGTTGCAGAGCCGGACACACTCCGGCCTTGCACTGCATTCTAAATAATTTAGCACTGCTCAGAAGGGTACACTCTCTCCCGACACCGGTGTGCCAGTGAAGTACTTCACGTTCAAAATTTTTAGGGATTCGTTGACACATGGTCTCACTATCCACACCTATTAAAATATCGAGCTTAATACTGTCTTACAGCCTTAGAGGAATGCGTATGTACTGGAATATATAGCATATAATGTACTGCACATGAATATTATAAATATATAAATATATCAGCATACCTACATAACAAGTCAGAGTAAGATGTTGTCCGGTGTAAAACGTGATAATGCTCTTATTGGAAGCCGTAAGAGAAGAGAGGGTCTAGGTTAACATTTTTCCTTTCTCCCGGCCCGTGTCTGGGCACAAGAAAAGTAAACATTTACCCCCCACACAGCTCAAGAGATCAGACACCGCGTATTACTGGGAGGAGCGCGACATCATGGCCTTCTCGGAGAGCGAGTGGATAATCAAGTTATTCTACGCGTTCCAAGACGCACGCTACCTCTACATGGTGATGGAGTACATGCCGGGCGGCGATCTTGTCAACCTCATGTCTCAGTACGAGATCTCGGAAAAATGGGCCAAGTTTTACACGGCCGAGCTAATTGCTGCGCTCAATGTCGTACACGAACTGGGCTTCATTCACAGGTGAGTGTCTCTTGGAGGGCATGTGACATCAATACCGAGCCTACCTAACAGACACGCCACTCGGCAGTGCATTTTTTCGGGAACACATAAAAGAATAAAACCAATTTGCCTAATGTTGCACATTAAGTGGAATGGCTGTATCCCACGTGACTCATTATCTTTTTCTCAGGGATGTCAAACCAGACAACATGTTACTGGACGTCAGGGGTCACATGAAGTTAGCTGATTTTGGGACCTGTATGAGGGTGGACGAGGACGGTCTTATTAGATCCA
Source organism: Bolinopsis microptera (assembly GCF_026151205.1). Classification (NCBI taxonomy): domain Eukaryota; kingdom Metazoa; phylum Ctenophora; class Tentaculata; order Lobata; family Bolinopsidae; genus Bolinopsis; species Bolinopsis microptera. The sequence goes on along the minus strand of NC_087072.1, from coordinate 6,783,688 downwards.
GCACTGCGGTGGGAACACCAGACTACATCTCACCTGAGGTAGAGAATAATTTGTTATTTACCTGTTTTTTAAACTTAGTACTTGCCAGTTAACTTAATCGACCAATAAAGACACTGTGATATGACTGTGTACTGTGTAGAATAAATTCAAAACGCGTCGCATGTTGTGGAATTAAGGCGTGACTATAGACAACAGAGCTCTTTATTTGACACATGTTATTTCATTCTCTAAACATAGCTTCATTACATCACCATGCTGCGACTATGAAATTTAATCGCAATGTCATTTCAATACAACATAATTATTTAAACATAATTATGACATAATTTTTGAAAGTTTGATAAGGCTGAGACCAGATAGTATATCATAGGTTCTCTTGGCATGTCCACTAACACATCAATTGTGTTCTCCTGAAGTAAGTATCTGAATCTTGGGCGTGAAACGTGAAAGTGTTAATGTCGGCACATATATTATGCTTGTTGCGGTGTTACCGTCCTTATTCCTGTAAGTGTTGCTCAACTCTTGGTGACTCTAGAAGATGGTCTGAAATGTTACCATAACCTGGCTTTAATGTATTTCATTTCAAGCAAATTTGTTGTTTCAACATAGGGTTTAAAGATTGCAATGAGTTGTTTAAAACCTTCTTGGGCGCTTAAAACTTCATGAAACTTTTATAAGACTTTTCCTATAATTGTAACCAATCAGCTCAGTCATTTCATTCAATTCTGTAACTTGAAAAGTGTGCAATGAAATAGTATTTAATCTGTGAGTTCTTTGTTTAAGTAATCCAAGTGCAGGTTTTGGCTGCAGAGCGTCGAACTGAAGACTCGGTGAGAAAAATGAGACAAAATGTGTCTTTGTGTTGTGAGCTATACTTCTCTTAAAATCATCTTTCATTTGTTTATATCAAAAAAGTGAAAACTAATTGCACGGTGCAGCGTGGTAGGGAGGGTAGGTGTGGTGCAGCGTGGTAAGGAGGGTAGGTGTGGCGCAGCGTGGTAAGGAGGGTAGGTGTGGTGACTGGTGCAGCGTGGTAAGGAGGGTAGGTGTAGTGCAGCGTGGTAAGGAGGGTAGGTGTAGTGCAGCGTGGTAAGGAGGGTAGGTGTGGTGCAGCGTGGTAAGGAGGGTAGGTGTGGTGCAGCGTGGTAAGGAGGGTAGGTGTGGTGCAGCGTGATAGGGCGGGTAGGTGTGGTGCAGCGTGGTAGGGAGGGTAGCTGTGGTAGGTTCATTTAAATCACACTGTTGTGTTATGCTTTCCGTTCGTAGCCATTTGGTTCCTGTAATTGTACACATTCAAGCATTAAATATCGCGCATTAATGAAATATCATTTAACGCATACATTTAATACTCATTAAATACGATGTAACCGAAAGAACGATCTTGATCTTTGAGATCTATGTTTCAGTTCGATTTGTCACTGAATGAACGGCACCAGTGTACCCTGCTAGTTTTATAGTATATTATAGCTACCTTACAGTTACGGCCGCCGGCCGGGATTGTTAACGTAATATTACGCAAGCCAGATTTGGACGATTTTAGACCACCTCCCTTTAGCCATTTCATACTATTGTGTAAATTACAGCTTTGGTAAACCTATTATATATAGCAATCCGGCCACAGGCCACATGTATATTTACTAACCGCACATAAACTGAATGTCACATTTAGCGCCTTCTGTTACATACTAACACAGTATTACACACTAACACAGTACACACCAGTATTACACACTAACACAGTACACACCAGTATTACACACTAACACAGTACACACCAGTATTACACACTAACACAGTACACACCAGTATTACACACTAACACAGTACACACCAGTATTACACAGTACACACTAACACAGTACACACCAGTATTACACACTAACACAGTACACACCAGTATTACACACTAACACAGTACACACCAGTATTACACACTAACACAGTACACACCAGTATTACACAGTACACACTAACACAGTACACACCAGTATTACACACTAACACAGTACACACCAGTATTACACACTAACACAGTACACACCAGTATTACACACTAACACAGTACACACCAGTATTACACACTAACACAGTACACACCAGTATTACACACTAACACAGTACACACCAGTATTACACACTAACACAGTACACACCAGTATTACACACTAACACAGTACACACCAGTATTACACACTAACACACTACACACCAGTATTACACACTAACACAGTACACACCAGTATTACACACTAACACAGTACACACCAGTATTACACACTAACACAGTACACACCAGTATTACACACTAACACAGTACACACCAGTATTACACACTAACACAGTACACACCAGTATTACACACTAACACAGTACACACCAGTATTACACACTAACACAGTACACACCAGTATTACACACTAACACAGTACACACCAGTATTACACACTAACACAGTACACACCAGTATTACACACTAACACAGTACACACCGGTATTACACACTAACACAGTACACACCAGTATTACATACTAACACAGTACACACCAGTATTACACACTAACACACTACACACCAGTATTACACACTAACACAGTACACACCAGTATTACACACTAACACAGTACACACCAGTATTACACACTAACACAGTACACACCAGTATTACACACTAACACACTACACACCAGTATTACACACTAACACAGTACACACCAGTATTACACACTAACACAGTACACACCAGTATTACACACTAACACACTACACACCAGTATTACACACTAACACAGTACACACCAGTATTACACACTAACACAGTACACACCAGTATTACACGTTGCTAGCTGGTGAACCCTGTAAGGTTTCTGTTACAGCCTAAGTCGCGTGTTTTCCCTGAAATTATATTAGTGTAGGGAGGATGCGGCTTTATGGCTATGTGGAGTTGAGACACAGTTAATAAACTGCGGAGTGACTAAAATGCTATACAGCAAAAACAGAACGCTCCAACCAAACACTCCACCTACTGATCCTAACCACCCTAACAACTCTCTAGCTCTCTCTCTTCAACCCTCATTCCCTCACTTCTCTTGGTGCACAAAACCATTCTAACCTATGTATGTCCCCCTTACGGGTTCCACAAGCCCAACGGTACATAGTTAGACGAAAAACAGAGAAGCCTTGATTGCCAGATCAAGGACTGCATCAGTAGCAGCGAAATACGGATATACCTTCTCCCTTACAGTCAGCGAGCTGACAACTATCTGACTGTGTCTTTTAGGCCTTGCCACACCTTCGCTATTGCATCCGCTCGCCCGTATTCACTGACACATGCCACACCTGGGTTTAGTATGAAGATGTACGCATATTCACCCAAGATGCGGAGATGCCTCAGTTTAGCGAGTTGAGATACAACAGCAAACTCACAGGAGCATGGATCAGAATCATCAGTTACCAACCTGACACCGTTTCGGGGCTTTAATCGCAATACGGTTTTCCTGTCAGGCGCCCCAGCAGTCCACCCTTGAACCACCATCTGATCCGAGAGTCACTTGAGGAGACCCGTTAGAGCTCGCAATTGGCGACGAGATAACGTTTATGGTACCTCTAGATGTTATAGTGAACTCTCAAGCTCCAACCTTCCTGAACTCCCACTCCCTCTTTCTCGATAACAAGTAAATCCATCTGGAACAGTGGGCTGCCTCTTTCCCGCTGTCTCGTACCAGCTTCTTCAGCTCTCTTCCCCTAAAACCAATCCTCCTCGCAGCTCTCTCCAAACTCTGCGCAACCACTCCCCTAGCTCCAACTTCGACTGCGGCATTATAACAGCACCACCCTTTCGCCTGAATCTCAGCCTGCAGACCGCTGTATCGGTCGAGCTTGTACTCGTGCGATTCAGCGATCCGCTCTTCAGATGGTACTGTTAGCTCCCACCAAATAACTGTCTTTGCCGACCTTGAGAATATCACAAGGTCCGGCCTCAGCCGTGTTTCCACAATCTCACTGGGAAACTTAAGCTGCCCCTCAAGGTCTGACAGCACTATCCAATCCCGATACCCACTCAGGATCCCAAAACCACGACTCTCCTTCCGGTCGTCTGTACCTGCTTTTCTCTTCCCAGCAGGAACAAAATCAATGAACTGTCTTCCATCGCCGGCCTTGTTCTTATAAGTGTTCACTCGGCGATCACAATGGAAGACAACCTGTTCAGATATCTGCTTCAGAACCTTGTCGTGCCGCCATCTATACCTTCCTTGACTAAGGGCCACCTTACACCCAGCCAAAATGTGCTGAATGGTGCCCATCCTCTCCTCACATAACTTGCACTTCCCATCCTCATCTTCACTCCACTTGGAAACCATAGAGGGGGTTAAGAGGGTGCCGTACACAGCACTTAGCATGAACCCAATAAGTGAGTCACCATACTTAAAAAGTGTATGCCAGCTCAAATCCGTCTTCATTACGAGCTCTCTCCACTCACCCCACCTGCTCTGCATCTCCAGAGAACCTACTTGCACCTCCCTCTCTCTTTCAATGTTCTCCTTCACTCTCAGCATGACCTCCCTCTCTCTTTCCCGCTCATCCATCCTCTCCCAAGGTTTTTTCCAGTCACCAAAACCGATGCCAACTCTTTTTTGAGGTTGCACCATCCCTCGCACCGATTCACAGACCAAATCTCTTCTGGCCTCTTCCAGTTCTGTCTCAGGCCTCCAAACTCTACCAGAACGAACTTGTGGCTGGACTGCTTTAATCAGGTCATCCTTAGATGTCTGATAGGATTGCAACAGTCGACACTTCTCTATCTTCCATGTATCTGTCAAACTGCTCACCGGTAAGGCCACACTGGATGCTTGACTGAACAGACAAAGACCACTCAGAGTGTGCCCCACCCCTAACCACTTCCTGAGGAAACTATTGGTATTCTGTTCCCATCTGGTAACTGTTGTGATCGGAATATCATAGATGGCAAGAGGCCACTTCAGTTTTGGAAGGACCATGTACTGATATCCCCAGCACTTCTGGAGTCCAGTAAGGGAACTTTCATCGAGTCTCCGAAGAAAAGTGTTAAGGTCGACCTTGGTTGAGTCGATGACTGATTTGTCATTTCCTTCCACTCTTATCCATCTCCCAAGGAATTTTATCGGCTTCTCTGACACATTCGGAATCACCTCACCACCCAACTGCAAACACAACTCTTCTCTCTCCACCTCCTCCTCTCCTACCACTACCTCCTCAACCCACCTCACAGCCACTCCCTTCTTCAACACCAGTGCTCTGGACTTGGAGGACTTTAACTTAAATCTGGACCAGTCCACGTACTTCTGAAACACATTGAGTAACGTTTGCATATCCTCTGCACGTGCGGTCGTCAGACAGCTATCGTCCATAAACAGCTTCAGAGTTGGTATCGGTGTGTCATCCTTGATGTACTCAATGCTTCTCGGAACCTTAGACTTTAGGTGTTCATGCCCAAGGTTCATGCACAAGACAAACAAGATGACTGATATCACACACCCCATGAAGATTCCTATCTCAAACTGCTGCCAGTCTGATGTCACCGTTCTTGAGGAGAACCTTCCGAATACCCCGGAGAAGTACCGTAGGATAATATTGATAACCTTCTCGGGGACGTTGTAGAAACGGAGGGCCCTGGCAATCAGAACATGGGGTACCGCTCCGTAAGCGTTAGCCAGGTCAAGCCATACCACACTCAGATCCTTCTTCTTGACCTTTGCTTCCTTCAGTACCTCCCACATGGCACCAAAATGCTCCGTGCACCCACGGACGCCTGGCACACCACCCTTCTGTATAGAGAGGTCTACATATCCATTCGAGACAACAAAGCTGGTCAACCTCTTCGCCAGGATCGCCAAATAAATCTTCCCTTGAATGTTACCCAGGGAAATAGGCCGTCCTGAACTTGGTGAAAAGTCGCCATCCGCCTTTGGGATGTAGACACCCTCGAAATACCTACAATTGTCAGGATATTCTTCTAACTTATATCCAGTTCTTAACAGGTCCCAGAGATTCTTGGCAATACCAGGACATCTCTTGTACACTGTGTACGGGATCCCGTTGTTACCCGGGGCACTCTTGCTCCTTGCCTTCTTTACAACCTCCTCAAACTCCTTCTTGGACACCGTTGTGAGGTCAAAGGCAACAGAGGGTTCAGGAGCACACTCAGGCAGACCCTCAAGTATACCAAGGGGCTGCTGCCGGGCTGGATCTCCGTATGTTCTGGCCAAGTGATCATCTAGCTCCTCCTTTGAACACTTAAGCTCCCCCACTGGACTTGGATTTAGCACTCCCTTGACTGTCTTGAAAGGGTCGCGTCCAAAATCCCCTCTAACTCTCCTTATCTCTCTCTGCTTCTGTCTCCTTTTCTCAGCCCTCCTCAACTTCATCAAACGACCAGCCAACACTCTCAATAATGCCTCATAACCATCCTTCTCTATCTCACTCCTTGCCTTCCTTTTCTTCCTCCTCAACTGCTTCCTCTTTTCAATCAGGCTGTCAATCTCCTCCTTTCGCCTGTTCTTAAAGCTCATGGACTTCTTTCCACTACCAGCACCTACTTCAACAATACCAAACAACTTGACACCCTCGTCGTACACTACATCACAATGACTCACCATCTTCTCTTGAAATGGTTTCCGCTTGAGAACCACTGCAAACTTCTCTACCACACACTCATCAAACTTACTCCATCGACCATCATTGGACGCCGGCCACTTTACCTTGTCTCTTTTGCTAGCAGGTGGTTCGACTGAAATTCTCTTGTCAAGGAATTTGTAAGGAATTTGTACTCCGGTACAAATTCCTTATTATATATCTTCATGGTGAACTTTCATATTCACCGCTCGCGCTCATCATATCAAATGAATCATATTGATAGATATCTTCAAATACATATTTCGCATCTTCGCAATATTTGATCTGCACTTTACATTCTTCAAAAACTTTACAACTGATACTTCCTTGAGAAATTATTTACGGATTGTTACCTTCCGAACATTCTGATTTTACGACAACAAGTGCCCTGTGATTCAATAAGATATGTACTCAAAAATGTATCGCTAGTACGAAGATTTATTAAGTCACAAAAATATTTTTGCTACTCAAAAAGTAACCGCTTCAATGACGGGCTAACCCGTAACCTACGAAGGTATTAATAATGGACGCTTGCTCCACGATAAAAGATGATGTGAGTTTAATCTGTCTTCTTCCACTGCTACAGCTATCCCTACCAGCTATCCCTCTCTCTAGCCACCTTCTCACACGTGGCATAAGGTTAAGCGCGCACGGTGGCTCATGCCAGAGTTACGCGCCATGGTCGCCAAGGGATTGCGTAAGACTAACTGGGCGGTGCTACAAACTCTACCTGATGGCTAGACACTCTAACAAGAATACTTACTGTCGGGTGTTTTAGTGGTGCAGTGTGGCTGGCTCCTGGTCCCTTGATCAGTCCCAGTCTCTAGATCTGACCAGCTGGTACTCTGCCCTGGTTAATTGTGCAGTAATTAAACTTGTATATCTCTGTAATTAGTGTGTGCTGCAGGGTCTTGATTGGGTCTCACACAAACTAAGCGGGAATTAACACCGAGTGTATTGTAAGTTCCATGTAAGAGTTGCTAGAGCGCGTGTGACATACTAACATATCTAGTAACATATCTAGCATTGCTGGGATTCCCAAAATATTCATGTCATGTGTGTGAGCGGATGTTTGGAGCTATATTTAGTTCTTGAAAGCTAACCGCACTTTTACCTACCGCTGATCTGGCAATAACAAGTGATTGATAGACTTGATACTAGGGGTGGAAGGAATCACGTGACAGCCATGTGAGTGTCGGATTGGACGCTTGTTAAGATTAATTGTTTATTGATTGGAATTGCGTATGAAAATAATCTAGCAGTGTTGACTCCCCGCCCGTGATCAAGTCTATAAATCAAATAATTCGGTTGTTTCTTTGAACTGGCTTACTCCAGCTCAGCTATTTTCAAAGTGCCATGATGAGAAATGGCTATATATCCCGCTATATCTATTATCTTTAGTATGTACCCTTGGTATGTACCCTTGGTATGTACCCACATTCTAGTGCGGTAACACACATATTTGCGTGTGTAACACACGTATTTGGGTGTGTTTGATGGTGTAATAAGAACACACATAGTACACACACCAGCTAATAACTTACAGTACCTAATGTCCCGACATGTCATCAGGTGCTCACCTCTCAAAATGCGGATGGAGTGTACGGTAAAGAATGTGACTGGTGGAGCGTCGGAATATTTCTCTACGAAATGATGGTATGTACCCGCACTTTATGTACCCGCACTTTGCGTACCCGCACTTTATGTACCCGCACTTTGCGTACCCGCACTTTAATAGTAGTGTACTCCAACTAGGAACCCACACTTCGGCTACCAACATTCTTAATACCTAGCTATCCATGCTAGTCTAGTGCTGAATTTGCGATGTAAATTTACAAGTCTTAATTTTTGTTGAAGTCTTAGATTGCACCTACTGTAAACCCCTGAATACCCTGCCTTAGAATACCGTTATTGCTCTTCTGTGTTCCTCTAGACTGTACACACTCAAATCATAATATTTAATATGATAGCTCATATTTTAACGAAATTTCATGGTTCGATAGTAGATAATTTGACATGACTGATGACTAGCAAAATAGTATCTCCAGAATACGTTGCTTGCAGGCTTGAATGGATCCTTTGAAAATTACCTATTCAAGTAATTAGCAATTGCTGAGTTAAAATGTCATAACTCACATAATATTAACCACTTAATTACCCTGATTAATTAAGCTTGTAGTAACAGCTGTTTCCTCAGGTGGGAGAATGTCCCTTTTTCTCTGAGTCCCTGGTCGGAACCTACTCCAACATTATGGACCATGAGAAGACCCTGGCCTTCCCAGACGACGTTGTTATGAGTCCGAGCTGTATCGATCTGATCCGCAACTTGCTTACCAGCCGTGAGCACCGTCTGGGTCGAATCGATGTAAACGAGATAAAACAGCACAGATTCTTCATCAAGAACAACTCTCATTTTACCTGGGAGAACCTTCGAGATTGTGAGTGGTCCGTCTGTTCATGCGACTGAAATTTATTATCTTGTAACATTTAGACTTAATGAACCGAAAGTATTTGCTTCCTGTTTTGAACACACCTGTTGAAACGTGCCAGTATTTCCGGATGTGCATATTGATTCTCATTAACAGCTGCCCTCCCAGATATTTGAACTATCCGATTCTAGAACACCTCCATTTTACAGGTAACGCCCCTGTCGAGTTCTCCCTAGAGGGTGACGACGACACCCGTAACTTTGACGATTTTGACGACGAGGATGTTAACACGAACTTTGAAAACACGTCCGGGTTTATCGGAAATCACCTGCCCTTCGTTGGGTTCACGTATAGGCACGACTACACGCCCTTTGCGGGCCAGACCGGAGGCGCGAGCACTGCCGAGGTTGCTAAAATAGAAGAGGAAATTGGTCAGTGGAGAAACAAGGCTAACGAAAATCTTGCCAAGTATAAGTGAGTCTCGCTTTTTTCTTCCTTAAACTTATTGTCGCCCGGCAGCAGCAGCACGTCGTTTATTATACTACTTACATGTAAATGTAATTTGTTGCTAACTTTTAGTGTATAATTCCTAATTTTACCTCCAATAACCTCTAGAACACTGCTTCACTGGTAGTGTTAGGGTCTTCATTAGATCAGGGTGTCAGCTGGCAGATGATTTAATTCAGGGTATATTATGTCGAGTTAATTATAATCTAGAGATTTCGTCAGAGTCATTAACTTTCATGGCACAGCTGTCAAGTTTTCTGAGTCTCTTGTATATAATATATAAATTAGTTTTGTACCAAGTTGGTACAGGACAGTACCTGTGTATGATATGATGATATATAGAGTGTGTACAGCTCTGATAGTAAACCAAATCATTCCTGACATATCTCAACATTTTCAACACCACGAGATTACTATAATCGAGAATGTGTCATGTGTGTTGGTACACACAAACATAACAATATGTAATGTATGTGGGTACAGTACACACGCATAATATGTTATGTATAATTATGATTATTAAGCTCCATATTATTATCCTGGTATCTTATCATTACACGTGGATATTTACATAGCTTATTACGGACCACACTTTCCTTACACAACGTGTCATCACACAATATTACTGACATGTACTAAAGGTTCCAACTTCTGTTCTATGATACAGAATGTACTGCTGTCAGTACTTAAATAGGATGGAGATAACGTCAGATAACACCCGGAAGTCCCATTAAATTCTTAATTTTGTGCAAGGTTTAATAATGAATATATTATGATTCAATGATAGTATAATCAGTCAGATTAATATAAATTAAAGGATTGTACTTCCTATTTTGGAGAGGACAAGACGCGCACACTTATCACCAAACAATGATTCACATTTTGTGTCCGATGATTTGTTTCTTATCTTCACAACGGCTTGGTGGTCTAGGGGTATGATTCTCGCTTAGGGTGCGAGAGGTCCCGGGTTCAATTCCCGGCCAAGCCCATCTTTTGAATATTTAGCTTTTATATGATCAAAGGAATACAAACAGATTTCAAGTTTGATTCTGACAGTGGCGATTTCTCCCTGGCTGTATCGGGGCTGGTGGTGTCATGGTATTAAATCTTGGACAATTTGTTATTGGTAGGTACACGTGTTCCATTAACTTACTCTTGGGGTGATATAAGGACTTCATTGAGTCCATGCAGCCCCCACGGTCGACTTGGCTGAATGATCAGGAAACCGTGATTGACGGTTGAAGGAGATAGGGGGCCTGCCAAAAGATCTGGAATCCTCTTTAAGTAAACAAACATTGATATAACAATATATAAACAATATCGGTAGAAGAAATCTCCTAAATAACCGGATAAAGAACTCCTTGTTTTACGTTGGCGAGACTCTTCTGACTCCTCCGAGTTATAGTGATATTATTCACAAATAAAAGGCATTATATTATGTGCAGTCTTGCTCGCCTGCTGATACGTGTTCCTCCCGATCCCAAATACTATTCCAGCATAGTTCAGGACGGAATTTTGTCGAATATCTGATGATATAAGACGACATTTTGTCGAATATCTGATGATCTAAGACTTGTTAGAAATTCTTGATATTTGAAAAAGAAATATTTAATTTGTGTAAATTGGAATTGGTTGATGCAGAAATAGTTCACGACACATAGCGTAGAAAAGATAAATATTTCGGTTGTACTACTACATATCACTGTTTTACTGCAACATACTTTCGCTGCTAATATACGAATATGAATACTTGAATATTATAGATTAAAAATTTGCTTTTATTGCGAAGCCTGCCATATGTTTAAAAAAACGTTATTTACAAAGACATTCCATTGCACATGTCAAACATGAAAGCATTAAACGATTTATTATGTGTTAAACTTTAGCAGCCCTCCTATTTAAAATTCGACACCCGAGCCAGGAACACTCTCTTCCACTATTTCCAGCACGACATTACATTGAATTATCTCACTGTCACTGAGTTAAGTCTCTTCGTTCCTGCCGCCCTCCTCCTCCTTTTCTTGTACCCGTACCTACACAAATAGTTCCGGTATGTGTGTTGAGCGAGCAGTGGTTCCACCCTAGTTCCGTACTCCTTATCACAGTAGTGGCTCCACAGGGTGGGGGTAGAGAAGAGGGAGAACAGTCGCTTGTTTACACGGCACACCTGGTATGTGGCCCGTAACGGCAGATAATGTAATATCTTTAATATGATTTCTGTGGGTAAGTTCCCCACTTCCATGCTGCCAACCGTAATTTTCTGGGTGTAAATGTTTCTGAGAGATGGGAAGGGATTGTGACGGGGAGGGTTTCTGATGTTTGAGAAATCACCCAAAAGTGGAAGGTTTCGTTATCGTACCAGCTGTGTGTTAAGTGTAAACAGTGGGTTTGAGTATGAGTGTCTGATTACAGCTGCTGTAAAAATCGAGTTTCTCCCGGCAAGATTTGGCAATATTAAACACAAAACAATTCAGACGAAACTTGACGATAATAGAACAAGTTGATTTCAACGGTTATTCGAAATTTGATTAAGAAGTCACGATAAAAATACAGCACTTGGTACACAAAAATACATCCATTAGCGTGATTTAATGAGATGTTAATTGCAGTGATTAACTCACTATATGATAATAATTGGCTCGTTACCCAACACATATTATATCCGTGTTAATTGAACTGGGGGAAGAGAGCCGGAGTGTATTTGTGTGTTCAACTACTTCTCCTGCCTCCCAATTAAACCTATAACTGGGTAGTGTGTGCGTAGTGACTAGTGTGTGTGTAGTTGTGTGTAACGGTAGCCGTACAGTGTAATTTATCCTAAATATGGCATTTATATGCGTAAGATATTGCATATTATTTTTAATACACATCCAAGTGGTGAGTGGTTCTTTGTACAATGTACATGTCAGATTGTATCAAATATAGAAACGTTTTCCTCAACTGGTGACTTTTTATTAATGGAAGGAACATGCCCGGAAAACATTATTATAGGCAAGCACATGGTCATGAACTCGTAGGAACATAGCTATAGGTCCTGCGATCAGAAATAATTTTTCAACAATACAAGCCCCCCAGTCCTCCCTCCCTCCCTCCTCCCTCCCCCCTCCCTCCCTCCCTCCCTCCCTCCCTCCCTCCCTCCCTCCCTCCCTCCCTCCCTCCCTCCCTCCCTCCCTCCCTCCCTTCCTCCCTCCCTCCCTCCCTCCCTCCCTCCCTCCCTCCCTTCCTCCATCTCTCCCTCCCTTCCTCCATCTCTCCCTCCCTCCCTCCCTCCCTCCGTCCATCCGTCCCTCCTTCCCTCCCTCCCTCCCTCTCTTCCTTCCTTCCTTCCTTCCTTCCTTCCTTCCTTCCTTCCTTCCTTCCTTCCTTCCTTCCTTCCTTCCTTCCTTCCTTCCTCTCTCTCTCTATCTCTCTCTCTCTCTCTCTCTCTCTCTCTCTCTCTCTCTCTCTCTCTCTCTCTCTCTCTCTTTCCCTTCCTCCCTCCCTCCCTCCCTCCCTCCCTCCCTCCCTCCCTCCCTCCCTCCCTCCCTCCCTCCCTCCCTCCCTCCCTCCCTCCCTCCCTCCCTCCCTCCCTCCCTCCCTCCCTCCCTTCCTCCCTCTCTACTCTCTCATAACACATGACATAACTACATAATGTAGCGCTGTGATACACAGTGTTACGTGTTTTAAACAGTAGCATCGCACAGTACCAGGGTTTTGTTGGTAACCTTAACATTAACGAGTCTCAGGCGCTGTCTGGTGACTCATTGTACATCATAGTTTCTGGTATGCAGGTGTTATGCAAGTATGCCAGGCTGGAATGTGCCAAGGTTTGTGTTTCCCCGATATCCTTTAAACAGGATGTGGCCTTGTGGCGGCCTCTTCTCTTCACCTAGGTATTGTAAGGTCGGGGCCGGGGTCGTAGTGAGGTTCCTAGCACTGATGTGAAATATAGTGAAATATAGTGAAATATATCTAAATATAGTTAGATGTAGTGATTTATAGCGAATAAAATGAAATATATCGATACATAGTGAAATCTAGTGATATCTAGTGATATCTAGTGATATCTAGTGATATCTAGTGATATCTAGTGATATCTAGTGATATTTAGTGATATCTAGTGATATCTAGTGAATTCAAGAGAGCTTGCCCCGTTAACAATGTAATGTTTCAGTGATGCACAAAGACAGCTGTTGAGGACGAAAGATGCGCTGATTGAAATGGAGGCAGAAGCTAACAACACTAACAACGACCAACTTATCGCAAAATACGAAGTTCAGCTCGACACGGTAATCTTTGTAGTGATATTATCTACTTATCATAGTGATATTATCTGCTAATCGTTGCAACATGAGTGTTTTATCTATAGTGTGATTGTTTTCTAAGTAAATCGTTCGCTAGATGAAGCGGGAAAACGATCAAGATAAGGAAATCATCAAGAGAATGAAGACTAAAAATGAGGAGCTGCAGAAAACTATCGTAGCTGCAAAATCCGACAATGGTACACTATCTTTGATTTGTTCCAATGATTCAAAACTAAATTTGATTATTTTTTGCCCAATCTTTAATCGGAGAAATTCGCTGCTGTATACTTTCTGTTTCCGATGTTAAAACGTTATATTCTATTTATTACACACGGTTCAACTTATTTCCAGCACCCCAAAAATAAATCTTACCATTGATAATAAACCTGATGGTACTGACATGATAACAGTGAAACATCTGTGAAGTTTAACGTAGTAGTCTGTAGAAAAGGTACTGATATATCTTGTATCTGTAGATAACGTAGCTGAAGCAATGAAGCAGTTAAAGAGCAAGATAGATGAGCTAGACGCCACCAAGAACAAGCTAACTGATGTTAGTGTGCAGAAGGACAACCTCCAGACCCAGTGGAACGATGTTAATCAGGTAACAGTTGCTAATGGTAGTTAGACGGCGCACGCTCACACTTGTTTTCACATAGATCTAAGATCCAACACTGCCGTCTGAATATAAAAACAAACTCACGATGCATTCTCTTTTGAGACGGAGATCCTGAGCCTAGATCCTGGGAGCAGATCTCAAAATTACCATTCCATTTCTTTAATAAGTCAGTCATAAACAGTAGGAAATAACAGCCGTAACGTAATTGCCGGGTGAATATGTCGGGCTAAAATGTAAGCATGCCACAACACAACAACACAACAATTGAATCTGCATTGTCCGATCTAACATATTTTAATTGATCTTCATTATTCACACTGAGCTCACAAAATCCTCAGCAATGTGCCAAGTTGAAAACAGCTAACCGCGACTTGGAGAAGGAATTACAGACAGTCAAGGCAGCTAGAGCCGCCCTCGAGTCGACGATAAAGAACAACAAGAAAAAGCTTCAGGAGCAGTACAACAACGTCCAGGTTGAAAAGGACAAAAACATCGTACTGGATGGTACGTCTTAGCATGTTTGGAGAACATATTTCAGCACAGTTATATTACATCTGGATATTATATATTATGGGTTGCAATATATTTTAGCTGCAGCACTGTACATGTAAATACTGCTACCCATACCTTACTTTAATTCGGTGCTGGGTATAATATCTCCCTACACACTCTGTATTGTCCTGTGATTCGCACGGCGCTTTAACTACACTCTTTGTTAAAGACGCCACATCCACACTGTTACAATCGGTGGCGGCTCCTCTCTTCAACATTCCAATATAATACCCCCGCTATTTGGAATACAGGTCCAACACCCCCACATGACACACTGTCCTACACTAAATACTGTACATATTATCATTACATCATTCATAAGCGTGTAACGTAATTTGCGTGTAACGTAATTTGCTTCAGTGTGTGCCATTATACAATATATGACATTGGCACCCTGATAAAGGAATATGTCACCCCTAAGTTATCACGGCTATTACATCTCTAATATAGTACACATTTGTGACTATTACAATAATTATGTACTATATTCTACATGAGTTGGCCAGCTCTGCTGTTCTGTTTTTATGCTCTGCTCACACATATTGCCTCCCCTATGTCAAATATCACAACCTGTTTAGCCCATTATACTTTAAATATTTTATGCAATTATACTGGCCGGGCTGTGCACGCACTCAAAAGTATTACGAGATGATTATTGATGACTGGTCTACCAAAAACGTGTTGGAAATGCTGATTGTTTATGATACGTGCGACTTTGCACCGCATAATCATCCGGCACCATATTAGAAATGGACGACAAAGATTCGGCACATTTACGTCCGGTGAAAATTTAATTACATTAGCAATAAACATCTAGTTTCGGACCAACTTATTTCCGGCAAAATTTATATTGGTTTGGAGGTTAACTGGCCCAGTTCTAGAAGATTCACTGTAATTAACGTAACGTTGTAATAAATTTAGAAGAAAGCTGACAGGCAATAATGATTCCTGTTCTGATTATCTTCAAATTTAAAGTATTTTACTTTGCTTTTTTATATCGGTCCCCCAGGAGCTTGTCCAATTCCCTAATGAATATGGCATCTACTCAATCTAAATATTCATATTTTACGTATTTCCACGAAAGGCTAATTATGTGACCATTTATGTAACTATTTGTGTGAAATGTGAATCTAAATTATTTGTCACCAGGTAAAATCAAGGAGTTGGAGGACACGAATGCAGAACTGAAGATAAAAGAGGAGGAGTATGCCAAGAAAATAGTGTCTTTTGAAAGTCATATCATTGAACTGAAGAAGGTTAGTTCTTTGATCCATTAAACCTTTTCATATTGACCAGAATTCGCGTTGAAAACAATGTAATCGATGTTAAAATTACGTGCAATCGTCATGATGTAATCAGTAAAGACTATGATTTATTAACCCATTGACCCATATTTCTTTTTTCAGGCCAAGGCATCAGCTTCGGTGAGTTTTCATGAAATTCATGAGTTAGAAAATCGCACGATATGTTTCATCCTGTTCCGTCCAACAACGATCTGCGTTGTTCGCACTAGTTGGGCCCCCTGGAGCAGAGAAATTGGTTTACAGTAGAGGTCCATAACATAGAAACTTCTTTCGGTACTAGCAGAAAAGGCCTCGTAAGGATACAAAGTAGTTTGGATCTAGCATTTTCACCGGATGGTATCCAACGCGCGTTGTAGAAATAAGAAAATCTTAGGAACGATAATGTTTACTTTCTGAGTGCATGAAGTGAAGTGGTTTTCTTTTCTTGGATGAATTGAAATGTAAGGAATTTTAATAACCGTTACAGAACAAAGATAAATGGAAATTCTGGCGGAGTGACACTGGCGCCGGTGTATGTTTATGTTTTTTGAACTCAGCCTAGCATAGCCAGCACAGAGAAAACTATTTTATCATTCCTTTGACAAGCAGAGAATCTTGAAGTGTAGGAGAATCAGCACATACAGCGCTGAACGTTGATATTCACAGCTCTAAAATCGTGTGCTAAGCCGAGAATTCATCGATTACATCATATGTAATCTCGTTACCGTGCGATAAATGCTCTCACAAAAGAAAAACTTTTTATCATATTTACCATTTTTATTGTTATTGTAATTTATCGTAGACGCCTCTTAGCCCGCTTTGATCACAGGGTGTTCTTGTTAAAATGGCCCTCTAATAATTTACGATCATTCGCCTTCTTGACGTTGGGTTTTATTACCTGAGCAGTTGCAATAATCGTTATCAGTGATTTTAAAATCTAATTATATTTCAGTTAAGCGCAGCCGCAGCTTCCCAAGACAATCAGAACAGTTTGATGAAACAGTTCAGTGACCTGCAAATCGAATATAATGCTACTGATAAGAAATACAGGATGGCACTTGATGAGTTCAACATCCTCAAGAAAAAGGTGAGAAAAATTATCCTTGTTTCATATGCTGAATCTATGTACATTTTAATTGAATATTGTATGAAGTTTTATGTAGACTCAAAGTCTCAAGCGGCCATGTTTTCTACCTTCTGTGTAAATAAATTTCTCTACCCCAAATATTTAACTGTCTGTTCCATTGGGGGTGATGCAACGTCAATTAATGTCAGTATTCCATAAAAACCCCAAACTGACATTGACATTAATTGACATTAATTGACATTAATTGACATTAATTGACATTAATTGACATTAATTGACATTAATTGACATTAATTGACATTAATATGTCTTGAAATTTGAGATTATCATTATTCGATAAATATTCAAGATATTCACGTCTATGTAAGTTAGACCGGTTCAAAAAAACAAAATGTCCTTGAATAATTATGAGTATGTTCTTATCTGTTGATCCTTAGGTTCAAAGACCACCAAACAAATTTCAGCTTCCAACTCTTCCATCTTCGGTCCCCACCGGCCACGCCCATTTTTAAAAATCTAGACACTTATTTTACTTCGGAGTATTCCAACAGCCATATTGTTACACAAGTGCAACCAGCCAATAACAGGAATTGAAGCCGAAGGATTTGTTTTTAGCCAGTGACGGTTAAGGTAGTGTGTACCATACTTTCTTCGCCCGAGACTTTGCTGCAATGTGCAGCTCCTCATTTAACCCTCACACCCGATTTCTCGAGTATTCGGCTGAGTAGACCGAGGGGCTGCATAGACCACTCACGATCATTAGCTGAATGTCAACGACACTCACCCCACGACCAGGCAGGCAGTGGGATTTGAACCCGCAACCTCACGATTGCAAAGCTGGCTAACCAACTGCGCTACCTGGCCGTTAAAAAAAAATAATAATATTTTATTGGTTTCTTATACAGGTAAAATATCTAAAATCGGCTTTTTTAGTATGAAGGAGTAATGTTAGCTGTTTAAGATTCGTTATTCAAATATAAATGTCATGAAGGCATTTCGTTTAATGTGGGTTTTAAGTTCTGATGATGTTGAGAACCACGCCCTTGAATGGCCACGCCCATTTAAGAAAATTAAATTTCGGGAAACCTTATTATTTTAGTTTTATTGTTTAATGATCTGAATTTTTTTCACATTTCACATTTCCATATGTGATAGTAGTGAATAAATTGATGATATAAACGTTCTAAAGTGCTAAAAATATGGTAGAACTACATAATCTCTGGTCGAAAAATATCGTGTCAATTAATGTCAGTATTCCAAAATTTTGCAAAACTGACATTGACATTAATTGACATTAATTGACATTAATTGACATTAATTGACATTAATTGACATTAATTGACGTTGCATTCCCCCCGTTCCATTTCAGGAGGAAGAAACTAGAGAGAAGTCGCAAGAGCGCGAACAAAAGGTGATAGAGCTGGAACAACTGTGCAAACGTAACGAAACAGAGATTAGTCAACTCAAACACCACAACAACGATCAGAATGCTCTCGTTCTAACAAAGGAGGAGGAGATTGCTAAACTGCAGCAGGAGCTCAAGGAAATCAAGGAGTATGTAATTCTAGTGTTGTCATTTTAAAGATAAGATCACTTAACTAAACACCCTTTTACATGTCTTGAACGCTTATAGTCACTATATTATTAAAACTTATTCATTCTTTACCAACAATCTGAGCTGTGGTGAAATTTACACCAGATTTTGTCGGTTTCACTGATTGCTATTCCTAGTGAGAAGATAGATATTGACCACGAGCTGACGCGACTGACCACTGCTTTGGATGAAGAGAAAACGAGGGGTATGACCCTGACCACGGAGCTCGCCTCTAAATCGTCTGAGTGCACCTCGATGAAGGAGGAACGCGATGGGGCTCTTCTGAAGTCTCAAGTTTCCTCTGACAAAATGTAGGTGCAAATTTATCATAACACACGTGGTTTTCATGGATCAGATAGGTTTCTTCTCACTGTAACTTATACAGTGTTATAACTGTAGCCTAAAATACTATACTGTTTCAATCTTCAGAGATTTGTTCGAGAGCCAGGTTCAAGAATTGTTGAAGCAAATCAAGGACAAGGAAAACGAGCTGACATTGATCGAGGAGCAACAATCGACTGTGATAAAAGAAAAGGACGCTAAGATCACGAGCTTACATCAGAATATAGAGGTGCTACAGAATGACGTTTATCTCAGAGATCAACAACAAGTATGTAGCAAATTTACGTTTCTTTCTTCTGTATATCCTGTTTATTGAAAGCTTCTACAAGTTAAATCATCGTATCTCTTATATGTTTCTAACCCAACTCCACTCAGTTTCTTCTGTATAGTTTACTAAGAAATTGTGTTCGAGAGCAGCGAGTATGTGTTTTTTTTGTGAATTTTCATTCGTCAACAAACAATTAATCTTGATGGTGTTCAGGTCGAGGTTAAAGAAGAGGAAGCGAAAAGATCGTCCCAAGAAGTAGCTGCGGATATTGAGAAGATGGCCAAAGAAATGGCAGATTTGAAGAAGAAACTTCAGATGGAGAAGATCATCAAGGACGAAACGATCAAGAAACTTGAGCAGGTTACATTGTTATCTTTCTAGATTCTGGTACTTATAGGTTATTAAATCAGGTCATCATTGAAACTTAAAAGAATCAGCATCACAGCGCTCGTAGTCAATATGACTATGAGCTGATTGCAGAAGTACTGACTTGTTATTATAACTTTTCGTTGTCTCAACTCTCAGGTTATGCAAAAGCGTGTTCCAGAAGTGAAAGACAACTCGAAAATAAAGCTAGAACGCCTGCAGAGGACTAACCGCCAGCTCAAACAGCAAATAGAAAACCATGAGGAAAATGTCAAAACAATCAAGAACAACAACGCTAAAGAGGTTGAGAAGGTTCACAAAGAGCTGGATCAAGCAAACAATAGGAATAACGAGCTTAAAAACGTGCTCACTAGAAAGGAAACTGAGATCTTGGAGCTCCAAAGGAAACTATACGCTATGTTATCTGGGGTGAGTTCTTTACAAGTTATGAGAGTTCGAATGTTAATTGTTAAATATCGAGGAACATGGTTTTCTTTTCGCAGTTGTAGTCTTTGAAAGAGTTAAGAAATAGCCAATAGGGTAACTAGGAAACATATTATGTATCCCGTAATTTAGAAATCTGATTTTCATAAATATATATCAATTTCAGGACAAAGAAGAATCTGGAAAGCCTGAAGATGTGAAAAGGACTGTCCTTGAACCAAATCTTGAAAGCTTCCTTTCAACCCCGATTGGTAAAATATCTTGAATTTCTTGTAATTGTTGATTCAAAATGTTTCATGTGTCTTTCGGCACTGAACGACCAATGTTTCTGCTTTATGTTTTCGGAGTGCCTATGTTAGTAAGAAATAACGCGATTTCTGATTTAAAATTCGCAGGCAAGAATCTGAAGAAAACGAACAACTGGAAACGATCTCTGGCAGTTTGTACTCCGACTAAAATATTCCTGTACGACAGCGAGGCTGACAAAACGAACAAGGCTTTCTCTCTTGCTATAGACATAAACAAGGTAGACTCAGTGCGTCCCATGGAACACGGGGAGTTGTGGCGGATCAGCGCAAAAAACGTCCCTCGCCTTTTCAGGATATCATTCTTCAGCGACGACAGAACGGCTGCCGACCTCGACGTTTCAGTAGTGAGTAAATCATAACTTTTTTCAGGGTAAAACTTGATCTCTTTGTTGTTGGTTTTGACAGTTTCTTCGCAACAAATTTTATAAATGTTCTAACTGCTGTTTCTAGAGATCTTCATTCCTGCAGAGCGGCTCGTCAGGCATAGAGTTTAACGGACACCACTTCATGGCCCTGCCTATCGCAGACCATCAGATGAACTGTGACATGTGCAGCAGGAAGCTCAAGGGCCTCTTTAAGACAGAAGCTTACGAGTGTCAGAGGTGTCAGTACAAGGTACACAAGAATCACGTAGAGCAAGAGGAGCGCAACCTTACGGCATGTCAGAGCGGAGTGCGCGCACTTCTCCTTCTCGCAGATGATCCTAAAACTAAACAATATTGGGTGGAAAGGCTCAACAGATATGTTCCTGTGAGTCTTGTTTTTAAATTAAAATGATATTTTTGTGCTAGCTGAAATGACTGAACCCCAATCAATGAGCGCCGAGCGGCTTGTTTTCTCCGTCTGATCACGTATATGTCTGATTACTCTGATCCCATCGCTGATTGCCAAAACTCTCAGAACGCCGCAGTGGCCACCTCTGTCGACTCTAAAGTCTCGCCCAGGTATGTTCCTATGAAAAGCATTGCACGTGCACTGTGCAAGGAACATGCGCGTTGTTCTGTCAGGTTCGTGCCTACTATCGTGCATGGAGTGGGTTCTCAATGTCGGGCAAATCTTTAAATCTAATTTCCGCGGGTAACAAGCCAAATGCATTATATCACGAAATTTTAAGTTGCAGGGTTGGGCATGCAAATTGATCCGCTAGTTTTGCAAGTTTCGATCACTGCATGGGTTGGGCTGAATCACATCACGCACGATTGAACAGAACAATGCACCTGCTATCCTTTGCACTTTTTTGGGCTAATCCCAGAAACGACTGCTGGAACCGTGGCTAACCTTGAAACCCAAGATATGCAGTCAGTATTAGTAGAGCGAGTGAAAGTTTTAGAAGTGTCAGGACTTGGCGCAGTGAGGTGAGCGCTGCCGAGCCGAGCCTTACCGAGCAGAGCACTGCGCCCAGCTCCGAGTCGTTGTGCGCTATTCTGTAGCTCGGAGAGTTTGGGTAAGGTATGTGTGAGATGTGAGGAAAGCGCTGAGTGCGTCTTCATGCTGAACTTTATGTGCCTTAAAATACATACTGTCTTTCAGATTTGTTATTCAATTGATGTTTCCCTAAATTTTCGCAGTATAGTTCAAATTTGACATCAAATTGTTTTTGAAGACGCACTCTGCTTGATTTCAAGTTGATAATACTGTACAGTATGCTAATCGGATTATAGGTGGGTAGTGTGACTTTAATAACATTTTTCAAGGTCAAAGTTTCATGTAATCGAACATACAAACGCCAAAATGTGCGCTTTCTTCTACTTTGAATTAGCTTATACTGCAATAATGTCTGCGGTATTAGGCTAGAATTCTCTACACTAAGGTGGAATGACATAAGTCACTATATGACGTCACTATGCAGCTATCAGTTATCCCTTCATCCACTTTCAAGTGATTTTATGTTACAACTTAACCGTTTTCCTGCTCGAACCTTGAGCTCCAGGACAAATTGCTGGCATATCAATGGTAGCTGACAAGATCTGATGCCGTTGGTCCTTGGGCACAACGATTGGGGTAAAACGATGGCTAAGTCAAACAAGTCGAAAGATTGCCTGTTTGTATAATCTCATCGAACTAATTTAAATCAATTGACTACGGGTGATAAGGGCATAGCTGATAAAGGAGTAACTGTTAGCGTCCTGGTGGCGGCATCGATCAGTGCACCTTTAAGACCAATAATAGATGGGGTTTTTTCCTGTTTGTATCTTGTTACGTCAATAGGTTACTAGACGGGGTACTGGTCTTACTGACGGTAAAGTAGTCTTCTTAGCCGGCAGTAAGTTCTATACAGGGTTTTTTAAATCCTGTAACATACCCGTCAGTAGAAGATTACGACACGTCAGTAACATTATACAGGAGGTTCTCACATCAAGGATCACATGAAATATTGGTATTTTAAACCGTGTTCTCCGTCCTCTTAATATAATGGTGACGTCATGCTGTTTATAAATGTGTTTGTGTCATTTGTTTAAAAGCAAAGTCCTCCAAAATGTGAATTTTACTGTCTCGGCCTCTGTGATGTATACTATATAGTGTCACATTTCACGTCACATGTGAATTGTAACTTGTAAGGTGTGACATACCAAGTGTAACTTGTAACGTGACCTAATGTTGCTGATCCCTCAGCGGGCTGTAAAGGGCACTACGTTGGTAAAGGTGAGACTATTCTATCAAAGAGGGGCTTGCGTGTGTCAAAAAAAAGATGACTTATTCTCAGCATGTAATAACACGGGACCTCTTTCTGTGACCTTGCTCAGTCCTCGCCGGTATTTTACATTTTTTGGGGAACTACAACCCCTCAAAAGACGTTCTTTGATTTTAATGTAGAGTTCCGGAAAGATACCATATTAAAAATTGAAATCATAACATCAAAAAGTTTATCAATAAATATTTTCGCCTCGGTTTAATACGAGCATCTGAGCAAAGTCACGTGAAAGTTCCCGCTAAATGAATTCTATGTTGATTATTGTAACTATTTACAACAGCGAAGATGCATTGCATGTGTGATCGCGGTGTTAAGCATGTGTGTCTATGTGGGGTGATTATTTAATTTTGCGACATCTACCACAGACTACTGAAAAAGTCTAACCCTGCTGGATAGCATGAGTTAAAGATACTGCTGGGGAGGGGAACCACATCTTTTCTCATTTGTGGCTGTGATCAACCAATCAGCTTCCAGAATTGACAAGTTGAGAATCGCTGTCACGTGTCAAAACTTATTTAGTTCTTCTCCCCAACAGTATCTACAAAACCCACGTCTATGTAGTATGTAGTACCACGACAGTTTGAAAATACATTAACGTATACCAACAACTGGAACAATACCGCCTGCTCCCAAAACCCCTCTATGACTGACAACTGAATATATTTCTTCAGGAAACGGCTAAAAAGCTCGACAGTTGCCACTATGACAAAACCAACTCGGAACCCTTTTGAGGACAAGGTGACCCAGGTGTCTCACTCGGGCTCCCCTGACATAGAATCCGTGACTGATACACAAGAATTATCAAACATGTCCAGCACTCGCTTTACCTTCTTCCCCAAACGTAAATTCAGTAGTTTAAAGGTTCGAAAACGAAACAAAAGCAATCCCAAACTTACTAAAAAGTGCCCAAGTGACGAAAACATCAAGTGTTCCTTGCATGACATACGTACAGCGGACAATCGGACAGAAACACTGACAGACAGCTCTGCTCTTCGACCCAATTCGAAATGTTGTTCCTCACGAAAGAACTCCCTGTTATCGTGTGCCACGTGTGGCAACAGTCCAGAAACAAGTCCTGACACCTCGACAGTACAGGATGTAGGATCTAGGTGCAGGAGGTTGGGATCAGATTGTCCCCCTGATCCTCTTCTCCCCAGACTCCCCCCACCTAGAATAGTTATAGTCCCGGAGTCCATTAGGAAATTGTCTGACTATAAGTTCCCAAAACGATGACACTGAATATACTTGAAACTTTCGGGCTGGCCCCGATAAAATAACTTGAGAAATATTGCATGACAGTTGACTCGTAGGACGTGCAGACGATCGTCCTGAAAACTTGACAGACAAATCACTTTCTTTGAAAAAGGTATCACTGGCTGGACAGACATATATTGCGACATGTATCTAAGAATGCCTTTTTAATGACCCTCACGTGACATCATCGCAGAACGTTACCGCGGAATAACTCCAGCGGTGAGCACAAGACCGGTATATTCAGGCGACACAGTGAGCGTCCTGCTGGTAAAAATCGAATTAAGAGCGGGTACTTGAGGAATGCACTGACCCAAGACCGGGACCCTCTGTCCGCCGCCACCCTGGACACTACGAACGGGGACCCTGGCAGCTAGCGATCTTCCCTACGCGCCCCGAGAGGGCCTTACTCTGCTTCTAGTTGACTGCTGTTTCTGTGGGCTGGCTCTGGTCTGAAGAAAAAGGAAGCCGCGCGGTGTCAAAACGTCCCTGTCAAATTCTGAGTGTCACCAGATACCACGATACTTTCGTTACCTTATCGTTTGGGTTTTATTTAGATTGTATAATGCTAAAATTCTCGGCAAGCTGATATCACTAATGTCACTCAACTTAACTGGACCCAATGGTGCTGACGTTATATTCTGCTTGATATGTTTTAAGTATTTATTTCTTTGATCATTACTTCACTAGACTCGATTAGCTTTTACTAAACAGTTGATGGATATTATTTAACCGCACGGTCCCTGATCCTGTCATTTCCTCTGTGATGTCCACGTGTGGTTGGTCGTGTTTTTAAGAAGGGTTATCGGACTGTTTTATTGCCTGATTGTTATATTAGGCGAGTTTTTTAGGGATTGTGTATAATATTATTACCAGTCAAGTTTATACCAACAGTTTTCGTTAAATATCATATTGCATTGTGGTTACACACTCTGACGGCATTATATAATGAAATATGTAGTATTAACCATAATTTGGCTTAAAGTTCAGTAACCATGTGACAAATTTTTTTGGACTGTACCAAAAATTGTATATAAATCTATCTATTTATTAATGCTTGTCATTTGTAAAAACGCTGTAAAGAACGGAGCACAAGCGTGACATATAGAGAGATATGTAAAATGAGAACTTTTTTCATGTTCACAAGATGATTTATCGCCAATTTGCTGATCTTTTATTAACTTAATGAAAAAGGAGAACGTAATTTCACCATACTCTAGAGCAAAGAGACGATTCTGGGTGTTTTAATACATTATGACAATTTGTAGTGGGATATTTGATTTTTAACATTCTTCCCTGATGTTGATACTTTGGTTACCAAAAACCATAAAATAGCCGATGGATCTAGTGGTAACTTTTGTATTTTTCAACGTAAATTGACTTTTTGTACCGAGTTGTTATGATGTAAATTTCTATCATTTTTATAAAATTAAGCAGATTTCTTTGTCGAAATTCACAATTTGATTGTCTCTAACAACTAATTCCAAACTTAAAGTTAGTGACCATCTTGATCTACTAATACGGGGGGGGGGGGGGGGGAAATTGTCCAAAAAGTGATTATGTAATATGTGAACGACCCCTTAAG
Organism: Bolinopsis microptera; assembly: GCF_026151205.1. NCBI lineage: Eukaryota > Metazoa > Ctenophora > Tentaculata > Lobata > Bolinopsidae > Bolinopsis > Bolinopsis microptera. The sequence continues at coordinate 6,757,429 of NC_087072.1, read as the reverse complement.
ACGTCCGCCAAAAAAAGCACGATGAACTACTGCATGAGCATGCAATGCACAATGGTGATTGAACCGCGCATCGAAAAAGTCTAACTGCTAACTCTATCGCAACCACCACAGATCAGCGTGACACCGTTAGATTGCACCTATCTGGGCCGGGAAGAACTTCTATCGCGTCGTGACCCCATTGTCATTTCACCAGTGGCAGTATCGGGGCAAAAGCCACGATACAGCTGCGCGGTGGGCCTACAACCAACAACGTGAGGCTATGAAGAACAAAGTCTATCGAACATTCTATTATATCATGATCTTGGTACGGCAATCCCGGCCCTGTGCGCGGCGCTCTTTTCGAGCTTCCTGAACAGAAAGCGATCAGGCCGGGAGAAGCCAGCAATAGACTAGCAAGCTAAGTAAGTTTTATTTTTCATAAGTTGTAGACCTGCCACACACGAGTACGTGGCTACAATTAGTTAAACGACAATGGGGGTCACGACGTGATACAAAGTTCTATAACCTAATTTGATAGCCCCTTAACTTAAAGCCCCTTTACTTAGAGCGCGAGGCTCAGCTACCCGAATCAGTCTATTGTATGAGTATTGCTGAAAGCACAGTGTAAGGCCTACACAGACCGCCTCTAACTAGCCAATCCCTGTTTACATGCCGTGTAGCAGGGGACTAGAAAGAGCTAAACTAGTAAGCGCATTGTCAGCCTTAATTGACGATTGCAGATTGCTATATCCAGAGCCCTTGCGCTTGCAGTAGCGCGCGCCCGAAGTGGCGCGAAAGCACATGGTTAGGTGAAATTGACGATGTCAATTCGCCACAGCTAGCTAGGCGAGACACAGTAGTGTATTTTGCCGATCTAGCGATCGTTGCGAGAAGCATAAATGAGTGCGCGGCACAGTAACAGTAACGTGCATCGCGCTACAACATACATGATGTCAGCCTGTCATTCAGCCGCAAGCTATAACATGAACACGATCACGAATTTTGAAGCATACACAGCACAGCACAAATATTGACATACGTTGCATGCCACTTTTCGCGCGCGCCGCCGAAGGCGGAAAATATTATTTCTGATATTGGGATACGAAACATGTATCAACACAAATATTATATTATATTTTAACTTTTTCCTCAAGCCCAATGGGACACCCAAAGGGGCAGTCTAGAGGAAACAAACAATGTCCGCAACCGAAAGACAATGTCAGAAGAGCAAACTCATGACTAGACGTGGACAGATTCAGTACAATGGTAAAATAGTTGCACTTGCAGCGAGAATACTACTTGATAGTGGAGCAAACACATTTTTCATCAGTGCTGAATTGTGTCCGGAACTAGAAGATAAAATTAAAGATGGGGGCTTTAATAATGGGATTGGTGTTGACGGATGTTACTCGTCTAAATTTCTTCGAAGTAGCGCGCGCCGTTTTCTTCTCGATGGCAAGTGCTACGAAGTAGCGCGCGCCGGGTCAGATCATTAACAATGGTCAAGATTGGTGGTAAGCAGAAAACAGGGGACCCAGTGCAGTGTGATGTGATGTTTCACTCGGGATGGACCTAGACTCACTGGATGAAACCTACATTCTTACCCGCCCAGCCGGACTTGGTTATCCTTGGTACGGACTTTATGCAGAAGTTTGGGAAGACCGGATTTGATTGGGAAAAGGGTCGCGTTAAGCTGGGCGAACAGTGGGTATACTGCCTACTCAGCGAGGACAAACAACCTACATAAAACATCAACCCGGGGCTTTCTAATGAAGAAGTAGGTAATCTTAAAAATGTGGTAGATGAAATCAAAACTGTTTTTGCATCTAACCCCAAAGCCCCTCGCGAATACAAGTGTCCTCAGCACTATATTGTAAGCGAAACTAATAGAGTTAGCTTTGATAAACCCAGGAGAGTCCCTGAAAAATGAATGGGACACATTAACCGCCAAATTGACGAAATGTTGGAGAATGGGATCATTGAACCGTCTGTATCGCCATACATAACAACAGCAATGTAATCATAGTTGATAAAAAGGATGGGGATAAACGCTTCGTAATTGATTATCGTTCATTAAATAAGGGCACTATTAAAGACTCGTATCCTTTACCAAACATAGACGAGCTTATAGACAAATGCCAAGGCGCAAAATACTTTACGCAACCTGACCTTGCAGCTGGTTACTGGTGTGTGCCTATCGCTGAAGAAGATAGACATAAAACAGCATTTAGCGTGCCGCGCAGTAAATACCAATGTTTAAGAATGGCATTTGGACTCAAAAACTCAGGTCCTACTTTTCAGAGGAATATGGATGCTATTGTGAAGAGCGCTAAGAAGAACATGACTAAGGAGCAGACTCAAGATGGTTCTGGATTGGACGATTACTCTGACAACCTGATACTAGACAGCGTAGATTTTGAAAAATCGCGAAAAGTCTTATTTTGGGCCTTATAAAAGTGCGCAGCTTTAAGGGGGCAGGGGGGGTCTTCATGGAAATTTTCTCAAAATCGACTTTTTAGTTGTTTCTGATAGATGGGAGTGATATCTATCAGATGCTTTTAATCCGATAGAAAAATATTGCTCCTAGCAGAAATTATCGCCGGTAGAAGGTCAGCGCTTGTGTGTAATTGTATTGCGCGAGCGATTTTTGATCGCGTGCCCTGAAAATCGAGTCTAAAAATCTATCTCCTCCTACATTTTTTGAGCAATCACCCTCAAACTTTCAGGATATGTTTTAGGGATCATTTAGAAGAGATTGTCCAGGCAAAATTTTGAGATAGGCCTTTAAACATTTTTTATTCGATTTTAAAAATCTTGGACCTCGAAAAATCGTCAAAAAACCAGGTCCAAGATTTTCAAAATCGAATAAAAAATGTTTAAAGGCCTATCTCAAAATTTATCTCTTCTAAATGATCCCTAGAACATATCCTGAAAGTTTGAGGGTGATTGCTCAAAAAATGTAGGAGGAGATAGATTTTTAGACTCGATTTTCAGGGCACGTGATCAAAAATCGCTCGCGCAATACAATTACACACAAGCGCTGACCTTCTACCGGCGATAATTTCTGCTAGGAGCAATATTTTTCTATCGGATTAAAAGCATCTGATAGATATCACTCCCATCTATCAGAAACAACTAAAAAGTCGATTTTGAGAAAATTTCCATGAAGACCCCCCCCTGCCCCCTTAACTTTGCAGATTCTTGTTCTCTGATTGGCTGAATCGTATCACGTGGTACGTGGTTCAATTGCATTCTTGGAATAATTGAAGCGTGCAAATGCAATGAACTAACGAGCGCGCGCGGAGTTCAACAAGCTGTGAAGACGCAAACACCTGTAGTAATATCGCCAGCCAGTAAGGTCTGCTGGGTATACATACGGTATCTAAAATTAAGCGTATAGCGAGCATATTTAACAATTTTTAAACAATAATGTATTGCGAGCAGCTGTAACTTAAATATCGCATAAAAATCATATAATTATAACACAAAACTAAAATTTTATTGGAATAGAGGTTAAACTAAGATAAAATTAATATCAGCCCCTTCGCCACTCTCAGCAGTCAACCAGGGCTCATAAAAGCTTAACAGCGCCTGAGTCCGTTCACCAACTGTGCTAATGTGAGTGGCGGTGTGGTAAAACCCATTTTAACAGCGTGAATATTTATCAAATATAAGCGCGCTAGCTGCTAGCATACTTGTATCATTTAATTTTTAATCAAATTTATTCGGATATATATTTATTGATTACGTATGTATTGAATTGGTGATAAATAATAAAATTGTCTTTTCTCAAAAAATTGTCTTTTCTCTATTCTCCAGGAATCTGGAAGATCATGTGAGTATGCTTAAGATCGTCATGAATGAATTGAGGAAAATGAACATGTCACTCAGAGTTGACAAATGCCAATTTGGCTACACTAAGATTGACTTCTTGGGATTTGTTATTGACGGAATTAGTGTCGGTCCTTCTGAAGCTAATATAGATAAAGTCAAGCAGTTCCCTAAACCTAAAAACAAGAAAGAAATCCAACGATTTCTGGGGTTAGCTAATTTCAACAGAAGATTCATCAAGAATTATTCCACACTAGCTAAACCATTAACCTCCCTTGTTTAAGAGAAAGTGCAATTCGAGTGGGGTGCGACTCAAGAGGAAGCTTTCACTGTGTTAAAGGACAAGCTCGGCAATGTGAACAACCTCTACCTTCCAAAGTGGAAGGAACCGTTTCACATACAGACTGATGCCTCGGGCATTGCGGTGGGAGGTATGCTCTAACGGCCAGGTAGCGTAGTTGGTTGATCATCGGATTTGTAATCGTAAGATTGCGAGTTCGAATCCCACTGCCTGCCTAGTCGTGGGGTGAGCGTCGTTGACGCTCTGCTAAGGATCCCGAGTGGTCTATGTAGCCCCACGGTTCACTCAGCCGAATGCTCGAGAAATCGGGTGTGAGGGTTAAATGAGGAGCTGTGCTTGATCAACACAGCGAAGCCTCGGGCGAAGAAAGTGTGGCATAGTGCCTTAACCGTTGCTGGCCTTAGGAACGATCCTTTGGCTTCTTGTAAAGCTCTTCCTTGAAAGTGCTGGTTTACATTGTAATGCAGGTAATGCCGAAGTAAAATAACAAAGGTGGTCGACTCATTCGATGGCCTTGTTGCGTCGCAACGAATCCTCATAAGATAAGATAAGATAAGGTGGATAAAATTTGTCAAATCTGCCCCATCTCGTTCCATTCCCAGACACTTACCAAGGCGGATACAAGATGGGACGCTACTATAGAGAACTTTGGGCTATTATCAGCTGCCTAAGGAAATGGAGAGTGTATTGTTGTGAAGGAAAAGTAACATTCCATACAGACCACGAGCCACTGAAAAATATCCGCAACCGAAAAGACCCCCGGAACAAGATATATATATGGGTAAACTAGACCTGCATAAGCCAGGGGAACGGCCCATAGCAGGGTAACCAGGATGGCCCGGTACCCAAAAACCTGATTAACTAGCAAAGATAAAAAATAACAATAGGTAATAAATAGATACCAATACTATACCGATATAAGATGCATAGTTCAGAAAGATCAAACCGGGATGTTCCTTCTGTTAGTCTTTTGTAAGAGTCCATGGCTGTCGTAATCTTGTCTTTATTTCTTTTCTTCTCCGTGTTGTATTAGTGTTGCTGTAACGAGGAGTTAAAGAAATGTCTAGTATGGTATACTATGGTCATTGGTCCTGGGAGGTATCATGTTAAAGATATAGAGGGCTGGGGAGGTCACTGAATCATGTGATTGAGAAATAAAAGGAAACTGTGTAAGTAACGTGGTTGTCCCTTCCACAATCAAGAAAGAAGAGGGGAGGGAGAGAGAGAGACACGCATTGGGTCAAGCTAGAAGTGCCGGCTGTCCTGTGGTCTAATGAGCCCTTAGAACTGGCTGGCTAGCAGGACCTGTTGCAAGTCTGGGAACAATCTGGGGAGGGGAGGGTGATTGTGGTAGAGGGACAATTACGATTACTAAGGCTAATATAAAAGAGACTAAGGTGGTTCTTAGAAGTCTAGATACTTGGTAGCTCTAGCGATCCCCACAGTGTTACTGATAGAGAAGGTGTGATGGAAGGTATCCTCTCTGATGGTATAGTTACCAACATAGATTTTCCTGTGTAAGGAGAATGCTGGACAGCTTGTGAGATAGTGTGCTGTAGTTTCATTGTCTTCATCACACTTTTTGCATGCTGTTGGGTTCGTTGCCAGTCTTGTTTTGGAAATATCTGAGATGACTGCATCCTGTGAATAGATGTGTAAGAATTCTACTCTTGTCTCTATTTTGTCGTCTAACGTCAAGGTGTCTGTCAAAGAAACTAATAATGTTGGATTGGTGGGAAACAGTGGAGGATCTGAAGAGTAATATACGATTAAAAGTGTGGTCGGAAAAAGTTACTGTCTAGTTGGTCTTGGGGAGGTGAATGCAGAGGTGGAGTAAAGCCAGCAACTCTGCCTGGAAGATGATTGTGGTGTATGGTGGTAATGATCTGAAAAAGTCGATGAGTTAAGATAGAGGACGAACCCCGCTCCTGCAAGAGTGTTCTTCACCGAGCTGTCAGTGTACCCAACTAGTGTGTCAGATTTATGGAGGAGTGGGATCTGAACTAGGGCTTCCGAGCGTTCGAGTATATAATCCGTTTTGAATGATTGTGACAGGTTGGGTGAGGCTGGTGTTACATGTCTAAAAGTGTTGAATATCTAAAAGAAGAAAAAGAGGTGGAAGTATCTTCTTGAGATGGTCGGAGAGAAGGATAGAGTGAGATGTGAGCTTTCCGTCTCTAAGTCCGTTTTAGGCGGACGAAGTGATGTTAAGCCTGAGGAAAGTTATGAGAGAAATGGAGTGAATCCTGAGGTCAAGAGGGGGAGTTGGGTGAGGACCTCTAAGTAACATGTCGGTGAGGGGGAGATGGTTCCTGTGATAAGAAGTAGAGCTGTTCTTTGTACTGATCCATGTGAGAGGGTTGGGATAATGATTTGATTAAAAGACAAGATAATGAGATGGTTAAATGAACTCGAGGCTGTATGAAGTTAGATACATCCCTGGAGAATTGAATGGAGTAGCTGACAGTCTGAGCAGAATTGTGGTAAAGACTGACATTAAAACGGAAAGAAGCGATGCAGAAGCAGAAAGTCACATTTATGCTGAGTTGAGTAAAGGTGGAGAGAATGACAGCTCATTGAAAAATGCCCAAGACAACGATGCCTGGATTAAGTGGACTACATCTAGAATACAGAACAACAAGGTTATCTCTAGAGGACCTTATAAAAACACTAAATATCTAAGTGTTGACAGCTCAGGGCTGTTGTATAAGAGAAGACGTATTGTAGTGCCACCAAGCCTTCAAGATAAAACAATTCATGAGTACCACTGCAAAAGCCACCCCAGGCCAGAGATAACCGCAACCCAAATCAGGGCTAGGTTTTGGTGGAGAAGTTTATCTAAACAGGTAGATGCTTTCACCAAAGACTGTAGAACCTGTATTCAAGCCAAGAGTAGACTAAAATGATTATCACTGATATCCCTAAACCCCACGAGATGATTTCCTTTGATATAGGCTCAATGCCTAAATCGCCCAAAGGTAATTGTTGTTTCATACTGTGTGTCGACTTATGTACCAAAATGATAATCAATCGCTCTATTGATAATCTGATCCAGTCACTTCACTCGTGGGCTCCAGCTGCAAAAATTAAGATCATAAACATTTTACCAAGAGAAAGTTTTGCTAGAAATAAAGTGATAAATGACATCAATATCTTTTTATCTAAGATTCCTTCCAAATACTCGTTTGTTAGCTTTATACCCACAGAGATGAATCGATTTTTGTTTAGTGATAGATCTGGATTTAGGAAATCATCTTGTTTTAGTAGATTTGGGGAAGACAATGTGCATCTAAACAGCGATGGTATCTTTAAACTAGCAAAGCACATCAAGTACCATGCCCACCATTGAAATCGACATGACTTTTCCACCTGAATATTTATTTTGATTTCAAGTTTAAAACTTTTCTATTGAAAATATTTACAGGCGGATAATTTTCACCTGAATTTAGTTTAATCAGACACAACGACTAACACGTTTTGTGAAATGACAAATATTCACAACTCAGCTGACAAATTTCATAACCTTTGCATTGGTCACTGTAACATTCAAGGTGGTCTCCTAAATTTAGCTAAAAGTAATGAACTTACTCAACTCATTCGAGATCATAAGCTAGACATACTTTCCCTAAATGAGATGAATCTTAATGATACTATTGACACAGACACCAAAAATATTCCTTCCTCCTTCAACATTATGCGATGCGACAGGCCAAACAGTTCTAGGGGTGGTTGTGGCTTAATGATAAACAAAAAACTAGCTTACACAGAATTAGTTATGGATAGTAAGCTTGATAACATTGAAGCATTATGGGTGAAGCTTAAGAATAGCAAGATCAATGTTTGCTGCTTCTATCCCTCTGGAAATTATTGCAGTGTTGATAACTTTATTGAGTACATTCATTTTTGCATGAAAAAATTGAACGGGAAAAAGGTTATCTGGATTGGGGATATAAACATTGACCAGAATAATATCTCATCCACCCAGTACAAAAAATTAGATATGACCTTGAGATGTTACAATCTAGTTCAAACCATTCAAGGGATAACTAGAGTTGCTAAACGTGGAGACAATTTTACCCAGACTACTATTGATGTAATATTCACTAACTGTTATGCAGATTTTGTTCAATCTTCTGTTCTTGATGAACGTATTGGGGATCATCAAGCTATTATGTGTGAGATAGATTGTAAAGTACCTATAGCTCCTAAATTTGAAAAGGTTGAAATTAGAAATCATTGTAAACGTAATGTTAAACAATTCTTAGACTATCTAGATACCTGTTCTGATTACAGTCTACTATTGGAAAGTACAGATGTTGAAGCTATCACTGCTGGCCTTTGTCATCATATTGAACAGGCATATGCAACCTTCTTCCCTTGCAAGACCATAGAAAGGCATGAAAAGTTCATACATAAACCTTCTACTGAACTTTTAAATGCCATTAATCATACACATTTTCTTCTAAAGAAATTCCGTAAAAAGAAGGATAAGAGAGACGATGGAAATTGCAATAAATGTGGTATATCAACCCTGGCGCGTGGGGACACGTTTTTGCTAGTAGTTGGCTACGTTATTTTACGGGTATCGAATCTCGCGACTTCAACGAAGTCCTGGGGACAAGTTTTCAATAATCGATAATATTTTCAGCCCCTATCGTTCTAAACATCGTTAGGGCTTTCCCAGAAACTAACTCTCATCATCCTAGGATAATCGTGTGTCGCACAGCACTTGTTTCAGTAACGATAGTAGTCGCCTTAACGACAGAATGACGTGTACGTTTCGGTCACCTGTGAAAAAAGTAAGTGAGATATCAAAAATCTGAGAAAAACCCGTTGGATAAAAGCCTTTTAGGTAGGTGCTAGTCAAGATTTCATCTCTTTAGGCCTTAAGATGGCTTCTAACACCTCGTCAAAACTTTTTAAAAGTAAAATTCGCCCGCGACTTACAAAAAGCAACATAAACGTGTCCCCAAAAATTTTTGGGGACACGTTGAGTCGAGCGCTTGAGGAGCGCGCTTGTTTCCAGCTAGCCAAGTAGCTACAAACTTATATTATACTAACCACGGAAACTGAAATTGTGGATATTTCGGTTCTCGTTGTGATAGGACTAGTTTGGTCATACATAACAATGGCACACAGTTAATTACTGTGAGATAATAAAAGTAAACTACATTTTATAACTGTAAATGTAATATAACGAGTAAAATGTAGTTATTACAAAGTGTATTGTACTTATCATGAAGGTAGCCGAGACATAGAGGCGGTGTTTTGATTACCTTGGAAGGAATTCAATGTATCGGTGAGTATGTGTGTGATAAAAAACACATTCTTAAAAACTCTAGTTAACTGGGGAACGACATACAGCCGGCGTGAGTGTATGCTGTGAAACGGAGCGCTGTCATTGGCTGCGAGCTGTCATTGGTTGCAGCGACCAATCAGGATCCAGCTGGCTGGCTTCCAGAATAACACCACGCCACGCTGCGGGCTTTTCAGTTACATCTGTTTCTATTTTAAGAATCTTTACTTTTGATCTTGTCGCCATGGTTAGGTGTTTTATCTGTAACGAGGAGTTTTCGACAAAAGCATGGGTAGATAAACATCTCAGGTTAGTCTATTGTCTTGCAGCGCACGCTTGCCTGATTGTTATTGAGACTTAAATTAATCAAAGTTAACAGAACAGTTGTAAAGCTTAAGATTGTAACCATGTTATAAGATAAATTAGATACCAGTTGTTATTTATACAGTTATTATAATTACAGAATCTTAAGTTGTGACATTCGCTGGATTAATTTATTTCCGGCTCAAATAATCGTATAATGATTAATATTTGCTATGCTTTACAGGTCCATCCATCCTGGAGAAAAATCAATTAAGTGCCAGGATTGTTCATCGCTGTTTCTTACCTATGATAGCTTGAATGAAGTAAGTGTTTCCTTGACCAGTTTCAGTATAAATCGTCCAATTTATGTTTTTATAAAATTGTATTCGAATTATGACTATATTCATGACTACAAAGAGCAATTAACTGGAAAATGATTGCACGTGCAAAATCGTTGGCTTGATAATTGATTGAAGTTGTCACAGCGACTGTGGAAATAATGGTAAAGAGCCAAATCTGATTAACAAATAAACCTAATTGCACGTGGAAAATCATTAGCATGTTTGCAGTCGTCATAGCAACTACCACTCGCAGTTGCCCACTGAAACTAATTTAAGGAATTTAACAGTTCAAACTTAGTTCAAACTTAGTTCAAACTTCTTATTTACCTACTTGTACTTGAAAAGGTCTCCTCCTAGTCGTTGGATCGAGTGGCCTGCACCACATAGTAACTCTTTTCTCCTGTGTATTAGACCTCTCCAGTGAACCCTGTCTGTTGCTTGTTGTTCTGCATCTTCTATCGTGATGTTATCGACACCTGTGAAGATTGCTGTATCCTCCCGGACACATGACAACCAGTTTTTCCGAGGTCTACCTCTTGACCTTTTACCATGCTTTGGGATCCAGTGCAGAAGATAGTTGGGTATTCTTTCTTCTGACATATTCATCACATGGCCAAACCATTGGAGCCTAGCTGCTCGTACGAAAGTATTAACAGGGGCGATGTTAGCCAGCTTAAGTACGTCAGCATTAGATACATGATAAAACCATTTGATTTTCAGGATTCTTCTCAGACATCTATGATTTTCAAACTTCAAAGTGGTTAAATTGCCTTGATTACTCAACATTATTGACGAAGAATCTCCAATAATGTAGGAGTGTAGTGCAATGAAGTTTTATGAGTAAAACTTCTTAAGCGGGAAATTTTCATGCTCTGTGATAGGCTCTTAAAATAATTCTTAATTTTTATTAGTTATATATTACATAACAGCGATTGAAATAGGTTCACCCGACTATTGACATGTTTAATTCTTTGCTTGGTAGAATAATTTTCGAAAATCATAGAATGCCACATTATTTCAGCACAATTGCTACGTCACCACGGAAACGAAGAGTTCCATTGTGAGATTTGTCACAAGGGGTATCCGACGAAAAAGGCACGGAATCGACATGTGCTTAGATTTCACCCGAAACGGACTATTGCCTGCCCGTTTTGCAACTACAAATCTAAGCGAGGTCTGTGCCTACTTTTAGGAGCATTACCAATTATCATCTTTGACCAATATTATGGAATTAAATCATTTCCCTCCGTCAGTGTTTTTTATAATCACCAATCCACAGCTGACCATCTGAAAAGGCACGTGGAGAAACAGCACGAGCAGGCCATCCAGGTAAATACTTGATCGATCAAAAGACAAAAAAGGATGCACAGTTTTTTTTCAACTGTTCCTTCGCTCCTTTATAAAATTATTTTCTCATGTCAATAATTTAACCGGCTCAACAGGTCCGTTAAATATTATTATAAACTTCCTAGATTCGTGAGCAGATGAATTATAAAATTAGATAAGCATCAATTTGTAATTTCATTCATTTATCAGCATCTTTCAGTTCAAAAATCGTAAAACTTTGCAGGTAGCTGAGCCAACTGAATGAAGGAAGTTATCCGACCTGAACTTTACCTACTACTATGCTGCGTCTACTACACTAGACAACACATGACATAACACCAACTAAGCCTCCTAAGCGATGAGGTAAGATTTTCTAACTATATGAGCGACGAGCGTGCCCTGCAACTATATTAGTTTTTAGCTTTTAGTAACTAATTTTGTGTTATTTTATTATTCAAATTTAAACAGCTCAATAACCCAATAATTTTGCGTGTGTGATTGTAGATAGGAGTTTTTGTGTGTGAGTATGTTTGAGTGCATACATGAATGTGTTAGTGAGTGAGTTTCAGTGGACGTTTTTTGATAATTTTACTACCTTGATCATAAGTTGCTTCTTATAAATTGTAAAATATGCTCTTGGACTGTTTACGAACCATTAACTTGTATTAAAATGACTGGTTCTATAATTCCAGAGATCGATTTTACCGGATACCACAAAGCAACTCACACAAAAACAAGTTTATCAAACAGTGGTCAGGCTACCTTGAATGGAACATTGATTCTTTGCTCCTTCATAAATATTTTAAACACACTTGTCCACAAATTTTTGTTAAAGTCATTTTTGTATACAATATACCACTTGAACTATATCCTAGGACAATTTCTCGATATCCTGAAGTATAATTAATTTATCCTGTCCATTTTTATTTATAAAATATTTTAGGTTCCAGGTGACAGAACGGACGACTAACCTCCTGCTCCCACCCAGTACTCAGTGCTATCACAGGGACTAAGCACCCTTCAGACTCTGCAGGTCCTGAAAAGTACATCAAATGTCGCTAGGTTGGTGAAGTAACATTACAATAACCTATTATAAAACAGGTCAACTTCTTTTGAATACCTTCATTAATTAATGCAGGTAAAGACTACAGACACTATGAATCATTGTAAACTAAGAATGTCTAACTGTCTTATTAAATTAATGTTAATCAATTGATATTTGAATTTCTTAAACGACCAGGAACCTATACCGTCCTACAGCTACCTCCACAATTTACTCCGAAGTGACAGTTGGAGACGACCAGTGTGAGAAGCTAAAGCCATCAGTATGGGACTCATCGAAACCATCCGGAAGAGCTAAAGAAGTCAGACCTTACGATCGGCATGCTGGTCCCCGGGGTTACAAGGGTGTTAGGGACGTGGGGAAATATAAAGTTGATGAGTGCAGATTCTCAAAACTTTAGCTAAAAATTTAACAATGTGGAGGGGATTATTCTTTTAATGTTGTGTATTGTATAAGACTCTATGTATACAACTGCTGGTATACAACTGGTATACAACTGCTGACGGTAATCAAGAAACAATGTTTCCGTGTTTTATAAAAATTTCGTCGGAGAGTTTATAATTAATTACAAGATCGTGATCATTTGTTCACTTCTGTCACACAGAGAAAACAAACAGCGCTCTTATTTCACAGTATACACTCACGGCTCACGCAGGGTGTATTATGTCATATGTGGTCCCCCAGTTAACTAGAGTTTTTAAGAAAGTGTTGTTTACCACATACATATTACATATTTACCGATACATTGAATTCCTTCCAAGGAAATCAAAACACCGCCTTTATGTCTCGGCTACCTTCATGATAAGTACAATACACTTTGTAATAACTACATTTTACTCGTTATATTACAGTTAATTATATAATGTAGTTTATTTTTATTATCTCACAGTAATTAACTGTGTGCCATTGTTATGTATGACCAAACTAGTCCTACCACAACGAGAACCGAAATATCCACAATTTCAGTTTCCGTGGTTAGTATAATATAAGTTTGTAGCTACTTGGCTAGCTGGAAACAAGCGCGCTCCTCAAGCGCTCGACTCAACGTGTCCCCAAAAATTTTTGGGGACACGTTTATGTTGCTTTTTGTAAGTCGCGGGCGAATTTTACTTTTAAAAAGTTTTGACGAGGTGTTAGAAGCCATCTTAAGGTCTAAAGAGATGAAATCTTGACTAGCACCTACCTAAAAGGCTTTTATCCAACGGGTTTTTCTCAGATTTTTGATATCTCACTTACTTTTTTCACAGGTGACCGAAACGTACACGTCATTCTGTCGTTAAGGCGACTACTATCGTTACTGAAACAAGTGCTGTGCGACACACGATTATCCTAGGATGATGAGAGTTAGTTTCTGGGAAAGCCCTAACGATGTTTAGAACGATAGGGGCTGAAAATATTATCGATTATTGAAAACTTGTCCCCAGGACTTCGTTGAAGTCGCGAGATTCGATACCCGTAAAATAACGTAGCCAACTACTAGCAAAAACGTGTCCCCACGCGCCAGGGTTGTATATGTAGCAAATGTATAAAGTGTATAAAGTGCCTGGGATTGCTACAAGATTCAGAGAAATATTAGAAATAAATTAGCTAAAACCTGCAAAAAGGCTAATGTAATCGATGATCTACAAATTAAAAGTGCCAAGAATGATCTTAAAGGGGTATGGAAAACTATCAAACTGGCATCAAATATGACCCCTGGTACAACTAATGGTCAAACTATCAATGAGAATGATCCTGAGCTATTTAACTTTCATTTTGCAAATGTTGGATCAAGATTACAAAATCAGGCCCCCAATATTGAAAGAGTTAGTTTTACTGATTTTTTACCTCCTAGAACTTCTAACATCTCATTTGATAGATTCCAAGAAATAAATGAAACTGATATCCTAATGTATGTCGAAACACTCAAGAATGACAAGGCCTCATATGACGATGTGCCTCTATTTTTACTTAAGCAAGCTGTACCACACATAGTTGAGCCACTGACCCATATTGTCAATTTGAGCCTTAATACAGGTGTTGTACCAACCCTTTGTAAAAAAGCTAGAGTAACTCCCATCCATAAGGCAGGAATGAAAGATGATCCTAATAATTACAGGCCAATATCCATCCTTCCACTTGTAGGAAAACTTATAGAATACTTTGTCGGCAAGCAACTCACTGATTACATGGAAGAGAACAAACTTTTCATCCGGCATCAATATGGCTTTCGGAAAAATCACTCCACAACTTATTTGATGTACGATCTGATGGACGAAATATATATGAGTAAATCTAAGTCTTATAAACCAGGAATCATCTTTCTTGATCTTAAGAAGGCCTTTGACACAGTGAATCATGAAATATTGCTTCAAAAATTGGCATATTATGGAATTGGTGGCATTGCTTTAACCTGGTTTAAGAACTTCTTATCTTGTAGATATCAATGCACTAGGATCAATGGCAAACTAAGTTCATTTTTAGAAGTTCTGAGTGGTGTACCACTAGGAAGCATCATTGGGCCTATATTATTTAGTATCTTCATAAATGACATCATTTATGCCTGTAACCTATCTAAGCCCTTTCTATTTGCAGATGATGGTGCACTATTCTTTGATCAAACCTGCAGAAGCACATTTATAAACATGAAAATAGAACTTATGACAATCTTTAAATGGCTCAGTGTAAATAAATTATCACTCAATGAAACGAAGACTGAATTCCTATTGTTTGATTCTGTTGATCAACATGATGAATTAACCATTGAATGTAATGAGGTAACTTTCACAATCAAGGAGTGCAAAGAGACAAAATATCTTGGCCTCATTCTAGATAGTAAATTAAACTTCAAAAGCCATGTAGATTATATTATTAAGAAGGTCATGAAGAGAATTGGTGCCATGTATAGAAGTAAAGCACTGCTACCCATTAAATATAGGAAAATGTTTGCCAATGCACTCATGTTGCCACAATTCGATTATTTAGACACGATCTATTGTAGAGCTGGCAAGACAAAACTTGCTGAACTTGACACTCTGTACAAAAAGGTAGCCAAAATAGCTCTCAACGTTCCACAAACAGAGAGCAGCCTTAATGTTTATAGAGACATGAAATGGTTACCACTCCATCTTAGACGACAACTCCATCTGTCAAATTATATGTTTAGAATCATCCATGACAATTGTCCTACAAACTTTATGAACAAATTTAGTTACATATCAGGAGGTAGTAGGAGCGGCGAAAGCTGCAACCTATATGTTAATAGATCAACATCACATAAAAACTTTCAATACTTGGGGGCAAAATGTTGGAATAATGTTCCAACAGATCTACGAAATCTGCCCGATGTTAAAAGCTTAAGTGATTCGTATAAGAAACAGCTACTCTCATCTATAACAACAGACCCTAATTATACCGTCGACAATTCATATGACAAATTTAACACTGCAATCATAGTCGACGATAACTAAGTATCTTCTAATTCTTTTAAATCTGAGGCATATATAATTGATGTATCGAAAGGATTTTCCCTTTTTTTACCACCTTACCATTTTGATTGATTTTGCACATGACTGACATGTTTTAACTGGAGGAAGGGTTCGCACAGTGGTAGTTATATAAACCACTTTTAATTTATTGACCTATTATACCTAGTGGTAGTTTTATAGACCACATTTAATTTATTTACTTATTATACTTAGTATTTATTTTTGGTGACTGTATCACCCAGTTTTAACATTTGATAATTGTACAGTTTATTGACGACACATTGACTGAATGTTATTTTATATTCTAATTTATATTCTAGATATTTTATTTATTTTTCAACAGACGACAACTTCCTGTTTTTTCTTCTATATTAGTTACTCATATCTCTTTTACAGACTTTTTTACAAGGACATTGACAGATGATACTCACATTAGGCATTCATTATTGCATCTAAATTATTTCACTTGCATTAGGTTTAGAAATTTATTCTCTGGTTAACAGATTTCAAATGTTTAATTAATTTGTAGTATGACAGTAAGGTATATAAGAAGTTATTTAATTTTGCTTGGGCTATTATATTGACTATTGAGGTTTAATGATGATATGGAATTTGAATTCTATATAAATTTACACTATGTGGTTGGGGCATTTTGCATAGTAAATATGGTTACTACTCCTATATATCATATTATTTGATTGGTATTCGATTTCTGATTATTTCTCTAGGAATATGATTATTATATCTCAATTTGGCTTTAGGTAGGGTGCCCCGCTAAAAGAACTGGATTCTTCCAGGAAGCATCCCGTGCACAGACCTTGGTCTACATATATATTAAATTATTAACCATTCATTCTGTATGTGCACGAAAATTTATTTCAATCAATCAATAAACGCTACGGCTTTGCCCAATCAGGCATCTAAGGTCCTCAAAGAAGCATTTTGGGAGAAACTTATTGCCTATTATGGAGTTCCTAAGATTCTAGTCTCTGACCAAGGCCCTAATGTAGACAAATCAGCCATCAAAGAACTGTGTGATGAGCTTGGTATCGAGAAGCGCCACTCAAGCCCATACCACCCACAGGGGAATGGATCGGCTGAAAGATCAATTCAAACCGTTAAAGACAGACTGCGTGCTATGATAATAGCCAGGCAGACACCTGTGACAGATTGGGATACCCTTCTTCCAGAAGCTGTGTTAGAAATGAACAGTCAAATGAACAAGTCGCTTAAGGCGTCACCATTCTCGTGTACTTTTGGTAAAGATGCTAGACTAGCAGTTGCTAATTTCTTCCAACTACCAAGTATTACCAATGAGCTCAGTCAAGAAGAGATCTTAGCAGCAGCTAATCACAATCGTGACATGGCCAAGAAAGCATACAAGATTCAACATGACAAGAATGCCTCAAAGGAGAGCAAGGAGTGGAAGCAAGGAGACCGAGTGCTAATAAAGCGTACACATGGTAAACATAATAAGATCTCGCCTAAATGGGTTGATGGACCATTCCACATTGTTAGGAAACTCAGCCATGTCAACTGGGAAATCACAGATTCTAAGGGTAAACATAGAATTTATCACAGTAACCTGATGATGGACGCAGGCACCAGAAAAGAACCTGTTGCAAGCAGAACATCAACAGATACTGAAGAGGTGGAATCAACAAACACACCAAGACTCCATGAGATCATCATGCCATCGTTACCCACTACCAGTACTACAAAGGCTCCTGATCCTACACTACTGATATCTACTACACCTACATCACCAGTGGAAAACCTTTTGGATCAGACACTAATAGACACCCTTGATATGCGGAGATTTAGGGAACATGTTCTGTCAGAAAGCCCTGAAGCAATAGAGGATTGCCTAAGGGATCCTGAGGATACCATTAATGAGACGGAGATCGCTACTGAGGAGAGTACCGAAACTACGGAAGAGGTCGCTACTGCAGAGGTTATACCTACTTCATCTAATGCTACACGCTCAGGCAGAGTCTCTAAAGCTGTAATAGGTAATAGACCCATTGACCAGATTGAATAGACTTTTGAATTTATAAACACTTTTTATTATGACTGTAATCAATAGTGTTTAATGTTATTAGTTGATACCTTGATAGTTTTCTAAACCTGTTTGTACCGCCAGATTTATATGGTTTTTAGGAGTTATTGAATTATTTATGATTGTTCTTGACCTATTTTGATATGGTGTTTAATGTTTATTGAACACGTTTTCGAGAATGTATGAGAACACTTTTGATTTTGAGAGATTTATCAACATATTTTAAAATTATTTTATTTTTTCGATATCTTTGGGGTATTTGAAATTGACTCAAACAAACTGATGCTATTTATTAATTCTTTTAATTTATTGAACATTGTTAACCTTATACGATTTTAACTGGGTTTGAAATTTTTATATAGAATTGGGTTTTTTTAACTTTTGAAGAGAGGGTGTGATGTCAGCCTATTTTATATACTGTTATCTAGCGACATCCCCTTTAGGTTATTCCATGTAATACAGTTCATTGTAAGTTGTTCTTCATTCATTACCTGGTTTCATTGAATAGTGCACTTACAAGAACCTCACACTGCTTAATCAGGTGACTAACAGTTTGCAATTATAACTTAAGCTCATTTGTGAAAAAATTTAGGTCACACCAACTGAGTGTGTCATACTTTAACTGCATGTCTAGTAGGGTGCTTTTCGGTGTGTTCTTAAATCCATTTACAGTATAATGAAATCAAAACTTCAGCATGGAAACAAGCAATACAGTAAACAGAATTTTGAAGGCAGGAGAGGAAATGCGAGATAAGTATTGCACTAAAAGAGAAAGGACTCTGATGTTTCCCCTAGCTCCGTGTTCCAAAAATATTGACAAATTTCCAGAAACAATCGAGACCATGACTTCGAAAGAACAAAAAGAATTCATTAAGCAAAGACAATATGAAGGTGAAGTTAAGGTTTACAAAGTTTTGGAGAACCAGAATAATGGCTTGATGGTTTTCCACGGGTTCAGCTATACCCACAAACAATATAACCTTTTTGTGAGAGGTCATTCAGACAAGTGCAAGAAGAAAGATCAAGAGGAGGAAGGCGAATGCGATTTCCTTGTTCTACAAGATTCATTTATAGCTGTTTTGGAGGTTAAAGTACCTATTTGGGAAATATCAAAGGACCCAAATAAAACTTTTGAACGGAACTACAAGGACTCTAAAAAGCAACGAAAAAGAACAAAAGATCTTATTTACGAAATATGCAAGAGAATGAAAGTGAAAGCTCCAAAAGTTTTAGATTTTACTGTGTTCAGCAATGGTGACAAAAGTATAATCAGCAAATTTCCATTTTACGAAAAGCTACTACCCGAAGAAAAAGAATGCATTTTGTTCATGAAAGACCTTGAAGAGCTGAATTCAAATTTGTCTCAACGTTTACAGGCGTGTCAAGAAAATTCAGTTCACGAAAGGTTGATGTTGATTTTGTTGGGGCTGTGGTACTATGACGATATAAACGACAGAATAAATTTGAAGAATGTCGACTTGTCTGAGACTATCAAGGATTTGGATTGTCTATTAAGGATATCAAAAATCTCAAGAGTCAATATAAATCAACAGCCTGCATCCTCTTTTGTTGTAAAGGCACCCATTACTTTGCAAAAATTGGATATCAAATTCATAACAAAAAGCCAAAAGTCGGTGCTGACGAATGAGAAAAAGAAGCTTTGGATTAATGGCCCGGCGGGGTCCGGAAAAACATTGCTTATAATGGGGAAAGTAGTGGAGTTATTGAAGAATTCTGAGAAAAAAGTGGTTGTCGTGGTCCTCAACGAAACTGTAGCAAAATATTACCAGCAACATTTAGAAAATGCAAATGTAAGCTCCGTCTTGTATGAAAACGTCAATGAAGCACTTCTCGAGATAGAAACACAATCCAGAGTATTTATTGTACACTACAAAGGAGATTTTGTGAAAGGCAAACTGAAAGTAGATGAATCTTACAGACTCGAATCAATCACGGCTATATTGAAGACAGATTATCATGTCTTTTTGGACGATTTCCATGGTTTAACAGCTGGAATGGGCTACAACTCGACCAATGATCTCTACAGTATCGTATTTACTGAGCTCAACTCTATTTCAAAGAGACTGTTTTGGGTGACCTACGATATCCTCCAGGATGGATTTTTAACTCAAAGTCTACGGACTAGTTTCAGGATGAGAGAAGTCATGAATAATGTTAAAAATAAAGACTGCTTTCAGTGTCTACCAAATGTATTAAGGAACAGTCGTCAGATAGCCGAACTGTTGTCATCTATAAGGATGCTGAGAGTGAAAAATGAAAAACAAATACTTTCAGAATATCAAGATGAACGTGGTAGTGCTAGTATTCATGCGGATCACATACCGACTGATGAAGAATTCAAAACTTTTTTTAGTTACATGTCACTTGAGCAAGAAATTGGACATTTTATCCATGGCCCAAAACCAGTGCTATACCATCTAGGATCCCATTGGTCAAATACAACCGTGATAACTGCGAAAGCACGCAAAATTTTGGCTGCAGAATTATCGAAACTTGGTTCAGGCAATATAGCTATAGTGATTGATCGCAACATAACCGTAGAGCGAAGATTTGAAGTGGTTACAAGTCAGGCTTCAGAGGGAATCTCGATAAGTAGTATCTTCCCGAATTGCATCCGACCAGAACATCCAGATGACGCAATAAATTGGAAGGAAGAGTGTGAAAAGGTACTCGGTTGTTTAGATTCGTTTTCAGCAAACAAAATCAATGTTTCTGTTCACAATTTTGATGAAACATTCTCTGCTGAGTGGCCAGCAGTTATAGGCATTGTGGAAATTTCGAGGAGGATGTTCTGTTCACAGAATTGGTTAACTTCCTCACCTGGACATGTGATGTCCAATTCAGATGACATGATGGATCAACTGTTGTCAAAACTTTACATAACAGTGTCAAGAGCTCGGGCATACTGCTCCGTGATATTTATAACGCGAGATTTTGACATCTATCTTGACTGGAAAAGACATGCTAACGGTTTAAAAAAACATTATCCAGAAGACAAATTTGTTTCAGACTCAGTAAATAGGACTAAAAATGATGAAATGATTTCATTTTCGAATCTGTATAACACTTTGGAAGACCACATGACTGTGGAGGGGCATTATAATTGCAGGTCTGAAGTTGATAAAAAAATGCACTCTGTTTAATTTTTGGAAGCATTGCATTATCTATAATGAAATTTCCTGGTCATTGACCAGTGTTAACCATGCTCTTAATACTTAATATTTTACAGTAGCATTGTATTTATCGGTAGTTCGTTGTTTTGTGTTAGATTGCTAATCATACATCTTACTATATAATGGACACGTTCATATCAATTTGATGATATTGGTAAACAATAAAAAATAATGTATTTTTAATGTATATATTCAGCGTACGGCTTTTCGTTTTTGATTTTACAAATGACAAAGCAACTTTTAATGATTATTAATGGAATTATCGGATATTTATAATTCAATATGTATTGATTCTTCTGTGGAAAATAAAAATTGTATTTTACTTACTATTCGACGATAGTGGCTTAATTTTGACATCTATTACCCTAGCATGTTCATAAGTTCTGAACATTAGCCACATGACCCATACTCCCATATGCATAGTTTGCTGAGTTAACTCAGAAAGAAAATGTATTGTTGTTATACAGTATAATGTTAAAAATGTCACCAATAGATCCAACGATTTTTCATTATAAGGCAGTATTTTGCAGCTAGGTAGGTTTTTAAACCTTTTTTATTACTACTTTCGGGCATCGGCTATTCCTTGAACCTTATTCTTTTCTTCTTTTCGAACAAGATTATATTACTACCTATACAGTTTACACTGTACCATCTTATTTCACATGATGAAGTTTGTTGCATAAAGAATCTTACGAGAGATTTTAACCATAGAATTGCTCATTGTGTTTTTTTTAATCCCCAGGTATGTCTGGGATGAAAATTTGATTTATGATGATGAGATGGCTGCCAGGAATATGACATGATTAGCATTCGGTTACCCGCTGTTTTGTCTCCTTTCAGACAATTACACTATGTTTCACCACCAAAGGTTTGTGGAGTGGTATGAGTTAAGCTTAATAATTATATAATCAATTCCTTCATATTATATCATTCTGTACAACTGTTTTCACAAACGGGAACATTCGCAATTTATTATCTGTACTAGTGAATATTCTTTGCAATTGAATGACTCTTCTGATGCCATTTCAGATACCAGGAAATGCCTTTATAACAGACTCGATCTTACCAAGACTAATTTCTGCTGTTTACCAACAAAGAGGTGTCAGCCCCACCATTCCAAATAATGATTTATATCAGTTTGGTTTGCAGTACAGAAAACTCAACAAACTTGCTACTGATTGCGAAATGTATCCACCAAAACTTCAAAGGTGCAGTCTGATGTTACAATTTACCATATCAGTATTTAAAATACAGTTCCTTAATTTAAACACAATATAAAGTAAAAACATCATGAACTTACCACTACTATTTAGCTGAAGCAGTATTATGGTGATACAAGATTATTTCTTTTCTTCTATATTTTTCCCTATCATTATATTAAACTATATTCTTTCCAGACTAGATGGATGGGGTGGCCGAATAGACAGAGTTATTACATGTGATTCTTGGAAAGAACTACACAACATTGCCAGTACTGAAGGTCTTGTTGCTATTGGACACGATCTAAGCAGTGATCATGTGAGTTTTGCTGGATTTGTAACATTTTAAATTTCCAGTGTGAAACTTGAGCTGTAATTCTGCAACCGATAGTACCACTATAATATATGTCAAAGCAGATAGCTGATAGGTGCATGATCACGCTCACTTATCACTGATTTATAATATGGTTCCTGAATCCTGCTTCACCATTTATCATCACACATCTTCTCAGGAGCTAAGAGAGGTGTGGCAGAGTATCAAGCTAATTTTGTTCAGTTCGGTTAGTGGTATGGTATCTTGTCCCCTTGCTATGACTGATGGTGCAGCGTCCACTCTCTCAAAGCTTCTTAAATTTCACCAGAACTGTGCTCCTGGTGATTTTTTCTTTGTTTCAAATCCTAAACTTGTCGTGCAATCAGATTGAAATGAGACTCTGCCTCTTGTATTTGATTTGGTGCTAAATTATATTTGTTGAATTGAAATTAACTTTTCACAATTCACATGTACTGTTTGTTTAAGGTGAATGCTCGGTGTGCAGCGCTGAGTGGATTTCGACAGTGTCTCAGACCATATCAAATCTAACCTCAACTAATCCTGAAAACTTCTGGACCTCAGGTTTTTTCTTATAAAGTGAGATACTCAGCAAATAATTTGCAAATTGTTTAACAAAATGTTCAGCATTATTGATCTCTTAGCATGAAATTGTTTTACTCTTCAAAAAACATTCCCATCAGATTATCTGTGGCTAGAAGTGAGAGATTTCCCATCTCTTAACAATCAATTTAAGAATAGGTAAGAATTCAAATTCCTAACCCACAAACAATTCACTCCAGGACAGTGGATGACAGAGAGAGCTGGAGGTTCGGACGTGACCCGCTCCACACAAACAGTTGCACTGAGAGACGAGCACGGTGTACTCAGACTCTACGGCAACAAATTCTACACTTCCGCCATTGATTGCCAGGTTGCTCTGGTTCTGGCAAGATACGATGAGAACTTGTCGCTGTTCCTTGTTCATTTACCACAAGGTTTGTGTTAACTTTGTGCTCTTGTTCTTTCGGTGGTTCATAGTGGCTGTTTTTTTCGGGATCTAATTTAAGTCAGAACCTTTTACTGCATGTCCTAATTTCATGATTATAATCAAATTAATTGCTCATTATTGGTAATAAGCATTAAGCAACATTCCGTATATTTCCAGAATATGACGGTACGATACAGATAGAGAAGTTAAAGGAAAAGTTAGGTACACGACAACTTCCAACAGCGGAGTTAACACTAAACGGTGTGCCAGCTTTACTTCTTGCCGAGAGAGGCATAGCAAACATTGTACCTATGCTTCAAGTAAATGGCCGACATTTAGTTTTTAAAAAGGAAAAACTTCAACTGGCCGAATTTAAAATTTAACGTGCAATTTCAAATTACCGAAAAAGCCTTGGAAAATTGAGTAACTCTCCAGGCCATGTGAAACTTTCTTTTACCTCTTAAATAATCAAAATTGCAACATGTTTCAGGTGACACGTCTGTACAACGCACTCTCTGCTATCTCCTACCTACGTCACGTGACCACACTAGCACACAGCTATGCGGAGTCCCGCTCAGCATTTGGGCACACCATAAACAAACTGCCCCTTCACAAGACATTACTTGCCAAGCTTGAGACCTTTTCTCGAGCTTTAATCCTTCAGAGTGTGGACTTAGCCCTGATTCTGAACGCAAAGGTTGGTTATCCCTGATTTTCTATCCAGTTATTAATCTAAGTAAACTATAGGTAAAAATATAATATTAATCATAAGCTAAAATGTACTAATCTTTGTATTCTAAATGGGGAAAAAGAAGAAACATTGTCAGTCAGTCGAGAAAATTGTCAGTCAGGCTATATGGCAGCTTTGTAGATGTTGTGACTATGCTAGTAGTGGTCCCAGGCTTGCGACTGGAATTGCGGTGTTAAATCGATTTAATGGTACCAACGATCCACCTCCCACTTGTTGTTTGGTACTTAGCATTAATAGTGTTAGCTGTAGCCATTTATAGCAAGAATCTTAAAACTAAAGGGGATGACAAGGAAAAGAGGAAGGAAAAAGAATAACGGGACAAACAATTAATTAAAGTATTTATAGGAGCATTAGATATTGTAATTACAAGCTTCAATAATAAATCACTGACTAAAACTTCTAATTAAAATGACACTTGGTACGCTCGCCCATTTTCACTGGTCAGTCTGAACTTCGGTTTAGCACGTTGTACACTTATTCACCTAAGTTTCAGAATTTGTTCAGTTTAGCAGAGTTAGTACCCGTGTTTCAATAAATCAAAAGATATCAGGGGAGTTCTTTAATAATGTTACGGTCATCTAGAATACCGAACTTCCTGAAAACGTTATCATATTTCCTCAGACAACGTTTAATGCCTTTAATCAGTCTATCACGGCTATATCCTCTATCAATTAGAATTTTGAATATTTTGTGAAGATGGGAGGTAAAGATATCCAATCTAGTGCAAACATTACCATATCTAAGAACTTGACTTGAAAAAACGTTGTAGCCAACCTCGGTTGGGATGTTACTGTGAGGAAATGTAAGGGATACAACATGAAAATTAAAATCATCAGTTTTGTTATACACTGATATTTCTAGTCCTTCTGTGGAAATATTAATATTTAAATCAAGGTAGTTAATGATTTTATTATTGGAACCAGCTCGCTCCATCTCCAATGAATTAGGATAAATATCTTTAATCAATTTATGAAAGTAAAGGTAGTTAATAATAGATAAATCGTCAACATATCGTTTATTATTGGATAATATCTTTGCTAATCCCATTTTCTTTTCCTGAAGTAAACGTTTCATATAATTAAATTCCTTTTTGCCAACAGTGAGATCAGCTATAGGGGAACTTGAATTTCCACCCATAGGAATACCCTTGGTTTGTATGAATACAATCCCACCGAAGACGACATAAGTGTTATAAATAATAAATTTAACAGCCTCTTTTAGGTCATCTTGACTAAAGCAGGCATGACAATCATAGGTTTTATTGGAAAAGAAACATGTATTACTGTCTCTTTTAGAAATACAAATATATCTATTACGGTCTGAAAATATTAAATCAACAACTTCATTAATCATATTCTCTACTTCAATCAAGTCTAATCTGGTATAAAGAGTAGTAAAATCATATACTTGTATATTATAAACATCGCTATTTTTGATAGCTTCAAGGAATTCACTTGAGGAATCTATGCTCCAAAACATGTTTATACCGCTGTTGTTGTAGATTGCCTCGCAGTATTTCTTGAAGTATTTCCTCAAAAGTTTCAGACAACAGTTAACTTGGACGTTAAGTTGTTTCGTAACGCAAAAACGGGCACCTGCAATGAACCTCGCCTTGTAAGGGTTCTTATGAAGCTTAGGGTTCCAGAAGATGCGTGCTAGTCGCAAGTTTTTATCTTCAACTTGTACATTAAATCTCTCCTTTAGACTCTCAGATATTTTATTGACATAATGAGTCTCGTCTTCGCTACAGGGTTTATATGTATCATTACCTATACATTCTAGAGTATTAGGATCAAAACCCATTTCATTGGCAAGAGTTTTTACATAAAACTTTTTACAAATAAATGAAAAATTACCAGAAGCTTTGTCGATACTACAAATAATGTATTTACTTTTCGGCAATTTAAGACTTCTTTTAACATCATCTTTTTCCAGTGTGTTTTCTTTTATTTCAAATGTTTCAGGAAAGTTTTTCTTGTAATATTCAATACGATTGGAAACTATTGATAACACTTTTTCCTTCCAATCGCTGAACTTTACTTCTTTTTGACAGTACTTTCTACTTTTTGATTTTATAAATTTATCGACAGCTTCGGTAACTGACATATATATCTCATCTGGAGATTTAAATGTGGGAATTCTGTATTTACAACCGTAGGAAAGTACTTCCCTAAGTTCAACATTATCAACAATATCTAAATTACCAGTAACTACATGTCCATGAGGAGGATAATTGAAAGGGGAGGAGTGACAATCGCATGGACTACCTAAAATAGATTTAATATCAGAAATAGAAAGTTTCTTTAAGAATGAAGCATAGTTACAAATAGAAAGACTTATAGGATCATTATACTCATAATAAATCTGTAATGGTGTAAAAGACTGAATCAAAATGGGAAGCAAATCAATGACTGAAGTGTCAGAGAAAATAGATTTTAGGTTAAGATTATCAATGAATTTGCAATTAAATGGAACAATTATAAATTCTCTATTACTGGATTCAGATTTGTTCTGATGGTATTTGGGGGAAAATGTTGAACAGAAAGAGGAACATACGTTGTAAATCAATCCTGAATTATATTGACTCAAAGAGTAGAGAGTGTCTAAATCTGATAAGCTATAACATTTTAATGTTTTGTATATGGAATGTTCTGAAGAGATGTTATCTTTCAGCCTGTTAATATCAGACTCTATGGTATCCAGAGACTTCTTAGGCTGAACTTTCTTCTTTCCATTCCCTCTGCCACGTTTGTATCGAGCAATCTGTCCACTAAAATAATTCATAACCCGATATTGGGAGATGTTGCCCGTTCCTTTCTTCTTGTCATTAAGACCAAGAGGGAATGCTGTCCCAAGCTTCTCTATCCAGTAATCCTCCAGGAGAAGTAAATCATTTTTGACATCAGTGGACATGTCAGAATCAACATAATCTACAATCTGTATGGAAGCATCTGAGAAGACGTGACCAGGAATATTAAAATGTTCATATAAAAATGTGGATGATTTGGCTTTGACACAATTTCTGTGGCCATTGACTCTTTTATGAAGTGGTTGAGTTGTTTCTCCAACATATTGTTTTTTACAGGTAGAACAGGTAATAACATAAATAACATTATTAGTTTTACAATTAAATATAAAATTTGTATGTCCAAAGATAAAATCATTATTAAAAGTACTGCTCCTAAATGTATTAACAGGATTAAAACTGTTGCAAGTGAGACAACCTCTACCATTGCAACATCTAAAAGTGCTAGAAAAGACATTACTAGTAACTATAGGGGTTACCCATTTATTCAAGGATTTTGAGAAAAATTTACCATTACGTTTAAGTCAAGAAGGTAACATCATCCCTTTCGGCGTTTCCGCCTAGACCCAACGACTCGAGATAGGCCAAGGACAACGGGTCGGACATCAACCTATTGTCATGGGGCTGCCATGATTGGGCGGGCGTTAGATGTCATGAACCTAAATAGTTCTCCCACCGACGCAGTGTAGCCTGGCGAGATTCTTCGCGACCATAAAAATCTCTTAGAACCGGATCTTGCACTGCCGCTGTTTCTCGTACCGTAGCATGGCGGACAGCTCACGCCAGAAAATGAAATAAACAGGTAAATACAGGATAAATCAGGAGATGTATGTACAACAACAAGACTTCAAGGAGGGCGCCCAAGAAAACAAAGATCAACCAAATCTCGGAACCAATGGCCGGGAGAGATATAAATGTAATTATAGAGCAATATCAAGAAAAGCACTAGTTTTCTGATTCGGAGAACTCGGTAAAATATAATTGGACGACATTCCTCTACTATAGTAGACACAAGACATTCCTATACTATAGTAGACACAAGACATTCCTCTACTATAGTAGACACAAGACATTCCTATACTATAGTAGACCCAAGACATCCCTCTACTATAGTAGACACAAGACATCCCTCTACTATAATAAATATCATAATTTTCCTCATCCAGGAGGAAACACCCTCACTATCAAGCAGTGTGGGTAGAGTTCTATCAGCAGTTGTAAAGATACACACAGCACAGGTAGCTGTTACCACGCTGAGGGAAGGGCTCGAGTCTTTTGGGGGAGCTGGATACATGGAGGTTAGTAATTAGTTGTTAGTAGTTGTTACTTAGTGTTGTAATGGTGTAGTAATGCTAATTATTGTAGTCAGGAAATACTTATTATGACGAATGCAAATGTTGAAACAGTATCTTAGTTTTTCTTATTTTAAACTAAGATACATCTTAATTCCTTACATAACATGTCCAATCCTCCCAGGATACAGGGCTACCAGGTTTATTCCGGGATGCGTGCGTACTACCCGTCTGGGAAGGGACATCTGACGTCTTATCCGCGGAGACAATACGAGCACTGTCCAGGGGCTCGTCACAGACTGATGTGTTCCGCTATATCCGCGAGTTGGCTATGGGTTGGTGCGTGTTAGGTGGTCATCAGTATTCAGGCGATCTTGAACCCTGCCAGCCATTAGAGGTCAGTTTATTGCGTATACATCTAGTACTGCAGCAATACTGACGCATTTTAACTTTCCAAAGATACTTCGCGTTTAACTTTAAAATCCCTGATATTAGGAATGAGCGACATTGCATGATGAGCTTTATTCTATAGTTACCCTTATTGAATATATTACCCAAATTACAGTCTGACCATGATTTTGTCTGAAGGTTCCTCTGACTGAACTAGGTCAGTATCTCACACAACTAGAGGCAGCATTAGAAGACTGTCAATACACAGGTCGGACTGTAGCACTGGGTATTGGGGCAGCACACGCTGCTGCCACTCTCATTAGCTTCGCTAGATACACTCAGCAGTCTTCTGATGTGGTAAGAAGTACTTTTTAATCAGACTTACAAATAAAGAAATAATAGTATTGTCAATTTTGTTTGACTTGTTTTAAGATTAATACAACACTTGTAAAAACGAATTAGGTTAGGATAATTATAATTGATTTAGTTTTTTCAGGCTGCAGCGAGATTATGGTGTAAAATGGGACTTGTATCGTTGAACAACCTTGATTCTGCTGATATAGAAGATGTTCTATCTTCAACTAACTGATGATTACAATTGTATATGGACACGTTCATTTGAGTTTGAGGATATTGGTAAACAAAAATAATAGCGTTTTTGACGATAGTGGCTTAATTTTGACATCTATTAACCTAGCACGTTCAGAAGTTCTGAACATTAGCCACGTAACCCATACTCCCATATGCACCGCTCAGAAAGAAAATCTATTGTTGTTAGGCACTATAATGTTTCAAATGTCACATTTTGTGTGACTTAGTTAACTGCAGTTGTCTAATTATCATTCCTTGGTCTGAAATATAGTAAATTAGGTCAATCTAACAATTATGATACAACATTGGTTAATGGGCACGGATCGAACGGTTACAAGGCAATATTTGGGTAACTTTGTCACACTCATGATACCATACCTCTATTCTACTGTGAGGTGTCCTAAAAACCCTTTCAACTCATTATTTGATGGTTGCTCTACCAATCATAGCCCTAAAATATGTTGTTTTGAATAGTTAGCTAATACAGGCACTCGGTTATTGGGAAATGAGGTTAATTCTGTCACAATATATGGAATTTAAAATTTTGGGCGAATTATTTATATCTGATTTTGGTTTGAAAGGCGGGAAAGTTTTATATGATGACAATGTAGTTGATGCAAGTTAAGATCAGTTGATGTTAACATTGTCACAAAAAATTATGCGAAATCGTAAATAGATTAAAAACAATGATTATAGAATGAAATAGTCTCTTATAATAACTCTTATAATAACTCTTATAATAACTCTTATAATAACTCTTATAATAACTCTTATAATAACTGATGTGACAAAATAAACATGTCTTGCCCCTATTTTGAAGATCTTTATTCTATACCTCTATTAGAATATTGTCCAGAACATCAGAGCTTAAGTTTAACAATTTTAGGTTAAATTTGTCAAAGTCACTAAAAATGTGACAAAATTAACTTTTCATGCCCCAACAATTTCAAGATAGTGTGTAAAAATTAGCATAGGCTGCTTTATTACCTATATAAATCAATCCAAACTACAAAAAAATATATGTTAATGTGATGACGATTACCTAACTCTTATAATAACTGATGTGACAAAGTAAACATGTCTTGCCCCTATTTTGAAGATCTATAACTCTATTAGAATTCAACATTCTTTCAGAAACGATTGGAAGAATATTTTCCAGAACATAAGAACTCAATTTTAAAAATTTAGATTTATTTGTCAAAGACATTGAAAATGTGACAAAATTAACTTTCCCTGCCCCAACAGTATCAAGATAGTGTGTTAAAATTGGCATAGGATTTATTACAGGTATATTAAAGTATTAATCGATCCAAACTACGAAAAATATCTTTTAATCTGATGACGATTACCTAACTCTTATAATAACTGATGTGACAAAGTAAACATGTCTTGCCCCTATTTTGAAGAACTATACCTCTATTAGAATACTATGTAACTTTATCATCAAAAAAATTTCGATAAACTAGTTATTTTGCCAGCAAGGAGCTAACAGAGTTATAATAATTTTTTGTGACGAAATTACCCTATTTTTGACCATGTTGCGGTAGTTTAATTGTGACACTGTTAACATATTACCACCTGATAATGATTTATGTGACTGGTGCATGGTACTAGCAGTGTTGTTTGATCCATAGTACGTATAATATAAGGGGTTTAAGCTGGTATATCATTATTTGTTCAATTTCACACATGTTCAGATATCATCAAGATTATGTGACAAAGTAAGCTTGGTTGTGCCTTCTGTGTTTTAATCCCTTACGACTATATGATATAATAACAATTCCCTGCACTTCCAGGCCATCAAATAAACTTACACTACTCAGCATTGCTTATCAGGGTGCCCTAAACATTCATCACATATTTTCTTTAATGTGTGACAGAGTAAACCTGAATGCACCATCTAACGAAAAAAGTCGTCAAATATGTAGGTAATGGTCATATGTACCCATCCAATCAACTGGACACTCAAAAATTTGGTCAAAAACGACAGCAAGGTGTCCATATTTACTACGTCACATGTTTATAGTGTGACAATGTAACCATTTCCGTGCCGGCCGTATTTAAGCGATATCTTATCACCTGATTAAGATATCGTTATGTGACAAAGTTAGCCTGAAGGATGAGACGATTATCCTAACCATCAAGGGTTTAAGTAATTTCATAGTGTGACAAAGTCAACTACACTGTGCCTTTTAATAGGGTCACTTATATTTACCAATATCCTCAAACTCAAATGAACGTGTCCATATCGCTTGTTAACCATGTTCTTATCGTACTTTCGAACTCTTTAATACATGTTTCTTTGATCATTGGGGGTTGTAAATGTTTTGTTTGGTGATCACTTTTTAAAGATTTTTTGTTTCATTTATTCAGTTTTATGATTAGTTTAATTACAGAAAACTATAATTCCGTTTCATAATGAAGACCTGACTTTTATTGCTTTAGACGAGATTTGAAATAATTTAATCAAAATTAACACGTTTAAAGAAAATAACGATGTTAAAACATATTTATCGCAGTTTTATGAATAAATGTTGAAAAACATGAACTTCTATCACAGTCTTAACTTACTGATTCATGAAAGTTTTTAAAGCAAGAACTTCTATCACAGTACTATCTCAGGAAGATATAATGTAGAAATAAAAAGCTCAACTAGACCTCCTGTTGCTGATGTATACTCCAGAAGCTACCCATCACCAGCACATAGTAACCAAGCAAACAAATGTCACGAACTAAAGTCAAACAAGAACCTACCAGTGACGACACCACTGACAGCACTCTAACTCCCAAGATCAAATGCGAGTTTTACCCTCAAGACATTTCGCATCACTTTCCACAGATATTCCAGCAATTCCAGTGCGGTATTTGCAGTGCGGTGCTCGAGGAGGAAGCGTTCACTGATCACGTGAGAAGCCACTACCATCCTCCAATAAAATGCGAGCCTGAGGAGGAAGAGGATGTGAAGCCAGCTCTACCGGACATTGTTGTTCCTGAGATAGATATCCCCGATATTCCTGTAGAGGAAGATAAGGAACCAACAAACGAACGATCATTTCCGTTTCCGATAGTGGACTACCAACAGAACATGATATCTAATGATAGTCAGAAATCAAACGTTATTTATACTTGTATGAACCCGAACAATTTGTACTATAAATGTGAAAAATGTACGTTTACCGCCTCCAAACAGACTGTTCTGAACGAACACAAGAAAACACATAAGAGCAACGCTTTGAAGTGCTCAAAATGTTCATTTTATACGACATCAAAGGAGATGTATGCAATGCATTGTCGCAAGCATAGAAAAAGACCCATTGCGGATGTCGAACCTATTGATATAAAACCTGAAAATGTATTTTAAAGTAAGTTGGGTTCCATAAAAGTTATATTTTGATCAGATGTATTGGGATGAAGATATCTTAATATTTCACCAAATTTGTGAGGTGCTTAAGGTTTAAGTTAATCAAGATGTTGATTCTTAATAGGGTATTCTTTTCACAATAAATATTCTTAAGAGTTTTAATTTTTATCGCTGATTGCATCCTTAAAAACATGAGTTTGTAACGTTCTAAAATGGAACGCGCGTTTTAATATTTTGTGTTGATCGGCATTTGAATCACACGCGTTTACTTGCTTCAAAGTGTAGAATTGTAATCTAGACAAAATAGTGACCTGACTTGAATTCGAAATTTCGCTTACTAAACATGAGCTACCGTTTTATGTTCGATGGACATGTAAAACTGGCTGAGAGTTTATCAATCGAGTTGTTAAATCTTTAAAAAACAAATGATTTCGCGTAAATCATATTATCCTAAAACTGGAGCATGTTTCAGATATGGACTACGACAAACTTCTTGGGAGATGGACCACAAACAAACAGACGGTTACTTGTAATATGGATAAAGTGGAAGAAGCAGACCATATACTCAAGGAACTGGCCGCACTGGAGTGCATGAAGAATATTTCAATATCAACTGAAGATTCGGCGTGAGTTACTTCCAGTAAACAGAGCATGCAGGTTGGTTTTGAATGTGAAATCTTGCAGAGATTTTGTTGCTTTCAGAATGAAATGTTGTTATTCTCTAGTTGTGTCACTTAATTGTCTTTACGTGGCGACAGCTTGAAATATATCCTTTAACAGTACACTTCATACTTATGACGCATCATGGTGAATTAATGGTAGTGAATCCTATCATATTGTCAATAAAAGTAAGCCAGTAAACGATATCTTTCATATCCAGGCTATTTGCGGCAATAAACAGCGATCAGATGAACTGTAATCGCTTGTATTCTAAACTCGTAGACGACGCTTCGGAGAATGGTTAGTTATTACTTCTGGAATTTTATAGTCTGAAATAATTTACCATTCAAATTTTTCGCAATACTTCAATAATTTGCAGTGATTAAAGTGTCCTGTTCACTATTGAGGCTTTATAGTTTAACACTCAGGTCTAAACAACTATCTTGAGGAGAGTTTAGAGCAAGTTTCCCAGGATACGAGTGAATTAGACACAAGTTTGTGGTCTTGCTCGTTGTCTGCGGATAACCCTGAGTTACGCAGTATTGTACTTCAGCAAACTCAAGACATCACTTGGCTTACCAGAAGTGAACTAGGTTTGATATATTTCCTGTTTTTGGAACTTTATAATGTGTTATGTGGATTAAAACAGAGTGATCACTGATGATATTCAATATCTCAACCAATTTCATTTACAGGTCTAGCGTGCCCCATAACAAGAGAGGAGTCAAATCCCGACATACCCACCCAAGAAAGATATCCTCACACCTCCAATAAACGTCCAAGGACCTCGCCCCCTTCTCCAATCCTCGACAAAAACTTAGCACGTGACTTAACAAAACCACGTGAGATCATCAGAGAAGAACGCGAAGTTGCCTCGAACGAATCTACTACCCGTACTATACCCCAATTTTATGGAAAATCTCGACTCCCGGACAGACTGAAAAATCGTGTTTATCCTGGCCGAACTCGCTTGCAAAACTTGAGAACTTGTGAACAAAACACAGGGCAAACAGCTCCCAATCCATTTCAATCTGCAAAATCGAAATATGCTACTGATTGCATCAAACAGGGCAAAGATATCGACCCTTCTATCAAGAAATCGTTGGGCGGAAAAACCGCACATTCGAAGGTTCTAAGTTTTAAAATGATGAAAATTAATAAGTTATAAGATCTGAGAGTCCTGGCCGACAAGATTTATGTTAGGATACTTTCATTGGTATCTTAATTTCAATGACGTAATACCTATAATCTATATTTTCTTATTCCAGATTATGATTTGCAGACTTACCCCAATATAATCATTGCTCAGTGTTCACTGGTTTGTTCAGGGTTACAAGCCTCCCGTAGCGTCAAAAGAAGAGGAGGAAGAGGATGAGGAGTGGGAAGACGAGAGAATGAAGGGAGTCGACAAAAAGTTAGCCAAACTCATACTAAATGAAATAATGGATAAAGGTGGGTAATTTATTGAAAAAAATTTACATTTTAATTTCTTTAAAAGAATGAGAGCGGACAGTAAGCAGTTGGGTTCTTTAAAAGTTCAAGCACAATTAAATTAATAGCTTTTTCAATGTAAGAACTATTCAACTGTAAATCAGCTGATTGTAAACGCACGTGCAAAAAAAACTAAAACTCTTTCGCCAATCTTGCTTCATTAATACAAAAGTCACCAGTCTTGAATTCCAGATATTATTTAAAGCTTGATTTGTAAATAACCGTTTGAAACAGTACATTTGAAAACTCCCTTTTAATCAAAACTGTATAGTAACGAAATCGTAGTTTGCTTCATAAAATGCATCTTTGATGAGTTAAAAAAAAGAATTAATAACAAAATTGGTCTAGTTTTCAATCTATTGAATATAATTTCAATAGTTTATTGTCAAAACACAAAGACTGGAACCAGTTTTAACAATAGACAGTGTCAATAACAGTTAATGTTGTTAAACCTCCGTTCCTAATTAAGTGCCATGTCAGATCTTTACTTCCCATTTTTGGGCACTATAATTGGCCATAGTCTATTTTGAAATACCGTGCTCTAGTATTTTACTAACGGACGGAACATCTTAATGAGAGAGGCTACGTACGGGTGAAGTCCTTCAAATTCAACCAGTTTTTCGGTCTTGTCTTTGGTGAACTTTCTGTAGAACAACAATGGCGCAAAACCGGTCTTTCCCTGCAGTTGTGCTGAAATGATAACTTTTCCGAAGACGCACATGTCTGTTAAGTTGGCATAACAGCTGGCCAGGATACCGTCCACTAAAATAGTTCCGGATCCTGTTATAGGTCCGCACAAACCGTTCTCTGTCACCAGGCGGACTGTTCTTACCTTCAAATATCCTACATTCGCTTTATATAACAAATCTCCCGGCTTCACATTTTTCGCCATGATAGCTCGATGTGATTCATCCACCAAAATTAAATGATCTTCAGTTACCTTGATACTGGATCCATCTTCTAGTTCCAGTTTGAAGTACTCAGTCGGAGTATGAAAATCAGCATCTGCCCAAAGAATAAGCTTTGTGTAAGCGAGACGTCTCTTAGTATAGTCATAGGTTAAAACGAGGTCACCTACAACTATTTCCCCAAGTCTGAGGGTTATTTCGACACCATCTCTCATGGATCTAACAGTCGATTGTGGGGGAAAACATTTGGAGCCACCCTTACTTTTTGGTGTTGGATTGTTAGCAACAGCTGCCGCTCTGGTATTACTTGCTACTCTTTCTGCTTCTGCTTTTGCTACTCTTTCTGCTTCTGCTCTTGCTACTCTTTCTGCTTCTGCTCTTGCTACTCTTTCTGCTTCTGCTCTTGCTGCTCTTTCGGCTCTTTCTTTTTCTTCTCTTTGTCTTTCCTGTTGCCTGTGCAACTCCTCTTTTCTTATTCTTTCAGCCCTTATCTTCTCCTCTTCTTGTTCTAATCGCTTCTGTTCGGCAACAGCTTTTCTTTGTTCTTCAACGGTTTTTCTTTGTCGTTCCAATAATGTTTCCTTTTTCTTTGCTTCTTCTACAGCTGCATTATGTTTTCTTTCCTTTTCTTGCTCATCTTGTTGTCTTTTGGCTACAATTTCAAAATCCCCCCTTAGAATGTTTTTCAGAGCTTCATAAGCGGCATCCTTTTTGGTTGCGTCTGTCAATTCAACAAACGTAGAAATAGGTTCAAGAGCCAAGTCAGTTGTGAGCATTGTTGGATTTGCCACTAGCGAGTTTTTCCACATGTCCATACTGTGTTCATTTTGAAGAGTATTTATTTTCTTAAGCTCCTGAGTTCCACCATTCCATACAACAGTAGTGGATTCAAGAAGCTGTCCAACTCTTACAGTTGTTGACCAATCATCGTTATTGTCTATGGAAGTATCTGCGTCCAAGAAGCCAGCACTCATAGATTTTATCAATGATCTTTTTATAGCGTTGATGTCTAGACCAAGTTTTGTAGAGTTTATTCTAAGCTCAACAGAACCACCTCCGTATGCTTTCGTTACAACAAAATGCCCCCATCGATTAAAGAACTGTTCAAAGACAAGTCTGGTTTTTGCGTTGTTAATGTCGAATTTCACAGGAAGAGCCTTTATTGCAGAGACAAAGTTTGTTGCCAAAACAATATTTTCACTCTTGAGGTTTCCGATGCTTAGTTCAAAAAGCCTTTCTTCTAGGTAAAAAGATATTTCTTGATCAGGGGCATTTTTTTCGTTTATCTTTGGCTTGAGATTAAATCCTGGTATCTTCTTCACTACAAACTTTCTTTCATCGACATCCAAAGAGACATTAAGATGGTTTAGTCTGTCCTTAATGAGTAATTCCTCGGTGTCGTAAGATAGAATGAATGTCTTCGTCACATTGTTGGGTTTAATATGGCAAAATTCTGGGATAGATATGCCAAACATCGAATCTTTCAATTTATAGTCGAATATTTGGCTTTGAACAACAGAACCATCTAGAACATTGTACCCTTGCGCCAAAACAGTCGCTGAATCTTTCCCGATTTGATGGGTGGTATCTTTTACTCCAATTTTGGACAGAAACTTTTTTCCGGTTTCGCTGACTGTCTGGAGATGTTTTAAATTCAATCCATTCACAGAAACGTGCGTCAAGTCTTTCAGTTCCTGGATACCGATCCTTCTCAAAGACCCCACTAGACTTTGGATTTCTGTGACAATTTCCCCATTATCAGATATGTTCTCCTTTTTCAAGAAATCATCTGCTTCTTGTACTAACGGATCTATAGAACCACCAGCCATTGCTTGAGTGAAAAACTCGAAGAACTCATGCTCATCCTTAGATAGCTTGCTTGTGTCCGCATTCCTTGCTGTCATACTTTTCCCCATAGTAACTTTCTTTTTCTGGGGGCCGAAAGCCTCGTTAAATATGAGATGTCCATACAAGTCGCCGTTATTCTTTAAAACATCTTGACAAACATTGTACAGATTCTGCGGCTGCCTGACCCCATCCGGTAAGATGGTGAAATCTCCATCCACCTCGAGATCTTCTACGTCATTTTCTAAAACTACTACAGGCGTTTGCACGTTTAAAAACTTGAAAAGTGTTTCTTTCACAATTTCTTTCTTCAAAGCAATATTTTTTGTAAATCTCTTCGCTTTCTCACCTAGTGCAGTGCCGAAAGTAAGCACAGCAACTACATTGGGATATCTAGAGTCTACAAGCTTCAGAGCCTTCAAACATTTCAATGACTTGGCAAGGTTGCTATTCTCACCCTGAATCCGTGTATCTGTTGCTTGTATTAAAATTAGAACAAGATTTGGTTTACAGCCATTCATGTGTTTATCGTACATTCCTTTTATAGAATAGAAGTTGCAGGCATCCTGTTTAGTGCCTCCCGTATCATTGAAACCTGGAGTATCAACTAGAGCCAGTCTGAGAGCAGAAGCCCCGAAACGGACTGGCGGAGAATCAACCTCAAGAAGGAACTCAGTGGTAGCCCTTGTTTGTGAGGTAGAAGCACTGGTCTTGGCAAAGGTCACAGAATTATTGTCAGATAAATCAAATAGGTGATTAATAGTGCTAGATTTCCCGACTCCTGAAGTTCCTACCAGAAGAATTGACGGCCGTTCTATGCTTCTCCCTAGGCGTTTACTTGACCAAATATTTACCAGTAATTGATCCCTTTTGTCGTATGTCCGCTCATCTCTGTCCATCAGGCCACGCTGTGCTGCCTCCTTTTCCAAAGCTTTCATGTTCCGTGGTGGGGCTTTTAACACTCCTGCCATATTGTAGACCTGTGCGAAATTTTTAATGATTAAACCTACTATTTTTCATAAAATTCTAAATTTATTTTGCTAAAGATCAATAACAGAAAATTAAAAGTGAACAATTTATTTATGCCGTTTGCGAAATCATGAAAACGTTTGCGAAATCATGAAAACTGCGTTCAAGAATACAATTGAGATTTAAATGTTCTATTTTTATGCACAACAGCAAGATGATAGTTTCAATAATCATGGTTTAAACTTAATTTCATATTGTGCCTTATTCATCCATATTAAAGCCTCAACAATAATCAAAAGAAATGTTCGTTTAGAAATTTAACGGCTGTTGCATCACACTCTGAATTTACTACCGTCTACCTGCCATAGCTTGTAAAAGAAACTCGTGAAATTCATTTTCTTCTTTCGATAGCTTATTTTTGTTGGCATCTTTTGCATCAACTTTGAAGCCAATGCTCATGTTTCTGTTGTTGTTTGATCTGAAAGCCTCATTAAATATGAGATGACCATACAAGTCGCCGTTATTTTTCAAAACATCTTGACAAACATTGTACAGATTCTGCGGCTGCCTGACCCCATCCGGTAAGATGGTGAAGTCTCCATCTACCTCGAGATCTTCTACGTCATTTTCTAAAGCTACTACAGGCGTTTGCACGTTTAAAAACTTGAAAAGCGTTTCTTTCACAATTTCTTTCTTTAAAGCAATGTTTTTTGTAAATCTATTCGCTTTCTCACCTAGTGCAGTGCCGAAAGTAAGCACAGCAACTACATTGGGATATCTAGAGTCTACAAGCTTCAGAGCCTTCAAACATTTCAATGACTTGGCAAGGTTGCTATTCTCACCCTGAATCCGTGTATCTGTTGCTTGTATTAAAATTAGAACAAGATTTGGTTTACAGCCATTCATGTGTTTATCGTACATTCCTTTTATAGAATAGAAGTTGCAGGCATCCTGTTTAGTGCCTCCCGTATCATTGAAACCTGGAGTATCAACTAGAGCCAGTCTGAGAGCAGAAGTTCCGAAACGGACTGGCGGAGAATCAACCTCAAGAAGGAACTCAGTGGTAGCCCTTGTTTGTGAGGTAGAAGCACTGGTCTTGGCAAAGGTCACAGAATTATTGTCAGATAAATCAAATAGATGATTAATAGTGCTAGATTTCCCGACTCCAGCTGTACCGACTAGCAGAATTGACGGTCGTTCTATGCTTCTCCCTAAATTATGACTTTGCAGAATATTTTGCAACAGCTTGTCCCTTTTTTCGTATGATTGCCCATCTTTTTCTTGTTGCAGAGCTTTGAGATTTCGTGGTGGAGGGATCAAAGATTTCTTCATTTATTCTAAATAAACTTTTGACTGCTCGTTAGATAAAGAATTATGGTTTATCGTTACGATCATTAAATGGGCAAGAATTACCTAGTAAATAAATAAAGTAAGTTGGCTGGTTGGTTACAAATACATTAATGATGACAATAGTTAATTAATGTGATGGATCAAAGTTCACAGTTGTAGTGAATAGCGATTTACTGTGGTTATCCGTAAAGCAAATGCCATCAATGACAAGATTTCTAAACCGACGGTTAGACACGCACCCACTCACTATATGTCGCAGAAATGAATCACAGATCGTGGGAAATCAAAGTGTAGATTAATTAAGCGCCGAACTTGAAGGTCGACTAACTGTTGTTTTATCGAGTCTTCTTGTGAAGCACTGGGCTCCAAATTAAGCCCAATATTGTTCAATTAAGGTGAAGGGTGGGAGAAAGACGCTGTTCTCATCTAACAAAAATCAACTCTCATTTACAGCAAATCGTTGTGGAAATAATAGTTACAGAAACAAGTTTAAAATTTAACGACGCTGAATATTAATAAGACAATCAGACCTTAAAACAACTCAAGACCTAGTAGGAATAACAAGCGGTATCGGAAACTTAAATGGAGAAAAAATTCTGCAACACAGATAAATTTGATGATTTAAGCCCTAATGTGCGTCACGCGTAATACTGTTAGGCAACTGTGGAGATAATTCTTTTCTTCAGAAATAGAGAAAGATGGTTTTGCTTTTGGCTTTGCAACAGCTGGTAACGGTATGAAGTGCCATGTTTGCTAGCGATTGAATTAGCAATCTGTTCTAGAGTAGGTGTAATTGAATATCCCCTGTATTTATGGTAACGTCATCCTGAAAAGTTATGTTATCGCTGTGGGTAGAGTGGTCGCTATGAGTCACGTCTTGAGAATGGAAAAAAGAAATCACTGCGATGTTATTATTTATCTCAATCTGATTATTTTTCACACTTCTACATAATAAATAATTTTAGGATACATTTTGAAAGAACTACTAACATCATGATATCAAAATTTCATCAATTTTACCACCGATTTTTTTCCAACTACCTCTTTGGAAATCCAGGAACCATACAGTGTTCCTCCTATTCATTCTGTTCTCTTTCTTTGTAATGACTGAGTAAGGAATTCAATTTCACACCATAATAACTATTAGCTTGTCGAGCAACTGCTTAAAGAGGTGGTTAGCGCTCTTACATTTTTGGGGGAAATAGTGCTGAAAATATCGTGGCATGTTCAATTATCAGTAACCATCAGGTTATATATCACACTTTGAATTTAAAGTTCTAACTTTTCCCTGTTACACCATTCTCTTTAGGATTAACGTTAGGGTGGGACGATATATCGGGACTAGAATTCGCTAAGAAAACTATCAAGGAGATAGTAGTTTGGCCGATGTTGAGACCTGACATCTTCACCGGATTGAGAGGACCCCCAAAAGGAGTTCTCCTCTTCGGGCCACCTGGTTAGAGCAACCTTGTTGTTTTAGCATCCCCTCTGCAATTTATTTTTAATGGAATTGATATCTTGGCAGCATGAATAACAGTTATTTGACTCATCAGCTTTCCGCTTTTTCTCTCTGATAAAATAACCTCATTCAGTTATGTGCTTCTACTAGGTAGTAAGTAATGCACGTTTAATTTAACTCTGGTTTAAAAGAATTGGAATGATCAAAACTTTGTCAGGAACTGGGAAGACGCTGATCGGAAAGTGCATCGCCTCCCAGTCGAAGTCTACTTTTTTCAGCATATCGGCGTCTTCTCTCACCAGCAAGTGGATTGGTAGGTAATTTTAAATAGAAAATAAATTAGGGACAGAAAATGAAGGATTAATAAAACGAGTCGCTTATTTAACCAAATACAATGATAAATGATATAAGTGATAACTCATAAATATGTTTATTTAGGCGGTAATGATTGAGAACTCCGCATTATTTAGGGCTCGTAAAATTCCGACTCAGATTATGTCGTAGATGTCTTAAATAATGGTGCTATTTTCTTATTATTATGTTAATAAGCAGCTTGAATAAAGTTATTTAGCTCACCTTACTTGGCCATTTAGTTTCCTGTTCCGTTCCGCGCATATATATTGTACATTGAATAAGTATTACTCTTTATCTGGCTGCTAGATTGGAAGTGGTAGTTGTATCATTTACTTTTCTTCACAGATTGAAAAAGGTCAGACTATTAAGTTATAACGTAAAACATACGTTTTCTAGATACATACACTCAACAAGACGTTATATCAATACTTTATTTCATG
Source organism: Bolinopsis microptera (assembly GCF_026151205.1). Lineage (NCBI taxonomy): Eukaryota > Metazoa > Ctenophora > Tentaculata > Lobata > Bolinopsidae > Bolinopsis > Bolinopsis microptera. The sequence continues at coordinate 6,715,102 of NC_087072.1, read as the reverse complement.
CGGTTACTTATTATTTGCCACATATATTATGATCATATTTGATAATAATCGCTACATTTAGCGTTTAGCATTTGCTAATATTTACAATACAGAACTCTTAACTCGTCTATAATGAAAAAATTTAGAAGTTTTCTTATCTGTTGCACCCTCACCCTCACTATCTTCTTTAATCTCGCCGTCTGTGTTTATTTTGCTTAGAGCTTTGATGTCAGTCATGCAGTCCGCAATTAAACTGTTGATGTTGTTCTGGACAGCGATGCCGCCCATATCATCAACTCCTTCCTCATCCTCCTTCTCTTCCTTACTCTCATTGGGTGGGGTGCTTATTGAAAATCCTTGACGCTACTTCTCCTTGAAGATTTGGCACTTTTACTCTTGTTAAGACTGTTCAGCTTGTCCTTCAACTTTTCCTTGTTAACTCCCATATGGTTGCTCATTTCCACTTTCCTCTTCTCGCAGTTCCGCCAACCGCCCTTATGCTTGGAATCACAGAACCAACACTGCATATATTCTGCCTCAGAAGATTTGGATAAGGTGGAGTGGTTTGATTCGGTAGAAGGTTTCTTGACTCGGTTAACAACAACAGGTGCAGGTGGCTCAGGTTGCTTGTACACGACGACGGGAGGCTCAGGTTCCTTATACACGGTCAGTGGTGGTGGGGGCCGAGAAACTACCGCTTTAACCTCGGTTCGTTTAGCCAGTTCGGCCATTTTCAAGAGCTCCTCCAGTGGCTTGGCTTCTCTTCTATTTCTCATCCATCCATCTTCTACCAACTTTCTTCTTACTTTTTCGTCTCTTGCTCCACTTACAAATTTCCAAGCAACTTTGCGGTCTAGTTCTCTCTGAGTTTCTCCTTCAAAGGCGTCTTTAACAAGCAGCTTAAGTCGAGTCATGAACTCGTTTAATAGCTCTCTTTCTCCTTGACAACTTTTTTCAAAGCTTGTAATATTATTTTCAATCGCCTGGACGTTTAGGTATCTATCTTGTAGCTTCTCTATGATTGCTCCATCATCTCTGGCCCACTCGTGGCCCATAGAGTCGTCAAAACTCACGAAATCAAAAGCATCGCCTTGCAAAGATAGTTTGAGCTTGTTGGCCCGAAATTCTGCAGAGTCCCATCCCTTGTGACTCGTAGTCTCATTGAGTTCCTTCACCACTCTGTACTTCTCGATAAAGCGTTTCAAGGAACTTGCCGAATAATCCCCATCTTGACCAAAGATGATATCTAACTTTTCTTCTTTAGGTTTTGAGTCGAATCCCCATGAATTTCGTCCTCCACATAGACGGTTGAAATCGTCCTGATTGTAAAACCACTCAACGTTACCAAAATCGTGATGTCCGTCCATTACAATCTCCGTTTTTACCGCCATCATATCGTGCATTATCGAAACCGCTGCCCCATTCAGTTCAACCAATTTGTTCATATTAGCCTTGACTCTAGCACCTGCACCGTAAAGTTGACCTTTACTGCCATTTTGGATCTGTTCCATCTTCTCATTGAGTGATTTGTTCTGGTTAAGGAGCAGTTCTATACTTCCCTGTAGTCTCCTCAGAGTCTCCCCGTCCATGTTTACTTTCTGCGTTTGCTACGATAGATCCATAAGTTATAGGAATCACAGTAAATCACAGACACAAACTGCAACTAATTAAGAATAATGAAGAATAAGAAGACACCAATTAAATAGTATACTCCTGACCGCGATACTGAAATCGTAACTTAGATACAACATCGAAGCCGAGGAAAAAGTGTTCTTATTGAGAAGTAAGCAATTGAAGGAGCGCAAAGGTTTTTAAGCATCTCATAAAATGATCAATTTTTAAAAGTTATCATTACAAACAGAATGCATCTAAAAAATTTCAATGTATTCAATAATACCGTTTATAGCAAGGTCATGACCTTGCCAAGTAACACAAGGTATGCAACTTAAAAATCACACAAAATTTCATGAGGGTGACTAATCCGAGTGTTTATTTTTCGGGTGACTAATCCAGCATTTATTTTTATCACCGACGATTATGTAATATTAAGTTTAGATTGTGAACATGTGGTGACATGTTTTGACGATTTTCGTGCTGTTTAACTCGTTAGTTTTATAACATTCGTTGCAGTACACTGCTTTGACCTGGGAGTTGCGTAATCGGGGGCACTAAGACACTAACTGTGTCTTGGTATATAAAATAAGATACCCACCCAAAAATTGCTTTAAACAGCTCATTAAACATGACTTTTTAGTTTTAAAAAGATCCGATATGGAATGTAAACAATGAAAGTAACAGTTGAGATATCTATGCTTAATCAAATACATATTATACAATGCTAGCGGGCTGAAAAATGCTGGGCCTTTTTAGTAGCAGGCTGCGCGTGCCCGCTGTAGCAAAAAGAGTCCGCTGGTGGACATAAAGCTGTTTCAGTGTATACGACTTGCATGGACACAACCTTTCAAAAGGTCATTATATTGGTGGTGATGGTATGTACTGAAACATGTTTGTACTACATGACACATCATCCAAGAGCCAGTAGTTGAAATACATTTTAAAATAAATTTAACACTGCACCTTCTCAAGACTCAAGTGGGAAGTCAACAAAGGCCACTTTTAACAAGAATTGCGCCCGTTGTTTCGTTTTGGCGGACGCTAGATTTCCATTTCACATTTACTATAAATTTAAGTATAAGCTCCAATCAGCTCACTTCAATCTTCATGATAGTAATATTGATAAATTATGCATCAAATACGGGGGAAAATTCAGTTCAATTGCCGTAGAACTTAACTTGTATCTGTAATTCAAGAAATTATCAGCAAAGGTAAACTATACTCGTGTACACATCAATACACTACGCGTGCCACGTACAAATTGGGCGTATTACCTAATAATAATATTATACATTACATGCATCATATACATTAAAACACAGTCGCGCCGCGCATTTATACTTATAGATCACAAGCTATCTATACATCTCATCTCCGCAAGCAATCCTCGCGCGCGCGCAACTTTTTCGTTGCTTGGTAACGAACGGAAGCAAGGAACACGACATACTTAGACCCACCTACTGCAATCTTCAAAATCCACGTTTTTCTGCAAAAACCTCCATTTGTAACCTTTCACTATTGCCTTTTTTCAAAAGGGTGAAAAGGAAAAAATTATACAAAATATCAATCACATTCTGTTTAATAAATAATACCCTCATTTATTAACTGTTTTTGGGCAAATTAGACCTAAGACCCACTATTTAGTACCATTTACTAACTGTTTTTGGGAAATGGGCAAATTACCTACTATTTAGTAATTAGTAGGGGTTTTGTTTTCAATGCAGTCGAATAAGATACAAATTTACAAAAAAAGGGGGAAAAATTCAAAGAAACCTCAAAAAATCCCAAAAAACCCACTCTTAAAATGGAAATTTGAGGTAAAATGGGTTTTTTGGGGTTGGAAACCACCACCCTTAGTACCATGTACTGACCGTTTTTCTGGGAAATGAGCAGCAGATCCACCACTTAGTACAAAAGTGCTAACTGTGTTTTGGAAGAAAATATGACCCACCACCCCAACGTCACGTACATTGCTAAGCGCCTTTTCCCGAGAGATTATCAAGAAGATTCGCCTAACTACCTTCTGAAACTCCTGAAAGATTAACTATTGATTAAAGTTAACTTTGTAATAGCGCGTTTGCAAATAATTTTGATTCCAAACTTTTATAAATTTTCAGGATGCTTTAAGCCAAATCAGTGCCAGGTTAAGCAGTCATAATCTCAACTGAAACCCCTATACCAAACTTTATACTCCAGGTGAAGGAGAGAAGTTGGTGAGAGCTCTATTCGCGGTAGCTAGATGCCATCAACCCGCCGTTATCTTCATTGACGAGATCGACTCACTGCTTTCACAACGCTCGGAGATTGAGCACGAGAGTTCCAGGAGAATTAAAACAGAGTTCTTGATTCAGGTAATCTAGTGTGCCAAGTTTGAAATTTGCTATATTACAGTCTATATTATATGTATGTACATTGTACTATGTAGTCGGTATTAAAAAGCATTTTGAAAATTACAGGGAAAACTTCTTCCTATAAACTGAAACTATCTGTCCAGTTTGCCAAATGTCCGTATACTTAACTTACACGGCGTTTCAGCGAGTGAACAATGTGTTAATTTGGAGTATTAATCTAGGTAAACTATAGGTAAAAATATAATATTAATCATAAGCTAAAATGTACTAATCTTTGTATTCTAAATGGGGAAGAGAAGAAACATTGTCAGTCAGTCGAGAAAATTGTCAGTCAGGCTATATGGCAGCTTTGTAGATGTTGTGACAATGCTAGTAGTGGTCCCAGGCTTGCGACTGGAATTGCGGTGTTAACGGATTTTTATGTCTTAAAGACTTTTATCAAGTTAAAGCAGCATATCCCAGCATACAAATTCAAATATAAAATGAGAACATTTCCACATAAATATTTTAACTTCTCGCTTTTCTTAATTGTGCTTTCTTAAACTTACTCTACGGAAGTAAGATACATGAATAAAGATGCACTGTTAAATTAACTTAGGGTCATTAATCAGAATACTCGTAGTCATCTAAATCAGCATGAATATCTCTAGTCATTTTGTAATTCCTTGAAACGCTATCTACGGTAAACGGCTGATCGAGATGTCCAAAAAGTCGCTTACATTGATCTTCAATCGAGAAGATGTCCCAATACTGAACGTACCTTCCCGTTATTTTCTTCCACTGGGTGATGACATCTGTAGAATTTCTGAATATATTAAGGGCTTCAGGTTGTCTATTTAAGTATCCTTCAGATTGTGCTCCGGTTACGTTGAAAATATGTTCCCTGACTTTGTCAATCATAGTTTCCCCGATAAAATCATACACTTTCTCTGCCACCCCCAGAGGTCTCAAGCTCATGTCTCGATGTGTGACTCTCATGTAGCGAGCCCTGAACCATGGATTGTTTTCGATAAAAGCAGTTGATCGTAAATTATCGCTACAATATTTGTATACCTCCCACGCTACCTTAATTCTTCTCTGAGGTATGGCATCTATTGATTTATCTCCCTCAATTTTTGTCTTTTCGTTCCAATTAAAGAAGAACCGTTCTGTTTTCCGTGACATCATCAGAGCAACAGGATGCCGTAATAAATGGATGATTTTGATATCTGCCGATTTAATGTTTGCAATTTTTAGAAGTTCCGTAAGATCTGTTAACCGTATAACCTTGATAACGGTTATCTTGCGGTATCTGCAGATAGCTTGCTGAGACAACCCGTTCACCCACTGGCTTCTGTTACACTCGGCAGTATTGAATCTGTGAAGATGTTCGGCTTTAGTTCCGCACCAGTTGTGTTTACTAGGGAAGGGAGTCTGGTAGAGGGTACAGTTGTGAAGCATCTGCTGGAGATACAACATCCTCCAGTCTGCCTCCGTGTGGTCCGACCTCTCTCCAAATATGGCTCCACGTGTGTTCAGGTTCCTCATGTGTTCGCTGTGGAACGGTTCCATTAGATACTGTATGTCAGGGTTTGCGTCGAAAATACTGCCCAGGAATGTAGACCCGCTCCTGAAGGCTGCAAGGATTATAATTATTGTTTTGTTTGGGTTTATAGTAAGTGTGTAGGCTGGATCCTGCTTTTTTGACTCTACGTGACTTTTTTGGGACCAATTCTCTGTTATTCCCATATCTGACTTCCAATTCACAATACCATCATCCTCTTTCGGTTTTCTAACAACGCCGTAAATAACAAAAATGATAAGTAGTAGAGTTAGGATGGTTTTCGTTCTAGCTGAAAGTGCCATGCTGTAGAGTGCAGGTGTTTTGAAAATTGTTACAGAAAATATTCGTATGATAGAAATATTGGGGTTAGTCGACTGTCACTAAAATCATATGTTCATACTATTTTAATGGCACAATTCATATCGAAAACGATTGCGAGCAATATTTGAAAATTGTACATAACAGCGACGAATTAAAAGCCAAAGCAGAAAAACCAAAAATTTGGAGATGTAACGCGAGCCCCAATGTCGTTAGGTGCCTATTCAATTTTAAACACTTTGTTAATTACAACAAAGTTCTCATGGAATGGTGAATTATGTATATATAATTTAGTAAACATCGTTTACTTTGGTACGCTAATATATATAATATCATATATATTAACCTATATTATATACTATATAATTGTATATCATATATACTATTTAACTCCCGTGTGGTACTAGATGTTAAAAACTCTCAAGGTCCGAGTAGTTTCCGAGTGGTACTATAAAATTAACTCCATTTTACAACTTCCTCTTGTTCAGTTAGACGGGGTGGCGTGTGAGACGGAGGAGAGATTACTCATTGTTGGAGCTACTAACAGACCTCAGGAGATAGATGAGGCAGCCAGGTTAGTGTTCCAGTTAGACGGGGAAATGTCTTCTTCACTTATAAAACTCAGTTTAACTCAGTTTTATAAGTGAATTTCTTGGAAATATAGGTGGTTTACAGGACAAGTAGATATAATCAGATATATAGCGTACAAGTGTGCAGACGAATCTCTTTGGTTGTGGCAAAAAGTGACCTTAAGACATGTGGAAAAGTTTGGAAACGTTTGGGAAAGTTTGGAAAGTTTGGGAAAGTTTGGAAAGTTTGGGAAAGTTGGTGAGCCGTGAAGGGCATCTAACTGAATTTATTTAATCATCGTATGACCTGCTCTTCCTCCTCAGACGGCGACTAGTGAAGCGGTTGTACATACCCCTCCCTGACAAGCCAGCCAGGGCTGACATCTTAGGGAGGCTTTTAACTCAGATAAACCACTGTCTGACTGATGATGACGTCACGAGGGTGGCGGACCTCACGCACGGTACTATATTAACTGTCAAACTCGGTAAACCTTTTAGAGAGGGACTTATTTGGAGACAGTTGTTAATGGAGATTAAATCATAACCACCCATCCTAGTGGGATTCTTCTTCTAGTTCTGAAGAATGATATTCCAGTTTCTGGAGAATAATTTTCCGGCTTTTTGCTCCTCCAATTTAAAATACACCCCAATAAAATTCCGTAGTTTAACCTTGTAAGCAGAAGTTAAGAAGTATAATATCATATTGCTTTTAAAGCAATATACTTCTGTAAGCAGTGGACACTTGCTTTTAGATCTGTAGATCATTTGTAGTAATTAAGGTCACGAACAACGAAAACGAGATCAATATTTGTACTTAAACTGTAATTAAATATAATATGACACAACTTCACTATTCACCACTAAAATCACTCCTAATTAACGCTACTACTCCTTATTAATGACAAGACTCCTTATTACTTATACGACTCCTGATTACTGTACCGACTCCTGATTACTGATACAACTCCTAATTAACCAGACTTATACCGCCAAACCTACTATCTTGTAAACTCAGGTCAACCCTCGTTGATCCCCGCTTAAGCCAGATCCTACCGGAATCTAAACGACCAGGATCAACCCTCGTTGATCCTCACTGCTCTTAGCTCTAACCCTACTTGCCCAGTCTCTCTATCTTAAAGCCAAATAAGTGCTCATAAAAATACCACTACTGTAAGCCCTGTCCGTGCTCTCCAGGATCTCACCATAATACATCCTGGTCCGGAACATCCTGCAACAATGGCCCTTGCTCAACCGGGCAAACTAAATCTGAGGTGTTGCTCTAATAATATACTTGTTAACCTTTGAAGCCTCATCAAAGCTCTACCAACTTTATGCCTCGTCAACCCTCGTTGCACATTAGTATGCCCTTATTGACCTACCACCGGTAGCTTAATACAAACCAAGGCTACCGATCACCTGTGGTTCCACTACACAAAGACCTTCCGAGAAACGTCCCCGGCTCCGATCCTAATCGGAGGATGTGTCACACATCGGCGTAACCCACCTATGCTGGCCCCTCTAAATCCCCCGAACAATTATTCTACCAATTATTAATATTATAAAGCTATAGTATAAGACTTAACCTATCGTCACCACTCTACAAATTGTCAATACAAATATTCACCGCGTGCATATATATTATTCAATACTACCTAAAATCAATCAAATGATCACGGCTTACACTTCAGACATTGTAAGTAATATGAGTAGTAGTAGTAGTAGTAAGTGATATGTAGTAGTAGTAGTAGTAGTAGTAGTAGTAGTAGTAGTAGTAGTAGTAGTAGTAGTAGTAGTAGTAGTAAGTGATATCTAGTAGTAGTAGTAGTAGTAAGTGATATGTAGTTAGTAGTAGTAGTAAGTGATAATTTATGTAGTAGTAGTAGTAGTAAGTGATATGAAGTAGTAGTAGTAGTAGTAAGTGATATGTAGTAGTAGTAGTAGTAGTAGTAAGTGATATGTAGTAGTAGTAGTAGTAATAAGTGATATGTAGTAGTAGTAGTAGTAGTAGTAGTACAGGCACGTAGCCAGGGGGGGGGGGCTAGGGGGGCGGCAGCCCCCCCCCCCCCGGAAAAAATCGAACCCCAGAAAAAAGATAAGCCCCCTAGTCCCCATGGTCGCCTGGTAACTGGGCTGTGTTTATGACTGCAGTCAGTCAAAGATTTGAACTGTGGATTAGTAAATATATGTCATTAAATCCAAGCAAACATTCTAGAAGACTTCTATAATTATAGTCAATAGTGTCCCCTAGACCGTAGGAAATGTAAAAATCTTAAGACGATGAGACTGAGTGGAGTTGGGTTAAAAACATATAAGAGATACGATGATTTAACTTGTAGAAGCTTTCAATAAACATGTGTTAATCGTCGTCAGCTGAGGCCTGAGTAAGTCGTAAATTCTGATTGGAGAATGCAGATTGCTGTTGTGAAGTTACCAAATTTACGTGAGTACTTGATTCTTTTCAATCCCAGTTTATTGCTGTCCTACAAATTTCTTTAATGCCAAATGTCGTCTAAAACACCCTGTTTCGCAAAAAAATTCCGGGGGGCTGCGCCCCCCTAGCCCCCGCCAAGGGGCTCCGCCCCTGGACCCCTGGCACAGCTTGATTGGACGCGTCGGCTCGCTTCGCTCGCCGACAGCCCCCCTCAAAGAAAAATCCTGGCTACGTCCCTGTAGTAGTAGTAGTAGTAGTAGTAGTAGTAAGTGATATGTAGTAGTAGTATAGTAAGTGATATGTAGTAGTAATAGTAGTAGTAGTAGTAGTAGTAGTAAGTGATATGTAGTAGTAGTAGTAAGTGATATGTGAATTGTGAACCATATACCTTTCCAAGATCCCTTGCTTACATTTAATCTCTAACTTCATACTCTCTAAAGTCTAAGCTGTATGTCTCAACCCACCTCCTTGATAGGTTACTCTGGAGCAGACATGACGTCACTATGCAGGGATGCAGCTTTAGCTCCCATCAGATCCATAGCTGATATTGAGAACATTAATCCTGATCAGGTATTATATAATTACTGGATTTTCATAAATTGCCGATATTGGGCGAATGGAATAAATGGTATACAATTTTTGAAAAATTGTATTATTTCGTATAAGAATTTCTTAATTCCTGGGTTGAAACTCTCCACTACTTGTACGACACTTAAAGATTATTCATATGATCAATGTTGGAAATTACTTGCAATACTTTGTTATTAACAAAACTGAAGCGGCCCAGAGGAAAAACCACCTTATTAAAGTAACGACACTCATTTTATCAATAGATAAGATTTGGCAACTGACACACTCCCATTAGTGATTGTTCGCATATTATGTGTATCAGGGGGGGGGGGGGGGGGGGGGGGGGGGTTGGTTTGGATAAGCCTAAGTTAGTGTAATTTCTACACGAAAGCTATGTGATGTGAAACGATCGCTCAGTTGTCGCTCTGCAAAGCTGAAAGCTCCCACAAATTTGCAATTTAGCCAGTGCAGGTAGGTGTGGTGACAAGTTTTCTCGCTCCAATCACTCCTTTTAGATGACGTGGGCGCCAAATGTCCACGCTCATATTCTAATAAAGTTCGAGAAAGTCTCGTGGGAAGCACTTGACGTCAGCCCTCTTGACAGGTACGATCCCTGGAGCTCGCTGATTTGGTGGAGTCTACTAGACGAGTCAAGTCGAGTGTAAACGAGAGTGAACTGGAACTGTATCTGAAGTGGAACCACCAGTTCGGATCGGGCATTTAGTAATATTGCAGGTTTGTTTTCAGATGATCTGTACAAATAAATAGTTATTTTACACGGGGAACTCAGTAATCTGTCAAAACAATACAATGAGCACAATATAAAAATAACTTGTGTTCACTTGGAGCAAGCATATTTAGGGAAAGCTAGGGCACAGTTTTGGCACACTCGGAGAAATACACTCTTCTGAGTTGTACCCAGGTTTGCCCAAAATTTTTGTTGTTCTCCAAACGTCTCCGGAGGGATTTTCATTTTTGCCGAAAGTATGCTGTGACGTATCACCAAGATGCCTTGAAATGAATCCACATTTAATTCGGTGGAGATAGGGAAACCCAACCTCAATTTTTCATCTGAATCGAGATAACTTAGTATTATTAATTTGTATACTAAACAATAATCGGAGATAATAAATAACAAAAAATAATATTTGTCTATGAATTGTCTCATAAAAGTTTGATATCGTGCAAATGAACGGGTTCTTCAGAGTATAACAGAGCACAGCCACGCTCCCCCACCATTTCCAAACACCCACACCCTTTATCCTGTTCATATTCTGGAATATTCCAGTCCACCTGTGACGTCACATCCGGATGGTTCTTAAGGTACATCAGTGACATGAGTCTCTCGTTTAAAGTACCGTGGGAAAATTTACAACCACACACTTTCCAGTTCATTCCGTTCACCTGATCGGGGGATAATCATTGTAACTGTAAGTTGATTCCTAGGAACTCTAAAAGTGATTCGAAGTATTCTGCGATGCAGAAATTGAGGCATTCAAGATTCATAAATAGAAACGATTGAAGTCCTTGAATCCTTTTGATTGCTTCTTAAAAGCCTGCAGTAATCGATTGCATTAAACTGATTTCTGCAGAATATCTGGATATATCGAGTTAATCTAAAGGCTCCTTACTGCAGAATACCTGGATATATTTAGGTTAATCTAAAGGTTCCTTACTGCAGAATACCTGGATATATTTAGGTTAATCTAAAGGTTCCTTACTGCAGAATACCTGGATATATTTAGGTTAATCTAAAGGTTCCTTACTGCAGAATACCTGGATATATCTAGTTAATCTGAAGGCTCCTAACTGCAGAATACCTGGATATATTTAGGTTAATCTAAAGGCTCCTTACTGCAGAATACCTGGATATATTTAGGTTAATCTAAAGGCTCCTTACTGCAGAATACCTGGATATATCTAGTTAATCTGAAGGCTCCTAACTGCACTGCCAGTTCCTCTGTTCTTGCTTCTGCTAACGTCATCCATCCCTCGCTCAAACTTCTAACTTTAACTCCTACTTTTAATAAAAATAACCATTTAATTTGCTAGTATTCAGATCATCTGACTGGCTCAATATACTGGCTGAATATATAAATTTCATAGCCTACATTTATGATAGATTGCTATATATTGCTGAAAGTTGCAGTGCTGAACGGGAAAACTCGGACTCTTACCTGAACAAAAGTGATCTGATTGCGGTGATATTACCGACTGGAGATCCTCCTTGCAACACATTTGTTCTATTGTAGTAAAACTGAACACCACACTTAACAGAACCCTGGTGAAATATTCACTGCATCAGCAAGCTGTTTCTATCAGCTCGCCGTTCAAGATATGAGTAAGATTAGGTGATTAATTTTCGTTACTAATCAGGGACTGATCACTGATCACCAAAAATTGTCGTGTTCAGTTCGACCAGATTTAGAGGAGGCTTATCAACTTACATTGTTAGAGGAATTAATGACGTCACCAACATCATCCAGAAATCAGAACAATGGTCTCGATCTGGTTGCTGTTACCAAGTGCAAATCACCCACAGTATAACTTAAGTGAAAATAGAAAGTATCCTAGCTTCAAACTTAATTAGACGTCTTATAACAAAGAAACTTGAACTATTACATAAGTAACGCGTTGGAAAGAAAAGTACCTAAATGGCTGTAGTGGCCCATTGTACTTCACATTTAAATTTGATGTAATTATTAGACTTCTGCCAACAGATGTGCGCACAATCCAATCAAATATAGTTTGATTTTAATTTTGTATAATTTTCAGTTTGGTGAGTTCACTGTGTAATTGTATGGCAGGTGGTCTCTTAAAACCGGTAAAACCAAATAAAACAATCCTTTAATTATTTAAAAAATAACATAAAACTCACAATAATGGATAATGATAAATTAATAAACACAATCTTCAGCGGCAAATATTCTCAATTATTCAGACATGCTCCACTTATTCTGATTGATAGTCAAAATGATAAAAATTCGAAGTTAGTAACATTGTTTCTTGAAGTGATTACTATTACTCAATTAGGTAAAAACCATCTGACTTAGAAGTGAAAAGACCCTATCTATAAAATAGGTCAGTTCCAAACAGTTTCTAGCTCAAATCAATCCGAGTTCCTGCGGATGTGAAATGTGCTGATTATATAAGTATAGTGGATCTTGGTGTTCTTGTTTGTTGTAGACGTTGCCTGACATCGTTTCACCGTTTATAGGCAACATACCATTGCTTCCAGGCAACATGCCATACATTTTGTGCATATTTGCCTGAATTTGCTGTCCATTGTTGCCCATAACATTGGACTGGAAGGCAGTGTGGTAAGTAGCCTGATACTGTGGTATACAAGCTGTGATCTGTGGTTGGGGTTTCTCTGTTCCAGGACTGCAGCTAGTGGGTACTAGTTGTTGTTTGGATATCCCGTTCTTCTCTGCTCGGGTCCTGTCCTTCAGGTGTATCTTGGTGTGTCTCCGTCTCTCGTCGCTCCGGGCAAATCTTCTCCCGCAAACCTGAAGTGGTGGGAACTTATTGTCTTGTGATTGGGTAAACTTTAATAACTTATACTGCTTATCTACGTAGTTAAACGTAAACCGTTACGTAAACGCTAAACAGTCGAGATTAGATAAACGAATCTTGAACCATCACTATTTGGTGGTATTTATTTTATCTATTTTGGTTAACAGTATCGTTGTGGCTTAGTTTAGAGCTCCAATTAACGTCTGCTTGACGATGGTAAGGCGACGATTGCGTAAATCATACGTCAATGAGCGAATCGGTTTTAAAACCAGTTTTATTTTAGAAATCATCGTTGAAGTGAAACTACATATTACCGTGAGAACTTAAAGCTTTAATTACTCTGAACTACAATTCTAGTTCATAGTTATCCGACCATAAAGTAAATATCAATAACTCTGAAAATAATAACGTGGTTGAATGTAGAAGTTGACGAACCTGGCAAGAGAAGGGTTTCTCCCCGGTGTGGGTTCTGATGTGGGTGGTGAGGTGGTCGGAGCGGGAGAAGTACCGCATGCAGATCCGGCACTGGAACGGTTTCTGGCCAGTGTGTGTCCTCATGTGTCTAGTCAGTTCGTCACTTCTACTAAACCTCCTGAGATAAAGAGACGTTATTACTAAGTTATTGAATATTTATGTCTTATTATAATATTTTAAAAGTGGTAGTGGTAAAGATACTGCGGGCAAGCATATTACAAATGATAACATGCCTACAATTAGTATACGACAGTGATTTATCTTGATAAGTGTGAAGTATACCTTATGCAGCCGGTGATAGGACAGTAGTATGGTTTCTCTCCAGGTCCTCCCTCCTTCTTCTTCTTGAGAGGAGCTCGCTGAGTCTTCTCCTTGGTGGTCTGTTTGTTGACGAAGTCAGTGGGGGAGGAGGTGTGGAGGACCATGTCTCCGAGTGAGCTCGTTTCCTTGGTGACCCAACCAGGTGAACTGTATCCCAGCATCTGAAATTAAAGGATTGGTTACAATCTTTAATAGTCAAATAACCTACTTGAGATTGAAGCGACAAGATTTTGATTAAAAGATGCAGTTTTGTAGTCACACTAAAACATCTCACTCAAAATTAATTCGCTCTCAATTTTGATTAAATTACCTGGCTGTGCGAGTTGTAGTATGCTTGGTCGGTGCTCATGTTCCAGGCATGCTGAACTGGGTTGATGTAAGCCATGTCCAGGCCTTGTTGGTGTGGTGAGTCCAGGTTGGTTACACTCTCCGACATCCTGGGGTCCACTGGTTCTGATTTCAGGATTGGCTGCACTAGAGACGGGGCGCTGAGTGGAGAATGCTGCACTAGAGACGTGGCGCTGAGTGGAGAATGCTGCACTAGAGACGTGGCGCTGAGTGGAGAAAGCTGCACTAGAGACGTGCTACTCAGTGGAGAATGCTGCTGGGAGTGTGGGGAGTGATGAGAATGAGGGGAATGTGGGGAGTGCTGCTGGATGGATACAGGGTACTGCTGCTGTTCAGACGTTAGGAATATCGCCTCATCGTCACTGTTAGGGAGAATAATTGTTAATTTTCTCATCCTTAACTGGAATCATCTGAGTGTTTTAAAATTTCAAAACATTTGTAATGTAATAATAAAAGGTTTGAGTTCGAATTGACATCTGGCCGGAAAACGTCCGCCAGTTTAAACAAACTGAAAACAAATCCTCGTCTACTTACATGTGGTGTATGTCAGTAGGGGTGTACTGTTGAGTGTTCTCCTGATTGGAAGGGTAGTGGAACTGGTCCTGGTCTGAGAGGGTGTCGTACTGTATCTCTCCGGGTCTGATAGCATCTCCACCGCACAGATCTCCTGCAAATCCTGTCACTCTCTCGTATTTTTCAGGGTAGTAGGAAGGATTCTGATCGTCGTTCAGCAGGAATGGCTTTTGGTCTTCATCTGAAAATAGACTAGGGTTAAAAAAAGTATGAGAAATGCACGAAAATATGGCGATTGACTAGTACAGTGCGTGTTGTAACCATCTTTTCATTTGATGATATCATTTTGTCAATGCCCTCTAGGTTAAATTTGCACAAAGTTCCAAAACGTTTTAATCGAAACGTTTTAAAGAATATTTGGTCATCTACCTGCCACTTGAGTTCACTAAAAAGCTAAAACCTGGCCTTCACACAACCATAAGCTCAAACGTATTTATTTTGCACTTTAACGCATATTATATTGTGCAAATAGGCAGGTAGTAGGTGGTTGTTATACAGTAAGAGTAAACAGTCATTTAGTGGCTTGTATTTTATATAATGTGAGTAATAACTTGAAGTGATTTGCTTGCTTCATTTATGTGCGCTCCTTATTCCAACCAATCAGCCTGACTTCTACTTGGGTGGCGACCGGTGGACATTCAGAAATATTCCAGACCATGATTCTAAATTCTAATCTACATTTAACCTATTATGTTGCCAGATACTGATATGTGATTTATACGCGTTTAGTTGGTAAATATTGCATGTCTTAAAACGATAATATGGTAGATGTTACAGAAAGTACGCACTGTGATTGTCGTTGTAAAGCACAGGAATCTCCCTCAGTGCAGATCGGAAGAAAGAGTTGGTGTACTGGGGTACAACGAGCTTGTAGTAGTCTCTGGTTCGGGTTTCTCTATCCAGCATCTTGTTCCATTGGCTCAGAGCATCAATCAGAATACGGACCATGATGATACTACTTGTAGGACTCAGTCACAAACACTAGATAAAACTATTCAGTATCGTTTAGAAGGCGCACCGACAAAATATTGGTCGAGTACAAAGTGAACGTTTGCGAAGTGAGCAGTGCTAGAAATGGCAGGATCCTCACGCTGCAACTCAGATAAAGGGTGCCCCTCCCTGACATCAGCGACGTGAATCATTCTATTTTTAACACGCCAAAACGATTCGTGCGCGTTTAATAAATGCCCCCTACTTAAAGATCAATGGATTGTGACGCAAATAGATAACGCTGTAACCGGGAAGCTTCAAGTTCTTGAAACTCTCAACGGTAGTGGAGCAGCGTATTACTGTATTAGATGTCTATAACCATGAATTGACGTCAATCGAATTGGATATCGCAGGGAATTATATAGTCGGATAGTAGATGATAGTAGACGGCTTGCACAGACTGCGTGCGCTGGTACTTTAGCTCATAGTCATTAGATTACATTAAGATCAAATAAATTACATGTGTCGAGTTTCTCAATTTTCTTTCCACGTTGGCGACGAAAAATGCTGATAAACACCATGGTAAGGCTAGCCAATACAGACGTATAGTTAGATGGCATGGTGAAACTTTAATTTACTCGCAGTTAAACGAGAAGGCTTCTAGTCCTGGTGGGTTATAATACCATAATGCGATGAATCGCAGATGTTCTCATAATTTTAATAGATATAGGCCATAGGGCCGCAAGGAGCTCGGAACATCGTGGTCGTGCTGAGCAGTAATACTAATTCCTTTTTGGCAAGAGAAGTGAGCTGTCTGCATCGTGTGCTTACACATAAAATGGATGAGTGTCAAGATCAACTCTTCTCAATCAATCAGTGCCAGTCAGAGCTCCAATGTACCCCTAAAATATTCATTTCTTATCCTAAATATTTGCTGTTCATTGCGAGGGAGATGAGAGGTCTAGGTTGGGGGGTAACGGACGTCCTGATGGCTCTCCTGCAGTATATGTATGGGGGAGTCGTGATAAATTGAGTGGGCTAAGCTGTGTGGGCTACAGCTGTCTGCTTACGTTTTGTACATGTAATCCTGACAAATACAATGACACCCACAATATTCCCACTTAGTTACCTACCATACTAGATGGTCGAATATTTCTGTTAAATATTTTGGATGGTACTGGTTCCTCAGTTTGTTCAGTTTCGTAAGAGGTTCAATGTTATATTTACAGTTTAGATTTGACGAAAATTCTAACCTGGTATGAAATAAATTGTTACCAGTTTGATCCATGATTATTTTCGGGCTCCATGCAACTTCAAAAACTGCAGTTCCTATCATATTCATTAAGGCAGCTATTCGTGATTTAAAGTTAGAAAAGAGGAGCTCTGAACTAGAGTTAAGCAATTTCATATTTTTACGATTGAATCTTCGAATGAGTGGTTGTTAGTTACAGCATATCACTTGCATAAACTCAACATTTTGCTCGGTTATAAATATAAACATGAACGTTTGCACATTCTAAAGTCCTTAAGTACATTAGTGCTTTAGTGAATTCTCTATGATATTGATAGTGTTGTTTTCGCGCTATAACCTCAAATGCATTGTACAGCATAGAAATTATTTTTTCGTCGGAAAAATTCTTTCCTCAAACATCACTATTTATAATAAAATAATTCAGAATTTTCGACGGAAATAATCCCCAATAAGGTATAAAATCTTTCCGCCAACTTTATAAATTCCATAATACTGGTGGTCACAATAAGGTTTGTTACTTTCGAATCTAGCTACGCAGAATATCATAAGATCCCCGAAATTCCCCAACCATTTTACCAATATCGTCTGAACTAAGAGTGCTCCAGCAGCGAAGTTATAAAATATTAAAAGATACCAGAAGAAGTAGCTCCATTCTATTTATAAAGTGGACTTTAGGGAGACACGTGGTGGCGGATAAAGAACAGGATTCCATCCGCTCAAAAGTAGAGAGAAACATAATGCTCCAAAAAGCTCCCTTTAGTCTAAGACAGTGCTCAATAAACCAACTATCCAGTATCCTGCAGGCCGTGGACTTAAATCCCCTGGCAATTAATGGTATTATAACATTAAATAATCAGGGGTTTTTAAGATGGAGGCGTGGCTCCCTCCTTTTACGTCAGAAGACGTTAAAGACTTGCTCCGACTGGAAAACACCATCCCATCCTTGATTTCGAGCGTCACATACTACTTAATCTAAATGTTAGTCCTCTTATAGTCGGTAAAATTGGAATAAGTCTATCTCCTAAGCTGTGCTCAACAGTAAGATAGCCCTTTGTTCTGAGGTTGCTTTCGACGTCACTAATAAAATAGAGTTTTAACTCCACCATCTACACCGTTTACATAGCGAGAATAATATTCATAGGCGTGTATTTACCACTGAAGACACCTTGTAGTTCACCAAATTAAAACCTTTGGACTATTAAACTGTTAGCAGAAATTGGAGGTGTGGTTTAAAATGATCAGCCCCCGCTTTTGACGTCACGAGACATCTTTAATCCATCGCAGTTTTAGCTACTCGAGAATTCAGCTACAACTCGTCACCAAGACTTAACCATTAATTTCAGGCGGTACCCCCCAATTTTCACTTGTGCAATCTCTTTTAAAGTCGATTAGATCCTTTTTCACACGGGAATCTCTGTCAAGCAAGGTGTGGTCTACAGTACTAGGTCCCAGAACAATATCTTACTATATATAAGGGGGGCCGATATGTATCATGTATGTATATTATATGTGTTTATCCGTACCATTTTACTGACACCACGGCATCAAATTTAACGCGACTTGAGTTGTATTGATGCAATTATTTTGAAATGAGGAGAAAAAATTACATTAAATCGTATTTATTGTTATCAGTTAATCTGTTGCAGTACTTTTATAGTATGGTAAATGGTAGCTGGTAGATGGTATTTAATGGTAGATCAGGCCTCAGGGTTAGATTTACATCCCGTTTGATCGCGTTAATTTATCGAAACTGTGGTAGGGGATTCGGAATAGCTATTATATTTTGTTGCATTCATTATTTTAGCTATTTTTTTATTTTTGGTAGAACAAGTTCTCAACTCGAACATCGATAACACTTACAAGCGACCTTCAAAATGTATGAGCTATTTTTCACTGTTGAGGAATCAGGCAATGAACTGTACCACAGAACATCTCAATTCTCTGATCACGTGATCTACGCCCAAAGGTTAGGGCAACGGATTATGTCTAGTTAAGAAGTCAGCCCAGCACCTTTACCATATATCAGCAGCACGTGCAGTTTTGTAAGTATCACGTGCCATATAGTTAATGTCACGTGGGCTACCATGTGACAAGGAAGCGTCTGGTTAGCTGACACATGGTCGCGTGCTAGTGCCGCTTCCGATGTGTAACTTTAGCACCATGTGACCTGTAGTCGCGTGCCTGCGCCCTGCACCACCCTGTCAAGGTGATCCTGAAGTGCTGAAAAGTCTCCTAGCCCCTCAAGTCTTCAGGTGTAAAGTGGTCTTGAGTTGGAGCCTAGACGTCGAAACACAGATATTGATAGATGGATCGAACGACCCACAAAATAAGCCCTCAAATCCGAAATGACGTGTCAAATTTACGTATCGTATGAGTTTTGAGTATGGTCATGAAAATTCTGTCCACCAATTGGTACTCTTGAAAAAAATAAACTCAATTTATGCTTATTGCAGTTGATGCGGCAACTAAAATAATGCAGTAATACACTTGGTTATTGTTAGAATTATGCTTCGGGATTTAGTAACGATCATGGTTAGATATGGGTATGAGACAACAATGCATATTTTTTAGGACCTGGATTAAAAATTCGTGGGATGCAATATTAATGGACGAAATGTCGCAAAATCACAGTTAATACTAAAACATGGTTATTACGGTTTAACTGCTCCCTTTCGCACGTTTATTGAAATAATTTAACCTTACTCCTTCTCACGGTGTCATTTAACCGGCGAGCCTTTTTCATTTAACCGGCGAGCCTTTTTCATTTATCATATCCGGCGAGCCTTTTTCATTTATCCGGTGAGCCTTTTTATTTAATATGATCTTTAATTTTTCGCCAAAGATGGTGGTATCCGAACATACCGCAAGTTTAATCCTAACTAAACCTGGTTATACCGCAAGTTTAATCCTAACTAAACCTGGTTATACCGCAAGTTTAATCCTAACTGAACCTGGTTATACCGCAAGTTTAATCCTAACTAAACCTGGTTATACCACAAGTTTAATCCTAACTAAACCTGGTTATACTGCAAGTTTAATCCTAACTAAACCTGGTTATACCGCAAGTTTAATCCTAACTAAACCTGGTTATACCGCAAGTTTAATCCTAACTAAACCTGGTTATACCGCAAGTTTAATCCTAACTAAACCTGGTTATACCGCAAGTTTAATCCTAACTTAACCTGGTTATACCGCAAGTTTAATCATAACTAAACCTGGTTATACCGCAATTTAATCCTAACTAAACCTGGTCATACCACAAGTTTAATCCTAACTCACCCTGATTGTTGAAGGTTGTGAAGTTATAAAGTAGATCCAAGTCACCAGCATCATCGTTCCAATATTCAAATGAGTTTTGGAGGCAGTCCTGAGTTGGCACGAGGTTAATCATTATCATATGATTAAACAATTAACTAATTAGTTATAAGGTGCGAATTACCTCTAATAAGTCTATCTACTATCTACTGAGTGTAACTAGTTAACATCCCCTGGATTATTACCGAGGTGAGGGTACTGAGAAAGTTGTCCAGATTGTTAACATCACTGTTAACATCATTGTTATCCGCGATGGCGTTAAGAGTAGCACTGCCTATCGTACACTCGGTCAGCGCTCCCAGGGTATCAGACGTGTTGCCAGGTAACAGGTTAAAGGACTCATTGTTAGTGGTACTGCCTGGTAAGAGTGCGAAGGAGTCGTTTAGGGAGGGAGTGGAGAGGGTATCGTTAAAGAGAAGGTCCTCTTCTAAGCTGCAGTTCTCCATCACTTTCAGCATTGTACCTTGACAGGGAGGATGCTACTGTTATTCAGGACATACTTTTGAATTAGATATGCTTAAAGTATTTATTTGGAAACATTTTATGGTTCTTTGAATGCTTTGTATAAGGTAAAATTATTTTGATCTCTGGTTCCTAAGGAATTTTTTGCTGAGTGAACTTTAACATTATATTGAACATAAAGTTCTACTAAATGTCATACATACTTGATCTTTAAAAGATATTGAACAGTTCAAATATTATAATTAATCAAGAGTTCTTAGTAGAAATTTAAATTTTGGTGACAGGCGACAACGATTAACCTATCACAGTATCATCTTCCAATAAAATCCCAGAACCATTGTCACGTGTCAAAACCATGTATTAACCAGTCTATAGTACCGGCTGGAGGCACCTCTTAAAAATATAATATTCGTGGTGGCGGTAACCGAAAATAGTGGCACGAGATAAATGCATAACTACAGATGATTATATTTTATTTGGAGGCTACTCTGTTGCATTTCCTTTCTTTATTCGCTACAAATACTGTAAAGGTTTCGGCAATAAAAGTATTCTTCAAATTCCATATCTTTTGAGATCAAGTCATTAACTACCAAAAAATGTAATAGCAAAAGCTGCACGATTAAAAAGCTATTTTAACAAAAATACCAAAACTAAACTTAAAACGCCCAAAAGTTAAACATCCCAAATTTGTATTGACGCCACTTTAAACAGAATTCCAGGAATGCCATTTAAACGGTGCACCTCAAGATCTACTTCTAGTGGTTCCCTTCTTTTAGGTATTTACTTTAAGACGGCCTCACAAGGGACTACAATTAAAACCTAATTTTATTTAATCAATTGAACTAAGCAGGTTACAATTAGAAGCTTACAAGAAATCGAGGAATTGTGTTTTTAACTTTTTCACAATAACAGTAACACGCGCTGTGGACCCATCCAATGAGCGCTCTTTCTCGCGTCGCGTGACCAACAAGTGAACCAATAAGATAACTCAACCCTGGCCGTGTGACATTTCCGTTCACAAGATCTCTAAATTGCTGCAGAAGGTGTAATCCTGACTGACACTCCTCACTACATCCATGTTGGTTTGTCTTAGGGGGGCTGGCTGTTCCAGGGCCTGATACTCCCGAGCTTGTTCACTAAACAGCTCCCCAAAATAGCAAGCTATAACATGATGTTATATCTGCTTATATGTCACCGAATATAATGTCATCTAAAGTCTCGCTAAAACTTAAATTCTCCTCACTCTAACTGAATGATTTGTAATTCAGCTCCATATGCTACATTCAATTTAAATGAACAGATTCTAACAAATGGCAGAATAACTAAATAAATCACTCACCATTAAAACACCAGTTGAATCGCCCTGTATCAAAGTGAAAGCTATGCTGAACAATCATGCCAAATCCAGTAACTAAAAGTAAAACCTGTTAAGAGGAAATGAAATGATCATGAATAATTTTATTTTTTTCTTGAAACCTGTTTATTTTAAAAAACAGGTTTATAATGGCGAAGATGAAATCGATATCAGTTCTGTCAATAAGATCGATAATCGATATCTGCAAAACTTTCGTTTGACGTTGCTTTAAACATGTCAAGAAAGCTGATATCACGTGTACTGTGTAGTGTACTTGTAATGGGTTATTTTTAAGCTGACCAATAGATCACCAAATATATAAAACTATAAAAATTATAATTGACTCGCTCCATGACCTCCTCGGAGTTAGAGTTTTAATGCTACAGAATTCTAATAACACTTGCCACCGCAACGGGAGTAGCTAATAGAATTTAATGCGAAAATCACGAAATCTGCAGTGAACCAAAATTATTATTTATATTGAAAAGTAGTTAATAGTTTTTGATCAGACTCGAGCGATGGACAAGATGTTATTACTGGATACTAAAAGTCACTTACAACTTCTACTCATACTGAAATCATAAAATAAATTATTAATACTGCGAAGAAGCACAACATCCGTCAGATTTCAGACTTTAAATTAAGTACGAACAAAAGTACGTAACCTCAGACTTACTCGAGTCTGATCATAAAACATAAGAAATGTTAAACACGCGATCATTCAATGTGACTCATGAACGATGAACAGCTCTCAGCTACATTACATTATCAACTGATTCTGAAAAATCGTGTTTTGCTTTATATTTTGATGTAGGAATTCAGATACGCATCATTTTTCTGGTGCACTACCGGCTTGGTATGGAATGTCACATGACCACTATGCGTGATACTTGAGTAATTCCACCCATTCCCTCTCCAGAGATAAACAAGATCTTGTTATCCCTATAATGAGGTCGCTCAGTTCGAGACTATATATCCCTAATGCTTCCACTCAATTCACGCCATGCATGTTATCACACTTCCGGGTATATCAAAGTTTAAACGATATCTCCCTGACTGTAGCAGATTGTCGAAACTACAAAAATTGGATTCCATCGTAGATCAAACATTTATTACATGCCTATAACTGGAGGCAGATACACGCGGTTACACGTGATGCCCATATAAAGACCTGTATAACAATCTGCTACCAATACACGGTAGACAAGACCAGTATAGTATCCGGGGCATCGACATAATAGTAAAGTCAGGTCGTTTTTTAACAATTCGCTTTTTTACTTGTGACTCACCGTTTCGCTTTTACTTCTAGTGATTCAATAACTAGTCCAGGAAGGGAATTTATTCTAAACTAGTAAATCGCTATTAAGGTATTGGCAATTGCTTCTAAGACAATGCTTAACGCAAAAACCATTATTTTTATTTAAACTTAAAGTTTCACGGAGAATTAACAGAAGATAATCTTGAAATTGGAGAACACTTCCTATTCCATCATCCTTGAGAACCTCGGTAAATAAGGGTAGAAATAATGAGTATGGATTTATTGAGAATGATTTCAACATTTTGGTGACATCGAGTTTAGAAACCTAAATGATCTAACTGATCAATCTCACAATATCTGGCATTACGTAAATCTATTTATAGTTTATCTTTATTTTGGGTGAAGCAATGCTCCAAATTAATTGCTATATTATAAATAGATATAAATATATGACAACTGTTTACTGTTCAGTGTTTAAACCACTTGCTCTTTAAGTTCCTATTTTAAGAAGCCTCGTAAACATTAAACTGTGATACTGCTCACTCGACCAGACATCGAGTTTTCCGCTATTTGTGTATTTGATATAATAAATATAAATGCCTATAGCACGCTTTGAGTATAGCTAACTTGAATTTTATGTGTAATTTATATATTTCCATCCTCAGATGACATATAGACGAAGAGTGGACGCTCTCATCATACTTCATACTGTGTACTGGTAACTTCCAAGTGGTAACTTCCGATCCTCGAAACTTCAAAACTGGTATTGGTAAACAGATAGTAACTGATTTGGAACAACTCGATTCAAATACTGACTGCAAGTTTTATTTCTGGTTATCAATCAATGACAATAGATTATCATTTCCGAATTTTTCATAAGTCAAAGCGATAATCTTGAAATAACATTTTGAATCTTAAGTCTCTTTTTCCTGTTTCTAATTTGAATCACATTCAGTTATTTTATTCATTTTTGAACTAGCGCTTTGTAATTGTGTGCTAACTGGGTCACCCACGATCAACGATGTTTCCGGTTGTAAATTAAATACAAGCGTTGACTGATATCTCATGGTGCAATAATAAATTACAAATTAGAGGGAGACATTTATCAAATTCGTGGGAGATCTTTGTTAATGATTTGTCGTTAAGTACCAATTATTCGATTTAACCTTACTGTCACCAAGATGTAATTAGATCCAACACAGAAATTAGATCGAACGCAGGAATTAGATCGAACGCCGGCGCGGCTTTCAATGTATTTATTTGATTGACGAGGACGATGTCAACCCATCGAGATCGTTGCGATGCAAAGCAAGAATGCTTATAGTTTGCGCGGCGCGTCGAAGCGGCGAAGTCCTCCAATGTATTTATATATAATTATATATCTCGCGTCGGCGTTTGATCTAATTCCTGCGTTCGATCTAATTACATCTTGGTTACAGTTATAAGGAACCTTACCACCAGATTGTAACAAAAATCTGTCATGAAACAAGCCTTCTTTAAAGGCGCGCGCTATATCCCCACTACACCGAAAGCACATCCAATTTGGAACGTATGAATTTGAAATGTGTCTATAACTTACTTGATTCTGTACTAAGTTGACGTAGTCGGACCAAAACTGAACGGGGAATCATTCAAGGTCTCTTTCGAGGCACATAGACAAAATTTGTCATACGTTGTATGACCCGCCGCGCACGAAGTGCGCGGCTCCCCCTGTAGCGTCGAAGACGCTACAGTCGAAGACGCTATAGTGAAGCGACCGTGGGGGTCACCACGTGATACAAGACAAAATATAGTCACACTATTCATGTGCTTTTCTGTTTCACGCAGAAATTAGACAGTAGCGTTTTTTAGAGTGTTATTCTCTTTAAAAAGTATTCCAAGTGATTTGTAATTGTATAACTATAAGTACACATATTATTACCTGGGGATCCCAGGCTATTATGAATAAAGATTCGGCGGAATGGCAGGCTGAGCGCCGCCCAGTAAACATATTGATGATTTGTAGCGGGATGCACTACTGCCACTGCCCCACTGGGCCACGCCGCGCATCCAATAATGCTTCTCGCAACCACAGATCGGCGAGATGCAAAGGATTGACATCGTTCGAATCAAATTGATGATGTATCACACATCAAATGACGGATGTCAGATGTTCACTTATATTATTGGGCGACGTGATTTGATCCATAACCTAGGGTATTTTGTTATATATGCAGCTGACTGCTTTAAACTTTATTTAGGTCGATCGCTCTTCTTGAAGTAGATTGGCAAAAGTGAGTTACCAATTTCATTCTCTGTAGTCCATATCATTCAGGGACAGTCTTCTATGAGTCGGTACAATCTATTTAATTTTTACCTGGGGACCTCAGGCTATCATGTTCATAATCTCCAAATAGAAATTAGGCGGAATGTCCAATGTTGAATGTCAGATCTCTCGACTGTGCGCGCGTAATGCAATGTTATACAAACGTTGAATGATTGTGTTACGGTCTGAATTCACCTAACCATATAGCACATAGGCCTTCGCCGGGCACGCACTACTGCAAGCCACAAGCGCGAGGGTTTTGGTTAGTTCAATGGTCTGAACTTTTCGAAATGTTAACAGTTAACAGTTAAATCAAGTTAAGTAAACAGTTATAACATATAAGTTAAAGTGCTGCTAAGTACAGCAGCGCGCGCACAACGGCCGTCAGTCCATTAACAATTGGCAATACTTTATTGGTTATCATTAAGCAAGACGGGTGGAAGAATAATTTAAGGCGCGCTGTAGTTGTATGTTGTACATGCAACCTGCTATTGCCTATTAACTGTAAACTTGGAACTGGCACATTATCAATTCAAAATCACATTTATGATTTATAGTCAAGCGCTATATATAATATCCATTATTTTTTATGCATCTTTGATTACTATTAGATCTGATAGTTACTACACTGGTATTGAATTACCTGGGAACCCCAGGTTATAATATTCATAAACAATAAAGATTCGGCGCCGCCCAGTTTGGAGGACTTCGCCGCGCCGCGCAAACTAAAAACTAGCATTCTTGCTTCGCATCGAATATGAATGACTGCTTTACAGAGCTCAACGATCTGGAAGGGTTGACATTGTCAATCAACGCCCAGTAAGTATTGAATAAATCAAATCAAGAATATATAGTGATATTACCATCATAACCGACCACTAAAAACAATTGTCCAAATTTATAAGTTTAATTATTAAAGTATTAATTATTTCACAGTACAGCCTTCGTCATTTAATCATAATTAAAACAAACGCATTTTGTAATTAAAAATACTAATTGAAATGAAATAATAAATGAAAAATACTAATTTACTTAAAATCAGGCAATTTGAAAATTTTCCAGTTTATTTTGGTCACAAAGGATTACTTCGCAAATTTTTAACCTGTGGATTCTTCTCGATATCAATTATATTTTACTCCCTCTATCTTTACATATCTATACTATATTTTAAACTTGACGAAATTCCCGAGCAACGGGGACAAAAAACACTGAAAATTGACGAAAGACCGACCCTTCTTTGTCGCTAATTTCAGCTCGCAAATGGAGTTGAAACCTCGCGATTTTCAGGGTTGTAGGAAAAAGATAAGAATAGGACACTGCATTCTTGGAATTTTAATTAAAGCTTTTGATTTTAACAAGAATTTCGCCGCGGTAACACCACGCACGATCAAATTTCCCTACTGCCTACAATGTAATTGTTATACTTTATTGTTATCCCAGAGTTGTGTTTTGCGCACGTGATAATCGTGTATATTATATTAGGCGTGCAGAACTTGAAAAATTCTGCGCGCATCTGAGGTGTCGCCGTCGATCTGTATGTGGTTTGGTTGTAGATCATTTCATATTTTGCGCAATTTTGTTACGTGTTAACGATGCGTATCATCAATCATGCACACTCACAAATATGGCAGTGAGTATCCCAGCTGCATATAATGCAGTGTACTAATAGCAGCAGATATGAAATAACAACACGATTGCTTACTGATAGGCGTGCAAGAAATTCCTGAGCTGAATAGGGCCGGTAGCTCAATTGGTAGAGCACCAGGCATGTAACTCGGAGGTTGGCGGATCATACCCGCCCCGGCACTATGCCGGGTTGAAAACATCGTGTACAGTACTTCGTGAGTAGTACAGTACTTCACAACGATAACCCGCCTCCCCAACCAAATCTCTTAAATTATATCATCAATCATGTCACGTCATATTATTGCATCGTATGCCAACTTTAATGACTGTTATAAAATAGTCTGTATCATCTTAATTATTATCTAACATAAACTAATACATTTTGATGCTTACTCGAATACTCGACACATCTACAGCACCATCGATTATCGAGCCTTTGATTTGATATAGGATTCTTTAAAAGCATACCACAATCTTGATCTTAGTTGCTTCTTGAATATAAATGTAAAGTAACATCTTTTCTCAACTATATGTTTTCGCTTTTTACCATTAAGTGTCAATCAACTGTTAAATAATCAGCCACGAGTTTATTAGCTGATATCATAATTTAATTTGTTTTGACTTGCTGAATATTATCACTCGGTAATATATTAAGCTTGTTTCACCAAAATAACACTTATGTTGATGATTGATCCGCTCAGATGACTAATATGCTATATTAATGAATTAGAGTGAATTGTAACCCGATGGAAACCTGTGTAACAGTCGTCAAGCACCAAAATTTTGTTGCTATGGCTGTAATTAATTAACACATAACTGGCATCGCGCGCGCAAAATAGACTCCTTTTATACACATAATTATAAGGGAGTGGTCTATATTGCGAAGGAGCAGACTTTTGTCATCATCGTAGGACCGTCGGGCCACCTCATATATCCAAACCCGATTACTTATTCCCTACGATCTTTTTGCCTTCGGCAAGAGCAGGGAAAAAAATTAATGCCGGAAGTGAGGCAAAATAAGCATTAGAATAATGGCGTAATTTTTGCGTAGCAACCGCAAGAGATTGCATGTGTGCAAGCAAGAACTGATTATTAGCAACACGTGTTACCATGCTTTATGATAAGTCATGACTAGCTCACATTGCATTATGCTCACGCTATAACTATCCATAACTTTGATTGTGATCGTTATTTTTTGATGCGGTAAAAAGTATCGTCTAGAGAATCCAAATACCTACAACATTGTCGTCATTGTGTAATAAAATCCATACTATCTACAGTACAGAGCTAGAGAATAAAGAGAAATTTAAACGATTTTTCAAATTTCCTCGAACAAATTTTTCGACTAGCGGGTTTCTAGTACACTATATTAGAAACTTTCTAGAATGTAGAAGTGTATTAGAACACCATTCTTCTTAAATTTTTCAAGACCAATTTTAAAATCAATAACAGACTGAATTTTTAGCGAATCTCTATCGATATTGTAAGATATTATTCTTTTAGCAATGGCCAATTGGCTGACTATAAGGTCATGGCCTGAACAAACAATTTTTTTAAATAGTCAAGTGATGCTAAAGCAGAGCACAAATGCGTAATAAGTTAATAGATTAAAAACTGATTCATGTGATGCATTACGCAGAGCACAGATAAAAATACTGATTCAATGATTAAAATTATAGCTGTGAGTGTCAATAAATTACTGTGTCATAGAAAAGGAACGATGTACACGTGATCTGAGATACCAATATCTCAATATCAAAAGGATAGTGTCTAGAAACATTCATAGTCCATGGTGGCAGGTATCAAGTTAAACGAAGTTACACTGACTGGCAAGATATTATTCTGACACTTCTTTCCATGCTCAACCAAGAAAACAACAATTTTAAGAAAAACCAATCCATTAACAATCTTACCATTTACGGGCCTCAATTGAACCTCCTCCAGCCCGCCTTTCTGCAAGTGTTGTAATCTGTAAGGCCCAGTCTTTCACTACAAGGAATTGTTCCAATACTACCAATAAGGGAGGTAAACCTTCGGTGGACATTTTCAAGTCCGATGATAGTAGCCCATTTCCCATGACAGGCAGTTGGAGACAGGGGATCTTATTTAAACCTAAACTTAGAGCCTGTTTATTGATTTGTAAATTTGTTTCTACTCATATTTTTATTCGTATTTACACCATTTTAATTTATTAATTGAATAGTGTTTTTTTTATTTGATTTGATTTGTGGCTAACCTTATAGTTGGACTATTACCACTAGCACTGCTGAATTTATCTATGTACTTTATTTTTCGATTGTTTATGGTTCAATTGACATTATCAACATTTCTTTTGCTTATTTAAATGTACAAGACCTTTCCTGCTTCAGTCGATCAAATGAACCAAGCAAATGATCAACCAGCTACTGCAGAACAATCCAAAAAACCACCAAGAATTCCTCGAAGAAGAAACAATGCATCATTTTCCAACTATGGTCTGCCACCGCCTCCACCTCGACCCCTGTATTCACCTCCTACAACCACATATCCTTACAATCCGTACAGGTTTATTTTCATATCCATCTCAAGTATGATGCCCATGCTAATTACAAATGTACATGTAAATATTTACTATCCTTTCTAAAAGCTATATTTAAAAGATCTACTGCTTTAAAATGTGTATCAGGGGATTTACATGATTATTGCAAACACTCGTTAAAGTTGTTACACACAATCGTTGATAGGAAATATTTCAGTTACCATAACCAATACCAGGGATGGGGCTCACCTCCTCAAAATGATTGGAACAGAGGTCGTTGGAATGGTGAGCCAGACAGCCCATTCGTCAGATCTGCTGAAGCTAGCGTTAAAGATGCTTTTGCTTCAATTGAATCTATCGTGACAGCATTTACATCTGTGAGTAGAAATCTTTATTTTTGCTTTAACGTAAATGAATACTATTGCACTTTTTTGTTCAATTATCCCAGAAGTTTTTAAAAATTTTGAATTTCTTATAAATTATGTCCATTTATCGTGATCATGGCAATACTTTATCCACTAATTCAGGTAGCCCAAATGTTGGAGGCCACATACAATTCTGTGCACTCTTCCTTCAGAGCAGTCTTATCAGTGGCTGATCACTTCAGTAAATTAAGACAGCAATTAGTCAAGATTCTCAGAAGTTTCATGATGCTTGGAATTGGACAGAGGTAGTAACTATTGAGATAAGGCCACTATATCTTCCAAATCAAATACGGCAATATCGCCGTTTTTTCTTTTACTTTTCATGACAAATTTTCCCAATTGATATATATTAATAGTCACCCTGTGTATTGTTGTGTTACCTTATCGGTGACAGACCATTAGTGAACATTGACTAACTGTAGATTTACTGACAACCACTATTGTTTCTCCTTGCCCTTGTTAAATTATCTCATATCAGTTGAGACTTAAGGATTTGGTGGACAGCAGATATATGTGCTCAAAACCTACACACACCAACTAGTTGACAAACAATAATCTGAAAAATTCCTGAAATACCAATAGTTGTCAACTTTAAGAACAATAGACTTCCATAGAAGTCTCATATCATACGTCATTCTGTGCATCATGAGCATAAAGGTGTTCAGTGAGCTGAACAGAGCATGCAGTGAATGGAAATCCCCTAAATCATGTTTTAGTCCTTGTTAATCCCGGCCAATTTATCATGATATTCTACGATATGAGATATCACAGGTTTACTCAAATGTATCTTCTTGCAGGGTATTTCAGAGGCTATGGAACTCTCTAACCACCTCCCCTCATGAAGCAGTGCAGAATGTTCAGAGTGTAGCCTGGGACCTTGCCGACCCTGCAGGCCCCCAGGACCTGTGGCCTTTTGTAACCTTCCTGTTGGTGGCCTGCGCTGGACCTTACTTCATCTACAAGATGTTTCCTGCTGTAAAGGAAGGTACATTAAAGAGGAAGACACAAATGGCTTGATCTAACTACGAAATGATTTAATATAAGTTTCAAAAGGAATTTTGTGACCTAAAGCAGTTGTAAGGTATGTCGAGATATCTGTAAATTATCTGCTCCAGAATCTGGTAGTGCTCATTTGAACTGCGGCCATGGTTACCATGGTTACCTGTATCTTTAAAGCTCATCTGTGACCACTCTTTAAAACGCCCTCATGCGCAAATTTAAAAGAGTGAAAACTAACAAATTATCACATACTTCACCTCGTGATAAAGAGACAATATGGCGCCAAGGTCTGGTGGCCGTCGGTTCTCACTTTCACCAGTTTTGAAGAACTGTCTGACTCATGTCAGATAGTTGGCGCAGTTCAGTAGTTGGCCACACCACTGTCAATGTATTAGTGAATACAATATGAACTAAACCTAATTAAATTGACATTTTTCTCATGTCCATTATTTTTAAGGGAGATTTAACGATAGAGGCTTTAGTTGCTAATTATATTTATTGCCAGACGACGAGATAGAATATGGTGACACTGAAAATGAGACTGCGACTGTTGTCTATCCTTATAGAGCTTTGAATCCTGACGAGGTAAGCTCCCCGATCCTTTTTAACAAACCTAAATTCAATTCAAATTTCAATCCCTAATTGGTTAAAATTTAAAGTTGAAATTTAGCTATCTTCAAAATGTTACAGCTTGAAAACAATACAATACAATACTTGTCAGATCAGTGTCCCAGCTGCTGCTGAAGTGATCGTAGCTCCAGCTCACTTACAACCTGCTATACAAGGCTGGACTCTAGTCAGTTATCAGAGTGCTATTGGTCTGATCCCTTCCTCATACATCGAGCTCAACACTTGAGGTGTCTCTGGTGTTTATAATCAGTGTTTATAAGCATATGTGTTTATAAACAAACTTGAGAATTGAGTCGCATCAAAAGATTATTATTCTCTTGAGTGCAAATGATGATGTGTTCCATGTTTGTAAGTCGGTTAGAAGACATAAAACATTCGTGTGAAATTTTTTGTTTGAGAATAAGATGGTGATATTTTTTGACAATTTAAATTGCTAATTTATCCTAATTCAATGCTATGATAGCTCAGATAGCTCAGTTATACTATAAGTGAATATCACAATTTTTTCCCGATCCATGACTCAAAGTGCCGAAGGCACAAAAGAGTCAAGGACAAGGGTTAGCGAACGAGGTTTTTTTTGTATATGGTAGCTTTCGTCCGTACCTGCGTGCGACCTGCGTGCCTGCGAGCGTACGTGTCGCCCACGTGTCTGCATGCGCAAAGTTATTTTGCGCGATCATCTGAATTAAACAATTGTTGGCGCGCGCGGTGCTGAAATGTTCAAGTACATTGTTAATTTCACCATGTACGCATCCCGCTAGGGACTGATAGCATAGTATCATTATTTTGAGTTAGTATTATTCTTTTGCACAGATCCGTGTCAGGTTGCATAAACAATAAACATACGGTATATGGTTACATAGAAATATACACGATTTTCAAATTCAATATGGAATTACATCAACTGGGCGGCGCTCGGCCTGTCACTCCGCCATATCTGCATGCTTATAAACAGCAAAGACTGGGGTCCCCAGGTGGTATGGAATATGATAAAATACTCCATCACGGATCGGGAAATTGAGCGGCCATCCACAAAAGAAAAGCGGCCGCATTTCTTGTTGCGTTTAAGACTGGATTAAGTAATTATGTAATTTGATCTTGATTCATTATAAACTAATTTTAAATTTTCAGCTGCTAATTTCTGTAGATATTGCTTGTTTCAGATCCACTTTAAACTGAACCAAGTTCAGACATGCGAATTAAATAATCCCAAAGATTCCTCAGACTTCTATTATTTGTTGAAATATGTGCTGTTATTATCCATGACATAAGCATCAAAATGGCTCGCTCTTTTCTAATTCGGCTAGCCGTTTGGTATCTCTTTGACAGTCTTTTATGTCTAGAAGATAATGTGTCAGACTCCCAGTCGTTCCTAGAAACTAGTGTCCTGTTTAGACTAGTGCCCTGTTACAAGCCTCCAAATTTGAGTTAAGAGAGCGACTGAGATCCAACTTTTCTGACGGTGAGAGTTTGATGTCTGTTTTATGTTACACACGATCAAAGCTGGAATAATAAGCGTGGATAATTTTAATGAGCTGAATGAAATTAAAGAACTAGCAAAATGTAATGATTCTCCAGAGAATATGTTTTGTCGTGTTATTACAACATTAAGATATTTTATTTAACCATTTTTGCTGTGTACACTGTACAATGTACATGATCTCTGTTTGTTAATAGAAATAGAAACTTCATAAACAGTAAACGGAATATTTTTGTTAAGTTTTGTTTTGAGTTTGAAGTTTTGTTTGTAAAATAAATTGCTGTGCTATTCTTGGTTTTGATTTGAAATTGTACCTTAAGTGAGTAAAGTTTTCACTGTGTGCACAAAACTCCTATCTCCATTACCCGCACGGCGCCAGTTCTTGGAATAGCAGCAACTACTTGTAAACTTCAGCAAACTAGCCCTGTTAACATAACAAGCGTGAAGTTTACCCGAAGTGTGAAGTGTAGCTGTACTTCCTGGGTAATCACACCTGCTCAGCACTAATTATCTCTTACATATCCAGCTTGTTATGTCTTACAAAAAGCAGCGGCCACTCACTGCCAACTTTCCGGCCCAAGAGCGCCGAACCTGGAATATTTGTAACTCGGAGATAGCGCCCGAGGAAGTTCAACGACCCAAGACAGCCTTGTCTCGGCACATTGTGGACGAGCTGGATAAGCAGCTGGGCACTAAGGGATCTATTCCTCTCAAAAAGTAAGCTTTCTCAGATTTCTCAGTTTTAAATTTGTCGTGTGCATGTTTTAAAATATATTATGTGTATTAAACAGTTACTTGTATGCGGTTTTGCAGCGTTACTTTCATTCAGACTCCTTCGAGACAGCTCTACTCAAATGTGTATTTCACTATTACATTTTAATCGCTAAATTTCAATACTAATGTTATTCTCCCCTTTAATCAGATATGAGAGGTTGAACGATCCTAAAATGGATCCTGTCGTTGTCAAAGCTGTACGATCCTTTGCAAAAAAGAAGAAAATCGTTACCCACGATTCAATTATAGGTTAGTTTCTCCCGATAATTCGGGGTTTCCTAGCACCTCTTTAAATGTTCTATGGAATGACAGGAATGGGAAATTAGGTATTATAAACTGGAAGCTGCATTTTAATGGCTTTCTTCTCAGATATCGGAGAGAGGGTAGCAAAAGAGAAGGAACAGAAGCATATTAAGATGTTAGAAGAAGCAGTGCATAATGCGGTCAGTACATACTCATTGCTGCTCATAGATATGGTTACATACTTGGCCCATCTTCTTATCAGATTCATGTTATGTTGACCTTGCTTACATACGTGCTGAAAAGTTATATCAGCTTCGGCTACCCATTATTCGCATATGTTGTAGGTCATGGAAGAAAGAGAACGATTGCAAGCAGAGTTCAAGGAGAAATCTGAGCTTGAGAAAGACGCGCTGAAGTCAACTTGGATTGAAAAGATAGATAACACTGATCAGGTAATTTAAGCAGTTATTCTTCAGGAAAAACATCTGCGGTCTTCTAAAATGCTGCTCCTAATTGCAAATCACGTATTTGTAGGGCGCGATGACTTCAATGAAAAAAGAGTAATTTGACATTTTATTTTGGAGCCGAAAATTTTTTGCGCGGCGCACTTGCAAATTTTTGAAGCCAGATGAGTCACGTCCGGTCTGTTGTGATTCTAAAGCTCAGCTCAGAAGCATTACTACCATGAAATAAGAAGTCTAATTGGCTGGTAAATCACCAAATATAACTGTTTTGATACTTGCCAAAGGTTTACTTACTTATTGTTCAGATCGCGGCCGAAGCTGCTGAAGCCGCCGCTAAGAAAGTGAGAAACGAGATGCAAGAAAAACTTGACATGATGGAACAGGTACCCAAAACACTTCACTGTGGTGTGACGCTCGTTAAATTACTTTTATTGGTGTTAAATCCCAAACCTTACATTACCGAGGCGGAGGCTAAAATTCGATATGTTGTGTAATCAAATAACTGCATATTCTAACATCTAAACAGCATTGCCAAGGTCCATCATAGCGTTCTAGAGAACACAGTGCGAGAGAAACTAGCAAAAGCTCGTGAGGAGTGGAAAACTCAAGAGAAGGAGCATGTCAGACTGGTCCGGTTGAAATGTGATACAGAATACCACGAAACGTTGGAAGAGGTCGTGGCAGAGAGACTGCAAGAGAAGAAGGTTCGTCAGAAACTTGCAATATTAGACTATGTTTTTAGTGAAAAGTACTGTTCCCTCAAAGCACTGCACAATTGGATGTTGTTTTCGGTTCCAGACTCAGTCGTACGTTATTTCAGAAAGAGTGGGCTACCGAAGAGGAAAAAAGAATTGTAGCTCTATCTGAGGAATTGAAAGAGTTTTATCTAGAAGAAATAAGGAGAGTCAAAGAAAAACATGATGCTGTGATCGACAAATATGAGGCATCAATATCAGACCTAGAAACAAAGTAAGTTCTTCGTCAACCTCCCCTTTTTCAATCTTTTCCAAATCCTGCCAATATGTCAAGTAAAATATTTGTTGTCTCTCTGATCTATAGGCTCTCTGTTCAGACATCACCCGCTCACATGTGCTATGAAACACGGAACACTCCACATCCAAATCATCCCACACCAGTCTAGGGAATTTGTCAACACTTTTCATCTGCATATGTATTGTAGCACCTTGCAGTTATATCCCTCAATCACCGAGTGTATACCCTGGTTGGTGTACACCTCAACCTGTCACAGCTCCATTATTCACCACGTGACCTTGTCCTAGCAGCCTGGTTGGCAGGTTTCCAGATTGGTTAACTACTTAATCGGGCCGGCTAGGTGAGTAGATATGTTAATGGCTACTCGTTAAGTAGGAACTGGGTGTCCTGTTGGGATCCCCTCAGGGTTATTTGGGTGACACGATGTTAGCCTGCATGTCTTGCCCTCCCGCCATCCCTTTTGTCGGTTGAACTGTCCCTCTTATGGGTTCTCAGTTAGTATCGTGTAGTATGTTATCAGTGGTATTTGGAACCCAATTTCATATGTATCCCAGTATGAAAAACCTTTCCATAGAATACCATGAGAAATTAGTGAAACCCCCAAAAGCGTCTGCCAGCTCACAAAGTGCCACTGACCATCCAGCATATACCACCCCGTGTACATTAACATGACATAATACTCGTAACTACTACCCTCTGCTGACGACAGCCCAACATGTTTTAAACAGTCCTCTACTCACCCAGAATCCAGGAACTGCAGCACCACGTGGTATTTGAACAGCACGAACACAAGAAGACCAAAGCAGTGCTACAGGTCAGCAGTTCCGTCTCTCTCTCTCTCTTACTGTGCCCTCTTTTCTCCTTTGTCCGGTTTTTGTTTGTCTGATTTTTTGTTGTTGCTCATGCTTTGTCTGGTTATATAATGTGATGTCTGTATATATATATATATATGTGATGTTGCCTACTACCGGGGAATGTATCTGGTATTTTGTCTTCTTGTCGTGCGGTATTTAACGAGGTATGCGACTGTACTCCGTGCTTTTGAAGTAGTTAGGACACCTGTTATTTGATAGACATGATAGTGCCCGAATAGGCTATGTGAATATAATGAATAGGCTATGTGAATATAATGAAATTATTATGTTATTGGGGTGTAACCCACCATCCATGTTATAGTGGATCAATAGTCTGTCTTAGGATCATTTTTCCATGTTATATCTTCGAAATAGTGGTATTCAAAGAGCGATGTATCAATCAGGTAGAAATTTAAGATGAGTGGTACTAACGTAAATTTATTTTCAGGACACACGACACCATTTTAGTCGGTTTATTGGTGAAGTGCCCGGTTTTGAGTCAGACTTCTTCAAGTCTTCACCTTTTCCTCCTAAATAGATATCCAGAATACAACCCAGAATGAGCTAATGTAGTGGAGTATAATAGGCTAAACATTACTAAACTCAGTGTAAAATTATTATTTTCCCATACCACCTTAACCCAATTTCCCCGCACATGACACATCCACATTATAGTTCGTCTCACACGTTTATTTAAAAAGAGCCGTACTGAAAGTGGTTTTACACGCAGTTAACTCTGTCTCCCTGGATCAGGGCCCCTGTAGGCATTGTAACAAGCACTCATTACTCATTAGCTCCATGCAATCATTCCTTATAAGGTGATGTCGGTGTAGAGAAGCCCCACAACTACGGATAGTTTTAATAACGATTATCAATCATCATTATACAAGTGTTGTTAGAGTAGTCCCTCTTCATTTGATTAGCGAGCTAGTATAATGTTGGTCTCTCTGTCTCCCTCCACATCCTTACCCTCAACATTTGTTTTAGGGAGGGAGCCACCTGAAAATATTTTCAACTTCTCTCCTCCGCTCTGACGTGACTTGTAAGCTCTGACGTAAATAATTCTTCAAGTTTGAAATTTTTGGCGTGTATTTGTCTCTAATTATGTGTATTTGTCTCTAATTGTGTGACTAGTTGGTGTGAAATGTCCCCCACACTGTGATTGAAGGATTATCCTTTGGTAGCCCTGTCTGATCCGGTCTGACAGTATCGTATTTCACAGTTACTGTCTACTAATCTGCTCAGTTTCATCCGTTTGATTAAAACAATCAATGCTAATTGACACAGTACACCTTGTTCCTTTAGCTTGAGTTAGCTTCATTGTTTCGTTGATGGTAATGTTTCTGGGAATTTCCGCAATTGAGTTGTTCCTTTCAATTTAAAAGCTTGTTTTTCGTTCTATTCAAATTGTCACGAAAAGGTGTTCTTTTGTTTGGATGCTGCTTGTTAGTTTTGGTTTGATTTTGATGCTTTAACTTTGCGATCTTTGCTACTGGTTACATATTGTATCACCAAACTGAACGACCCGTCTGTTGAACTTTCACTCTTCACTGTTCAAGTTCCGACCTCCCTAAATTAGCTTCACCCCTCATGATTGTCAGAGCAAGATTCGTTTAGTCCGAATAATCCGGCTGTGACCACGATATAAACACCAAACCGTTTGTTGAAGTTCAGTGAACGTAGTACCAACCTGCCAGCAGACTAATCAGACGCAGCCAACCAGATTCCGGCCCTGAGGCCACGTGACAGCCGTGTACCAATGGGCGAGGTGTAGTTAGTAATTAATAACTCTTATATAATATAAGGGGGTATGAGCTGGGGTACCCTGAGGCTTGGTCGGATGTACTGAGTTGCCCGGTGAGGTCCTGCCAACAGTTTACATTGCCACACTGCTCTTACTGGGCCTGAATATTACGTGTTAATTGCACCCTAACTTTCCAGGCCCGCGTCAACCTTCTTCCTGTATTGGTGAGTGTGAATCTAGACGTTTGGAGAGTGTTGACTCGCTTCTCAGTGCTACTGTTGTGTTCTTGTGCGTGACCGCTAATTGAGCGAGTATGTTTATCTCGGAAGAAGTCTGGAAGCTACCTGATGACATCCCAAATCCACAAGATGGTATCACCTCCGGGCTTAATTTGTCCATTTAGTCCCTACTTTAGGCCCCCGCCAGACCACTCTGTTCCGGTTCTCGTTAAATTCATGGTAATCTATTTTCACCCTGTCACTCCGTGCACGCTTATCTAGTTGTGGAAAGATGTTTCCTTTTGTAGTTTCTGAAGGGCTTATCACATCCAGACGGGGTTCACACAACCACTTGGAGTTGTCCTGTCATCAAGCCAGGTCCCCTGAGTAGCCGGCATCTTGTAACACTCCTGACAACCCTGTTCTTGATTGTTCCAGTTCCTTGGACAGGAGGGCATGCGCCATGTTGCAACTTAGCACCTTGGGCCCGTTGATTGGGTCGTCCCTGGGTTTTGATTGGTTATTCTACGGGGCTGAGAGTGTCTTATTGGTTGATAAGTCTCGGGTTTAGTGGGAGCAAGGTGTCACCCCTCATCAGATTGTTGTTCACACCTTGGTTTAAACATGTTCCTTCTCAGACATCAATATAGGGCAGACTGCTATCTTACCCTAGTACTATCAGATTTACTCAGTTTGAAAGATTTCCTCGGCAGTTTACTAGTTAGGAAAACGTGGAGGTGTTTTAATCTTCTGCGCTTGTTTTCTGTTCTTCTCTCTGCAAACTATTTAAAGGATTATTATCATGTGCTTTAACTTTATCCCAATTAATCCAATGCTTGTCAACCAAGCTACGTCCAGGATTGAAACCTTATCAAGTGACCTCTGATGAGATTTAACCGTCCAATCATTGCCACCTTGCCACCTTGCTTGCAAATGTACTCATTTCTCTTGTCAGTACTCTTCCGTTGTGTCTCGCACAATAAGGCTAATCTGTCTCAGCACTTAGGAGGAGGAGAAAGACAAAGCAAGCAGGTTGTTTTATAAGCAAGATCTCAGCTAACACCTGACACTTGGAAGGGTTATTGACAAGCAGAGGGGCTCCCATTAGCTCCCCCTCGAGGTGCATCAACTCCCCCCTGTCAGTACAGTCTGCAGCTGTTCAGTTGACAGTTCACCCCGTGCACTTGTCACTTGTTTTCAAGATATGGGCTCGTTCTATCTCCTACACGTACGTCACACGTATTACTAATGGGCACGCACTATTGTTTCTTCTCCACAGCTTCTTTCCTTTCTTCTCCACAGTTTCTCTCCCGTGGTAGACACCGTTTTAGTTTGGGTATAATTTCTTTAACCACCGCGCCGTATGTCGTTTAGTGGCGCATCTTTCTGACATATTTGAACCCTTTTGATTTGATTTGGTATTCTGTCGCAAGTAATTCGAGTAAACTTGAGAAGTTTTTCAGTGTTTTTTGCCTGAAATGGTTTGGTGACTGGTGAGGGCTGAAGATGTGCACTCTTGTATTTCCGTGAAAGTGTAAGATGTAAATGTGATAAAACCTGTTAACATAACACGCTAAAATGGTGATATATTTAATGGGTAAAGTGACTTTGTCAACTCATTAAAAAGGGTATGTATCTAATGGCGGGGTGATTCTAATCACTGCATACGAATTACAGTAGCTCCCTATAAAGAGCTGTGTGTCATCCCACCTACACACCTCAGGGCCCTCTATTACACACCTGCTCTCTCCGCCAATCAGGGGCCCTCCTCGCTGTCACAAGACAGACTTAAACCAATCAGGGACCTGCGAGTATTGTCACGTGGTGGATTTCAGCCAGTCAGAAAGCGTCCTGAAGATTGGTATTGAGGCTGTTAGCTGTATGCGCTCTTGTTGTAATGAGCCCCTTGTTCTTTTGCCGGATGACCTGTTCGGCTGAATCCCCTCGTAACTTTAATTTTACACATGTTCTGTGCCATGTTGTGGGTATTTAAAACCAGTGTGGTGGTGTAAACAAATAAGCTTCATTAGTTCAGAAGATTGATGTTGAAGAAGTGTTCCATCTCGTGCAGCTCTTCTCCAGCTGGCGAGAGTGTGGCCCGCACGTTCTTACTATATACACCACACACGTCGCTACAATCATCATTACATCACATTTACTATCTTGAAGAGGTTTAACTGTTGCTCTCTCAGAATTTCAGTTGACATTTGGCTCGTCGTTGATTTAGAAGTGATTCGTCGATTATGTATGTATAGATCGCCGATCTTATTTTAGATATCTATCAGTAAGTTCTAATTAATAGCATTGTTTGATAAGATATAGATTATATTTAATTTATACATTAGTTTACTTATTTATGATAACATTCGTGCATTAGAATCAGTATTCAAAAATCAGTTATAAAGTTTCTTATGATTTTTATCAGAATTTTATTATCATAAAAGAATTTATATATTTTCGTAGCATGTTGATTCAAGTTTTAAAATTTGTAAATATTTTAGATTTATACTGTACAGATTAGAATTATGTGTAATTATGTTTGTTATGATGAATTATATGAACAATTTTTTTATCGTAGGGATCTAATAACCGAAATCGAATAACCGAAATCCGAAAATTTCATCTATGAATATATTAATTATAGAAATCATCGATATAATTTCAATTTCCAGGTTTTTATTCCGTTTAGAATTAATTCTCATTATCAAATGCTTGATATTAATAAAACACTTCTTACAGCTATGCAATGAAAGGTTACATGTGATGTAGCACCTAAAAGCACTATCACTGACTTGCACATCCTACTTGTCGTGTTACCATAGCAACACACGTGTAGGGCGCGCGACAGCACGTGCAGTATCCTCGCTACACACGTGCGTGTATGTACAAATGGGGAATGGAAGAAGAAGAAAGCCCTGACGCAGAATTTATCCGAGACCTACAAGATTTCTTCTTGCCCTACTCCACCGCAGATGCAGACCAAGAGGTCGTGTTGGACCTCACACTACAGTATTTTACTCTACTCAGGATTTGTTATAAAATTACACAGGTAATAAAATGTCTACTCTACTCTTCTTTAATTATGCTGTTTTTCTTAATCATCGCCTTCTTTCCATCATCTTATTCACTGCGATGTTAGTCGCGATTTGATTATGAGCTCCAATATACAATATATTGTGTTTATTTGTTAACAAATGTCTTGTTAACTGTAGTAGGTCTTCAAGAAATGTTTATCTTCTTTGTTTGTTGAATGAGAGGGTCGACTGGGATCGAATTTTGAGGCCAATATATTAAACGTGATAACCAATGTCGCCTGAGTAATTCTCATTCACAAAAATATCTTAATATATAAGTAAGATAAAATTTAGTTATAACTTATATGAATCTTACAAAATGTTATGGAAAATTGAAAGGAGTCCTCGTACAATGTACCTATATCTTGGAATTTGTGGGTTATTCGCCAGCGAAGAATGACCAGTGAGCTCTTTAAAAAGTTGTTGATAGCAGTGATACCGTCCATTAAGTCAGAGCTAGACAAAGCTTCACAACTTCACAACTTGAACTGTTACATTTTAATAACTCTGCAGTAGGTGACTGGTGCGTAACAACAAATAACGTAATCAGGAACTCAGTGACTTGGTGCATAAAGGAAAAGTTACAATTCCTGCACTGCACATATTTTTAAAAGAAAAAATACCTGAAAAATTCTGGCTTGATCCAGAAAAAATTGAAAATTTCTACCGGGTTAGAGAATGGGCTAATTTTGACCGGGATTTTGGTCGATTGTTTGTTGAGTGTCAGAACTATAATCACATACGGAATGCTGAGTTGAAAGATTTCTAATGTAACGAATACGTGAACAAGAATAATATCATCTGTTGATAATAATGTTAATAATTAACCTTAACGTGTTTCAGCAAAGTTCGGGAGTTTACGATGAGTTTACGGACCATGTTATGAACCTGCTATACTACATAGAAGGCTACAAATCATGTATGAACGACACTCTTGACTACTTAGAGGTTTGTTTAGTAAAATTATTGAGAATGTTTAACCATTAATCTAGAATATATGATAGGTCCCCCCCCCCCCTGCTCGTCAAAAGAAGGCGACTCCCCCAAGATTTGATGACTGTTTTCACTTAAGTATTTTAAACAAGTTTTTATAACCAACTAGGACTGATTAAAAAACTGAGGTACAATAGTAAGAAAAAGTTAACAATTACAATTTCAGAACACGCTGGAGATGGAGGAAACGTCGGAAGCAGTGTGCAACATGAAGAACCACATAATAAACCACATAGCAGAGCTCCTACACCAGCACCTGGGCAACTGTCCCCAGGTGGTGTTGTTGGAACTGTGTGACCCCTACCTACCCGAGATGTTCAGACTCGCTAACAACCCCCAACTACTTGAAACAACGTGAACTCACGTTTAGTCACGTGGTACACACCACGTGACGTCATAAATCAGATCAGAATCTAGTTTTAGCAATGGGGAAGATACGAAGTGAGGGGAAGATGATACGAAGAACGGCAAAGTACGATGAGATTTGCGTTGAGATTTGCGAAGATTCGTGGCTGGTCCACCAGAGTTGACGGTTTGAGAATGGGATGGGTTTCAGTTTACGGTGGTGATGAGTGAGAGAGAGAGAGAGAGAGAGAGAGAGAGAGAGAGAGAGAGAGGTAGAGAGAGAGAGAGAGAGAGAGAGAGAGAGAGAGAGAGAGAGAGGGAGAGAGAGAGAGAGAGAGAGAGAGAGAGAGAGAGAGAGAGAGAG
Source organism: Bolinopsis microptera (assembly GCF_026151205.1). Taxonomy (NCBI): domain Eukaryota; kingdom Metazoa; phylum Ctenophora; class Tentaculata; order Lobata; family Bolinopsidae; genus Bolinopsis; species Bolinopsis microptera. Next base: position 6,671,875 of record NC_087072.1, on the reverse strand, counting down.
ATCTTCTTGTTGTTTGTCAGATGCTTCAACAACCAAATTCTAAAAGGAGCTGTGACATTTCACATGAGAAAACTAACACTCGGTCAATCCTTGGAATGCGTAGAATTTGTTGAGGAGAAGTTAGAATGTACAGAGTGGGAAATGTTGAGTAAATTCTTCTTACTCTGATCACTTCGATGGAATGAAGTGCTCAGCAATCGTTTATTACCACAAGGCAGTTTACCCCAAAACATGTGCCTAAACTTTACACTGATTATATTTATTTTATTTGAAATTTTAACTAGTATCTGCGCGTTGACTGTAGCTTGACGTTTTACCTTTTTACCGTTTTTAAAGCATTTATACTGCATACCCCAATATATGAATTTCATGTTGGACATTGAACACACCCCATCCTACACCTATTAACCGTTAACAGCACCAGGATTAACTTATTAATTTTAATTGTGCTATTTTCGTGAATTTTAGCCGTTATTTTTATGTCGTCGAGGCCAGTTCGATCTGTGCTGTCTTTGGATCCACTAAGTGTCTGAAAAGTACGAGAAGAACTTGTTTTGCTTTCACAAGAGACAAACATTTGACGGTTAGAGGAGAGACCTTAAATTATTATTATATTTGTAAAATGATTTGTTTAATTTGTCGTTTTATAGTATTTGTATATTACAATATGATAATGGAATTTTTAGAAAATCGTCGTTCACATTTGTGGTGACTCACAATGAATTTAAAAACGTGTATTTTCTTCAAGCTAAAAGTTTTCAAACTAAAGAAGATGACTAAGGAAAATCTTGATCTTTAGTGAACGTGTTTAATTCACGATAATAGTCTCAGGGCTATACTTGAAGGACATTTCTGAAGAATATGTGGGCTGGGTTTGCCCCACAACGCAGAACTTACCACACACATTCACACAAACTACTGCGAACTGTCTGCCAAACAGTGGGTTGACTGCATGCAGGTGCGTCTTGCCGATCTAACGAAGGTGGTGGTCGCGGGAAGCATTATTTGATGCGTTGATTGACGATGTCAACCCTTCGAGATCGTTGCTCTGCGAGCAACTATCTTGCGAAGCAAGAATGATGAATGAAGAATGATAGTTCGCGTCGAATCGGCGACGCTCTCACTAAATCGCTCGCCCAAATTTAATTAAATTCTTGTGAAAAGGCCCTGAGTATCAAAGTTTACCTGGGGACCTCAGGCTATCATTTTCATAATATGTAATAGAGATTCAGCGGAATGACAGCAGACAGGCTGAGCGCGGCCCAGTAAATCAAAGTAATCTACATCTGACATTGGTGTATTTTTGCGCTCCTACTAAATCGCTCGCCCAAATTTTATGAAAATTCTTGTGAAAAGGCCCTTCAGGCATGAAAGTGATCTAGATCGGTGTATTTCTGGACGCTGATTCCGAATCACCCCCATGACGTAGGGTAAAAATGCTTCCCTGGAAAGTTTTGCCTCACGTTATACTTGTAGGCCCGCTGAGTGCGCGGCCGTATCATGGGCGCGCGATTAGATTTCGACTGTTCGGTGTACATAAGTAGACATGCTGATTTCGATTTTGATGGTAAGGGGCCATCTACTTATGTAGGACGTCCGCCAATATCGCAGATTTACAGACCACCCCCTCCCCCTGACCCCCTGTCCGGGTGTGTCCGAATTTTCAAAACCACCCCTCCCCTGGACGTCTTGTAGCGCGATGCACTACTGGGTCGCGCGCGCATCAAATAATGCTTCTCGCAACCAGATCGGCGAGATGCGAAGGATTGACATCGTGAATCAACTGGACGTCCGGATTTCTAGTTGACCATTGTGCATTGTTAATGGTCTGGCCCGGCGCACGCTACTTCGTAGCACTAAGCACTTGCAATCGGGCCATTTCGAGAAGAAAGCGGCGCGCGCTACTTCGAAGAAATTTAGACGAGTAATTACGGGGGGACCTCAGGCTATTATATTTACTAGCAGGAACCCGTCTAACCCTAAAGTGGTGTCAAGACTCGAGAGACTAAAATAATTATTACCTATTTAATTCGCGTTTTTGACACCACTTGGGAGTCCAAATTTTGGGCACTAAAATTATTATTCCTTGGCCAATTTTGTATTTTTTCATGCTGATTTGAAGGCCATTAAAGCATTTGACCCAGTCAAAAAAGTTTCAGTTGTACATCTTTTACGGTTTTTGCGGAAAGTTGCGTTAAAGTTGATGCCGTGGTGTCAGTAAAATGGCACGGATATATACATACTTAAGGACATTCTAACTACCCCAGTGTCCCTTAAATGAGTGTTCGAACTGTTTTCATTCGGAGTTACAGTTGCATAATTTACGCCCGTCTTTGAGTTTGTGTGTAATCTTTCTTGATAGTGTATTTTTGACTTTTGGAGTAACTTTGTGAATTTTATGAACCTCTCCTGCATAATTTATTACTTTATCGGTGCATTACCCACTTTAATCCGGTTAAATTATTATATTTGATCTTGTTTCCTTTTCGTACAGATTGTAGTGAAGTTAATTTGTTTACGTGTTTTGGGTCTTATTTATGATTTTTTATAATTATGTTATTTATTTCATTGATGTATTGTCACGACGGGTTCGTTAGTGTTCCCTCTGACTATTTAAGTTTAATTCCAGTTTAATTCCAGTTTAATACATATATATATCGTCTCGCTTTATATATATTAAAATGTTCATAATAGAGATTCGGCGGAATGACAGGCTGAGCGCGGCCCAGTAGTTAGGTACTTAAAATAAAAAATAATACACTCAGTGTCGAACAAGTTCAGCACAGTTACATGTAAGTATGCATTTGTGAGTTGAGTACTCGTTTAAAATATAATACAGGAATATAAACTTACAAAGTAATTGGTACGTGTCAAAGAGTTAAAGTAAATGGGATCGGATTTTTCCGTTAATTCTGCCAAAATTTTCGGACGTACAGATTTTTAGAAACCAACCCCCTCCTGTCTGGATTGGATGATGATTAATCACTCTACACTCGACTGTCACGTGACTTTTTCAACCCGTTCTCTAGCTGGTCTTGAACGACTATTCGAAACCCTAACCCTCTAATCTGATCCCAACCCTAACTCTAACCCAATCCTTAACAAAAGCATTTGCTGAAACCCTAACCCTAACGAGAAATTAGACTAACTTCCTTATACGGTCATATCACGTGATCGAGACAGTTTTTCGCCAATATCTCGTCAGGGGAGCATTTTAACCCTATGTCATGGGGGTGATTCGGAATCAGGGTCCGAAAATACATCGATTGAAGTTGGTTTCTACTGTCGGGGGCCCTTCTAGAACAATCTCGAAGATCGACTGTAGAGTGATTTAACACGCTCGGTCTGGATTTGTCCGAAATTCCAAAACCACTCTTCCTTCATCATCAATCATTCATATTTGCCGGACGTCCTAAGTAGATGGCCCGTGATATACTATAAGTATTCAAAGTTAAGGTGCACAAATTTTTACTTCAAATCTTTATATTATCTTCACGATTACTTATTAAAATCAAAAATAAGTCGAATCCTAAAGCATAAACAGCTCAAATATCGTTTTATTTTACGAGCCTGTCATGTGCGCGCGTCTGAAAAAAAGCGCCGCGCATAGGGATATAGCTAGGAGCTTGGATTTGGCCAATTTTTAACAAATACTCCCTCCGCAAACAATCGTGCGCGCGAGGTTGTCAAGGCAACTATGTGAATATGAGTTGCACAGCATTATTGCACGTGGGCGTAAGCAATGATTATAAAATTATGGTTGCAAATAACCATTTTATCTACCAATACAAACATTTCGTTACAATTTCATTTATCTGCACACTTTCAAACGGAGGTTTGTCAAGACCATCAATTTCTCATCTAGCTGAGGAGAAGCTTGTCAGCATTTGTGAAAAACCTGAAATCAACAGCAACAGAAAAAGGTAAAATTGTACTTGTAGGATCATTCAGTTTAGTTCGCAGAATGCTTTTCTATTATTATAAAATATATTGTCTCATCACCATGACTGGCTGATGGCTCCTTGTCTACCTGGCTATCTAGCGAGCATGCTAAATCACTCTACAGTCGATCTTCGAGATTGTTCTAAAAGTGCCCCCTACAGATGAAACCAACTACAATCGATGTATTTTCGTACACTGATTTCGAATCACCCCCATGACATAGGGTTAAAATGCTCCCCTGACGAGATATTGGCGAAAAACTGTCTCGATCACGTGATATGACCGTATAAGGAAGTTAGTCTAATTTCTCGTTAGGGTTAGGGTTTCAGCAAATGCTTTTGTTAAGGATTGGGTTAGAGTTAGGGTTGGGATCAGATTATAGGGTTAGGGTTTCGAATAGTCGTTCAAGACCAGCTAGAGAACGGGTTGAAAAAGTCACGTGACAGTCGAGTGTAGAGTGATTAATCATCATCCGCTATCTAGTTTCGTGCATAGTTGGTTATTTTTCTTCATGCTTAATTGGCTCTTTCTCCGCTTTTCCTCCGGCCTATCTAGCTTCCTGCTTATTTAGTTTAGTACATAGCTAGCTCTGTCCTTCTATTTAATTTTTTCCTGTTTACCTAGCTTCTTGTCTACCTGGATCTATCGATTTAATTTTCTTCCATGCTTTGAGTCTACTTGGTTTTCTTTATAACTTATATAGTTATATCTTTCTGCTTTTACTCCTATATTAATATAAGTATATACCTGGTTTCGTGCTTACCTAACTCTGTCTATGCATCTTTTATTTGTCTTGTCGCTTACCTGGCTTCGTGCTTACCTAACTCTGTCTATGCATATTTTATTTGTTTTGTTGCTTACCTGGCTTCGTGCTTACCTGGCATTGTATACGTGTATTTTATTTGTCTTGTCACTTACCTGGCTTCGTGCTTACCTGGCACTGTATGTGTGTCTTACATTTGTTTTGTGGCTTACCTGGCTTCGTGCTTACCTGGCATTGTCTTAGTGTCTTTTATTTGTCTTGTTGCTTACCCGGCTTCGTGATTGCCTGGTATTGTCTAAGTGTTTTTTATTTGTTTTGTCATTTACCTGGCTTCGTGCTTACCTGGCATTCTCTAAGTGTCGTCTATTTGTCTTGTCACTTACTTGGCTTCGTGCTTACCTGGCACTGTCTATGTCTCTTTTATTTGTCTTGCTGCTTACATGGCTTCGTGCTTACCTGGTATTGTCTAAGTGTCGTTTAGTTGTCTTGTGGCTTACCTGGCTTCGTGCTTACCTGGCATTGTCTAAGTGTCGTTTATTTGTCTTGTAGCTTACCTGGCTTCGTGATTACCTGGCATTGTCTAAGTGTCGTTTAGTTGTTTTGTGGCTTACCTGGCTTCGTGCTTACCTGGCATTGTCTAAGTGTCGTTTATTTGTCTTGTTGCTTACCTGGCTTCGTGATTGCCTGGTATTGTCTAAGTGTTTTTATTTGTTTTGTTGCTTACCTGGCTTCGTGCTTACCTGGCATTGTCTAAGTGTCGTTTATTTGTCTTGTAGCTTACCTGGCTTCGTGATTACCTGGCATTGTCTATGTCTCTTTTATTTGTCTTGCTGCTTACCTGGCTTCGTGCTTACCTGGCATTGTCTTAGTGTCGTTTATTTGTCTTGTAGCTTACCTGGCTTCGTGATTACCTGGCATTGTCTATGTCTCTTTAATTTGTCTTGTGGCGTACCTGGCTTCGTGCTTACCTGGCATTGTCTAAGTGTCTTATATTTGTTTTGTAGCTTACCTGGCTTCGTGCTTACCTGGCATTGTCTAAGTGTCGTTTATTTGTCTTGTTGCTTACCTGGCTTCGTGCTTACCTGGCATTGTATATATGTCTTTTATTTGTCTTGTCGCTTACCTGGCTTCGTGCTTACCTGGCATTGTATATATGTCTTTTATTTGTCTTGTCGCTTACCTGGCTTCGTAATTACCTGGCATTGTCTAAGTGTTTTTTATTTATTTTGTAGCTTACCTGGCTTTGTGCTTACCTGGCATTGTCTAAGTGTCGTTTATTTGTCTTGTCGCTTACCTGGCTTCGTGCTTACCTGGCATTATATATGTGTCTTTTATTTGTCTTGTCGCTTACCTGGCTTCGTGCTTACCTGCAGTATTGCTTAAGTGTCGTTTATTTGTCTTGTCGCTTACCTGGCTTCGTGCTTACCTGGCATTGTCTAAGTGTTTTTTATTTGTTTTGTAGCTTACCTGGCTTCGTGCTTACCTGTTATTGCTTAAGTGTCGTTTATTTGTCTTGTCGCTTACCTGGCTTCGTGCTCACCTGCCATTGTTTGTATGTCTTTTATTTGTCTTGTTGCTTACCTGGCTTCGTGATTGCCTGGTATTGTTTAAGTGTTTTTATTTGTTTTGTCACTTACCTGGCTTCGTGCTTACCTGGCATTCTCTAAGTGTCATCTATTTGTCTTGTCACTTACCTGGCTTCGTGCTTACCTGGCACTGTCTGTGTGTCTTACATTTGTTTTGTAGCTTACCTGGCTTCGTGATTACCTGGCATTGTATATATGTCTTTTATTTGTATTGTCGCTTACCTGGCTTCGTGCTTACTTGGCATTGTCTAAGTGTTTTTATTTGTTTTGTAGCTTACCTGGCTTCGTGATTGCCTGGTATTGTCTAAGTGTTTTTATTTGTTTTGTTGCTTACCTGGCTTCGTGCTTACCTGGCATTGTCTATATGTCTTTTATTTGTCTTGTCGCTAACCTGGCTTCGTGCTTACCTGGCATTGTCTAAGTGTTTTTTATTTGTTTTGTAGCTTACCTGGCTTCGTGCTTACCTGTTATTGCTTAAGTGTCGTTTATTTGTCTTGTCGCTTACCTGGCTTCGTGCTCACCTGCCATTGTTTGTATGTCTTTTATTTGTCTTGTTGCTTACCTGGCTTCGTGATTGCCTGGTATTGTTTAAGTGTTTTTATTTGTTTTGTCACTTACCTGGCTTCGTGCTTACCTGGCATTCTCTAAGTGTCGTCTATTTGTCTTGTCACTTACCTGGCTTCGTGCTTACCTGGCACTGTCTGTGTGTCTTAAATTTGTTTTGTAGCTTACCTGGCTTCGTGATTACCTGGCATTGTAAATATGTCTTTTATTTGTCTTGTCGCTTACCTGGCTTCGTGCTTACTTGGCATTGTCTAAGTGTTTTTTATTTGTTTTGTAGCTTACCTGGCTTCGTGATTACCTGACATTGTATAAATGTCTTTTATTTGTCTTGCTGCTTACCTGGCTTCGTGCTTACTTGGCATTGTCTAAGTGTTTTTATTTGTTTTGTAGCTTACCTGGCTTCGTGCTTACCTGGCATTGTCTAAGTGTCGTTTATTAATTATTTGTCTTGTCGCTTACCTGGCTTCGTGCTTACCTGGCATTATATATGTGTCTTTTATTTGCCTTGTCGCTTACCTGGCTTCGTGCTTACCTGCAGTATTGCTTAAGTGTCGTTTATTTGTCTTGTTGCTTACCTGGCTTCGTGCTTACCTGACATTGTATATATGTCTTTTATTTGTCTTGTCGCTTACCTGGCTTCGTGCTTACCTGGCATTGTCTAAGTGTTTTTTATTTGTTTTGTAGCTTACCTGGCTTCGTGCTTACCTGTTATTGCTTAAGTGTCGTTTATTTGTCTTGTCGCTTACCTGGCTTCGTGCTCACCTGCCATTGTTTGTATGTCTTTTATTTGTCTTGTTGCTTACCTGGCTTCGTGATTACCTGGCATTGTATATATGTCTTTTATTTGTCTTGTCGCTTACCTGGCTTCGTGCTTACTTGGCATTGTCTAAGTGTTTTTTATTTGTTTTGTAGCTTACCTGGCTTCGTGATTACCTGGCATTGTATAAATGTCTTCTATTTGTCTTGCTGCTTACCTGGCTTCGTGCTTACCTGGCAATGTATATATGTCTTTTATTTGTCTTGTTGCTTACCTGGCTTCGTGCTTACTTGGCATTGTCTAAGTGTTTTTTATTTGTTTTGTAGCTTACCTGGCTTCGTGCTTACCTGTTATTGCTTAAGTGTCGTTTATTTGTCTTGTCGCTTACCTGGCTTCGTGATTACCTGGCATTCTCTAAGTGTCGTCTATTTGTCTTGTCACTTACTTGGCTTCGTGCTTACCTGGCACTGTCTATGTCTCTTTTATTTGTCTTGCTGCTTACATGGCTTCGTGCTTACCTGGTATTGTCTAAGTGTCGTTTAGTTGTCTTGTGGCTTACCTGGCTTCGTGCTTACCTGGCATTGTCTAAGTGTCGTTTATTTGTCTTGTAGCTTACCTGGCTTCGTGATTACCTGGCATTGTCTAAGTGTCGTTTAGTTGTTTTGTGGCTTACCTGGCTTCGTGCTTACCTGGCATTGTCTAAGTGTCGTTTATTTGTCTTGTTGCTTACCTGGCTTCGTGATTGCCTGGTATTGTCTAAGTGTTTTTATTTGTTTTGTTGCTTACCTGGCTTCGTGCTTACCTGGCATTGTCTAAGTGTCGTTTATTTGTCTTGAAGCTTACCTGGCTTCGTGATTACCTGGCATTGTCTATGTCTCTTTTATTTGTCTTGCTGCTTACCTGGCTTCGTGCTTACCTGGCATTGTCTTAGTGTCGTTTATTTGTCTTGTAGCTTACCTGGCTTCGTGATTACCTGGCATTGTCTATGTCTCTTTAATTTGTCTTGTGGCGTACCTGGCTTCGTGCTTACCTGGCATTGTCTAAGTGTCTTATATTTGTTTTGTAGCTTACCTGGCTTCGTGCTTACCTGGCATTGTCTAAGTGTCGTTTATTTGTCTTGTTGCTTACCTGGCTTCGTGCTTACCTGGCATTGTATATATGTCTTTTATTTGTCTTGTCGCTTACCTGGCTTCGTGCTTACCTGGCATTGTATATATGTCTTTTATTTGTCTTGTCGCTTACCTGGCTTCGTAATTACCTGGCATTGTCTAAGTGTTTTTTATTTATTTTGTAGCTTACCTGGCTTTGTGCTTACCTGGCATTGTCTAAGTGTCGTTTATTTGTCTTGTCGCTTACCTGGCTTCGTGCTTACCTGGCATTATATATGTGTCTTTTATTTGTCTTGTCGCTTACCTGGCTTCGTGCTTACCTGCAGTATTGCTTAAGTGTCGTTTATTTGTCTTGTCGCTTACCTGGCTTCGTGCTTACCTGGCATTGTCTAAGTGTTTTTTATTTGTTTTGTAGCTTACCTGGCTTCGTGCTTACCTGTTATTGCTTAAGTGTCGTTTATTTGTCTTGTCGCTTACCTGGCTTCGTGCTCACCTGCCATTGTTTGTATGTCTTTTATTTGTCTTGTTGCTTACCTGGCTTCGTGATTGCCTGGTATTGTTTAAGTGTTTTTATTTGTTTTGTCACTTACCTGGCTTCGTGCTTACCTGGCATTCTCTAAGTGTCATCTATTTGTCTTGTCACTTACCTGGCTTCGTGCTTACCTGGCACTGTCTGTGTGTCTTACATTTGTTTTGTAGCTTACCTGGCTTCGTGATTACCTGGCATTGTATATATGTCTTTTATTTGTATTGTCGCTTACCTGGCTTCGTGCTTACTTGGCATTGTCTAAGTGTTTTTATTTGTTTTGTAGCTTACCTGGCTTCGTGATTGCCTGGTATTGTCTAAGTGTTTTTATTTGTTTTGTTGCTTACCTGGCTTCGTGCTTACCTGGCATTGTCTATATGTCTTTTATTTGTCTTGTCGCTAACCTGGCTTCGTGCTTACCTGGCATTGTCTAAGTGTTTTTTATTTGTTTTGTAGCTTACCTGGCTTCGTGCTTACCTGTTATTGCTTAAGTGTCGTTTATTTGTCTTGTCGCTTACCTGGCTTCGTGCTCACCTGCCATTGTTTGTATGTCTTTTATTTGTCTTGTTGCTTACCTGGCTTCGTGATTGCCTGGTATTGTTTAAGTGTTTTTATTTGTTTTGTCACTTACCTGGCTTCGTGCTTACCTGGCATTCTCTAAGTGTCGTCTATTTGTCTTGTCACTTACCTGGCTTCGTGCTTACCTGGCACTGTCTGTGTGTCTTAAATTTGTTTTGTAGCTTACCTGGCTTCGTGATTACCTGGCATTGTAAATATGTCTTTTATTTGTCTTGTCGCTTACCTGGCTTCGTGCTTACTTGGCATTGTCTAAGTGTTTTTTATTTGTTTTGTAGCTTACCTGGCTTCGTGATTACCTGACATTGTATAAATGTCTTTTATTTGTCTTGCTGCTTACCTGGCTTCGTGCTTACTTGGCATTGTCTAAGTGTTTTTATTTGTTTTGTAGCTTACCTGGCTTCGTGCTTACCTGGCATTGTCTAAGTGTCGTTTATTAATTATTTGTCTTGTCGCTTACCTGGCTTCGTGCTTACCTGGCATTATATATGTGTCTTTTATTTGCCTTGTCGCTTACCTGGCTTCGTGCTTACCTGCAGTATTGCTTAAGTGTCGTTTATTTGTCTTGTTGCTTACCTGGCTTCGTGCTTACCTGACATTGTATATATGTCTTTTATTTGTCTTGTCGCTTACCTGGCTTCGTGCTTACCTGGCATTGTCTAAGTGTTTTTTATTTGTTTTGTAGCTTACCTGGCTTCGTGCTTACCTGTTATTGCTTAAGTGTCGTTTATTTGTCTTGTCGCTTACCTGGCTTCGTGCTCACCTGCCATTGTTTGTATGTCTTTTATTTGTCTTGTTGCTTACCTGGCTTCGTGATTACCTGGCATTGTATATATGTCTTTTATTTGTCTTGTCGCTTACCTGGCTTCGTGCTTACTTGGCATTGTCTAAGTGTTTTTTATTTGTTTTGTAGCTTACCTGGCTTCGTGATTACCTGGCATTGTATAAATGTCTTCTATTTGTCTTGCTGCTTACCTGGCTTCGTGCTTACCTGGCAATGTATATATGTCTTTTATTTGTCTTGTTGCTTACCTGGCTTCGTGCTTACTTGGCATTGTCTAAGTGTTTTTTATTTGTTTTGTAGCTTACCTGGCTTCGTGCTTACCTGTTATTGCTTAAGTGTCGTTTATTTGTCTTGTCGCTTACCTGGCTTCGTGATTACCTGGCATTGTATAAATGTCTTCTATTTGTCTTGCTGCTTACCTGGCTTCGTGCTTACCTGGCAATGTATATATGTCTTTTATTTGTCTTGTCGCTAACCTGGCTTCGTGCTTACCTGGCATTGTCTAAGTGTTTTTTATTTGTTTTGTAGCTTACCTGGCTTCGTGCTTACCTGTTATTGCTTAAGTGTCGTTTATTTGTCTTGTCGCTTACCTGGCTTCGTGCTCACCTGCCATTGTTTGTATGTCTTTTATTTGTCTTGTTGCTTACCTGGCTTCGTGATTGCCTGGTATTGTTTAAGTGTTTTTATTTGTTTTGTCACTTACCTGGCTCCGTGCTTACCTGGCATTCTCTAAGTGTCGTCTATTTGTCTTGTCACTTACCTGGCTTCGTGCTTACCTGGCACTGTCTGTGTGTCTTAAATTTGTTTTGTAGCTTACCTGGCTTCGTGATTACCTGGCATTGTAAATATGTCTTTTATTTGTCTTGTCGCTTACCTGGCTTCGTGCTTACTTGGCATTGTCTAAGTGTTTTTTATTTGTTTTGTAGCTTACCTGGCTTCGTGATTACCTGACATTGTATAAATGTCTTTTATTTGTCTTGCTGCTTACCTGGCTTCGTGCTTACTTGGCATTGTCTAAGTGTTTTTATTTGTTTTGTAGCTTACCTGGCTTCGTGCTTACCTGGCATTGTCTAAGTGTCGTTTATTAATTATTTGTCTTGTCGCTTACCTGGCTTCGTGCTTACCTGGCATTATATATGTGTCTTTTATTTGCCTTGTCGCTTACCTGGCTTCGTGCTTACCTGCAGTATTGCTTAAGTGTCGTTTATTTGTCTTGTTGCTTACCTGGCTTCGTGCTTACCTGACATTGTATATATGTCTTTTATTTGTCTTGTCGCTTACCTGGCTTCGTGCTTACCTGGCATTGTCTAAGTGTTTTTTATTTGTTTTGTAGCTTACCTGGCTTCGTGCTTACCTGTTATTGCTTAAGTGTCGTTTATTTGTCTTGTCGCTTACCTGGCTTCGTGCTCACCTGCCATTGTTTGTATGTCTTTTATTTGTCTTGTTGCTTACCTGGCTTCGTGATTACCTGGCATTGTATGTACGTCTTTTATTTGTCTTGTCGCTTACCTGGCTTCGTGCTTACTTGGCATTGTCTAAGTGTTTTTATTTGTTTTGTAGCTTACCTGGCTTCGTGCTTACCTGGCATTGTCTAAGTGTTTTTATTTGTTTTGTAGCTTACCTGGCTTCGTGCTTACCTGTTATTGCTTAAGTGTCGTTTATTTGTTTTGTCGCTTACCTGGCTTCGTGCTCACCTGCCATTGTTTGTATGTCTTTTATTTGTGTTGTTGCTTACCTGGCTTCGTGATTGCCTGGTATTGTCTAAGTGTTTTTATTTGTTTTGTCACTTACCTGGCTTCGTGCTTACCTGGCATTCTCTAAGTGTCGTCTATTTGTCTTGTCACTTACCTGGCTTCGTGCTTACCTGGCATTCTCTAAGTGTCGTCTATTTGTCTTGTCACTTACCTGGCTTCGTGCTTACCTGGCACTGTATGTGTGTCTTACATTTGTTTTGTAGCTTACCTGACTTCGTGATTACCTGGCATTGTCTAAGTGTCGTTTAGTTGTCTTGTGGCTTACCTGGCTTCGTGCTTACCTGGCATTGTCTAAGTGTCGTTTATTTGTCTTGTAGCTTACCTGGCTTCGTGATTACCTGGCATTGTCTAAGTGTCGTTTAGTTGTTTTGTGGCTTACCTGGTTTCGTGCTTACCTGGCATTGTTTAAGTGTCGTTTATTTGTCTTGTTGCTTACCCGGCTTCGTGATTGCCTGGTATTGTCTAAGTGTTTTTATTTGTTTTGTCACTTACCTGGCTTCGTGCTTACCTGGCATTCTCTAAGTGTCGTCTATTTGTCTTGTCACTTACCTGGCTTCGTGCTTACCTGGCATTCTCTAAGTGTCGTCTATTTGTCTTGTCACTTACCTGGCTTCGTGCTTACCTGGCACTGTATGTGTGTCTTACATTTGTTTTGTAGCTTACCTGGCTTCGTGATTACCTGGCATTGTCTAAGTGTCGTTTATTTGTCTTGTGGCGTACCTGGCTTTGTGCTTACCTGGCATTGTCTAAGTGTCTTATATTTGTCTTGTCGCTTACCTGGCTTCGTGCTTACCTGGCATTGTCTAAGTGTCGTTTATTTGTCTTGTAGCTTACCTGGCTTTGTGATTACCTGGCATTGTCTATGTCTCTTTTATTTGTCTTGTGGCGTACCTGGCTTCGTGCTTACCTGGCATTGTCTAAGTGTCTTATATTTTTTTTGTAGCTTACCTCAACCTGGCTTCGTGCTTACCTGGCATTGTCTAAGTGTCGTTTATTTGTCTTGTCGCTTATCTGGCTTCGTGCTTACCTGGCATTGTATATGTGTTGTTTATTTGTCTTGTCGCTTACCTGGCTTCGTGCTTACCTGGCATTATTTGTATGTCTTTTAATTTTATTTGTCTTGTCGCTTACCTGGCTTCGTGCTTACCTGGCATTGTTTGTATGTCTTTTATTTGTCTTGTCGCTTACCTGGCTTCGTGCTTACCTGGCATTGTATATATGTCTTTTATTTGTCTTGTCGCTTACCTGGCTTCGTGATTACCTGGCATTGTATATATGTCTTTTATTTGTCTTGTTGCTTACCTGGCTTCGTGCTTACCTGGCATTGTCTAAGTGTTTTTATTTGTCTTGTAGCTTACCTGGCTTCGTGCTTACCTGTTATTGCTTAAGTGTCGTTTATTTGTCTTGTCGCTTACCTGGCTTCGTGCTCACCTGCCATTGTTTGTATGTCTTTTATTTATTTGTCTTTTCGCTTACCTGGCTTTGTGCTTACCTGGCATTATTTGTAATTGTATGTCTTTTATTAATTGTCTTGTCGCTTACCTGGCTTCGTGCTAAATGACGTTGTCTCAGTCAGTATTTAATCTCCATTTTGAGCTTACCTGGCTTCGTGCCTACCTGGCATTTTCTATGATGAACTACAAACTGTTTTTGACCGCTTCCCCGAACTGAAAGACGAACAGTGAGTTTTGAAAAAGGATCTAAAGAGTCTGATAACCAAGTAGCCGGATGTAATCTACTGTAAACACTTAAACACTAAACAGTGTTGCTAGGTCAGCAATGCCAATAATTATATGATTTAATTTATGTTTTTATTGCGTAGACATAGTAATGCTTGAGTTTTGTCATTCCAATTGCCATGTATGATTTTATTTTAAGATTGAAGCAAATTGTCGTTACTCAGAGGCTGCAAAAGGGTTATTTCTATAATATACCGATGGAAATGATATATTAAGATGCAATGAAACTACCAGACCACGATGACGTATGAGGACTTGCCACCCCATGGCAACATTAAAATACATCGACTCTGTTACATCATTTCCTGTTAATAGAAAACTCCGTCACAAATTGAACATGGATCTGGCAATATATAGGCCCTACAATGTTTTAAGGATCCACGCTTATAAACAAGAATTTCGCCGCGGTTAAACCACGCACGATCAATTTTCCCTACCATGTAGTTGTACTTGTACCATTAATTATTTTTTTTTCTCTTCGGCAAGAGTAGGGAAAAAAATTATAAATTATAATGTACTAGAAACCCGCTAGTCGAAAGCTTTGTTCGAGGAAATTTTAAAAATCAGTTATGTTTTAATTTCTCTTCATCATACAGCTCTGTTATAATACAGTAGACATAATGGAATTTATCTAACAATGGCGACAGCGTTGTTAGTATTCGGATTCCCAAAACGATACTTTTTACCGCATCAAAAAATACCAATCACAACCAAAGTTATGAATATAAGTCATAGCGTGAGCGTAAATGTGAGCTAGTTTTGAAGTTATGACGTAGCATACAGCATAACAACGCGCGTAGTTAAGATGTTATTGTTCGCGCACGTGCATTTTAACGTTGCTACGCAACAGCGCAGTAAACCTTTGCTAAAATAACGACATTATTCTAACGGTTATTTTACCTCACTTCCGACGTTAATTATAAAAAATCTAAAGCCTAAATCAAAATTCTAAGAATGCTATAGCCTATTCCTATCCTTTTTCTACAACCCTGCTAAAAATGGCGAGGTTTCAACTCCATTTGCGAGCTGGGTTTGGCATCACCAGAGGGTCATTTTGAGGTCGATTTTCGGTGTTTTTTCTTCTATGTCCCCGTTGCCGGGGAAATTTCGTCAAGTTTAAAATATAATATAGATAAACAATTTATAACCTTAAATTGGACACAACCCACTAGGCAAGCTAGCTGATACGGTGAGAACTGCTAGCTCAGTGCGCGGATTTGTAAACTTATATTTACCTACAAGTACAAGTACATGGTCATGATATTGTCACTGTCTAAAAATGTGAATCTGAACATTAGAATGCGCGAATTTGGAACTTGTTAAAACCGTACGATACTCACTGCGAACTTAAATTCATAATTAATTGTATTTATGTAAATCGTATGGGCATGGCACATTTTGATTGTTTCTAAAGCTTTTTAACAATTTAAATACATGAGTACATGTATAAAAACAGTAAAACTTTTACTATTATTATAAATGTACATTGTACTGAGTACTCATGTATCATAAAAGCAAGTTACTGATCAGGATTATCACAATAAAGTTTTTTGCTCCACAATATACAACAATTAATAGACACTATGAAATTATGTTAAACAATTCAAATAGTCAGTTTAGCATAGACATAAAAATGGAGAAATTTTGTACAGTTGCACAATTGTAATCATTCTACCCAATGTCCATGAAATAAAACGTAAGATCTTGAAATGAAACCTTAGATTAATTGCATCGGCAACTGTCAGTAGTAATTACCATCGCATTAGAGACTCAAGAAATGAGAAAACAGAAACATATTACGTTTTTTTGTCATTTTGACTATAAAATGGTCATGCCCAAACGTGTTCAAACTTCATTATATGTATAGAATAAAACAGCGTATCAACCTGAAATCAAAGTGAAAAAGAGAAGCGATCAACCCCATTAATCATAAGCATAGTCAATAACGAATCTTTCAGTCGTTCGAGTAACCGAAACGAACCATCATAAACCTTACTTAACTTAACAGACAATAAAAATATGTCCTTTACATGTACGTATTGGAAATAACAAATGATCATTGATCAATGATCATATACAGTTCCCTCATAAAAAGGATCCTTGTAGGATTCGGTCACTCGAAGCACCACTGTTTTCTCATTTCCCTCTCAAGCTTTACACAAAGAACAAAAACATGAAAAACAGCCCATGGTCCTTACTAGTCACTCCTCAGGCTGCAAAACGAGTTCTTTCACAAATATTCTGTGTTCATGCAAACATCAAGTCCAGTAATAAAGATTGAATCCTGTTTTAGTCTTTTGTTTTTTTTCTTTTCTGGGATGGAATGTTGAAGATCGAGCTGAGAAAGTACAAAGACGAAGGATTCATTTTAGGATAATCGAAATCCAGGATCTCATGATTTCCTCAATTTTAGCTGTCTGGCTTTGATTTCATCTCGTATAATAAACCCATCGAGGAATTCTGAGATTTCTAATTAAAAACATTAAAAAACCCGCCGGGAACTGAGAGCCACTGTTATGCGGGGTCCGTTAAATATTCGCCCGGTACGTGTCCTATTCTCAAATGCTTTATGACTGAGGGACATAGTTTTTCCATGATGGCTCCGAAAATGATAGGGTTTGTGTTTTGGGCGACAATGTTTAGGAGGACGCGTCCTGATGTTCCTATCCTGTAGTACATGAACTTCCAGCCAGGGTGCTTGTGAGAGAAATGTCCTGAAACAAAAATTGTATTATAGTCTGTACATTTTTCAAGAAGTAAAACTATCGATAAACCGGTTATATAGTTGTATAAAGTATACGAGATGGGAGAGGATACCAGATACGGTTAGCACTTGAATACAATTTGCTAATTATGTGATTTTCAGTCATCACTGAAACTTAACACTATTAATAATGCCATAAACAATTAAAATTCTATCCATTCTGTGAATTCCCCATTCTGTAAATTCCCAACTGTTATAATTCCCAACTGTAAATAAGATTAATTAGACTCCAAAGCAGCCAAATTATAAGCGATGAGTTTACAACGTGATAATCAGTGTACATTGTGTACATATATTGTCAATGACTGTAACAGAATTGGTCAGTGTAGAGCACAGTAAAATACTTGCTGTGGAATATGTACATGACAGCATGATGATGCTATTATTAGATCTGCGGCTTCTGTTACTTGTCACTATCAGAATATTAATTACTAATGAGGGTTTAAATGGATTTCCACAATGATTACTATTGTAGAGATATTTCAATTCTTCCTGGTTAATTTACTCAATCAATCAAACAAAAGACGTTCCGACGCCGGGAATCGAACCCGGGTCTTGTGGGTGAGAGCCACAGATGCTAGCCCCTACACCACGCCGGAGATATAGACATTTGAATTTAAATAAATTTATACATTCAGAACTTATACTATAGGTTTATAGTGTTGTGGCGTATTATTCAAGTGGTTCTAGTGTGGCTGTTGCCAGAGAGAAATCATCAATCAATCAATCAACACTATTCTTTCTCATCAAAACGTCACATCATTTGTCTAACTGTGTGCTGCTAGAAGATATAATAAACAGACATAAAACTTAAAAGTTGAATATGGTTTAAATTATAATAGGGATTCAAGCTTATCTAAAAACAACCACTCTATCAGACTAACCTGTAGCTACTAATTTGCTGTAGGTATATCTCGTAGCTGTTAGCTTAAACACATAGAAAAATATGTTCCCGAAGTTGGTAAAAATGGTGATGGTAAGAGCGAACCACATGATTAGGAAGACATACTGATAGATAACATTGGGGGTCAACACACACATTCCATTCTCTTCCTCCAGACCAGTCGTTCCCCACCTGATAGGATAATTGGTTTGATAATTGACGTGATCGGCATTAAACATGTCAATAAACTTATATCAATAGTTAAGGTTAATATTAGTCTAGAAAACTACGAGTTAAGGTTAATATTAGTCGAGAAAACTACGATATTTTTCAAAACTAATTTTTAAGTTCCATTCGATACTTGTCTCTTACTTGTTAATTAGCCCATTGCAAATTACCACTTTGAAACGATTCGATTTCAACTAGAAATACAACTGCAAAAGGGAATTAACTCTAATTTTCCCACGCCCCAACCATATCTAACATTATTCGACAATAAGAAGTTTAATCAAATTAAAGTTTATTTGGTTAACAAAAATGTTCCAATCTGAAACATTTTACTCCTTTTTCAATGTGAACAAAAGATTTGGCGACGAATGGTTACTAGGAATAAAGCCCAATTAAAATCTAAAGACGCTCATATTAAACTAAAAGTTTTACCAATTATACTGCATATTTTACCTTTTAATCTCGCAGGCGACCATCTTTGGGAAAAGTTTGTGTTTAACAGAAGTTGAATAGTTGTCAGGCTCAGGGAACTGCGTAATCCAGTCGTACCCATATGTTTGGAAATCACCAACCTGAGGGATTAAACGTGAAATTGAGGCTGGGCTTTATAATCATGAATTCCTGAATCATACAAAGCATTCAAAAGAAAGTAGCAAAAAATGGTTAAAATTTTACATAGTATTAATAATCGCCAAAATTCATAACTTTCAAGAATTAAAAAAAAAAAAACAATAAATCAGATGCCACCCACAAACCTGGAACATGACGGAAGTGAGTACCATGACGAGGACACTGCCACCCAGATACATGAACTTACTGGCCAGCACTGCCAGTCCCAGGCCGTGCCGGTTCCGCCAACTAGTCCAGCTGCTACCCTCTGAGAGCCGGTCCACTATACTGTTGTACACCCAGTCCGCACATTTTATTATTATCTGGTAGGGGAGGAGTGTATTAGTAATACTAACAATGTATCCGTATCATGTAGTGCAATTAGTATTAAAATAAGGTGGGTAATTCTCCTCACATATTCATTATTCATCGTCAAATTATGGGCCTTCGTTAACTGAGAAGAAGAGCAATAATACTGACTACAGACAGTAATCTACATAACAATTGATAACACGATCATGATAACCATGACAGTAAGAATCGTAATATAGTGCTAGACCCCACCACCGACCAGGCAGCCTCGCTACAATTATAATAGTGTAGCTTCTCATTTAGCCCTTTAATCACAGTATCCACTATCCAGAAACCAGATCATTGAGCAAAGTGGAGGGTAAGGGCTGCACAGACCCACAAGGATTAATGGTATATAGCTGAGCTGTTACCTGTAATCACAAGATTGCAGGGTGTGTGAGAGCAGCTACAGTAGCATACTGTAACAGTATGCTACTACACCACCAATCTCCTAAATGATAAAACGAGCAAATATCCCGACTTACCTCCTCGGATGGTGTCTCAGTGGTACAGTGATAGTAGTCACTCATTATCTTTAGTAGAGGTTTCATCCGGTCTAGACCCATCCGCTTCACGAACTAATGGATCAATTTGAGTTTAAGTATTTAAGTATCGGACATCGGTTTGGTCAGCACATACATACGTTTAAAAATCGACACGGCAAACAAGAATCGATTGTCAATGATTTATGAGTGAATACAACTGTAAAGTAAGTTCTTAAAAATGTCAATTTACAAAAAGATAAAGCTGAATGTAAGCAGAGAAAAGATGAGAGGATGACTAACCATATAAGGAAGATAGAAGACTGGAGCCACCACCCAGAAGTAAAATGGAATCCACTGATACCACAGATGTCTGGCCCTGGTAAGGGGTTTCACTTCGCTTTCAGGAGGACAGACTATCTTTCCTAAGATATGTATGATGTTAATCAGACTATCTGGCCTCTGGGTAGTCAGACAATTATTCGATATCAGTTTGGTATGGTGGACAAGGCTTGACTTAAAAGTCAAGATGCAGTCTATCAATCATATGAAATGCTACGTAATGGGTGAGATCAATATGGAAAAATCAACAAAAAACACTCTAAAGCGTTGATTCTAACCTCCATTTTTAAGGGTGTGCGGCCTGCAAGAGGGTACGTTCTCAGGGATGATCCCGGGATAGGGAATCTGGGACTCAGGCAAATCGTACGCTTCTTTAATCGTGTACAAGCCTTGAGTCCAGCAGTAGTCTTGGGAAAAATCCTCCGTAAACTTCGTAAATCCATCACAGGATATATTTTTACCTGATAGATAAAATAATATTGTCACTTTTTTAGCATCACGGATGATCAAAAACATAATATTAACGATTTCCAGAAAAATATCTTCTTTCCAGAATTATCCACATCAGATATGTTTCCCGAAATTGAAGTCAAAACAAATGATTAAGCAATAATTCTCGGCCAAATAAATAAACTTACCAGTATACTGGCCGACAGCTACAATGGTCCCCATAAAACACAGCAAGAGGAACATAAAGGTCCGGTTCATCTGATCCAGCCAGTCGTCCAAAGACAGGTCCTTGAAGATGCTCAAGTTCTTGATCGTTCCGAGTGAGCCGAGCAACAACATGTTTGAGCATTTCCCCTATGAAAAGGTGTCTTACTTAATCTTCAAGGGCTCTTCAGCGATTAAAAAGCCAAATTTTCAGCAGTTTGTTATTGCCTAGCAGCGACTTGTTGACAAGAAAGAAAATTTTAAAGGACTACAGTGTGGGATATTTTTTCGCATAATGCTGTCCTCACGCCTGTCCTGTCAAATTTTTTGGAATATAGAAACAAAACTGGAAGTTAGTTTGCGACATTTTTGGCATTTTGGTAATGAAATGTGTCAAGAAGACTGGGAATCTATCATCGAAAAGTTCTCTTTTATACCAGCCTATTTACACATCCTGTTCTCAGATAGATTCCCTGTCATCAGGTAGCCATGGCAAATTAATTTAGTAGACGAGTATGGTATTATTTAGTTTACATGTTTTAACTGAATCAGGGCAGATTTAAAAAAAGAAAATATTATTTAACTTTAAAAATATCTAAACAACACCAAATGTTATCACATACACAGTGCCACCTGGCAGGCAGCGCGTTACATCAGCAGACATTCAAGTACAACAGACAAGTTGGGTTACGTTAAACCGAGTGCTGATTACTTTAAACCGAGTACTGATTACGTTAAACCGAGTACTGGTTACTTGATTTGAGTTCTGGTTATTTGAAACCGAGTGCTGGTTACAAGAAACCGAGTACTGGTTACTTGATTTGGTTATTTGAAACCGAGTACTGGTTACTTGATTTGAAAACTATTACTGTTACCAGTAACCAGTTCAAAACCACCAACTTAGGTAACAAACACTAACTCATACCACTGACGCAAAACACTATCACAAATTAAAACCCAGCTATTAGTCCATCCGAATGACAAATGAAACACTGGTAGCATTCACAATACACCTTGGTAGCATTCACAATACACCTTGGGAACAACAACGAACACAAAACTCCACGACGCATCACAAAGAAGGCCTGAAGGCGCACAACTTAAACACCACAGAATATTGCATAATACCACACACCCGAACCGTACTGTACTTTACTGTGCTCAGTACTGCCCAGCACTTCAACATTAGAACAATACAGCATACAGACAAGGAGTTAACAAAGAGAATCCAGGCAGGGGCAGGGCACCACGCTTATAATTATACCCTCTTCTCTTATATAACCTGCCAGGATTCACAAAGATGAAGCTTGGCAGCGTATATACTATATTATAATAGTACTGCCTGTGTGAGAGTAACACATGACACAGGGTACAAGTAACATGAATAAATTTATAGAAGATCTGGATAATGTGCCTTATAAATCAAAACAGTCTGGACTCTGGTCTCTGTCTAAAATGTGTGTGGGGAGCCTAGGAATGAGCTTACATCTGGGGAGAAGTTTTTAAATGGTTGTCATTTAGCGATGATGAGTGAAATCACTGGATTGTGCTTTCTGTTCTAATATACCTACTTTTGCTGTCAGAAACAGCGATACTTAAAACAGGTACAATACAGGAGGATTTAAACCAATTTTACTGACAGAACAGACAGACGGCACTCTCATTTCAGATAATTAGCACTTCTTTGATCTGTTTACACGATTATAACAATGGAGATACTTTGCCGATATTGAGGCGTGCCAGACGGTAGATAACTGAGAATTGTTTGGTTCGAGGCATTTACTTTAGTAAGATGGACCGGGTGAGACCAGCAATATTCCTGTTTAGTTTATAATGTGTTACACGCTGTAAATTTAACAATTTTATTTCCTGTTTAATTTCATGCAAGCACCAAGATGAAACGGACACCATTTTTGTTTGATAAATGAATACTTCCAGTTCATAAAACCAGCAAACTTAAGGTAGAAGTTATTAGTACAAAATCCCAATTATAGTTGAACTGGAGGGTCTAGCCGTCTAGCCGGAGGGATATCGTTGACAGAACACATTACAGCCCGCATTCCGCAATAAGGGGAGTGTTTAAACATTATCGTATCAATAAACCGACTGGTAGATTACAGATCCGGGAGTATGAAGTGCAAAAGGTATATTGTATTAAGTACAGAGAACCCATGGATTAACACTGAATAGGGAGGGTAAAGGGTGACCTACCATTTTCAGTACACTGAAGATGAGAGGAGTGGTTCCAGAGATAACCAAATGAGAGAGAGAACTAGAGAGAAAGAGAGCAAATCACAAACAGGGATTCTTACTTTGCCCCAAACCAACAACCCACTGATGAACAACCCCTCTTTAATTTGGTTAATGAATTATTCACCGTGCAGCTCGCTCATTTCACCTTGCAATCACAGTGAACCATTGTTATCACCCAGTCATGGCTTAATGGCTACTAATGAGCTCACAGATGCCAGTCACAGTTCACACCCATCGGCTAACGGCTTGTTTACCAAAGATCTGGAAACATTTTGTATAACTTTAAATTTTGCAACAGTCCTTTTTGGCTTATTCAACATATACGCTCCAGGAAAATTTCATGAAATCGTAGCATTACGATCTCGCTGCAGAGCTTCACAGAGAATCTCAGTATAATGAATGAGTTTGCAAGACGATATCATGATTGCGATTGGAAAACTAGAATAGAACAGCAGTCACCCGACAATCACGAGGAGGACATACAAAGAGATCTGCTACCCCGAGATGATTACCAATCATATCATGTGAAGTCGCTTGTGGGCAGAGAGATGTTCTTTTGTTTGAACAACCTCACACATATTAGGGTGGAATATTTTAGAATAAAGTCGTTCTTCTCGGTGCTCAAGAGAGTGCGTTCTAGCGATACGAATAAATGAAATTAATATAAATCGAGAGAAAACTTATTAAAATTGGAATGTTAGGAGGCTCGCATAACTGTAGAACATTTTTGGGGATTCATTCGTCATAGCATGCAGTATAACGATTACAGGCACACAAATCAACAATCGAGGAAGAAACCTACTCCAAATCTCCTCCGAGCCCTTGTCCGGGATTTTCCTCGTCCTCCGGGATGATCACCCCCACCAAAATCATCGTCACCATCAAAATCAAAGTCCATTTGACCCGCACATGACACAAACAAAAATTGTGGCTGATGACACTCGCCATACAAGGAAATATGTTTGCACAGAGCTCTTTGCAGACTTATTAACTTTCTAATATTATAGGCGGAAGTGAAGGATTATTTGGTGGAGATATCAGGCAATATTCGTGGAGTGTGTCGTTTAGTTTCTTGGTAATAAAGTGATAGCCGACCAACCAGAACTGTCGGACCGATCTACACCAACAGCTCAAATTTATATCAGGATTGTTGTTGGATAAATTAATATTTATTTTCTCATTTTCAACAGTTTAATGCATTATAAAAACTAAATCGTTCGAAAAGTTTTAGTTGGCAAATAGCTAGTTTGAAGCCATCTATATAATTGTAAGTTTGAAAAATGAAGCCAGTTTCTGATATCTGACTCTCTTACATATAATCTGGAGTGGAAAAGAGCCAGGCACGAATAAATTGTATCCTTATTAAGTCAGTCAGTTGAGATGACGGGTCATGACTCATTACTCATAAGTCTCTACAATGAGACCCACATTGAAGATTATACTAGTATTAATGTCTTACCAAAACGCAATTATGTACGAGTGGTTTTTTGTAGCCATTAATTCCGGCGCTCAGCTAATATCCGTCATTCCAGATTGTAGGACATACCAAAAAATGCTATTTTACGTTTTAAAAAAGTACATAATAATTACGCTAAATAATTCCACTTGGCTATCACCGCAATATATGGTTATTACTGTTTCAGCATTACAATGGTCTGGGTGACTCATACCCATTTAGTATTATAAAATATAAACTGCTTCTGCCCCATTCCTCCACATTGAAATGCGAGACTGTGCGAGTATAACATTGTAATGCTTCTTTAAAATGCTGAAAACTGTAACTAAAACAAATTGATAATTCGACGCACCAAATAACCTAAGAATAATCGAGCCAACACTGACGGATCTTTCTCAAAAACGTCAAAAAGAGTGTCTCCAACGGAAAGCTAAGATAATGGGGATCAACTAGTTGACTTAACATCAGTTAACAGTAACACTAGACACACGCCCTCCAACTCTATTCCTGGAGATAAGCTACAGAGCTAGACACTGTAATGGGATAACGCTTCCTCCTCCTCCACCTCCTCGTGCAGTGACTACACACAGTAACAACACTCTCAGAGCACGCAGTAACAGCACTAGGCTCGCATAGCAACTATACACGCTCTCCACTACTAGCTCACTGCTCTCTCCGCAGCTGTGTGACTATAGATAACAAGGAACAAGCATTGGTCCACTGGTCAGTGCTGGCTAACAAGGATCTATTATCACGTGGGACCTCGCTGGCTGCTGCACGACCGGGGTTATGTCTTATGTGCATAATGATGGTTTACAGCTTTGTCATATCGCGGTAACCAGGCCAACTATTGGTACATAACAAGGATGACGGAGAAAATGACTGATAAAAGTACGAGTCTAATCACTACTGAAGTGAGATGAGCTTCTGATAACTGAATCCTTAGATCTTCTTTTTAGATGACCGGCTTATCGTGAACAATAATCAGTACGGTTAAGACTTATAAAGAACTGAAGAAATGAGAAATTAATTTTTGGAATTTGATGGTTGAAGTCTAATGAACACACGAGTTAGACGTTATGACGAGGATAGTTGCTAACTCTAATTGGATGTCTTATGCTTATGTAACAAACGAACTTAAGTGACTCTACTAAATAATGGCTTACTAATCAAGAAGGTTAAGTCATTCTGTAAGCAACCATTTCAGCCACTACTACAGAAGTATAGAGGTGAATTGAGCTGTAAATTGAAAGCAAGGGCGGAAACTCTAATCCAAGACGGTCTAATTGATAAGTAACCAGTGTTGCAGAAAATATTCAAGACAACTTGCATTCATAAAGTGGTACGGACTGCTGAAACCTCAATTATGACAAACAATGCTAATAAGTAATTAATTAATTAAGTAATTGATTCTCTGTAACTAAAAGTTTCGAAAATTAACAGCGATAATTGGATTATTCCACATTTTTATTTAGAAAAATTAGTTATTTATACAAGTTGAGTAGTTAGTTGGAACGGGTTATATTTTAGTTTTCCCAGCAAACTTTAAGGTTAAAAATGAAAGTACCCCGGTTCATGCTACACATCAGCTATTATAATTTGAATTCTTAGAATACAAGTGGAGCAGAGTGATTTGTAACTCAGCGAACATTCCTCCTCAGTCCTCCGGGTAAAAGCTTGCACAGCCAGAGTAATTTTACCTTTTGCTGGAATTCCGGAAACTTATCCGACGAAGATGGAGCTATTGAGATCTTCCGGAGCTTTTTAGATGCGATAGCTGATCTAACCGCCTTCATTGAAAAAACATGAGAACAACATAACTTCTCTCTACAAAGCAGTAAGTATATGTTCCTGGTCCAGGTCATTAAAACCACGGCCCGCGCGCACGTGGGCACAAGGAGTTGCATATTATTCCGGCAACAAGTGCTAGCTGCTAGGCTACAAGTTATCTCTGGGTACCGGCTAGTGCTGTCAGGTTTATTCGGCCTGTTCAGTGCTAGCTCTACCAAAATATCCCAACGACCTTGTCTGGGTTTGTTCTCTTGGTATTTTGACTAGCTCGAGAATTTGGGTGGATTTATAATTTGACGCGTCTCGTGAAAGTATGAAGATATTTCTCGCAGATCGCTAGTATGATACTATATATACTACTACTAGATCACTAGTATACTAATACTTCGGGAGTAGGTTGGATCTAGTACGTGCCACGTGTAAAGCTTCTCAAACCCAGAGCAAGGCAGGCAAATTCTAAAGTTTATAACGAGCTCCACTCATACGATTCCCAGCATAGAGTACTGCTAACAATAATGTATGAACACAGCAGCTATTGAAGAACTAGAATTTACTAATCTACAACCACATGCACAAAGTAAAAATGTTTCTGAAAATGCTACACTAACGTAGTTATGACTGAAGAGTGATGGTAATTTTCATTTTTCGAGAACAACGTCAGCTGAATGCATTACCATTTGCATTTCCCACCGAGCCAAAATAATGATGCTGTAATTTGCCCAATCCTATTCGCAATCTATTTGGAGAACAATCGAAAATTTTGCTAATGAGTTAATGAAGGAAATACTCCAGATCATTAATCATTTGAATTATCGCTTTGTAATCTGCAAAAAGGTTGGAAAACATCCATGAAGATTAGAAGGAGGAAGAAGGGTGGGGGGGGGGGGGGGGCTGGAGGATAAATTATACAATTATAAATTGTTCATCTGTTTGGAGAGTATTATCGCCTTTTTGCCATTCCTTATTCCCGGCATTTACGACATTCTAAGAACTTTGATCACCAAAACTTTTCTCCTTGATGTTAAAAATGAAAAAAAGCAGGACAAATTAATTTTGCCATTTTGAAATGGCTAAAATGAAGACTAAGAGTCATCTATAATTTTAACAAGTTTAAGAATACGAACGACAAAAAGTTGTCTGGCTCAATGCCCAAACATGTCCTCTGGATTCTCGAAATACAAACAGAAAAGTTAGAGCCGAATAACGTTGGCAAGATATACCAATTATAAAAGCCGACAAAACCGACTCTTGTTTGACCGACGAGCACGACACTCGACCGTGGCAGACTGAACGACTCCAAAACATTCCCAACAAACGGCCCACTGAGAAGACTCGACGAAATGAGGCCACGCTACAATATCCTCATATCTAATGGACATCACTAATATGACCTGAATGGACTTCCAGTAATCGAAATGTCCAATTATCCCTTAATCCAAGGCTGCACGGACAAAAGGAGGGTGCATAATTTCAAACATTAAAGAAATGACTTTGGCTTAATCGATCAAAGTAACAGTTGCAGTGTCTAATGACCGGATCTCGTGCGAAATTTGGTAACTGGTGATAGTCAGCTGGTATGCAGGGGAAATTAAAATAGGATAATACTTTAAATTGCAAAATATTTGGTAACAAAGAAAATAGCAGAATGGTCCATTGTAGCGGAATAATAAGTTAAATGCATCCGGAAATAACGACTGATTATACGTCGCCATGTAAGGAGTTACTGGCGTACGAGACAGAGAAGTAACAACGAGTTCTCGAATATTCTCGGTGAGATATAGTGCATTGGTATGCTAGCCTACAGACTTGCAGTCGTTTCTATAATCTATATATTTCCCTCAGAGCCGACCACGAAAATTGGAGGAAAATAACCGATAATTGGAGCACTTTCTTTCGAGGAGTGCTGACACGAAACAGACCTAGCACGTGATCATTGATTAGGAAAGTGCATCAACTAACGATGATACTTAACTAGTCTAACTTTGAAATTATGATATGACGTATATAAATATTGCCGCAACATGGCATTAGTGGTGATACTATTTCCTTGCACAGTTAAACAGAACTGCTGCTAAGTTCATATTATGCTAAATGGTTATTAGTTAATTTTAAGTTGATAACTGTTTTAAAAACACAAAAATCTTACCCCTCCCATTTTAGCTCCTCCAGTGCTGGACTTAGCTTTAGGTGCTGTCTTGGGTGCAGCAGTCTTAGACTCATTTGCTGGTGCAGCAGACTTGGTCATCAGTGATGGTCTTCTCTGGATCGGCCCACCTTTCTGTCGGTCACTGGTCGCTTGGGCAGTACTCTTCGTCATAGTACTTCTCCTCCTCAAATTCTGTTGAGTTCCAGTTCGGTTCAAGTTTGGCTTCTTCATGTTCGAAAGACCATCTTTACTGTTTGATGTTTTTCCAGTTCCAGAGCTAGTGTTTCTATTTACGGTGCTTTGCTTTCCAGTTTTCTTCTTCTCACCCCCATCGCTACTACTGTCACCAAAGTCTGGTGAGTCGTCTTGAGCTGAAGTCAAAGCTTCTATTAGACCACCATGCGGAACGAACTGAGAACTTGAAGGTGCTTCGAACTTGATAGATGAACCAATAATACTGTACCGAGTGACTGGACTAGATCTGGGCATTTCTTTACCACTTTTATTTCGCTCCCGCTTCTTTTTCTTGTTCATTTTCTTGTTCACAGTTTTAGACAGTTGACCAGCAGTTTTTCTGACAGCTTGCTCTTGATTCTCATCATCATCATTGTCAGAGTGATCCCTTGTCTCGATCTTGTGAACAAGATACTCAGAAAAGCGCTGTAGAGCGACTGAAAGGCTACAGTTTCTGTCCTGCAGAGTGGAGGAGGAGGGACGAGGTGAGGGACGAGGTGAGTTAACATGCTCTGTGGGTGAGGAGGATTCCTCATCTTCCTCCTCAACAACAGAGATAGTACGAGTGACATTTCTACGTCTCAAGCTCATGGTGGTTTGATGAGGCCAAACAAAAACTAACCGGAATTCAGAATTTATGAATGATTTGAGTAGACTATTTGGACGAGATTATGCATTTACATCAACAAATTTGGCAGGAAATTCTTCATTTCATTAAGCTTTCACCTCATTCAACAGCACCACTGTTTAGTTTAACGGTTGACGTCGTTACAGCTCTCTGATCTATGATCGATCGGTTTTACTCAATCAAAATGTTCAAACTTCAAATAGCATTTCCTTTTCTATTCGAATAGTCTGCCAGATTTTATCGCTGGAACCGATTCAAATTTTTTAGGATAAGTTTCAATTCTCACTCCACCGCATTGATCACGATATTAGATTTGAATTCAAGAATGATTAAGATCCAGTAAATCTAACTGTCCTGGCTACTCGCATGTACAATTTTCCATGCATTGAATAATTAAAATAAATTCTACAAAACAAACCTTTCCGTGCCTTTTACCGCCCTCCAAATCCCCAAAATCTCCGTCTACAGTTCGTCTTGTCGACCGGCTCCGACTCACTGGACGACCAAGGAGCTGGTTCACGACAGAACCTCTATTATTCCGGGTGGCATTGGTGTTCCTCCTCATATTTGAGTTGAATGGATCAAAGACACCGGAGATAGAGCCTCTCATGCCAAGCCTGTTTGTACCAACAGGTGCCGCTGTGCTCATTTGCAGGGTTGCTTTCAGCATGGTTTGGAGCATCGTGTTACCGATTAGAGTGCACCGTTCAAATAACAAAGCAGATAAACTATGCAGTGAATAGGTAGTACTAGTAGGTACGTAACTTGGTGTCAAGTAGTAAACTGGTTGGCATAAAATACTAACTTGGTGCCTGATATTTGACAATGAACAGCATTATTATAATTAAATATAATAATGAACCAGAACATTCACCCTACACTTTGATCTTT
Organism: Bolinopsis microptera; assembly: GCF_026151205.1. Lineage (NCBI taxonomy): Eukaryota > Metazoa > Ctenophora > Tentaculata > Lobata > Bolinopsidae > Bolinopsis > Bolinopsis microptera. Next base: position 6,642,063 of record NC_087072.1, on the reverse strand, counting down.
ATATGGACCTAATGGTTAATTAATGCATTGATAGACAGCAAGCGGCATCCCTTTTGTTTACTGGTAAACTACATAACGTGACAGTAATTGGTATTTTATTTGACGCTTATAATAGTATAACTCCTCCAGTATTGTTGTCAATCAGTACGTTATACTATAATTAGCGTATAATTATACTATATATAACGTATAATTATACTTATTGTGTTATACGTATGATCTTTACACTTACGATTATAACCAGGCATCACACAGCAATTCCTCAATAATGGATATTATGTCATTGTCCAGTTACTGAGCTATAATCTGTAATTAGTGAATCCAGGGTTCACCTTAACCACTCAACGGGTATTAGTATTTAGCTGTAGTGAGTCATCCCAACCCACTGGACCACCAACAGATACTGTATAACGGAAATTATACTTGTAAGAAAAACAGAACTTTTATCTGAACGATTGTGGTACAATATTGTTATCATTTGGTCGGAGATTACGTGGGTGCTTCGTGGGTGTCAGCCCGAATAGATAAATAAACAGTATTAGGTATCTAAAACTTACAGGTGACTCATCTACATCGCCGAGATCTTCTAAATCAATCCGTGTTGAGCGAGGGTTATTCTTGGAGTCGGAAGCTTTTTTAGCAGTTCGAGAATCGTCATCTTTACTTCTAGTTCTATCGTTATGCGCACAAGAGCGTGTAGACTGGGCTCCTAGCTTCACTGTAGATTGGGGTGTGGTTTTGGTAATATTCATTGCTCGACTTGCGGAGTTTCCCGTACGCTTCATGACTCGAGAAGCCGAGTTGCTAGGTCGTGGAGAAACTCCAGATCTTGGAGACGGCCGACCTCCTCCCCCTCCTCCAAGTACAGCACGCAGAAACATAGCAAACGTTAAAGGATAAATCAAGGTTGGTCCGAATGTAACGTTACTAATTTCAACTAAAATGTAGTAAATAGCAAGCTTACGGAGTTCAATACAGACTACTCAGTACGCTTTACACTAGTCATCAGTGTCGGTTAACTAAACTGCAAGTTAAATTGCTAAAATGAAGTGGAAGCGGGCTTACCAAATTCTGCGGTCAAAGCTGTGCTTTTATGGCGAGCTGCTGAGTCTGGTAGCAGTAAAACCAAAAGCCATGACAACAGAAGATTATTGGAGACCGGTAAACGATGAAAACTTAGTTAGCTACAAACAAATTTCTTGTTCGATTCCAAGTCATAACAAAAAACTATGAACGAGCGAATGAATGTTGTTTTGTAATAATCATAAGATCGGATTTATAAACGTCCGGCGGATCTATTATAAGAATTACTGTGGCACTACGTGTCAAGATCAAAAATTGGAAGCAATAGCATAGACAGACTTACATCATTATCGTCTGCCTCAGCTTGAGATTCTTTTCGTTTTTTGTTTATTTCTTGAATCGTTTTCCCGGCTTCATCCGCAGAATCATCGTCATCAGGTTTTTTAACTGTTGACTTTCGGCGAACGGAACTTTTCGCTGCTCCCTTTTTTGGACCTTGCTTGAACTTCTGGGTTGCTCTCACCACATTCCACATAAAGGGGCCGCCACAAAACAAAATATATCCCGGATTCAGACAGTACCCTTATATAGGGAAAGTACACGCCATTTCCGTTTAGGACTCTAGAGGGAATTCAAAGAGAGTGAAAAGCGTTTAAACTCAAGGTGGTACGTAGTCTGACTTTCCTTAAATTCTGATTACCTTGTTAGCCGAATGAGGGGTATCACTCATGAACATTGAGCGTCGGGACAGGTTCATGAATAACCATATAAGTTACACTTGGTAATCCAGATGGTTCAGTGTGAGTACAATTATGCAGGTTACTAGACTAACTAGGGATAACTCTCTCTTTGGTACGGCCGCAACTTTGAATATGTAACAGGAATTTGTTAGGGCAGGTGTTTGTTACCAATTTCAATACAGGGAGCTTTAATTTAGCATGGTAATTTAGGTAATATATTATCCAGGCAGCACAAGCCAGGCCATCGCTGGTTTAATGCTAGTCATCAAGTGGCATGTCGTCCTGCCTGGTTTTACTCGGGGTTTTGATAATTACTTCGGAGATGGAGCACTTAGACAGCATATAACAACTGGGTACGGGTGTTCTGAAAGTTATTAACTTCCATCACCCCATGTACAAAAAATTAGAGCCATTTACTTTCTACACACTATTTTCAACTCACCCTGTAGATTGTAGCTAGTTAAGCTCAGAGGTTCAACTGAGACGTAACAACACCTTCAGACGAAAAAATGGTACTAGTTCAACTGGAAATAGTAACAAAACCATTAGCATTCACTAAGGACGTAAAACGGGAATAGTAACACTGGGAGAGGACAGCGAACAATAGAGAAAATATGAAACTTACGAACATGTAACTATTAGTCTGAGATACTGACTAACACCATGGAGTGTCCTTGACAAAAGCATGCCGACGTGCAAATATAGGTGAAATTACGAAATTTTGAGAGGGTGCATCGTTCATTGCGCGTTTATTATGGCGTGCAAGGATGCAAACAAGGGTACTTGAATTATAATAGTCACAGTAAAGTGAATCTTCAACAACCTACATCTTCCATATCCATATCCATTACATCGTCATCGTCCTCATCAAGAAGTGTCTTTTTCAGATCTTCCTTTTTTTGCTGTCTCTTGCCGTTGCTGTTACAACTACGTCTTTGAACAGGCTTGGGCGCTTTCACACCTGAACCAGCCCTTCCACCCCTCGCTCCCCCACCAGCTCCCATCAGCATTCGCATCATGGTGAGTACGTGTTGAAACAAACGAAATATGCTCGGAGGAATTAATAGAATATGATAGGGCAACTGCGAACGAAAATCATAAACCACTATTTTCAAGTTGTGTTTGAAGTAAATAATTTGATTAAAGTAGGCCGTAGGAGAACAAAGTAGCTCTAGTCACGCGACGGCCAAACAATACCCGCCATTCACCAAACAACGGCCATCTAAATTCTCTGAGAATTTACAAAGCGTCTACTGTATTAAGACAACAATGGAGTTGGTTAAATTGATTCGACAATTCAAATCATGCCAAAACAAAATTCGCTGAGGAATGATTATTACATTATTATGCTTGGGAGAATAGATTAGGAATTGTTTACTGACATATCTTTGTCGTACGACTAATTCCACTCAAATACTGTCTTCGGACAGAATGTCTTTAAACATAGTTTAGATAATCAGTCTACAATACAGTCTATTGATTTCGTTATTACTCAGCTCTTCGCATGGAATTGGGTGAGAGAACCTGCCAATTATGTAGCAATTTTGGTCCAGCGAAATAGCTTTACTGAGATGTTAAGAAACACAGTGTAGTACGAGCTTAGCCTGTGTAGTGTGTCACTGACCTTGAAATTTCGTCCGAATTTTTTATTCTTCTTCAAAGATGGTCCATCCTCGTCATCCTGAGGAATCGAGATCAGAATAGCTGCAGATTTGAGCTCGATCGAGATACAAATGATATCATATTCAAGTCGATTAAAAATAATAATTAATAATTCGTATTAAAAATAATAATAATATGTGCTGTAAGAAACTTACGTCCATTTACAAAACATGACAAGATAGACGCTCAGCTGGTTACATTTACAAAGATAAGCCGCTCATGCGTCTGAAGAGAGATGATATACAGTATTCACTTAATTTCCAGGATACCTGGATATGAATTCCAAAGTAGTGGATCCCATTGGACCACTCAAATAGTTTGTAATAACTGAAACTCGACCAATATATTAAAAGTATTAACCCTCTAATGGAAAGCTGAGGTCTCCATGCTTTGTGTAATGGCTTTGCTATGATGTTGTCTTGCAAAACCACAATGTTCTTAATGCTTTAATCTTTTAATGAACGATAATTTATTATAAAATGGTTTCCTGTAAGCTAGAAAATACAGCTGAAATTCACATACGAAATAAGTTAAAGTAACGAGGGATTAAACGTCCGCGAATTCTTCAAAAGCTACCGAATTATGTCGGCACTCTAGATCATGATTATCATAGATATCGAATATGACCGATTAAAGGCTACCGACCAACTTATCGTCTAGTACCGTATTCTTCATAAGGATATTAATATTGGTAATCGGCATAATTATGCTATGCTAAGTGCTTCAAAAAAAAACCTGGCTTATAATTGGCTACACCGGTATCGGGAGCAAGATCAGCAACGGTTGGTATAACTATAATAATAACCCAATATTTACTGAATCACTTACCTCTTCTGTCATAGGTTGGAGCCAGCTTCAGCTTTGTATGGAAGATCTGGGCAATCTTCTATAAAAAGTCAAAATCACCAAACAGGAGGTCAAACAGAAATTTCGGAAATAAACGGAAACAAAACTCGACAGTTAAAAGGAACATCTTCGTAGATGGCACACGACATGCCCGTAAAAGAAGTCACCCGACTGGTTGGCGGATATGTAAATGCAGGCGGGCTTTGACTGGAACGTAAAATTATGAATTAATTGGTTTAATCGGCGGCAAAAGCTAAGAAATTTACAGTAATCAATATAACATTGCTTGGAAGTGATCAGTGCAGGACTAATGATTTCCCTAACAATGCAATGTGTAATCCTCAACAGTCCCTCCTGCAACCGGCATGTTCCATAATTGCATATGACAACGAGGGATGAGACTATTTAACATTTAGAACACCATGATCAATGTTCTACAATTTAGGCGATAAATGTGTGTGATAAAATGAGAAGAACCGTCATTCTCTAGTAATAAATGGCACACACCCGTTGTACAGTGAGCATGGCCCGGGAGGCCATGTATTTTTGGTTCACAATCGATTGCATGTCAAGTACTGTTTTGCATAATTCTATAAAGCATTGTACATAACGGCTTTTCAGAGACTTCTCTAGAGAACTCCACTTTAAACTTACAGCGATACTCCCTGATAAACTGAAAGAAGGAAACTTTTTAGAAACAAACTCGAATATGAGGGCGGTTAGATCAGAGCGGGCGACGTCGGAAACAATTACGCCAGCCCGGTTTACAGTGGGTTATCATGACTAACTTCCGATCTTATCTTGCTCCTCTGCACCATTTCAATCTATCCCCGCCGCTCACAAACCCTGTAGTACTGGCTAATCAAAACAACTGAGATTCCGTGAACTCGCCATCATTGGTGACTTTCTACTTTTCTAAAACTTTGAAGTTTGATGTGACCATTTAGGATGGGAAACACAAGCTATGAACCCAAGAGTTTGTTAACTAAATGAAGCTAATTCCGACATACGAAACTCAGGATTTAACTAACTCTAACAATCAAAAATGTCGTGGCAGTGGGCGGAGTAATCTGGCTAATGCACGGATTATGAAAATTGAAAGGGGATTAGACGTGATTTTACATATTAATGATTTGCTATAAAATAAGCTATTAAGCTTTAATGAACTTTGTCTGGACTACAAAAGCCACCCAGGGGAACTTGTGCTGGCTTAATCAGTAATTGCAAGTACAGTTTTGTCCAAAGCGGCGAGGTTGAGCGACGCTACCCGGCACGTGGTCTTACATCTTGGATTTCAATGTCAGATAATCGAACAATTGCTGGGCACGTGAGCGCGTGCTTTTTCCGCGTGGTCCAGCAGAGAACTGTAAATTTATAGCCTATGGAGCAATTATTAAGGGTAAATGTAATTAAAAGTTGAATCCAAGATAAAGTGTCTTTTTAAAAGATAGAATGGTACTTACGCCTCCAGATCCTAAACCACCGAAGCCTCCATCTTCCCCACCATCATCCCCACCACCAAACATATCCTCCGGAGACTTAAGCTCCATTTCTTCATCATCCTTGTCAACTTTTCTTTTACCTGCTGGTTTCTTCCTGGGGCCCCTCTCCTTGATACCCATAGCCTTATTCCCTCTTCCACCTCCTGTACTTTGGGGGGTCTTAAACCCCCCTTTAAAGCCACCGCCAAAACCTCGCGGCATCCCTCCTGCTGGAAGTTAGTCGTTTACTAATCAACTGATCGTCAGAAACTATTGTTACGATTAGCGCTGAAGGTAGTGGACTGCGGCACAAGCTGACGCCAATTCATAGAAAAGGAGGCAAGCAAAATAGCAGCTCACACAGGAAGATTGATATTCTAGGAAAGCGATTGTCCAATGAGAGGGAGCATTTAAGTCAAATTGTGATGAGAGGAGTGCCTAGGTAAAGATTAACAATGTGATTATTGCCGGGTACGGTGCAAACAAAGGCCACGCTGGAAGCACCCCGCGGTAGCAGCATCACTACTGTAGGGAGGCTACAACTGCTACTATAAATATAATCATGGTGTGGTGATGTTATGTGTCGTGACAAGTCTCCGGCCTAGTAAGCCTCGCTGGTACTTCGTTTAGGAGGATGCTCGTTGGTGCCGCCCACCCATCACTCGTCAGCTCTTTACTAATGGTCCATTACCGGTCCATCCGGTTTAATAATTAGACCATATCAATCTATGTCGAATTTTCGACGTAAGGAAATTCGAATCGACTGTAATTATAACCACGGAATTTACTGGTTTTTATACCATGATAAGGTTATAATTCTACGATCTCCAGTGATCAGCTGGTTAAATCACATCCGTCGTTTATAATTTCTTAAGAATTCATCAAAAATTGCGGGGACATTGATGGAAATCATTGAAATTGTAATTAAAAACAAATGCCAGTAATGACATTGGTACGGTCAGTACCCAAGTAGGAAATGGGATGGCCATGAGTTGAAAATGAACCTCGTGATTACAGATAGCAAAGCTAATGACGCTAATGATGAGTCTCGGAATTTTCCGGCGCTTTTGAACCTCACTGGTCACCAGTCTAGAGTTAAATCTGACCCGATTCACAAAGATAAATTGTAGTTGGCAATGTAAAGTCACGTGCGGAATAAGCAAATGTCACGAACTCAAATTACAATACAAAATATCAAATATAACATTTAGCGACAACAGAAGAACACCCGCAGAGCAGTTCCTAGCACCAAACATTAAGATTTGTGCTTGGCATATATTTTAATTTTCATCTGGAACTATAAGTATAAGTCGTACCCAAAAATTATGGTAATCATGAAATTGGTGATTACTTAACAATTATTAAGCAATTGTAAATGTTGGTATACATTTGGTTGTGAAGGTCCCGGTTTAAACTAGAGTGTATCTTGGAAAAACTTCTTTCTGATAAATTTACTGCAAAATAATTATTTGATCGGATTACTAGTGCTTAATGCTGATGAGACACAATTTTTACTTTTACTTGAACGATTGGCTAATCATCACAATTTTTGTGTCCCGGCCCAAGAAGATCACAAAGTTAACAATTAAAAAAAATGTCTCCAAAAACTCATTTCATCAATAACAAGCCTCTCTAAAAAATGACATTTCTGCACTGTTCACGTTACTTAAATAATTCTAAGCAAATAATTTCCCCAAATTTGTCACCACCATTATTGTCATTTGTATTTCATCAATGAATTTGTAAATAAAATGTTAAATAAGATGGATCCTTGTCGATCAATGATGTAATACCATTTAATTTTAACTATTTAAATAATAAAGGTCACAGTTCTATTAAGACGATAGAACTACGTTCCCATATCATATTTGTACATGAGTCAACATTCTTCTAAACCTCTTAAAGATCTGGGAGTATCTTGCTCTCTACATTGAACTTCAGTGCTACTTCACATTACCTAACTAATGGTTCTACTCTTATTAAACGCTGATTACCTGAATGTAACTCTCACAAACCCTCCTCTGATCTCTTGTCATATCAGACATTACAGACAAGCAGTTAAGATGTTTAAGTGGAATGATTTTAAGTTTATGGACGGCATACGCTATAGAATTCAGTGGATACAGGACGATTCATGACCATGACCATTATTAGTATTATGGCTACGAAGAAAAAAGTTCACGTGGTGAAGGATGTATAATTCTGATTTTGAACGGCTTTCGAATAAGGTTATTTAATCGCCTCTATCAATTGTTCAACCATATCATTACAAAAAGTATTACATTATTACAAAAAGTACAAGAGAAGCATTGAATGTTTAGATTAAAATTTTACGCCAAAAAATTCAAGCTTAAACAGTCAAACTTGTCGACAAATATAAAACACCATCCATTAACTTATCATCTAATCAACTACATTTAACATCGAAATTGTGAGGAAAAAGCTAATTTAATCCAATCTTGCAAGTTGCAACTGCATATAGCTGTCTGCTTATGAGCGGCATGCAAGTCATGATGCAGATTGTAACATTATATTGAACTAATTTATGATTAAGTTATACTTAATATCTCTTGTCAAAGCATTAGTGGGATTAAGGTAAGATGTTTTCACTATGACACTGCACTAACCACACCCATCTGACCGGAGAGCGCCAGGAGGGTGGGATTATCACGAGGTTTCTCAGCTCATTAAACAATCCATTCAGTAGGAATACAGTATTTAATCAGTGAGCTCTAAAGTACCAAGCATTGATCTCTTCTTGAAGACAGCTCATTAGTCTTTCTCTTAAACCTTGGCAACTGCTCACACTTAGTCACACTCGAAAACATGTTAAGTTCAATACACCTTCCATAGGTGTGTGTTAATGGCTGACCGAATCTACGGTAGACTTCTTTAAGTTTGATATCGATAGATAGATAAGAGTGAATATAAACACGGCGTTTCCCATCATCCATCAACTACGCTAAGCCAATGTGTGTGAGCTTGCAGAAGCAACCAATCATCGTTCACGGATAAATTAGGATCAACAGATTTAAAAGACCTGTTTGAATGACCTCATCACTTAGCTATGTGCCTATTTATTAATTGCCTCAAACTCAAAGTCGGATTAATATTTAATAATCATACCTCTTCTACTCCGTTAACCTTTTTAATCCTTTTCAGTCTTTTCTTTTCCGATTTCGGATCAGCACCGAACATACACAAGAGTATTATAATCGTTCTGATAAGGCACTACTAGCCGAAAAGTACGATAATAACCAGACAATAGACCAAGACAATAAGAACGTCTGTTCCAAATGAGTCATTAGTAACGCCTGATCCGTACCAGACTCATCACATCTACTTTCGTAGTCCAGCTAGAATCTGATCAACTATCTGGAGGACGATAACTAATCAAGATAAGCAGTGTTCTGGTTATACGGTGACTTCAGTAAATAACATGTCAACAAGCACTGATTAGGAGATTGTACAGCAACAATTCCCATCAGCCTCGGTTATCATCGTGATTGCAATTTCTAATCTCCACAAAAGCTCTTCTTGTAAGGACAAGTGCTAATACAAGTGCTATTATAATACTCCACCGCTATGTTACACTCTTTTATTATAAGCTTGCCGGGAGAGGTGCAATTCGAATAAGATTAAGTGATAAGGTCACTTGATACTTGATGATATGATACTAGTTTACAGAGGTACAAATATCATATAACACTACTATGAATATCTCTAATCTCTACTATAATTCAAAAGATTCTTTCTGATGTAGAATGTATGTACGACCGCCCACGTGCAAATTAGATGAAAAATAGGAATTAAGGTAACAACCAAAAGGTTCCATAGCAACGGTGTCTTAATGCACATATGCACGTGCAAAGATTGTTTTAACGTCATTTTGATCGGTTTTGTGGTAATTACGTTGTGTTTAAAGTGTTTTATATTTAAATCGGCTGTATCTTCGGTTGGGATGGATATTTTTTGATGCGATTAAAACTTTCTTTCAAAGAATACTACTAGCTTCGTCCCTGTTACCACGGGCTTTCTAGTATCATATAATACTACTATGAATATCTCTAATTTGGAACGTTTCACGGTCCAGGTCAAGTCATGCGTACGAACGTTACGGATAAGCACACGCTAAGTAACAATAACATAGTGCCAACTTTGATTGTGATACACTTTCGTTACATTAAAATACACTATACACTTACTGCAATCCCCCTGAATCTCCTGGTAAAACAAGAATCCCAGAAAATGCTTAATTTACCGTGTTACTGTTATGAAACTAAGACGATGTAACTACGATGACCCCCAATTTCATGCGACTCTTCGCAATAAAGTTTTCCATCCAAACGATTATGCAGTTCACTGTACAATCTTACTACATACAATCGGTTATTTAAGATGATTCTATACAACATGGTCAATGGTTATCTTTTATAACAATTACAGTATTTCATTGTTACATACCCAACATAAACGGTTTGTACCAGGAACATTTAAACATCTTTTCAACTCCGGAGATTTTAGTTCTGCAGCTTGATATATAATATAACAATGAAAATTTCCCATATTAACCGGTTGACCCGTTGACTGGTAACTACAGACCAAAACGCACAAGAACATGAGCATTCATAATGATCTGTCGGCCTCACGGCTCACAACCACGGCTTATAAGCAAGCAGTTTAACTAATTAACTAATTTACTGTAAGAGTTGTCCAAGAGCTCTCGCAGGCTGCTCCTGTTTTTCAACAATAAGATGCTTAAGAAAAGTGGCGGAGCGGAAATAACACGTTAATCGGATAAAAAATTCTATCAAATGATGAAATTGCTATATATTCTTGAAAATGATTCCACATCTTATGTAATATGTTTCTGTGAATTAATTTAGTGATGATTGTATATCATAAAGATATCTCTGAAAATAAGCATATTATAGAAAATATCAATAAAATGGGTATACTTACGATTTCAGCAAAGCATTCGATAGTACTAGGCTTCTTCTGGGCAGGCATGTTCCTGGGCGCCTGATGATGGTCCGAATCGCCGCCCTCCTCTTTAATCTTGGACAGCCCTCCTTTTTTTCCGCCTTTTCCAGGTCCAATACCACCACCCATCATTCCATGTTTCATCATATTTGCCCGCATCATCCCGCTCCTCATCATGCCTCCCCTACCCCCCTTACCCTTCCCTGATCGTTTGTTTCTGCCTTTCCCATTTCTGGCCCTACCACCCGAAGTCCCGCTGCCCCCTGCACTCTCGTTGTCACATATGGACATGTCCGGCTCCATGCTCTCGCACAACAGCTCTCCCCCAATACAAAGTTCAGCCATGGTGTTCAACATGATGCACTGATCGCTCTGTGGAAGAATCGGATTCACAGGTTTAGTCATGTTAGGGTTTTTCTGGAGGAACTCCCAAAAGTGTTCCGCGACAATGTTCATGATGAGAGGGAGGCAGGGTCCGGTAGCACACCAGGGTTTCACCAGGGTTACCAGGGTTACCAGGGTTTCATCTTGCCACCACGGTTACAGAGTCCCTTAAAACCCAGCTGAGGGTTGTGTCATGAAATTGAGGTAAAAAATGTTCAAAAGAAAGTTCAGTTGTAATAAGCAAAGAAGGTCGTGCAGATAAGATTGTACGGAATGCCAAAGTTAAGTGAATACTTAGAAAGGGTCATTACTTGGAAACAACTATCAGACTAGTTCTAGATAGCTGAGATAAATGATGTGCCAACAATTGCAAGAAACTACGGCAACTACGACAGTCACAAGTTATGGCTGGAAGCTGTGATAAAGGCACATGTTGTTGCCCGTTGACACGGCTCTAACATAATTAAGCTATCATTTTCTGCACCCACATCGAGCGAGTATTGAGAAGTTTAATATCGCTTATTAGGTACGACGGGAAAGACGCGATATCATCAAGAAGTAGGCAAAGTAGCAATCAAATCAGCACGTAACTGCCGAATAAAAGCCGGTGGGATGCTTTATTTTTTGAGCAATGAAGCCAATCCTGGCGAATGTCTGCCAGAATATTGAAAGAAGGTCAGAGTCGCGAGACTGCTTAACAAGTAAACAAAGATACGGTCATCATCCGTGCATTAAACTTAGATAATAGAGCCAAGTAGATAAACGATGAAGGGTAGGCACAAGCTATTACAAATCTCCTATTAGATCGGCACCATAATGAGCAAATCTACATGAATTACGAAAGCAAAATGCAAATAACTGCAGCCCTTACCGATTTAACATTGAGGAGTACAAATTTAAATGAATATGAAATGTTCATTGTGTATCAAAAGCCTAGCAATGAAATTATTTATGCACGTATATAGTGGCGCCTAGGCCGAAAGATATATACCCAAGATACAATGATCAATTAATAGGAGGATGGCGCCGCGTGATTCGAGGCAGAATCAGAGGATCTGAGAGGGCCGCAATTCTTGGGGAATCTTCTAGCAAATATCACATGATTAAAGATCTGCGGGTTAGTCCATGGTCTACCGTGATATGGGAGCAGTCGCCACTGAGACACAGAGCGAGAGCCTGAAAGCTTTCCAGGGAGCGGTATAAACCATGGTATATTGAGGCGAAATAGCATGACTTGCAGCTGTGCAGGCAGATCATAGATCGACCATACGTACGCGTATCTCAATATCGTACAGCCATTGACTTTCGTATAATTCTACCTCTGGAGATGAAATGGACAGTCAGGCAGTTTTGGAACAATTATGAATGAGGAAATGATTTTAAATAAGTCATCAAATATTAACTGTTGTTTATAGTTTGTTGTTTTATAGCCTCGAAAAGCTTACAATTTCTCTAAATATGTACAACGAAAATAGTGTTTAGTGGCCGTATTGTGGAGTTTCAAGCTCAAGCGCCAAATTTGTAAGCTAAGTAAAGCGTAGGCCATTAAATACAAGAGTTACGGGCACTTTGATTTAAATTAAACGAAGGCCTCGAGATGAAATGGAAAATGAAAACGTTACTTTTTGCCTCATGGCTTAAAGTTTAAACACGTACTGCTAAACATCAATCCTACTAGTTTAACTACGATAACGAGTCGCTAGAGTCTTCTCCTAGTCTTTCTTCGCTGGCAGGAAAACGGGCCTTTGCCCTCAATTAAATGAGATTCCCTCAAAATGCCGACCCTTTAGACGCCTCTGTACAAAGCAGGGGTATTATAGGCAGTCATTAACTGTTTGGATGATTATTGATTATCTTTCCACAAAAGATTTTCCGAAATATTATCCCAAAGTGTGTGTTTTTTGATGTACCGAGTTTCTCGTCGATCAAAGCGTAGCAAAATGCGAACTAAATGCATACTCGTAACAAAATACGGTGCCAAGAAGACGTCCGTGTTATATTGGATCGTTAATCCTTATATGTAACAGTATTTAGTCAAACTTTTTATGTTTACGTTTGTTAAAAAGTTAAAAGCAACTCAATTTAACTTATCGTGTGCGATATTTATAAAACAAGAGCTGACGAATAATGGAACTGTGATACTGAAACAGAGATGGGAGGTAGCTAAGAACCTGACATGAACATCTCACAACTAGGTACTGAAGTAGACTCATGAGTCGTGACAAAGGGCACGTCCCGTATATCTGGACAATAGACGGGGCGGCGTCTATCTGTAGAACTGGGCGTGGTCCTTCACACCACGTGGAGTGTGGTTCCAGGAGGTTAACAAAGAGAGTTTTTGGGGATCTGTCAAGCTGGGAAACCGGAAAACGCGACAGCCGTACTTTGGACAAGGAGTCAGCACTATTAAAGTTAATGCAGTGTCAACTTGCTGTGTATGCTAAAGACAACACCACAACTTGCTAACGCGAGATCTAAAGGTTGGTGGTGCTTAGTATAGTTATCTCCAATAATATTCCCGGATCACCAGCCGACTGATTCCCACATAACAACTCCCGCGTCTACTACCGGGCCCTGTGGAGAGGGATTTCGATACTGATCGAAATATTCGAGCTACCGAGAAAATGTTGCGGACTAACTGGTCATTTCGCGATTACGGCATCAACAGCAAAGTGCTCATGATATGCATAATGGTTCGATAAATCCATGTCGAGTGACGAGGAAGCAATGGATTATCCAGAAGAACAAGCCTCTGATTTGATGCACAATGATCTCAAATAGGCCGAACCCGGAAATCCCCGTGACCAAAGCTTGAAATTGATACAGACATTCGCAGCAGACCATACTTTTGGGAATTAGAAGTGACGAGTGAGCAACGGCGCTGAGTAAATATAATAGAAAATTATTGCAGCCTTTATATTTCTACGGTAATTTGCTAATTTTAAACGTATGATTATTCCCCAGAATTTACCCTAGGCCTAATTTAATAAATCGTGCTGGGTAAACTTTAACTGGACATTATGGTCTTATGATTAGTGAGTAACACTGAGTGTCATGTCTTTAACAAGGGTTGTTCACAAAGTTACCCGTACTAGGAGCTGATCCATTTAGGTAACTTCACGGTAATTTACATTCGAATTGGTATATGTATTGTATAACTATAAAGACAACTGCAGATAGATCTGGTAACCAAATTATACACTGTTCAATAAACAATAGTAGGAACTTGTAACCGCGTACGCAGCTGAATATACTCAATTAATGTGCTGACTGCTGCAGCATCATTACAATACGGCCCCCTATATGTACGTATATTTATATCATATCGATTGCTCAACAGTAATGATAACTAAGATGTACCGATATAAAGCAATAAGCCAGTAGAATACAAAAATAGAAGTTTACTCCGAAAGTTGGTTAGACTACAATTAACCTATCTACTGGGCACTAATTGAGTAAAGACCTAACCACCATCAATTTAATAATAACTTATTTATTTGTTAAAAGACGTAATTATAAGTACATAATGATAATGCATGTACCAGGATATGTACTTACTGGAGGGCCGGGTTGTTTTCCCTTTACTGTATTAATCACAGGTTTTTTCTTCTTCATCATTCCTTCATCTTTAGGTTTGTGCACCGCCCGCTTCTTCACCGGCGGGGCTGGACTCTCACCGTCTCCTTTTAGTTTCTTAAAGAAACCAGCCTGGTCTTTTCTATGGTCTGCAGTTGCCTCAGACAGAACATGACTGGTTTGTTGTTGGAGTAACTTGGCGATGAACTCTCTTTCGTACTTGATTTGTGGAGGAGCGATCTCAGAAGAGTTTTCGGTGGTACTGGTGTCCGTGCAGTCGGTGTCATCATGGTCGCACAACCTTATGTCATTCAGTCGAATCTCCATCAAAAGAACTTTAAAGCCAAATTTAACAAAAGACTGTTTGTTTGGAGATTGAGAATAGTAAATTGAGAACGTAAGAGATCGCTGCAAATGCAGCACAGGAATGAAGGGTTAAAAGAAGAATATCAGCGTATCATAGGTTGCATTAACGGTTAACTTAATCAAGGGAATTTGACATTAGAGCTAATTTTGATTATTGAATGTTCAAGTACAAGTGAAGGATATCATAATTACCAGCGCGATGAATACTTGACCAGTGTTCTCAGAATAATTTGATGGGAAATAGTGGATGGAACGTTTGTGTTTTTTGAGTCACTTAAGTTACGTTAGACATTTAGATAATATTAAGAGTAGATGCAGTAAAATTAGCGGACTGCGATGAACGGGGACTTGCCATCCCATGGCAATATTAAATATGTTGGCTCTGTTATATAAAATTTGCAGCATTTTAAAGCTTATACACACTAATATTGTAAAATTACAATATTGAATGCCCTGCCTCAATTATGTACATTGCCAGCTTAACTAACCCCAATCATCTTGCTCGTATAATTGTAAAATCTTCTATGAAGGTAATTCTTGAATTTAACATCTTGAATTGTCAGGAAGCTTAGTGTAAATTGTGATACATTAACCTAAGAAATAATTTGATGTGTTGGACTAAACAACCATGAAATACAACATTATATACTATGCTGATGAATAATCCAATCTGACAGTATTTGAGATCATCGATCCGCAATAAAGGAATGCATAAGATTAGACTCAGGTCTCATATGCAAAATAAACTCTTTCAATATTGTACTAATATATTGTATTTCTACTATATTACTACTATACACAATTAAATTTATTATGCTAAATTATAGCTGAAACTATTTCCATGTCTTACTTCCAGGCTATAAATGAAAAGTAATCAGACATAAGTCAGATCAGGGTATCATTGACCCTTTAATTTCTATCCAAGATTAGGATTAAACAATGGAGCTAAAGTTGTGAACGGCCCTAACAATGGGCAGTAGAGGATAAATTGCTCACAAAGGTGCGCCCATAAAGGCCTTATAAGGTAATTCTTAATAATGATGAGGAACAGAGAAAAATTTTTTAGAAGAACTCTGTTTGATGTGGTTGCACGGTGAAACCCTGGTGTACAAATCTGCTCGGTCCCACTGCCGAGAAGTAAGCATTCGTCATACACCTCGCCCCCAATCATGAACAAGATCTTGATACAAATCGATTAAACAGTAAATGAACAACGATCAGACTTTTACAGATCATTTCACAAATTCAAACAGAGTCGACACCCCACAAATATTGATAAACTGATGTCACAAGGAGAATCAGACAAAATGTAATTGTAATAATGTTTCAAGCCTATCTTCTTGAAGTTTGTGCGCCTACCTTTCAACTGACCTTGGACAAGGAAATTACAAATATTGAGCATTGGTACACAATTCGTCAATTGTCCTGATTCAGAAATCGAAACAATGAATCTTTCTTCCCGGATGTGTACAAAAGATGGGCTTATGAAGACAAAATCAGGAAATTGGTCGTTTGGAGTTGCAAATATTATCAACTATTTCTAGATGAACGTTAAAAGGTTAGAAATAAGACTTTGAATCTCTAATTTAATGCTGCTATAGTATGACAATCAAGAACACATCAAATAAGCAGTTTGATTGAACTGACATTTTCGGCAGTAATAATTAGGGATTTCTGGAGTAAATCCGAAAGTATCATAATTATAAATGCCAAAAAATCTTGACATCCAGGTCAATATTGCATTTTCAAAAATAATTCCCAATGGTTATCCCCCTCTTCTTACGAATACAATTCGACGGTTGAACCTGTAGAACATTATTAGCTTTACAACCTTCAGGTTAAGGTAACTGACTGTGAGTCCTTTATCATCGGGGTTTGAAAAATTGGGTAAGATTGAGTCAACCGAACCATTTAAATTATCTTCGTTCAACTCTATTGGACCGAAAAATTAAATATTTCTGAAAAGTTTCGTTCAGTTTT
Organism: Bolinopsis microptera; assembly: GCF_026151205.1. NCBI lineage: Eukaryota > Metazoa > Ctenophora > Tentaculata > Lobata > Bolinopsidae > Bolinopsis > Bolinopsis microptera. The sequence goes on along the minus strand of NC_087072.1, from coordinate 6,625,022 downwards.
ATACACGGTAACAGATCACGCTGGTACTTCAACTTGGCGAGTTAAAACTCAACAGAGAAGGCCGGCACCTATAAAACCAAGAATTACTAACACAGTCCAATTTTCGGCGGTAAGGTGCCAGAAAACATACATCGACGAAAACCTGACATGTACTTTAATACTGATGAATTTTAAAACCAGCGCTTTCACCTTCCTATCCTGGCCAGGTTCCTGAAAAATGACGTCTCTTGATTTTTGACACGTGAATCAGTTTGGTACTTTGATAGAAGGTGTTATTACAGCTGTCCGAAGTTTTGTTAAAGTTTAGACAGTATTGTTTAGTATAGGTATTACATGACTGACAGCTAGCTGAAAAGAGCTGTCAAGATTTTCAAATTCCCGTTTTAACAAGAAACTTTAAAATCAGATTTAATGTCAGATTTATTACTAAAGTACTGAGGGTTGATTTCACGGAAAAAAGGAGGACTCGAAACACAAAATTTTAGACAGAAAGTGAGGGGTATGCCCGTTCCTCTGAACCCCAGAGCTTCTCGGGAACGTTACTGATGAATAAAATAGCTAAATTATTTGGGAGGGAAATGTTCTTTTAGGAGTAAAAGCACGCTCCCGCTTCACCAGCTTACACCGATCGCTACACATAAAGATCAGGGATCAATACGCAATCTGCAAGCGGTGATTGCGTTACTGCAGCAGTTTGCGCAGTGCAAATTTTGTCTCTAAAACAGCCAAAATAAGTCTTGTAATAATACAATGAGCCCAACACACGAACCGGTCTCATACTCTTGATTATATGAACATGCAGTATTCTAGAAGTAGCGATGACTTAGTGATATTGCGGGCTCTAAAAACCTGGCACGACCACCAAAGGCCCAGCCGATACAATTGACAATGAATCTTTACATAACATAACTGGATCGAAAAGGCGATCACATTGACGCCATATTTCCTTTATTTGCTTTTACTAATTTAGAGAAAGATATTTTCCGCTAAGTTCTACCCTTGTGTTGGGAATGGGAGCATTAATCCGGTAAAAAGTAAGAACATTATAGTATATCAAATGGGATAACTGTATAATGGACCCGACGAGCTGGGCGGGAACCTGTTACAATATTTCGCTTATTTTGAGCGTGAGACGCCGCCAAAGGTCCAAAAAATAACTACTATACTAGGTATTCTACAGTACGAAAATGCAAAAGGGCCGAGTTTTTCTTTCAACTTTAAGTCATTTCTAGAATATTGCACATCCACTTTTACACCCGACCACTACCAGCACACAGGTGCATAACTCATCAGGCTCATCATATTAGAACTGGTTTTGTGACAAAACCGTAATGCATAAAAACTGCGGTATATATATAGTAAGGGAATATATTTAAGCAATGTGATTACTGATTATGCGCTTCTCTCATCTAAAACAATTAAAGGGTGTAAGATCACAAGAAAAAATTTGTTTTCCTTTAATAGTTTAATTAAACCTACCGCTCCACCAGGGGCCCCCTTTGGCGCGGCGCTCATTTTCGTCTTTGGAGCCGCTCCTTTCTTGTTGTTGGACTTGGATGCTTTTTTGGTAGGTTTTGCAGTTTTTTTCTTCGGTTTACCCGATTTGTCATCATCCTCCTCCTGTTCATCAGGGAAGATATCAAATATACTCTTTTTTGCATTATCGTCAGAACCTTCTTGCTGCGCGGCAGCTTCTTTCTTGGCAGCTATCATCAACTCAACGATAGACACCCTCCTTCCCTTCGTTGTATTGTTTTCAGCGGTTGCAAAAGCAGTGGGAAGAACGGCAATAGAAGAGCGACGCGGCAGAGCCTCATTGTTCTCCGGGGTAGAGTTAGAGGAACGCTGGACTATACCAGTCCTGCGTGCACGTGCAACCGTGCTGTTAGGCAAAACCATAGGATCACCATGAGAACATGACCTGGACGGGGAAACGTTAGCAAACATAACAAGACATATGGTGCAGGCAACAGGGTGTTGTTGCCCTCATGCACCGGCCCCGCGTCAGTTCCTACCTTCAGACGCTAACAGCAATTAATGCAGCAACGACATGCCCTTAGTCATAGCTTTACTTTGTCAATCGGGTTATGACCGCCGGGTTGGGTTACGTGAAGTGTGAACCAAATATACATGTGTAATAAACATGTATATATAATATAGTTACAATAGTCAGAGAATTTCAATAATTTGAACGGGATTCTGCTGGGAGTGGGAGAGCATGCAGCTTGCGACAGAAAAACTGAAACCGAAAAAGTGAAGTTACGAAAATTTGAGCTGAGAAGGTTTACCATGAAGCCGGGAACTTACGATGAGAATTTTGGCCGGTTAGACAGTTGGAGGGATGCACTCTTTGATGCAGCTTCTATCAGTACCACCGATATAGAAGTGAGCAAATTATAGCTACATTAGTTCCAAAATACGGGACGTTAATGGTTTAACTGCGGGCGAAAATAAAAACAGTTAGGTTACATGTCGGAAGAAAAGATAAGAACTAAGAGCATTTATAATTGTGAGTAAGACGTATTTGCCTCAATTGAGAAACTGTCGAAGTTCAATTATTCTGGTGATGTGACAATTTATACACCAATTGATGAAAACGAACAACGATAATTGCTATTTCTCCATTTCGGTCGGATTACCGAGTGATGAAACACAGAAAAATGCCATAAAATCTGCAGGCACTGCAAGTGCAACAGCATGGTGTCATGGTAAAACTCACGTTAACCTGGAATAAATTACAGGGACCAATTAGAACAAGAAATAATTAGACTAAAACATATGTGTGAAACGTGGGATCGATGATTGGTAGCCAAGCCATATGGTCAGGAATCATCAATCAACAAATCTACAGTACCTGATATAATAAGCCCGATTTAGTATCGTGATGTAGGCTGAGTCAGACCTCAGCCAAAAAAACAAAGCCTCAGTAATTTGTACTGTTTATTAGCCACTAAACTCTTCAATGAGCTAACAATTGAAATTAATTTGCGCCTAACAAGCGCAACATAATAAGGCTTTTAAGACAGCTCTTTTATATTCCATTAGCAAAATGTTTAAGATCAACGTCAAAGACCAGTCATCACGAGCAGTCGACACAAATTGTCAACGAAACCAAGTTGTGAATAAATATTGTAACTCTTCTCCAGGCAGCAGTAAAAGTAGACAGTGTCACTCTGTCACTGACACACACTGACACACTAAATCGTAGTCCCGATAGTCGACTAAATGCGTTTAACTCCGAGTCCAGCTCTGCATGACCATCTGTAGGAAGAAGCCATAACTGGAACTAGTTTATATACTGTTCTTATACTGGCAGTTCATCAAGTTGTTGGTTATCCAGGGTTCTCTACCCGTGTTTATATCTTTAACAAAAACTTAGGTCTTCAACCATGCATACATTTAGTCATCAGCTTCGCAGCAAAGTCATACAAAGAGCTGCTGCTGCCAGAATATTCAAGATTCTGCATATCATTGTGTTTTATTGTCCAGCAAGAGAGAATGACTATGAGAAAATATCATTCCTGTCACCAATAGTTGACAATGATGAAGTACCTCTCTGCACAAGCATGGGAGCAAGACACACCTCACATATGTTAATGTAAAGCACATGATGGCCGAGTGGCAGATGTAGCAATGGACTGCGCAGTGCAAAACAAAAAAACAATCAGATAAATTGCTCTTGCTCCTGGATAGTGGTCTAGAAGTGAGCTGCCCAATCGAACACCTTCTTGTTCAACACTGAGAACCAATAACAATGGCTCTGACACCTGACTTGTCAATAAAATGTAGTGAATAGGTGTCATCAGGGGTTTCTCATGACGCCGAAAGTTGAAGGAAATAAAATTGGACCGGACAAAGAAAGTGATTAAGTAAGTTAACAGCAAAATAATTCTCACGGGCATCAAGGCAGTGCGAAATGCGTTATTCTTGGTCATAACAATGTCCACTACTAAGATATGCTTTAATATTGTTGATGTGCTTGCTAACATTAATAATTATGTGACACCAGATGACCAGATAACGACAACATATATATATGGTTTTCTTGGCTCTGAAATAACATAACTTTCTACTGACTAACACACCGCACACGACCGTCAGTAGAGCACTGGATTACTCCAAAAAATGTTAGAAAAAGAAGGACTGGTAAACCCACCGTAAACCCATTATTGAGGAAATTTAACTAACAAACATAATATGTTGGCACTTAGGAGTAGCAGGTAATGGAGGGTGTCCGCAAAATAGAGGCAGTAAAGAGTAAAAATGTCAACAGTTGTGAACTTTCTGTTGACTGGAGGGCGGCGGTACGTTTCTACAACATATAAAGTAAGTCAAATACTGGGAATTATAGTATTAGTAACAGAGTCACTTCTCAATATTATTATTCCAGGTGAACAGCCTGAAAAGTGAATATTGCAATTTCCAGTGGATATTTATAGTCATACTGCAATTTTATTATCTCTGCTCGCCCTCTCCGGACTAATTCACTAACGATTTGACAGTGGCCATCAACCCAAATCAGGGAAATAATCCTGAACCAATTTCTACAAAATATGGAGACAATTAGTCCGTTGATCTATTGCGGTCGAGATTCAATATTATTTAACCTAAACTGCTCGATTCTACCAGCACAGAAAGCGACGGCATAGGAAGCAACGAGTCTCACGCCAATACCATTAGTTCACATACTTAATTAAATAATACTATTGATCTATACAGAAATGGCTTTGTATATGTAAATTGTTCGTTTCAGACACCACCTTATTCAGTTCACTCAAAGTCGAACTTATTCAGTTGTGTTCACTTTACTTGGTTCACGCACTCAATATTTGTTGTGGTCTTTGATTCGGTTTTTGGGATCAAAAAGGTTATGTTGCAGTCTCAGTCAATACAAACAATACCCAGTCAAACGTTCAAAAGATAATCTCCAGATTCAAGATATTCAACTTTAAAATTTCTTTTCCATTTTAAAGCATAATTTATTCATACAATGTGTGAGTCTAGACTCGAGATACTAGAGATACCTGATACACGTTATGTAATTTTGTACAATTATTGACAGTTTTGGTCACAGGTTGCAGACCGATTTAAAACCTTATCGGCTAGTCAAAAGCCATTCCAACAGCCCAGACTCTCCGATCGGCACATTCTGGAACCCATCTCCGGTGCTACAGTCAATAGGATTGGAACAAAAACTTGATTGTAGCACTCAACTCTCGAGACGTACTCATAACGTTAATAAATAACATAGCGGGGGGGGGGGGGGGGGGGGGGGGTTAAAGACCGCCGATACCAAGCTCATAACTAAAACTGTATGACGTCAGTACAGTTCGAGGCGTTGGGAAAAAAGCAAAAAATAAAACCTCATAACGAAACGTTACCAATAAAAAATCTCGGAAAGCAATGGTCGGATTTTGTTAAAATTTTACCTCAGAGTATTAGGTGGTATTGTACTAAGATACGCCATGTTTAAGGTACCCTTCTCGACTAGCTACAACTTAATCGGCAAACCCCTCGAAATGACTTTCCTTTGTTAAAAAGACGTATACTTGACGAACAATGGTCCGTGATAATTACTACAAGCCAAAACATACATGATTAATCACAATACATGTTGGAGTATTATGGAGCATCCTCGATATGCTCATAAATATATGAATGCCGCAAAACTCCTTTATAATATAGTAATAGCAATGATTCGACGTATGATCAGGTTAATGCGCGTACTGTACTTATAGTTCCTTACAAAACACGAGCAAACATTATAGCAGCAACTTGTTAACAAATAGCACGATGCACGGTATACTAATTATACACAAAATAAATCATTTGGTGAGCTATAATTGCAGCAGCCTATATTTATAATTATATGCACTATGCAGGTTCAGACACAAGATTGCAACCTAGTAGAATGTCTCTACAAGGATATAATCCTCATTGTGATCTTGAGATTCATCGATCGAACAGCTGTGCATATATAAACCGTCGCAATCGACCAGAAACCGCTTGTTAAAATGGTAATTTGACCAAGTGATCGCCGTCGTAATCTACATCTCTTGTATTTGAGGAATTATACCTAGGTATGTAATTCATAGCTCATCATTCATTATTCCTAGATGCTTGCTGGTGTAAAATGTCCTTTTATACAAAATATACTATATATTGATTGGGGTTTTATACAATTGAACTTGTACTATCAATTATAATATGTATATGATCATAAGGGGAATAGTCTAAACTATACAAATTAAAATTACAATCTACACAGCGAGTTAGTTACAGTAGCATTCAGCGATAACTCCACACGTACACAGCGATTAAATAAGAGAGAATTTACGATCAATCAACGCATTATGCAGATTTCAGGGCGATATCAGACAAACGTGAGTATTCACGTAGACAACACCCACACCTTTGAGTCGAGACAAGAAGCCAGCCCTTGACTCTTTCTTGAGTCTACCACAACTTGGATACTTTCTCTGGTCTTTAGCGGGGGATAGTATCCAGCTCAGCTAGTATTTATTGAACTAATAATTCCGATATTACTCATGTCAGTATAGCTGGGCTAGTATATATAGAGCTATATACCACGGCATCAGCACGACTACTCACTTTAAAGTTGCGACCGTGTTTATTAGGGTTGCGGTTACGGGGGGAACCGAATCCTTCGTTGTCGTCAATCTCTGTAGAGGTGTCGGGATCTATGGGCACTTTGGGTGACAAATGTTGAGCATAGTGTACCCGCTATAACTGGGGTCTCTCCATGAATGTTCTGATACCCCGCTCAAAATTATATGTGAAAACCGGAGAGCAAGAAAGAAAGTAATTCTTTTGTGTGATGCACAGAGTAAGGATTACCTTACATGTTACAGTTTTACGGCCTTTATACTTTGTACACTTGCGCAATAATCGAGAGCAGATTTTACAATTACCTGAATTCTGAAACTCAACGGGAAACCTACCTTATTGTTCCTGTTGTAATTGCCATATGATCATACCAAAGTCATGGACAATGCATTGTCCAAAGTACTCGAACCTTTGTATCCCCGGCGAAAGCGCACAACACAAGACAATGGCTACATAAAATGCCACCTACATACAGATTGATCCCTTACTACATAAATGACAAACTCAGAATAACACATCGGATACTATACTTATAGCGGTGGGACAGGTTGAATTATTCAAATTAAATGACGGGGACATAAAGCCAACATTAACTATAACTTACAAAGCAACAGTTACTTACTCTAGCTGACCTTCCGCGACCCCCTCTCTTCTTCTTCTTGCCTTTCTTTTGGGGATCGTCAGTTTCAGGACCTTCACTCTCGCCTCCACCACCACCGTCAAAAACGTCGTCCAGCGTTCAGAGCTACAGGTGGCAACCTGGGCACAATTCACCGCTACCTGTTGAAGAAAGCAATCAAAATCGAGGTTTTGGGATGTGCAAGTGCGGAAAAATTTACTTTCGTGGTTAGATCGAAAATGTTAGTGTTCTAATTTATGATTTATTCGTCACTGTTCCTCAGGCTTAGAGGGTTTCTTATGAATTCCTATGTTCGTACTTTGACAAAAGAATCCTATCGCGATTCCTTTACTTATTACTGAAAAAACCAAAGAAAAGTTTTGGGTTTTGTGTTTGCTTTCTGACGTATGCTGTTCCTTATTTTTCTACCGAAGGGAAAAGATCACCAATTCTTAAATAGCATATATATTAGGTCAGCTTGTTATCAGTGAAAATGTCCCGGGGTCATTTCATCTAATAATATCCGACCTTTCTTATCATATACAATTGCAGGATGAAATAATTTTCAAATACGTCGTCGGCGAAAACGAGCCAAGATAATTACCAAACGAGCAAAAAATAAAGGGCTGAAAGAAACAGCTGCGATTATCAAACTGATAGCAGCTCCATCCTTCCATGTCCATCGAGTGTTAAAGACAGGGAACAACTTATCAAAAAACTGGAGAGAAAAAAGCTCGCCTTCAAACTACCAGTAATTAACCGCTGTTGGTAAACTTGGACTGTGTTATATCCGCATGCTAGCTAGGGGCTGAGTACCAAGCAAACAAGTGGGGCGCAGCTCCAATCTGCATACGCACTTTTTAGCATTAAGTAACAGCTCTCGCTTAATATTGAAGCATTATAGCTCGTTAAAAAGCTTTTCTGTGGTTATAGAATATAGAATTGAAGCTGGCCTCGTCAGATAGTAGGTACTACAAATATAGGCAACTCGTGAATAAGGCTGACTCAAAAATATAGGTATACCGAATTCAGCCCGAAAACTTGCCGATAACAGCTCGAAAATATGATCGAATTAAACTAGCCTCGAAATATAGGTTTAAAGATCAAATTTTCGCGGCCGTGCTATATAACTAAAACTTCTCGCAACGATCAACAGTTACAAGCTTCAATTAAGTTTTGTCGTGCGGCAAAAGGTGCCTTCCACACAGAAGCAAACTCCTTAAAGTTAATATGTCAGCTGTATGAGCTTATCTATAGTAGAGCTATATAATATTTATAGCTTTTCATTTAGAAGTGATATGTAAGAATGTAATTCGTTTAGGCTCTGAGCATTTAATGGGTTGATCGGTCATATGACATTCTGTTACTTAAATCACTGATTAAATAATTAAAGAAAACAACGTACCGTGGACCACGCAAAAGACCGGAAAGATTAACAAATTTTAGAACTTACCAGACTGCATGGCCTGTATACTACATAGAAATAATTTCTCAGATCTTTTGCTCGAGTTCCATTATATTTACCGCATTATCAAGTGGTTTGAAGTAGATACTACATAGACATTAGACATTTACCGATGGCTTGGTTGAAAAAGTAAGCGGCGCAATAGAATCGGGTAGGGCTGACTTGGTCTGAATATTGTAATAAACGATCAAAATTGGGCTCGAATCTCAAGTTCTTAACCTCATGAATGTATAGAGCCTATTCAGCTTAATCAGAGTCACAACGTCTATGGTTCATGGCGTCCGAACAATTTAAAAGCCGACTATGATGAATATTCTACTCGATTTTGCAGGCGGACAGAAATTATTACCAATGAATAATGAATTTATCGAAACGAATGCCAAACCAAATCTTTCATAAATTATAATTATGTATCTTATCTGGAGTTACTACTGAGATTCGTCCAAAGTATGAGTTCGAACGTGTGCATTATTACAGCTTATCACAGTATTGCTAACAGTAATTACTCAAAGTAATTACTCGTAGAACAAAGTGATTACTCTGAACGATTTCTTATCTATTTCCATTTTGTTAATCAACGAGTGAGCTACTAGTATTATAGAATGAAGTTATAAATTCCGTTCCAGATTTCGCAATTCGTAACTTTTAGAATTATACGTGCTTGTCTGAAGTCGTGCGGAAGGTGACAGCGTGCCTAAAAACTGTAAAGCGGTCACAAGACTTAGAAAATTGGTTTGTTTATCACAGCTAAGCCGATCATGAGCTGAGAAGTGGAATTTAAGCATGCAGTTAGCCGCTTTATTAATGAGACTAAAAGAGGTGATAAACTGTTCAAGACGTATAAACAGGCAAGAGATAAGTCAACTAATTCAAGGCTACAGATTAAGGCCATGCAGTGTGCCGATAGGTTTGTAGAGAAGAAAAGGAAAGTTACAAATTCTCACTTTAAGCAGCTTCCAGACGTTGTTGACAACTTAAAAGATATTGGGTTAAATTGTTACTCCGTTCTCTTCATTATTTTGAAATTTGTGTCTAGCAGCGGGAAGGAGGATTTATTTTGAGATAAGTTTTGGAAGATTTATGATTAATAAATGACTGATCAGCTCTCACGTCAGGTTTTATACCAATATGGAATACAGATCTAGCTATTGGTGGGTATGTAAACCATATTTTGCTTCTCGCAGAGCAGCGATTAACCAATCTGCTTTCAGCATTGAGGCTGTCACGTGTCAAAACAAGTTTTATTCACCTCCTCACTTGTTTCCAGATCTACACACCAAGAACAAGCCTACGTACAGTATCTCTTACGATTATGCAATTATTATCAGCAATTCATTAACAATTACTAGTCATGCGCATGTAAATTGTAGATCTGAGGTTGAAATGCGCTTACACATCTTATTTGGTTTGTGTGTTTACGTTGTTGTTGGTTAGTATAGAGTAAGATGGGGAATTCAGCCGGAAAGGAAAATGACATCAACAACTTGATGCATGTGACGATAGTTAAAGACGCTGACCTGCCAAAAGACCAGGTCGCACAGAACAATGCTACAGGTGAAAAGAATTGCGGACGGTTTAATGCTGGACATCCATGAGAATTTAAATTTGTGAATTCCGGGAGTAGCTTCGAGTAATAACCTTTTTTGTCTGTGAAATTGTTTCCTGTGTTCCAAGATTATGTAGAGAACTGAGGAGAATAAAGCATTGTGTTTTAAAAGAAATCATGAAGAGTTGGATGATGACAATTGAACAACTAAAATATCATCCAACATTTCTCCAATACTATTATTTTGACCATTCATCAGTGGCAAAATTCTTCAGTCAATTTAAAATATTACTTCAACCTTCGGCTAGACGGCAAAAATTTAGTATATGAGTTTTAAAAAGCGATAAAGTTATTTGCAATGTTGAAACCAAATAAACCAAATAATAGCAGAGAGAATCCTCTCCTGATGGATACCTTTTCCAGACTCCTCGTAGTCATCAGCCGGTAATGCTTTCGCACCGCAGTGTGCTCCGGATCACACTGCGTTACCAAGCACTTCTACTACCAGCTGCTGACTACCGAGCCGAATGTCTAGTGCAAAAATGACATTTATACTGGCGAAATTTTTTAAATATTTCCTTGTGGGATGTTTCCGTTGAGTTTTGTGTCGTTTCACTGCCATAACTTCGAGTTTAATTGCAGTGTAAAATATAATTAGTAATGCAGTTTCTGTAGCAAGTACACTGTCGTTCCTGGATGTACGCCCATCGGTCGAACGATTGATGGCTGGAGTTAAAGTAAACCGTCGCCTTTGTTAACTTTAAATCACCTGGTAGACATTAAGACGTAAAACATAAAACACGCCTAAACTGCATCATTTATTGAACTTTGGCGATCCAGTATTCATATTTTTGACCAGTTGTTCGACCAATAAACACAAACGAAGTAATTTTATTTGCCATGTTCAATGTTCAAAAATTAGAAGTCGAGCTTGTACATAACATGAACCTTACTCCAGTGTGGAAGATAATAAACGAGCGATATTGGGAGTTGGAGATGAACAAGTTTAAAGGGTTCGACGAGTTCAACTTCTTCCGGGCCATTAACCCCGCATTCCACCTGGAGAAGGAAGAGAAGAAACCTGGCATAGTTGTTGGGGACCAGGATACTTTCCAGATGTATAAGGAGCTGTATGATTGTGAGTATTCTGTTTGTCGCGTGTTAAGCAGACGTGTGAATATCATTTGTTTGGGCTCTCTATTCGACTAGAAGGAATGGAATCCCTCCCCAACCTTATGTGCTAATTGAAAGCAGAATGATATCATTCTTGCCGTTTTTGTGTAATATTTTCAAAGTAATGGTTTCGAGCGACGAGTGAATTGTTATAGTATAGCGCCAATAAGGGGAAAGCTTAAGCTCACCTTGGAAATTAGAAGCTAGAAACCCACACAGCGGTACACCGACACCACATTATATAAAATCGTTTTTGAGTCTGATTAAATAACGGCAAAATCGAGCAAAAATTCAAAAATGGCTTTGAATCAATATCCGAACACTTGAGCCCAGCTTTATTAACATCGAGAATTCCAGACGAGTTTTCGGAGTCTTTCCGATCGGAAAAGTCTGCTTTACTCAGCCTAGCCTTCTCTAAATTTAGCGTGTTGGACACCTGGTGTAAGCACACAGAATGATGACCAGATCCGCAGCTGTCACGTGACGACCTGTGCGTGGGTGCACCAGGGGAGACCTGTAGGCGTGGAATCGTCAAACAACACTCAACAGACACGAGAGAAATCCTGAGCACTGACAGTCGAGTAGTCGCGTATATTCCCAGATTATACTGAAGCTTTCCTGTCACACATTCTGTCTTCTCACACGTCAGTAAAAACTGCCGGAAACTCAGAGTTTTCGCAGCGCTAATGATACCTGATTGTCGGGAAAGACGGTACTGGTAGCCTGTTACTTTAGTGGTTGGTACTGGTAGTCGGTTACTTTAGACGTGACACATTTTTACCGGTTACTTTAGTGGTTGGTACTGGTAGTCGGTTACTTTAGACGTGGCACATTTTTACCGGTTACTTTAGTGGTTGGTACTGGTAGTCGGTTACTTTAGACGTGGGACATTTTTACCGGTTACTTTAGTGGTTGGTACTGGAAGCCGGTAGGCGGTCCCTCTCTCTCCTTAAGAATAAAGTTCTCCAACGTCGTAGAAACCCTAGCAGACAAAAATTCCCAGCCTAAACATATTCTCTTCAGACTTTCATATCTACAAGGATATAATTATATTCACGGACAAAATCCAGTATTTACCCCAGTGCAACTTCACTTACTTAATACAGTGCAGTTGTACGGTTCTGCACGAGTTCATTTTATCTCAAATGACATCAATCTAGCCTGAAAAGTGAAAACCACCAAACATATTGTTACAAGTTGTAACTTTGCTTCTAGAATGTTTGTTCTTACGTCAAGGGAATATGGTACGTGACTGGATACTGAAATATTTAGGAGATGTAAGCAGAGATAAGATATCACCCACTCAAATTCCGATCAATTATCTAGTTTGGATAGACTCGAATGCCCGCGTATTATCTAAGCGGATAATCAATTATCTTCCAGTCATGAATTTTGTTTCTCACCAAGCACGTACGTCATACAGTGAAGTAATGAAGAAACATGGAGCCGTCTTGCCCTCCAGAATAACCAGAAGTAGTCCTTCAGCTTTCTAAATCCGAAATATAGATCAACAATCATTCGTAATAATTCCACTTAATAGAAATTCGAATGTCCTGTCAGAAGTTTCTTCACCGCCGTCCCGTACAATAATACCTCCCGCAATAATTGGAGGGTTTTACAGTGCAAAGACTGCCTTGTAGTTGTTAATGTTTGTAGAAATCTACATTAGATTTAAAACACTTCCACCGACAGTTTGTTACACTGATGCCTACACGGAGGAGAAGAAGGAAGAGGAGGAGGGAGAGAAGAACGCGGATCAGATTGAGGATGAGGAGGAGCCAGCCCCTCCTGTTCCTGAAAGTAGACTCTTTAATTTCAACGCTAACCATTTACCCAATGTAGAGGATGTGACTGCAATAAAACGATTGTATTTAAAGGTAAGGGCGTAACAGATGTCGTGAACCCAGGTTCTTTGATGCCTCGTGAAATTGTGAAGAAAACATTTCAGTGTCCACCGCTATTAAAATAGGTTGTGAGTTATGGTTGACTGAAATGATAATGACTTGTTTCAAACAGGCTGAGCGAAACATTATAGGATTGCCACTTCTTCCGGGCATCATCTCAGAGGAACAATTATTAGAAATAAGGGACGGTAAGTTTCGTAGCGTGTATTTTGTAGAATTTAAAATGGGCAAAAACTTTGCACTCAATGTCATTATGCAATTTTAGACTTTATTTAAGTAAAGTAAGAAAGTAGATTAAGATAATTTGCAAGATAAAAAATACACCGTCATTTCTTATTAAATATTGGGCATATGAGAGCCGATTTTAAACATTTTGTTGTTAACCGAATTTATTTGACAAATTAAATTATTAAAATATCGGAGTTATCTTTTTCCCGAAAAATCCATGCACCAATCTTATTATAATTTTCACAGATTGGGAAGTTCACTAATCTCAGTGGCTTTAAATCGAATTAATATGTACAGACGTTTTCTTAACGTGGCAATCCTTATCGCGGTACCGATAAATTATATTTTGCAGTCCTGGTAACAGCCTGCAAAAGTTTTGAAGGGATGCTAGAGATTAAGGAGAGCAATACCTTTAAGCTGGATGAAGTTAAACCCAAGAAGTTGAAAGATCTGACTGACCGTGGAATAGTGGGAAAGCCTGAAGATCCTTACTCGAAATCGGCTGGCGTAGCCAGGTAACAGCATCTAGCATGATTTTGAATTTGGGACTGGGCTGATTGAAAGAATAAAATTATTTAGTACCAGCCTCGGGTATCATCGAGATATTATCAGCTTATTTTGATCATTACATCATGATGATAGGTCAGTTGTTGTAAAAGATCACCCGAGTCCCGGGAGGCCACACGTACAAAATGTAATTAAACCCTGAAGAGATAACCTATCTGATAATGGTTTCGAAATACAAGTTTTCCGGAAAAATCATCTGATTTGTAACTTTTCGAGAAAAAACCACATAATCTGATTTTGAACCAAGAATGACTGAATGAATCCAGGTTTAATTTTTCAGATGGTGGCCACAAGGTCGGGTGGTAGCAAATGGAGTTGACAACAAATTTCAAATTGTCATGAACCAATACGAGCATCTGAAGGTGGAATGGACCGTTCACCATGGATCTTCCGTGAATGCTTTTCACACGTTCTTCAAGTCGCTCAACAACTTTCATAAACACTTGAAGCGAAAGCAGTTGGGTGGATTTTGGAAGGATCCCAAATATGGATACATTTCAGGTTAATTATTGTTGAAGTTTAATTTGAACCTACTAACAAATGTAATGCAATAGAAAATTAAGAAAACGATGCACAATTTCTATTTTTCGATTGTTCACTATTCAATATTCTGCAGTAATTCAATATTCTAGTTCTTCAGTAATTATTATTTTTTTCTGCTGACAATTAATGTTTTCAGTTGATCCAACAAAGTTTGGTACAATGTTCACCTGTGAGCTAGATTTCATAGTCCACGCTATTCCGATGTATTTTTCAAAGGAAGAATTCGTTGAAGAATGTGCCGATGTTTTAGGTATGTATATCATGTAATTGTGCTATGTATAATGTATATTGTACTGTTACAATTAACTTCTTAACACGTTAAGAATAATTGATCAACAAGTTTTGATATGTAAAATGTGTGAATTAGCACACTATACCTAAGTTGAATTTAAATTAATCAAGATTCAATCCTAGTCGTTTAAACAAACATGAATTATATCCAATCGGTATGTCCTCCAGGAATAATAGTAATACCGTTGGAATCTGATGAGAGGAACATGTTCACTATGCGGGTGAGGGATCCCCAGTGGATGGACGAAGTTGAGCAACTGGGACTTCTTCTCAACTCCATCAACAGGCTTGCGCAGAGTGATAGGTCGCTTTATTTCTCTCCCAGAAACGCTGGCGACACTCTCTTTAAGTTTGAGTAGCTGAGAAAGGTTTTATGAGGAGTGAGAGTTAGTGATCTATTGCTGAATGAATTGTTGTAACTTTTGTCTCGCTTGTATACGAAGAGTAATATTGCAAAACCAGGCCTTATTATTTCAATCCTGCACTACTGTTTTCTTGTTTAAATGTTAAAGGAAACGTCATTTCCCAAGCTTAAGTTTAATTTTTCTTTGTAGATAAAATGAAAAAAGTGAGTTTGTAGAGGGCAGAAATTTTCAATCTAATTAAATTTGCTCAACAAGAACTTATAGATTTGCTGTCTGATGAGTAAAGAGTGATATTTAGAATAATTCCAGATTCTATTTGTTATAGTAATAAGATATTAATGGAATTGTATTATTTCAGAAACTTTTGACTAAAAATATCTTTAACTTATTCACAATACCCGTGGTTCAGATGCCTATCAAATAAAATTATGATCACGTTTGTGCGACATGGTAAACAATATGTTTTGGCCTTTTCTTGTGACAGAAACGTGAAAATCAGTAATCTTGAAAAATAATCCACGGATGTCGCACATGCGGCTTATTAATAATGTTCCAACCAAGAAACTTCATGTTTCTGACTCAATCAACACATATTGATAATTATTAATTATATTACTGGCGTCAAGGAAGCGTGAGTTCCTGAATGACCCCCGCCCGATAACACTTAAATACATAATTCAGTAATCAGAGGGGAGCACGCCGATCCAACAGTCTTGAGTATATTTCCCCGATAAGAAGGCATGGTTCTTAAGTGGGTTAGAACTTAGAATAAATCAATTAAAATGAAAGAGTCATTCGCACAGTCTGTTAAATTATCATCTTAATATTTGTCCATTAAAATAGCGTAAAAGGTTCAAGCCTTGGAAAAAATTAGAGTACACAAGGATTAGAATATCACAATAGCATCATTTCTCTACAGTTTTACCCTTATGTAGCCCAACAAAACAAGCTTTTAATTAAATTGTTCTTTATTTGTGGAAATGAAAATGTTAGTTTCGGCTTGTTTATATACTATAATAGTACTAAAGTAAATTTATTTACTATAAATAGTAAATGAATAGTAAATAGTAAATTATACTATAAATAGTAAATTTTGGGCGTATGAAAAATCGATGTCCCAAATTTGTACCCTAACACATTCATAGTGCACCACTAGCGCCCAAATAGAGCACAAAAATCTGTATCTGTCTAGGGAGGATAGATTACAAAGCTGGTTGGACAACTAGTTAACTACTTGACAGTTTATTTCATACAGTGACAGTTTATTTCATACCCAAACGGGAACCCCTACTACTTCCGGTGCGTTAGCAGAAATAATCTCTGTTAATCCGGAACCCTTGCTTTTTTCATCCGGGTCAGATAGCATGACTGATGACCTGCCAATTTCCTTGAATTCAACCTCGCATCTGAATATGTAAAGAAATCAAAATTGCTAGAATAGCATCCTATCCTCAATACTGCATTGTGGAAAACCACAATGGCCACAAATCTACATATGAGCGGAAAGTGTTTTAACTGCAATTTAATCTTCTCTGGTATTCGGTAATTGGTTTGGAAATGAGGTGTCGATGAAACCATCAAACTGTTTGCAGCTTTGCAGATGGTTTGAAGGCGACAAAAAACAAATTTGCACATTTCCTTATCAGCGTTGAATCAGGTAATTGAATTAAGGTTCTACAAAGTCAACAAGGGTCTCAACTCTGAAGTGTGTAAAACGAATTAGAGATGATATCTAATTAATTATCTTCCGGATAACGGGTACCAGATCCTAATTAGTCAAAGCGTTATCTTGGCTTCCAGAGACTATATAATAGGTCAACTTCACAACTTCTTCACAAAGTTTTCCGTTGTCTTTTCTCACTTATCTCAAATTAACTCCAGGACTGTTCATAAAAATAACATATTTTTTCTTATTTTACTAAATTTAAACTTTTTACTTTGAGGGAAGACATTTGTACCATAAACTCTAAAATCTACATAGGCATTATCTCATCATGAGGGCTATAATCTTCCTTGCTATTGTTGGCGTTGTTTTCGGAAATCAATGCAAGGGAGTTGATAAAGGGGATATCAAGGCTGCACATTCTGCAGCTCGTTTGGGAGCTCTTGTTATCTTCGGGTAGGCAAAAATGTAATTTCAATCCTTTTCATGCAATATCATGAAATTGGGATCGCTTAAATGGTATACAGTTGTATTTAAAAAGTCAACTGCAGTTTCATCCGCATGTGGATGATATTTACCCACATAATCACTGATACAATACTAACAACTGAATACATTTCAGAAACTCCTGCCCTGGATTTGATTTTGATTCTGTTGCCCTTTCCGGAGCATGCAGATCTCTCGTCAAACAAGGTGTGAATAACAAAACTTTCAAGTTTTTTCTTTTAACTAAATTGCTTGTGATTATTTCCTCGCTTGGGACCACTTTTACGCGACAGTGACCTCAATGTGACCTCTCCTTATCCTGTAAACGTAGGATTCATTGCACATTATTATATATTATGATCACTATGTATGGGAAAGAGCTATTACTTTCAGCATCTGCTTATCCTGCAAACGTGAAATCTGTTAAACATTAATTATATCCACAATATTTCAGCCACTTGCTACGGAATCAAAGCTGCCAGCCACTACGACTCAGACGTTGTCAGCTACGGACAGCTGGCTTCTGATGTATCCAACATGGAAGAAATTGGCAACCTTGCTTGCTCTGATGCCCCTAAATGTTTCCGACAAGTCAAGTCCGCTATCCAGGTAAGACTTGTTACTGATACAAGTTAAACTATGACTTGAGTTATTGTCACTCTTATAGTTGAGAAAAGATAATGGTCAGTTCAAATTTCGAATAATTCCACCTTAATGCAAACTGATGTGTTGACACGTTTAACAGCAGCTGATACTTTAACAGGCATGTTCGGATGCAAACGAATCTTTCTTGGACCAGACCATAGCTGCTGCTGAAGCCGTCTACAAAAGAGACTTCGAATCCCAAGCTAAAGATTTCGCCTCAGGCAACCAGGGTTCTCTTCTCGGAGACATTGCAACCATGGTAAGTAAGGAAAAATCTTCTCCGATTATCATCAATGTAAAAGAGGAATAAAACAAAGTAATGATCCTATTTAGAAAAACTGTTTCTGCGCATCCCCTACATTGGAGATTATATAAATAGTTTATAACAGAAAATTGTCAGGATATATTTCCTTAGGTCCAATTATTAATAGTAATTATCATTAATTCAGTCTTACAGTCTGAGTCATGAGCACTTTCATAGCGTTAAACACTGTTCATCTTCAGGCAATGAACAAGTTCTCCAGTGCTGACGATATCAGAACGTTCATTGAGGAGCAACTTACCGAGGGACGCAAATCTGATGCCTCAGCAGCCGCTAAGCAAGCCGGAATTCTCGCTCAGGGATGGTGCGATAGTGGATGTACCAGCACTACTGCCAGATTCCTCGAGGGTATCTTCGGGCACATGAACGGTGGTGGATGTAATGATGCCTCTGTATTCTGCGGTGAATGCCAGTCCCGCGCTGCATCCTACTTCGCCAGGAACCAGCTACCATGCTGTGTCGAGAAAGTTGTTCGAAAGGGAATCGAGGTAAATAAAACTCTTCAATCGTAAATTGCAAGGATTTCTTATTTATATTCAAATTTATAAATTCTAGGGTTCAAACCGTATATTAGAACTTTATTGAAGGCCTCTTTCCAGTGTATTACAGGTTATTTTCCAGGCTACTTTCCAGTGCAATTACAACTTTCTTATTCAGGCTTACGACTACGTTATCGCTAACTACAGCGATGACCTTGAAGCCTACGGAGCTGCTGTCGGATCTGGTTTGAGTGCATCTGCTCTTGCTGAAGCTAAGGCAATCAAAGATAGAGTTGTCGAAGAGTTTGGCTGTGTCAGCGCGGTAAGCCAGTCTTGATAACTTTATCAGCAAATTTCTGACAAAAGTGTCGACGGCCTAAGTTTAAATGCTCTCTACTTTAGTAAATAATAAAATAAAATTCATTAAATCATCAAAAATACTAGAAGAACTTCTCAATAACTGCTGTATTTTCCAGGTTTACTCTGAAAACAGACCAGAATGCGCATAACTCTTCTCTGAAAGGAAATTTGGAACGAATGTTCACCATTCATATTTGGCAACGGACTATTTTTTCATCTTCAGATGTATTTGATAATGATGATGTAATATTACTCCTCTTACTGCAATTCCGAAAAAGATTGTTTTATTTATATAATAGAATAGGACTGCAAGAAATCTGCTCAAATTAAATTTAAATCTAAATCGAAAGTGAGATTTAACCAGAATAAAATAAACAAATTATAGATTATAGTGAAAAATGATTTTTTGATTGAAGGCTATAACTCAACCATTTCTTGTGATGTCGAGCTAAAATTGTACACGACATTTTTCCTCGTGTTGTTTCACATGCATCTACATCCTACAATCTGCATATCGTATCTTAAAAGGCTGTGTTTTTATAACCTTTTAAGGTCAAAAAGTGGGCATTTTCCTTGTAAGACCTTGTTGCTTCACGTTGTAGGCCCACCGCGCACGAGTGCACGGCTGTATCGTGGATTTCGCCCCGATACTAAATGAAATGACGATGAGGGTCACGACGTAAGACAAAGATCTTGGAATTCTGGCGCAGTTTTTGATGCCCTCAAAAATGAGCTCAGCCAACTGAAAAGTTGATTTATTGTTTTTTCCATCCGCCATTTTGCGAAAATAATGTATTATGTATCACTGACCATTTATCCGATACGAAATAACACTGCCAGTGCCATTCGGTAACACGACTATTGTACGAATCAGGTGATCGATATAACTATAAGAACGACTGTTGTCCGAGATTGTAATCCGATCTGAATACGACACATTTCCAACAAGAGATATTATCTGTTAGTTGGAATATTTTCATTACATATCGATAAATTCAACAATTATGTAAATGTAATTGATTAAAGTAATAGTTACATACAATAATTTAATATTAAAATACCATAAAAATAAAATCAAATCTAAAGCATATTCAAATGACCAATAGCTTTCAGGAATTCCATGGTTTTGGTGTAGTTGTAATTGTCCTAATTGTCTACAATTCTCTGAAGCTGCTGATGGTAGCGAATCGATTTAGGCTTAGGATGTCATCATACATCTCTCTTGGTATTTTCAAGTCTGTAAGGGCCTGTTCTGCTTTTAGTCAACACGGCTTTGAACAATGAACAGCTGAAAGCATTGAGTTAAATCCATCTGGGCGGCCTCGTGTTGACTCCACATGTGGGGAGCGAAGCTGAACAAGATGTCTTTTCTCTGTTATATATATATCAGATAGCTGACAACCAAATTTTGCTCTGGATTTATAACCCATACCACCAACTGTTTCAGTGTTTCATATATATGAGTATTGCTGAAAGCACAGTGTAAGGCCTACACGGACCGCCTCTAACTAGCCAATCCCTGTTTACATGCCGTGTAGCAGGGGACTAGAAAGAGCTAAACTAGTAAGCGGGGCATAGCCAATACACTATACTTCCATCATTGAGTATATTACCAATCAAGAGGAAAATTTCCTTGTGTTTGGAATCTACCAAGACGAAAGTTGTACAATCCAGCGAAATTCCGAAGAATCATTCCAGTAGACTAGGCGCATTGCAACCACAGCCACGGAAATACTTATGAGTATTGCTGAAAGCACAGTGTAAGGCCTACACGGACCGCCTCTAACTAGCCAATCCCTGTTTACATGCCGTGTAGCAGGGGACTAGAAAGAGCTAAACTAGTAAGCGGGGCATAGCCAATACACTATACTTCCATCATTGAGTATATTACCAATCAAGAGGAAAATTTCCTTGTGTTTGGAATCTACCAAGACGAAAGTATAATATAAGGTACCTCGTCAATTGATCTCCAGCTGAAGCCTTTCTTTTCAAATTCTGTTTGACAACGTGGACGGTTGTTTCTGCATTGTTGACAGAGTGAGTCTGGTCAGGAATAGGTGAGGTTAGTTGTTTGTCCACGGCCTGGATACGGGCTCTGCAAGCCCTTCAAATAAACTCTGTCCGTTTACGGTCTGTCCAAGTCAAAGTCCGTCGAAATTTTTCCCAGAATTAAAAGTATTCCGCTACGAACTTATTGTCCAGGATGTGACTATGTACCAATACTATACAAATAATATCTTTAAATTTCGGTCAATTTCTTTTTCTATCGTCGGGCTTAATTATGTCAACATTTTACGACTGCATTTCTTGCTTACTGTATCAAATATTGATTGAAAATCAATATAGAATTTGAAAAACGCCCAGAAAGGTGAAAAATACCGGGTTTTCAATGGTTTTGTTTACCTGGGAACCCCAACCTGGACCCAGGCTTTTAATATTATGTTCATAAACAAACTGAAGCTGAATAACAGGCTGAGCACCGCCCGCGCCCAGTAATGCCAATGGTTTTTATGCCTTTATTTTAATGTCCGTTGAAAGTTATGTCCGTGAACGCAATGTCCGGTAAAATAACATCTTGTCTGCTTGACGGATGGTACTGAGGAGGTGTTTTAGCAAATTGGAAGCGATAGCGTAAAAATGTCGCCCCGGTTTATTCTAAGAATTGTAACTGTAAGAATTGTAACCAGTGGCAACATTTTCGCCTCGCGTGCAGAAGGTTCGGGTTCGAATTCGGTCTCAAGCAGTATTTTTCATCCGAACTGTAAAAATGTATTGCATAAATCTAATGACTTTGACCCATGTCGGTAAAATGCTTGCCTGGACTATTAAGGTTTATCTGTTCAACATTTGGTAGCCAAACAATTTTTATCAGCGCCAAAATCTCATCACACTAACAGGTGAGAAGTGGCGAAATTGTAACATTATAGTGTTAAATTTCGGCCATATTTTATTCTCCCGTATCGTACTGTGCTGATTACCGAAGTTATGATTAAGTAAATTGCTTGCACAGTTGCCTGGACCATGGGACAGTCATCTCAGAACGGGATAACTTATTGATCATCATTTGCGCACAAGCCTAATATAAGTATAACTTTTGCGCTACTTTTGCATCAGAACTGGGGTGACATTCGCTTAAAATTCCGAAAAGAAAACATCAACTGTACTGATGATACTCGTATAAATTTCTTCGAGTTAGTGCACGCAGCTTTCTTCTCGAAATAATAATATTATGACCCGAGGCAAGTGTTGCAAAGTAGCGCGCGCCGGGTCAGTCTATTAACAATGGACAAATAACGTCCGATAAGGTATCTTGTTTAACTAATACTAATAGTAATAACAAGCCATATTAACCAGAGACATCTTGGTTTGCAGCTCATAAGGCATATTATTACCGACACAGTTGCATTTCAAATTCAACCCAACCTCCAGGTCAACTGTTGTTATTTTTAGAACCATGTTTATCTGGAGTTGGAAGTTCAGTTTTACGTAAAACAATAAGTTTGCTGTTCAGATACCAAAATTAGTTTACCCGCTAAGTTAAAGCTCGTAATATGGTGATTATGCTATCTTATCAGAGAAAAAAACATTAGCAGCGCACTTTATTAATATTTCCAAGCTGTAATCATAATTTATGCAGCTTAATTACAAACCTGCACAAATTTGTTTCGATTCAGCAAATTTAAAATTTCGTTACATGTAATTATCTAATTACTTCACCGGCATCAGATCCTACGCAAACTACACATTACCACGCGTTACCACGCTTTACTCTCAGTATTTAAAGGGATGTTTTCGACGGTCTAAAATCAGTTTAGCAGTTTCGACTGTATTTGACTGTGACAGTGGTCAGTAAATGCCTTGTTCTCAAGGCTTTATTAGCCGTTTGATTCGTTGAACACACAGTACTTCACCATAAGACAAGTATATAATTAGTATATTGATGCCTACATTAAAATAGTCGTTGAATCTGTTAGTGTTACCATTTTATCAAAGATTTCATTTTAAATAAGAATACTAAGTCTTAACCCCTCAAAATATATATAGGCAATATCTCATCATGAGGGCTATCATCTTCCTTGCCATTGTTGGCGTTGCATTCGGAAATCTCTGCCAGGGAGTTGATAAAAATGATATCAATGCTGCATTTGCTACTGCTCGTGTAGGATCTCTAGCTATCTTCGGGTCAGACTAAGATAATATTTGTAGAATGTTTTCGTGTAAGGTGCAATAATTTCAGGTTTTCTTCAATGGGTTTCTTTACTAATATTAAGCGTGCAAACTAAGTGTTACGGACCATCTACTTAGGACGTTCGCCAAAATCGCAGATTTTCAGACCACCCCCCTCCCCCTGTCCGGATGTGTCCGAATTTTCAGAACCACCCCTCTCCCCCGGACGTCCGGATTTCCAGCTACTCTTAAGAGTACAAATAAAACCAACTCAAATTCATTGTTAATAAAATCTGCAGTTACTTAGAATAGACAATAATACATTTAACGTCGAACAAGTTTAGCACAGTTACATTTAAGTACATTTAAGTACTCATTCAAAATACAGGGATCTAAACTTACAGAGTAATTAGTGTCAAAGAGTTGAAATAAATGAGACTTTTCATTAATTCTGCCAAAATTTCCGGATTTTTAGAAACCACCCCCCTCCCCGGCCCCTGTCCGGATTTGTCCGAAATTCCAAAATCACCCCCCCCCCCCCCTCCCTATTCGCCGGACATCCTGAGTAGATGGCCCCTTAACTATTCAATTCCAACGAAAATCATACAATGATAATGTTCTGGATGATATTTATCCACATAATCACTTATACAATATTATTACTAACAACCAAATACATTTCAGAAAATCCTGCCCTGGATTTGATTTTGATACTGTTGCCTTTTCCGATGAATGCAGATCTCTCGTCAGACAAGGTTTGAATAACAACACTTCTAAGTTTTTTCTTTTACCTCAATTGCTTGTGATTATTTCCTCGCTAGGGACCACTTTTACGTGACAGTGACCTCAATGTGACCTCTCCTTATCCTGTAATCGTAGGATTCATTGCACATTATTAATAGCAACAATATTTAAGCCACTTGCTACGGACTCAATGCTGCCAGCCACTACGACTCAGATGTTGTCAGCTACAAACAATTGGCTGTTGATGTACCCAACATGGAGAAACTCGGCAACCTTGCTTGCGAACAGGCCCGTGGATGTTTCCTTCAAGTCAGCGCCGCTATGGAGGTAACTTTAAACACAAAATACTTTGTTCTAATATCAGCTATCCCACAAATTTATGATATTCGTGGCACAAAGCATAATATTATAATCTGTTCTAAAATCACTAGAGTCGAGTAGAGAAGAAAACTAATTGTTTCAATTACTCATATGTCATATTCCCATAATTCGCCATAAATTCAAACTCTTGCGTTGACAAATCAAATAACAGCTGATAATTTTACAGGCATGCGAAGCTGAAAATGTTGACTTCGTACAAGATACCATCGATGCTGCCGAGATAGCCTACAAAGACAGATTTGAAGACAAAGTTGCAAAATTCGCAAAAGCTAGCAAAGGTTCTCTCCTCGGAGACCTCGCATCCATGGTTAGTAGTTGATACATACAATTACAATTTGAAGCAAATGATCATAGCGTTTCATTAAACAAAAGTAAATATTATTAGCTAAGCCATATGATTATACAATATCATTGATAAAATTTCTTCCCTCAGGCTATTGACCGATTCTCCAGTGCTGACGATATCCAAGACTTCATTGAGGAGCACCTCACCAAGGGTGTCAAATCTGATGCCTCTGCTGCCGCCGAAGAAGCTCAAGCTCTCGCCAAGGGATGGTGTGATGATGGATGTACCAGCGATACTGCCAGTTTCCTCAGGGGTATCTTCAGGCACATGAACAATCGTAAATGTGATGATGCCTCTGAATTCTGCGGTGAATGCCAGTCCCGTGCTGCATCCTACTTCGCCAGGAACCAGCTACCATGTTGTATCGAGAAGGTTGTCCGAAGGGGAATTGTGGTAAGCAAAATTCTTCGACCGAAATTAGCGAAAAATTTGGTACTTCAATCCCAATATTTA
The DNA here is from genome assembly GCF_026151205.1 of Bolinopsis microptera. NCBI lineage: Eukaryota > Metazoa > Ctenophora > Tentaculata > Lobata > Bolinopsidae > Bolinopsis > Bolinopsis microptera. The sequence continues at coordinate 6,599,648 of NC_087072.1, read as the reverse complement.
CCTGTTAGGATAATTTCAAACTGTATTGAAGCTTCATTCCAATTAATCATAATTGTTGCTTCTAGTTCTATTAAGATTAACTTATTCAGGCTTACGACTACGTTATCGCTAACTACAGCGATGCCCTTGAATCATATGGAGCTGCTGTCAAAGGTGGTCTAAGTGTAAGTGGTCTTGCTGAGGCTGAGGCAATCAGAGATAGAGTTGTCGAAGAGTTCAGCTGTGTCAGCGAAGTAAGTCAACCTTTTCATATTGTAACCTCCAATTTAAAATCATTTCATAATACAAAATGAATATCGTGAGAACATTCAGTTATTAAAAGCATGAAACTAGTTTGTAATTGAGATAATTTTTCAGGTTTACTCTGCTAACAGACCAGAATGCGTATAAAGTCTTCTCGACAAAATCCCTGGTCATAAAGACATGTGGAATAAATTAACACCATTTTTGATAACGGACTGGTATTTCATCTTCAGATGTATTTTATAGTGCTGATGTAATATTATTACTCACCTAACGCATTTCATAAGATGGTAGTTTTATTTTGATCAACATTACAATTAGTTGAAATCTCAGTTAATTTCGATTCAAAGTAAGATGTAATAAATTGATCATCAACGAGTTATAAGTTAGCAGGGAGTATAATAAACGAAAACTTGTAGGTATTCTCCTAATTTTCATGAGAGATGTTCAGGAGACAGGAATATTGTTCATGAGGTGTATTTTTGAGAGTAACTTCCGATCCGGATTGCTGCTGTACCTCAAAATTTTACCATCCGAAATTACTTCCTGAATTTTAAAATGTTTTCAAAGTTTTATGTTAACCCGAAAACTCGACATTTAGCTCACTTTAAAACGAAGATTCATATTTCCAAATGTCTGTCCCATTTTCAAACATGAACACAAATTTGACAGACTGGATGAATTGTTTGCCCAGAAACCAATTAGTCAGTTAATTGATGATGGTATGAAACCAAATTGAGGCACTGGAAGTCAAAATCCTGAATAAAATTGTAAAATCATATTGCCCCAATATCTGTCCCATTTTCAGTTTTCAAGATGAAATTTCCAGGACCGAAATTTTACAGTTTTCGAGTTTTGACTGAATATTTCACCCGCAACCAAGTAGTCAGTCAACCACCTTAAGAGTCTGCTTTAAAATTAGTCGCCGAAAAATTTAGTCTTGAGACTAAAAGAACATGAAATTTGTTTTACAACAATTTTAGTCAAAAGTTTAACTAAATTTATGGTAGACTAAATTTGTCGTTCTTAAGGTATAAGAGGCATATGACACGATTGAAATAAAACGAAAGATTGTATTTTTGAAATTCTGTCTTATTTTCAAAAATGACATTTTTTAACACTAATTTTACAGACATGGATGAATTTTTTGCCCAGAAACCAATTAGTCAGTTAATTGATGATGGTATGAAACCAAATTGAGGTATTGGGACTCAAGATTCCGAGGAAAAATGAAAAATCATATTGTTTCAATCTCTGTCCCATTTTTTGAAAATGAAATTTCCAGGACCGAAATTTTACAGTTTTGACCGAATTTCTCAACCGCAACCAATTAGTATGTCAAATATAGATGGCATGTGACACGATTGAGATGCTGGAAGTTTGGTTTCGGTCAGAGGAAGCTCACAGCAGAAAGCTTTAAAAAACGGAAGTGGACCGCTGCCAGTGTCTCTCTTTCCCAAACAAAAGTAACTGATATTAATTTGAATGACCGTCCGTAAATGAAAAATGATACCGAGAATGAAATCGGTCGGTCGCTTTTCCCATCCATTCACGGCTTACGAATTGTAATACTAATAAGTTTCGATTAATTACATCAATCACATGCTGTAATCGGGTAGTTCTTCTTAATCTATTACAATTTCGCAGGTGCAAATTTTGAGCGGACGTTTCGTGCGCATCCAATATTGAATCACCGTAAATGTTTGCATATTGGTATTTTATATATAGTTTGATAAGCATGCAAAGTTTCAAAAGATTTCAACGAACTTGCATCACAACGGGACTCCAAAGTTGATAAAAATAGCAATTTTCGGTGAATTTAGCAATTTTCTATCAATTTGGGCGTGTCCCCACATGTGCAACTTATTGGTTTCTAACTTTTAAACCAGCCTAATGCACTATAAGTATATAGAGTATAGACCTATAGGAAAGAGAACTGAGCTCCACAACCCGAGGGATGGCCCAACACCAGAGAATACTAAATCACAACTTTTGTGTTTTTATAAGATTATTCTTCAAAATAGTACTAACTTCAACAGCGAGTATCTTTATGAAGGAGCAAACTAAGAAAACGTTCCGGTAGATTTTCAGAATGCTTAAACAATTGTCTAACTTCTGTAAGACCTCAAATTTTGAATAGAATTACTTTTTAATGGTGTAAAATCAATTTGAAAAGTTATTACTTTGTCAAAAATCAAGTTTTTAAAACGGCTAACTTGATGACGTCAAGAAGTGGTGATGATGACGTTAAATTATTTTTCGATTTAATGTAAAGTGTAAACTGAAGTCTGAACAATTATCTCCAAGACCCGTTGTCCATGATGGCTGTATCTTTAAACTATTAAAGCTTTTGAATCTACGGACACTTAAATGTAGGCTACAATTGACTACCAAAGCGTCTGTATAATATTAATATAGATAGATGTACTTCACGAGAATCTGTTGTAAAACAGGGGTTACAGAAAACCCGCTTCCCGATACTTCTGATACTTGAAACTTTTGTTGCAGTGTGTGGTCAACATCTAGAAACATCTGCAAAATTTCAGATCTCTAACTCAATTTTAACATGGTTTTTAAGGCACCTGAATATGGCGATTTTGGGTTTTTTACCGAATTTCGTATAACAGTGCTGGCGCGTATTTTGCGCATAAAATAACTATTTCTTATTCTTTTCATGTTTGACATTGAATTAGAATGTTCTGAACTTAAAATATGCCTGCTGAAAGACTTTCGATGAGTCTTAATGCCTGGAAAAACAGTAAAGGGGGTATGGTCCGATAGTATAGGGGATAAATAGTATAGTGAGTGTAATGGCGGCGTTCGTGCTTGCCAGCACTGTGATTATACGCTAAAGTAGTAATTTTGATGGATGTTTGCTATCAGTATCATGTTCTAACTTTTTATCTCGATGATTCTGGGTAACACGACACTCTTAGATTTTTGATATGAAGTAAATTTGCTACAGTACAAATATATCTTCTAACCTCATTCAGTAAGTTCAAATTTGACTGTAAAGTGGAAGGTTATGATCAATATATATATCCAGTGACAAAGAGGTTGTTGATACTGTTGATCTTTAATTATTGTTTCTTTCTTCGAGTGGACTCCTGCGATTTCAGCTGCTTAAAATGATAATTACATCGACAAAAAGTATGGTTCCGGGAAAGTAATTGGACAATTTCATTAGACCAAAATTCTAATTCTAGAAGATGTTTGCAGGGCTGTTAATTATTTTGCTGACGATATATTTGTGCTGCTAACAGTTCCGACATACTTATAACGTGTGCTGGAAATTAATTTATCTGATAAGAAGTATAATCGGTATAATATGTACTAAACCGGAGACGTGCTTACGTGTAAGTTAATTTAGATAAATGGATAACCAAATAACAAACAGGACTTCAACGTGAAGTAGGGCTTCCAATTCTGGAAAAATTAACAAGGGTGGTGTAAGATGGTGGATTATAGGTTTCGGTAATTAAATGGGTGGGAATCTGTATACTGTGGTAAATCTGTGTTCCAGTTTAGCAGTTTACTACATCGGTACCGCGGTCGTCCGCTCCTAGGATATTTCCAACTAGAATATTGGGATTTTGTTCAATTTTGGTAGTGGCCACGGAATTTACATTACAACAGATATTGAGCTGTTAATCGCAAAGAATATGATGTTGAGGTCTACCATTCGTTTTAAGTTGGTTTTATCAATTTACTAGTGTAACCCGTGCCTACAGCCGGGACTTCACTATCGCAGTTGAAATGCAAAAGTATAAACCCGCCTATTATATTTGAAAACACGCATAATATTGTCGGATGAACTCTCACTACAGTCAAAACAGACCGCAATAAGTGCTCCCTCCCCTAATAAGCTTATAGTATTACATGACAGTGAATATCGAGGCTAACCTAATTATGATTTATGTACCAACGCTGCCTATGCAGTAATGGGAGAGAGAGCGAGGAGGGAGAAAAAGTGATCTATTTTATGTCACATTTGTGGTACAAAACCATCAATTAAACCACTTACCACCGACCGATTCAAAAAACCTTTATCACTTGGCTTCGTCAGAATTTTCTCGGCGCTATACCAGTCCCATAACTCTAACCGTTTTCTTGATTAAAACCGCTTGGAAATTACACGCGCGCAGACAGACAGACAGACAGACAGATATAGTGCAATTACTGCACTATATCAATATGACCAATTCAGACTTATAAGGTCGAGTCTTTTAAATGTTTACGATGTCAAACAAATTTCAATGTAATACAAGAACTGAGAAGGTATTGTACATACGAGGACTGAGGAGGAGAAGTAGGAGAACTGAGGAAGAGGAGGAGGAGGAGGAGGAGGAGGAGGAGGAGGAGGAGGAGGAGGAGGAGGAGGAGGAGGAGGAGGAGGAGGAGGAGGAGGAGGAGGAGGAGGAGGAGGAGGAGGAGGACTGAGGTGGAGGAGGAGGAGGACTGAGAAGGAGGAGGAGGAGGAGGCTGGAGGAGGAGGACTAAGGAGGAGGAGGACGATGAAGACTGAGGGCGATTATGAGGAAGATGAGGATGAGGAGGAGGACTGATGAGGAGGACTGATGAGGAGGAAGGAGGAGGATGAGAAGGAGGACTTAAGAAGAGGAAGAGGAAGAGGAGGAGGAGGAGGAGGGGGAGGAGGAGGAGGACTGGGGGGAGACTGAGGAGGAGAAGGAGGACTGAGGAGGAGGAGGAGGAGGAAGAGGAGGAGGAGGAGGAGGAGAGGGAGGAGGAGGAGGACTGACGAGGAGGACTGACGAGGAAGAGGAGGAGGAATGAGGAGAACTGAGCAAGACTGAGGAGGATCAGGAGGAGGAGGACTGAGAAGGAGGAGGAGGATCAGGATGAGGATGACTGAGGAGGACTGAGGAGGATGATGAGGAGGAGGAGGAGAATGGGGGAGGGGGAGGCTAAGAGGAGGATGAGGAGGAGGACTGAGAGGAGGAGGAGGAGGACTGAGGAGGACTGAGGAAGAGGACTAAGGAGGAGGAGGAGGATGAGGAGAACGAGGACTGAGGAGGACGAGGAGGAGAAGGACGATGAAGAATGAGGAGGACGAGGATGACAAGTACGACTATGAGGAGGAGGAGGATGAGGAGGACTGAGGAGGAGAACTGATGAGGAGGAAGGAGGAGGATGAGGAGGAGGACTAAGGAGAAGGAGGAAGCATCTAAATATTATTTCCATTTTTGTCCGTTTTTGTACGCCCTAATTTTTGTCCGTTTTGAAAATATAGGGTACCGAACGGACAAAAACGGACAAAAACCATGAACCCCAACTTACCTACGGTACTAGCAAAACTGCGCGTTTTGCTCTAGAAACACACTTTTTTAGAGATTTTACCGGCGTATCCTCGAAAATCATCTAATTTGTTCAATTTTAGGAAGGGGCGCCAAAAGGGGAGGAGGCGCTTTTTCAGCCAAACAGGCAACATTACGCCATTGAGTGGAATATTGTATTTTCCAAATAAAAATTATTATTTATTTTCAGTTTTTGTAAAAGTCCTGCATATTATTGAGTTATCCATGTATCCAAATTAATCTACCGGAAATAGTAAATATATTAATTATGGCTTTGCTGCCTTATCAGAAAATTGACTTTTTGCAACGTATATAGCCTTGCAGGCTCTTATTTCCAAATTGTTATCAGAGTCCTTGCAGCATGCATACAGCAAACTTATCTGCAGACCTGCACAAATACTCAGTGAATGAGAATCGGTTCAATTAGAAATATTTGTGATATGAAATTATCCAATTATCCACCGGACATCAAGACCTAGGCTAGCCACGCGTTGCCCCGTGTGCTACCCAGTATTTATATCGGACTCTCTCCCCCAGTAGCCCATTATTCTTCAGCACCACCAGTTTACGGTGGTCAGCTGATAAGACGGTGGTCTCCCTGCAAACTGTTGCTAGATTGCTTTGTCTAACTGTTCCAGATGGGTGATAGGTTTTAGTTCCGTTTGTCTTAGGTGGCTGCCTTCATAAGACTTTAAATATTCGCTTAGATAACCACTGTCTTTGGATTTGTTACAACGTGTTTATCTTCTCAGTATTTGTATTTTAACCTCGAATTTTGATCGTTACTATTTTCTCAACGATATTATATATTAGGCGTTATCTCATCATGAGGGCTATCATCTTCCTTGCCATTGTTGGCGTTGCATTCGGAAATCTCTGCAAGGGAGTTAATAAAAGGGATATCAGTGCTGCATTTGCTGCTGCTCGTGTAGGATCCGCAGCTATCTTCGGGTAAGATTAAGATAATATTTTTAGAATCTTTAATTATTTTTTGTGCATCGTGCAAAATAAATAATTTCTGGGTTTTTTATAATCAAGGATGGGTGTATATATTAACTTTAAGGTTTACATTTACCTTATATTTCAATAAGGTAAAAGGTTCAATCCAGTGCTTCTTATCAGAATCATATTGAAACTCATGATCACTGATGAAATAGTTTTAGGTTTTCTCGAAATCAAATGGTACATAGTTATATCAACAATCAACATTTGCATTCCAAATGATCGATAGGACAACATGATTAACAACTGAATACATTTCAGAAACTCCTGCCCTGGATTTGATTTTGATTCTGTTGCCCTTTCCGGAGAATGCAAAGCTATCGTCAAACAAGGTATTAATTACAGAACGTTTAAGTCTTTCACTTAAATTACTTGTTATTTTCCTTGCTTTGGACCATTTTTATGCGACAGTGACCTCAATGTGATTGCACAATATACCACAATTATATACCATGATCACTTTGTATGGGGAAGAGCTATTACTTTCAGCATCTCCTTATCCTGCAAACGTGAAATTTTTTGTACATTATTTATAACTACAATATTTCAGCCACTTGCTACGGACTCAAAGCTGCCAGCCACTACGACTCAGACGTTGTCAACTACGGACAACTGGCCTCTGATGTATCCAACATGGAGAAACTCGGCAACCTTGCTTGTGCTCAGGCCCGTGGATGTTTCCTTCAAGTCAGCGCCGCTATGGAGGTAACTTTTAACACAATTAATACTTCCTTCTAATATCAGATATCCCACAAATTTATTATATTTGTGGACGAGAACATATTGTAATTAAATTGATACTATTGCATTGACAAATCAAATAACACCTGATACGTTTACAGGCATGCAAGGCAGCAAATGCTGACTTCGTACAAGATACCATCGATGCTGCCGAGTCTGCCTACAAGGAGAACTTCGAAGACAAGGTTGCAGCTTTCGCCAAATCTAGCAAGGGATCTCTCCTCGGAGACCTCGCTTCCATGGTTAGTAGTTGATACATACAATTTGTCACGATCTTAATGTTATTACTATGTTGCTTCAGCTGATTCCAGGTTAATTCGAAGCAAATAATGATCATCATATTGTTTTATTAATGAATAATGAATATTATAGCTAAGCCAAATGATTATACACTATCATAGTCTAAATAATTTTTCATCCTCAGGCTCTTGACCGATTCTCCAGTGCTGACGATATCCAAGACTTCATTGAGGAGCACCTCACCGAGGGTGTCAAATCTGATGCCTCTGCTGCTGCTGAAGAAGCTCAAGCTCTCGCCAAGGGATGGTGTGATGATGGATGTACCAGCTCTACTGCCAGATTCCTCGAGGGTATCTTCGGGCACATGAACGGTGGTGGATGTGATGATGCCTCCGAATTCTGCGGTGAATGCCAGTCCCGTGCTGCATCCTACTTCGCCAGGAACCAATTGCCATGCTGTATTGAGAAGGTCGTCCAGAGGGGAATCGTGGTGAGTAATATTTTTCGACTGCGAATTACAAAAACCTTACTTCAATTTCAATACTTCAATATTGGGAATAATTTCAAACCGTATTGCTCTTTGATTGATATCCATCGTCTAATGTTCAATGAATTACAGTTGAATCTATTACAATTTGATTATTCAGGCTTACGACTACGTTATCGCTAACTACAGCGAAGCCCTTGAATCATACGGAGCTGCTGTCGGAGGTGGTCTGAGTGCAAGCGGTCTCGCTGAGGCTCAGGCAATCAGAGATAGAGTTGTCGAAGAATTCGGTTGTGTCAGCGCAGTAAGTATTATAATTTTTATCATTTCATATGGATTATGGACTATAACCCTCAAAGTAAAGCAGTCTTTTCATTCCTTGATAATCTTATCTGTATCAAGAGTTTAAATTCCCAATTAGTCAGAATGAGCAGGTTGAGCTGTAGTAATACACAGTTCTGAGGTGTTAAAACATTTTCAATACTATCTTCTTAGATCTGTATCAAAGCATCATAGTTTGTTTATAACTTTTAATGAATAATTAAAGAAAATTCAGTAACATTATGCTTAAAAAATTGTCCATTAATTGCGGTATTTTCAGGTTTACTCCGCTAACCGACCTGAATGTGCATAAACTATTCGCGACAGAATCCCCAGTTAAAAGAATCAAAACATCTTAAATGAATGGAAACAGTTTATCTATATATATTTGAGAACGGACTGGTATTTGAGAACGGACTTTTATAGTGCTGATGTAATATTATTACTCACAAGAATGCAACTCATAATATGATTGTTTTATTCAAATCATAGTTCCATAGGAATTCAATCTAAAATAAGATAAAGATTTATAATATTATGTATGAAATTAGCAATAAATGATTGATGATTGTACTACGTCATTTAACTTTAGAAGAGAGATTTTGATATTTTACTCATATTTTTTGTTTCAACTTGGAGAATTAACCCATCAATGTACATAGGTATAATCTTATCATGAGGGCTATCATCTTCCTTGCCATTGTTGGCGTTGCATTCGGAAATCTCTGCAAGGGAGTTAATAAAAGGGATATCAGTGCTGCATTTGCTGCTGCTCGTGTAGGATCCGCAGCTATCTTCGGGTAAAAATAAAATGATATCTTTTACAATTTTTAATTATTTTTTCATATCGTGCAATATAAATAATGTTTAGGTTCTTATAATGGTAGATGGATGTATTTTTTACGTTTAAGTGTACGCGCTTTAATGAGTTTCAATCGTGTAATTCTTATCAGAATCATTTTCATCCACATAATCACTGATACGATACTATTACTAACAACAGAATACATTTTAGAAACTCCTGCCCTGGATTTGATTTTGATTCTGTCGCCCTTTCCGGAAAATGCAAAGCTATCGTCAAACAAGGTGTGAATAACATAACTTCTAAGTTTTGTTTCTTTCTAAAAATTCTTGTGATTTTCTCGCTTAAGACCACTTTAGTCTTTAATACAACAGTGTCCCCTATCTGTCTATAGTCTATACAGTATACACAGTATACCCTGAATCCCTGATCACTTTCTATGAGAAAGAAATATTACTTTCAGTATCTCTTAAACATAAAATTCATTGCACATTATTTGTAACCACAATATTTCAGCCACTTGCTACGGACTCCAAGCTGCCAGCCACTACGACTCAGACGTTGTCAACTACGGACAACTGGCCTCTGATGTATCCAACATGGAGGAACTCGGCAACCTTGCTTGTGCTCAGGCCCGTGGATGTTTCCTCCAAGTCAGCGCCGCTATGGAGGTAACTTTTAACACAATTAATACTTCCTTCTAATTATAATATCCGATATCCCACAAATTTATTATATTTGTGGAACATTACATATTGTAATCTGTTCTAAAATCAAGTAGAAAGTTAATTGTTTTAGTGACTTATAGGTCATGTTGGAATAATTCTACATAAATTGATACTATTGCATTGACAAATCAAATAACAGCTTATACGTTTACAGGCATGCAAGGCAGCAAATGCTGACTTCGTACAAGATACCATCGATGCTGCCGAGTCTGCCTACAAGGAGAACTTTGAAGACAAAGCTGCAGCTTTCGCAAAATCTAGCAAGGGTTCTCTCCTCGGAGACCTCGCATCCATGGTTAGTAACTGATACATAAAATTCACCATCTTTATGTCAATATTATGTTGCTTTTAACTGATTTCAAGTTAATTTATAGCAAACGATGTTCAACAAAGCGTTTCATTAATAAATAGTGAATAGTTTAGCTAAGCCATATGATTAAACAATATCATAGTCTAAATTATTTTTCATCCTCAGGCTCTTGACCGATTCTCCAGTGCTGACGATATCCAAGACTTCATCGAGGAGCACCTCACCGAGGGTGTCAAATCTGATGCCTCTGCTGCTGCTGCAGAAGCTCAAGCTCTCGCCAAGGGATGGTGTGATGATGGATGTACCAGCTCTACTGCCAGATTCCTTGAGGGTATCTTCGGGCACATGAACGGTGGTGGATGTGATGATGCCTCTGAATTCTGCGGTGAATGCCAGTCCCGTGCTGCATCCTACTTCGCCAGGAACCAGCTGCCATGCTGTATCGAGAAGGTTGTCCGAAGGGGAATCGTGGTAAGTTAAATTCTTCGACTGTGAATTGCAAAGATTTCCTATTTCCCTGCTTTTATTTCTATTCTCTCAAGGATTCGCAGGATTTTCCATTTCAATTCCAATATATCAATGCTACGGATAATTTAAACCGTATTGGTACTTGATTGAAGGCTTATTTACAATAAACCAAAGTTGCTCCAATTAAAATTTACTTATCAGGCTTACGACTACGTTATCGCTAACTACAGCGATGCCCTTGAATCATACGGAGCTGCTGTCGGATCTGGTCTGAGTGCATCTGGTCTTGCTGAAGCTAAGGCAATCAGAGATAGAGTTGTCGAAGAGTTCGGCTGTGTCAGCGCAGTAAGTATTTTTTATCTTTTATCATTCCATAGGGGCGATAACCCCCAAATACAAAGCAGTCTTTTCATTTCTTGATAATCTTTTCAAAGCATCATAATCAAGTTTATAACATTTAATGAATATCGTAAGAAAACTGGTTAACATAATCAATGCAACAAAACTGGCCATTAATGGCGATATTTTTCAGGTTTACTCCGCTAACCGACCCGAATGCGCATAAAGTACTCGCGATAGAAACCCCAGTTGAAAGACTCAAGACATCTCAAACGAATGGAAACAGTTTATTTATATATATTTGAGAAAGGACTGGTATTTCATCTTCAGATGTATTTTATAGTGCTGATGTAATATTATTACTTACTAGAATGCAACCTCATAATATTATTGTTTTATTCAAATAACATTCCCATAGGCATATTATGATGTTAAATAATATTGAGATTTATAACTGTATTTACGATTTAAGAAGAACTGATTGCTAGTTAAATTAGGTCAGTTTGGTTCAAATTTAACCAAACGGATTTTACAGGAATGGATTTTAATGTGAACTCTATCCTTATGTTGAAACTCTATCATTTTATTTTAATTATCTAACTTTTAACATGTACATAGGCATTATCTCATCATGAGGGCTATCATCTTCCTTGCCATTGTTGGCGTTGCATTCGGAAATCTCTGCAAGGGAGTTAATAAAAGGGATATCAATGCTGCATTTGCTGCTGCTCGTGTAGGATCCGCAGCTATCTTCGGGTAAGACTAAAATTACATCTTATTAGGTTTTAAATTTAAGCCATAGTCATACAATCATTTTTCGTGTATCATGCAATATATATAATTTTAGGTTTTCTCACAATCAAATGGTACATAGTTATATCATCAATCGACATTTGCTTTCCACATGATCGATAGCACAACATTAACAACTGAATACATTTTAGAAACTCCTGCCCTGGATTTGATTTTGATTCTGTCGCCCTTTCCGGAAAATGCAAAGCTATCGTCAAACAAGGTCTGAATAACATAACTTCTAAGTTTTGTTTCTTTCTAAAAATGCTTGTGATTTTCTCGCTTAAGACCACTTTAGTCTTTAATGTAACAGTGTCCCCTATCTGTCTATAGTCTATACAGTATACACAGTATACCCTGAATCCCTGATCACTTTCTATGAGAAAGAAATATTACTTTCAGTATCTCTTAAACATAGAATTCATTGCACATTATTTATAACCACAATATTTCAGCCACTTGCTACGGACTCCAAGCTGCCAGCCACTACGACTCAGACGTTGTCAACTACGGACAACTGGCCTCTGATGTATCCAACATGGAGGAACTCGGCAACCTTGCTTGTGCTCAGGCCCGTGGATGTTTCCTCCAAGTCAGCGCCGCTATGGAGGTAACTTTTAACACAATTAATACTTCCTTCTAATTATAATATCCGATATCCCACAAATTTATTATATTTGTGGAACATAACATATTGTAATCTGTTCTAAAATCAAGTAGAAAGTTAATTGTTTTAGTGACTTATAGGTCATGTTGGAATAATTCTACATTAATTGATACTATTGCATTGACAAATCAAATAACAGCTTATACGTTTACAGGCATGCAAGGCAGCAAATGCTGACTTCGTACAAGATACCATCGATGCTGCCGAGTCTGCCTACAAGGAGAACTTTGAAGACAAAGCTGCAGCTTTCGCAAAATCTAGCAAGGGTTCTCTCCTCGGAGACCTCGCATCCATGGTTAGTAACTGATACATAAAATTCACCATCTTTATGTCAATATTATGTTGCTTTTAACTGATTTCAAGTTAATTTATAGCAAACGATGTTCAACAAAGCGTTTCATTAATAAATAGTGAATAGTTTAGCTAAGCCATATGATTAAACAATATCATAGTCTAAATTATTTTTCATCCTCAGGCTCTTGACCGATTCTCCAGTGCTGACGATATCCAAGACTTCATCGAGGAGCACCTCACCGAGGGTGTCAAATCTGATGCCTCTGCTGCTGCTGCAGAAGCTCAAGCTCTCGCCAAGGGATGGTGTGATGATGGATGTACCAGCTCTACTGCCAGATTCCTTGAGGGTATCTTCGGGCACATGAACGGTGGTGGATGTGATGATGCCTCTGAATTCTGCGGTGAATGCCAGTCCCGTGCTGCATCCTACTTCGCCAGGAACCAGCTGCCATGCTGTATCGAGAAGGTTGTCCGAAGGGGAATCGTGGTAAGTTAAATTCTTCGACTGTGAATTGCAAAGATTTCCTATTTCCCTGCTTTTATTTCTATTCTCTCAAGGATTCGCAGGATTTTCCATTTCAATTCCAATATATCAATGCTACGGATAATTTAAACCGTATTGGTACTTGATTGAAGGCTTATTTACAATAAACCAAAGTTGCTCCAATTAAAATTTACTTATCAGGCTTACGACTACGTTATCGCTAACTACAGCGATGCCCTTGAATCATACGGAGCTGCTGTCGGATCTGGTCTGAGTGCATCTGGTCTTGCTGAAGCTAAGGCAATCAGAGATAGAGTTGTCGAAGAGTTCGGCTGTGTCAGCGCAGTAAGTATTTTTTATCTTTTATCATTCCATAGGGGCGATAACCCCCAAATACAAAGCAGTCTTTTCATTTCTTGATAATCTAATCAAAGCATCATAATCAAGTTTATAACATTTAATGAATATCGTAAGAAAACTGGTTAACATAATCAATGCAACAAAACTGGCCATTAATGGCGATATTTTTCAGGTTTACTCCGCTAACCGACCCGAATGCGCATAAAGTACTCGCGATAGAAACCCCAGTTGAAAGACACAAGACATCTCAAACGAATGGAAACAGTTTATTTATATATATTTGAGAAAGGACTGGTATTTCATCTTCAGATGTATTTTATAGTGCTGATGTAATATTAATACTCACAAGAATGCAATTAAAAAATAATTGTTTTAATTTTATTTTAATCGCAGTTCCAAAGCAATGTTATCTCAAATATGATTAAGATAATATCAAAGATATCATTGCTCCTGTAAAATCCTAAAATGTGGTAAAAAGTATTTGGTGAATTTATAAAGGAGCAACTTTGACGACTCTTTTGGATATATAATATCAGATTTTACATATATAATATCAGATTTTACAGATTTTCACGTTTCGTATAACTCCTCTTAGTCAAACCTCGATCTATTACAATGTCATTGTCAATATCAGTAGATCAGTCCAACAATGAAGAGATACTTCGTGAGTGTGATGAATACATATCTCGCCTTCGTTTGTCCATTGACATGAGAATTGCAAAGATGCGGGAGATTAATGAAACTATCAGTAGTGATCAGATTTATACTTTGATAGCCCATTCGCTCGAGACATTTTCCCTTCTAGATGTAAGAAGTTTCATTTTTAAAGCTAAAACATAAATATTTGCCAAGTAAAGAATTTAAATTTCAGAATTTTATTTCTCAGTTTCATATTCCCATGTTCCTAGTATTGTAATGTCGTAACGCAGAATAAAAATCTGAGATGGTAGAAAATTCCAATTTATTATTTTCGGAGATTTTTTTAATAGATCATTGAACTGCCAATGCCACATCACATTCCATAGGTCTCACGAGTTTTTAGTTATTTAAAAGAACTGCAACTAACTATCTAACTAGCTTACCTCTAACGACGGTTACTTTATCAACAGACAAGTGTGTGAGGCTTTTCTTGACCATTCATGAACAAATTTCATGCAGCATTATGATATACGAAAAAACTTTTATATGGTTCGTATTTCAGACAGCACAAAGATACGAAGAGTTCGTGTATTGTTTTAATCAACGAATCAGAAGCAAGAATACAACCCTTGGTACCATATCAGCGAAATTAAAGGGTGGGAATAAAATAAAGTTTCAAGTTTAAAATTTACGACCAAAGCAGTGTTTAAAAATAATAGTTGTTTCCTGAACCAAAAAGTGGGGTTCGGTGGTTTAAAGATTTTACATTTACTGAGATAATAGCTAACTGCCACAATCCATGGAATATATTCTTTTAGGAAGTACACAATTGCAAGATGAATTCGCAAATGACGAGGAACCGAGAAGTGGAAGGTCTTCAACAAAATCCGACATTTCACTTTCAAATAGCCATGGATTCAGTATGATTGGTGTACCTGAACCAATATCTGATCCTGAAATTGGATATGGTGGAACTAGTGTGCCTGATGACGTGTTGGAATCGGTCGAGGGTGCCGATTTAAGCAATAAACGAAACAGTGAAATGGTAGAACTGAATGACAGAGCTCAGCAACATATCCTTGCAGGTAAAATATATTTGAAGTTTGTGAAATTTGATAAGCTGGATTGAGTTTTGACCACATATAATACACAGTGTTTCAAAATCCTCATATCTATCATCCGCATTTAGACGTAAGGGACCTGCCCCGTCATCACCCGTCATTTCGAAAAAGTTCCATCGACGGCAAAGGAGTGCTTCATAACCTTCCAGATAAATTGAAAAGCTCTACAGATGAACGGAAAGATGAGGATAAAACCAGAGTTGGTGAAGATAGTCAATATCAAAATAGTGAGCCATCGATTGGTATTCTGGAAGCAACGTTATCAGGTAAGTGTCGTTGCAAACGAATTTCACATAGTAAGATAGTAAGTACATCGAATGTGTTGAAAATTTATTACAAAACAAAACAATTTCAGCTTATCATCACACATCAAGTACCGATTCATATACAAGTTTTACGGGTTTTTTCTGACCCACCACCTGCAGGTAATTCGTTAACGTCTGCGTGCTACACGACCGGACTCCAGACATTGATACAACAAGACCCCAAACTACAAGGGAAACCACTGCGCTACGCTGCCATAAGTAAACTCTGTGAATTGAGGATCAAAGCGGAAAGGTATGAGGACAGTATGTCGAGGGAGGAGGTTGAGACCTGCGTCAAAACAAAACACGTCAGATTGGATGAAAGATTGACGAACCGTCAGACGATGCTTAATGATCCTCCAAGTCCACGGTTTAAGGTTTAGGCAGATAGTGTAGCTGTCTGTCATATGAGTCACCAGGTCTGATGATGGGCGAACAATATTATGTAATTTGATATTGTAAACTTACCGCATTTCAATTATTTTAAATGGGTTTTTTTTCGAACAGTCACATTTGTGTCTTGTGATGAATGCTCAACTCTTGATTGGGGAATTGAGATTGACTAAAGACGTTTTCACCCATTACTCATGTCTCACTATTTACATGTCCTTTTTCACTCTATTTTGACAGACTGTAAACAAGCCTCAACAAAACAAATTTGTAATTGGAAATGTGTCAGCTCAATTCTCAATACACGTCTGATCAGAAATGTCCCTCTTTACACCCTGCTATAAAGTCGCATTCGGCGACATTTTGACAGTATGCCCACTAAAGTCTGATAGCCAGCCTAATTAACAATTAACATCATCCTTTAAAGTAATTGCATTAGGTGCTGAACCAAGCTCCAGGGTTAATTGATGGTTAATTAAGGACCTGACATGCGAGCTTCATGTACTTAAATAAACAGAGGAACAAGCGATCAGTTCCTCACACACGCACCCTAGTGACCAGTTACCCTCAGGGTGTCCGGCGTGAGTTCTACAGTCGCAGCTCCACTCTCTCAGACTTGTCTTCCTATCCCAACTCGAGTCGGATTTCTTGTTTGAGCTACTGATCTGTCCGATTAGTTTGATAAGTAGTCTTTGCAGACAGTTGTTGCTGCAGTCTCACACAGTTGTTGTTTCAGTGTCAAACAGTAGTTGCTTACTTTGATTTCCAGGCTGTAATTTGTGTAGCAAAATATGATTTCCGAAAGATTGCTTTCAGTTTTAGACGTCGAGTTGCTCAATATGGATGTAGTGTAAATAAATATTCAGTTACTCTAGACTGCACACAGTGCTTGTAGGGAAGTAGGTGGTCCCTCGATATAATAATCAAGGTTTATCATTGACTTGTTATATCTTAATTTTACTCGAGACTCCCACCATGTTATATAAACATCAGACCCATGCCTCTGCAATATAAGTTGACTTGCAGAGTACATTGAATCTGCCTTTCTGTAGTTTCACATTCTTCCCATTATCTCATCTATCAAATACCTGTATGCTTGGAATTTGAAATGCCGCTTAGAACCCGATTAACGCATACCATTTACATGCTCAAGTTCGTCACAACCCCGAAAAACGATCCTGTGACCTTAATTGGCACGCAGCACGTGGTATGCAGCAAGCACAAGAGCTGGGTAGAGCATCGGTTAACGAGCACCAGCTCTCGGTTCACATGATATCGCGCGCAGCATTCCCTTCCCACGTGACCAATCACGTGATACCTTCTCCTCAATTCTCAGGCACTGGAATGTGTCACGTGGGATCTCGAGTCGCGTGATCCAATCACGTGAGAACCATCTGAGGGAGACAGAGTATATTATAAATGTTATGGCGGGCAATACCCATTTCTAGTTACCACCACCACACTTCGTATCAATTTGAGACTTACATTTCGTTTATTAGTTATGTGTCGAACTTGTAAAGCTGAAAACCCTAAGTGGAGCAAGGGTGTTCGAGTTCCCGTTAAAGATCTGCCGCTTTTCTTTGCTTCGCAACCCAGTTGGAACTTTGAACAGAAAATCTACGGCCACAATGTCGTTGTAAGTAAACCTTCTTGTTGATGATTAACATTTAGTATTTGGTACGAAGATTATTTTAGAGGTATTTGAAGAGGCATTTCTTTGAGATGCCCATTATTCTTAGTAATATCAATATCAGTCTACTCGGGATATCCCTAGAATACTAACTACATTAATTATATGCTAACGATGTATACATTAGACACAATTTATAGTGACTGACAGTTGATTGAATACCAACGACGTCTAAACTATACAGTCGATCCCACTATAACGCCTATTAACCTCGATCCCAAAATTTTAACTCATCTAGTGTAGCCATAAAACTCAGACACGTGATCTTCACATAATTATACAGCATATTCAGGTCAATTAAAACAACATTCTTAAACTGTTCGCCGTCTGACTACATGACTTAGCAACACTAGAGACGCCATTAACATGATTAAACTGTGCTTGTTACATTTACCGGACCTTAATTAACTTGCCCAGTAATTGAGCAAACAAACAGACACTACATTGCAATAAGATGTCCAGTTCCGGCTGTGTGGCCTACCTAGTAAACTGTGTGGCCTGCCTAGTAAACTGCCCTAAACTACTGGATATGAAAATATAAATTTTTTAAGTTGCAGCTGAAGGAGAACTTTATCGCTTTTATTCGTTCTTCATGCAATACTAACTTCGAAACAACCGACTGAAACAAGTGTTAACAAACTACTAACCTCATCTCCACAGGTATCTGAGAGAGCCAGACCCACGCTAACTGGGAGACTGGGCTGTCACGATCTTGACGGAGTCGTCCATCGTCGTCAGGATCACTTCCTGGCCAGAGAGATCTTCCACTGTCCTGGCAAGAAGTAAGTTTACCAGAATTAGCTTATTAATTTCCAATAACTGATATTTTCAAATACAGTCGATGGTGATAATTTAGATTATACTATTACTATAAACCATGAGGTTATCATGTTACGTTTTAAACAGCTCGAAAGTAAAAGTAAATGTAGTTGCCCGAATTTTCCAAATAAACCCCCTTATTTTCGCGATCTCTGATCTCACCACTAATACAATTTGCCCAGATACAACTGTTCTCCTCGAACTGCTTGCACCGGTCGACGCCGTCACTGCTACGGACTCTGTAAAGTGACAGTATACAGTGCTAACAAGGACGTAGCTATCGTGCAGTTCGCCGGAACCCACGGTACCGGAGCACTTCAGAGACGAGTCTGGCCTTACAACCAGTATGAAACTGTTTCGGTGAGTCTAACTTGTATTCACATGACGATATTCTTTATTTTACTTTTTCTTTTGTAAACGTTGCCTGAGCCTGAGGAGTGAGGCTAAGTCTGAGAATATGTGCGCATACTATAACACCGGCCCTTTCTTCACTTACCAGTTTTTAGGGCTCCACTCTATTTGTCAATCCACCATTTGTCATTACTTAAGATTCCACTAGCTCCACTCCACTATCTAGACCCATCCTGCACACATAGTCCCTGATAGAATACATGTCACCTGCAGACTATCTGGTCACAGTGGGGCGACAGTGCTCACGTTTAATGGCCGGGATATAGCACAGTGCTAACTGTCAACCAGCTCAAACAACGCGCCCAGTCTTCAATTTTAGGGCTCACGTCAGGTGACATGTTAAGTGCTACATAACCACAATATCCGGTCATGGTGGCAGGGTCTTTGGGATCTTGTGGGAAGGCCCCATATATAGAGTCCAGCAGACGTAATTAATATCTCACCCAATTACACAATTACATAATTCCTAAGATTGTTCGAGAACTTTCGATAATATCAAGCAATTTATGTGAACTGTGGAACACACTTAACGGCATTAAAACCGAGATGTTTAGGGTTCATTCGAGAATTCATAGCATTATATATATATTTTGTAGGTAAAAACTAGCTCGATTCGGACCGTACGTCATTATGCCGTCATGATATCCAAGCATGTTTGCCTTCTCTTAGTAATCTGAATGGCGGATCTTAATATAATTACCACGAATTTTAGAGGACAAGCCACGAGGCCCTGAAGGCGACAAAATAGGGTGCCTGTCCTAGATTTTAGTTTGGCTAATTTGTAAGCGATATCTTAATAGATTGTGAGGTATCCACACTTGGTTGAAATCCGGCTGGACAGGCAATATTCGGTTCCATGAGGTCCGTATCCAGCCCTGATCTGACATCAATTAAACAAACACCACTTGTCCAACAGTAGAGGTGAAACTTAGCCCTGCAGCGGCCCCCTTCCTCGAGAGAGAGGTTACTAATACTCTGAGATCATTCCTTGTAAATCATACATGATGTGCAGCAAATTCCCTGACCCGGAGAAAAATTCAGAAAATGGCGCAATGGTTTAAGCGGCAGTCTTGGACACAATATTATGTCTGTATATTATTATCATATTGTCAAGTTCTACCTTTTTCTATAGAACAAATTTTCCGCTCAGCTGTGCACTATTTTTGCGGGTTTTATTTAAGTTCTTTTTAATTCAGAAAACTAAGTCTTACATCCATGCAAGCCGTTGTGAGTGTAAAAGAAGAGTCGCAAGTCTCAATCAAGGTCCCGGACAACTATTTGTAGATGAATGTTGAGAAAACACCAGTTTTGTAGGGAGCTTTATGAAGTGCCACGTTTCACTTACAAAACGTTGATATATTATAATGAACAAAGTCTACTATTTAATAGATTGTAGAAACACATTCAGTATTTAATATTGATCAGTTAGGAAAATGATATCAATCCCTTCAAGCCTCAAGGCTCAAGGCCATGTCAATATCGACATCCTTATCAGTATTCAGTATGCCTCGATAGAACTCAATCAAGTGTTAAACTGATCACATATCTTCGTTGAGTCATTGTTAATCAGTACCACTCAATATATTGAGATAACTTGAGTTAACTCAGACAAACGTGATTTATCATGTCATTCGTATCTTATCCAATCTCAATAGTATTGAGTAATCTGGTGAAAAATGAGGATAAATGAGTATAACACCTCACTCCATCTCACTTTATCATCCAGATATTGATGTAAAGTTCAGCTGAAGTCAACTAATTTATCTTTTACCAAAATCTCTTCACAGGACTCACCACCACGGGACATGAGCAAGAAAGAAAGCAAGATGCGCGCCATATTCGGATCTCCCACTAAAGAGGAGATGAACTGGAACAAGGTTAACAGACCGAAGGTACAGGAGGACCTGTCAGCCTTCAAACAGCTTCCCAAACAGACCCCCTTCATCAAGGACGAGAACATTGATCTGAACAGCTACTACCAGCCCAGAATGCAGAACATCTACACCACCCAGCAGCAGCAGCAACCTCTCCAGTGCTCCACCATGCTTTATCACAGCCCTCCCAGCTACACTGTGGTAAGTTTTAAATATTATAACAAATACGAGTGAAGGTTTGACTTTCCTACTTTCATTCGAATCAAGCCTCAATGTATAACATACTCTTCAACCATAGATTAAAATTTATAAAGAATGGAACTGTTGAACACCAAAGCTAACCAATGCACTGTTTCAGGACCAGATGTTATCCCCAGAAATCAGCCCGGAGGACCAGTTGAAGCAGAACCAAATGATGAGCGCATGCTCTCAGCTCTCACCCTACACTTTTTACCAACAACCATTACCCTTCCCCAACAACAACAACCAAGCCCCCCAATCTCCACAGAACTTCTGGAATAACTCAGGTAATTTATATTCTAGTAAATACTTTCATGTATAAATCTAAATAATTGTATTTACCTTCCTGAACGCCTTCATATCCCACATCTTTATTTCTACATTCACTATGAGTCGTGGTACTTGGGTACCCTATTCGTACCTGAAAAATGTTGGATCAATTGACATCTCCATATTCACATAAGACTGGCCCTCTAAGTGCAGACAGTATGCTATTTTAAGAGAATACCACGGTAGACCTACAGAATGTTGAGCAGTTCATGGGATTTAGCATATATATAGTTATTATGCCTATCTTTAAAGTATGTCACTCTTGAGAGCTGTCTTTGCACGAATCATGATGTCAATCGCTCAACTTAGGAATAAAATACCTTATTTTACGATTGGTTTGCAAATTACGAGCATGCAAGTAACTTATAAGTCGATGATTAACTGTTTTTAAAGCTTAATTATGGTCCAGTATTTCGACGCAATGAAAATGAAAACACCATTAGTTAAGAGGATCCTGAAACTTGTATTGCAATTCTTGTCCAGGAAGATGCACTTGCAATCTGGGTTCGATTTATTAGATTTAGCAAAAAATGTGTAGAAAATGTGAGCTGATCACGAGCTGAGCCTTGTTAACTTCCTCTGTGCCGAGCAGACGTCAGGTGAGTGTCATGTGACAAATCACGTGATCTCACTAGGAAGCTCCCGTCTAACTCAGTTGGGTTAACACCAACCGTACAACTGCAATCTTCCAACTTTTCAGATTTTTACAATCTGTGCCAAGTGTGCAAGTGTATGTGAGAGACCACAATATATCATCTTGCATTGATTTTACATTCCAACCATTTATCAGCATCCTTGACCTAACAAATTTGATAGATCAGAAAACTGTTAAAACATAAAGTTTTCCAATCACTAAATGTCTTAAAATTTCAGGATTTGTGATGAGTCAGCACATGCCGATGACACCCCCTCAGATCAAGTCGGAGAAACTCGAGAGTGACTATATTCCGACCCTCAGCGAGGTAAATTGAAGCAAATTAATTGCAAATGTTTCAGAAATTTGAATTGATTTACTCATTACTAGTGTTTAAGCTACTTCTTTAGTTTATTGTCCAGTCTTGTTGACCTCAATTCTCATTTCTCATTTCTCATCTATTATGCCCTGAAATAATCATCACGGTTAGAATGGAGCTTGAACTTCAGCATTAATATAGTATATATATTAATGATTCCGGTCCCACAATTATAACTGTCTTCGAAGGTGACACTTAGTAAACTTTTAAGAGCAGCTCTTTTTCGGGAGGAACTGAAACGTGGACAATAATTAGCTCGACTAGTGCTGCTAATAGAAACTAAAACTTTAGGCCAGTCTAATAGATTGGATCACGTGACCCGACACACTGGCCCAATGACAAGAGTCGGGCTATGGACTGCAGGGCGCAGGCCTCACTATTCCTGCAGCTGCACTTCTAAATAATTGAGGGCACAGACAACTTTCTCTGCACCATGATCGTAATTCTGCTCATCAACGCTAAACAAGACTATTAACCGGCACTTTTATTATTACCAAAACACTTTCACTACCCCGAAAACAAATTACTAACCCACCATTAACTACAGGTGAACTGCAAATTGGACGATCTGGAGCCCTCATTCTACGACATGTCGCCGTCAGAACCAAACAGCAAACGAAGAAGACTAGACACACAACCCCAACAACACCTCTACCAACCCCAACAGATACAACCCTGTCCGACCGACCAGATCACCAACATGGCGGACATCTGGAGACCATACCTTCATCCTAACGAATACTGTGATAACATGTTGCCTCAGATCAAACTGGATAACAGCCTGTTCTCCGAACCCATGACCCCACAAGACAATCTGATCAGTTTCATGCTGAAGGGGCCAGAAGAACCCAACAATCATATAGTTAGAGACTCACAGAAACTTCTAGCCAATATGAATATGTCCAGTGGGCTCCAGTTGACGAAGCTGTGAAAGAGGTTTATAATTATAGTAGAATTTTATTGAGATTTTCAATCTTTTGATGAACGCGAACTTTCAGAACAGCATTTTGCCTTCTTTGACACGAGTGCACTGAACAAAAGACGAATTAATTGGTAATTGGTAATGTTTAAGTTCTTGATGTTTTTAACAAATTATAGCCGAGAAATTTCTTTATTTAACTATTTAATGCCCTTTAATTATCTGAATTATAGCAAGCGAAACTAAAATGGAGGCCAAGATATTTATGAATTAAATATTTCTTATCCATTATTTAACTAAACTATAAAATATATAGTATTTATTGCAATCGTGACTTCGAATTGACGTAATTAAGTGTAAATTATTTATTTTAACTTCCTTTAGGGGCCCCTTTATGATTCTACCTGCAAATATTATACCTTGTTTTAGTCTCTTTCAGAGTATACATACAATGCTGATAGTACAAGAGTATAATATGATAATAGACAGATAATCTTCTCTGATATTGTACAAGCAAACTCCAGTATGTTGCTGATAAGATAAAAGAATGTATAATATAGAGGCTAGTTAGTGAGGGTCTTTATACCATTCAACGTTTAGGCAACGGTTTCTTATTTGTATTTAACTATTTAACGTTTTCTATACTGTTTAGATCGAACGGCTTGTTCAAGCAATTGTAATATAAAATAGATTATTTGATTCTTGCAAAAACATGAATTATTTGTTTTCATTTTATCAGCCATCGAATTGAAATAATAGCGTTTATCACGCCAAAGCTCATGATTTCGCGACGCTGGTATTTGGTATATAATGAATCGATATTCGATATGTATATTTTATTGAGAGAAAATGCCAGGCATCTCTAAAGCTTGGAAAATAATGTTAAAAGGTGAAATTTGACTAAAGCGAACAGCATGGATGCATCATTGCATATTATCGCAAGCATGCTCTGGTAAAATTGAAAACATTAATAGCTTTGCGAATAGTTATAGAGTCGTAAGTCCGTAATGTTTTAATAAAATTTACTTAACACTTAGATACTGCTCATGCGAAAATTTCGTGCACAACTGATATATTTTAAATTAAGTTTCTCTACACCATTTGAAGTGCCATTGTAGAGAAATTTGTCGATTTTTTGCTCGTTTCATTGCACATTTTCTGGAGAATGCACCGGCCAAATCACAAGCAATGTCATTACTTCATTAGACCCGCTAGACTGTCATGAGGAATGATTTAGCTCTTACTTTATAGAATTTATACCGTACAAGTTTTTAGAGGAGTATTCAACATAAAATTATACGCTCTCAGTCAAATTCGTCGTTTTATTAATCGCCCAATTTCTAGTCTTACTCTTAAAGACCGTTCGCATTAACACAAGCTGTTGTGAGCTGAAGGAACCGGGAGCTCACGGTTGCTAACAGAGGGAGATGTTGTCGAGGCGATGCTTACTTATTAGCCAGTAAAATTACGATTTCTTAACTTAAAAGATTATGTCAGGGCCTTAAAACTTGTTTGCATTGTTACACTTGCAATGAATGTACGATCCTTTCGATATATCGTTTTTGTAAAGAAGATGTCTAAAATCGTAGATCGAAATAGTACAACCGCAAAAGAAAAATTACTGCAGGGAAGTTGCCAATCTCCCCATTTTCTTCATTGACTTTCTACAGCTTTTAAGTTAAAAACACCGACGTTTTTCACCATTTCCTTCAAAATAAAATCGCTGTTGTTGCAAACCTGGCTGTATCGCTTCGAGCAGTGGCAGCGATCCAGTGACTCCAACTCCAAACGTTTTCACACTCACAGTTATTCATTATTTGCAATCTAGTCTGCTGTCTGATGGTCATATATATTGGAGCCCTAATTTGATGAAAGCCGTAGCTGTTAGTTGCCAGTTGAGCAAATCATTCCATCTTGGTTCCTGGCAGATTTTCTTAGTCGGCAAAATGTTTCACGTGCAAAAAATTAATCCGTAATTTCTAAAAATACACCGTTAACTCACAACAGCTGATAGAGAAATGGCAGCCGCTGATCATTTCAGTAGTCTTCCAGGAGAAGAAGTGGGTGGGGCCAGAGGGCAGATGATTTACACAGGTGATACATGATCGTGCAAAAGTAGTTCACTTTTATCAGAGTCATTGCTTTAACCGTGCATTGTATTCGTAATCAAGGCCATACAAATTTGTAGTATTTAAGTCAAACCACGCACTGTTCTACTAACTACATTGCGCAAACTTTGTCCAAACTAATCATGAAACCTGCATGTCATTTCCAGCTGCCACAACCAGCCAGCCCTAACTTAAAGTTTTTTATAATCTATCAGGAAATAACGGTATAGGAAACTACCGATCCCACGTGGTCACGGACTACGAGTGTATAGGGGAGACAATTGGTAATCCAAGCAGCACTACCAGCATGAAGTTCTTATCTAGGGAGCCTGAGGGTTCCAAGTATCCTCCCCGGAGGAAAGCTTACGTGAGTTTTAATTCACAAATGATATCGGTTCTGTCATGATAAGTACATAATACAAGATAAACTCAAGAAGCTCAATTAAAACAGGCAACGTTCTTATCTCCAATTTGTCGAGTTGATCCTTATATTTCGAATCCCTGTCCTTAGATGTTAATTCTAAAGAAGATACTCCAACTTCTCTCAGTCTCAATGCAAAACATTATATGTGTCCTACTCAGGTGGGGGAAGTGGGTTGGATGGTGGAGGATAAGTTCCACAACTCGGTTAACGACAAAGTCCTCAAATCCGGTAATCAGATCCAGCTCAAAGTTTACAGACAGTCTCTTGAAGACAACGCTACTAACAGAGCTATTCACACTATACCGTGAGTTGTCTTTCTATCATCTTTGTTGTGAGTGGGGTAGTGGGACCAGGGACACCCTCTTCTCTTTCGCGTTTCAAGTAGCAATTCACGCCCACGTGTTAAATTGGCTTCGAAACCCAACTCAGAATTGAAACACAGTCGGTTAATTGTCTCCCTGTTCTTATCTTATCTCCTGCTCATGGCAAAATATAGGAATGGGTTAAGACACAGAGGACCAGAGGCACCGTTTAGGTGCTGTTCATTTTCGTAAATCTTGCGACTTCACATCTTTCGAAGAGGACCATGATCATCCATTAGGGGTCGTTCAAATATTACGTAATCAATATTTTAGCAATTTTTACCCCCCTCCCGACAGCAATATTACCTACGTAATCATGGCCTGACCCCCCCCCCCCCCCCCCCCTTTACGAGCTTTATGAGCCGAAATCATTGTTATGATATCCGGCCAAGCACCTTCAAACTACTTACTATTATATAGTAAGGATAATAGCCGGATATACCCCCCCCCTGGCTGATTACGTAATATATGAACGACCGGCGACCACTCATATTAGATAATATCTCTCATGTTCTGATCGGTTTCCCGCGCAGCTACACGCATGACTTTTCATTAGCATGTCAACGTAAAGCGTGATGAGCGTGTCGTTTGACATGAGTGCTCAATCTTACCTTATCTTTGTTCAGATATTGCTACGAGTGGAAAATAAGCTTTTCTGTGATAATAATTGATACAAGAGTAAAGTTAGAATATTGTATTTCATAATCCCATATTCGTAGGTGGTGCTTGTTTTAGTCTGATTAAAGTAATAATAATATCAATGTTTTTTATTTCAGAGTACCAGATTACGGTGATAGAGGTAAGCCCGAATGATATCATAGTCCACTTTGGACGTGACTTTGTTCCCGTTCCATTCCCACAGTTTCATATTCATAATGAGGCTACTTAAATTATGACCGGTTATTAAAATACTGTTTCATTTTACTTAATAAAAGTTTGGATAAACCGGCATGATAAACCTAGACTGAAATATGATTGGTGGTGCGCTTACAGTTACAGTCATTTGGTCCGAATATGATGCCAACTTGTGCTGGTTGACCACTTTCGTGTTCGTTCAGTAGTATCACCACCGCCAGTGCTATCTTTACTGTTTGTGGTTTTGGGCAGTCATGGTTATCATGCTAACACTTGATCATGATGACCTGACCAGAAGAAGTATTTTTAACGTTGTAAGCATACCATTTAACTTCAAACGTTCATTTTGATGGGTGCTGGTACATTTTATTACTAAAGCAATTTGGAATTAGAGGGCCTACTGCTTCAAGCTCCGGAGATAGATAGTCCCAACATATGGTCATTTTGTGATAAATGAGATGAATGCAGCTGGCCATGTGCGTAATAATTGGGCGTACTGACTTATTAAGAGCATCAGCCCGAAAATTTGACCTTGAATTATACCATATTCATAGTGGTTACTAGAATTTATAAAACGTTAAAGGCTTCAGCCAAGATTTAAGATATGCTATAATAATGGAGCTGATTACCACCGCCCACTACTGACAGACTTTTAAACTACTCTATACTAGAAGTAATTATATTTTAAAATATGTTAGTTAAGTGTCAACTTGTAAACTGAAGTATTACGAAACCAAAAGTCTGTTTTAATTCAGCAAATGAGAATGCTAGGGTGGGCAGGTGTACGGTTTATTAACAATTTACTTTTGGTTTTGTACTACTTTGGTATAAATTGTGGTTCGTGAATAGTTTATACTTTATAAAAATCTTGCTTTTTTAGTTTGGACACGCTTTATAAACAACTTACTTTTTTCGTGTACAGTTTATAAACAACTTACTGCGCAGTATTTTAGTATATTAATGTAAACTCTGGGATTTAACTTAAACGGAAACACTCAAGCAGGTGAATAAATGGCGATATTTAGCAGCAGGATATTGGATTATATCTTCATGATGATATGCATCCTGGTATTTGTGACCTCAACTATCCTCAATCCTCTAGTTTTCTGGTTTAGATTCCCCAAGCTCAGTTCAAATGTGTTGGCATCTTCCCTTCTCTTCAGCCTCCTTTCAGTGTCAGACTTCCTCACAAACATCACATTCCCGATAATAATGTTCATCACCCTCGCCAAGTCGACACCAGAACCTCTACTTCGTCCAGCAACAAGACTAGATCAGATACACTTCGTCCTATTCAGAACTCTTGGTGGAGCTTCAGCGATATTAACCTCAATGTTGGCAGTAACCAGATGGCTCAGAATCAGGTATCCCATGATGAGAATCAAGAACAAAGTTCTAATAGGACACCTTGTTTTCTTTTCAGTGGGACCCATATTGGGAGCGGTCACGTGGAGTGTCTTAAGATGTCCTCTCTCAACTTCGCAGTGGTCAACAAACTTCCAAACTGTAATCACAGACGGCTGCGGGTTCCTAACCCTCGCAGCCCACTGGGTTATCATCGCACATGCCTGGTTCGGACTCATAGTATCCGTTATCACCACGATCAGACTTAACCGGTCCTTTCACCCCGCAACAGCAGCTCACACGAGACAAAGTATAATCACAATACTGATAATGAACCTTGTGATCAGTGTCCACACGGTGGTGTCTATCACGGTGATGATAGTCGGGGCTGTCGGGGGGAGGAGGATAGACTGGAGTTCGGGGGTTGTGGAGAACCCGGAGGAGTCCCCCATTTTAAGCAACATTTCCCTCTACTACATCACACCTCTTGTCATGTCGTCAGCCAATCCTCTCATTATCTTCTGTTGTAACAAAAGGATCAGGCTCTTCACTAAGATCAAACTTAGTATTGTCAAGGATCGGACAATTTCTGATACTCATTGAATAGCTTCTGAAATCATTTTTGTTGTGAAAATGAAACTGTGGCCACATGATTTAGGTATATAATATAATCTGACGGTATCACTAAACCTTATTATCAAGAATTATGAATACAACTATGCTGTATGGGTTAGATGTTTTGTTTTGTAAAGCTAATATTAAGTCATCCAACCAATAAATTTGAGAACTGATCGTACGTCAAGTTAGCTTGACATGCGAGTAGGTAGAAAGTATTAAAAAGTGTTTTCTGTTGCAGGTGTGTCAGGATATGCTCCAGGTATGCCGCTAAACGAATCACTTGGTTACACGGACGGGACCAGGCAATACCCAATGAGAGTGGACACCTCAACAAGCACCCTCGATACTGATAAATAGGTGTAAGTGGACGAGGATCATTAAACTGGTCGGAAAATGAGAGGAGTTCGGCAATTAGTGGTCATTGGACAAACGATGACTCAAAATTTGTTAATAGTTTATTTTTAATGGCATTTGTTTTGAGCCCGAGATAATAATTTGTTATTTATGGTAATTTAAAATTTAGTTTTACTCTTAAGTTAATCAGGCATGCTCAGGTGTAATTTGAAAATACAATCACGCTATTTTATAGTATTTCGCTTGATTGCATATTTTCTTCTTTGTCTCAATCTGGAAAGTGGAAGTATATTGCAAGTGGATTGAATTTAGGTCATAAAGTAGAATCTAAAGAACTAATTTCGTGTTTGTCACAGTTCTGGTAAGCATGACCGTTGTCCTTATAGTTATACCTCCCATACTATTATACCCTCTTTACTGTTTTTCAGGCATTATAATGCTCATTGGAAGTCGTTCAGCAGGTTTATTTTTAGTTCAAAACATTCTAATTCAATATCTAAGATGACAGGAATAAGAAATAGTTATCTGGAGGTTTTTAAGAAATTTGCACAAAATAAATTGCATTTCCAATTGCAATTATTTGGGTGAGAGAGGCACTGGCAGGGGTCCGCTACCCAATTAGGGGTTTTAGTAAAATAATCATATCATTTGTTATTCTATGTATCTATTCCATCAATCTCGGGCCATTTCTCGAGGTTAACGTTTAATACTAATACAATTTTATATTGTAATTCAGATTAATATTATTAATATTATGTATAATATGTAATAGTCAGGGACGAAACGGAATCTCGTTAGCTTTTCGTGTTAAAAGCGATTTCTCAACGGTTATCACCTCTCTAGATGATTCTTAAAACATTTGGACTTCATTGCATTTTTGAAATAAATGCAATGAGGGCGTTTTCGGCCACACCCTTTTTCAGGGTTTCGCGGTCACTCGAATTTTTGTATTTCAGCCCAGGAAGGTTTTAAAGACTATTCCGATACACCAAAATGTGCCTAATAGCCACATTTATATACAACTTATGAAGCAACATATACCTTAAAATGCTTCGTTTCGGAAATATGGCCGAAAAACGGTTTTTGGCTTGAAGCAGTTCATATTTTCCGTGATTTTTGGCATTTTCGCCTAGGAAGGTCGCAGAGACTATTCTGATACACTAAAATGTACATAATGGCCACATTTATATACAACTTATGAAGCAACATATACCCTAAAAGGCTTACTTTCGGAAATGTGGCTGAAAAACGAATTTTTGCCGAGCGAACAAGACAGTATTCACAAATGGGCTATTGGACTGTTAACTAAAAAGGTCTTAAAGAAGATTCATGAGGAACATAGCATTTGTCACAAGATGTAAGATGACTCACTTTGTGTCCAGAAACACTCACAAAAATTGTAGAATAATCTACTTTATTGGGCATCTCTCTTAATGGGCCAGGACAGCAGCATATTTGTGTCTTACGAAAGGGCAATTTTTCAAAATTACGGTTTCTTTAGTAAAGGTCAAAGTAAAGGTCAAAGGGTCAGTTGCTAACAGCAAATTGTTTGCAATTGCCGACTCATGCACATCATATACTCAAAAACGTTCACTTTAGGAGTGATTAGTAAATAAGTTTAACTATACTGCATGATTTGTGAAAACTCCAACAATTTTTCATTGGCACCAATTTAGCCAAAATGTAATGACCAAAATTCAACTTTTAATTTATTCATTCCATAAAACCATATTGTTGCTTGACCGCTGACCAGTACCCCACTTTATAATTATAATTGACTTCACTGCCTCGACCAATATTGGTCTGTAATCCCTGGATTGAGATCTGTTGGCTGCAGTTTAATTTAGCTCATTTACCATTTAAATAGTAATACCGCAGTGGTTTGGTTCGCATAGATTTTCCCATCGTATGATAATGTGTGTCATTCCCTCGTTTTTTAATCAAGTGGTTACTAGCTAGCTCTTTTGCTATTACAGCTGCCTCGAGATCTTATCTAGGGCACTAATACATTAGTACTAGAACACTAGAACTGTAATTCTAGAACTTCAGATTAAGATTACTTGACTGAATGGCAGGGTTCGAGATTCGACTCTAAAACTCTCAGTTTAGGAGTGATTAGTAGATGCATGATGTGCGAAAACTCCAACTAGACAAGGATCATGCTGAATCAAAGTGTTCCTCGACTTGAACTTAAGTCTCGTAAGCCCAAACTGGAGTTTGGGCCACTGAATCGAATACAACCTGATATTAATTTTAGGATTTCGGGAAATTCATTCAGATTTTTATTCTTTGGTTTTTCAATTGAGCTACGAATCCGAGTTTGAGTTGATAACACCGAATTTCCTGTTTGACTCTCAAAGAGAGGAACCAAGGCGTAGGTTCCTCTTTTTGGCTCTGAGATCCAACTTTAAGATCGGACTTCGGAGATCATTGCGTCGGAGATCATGTAAGTGTAACATCAGTACCGTAGATCAGACTCTTGCTTGATATTGGACCTATAAATCTAATTATATATTCGAAACGGGATGTAACCAAGGTTAATTTAGATAAGATATACCAGCTTTCGGGGTTACAAGACCCCACGAAAGGCAGGCAGAGCATCCTAAATCCTCATGCTATCCTCACGTTGACCATCTAGGTCCATACCCCAGCCTCTCATTAGAAAACAGCTACTAGGCCCGATATCCGTCCCTTGTCCCGTAGTACTAGTGCCCCGTAAGTAAGAGATCGTTCAGATTTTGGTCATTTAGACCCCCTCCCCGCTCTAAAATCCACTTTAGCACTTTACCCAAAGCTGGAAAAATTTCACATGTGAAACCTAAATAGCTAAATCAGCATCTCGAGACCTTCTATTATATAAACCCCGTGATCCTACTATAAGCTTATAACTTATAAGGCATTGCATGCCGAAATTAAGATCCACCTCAACTGGTGATATGAACCTGGTATGTTACCTGAATGCCCTCAGTCAAATCTTGAACCCTGCTAATGCTATTCTGCCAAGTAACCTTAATATGAGGTTCTAGAATTACAGTTCTAATGTTCTTAGTTAGTGCCCATGCCCCAGATAAGATCTCGAGGCAGCTGTAATAACAGAAGAACTAGCCAGTCACCACTTGATTAAAAAACGAGGGAATCACACGCATTATCATACAATGGGAAAATCTATGCGACAAAAAAAAGAATATGGGGTCATTCTGAAGTGAGAACCAAACCACTGCGGTATTATAGGAAATTAACTAAATTAAACTGCGGCCAACAGATCTCAATCCAGGGATTACAGATCAATATTGGTCGAGGCACTTAAAGTGGGGTACTGGTCAGCTGTCAAGCAACAATCTGGCCCGGATCCAGTGCCGATTTATTTTAGGTGCGGTATTCTTGGTACATATATCATGGTTTCATGGCATGAATATAAATAAAAAGTTTGAAATTGAATTTTGGTCAACAACGTTAATGTGGCTCTAGCTATGTGTTGGTTCAGCCGAATTAATTATTATGTTTAATCAAGTTTATTTTTCTCGTTAGTAGTCATCCGGCCAAACATTAGCCAACTTATATTGCAGTACCATTCATCAATTTGTATATCAAAATATGTCATTGTAATTTTGCATGGCTGAAATGTAACGCTTGATTTATATATATAATGATTAATTGAATTTTCAAAAAAAAAAAAAAACACATTTTATTTAAATTGGTGCCAAGGAAAAATTGTTGGGGTTGTCACAAATCATGTAGTAGTTATTTACTAATGACTCCTAAAGTGAGCGTTTTTGAGTATATGATGTACATGAGTCGGCAATTGCGAACAATTTGCTGTTAGCAGCCGATCCTTTGACCTTAAGAAACCGTAATTTTGAAAAATTGCCCTTTCGTAAGACACAAATATGCTGCTGTCCTGGCCCATTAAAGCATTAAGAGAGATGCCCAATAAAGTAGATCATTCTCCAATTTTTGTAGGTGTTTCTGGACACAAAGTGAGTCATCTTACATCTTGTGACAAATGCTATGTTCCTCATGAATCTTCTTTAAGACCTTTTTAGTTAACAGTCCAATAGCCCATTTGTGAATACTGTCTTGTTCGCTCGGCAAAAATTCGTTTTTCAGCCACATTTCCGAAAGTAAGCCTTTTAGGGTATATGTTGCTTCATAAGTTGTATATAAATGTGGCCATTATGTACATTTTAGTGTATCAGAATAGTCTCTGCGACCTTCCTAGGCGAAAATGCCAAAAATCACGGAAAATATGAACTGCTTCAAGCCAAAAACCGTTTTTCGGCCATATTTCCGAAACGAAGCATTTTAAGGTATATGTTGCTTCATAAGTTGTATATAAATGTGGCTATTAGGCACATTTTGGTGTATCGGAATAGTCTTTAAAACCTTCCTGGGCTGAAATACAAAAATTAGATTGACCGCGAAACCCTGAAAAGGGGTGTGGCCGAAAACGCCCTCATTGCATTTATTTCAAAAATGCAATGAAGTCCAAATGTTTTAAGAATCATCTAGAGAGGTGATAACCGTTGAGAAATCGCTTTTAACACGAAAAGCTAACGAGATAGCCTTTTAGAACGGTTGGGATCCGACTATAAAGACAACTATAATCCGCAGTGCACCTCGATCATCGTAGCTATCCTGTCTCAATTAGTTCCCGTTAGAATAATTTTTACAAAGCAGGACATCATGAGACAAGTGGAACAAAAGTTTCCCCGTGTTAGTCAGTGTTACATATTCGCAAGGATTCTTTGTAGGATCCTTCGAAGGAGCAGCTAATAATCTCGGTCTATTGTTTATAATTATAATGTTTCACCGCATCATATTTAGCTGGGGATTACAGGCTCTACTGTTCGAAGATACGCGCGAGTGACAGGCTAAGCTCCGCGCATAAAAACCACATAAAAGTACCACTGTGACCAGTGACAGAGTTACTACACTTTTGACTTTACAGTCTAACAATTAGTTTATTTCCTGATTCTTGCTCGGCGTTGAACGACAAATTCCACGTCTTACTCTTACTCTCAGTAGTCACCATTCTAGGATTTCTCTCTTATAATTGAAAGTTTTTTTTCGTGAAATTTGCATAAATTACACGACAGCACTTAGAAGTAGCACTGTTGACTGTTATCACAGTGCTGGCAAGCACGACCGCCGCCATTACACTCACTTTACTAGTTACTCCCTTTACTGTTTTTCAATTCCAGGCATTTATAAGACTCATCGAAAGTCGTTCAGCAGGCATATTTTAAGTTCAAAACATTCTAATTCAATGTCAAAGATGAAAGAAATAAGAATATGTGGAGGTTTTTAAGAAATTTGCGCAAAATACGCGCCAGCACTGTTAATGTTATACGAAATTCGGTAAAAACCCAAAATCGCCATATTCAGGTGCCTTAAAAACCATGTTAAAACTGAGTTAGACTTAGAGATATGAAATTTTGCAGGGCGGCTAGATGTTGACCAAATCGATTGTAAATTTTTTTTAAAGTTTCAGGAGTATCGGGGACTGGGTTTTCTGGATCCCCTGTTTCACAACAGATTGTCGTGCGCTTTTAACAGATCCAAATATATAACTACAATTACAAACTGCGTGCCTTGATATTATGTTTTATTCCTGATTCGGACTAATTTTACAAAATTTCGGAAACTTTTTTGTTTTTAATTCTGGAAATTTTGATGAAAGTTTCCAAAAATTTCTTTGGAAAACATATTTAATCTTACCGTACCTGCCTTTAATTTGAGAAATGTTGAACAATGACACAATGTGCTTATTATTCAGACCTTTTTAAATGAATGTGAAAAGCGAGCGATAAATGTCATTCTCAGTACCATTTTACGTTTGAGAACGGCTGTAATTTAAAATCAAATTAATGTTGAAAAGATAGAGACACTGGCCACAGTCCACTCTACCCAATTTTGGTAAATATTAATTATAATTAATTTTTAAACATAGACTGTGAGATTAGCCCTAATCATTACGGTTGTAATAAATAACTACATAATATCCTAGAAGGTCAAGGAATTAACTACAAGATTAACATTAAACTATAGTTATACCTTTATACTACAAAACAATCTTTACAACCCCTTTGTCAGCACTTTCAACACACCTTACCAGACCTTATTTTGGTGGACATAACGTACGTAGACAAAAATAATTCTGGGTGGACATAATAATGGGCGCAATAATTAATTAAATTTATATTACAATTGACTGTTTAATAATTTTATAATAACAGTCGAAACTGTATATTAATATATACTGCACCTCTTTATACCGCGAACTACAATAATTAGGCTCATGCTAGTTCGCTGCGCGCACGAGCGATGACCGTTTTCGCTTGGTAAGTCACTCCTCAAGCAGAGTGACTTTCTGGAGAAGAAACGGATGATGATTAATCACTCTACACTATACAGTCTACACTCGACTGTCACGTGACTTTTTCAACCCGTTCTCTAGCTGCTCCTGAACGACTATTCGAAACCCTAACCCTCTAATCTGATCCCAACCCTAACAGTGGCGTAACTTTGCCTTTTGGCGCCCCCCCCCCCGCTCAGTGACAAAAAGCGCCCCCCCTAAAATTTTTTGTGTCCCTTAAA
The DNA here is from genome assembly GCF_026151205.1 of Bolinopsis microptera. Taxonomy (NCBI): domain Eukaryota; kingdom Metazoa; phylum Ctenophora; class Tentaculata; order Lobata; family Bolinopsidae; genus Bolinopsis; species Bolinopsis microptera. The sequence goes on along the minus strand of NC_087072.1, from coordinate 6,563,642 downwards.
AAAAAAAAAAAAAAAAAAAAAAAAAAGGTCGGGTACTTTTTTTCTCGCCCCCTAAGGCTTTTTGCGCCCCCCTGAAGCAAAAAAGGGTACCCCAAATATTTTTTCGCGTCGACCGAACGCTAAATTGGACAGGGAAATACACAAACAAGGCGTTTTTTCAGTGAAAGGGCCTAAAATTCAGGAAAATTGCGCCCCCCTTATACGGCGCCCCCCCGCACAGCGGGGTCTGCGGGGCCCTAAGTTACGCCACTGAACCCTAACCCTAACCCAATCCTTAGCAAAAGCATATGCTGAAACCCTGACCGTAACGAGAAATTAGACTAACTTCCTTATACGGTCATATCACGTGATCGAGACAGATTTTCGCCAATATCTCGTCAGGTGAGCATTTTACCCCTATGTCATGGGGGTGATTCGGAATCAGCGTCCGAAAATACATCGATTGAAGTTGATTACAACTGTTGAGGGTCCTTTTAGAACAATCTCGAAGATCGACTGTAGAGTGATTTAGCACGCTCGAGAAGAAACGACTCGCAATTGCTGCTGGAAATATTCTCTAAATGTAAATTATTTTATTGCTCCAGGGTGACAGTTACTGATTTAAAGTTATAATGATATTGTATGAACTTATTTACAACTAATATTGATTTATCCAAATATAATTTTGATTGACAAATCATCAAAATCGTCTGAATTCTGCCGTCGGAATTCTGATGTATGACCACCGATCTATAAGAATTTTATGCAACGTTCAGGAACTGAGACATAAATTTTCACAATATATGCGCCTGAGGGCTATTTAGAACTTTTGCCCTGTACTTGTAGAACTAGAACTAGCGAGACAAATTGCGTACCTAGATGATCTCGAGGCATAATGACTACACTATAACACTGTATAACTAACGACTTGCGTTGTCAAAAATTGTGTACATCGAAGTACATACTCAACTGCACTCTGCTACTAGAGTACTTACGTTAACCATATTAGACTATTTATATTTTTTATTACATTAGTGCATAGTTCCCTATTTCGTCCTCAGTGTACTGTGGTATGTGAACGAAGTATAAATGAAAATGTACTTTCTTAGGTATAAATTCTAAATCTTTTAGATTGAGAGCCATCAAATCAAGATTCACAACGAATTTTAAATTATAATTTATTCTATATCTCTATCAACCTTGACATAAAAGATGACGAGAATAAAATTATAATCCAACAATTCCTAATCCAAAAGTAATCAACCTATCAACAACACACACTGCCCAGATACATATCACTTAGCCTTATTAAAAGAAGCCTCAGACCGATGGTAATAGCAAATATAATCATGATAATGATAAATCAGGTGCTGAACACATAATTGGTGACCTCTTGTGAGTAATGATGCCCTAGTAGGGTAGGGCCCCCAACCCATAATACCCATTCTTCATATTATCCCTTTTCTAGAGTTCTGTGGCAGTTACAGGATTTGTGGTTGCGGTTGTATTACTATTGGGGGACGTCCAGGATCGAGTTCAACTAGAGTATAGTTTTGGTACGTTTAGTTTTTAATTCCCCGCATTTTGTTCCGAAATTTCTTACTTAAGGTTAGGCCACATATTTTCATTTTGGATACCAACGTTCTAACACAAAAACTTGGGATATTGTATTTGTAACTGTTTAGTTTTACTTTGATACATGTGGCAGATTTTAATTCTACAAACTAAGATATTTCATTCTCCGATTGAGAACTTATTGAGTCTAGTACTTTAAAGTAGGTGTGATATGTATTTAGGTTCCCTGCCGAATGTCTCAACTTGGGACAGCTGGGTAGGAGACAAGTCATTTATTTCGTCAGTGACAGATATTGAGTTTGGTTACACTTTGCACTTTGTACACAGCAGCTCGTTTGCTCATATTCATGTAATCTAAAATGTAGTGGATCATTGACCGTTCCCATTGCAGCAACCTGTGCCATGTAATTTATTACAATTATAAAAATTAGCCGCATATTCACATTCACCACATATTGTGGCATAATTTGCTGCAACTCGCCTCTTTGGAGACAGATACAGATTGTAGTACCGCTTAGTTTGCAAAAAACATGCCGTATTACTAACTGGTGCCTTTATGTAGTAATATAAAGGATACATTTTATAATTAGAACTAAGAACATACATGTTCCATAATTACTCGTGCAGTCTGCCCTGCCTCCGCAGATCATTTTGCTGCTATACAGTTTAGCCTTTTGTCTGTTTTCGAGATTTTCGAGTCTACGATTAATTTATTAGTGATTGTAATCGCTAGTACTTGCATTTAACCGATAAAACTTGGATCAAAGTCATGAATATGATTGAAAAACACTGTCATTAACTTCACAATCTTTGGATTCTTGTGCTTCAGTAAAAAGTTAAGTTATTTCTAATTTCCATTGATCATAAAACGAAACGGCTACAATAAATATTCACAAATGTGAAATGCATTTGAAAGAACTATAAACTATCAATAATGCGTTAAATCCTTCAATCAATAGCATATAAAATAACCGTTAAATAATCTGTGAAAGATTACGGTATTAAGTGTTTAGTGTCTTCTGATGTGTTAGCAGTCAATTTTTTATCACCTCCAAAAACTCTTAATAATAGTTTGAAGACCTCGTCGACGATAAGGACACTGCTACTCAAACAAACAAGCATGATAATGTCATCAAAGGCAAGAGCCTCGGTTTGAAATATGGTCTGTAAAAAGGGAACATAAATGAGTCCAAATAGCGAGAGAATAGATGCAGAGATTGCGAAGAGAAAAGTCGTGTTGCCGAACAGATTTATTTGTAGTATTGATTTGGTCTGAAAGCAGAATAGTTTATGGATCAAAAATAATGTTAGAAGTGTGTAACACGCAGTTCTTATTGCAGCAAATTGTTATTTGACTGAGATTGAAGAACTAAGAAAATAATGTGGATAAATAGGAGCTGAGTACTCCATACTAACCAACGACCGACAAGACAGAGCATTGAACATGTCGAAGAAGATGAAACAGGTAAATGTCATCGTCGTGTCACGTGCTGTCACCTGACCGTCAACCATCTAAAACACAACTTAGTAACAGGTTATCCAACTGGAATTTAAATAACTTCTCTTCAAGTTAGGGAATACGATTTGACTTATGACACGATTCAGCAAACGAAATCAAGGAATTCCATGACTAACTCATCAAAAATAGATACAAGAGTGATCATGCACAATTGAAGGCTTTCTTTGAAATCATGGTAGGCGTTTCAGCTACGTTTTGAGCAAATATAAAAGTGAAAAAGTGCTTAAGATTTCTCAGAAACAGCTCAGTTTAAAATCTAAGGCTGCGATAAGAAGAGAGATTTTAATCCCGATTGAATGTAGATTTAAAGCAAGACATCACTTACTGAAGATTATAATCCATTTAAAAGAAAGCTTCATTTAAGAAGGTCCTGATAGTGATTACATGAAATGCTCAGTAACCCAACACACAGCAGTTTCACAGTTCACACTGGTGTAATACTCACTTCATTTTTATAGACCCACAGAGTCCCCGAGATGATAACAGCGGCAGAGACACAAACCCGAGCCAGCATGTACAGATCTACCACCTGTTTCTTGGGTAGTCGAGGTGGCGAGTTTACCACACCACTGTCCATCGGCTCCACGCCCAAACTGCGCGGCAGTTAGTTTAAGGGGGTTTACATATTACGTTATCACTTTTTGGCAAATTTTTAACCCCCACTCCGTTATTAGTTTTACACATGACTATTGTGTTAAATTAAACTAGCGTAATTATTTATAAACTCCTCCCTCCTCCTTAGTGATTACTTATTATATAAACGACCCCCAAATTTTACTTTGTAGTGTGCACAGTGCATTATGAGTTAACACAAGTACATAGTAAGCAAGCCCTCAACTCTTTTACTCAACATTTAAACTTTTTAATCCATCATTTTATAAAATTGAGAGCTCAACTCTAGTGAGGGAATAGGCGTGGTCAAATTGAGCTTGTAACAGTTAAGATAAAAAAATACAATTCTTCTCTAAGATAATGTTGCAAGAGGATTGGAATACCGTAGTTTACGAAGAAGGATCTACGTTCGTAAATAACACACAGAGAACACAACAAATAGACAAAGACAGTCATGAGAGTGAGACAGTTAAAAAATAACAAACAAACAGACAGCATCGAGTGAGAAAACATGATATATAAACCTCTGAGCTGGGGGACCGTCCATGATAATATTAATCCAGAGGATCTGCATGGGATTAAGGGGTGAGGGAATGTTCCAGAATGTTGTAATTGCGATCATCATTAGCGCCGACACGGACCTGCAAATTACCGAATGTCAGTAATCAGGCTTAAGGGAAAATATTAACAAATCGTATACTTCAAACTAGCCATATCAAGTTGTACACTTCTTTTATATTTTTTAGTCTCTATTAGTAACCAGCACGTGTAAATAGAGATAAGTTACTCCGGGTAACAACATGGGATATGCTGTTCAACATGAGCAGCTTTATACTCACGTGCTCAGCTGGAAGCGAACAAAGTTCTTGATGTTGAGGAAGATGTTCTTGCCCTCCCTGACAGCTTCCACGATTGCAGACATGTCATCATTACCAAGGACCATTTCTGCAGCTTCCTTGCATACATCTGTGCCCTTGCCCATGGCAATACCTGTAAAAGGAAGCTGATAGTCTTACAGACGAACATTTCGACTTTCGAGTACTTGATATAACCTGACTGCATTTTTGTGATAAAGTTACATTACTGATTAAGGGCAAAACTGATTTAACGAATATGCTTAGTCAGTTTTGGGCGTTTCCAAGCTCTTCCGAGTAAGACGACATAGAATAATTGTAGACTGTGAATTGTGAGCAGAATAATTTAGTTAGTGTGGTCTGATTGTAGTAATACAAGCCAGGGAATAATATGTTAAATTACAAGACATACCAATGTCAGCACATTTGAGAGCAACCGCGTCGTTTACACCATCCCCAGTCATCGCTACGATCAGACCGTTCGATTGTAGTGCCTGCAAATTTAAAACGGGAGTTATTTCATATTTTGCAACAAAAATGTATTAAATCGACAAGGAACCGGACCAGACATCATAGTACGACTACGAGCACTGGGAGGCTTGCTGGTTATTATCCCGTCCATTTGTTACCATTTTTTTGCCGTTTTAAACCTTTTTCTCAAACGAAAAAAATGAGACACTGGATTTCATACTCAAGGGTTGAAATCAAAAATTTATTTGAGATTCTTCGAATTTTGATATCGGGTAGCTAAAATGTTTCTATGGAATAGCCCTTCGGTTTCAATATAACTACCGTTTACCACAGCACTGTACTTGTGAGATGACTGTTGAGATCTAGATACAGGGAACACATAACTGATCACTGCATCTCACTTCTCACTTCTCATTCTTGTGTAAAGCTTTTACTTGTTTAACTCTTGTTTCCAGTTCCTAAACTGCAGAGCGTTTAGTTTCACAATCCTCGTCAGTAACATATACACATGATTTCTGCTTCTGCAATGTACTAGCCCCCTTTGAACGGTGCATTAACTCTATCTCTGTCTATGCAATCCTGGATCATGGCCACATTCCTTTGTCTCTCTGCCGAGTGTTGAACCTAACTCTCTCTACAGTTGTACTGTGTATTTGGTAATGACATGGTACTCGTACGATTGCGATTTTTGGCCGTATGATTGGGAACGTTTGTTAGGATTAACTGTGTTAAAAAACCTTCTAATTCTCAGTAATATTATCTAGTGATAATCTGATCTTTCTAACATGTTCAGATAGAACAAAATAGTATAGCTCGATCATATACGTACGACTCCTTTAAAATCACTGATATGTTTACATTTCAGAAGTATTCGAACCACTGTAAATTGAGGCTAAACTGAATCCAGGTTCTATCAATTCTGTATTTTCGTCGGTTTTCTTCGCTTTAACTTTCAGTATAGCCAATTTGTACGTCAAACACCCGTCTCATGTTGAATATTATATTCCTCGATATTTCAATAACTTTTCTTTGCTAAAATCTGTTTCAAACTTTCGAATAAACACAAACCACATCTTGCGGCGTTACCCCCTGAGTGACACGTGCGTACTATACAGTACACACCTTTCGTTGTCCTAATATAATTTCATTCGGAGACTTTGCTTGTATTAGTAACTAAGGGTCTTGTAATCTTGCATAATGTACAAAGCGTGCATGTTTGCATTTTTGTAGTGCAGGTTTGAATTACAGGGGGATTACAGTTAATAGTTTGTAAATTTATGTTTATTCGAATATTCACACTTTCGAAATTTCAAAATGTTGTTACCTAAGATATCATGGCTGTTTTGCTTTTTGTTAAGGCAATATAGACAAAAGTGCATAAATGCATACTAGATTGTATACTACATTGTATTATCGTTTACTTAGCTTTGATGGCATAACAACAAGAATACTAGAATAGTGCTATTTACTGCTAAGTAAAGCTACCATTTTAGCAAGTGTTCATTATTATCCCGCCCATTTTTTACTACTTCAATTGCATTAAAAATTAAAATATGTTAAAGCTCATTCATAACGAAAATATTTTAAACCTTTTGCTTGCTAATAAAAGCTGCAGCAAGTTAAAAATACGCGCTAGCAACTTGCATTTCCTCTAGTTGAATCAGCTGCAACAAATTCTTTTTGGCAGGCATGTGTGATGGGGACAAAGACAAAACAACTGATCCAGAATGCTCCTCTGTAAGTAAAAACCACTTTATTATAAAGCACTACATCATATTTTATGTTAGCCTAATTTTAAATCTTTTACCGAGCCATTTCATTTGAAATTCTTGTGTATTGCACCTTATGTATATAACTATGAGTAATCAAATCAGCAATTAGATGTCATATTATTTTCTTCGAGCATTGAATTTTAAACATGGTAAAACTCCCAGACTAAGATCAAATGGGCACTCAAAGCCTTGTGTTTTGGGCAGCTGCTAGCCTTCTGTAATGCCCTCTCCGGCATTTTCAACCAAATCATCACTTCCAAATCCACGGTAAGAAGCTACCGCTTTTATGGATATATATTTCCAGATTTATGCATATTTAGATCTATTTTCTATATTAACTCCTACGTAAATCTCAGTATCTCTTAATACGAAAAATCATTCTAGCGCTAAATCTCTCAAAACACTTAACTATTTCAGGAATCTCTTAATTATCAAAACAACTATTTCAGGAATCTCTCCCAGCCTGTCAGACTGCCCTAAACTACATTTTCATCTGCCTCACATACGGACTTTACCAATTTAAGAAACACGGACTCTCCCTCCATCTCTCCAGAATGGGTATCAAGTGTTTTGCAAACGCAATCATAGACGTTGAGGCCTGGTACTGGATCTACAAGGCCTACAACCTTACCTCCTTAACCAGCGTTCAATCGCTGGATTGTTTATCCATACCAGTTGTTATCATAATATCCAGGTTCTTCATGCACAAAGCGTATAACTGGTACCAGTACGGAGCCATACTTCTCTCTGTTCTGGGTGTGATGCTGATTGTGTACAGTGACTACGATCCCAAGGACTCTGCCAATATACAAGGAGATATCATGTGTGCATTGGGAGCTTTGCTCTTCGGAGTCAGTACTATATGTCAGGAGTGGATCATTGAGGAAGCGGGCATTTACGAGTACATGGGAACGGTATGTTGGTATGCGATAGGGCTCAGCCTTGTGAAGGTAGCGGCTCTGGAGGGTGGAATTTTAATAAAAGTTGTAAGCAATAATCCAACCATAACATTGTATATGGTAGCTTTGGGAGTCTCCCAGTTTGTCTTTTACTCCATCATGCCCAAAATGCTTCTGAAGTTTGGAAGCGGAGCCGCGACTATCAATATCCTGGCTGCGGACCTCTATGCAGCCGTGGCAGGGGTTCACCTCTTCAAGCTGTCCTACGATGCCTGTTATATGGCAGGGATGGGGATAACTTGCGTCGGCATCATAATCTACACTCTTAAAGGAGATGGAAAAGAGGGAGAAGTTCAATTCAGCGACGAGAGTTCGGACTCACTATTGACATACTCAGATAAGGACATTAACTTGGACGTTGACTCTTTTTTGAAGTGTGAGGTACCGTCATGATGGTGTTTACTAGTGTAGAATTCTTAAATCTTATCAGAGGACACTGCCTAGCGGCTTTTTCATTATACTTTAATATCAGTGGTGTTGTTTTCGTAACTTTTAACTTAGTTCTTTAACTTTTATAGGGTACTTGAAAATACCTTATTAAATATGTTGAATATATTGAAATCGTCTAATTCGTGACAATTTGTGTTTATCTGAATCCATTGTCATGGTAAAGTGAAAACTTTGGTACCTTAATCACGCCAGTGCAAGAAACGTTAGAGTACCGACTTACTACGGGGAGGGGGGGGGGGACGGGGGGGGGGGGGGGGACACTTACTTTGATAACCTTCATCTTGTGCCTGGGAGTTGAGCGGTATACGATAGAAACTGATTTGATGGCGTCGGAAAGCTGTTCCGTGCTCATTCCGTCTATCATATCTCCTGGTATTTATAACATTAATTAAATAAATGTACAACATTTATTATTATATATAATAGTTGTTGTATGTACATTGATTTAATTAATACATATAAAATTACAAATACTTACACCATGATAGTTAATCTAGAAAAATCCATCAAATAGAAGGGAATCGAAAGGCCTAGAAAACTCTCATATTATATTATCAATAGACCTCATTTAATGGTTTTGTTCTTTACTCACCGCTAAGGGCTGTATCACTCCCTCTGTAGATGTCAAGTTTTTGGCCGATAGAAATGGCAATGTTCTTGGAGTCTCCGGTGATCATCTTTATGTTTATGCTATTGGCATGTAGTTCATGGATTGTCTGCAAAAATCGAACTAATATTAGAACCTATTGGGGAAAGCTAGGGTCTCAGATACATTATTCGGTGTTTTGTGCAGACCTTTTGATGACGCTATCGTAAAATAGTCGACTTTTCTCTACACCACTCTCAAATTATGACACTTGAATCAGAAAACTCACGTCTGGAACTTCGTTTCTGAGAGGATCCACAATACCAACGTTGCCAACGTAGACGAGACTATTCATCGTGCCTCCGTAGCATAAAGACAAGGCTGCAGGAAACTTCATTGAAAAAGAATCACAAAATTTTGTATCAACATATATTATGCGACTAACATGCTCAGCAAATTACGTCTTAAAAATGAAAACCATATAGGCGATCAAAAAGTTACTTTGGGGTTACTTTATTTTGTATAACTATTTGAAGGTAAAAATGCACAGCGCGAGTCCGCTGACTAGAAAAATTTAGAGTTAAAAAGAACTCACTTCTCATGCCCCTGTCCTCTTTTTCCTGCACTACATTTATAATCGCATCTTTGGATTCTGCGTTTAATAACTGGAGAGCTCCATCTATCAGTATATGGGAGCACACTTTCAGGACATTTTCCGTCGCTCCCTTTACGTAGTAAATACCGCTGTCACTCTAAAATAGTTGACAGTCATAATTCTCCTTACTTTAGCAATCATGAAACCATCAACGACTGCATTTGCTAAGTTGGATATAGTTCAAAATTCTGGAAAAATAAAAGGGTTCAGAATTTAAAATCCCGTTACCGTAGATTTGGAAACACACTTCACGCCCATCCACTTTCTCTCGTGAGTGAAGGGAAGCTCCTCTAATCTGGCAGTGTCCTCTATCGCGATGTTTAGTTTCTGCGATAGAGCCAAGAGAGCTCCATCAGTGGGGTTACCGAACATTTCCCGGTCAGTTATTTGGGAGTTGTTACACAGATAACCGATTTTTGCTATCACAGCCAGATCTTCAGGACATCTCGTAAGAACCTTTTCGTTTAGGAAAAGCTGACCTGACTCAAAGTAGCCCGTACCCGATAACTTATAGGTGTTATCACTGCTGGTAGTCACTTCCGTCACTGAAGGATGGAGCAACAATGATACAAGAGGCCTGGATAATGAATGCAAATGATGGCCAAAATTGGTCGTTGTCGACATTCAGTATTCTAGAAAATAGAGATATCTGGAACATCTTACAGCCAGTTTAGTTATAAATTTACAAATTCAATTATAAATGAATTGCGATAAACAATCTTAGGCAACTTGGTCGTTTAGCTCCGGACAGTCTATGCAACGTCTATGCAACGTCCATGCAACAACAAAAGAACCGTCTATGCAACGTCTATGCAACGTCCCTGCACAATGAACACTCTATGCACACTCCCTGCACGGTCAGTCTATGCAACGTCTATGCAACGTCTATGCAACGTCCCTGCACAGTACCATATGAACACCGGCTACTAGCCGGCTAGTAGCCACTTTTGTAATAACAGCTCCTCAACTTCACATTAACAACCGGCTACTAACCGGCACTTGAAAAGTGGTCACTAGCCGGCTACTAACCGGCTACTAGCCGGCTAGTGACCACAAAGTGGCTACTAACCGGCTACTAAGCGGTCACTAGCCGGCTATTAGCCGAGCTCTAAAGCAGACCTACTAGTAGCCGGTTCCAAACCGGCTACTAGCCGGCACTTAGAAAGCGGTCACTAGCCGGCTACTAACCGGCTACTAACCGGCTAGTAACCACCAAGTGGCTACTAACCGGCTACTAGCCGGTTTAGAACCGGCTACTAATAGGTCTGCTTTAGAGCCGGCTAGTGACCGGTTAGTAGCCGGTTAGTAGCCACTTGGTGGTTACTAGCCGGTTAGTAGCCGGTTAGTAGCCGGCTAGTGACCGCTTTTCAAGTGCCGGCTAGTAGCCGGTTTAGAACCGGCTACTAATAGGTCTGCTTTAGAGCTCGGCTAATAGCCGGCTAGTGACCGCTTAGTAGCCGGTTAGTAGCCACTTTGTGGTCATTAGCCGGCTAGTAGCCGGTTAGTAGCCGGCTAGTGACCACTTTTCAAGTGCCGGTTAGTAGCCGGTTGTTAATGTGAAGTTGAGGAGCTGTTATTACAAAAGTGGCTACTAGCCGGCTAGTAGCCGGCTAGTAGCCGGTGTTCATATGGTACTGTGCAGGGACGTTGCATAGACGTTGCATAGACGTTGCATAGACTGACCGTGCAGGGAGTGTGCATAGAGTGTTCATTGTGCAGGGACGTTGCATAGACGTTGCATAGACGGTTCTTTTGTTGTTGCACGGACGTTGCATAGACGTTGCATAGACTGTCCGGAGCTAAACGACCAACTTCCCCAATCTTATTGAGGTAAATAATCTTACCGGTCATTTCGTTCTTAGTGAGGGTACCGGTTTTATCTACACACAGCACATTGACACACCCCAAAGTCTCCACCGAGGGTAACTTCCTGACGATTGCTTTCTTCTTACTCATTCTGATGACGCCTAGTGCCAGGGTCACTGTAACCACTATGGGGAGTCCTTCAGGGATAGCTGCTACCGCCAAACTGTGGGGTTAAGTAGAGGGTTAGATAATTTAGTGTCATGACAGCGATTAAAATTAAGTTTGTCTAGTTTCAAGGAAAATTTGTCTGCTGATGATTGGGGTCGATTAAAAATAAACTTAAATACCTGACGCCTATATTTAGCATCTGTTGAAAGGGTTGACCCTGGAGGAAGCCAACTAGCAATATCATTCCAATTATAGCGAAGGACATGAGGGACAAATGCTTTCCTAGTTTGTCCATGTTCTTTTGTAGAGGAGTCTTTGGCGTTTCCTGACGGTTAAAAATCAACAAACAGTCGGCAACTTGTCAAAGTCATTATTAAAAATAGTATCAAATCTCTCAAATGGAGCTTCTCGTATAAAAATAACGCAAGAAATTTTTATTGTCTTGAAATCAATCCCAGACCTCTGATTCCATAAGAGTGAAAATCTCTCCAAACTGAGTGTTGTATCCAGTGCCAATAACCACTCCTCTGCCGTGCCCATTGCACACGAGAGTGCCCATAAAGGCAATGTTGGTGAGCTCAGCCAGTTCCCCTTTGTTAGCGACCACTGGGTCGCTCTGTTTCCGACAGGGGGTGGTTTCTCCGGTGAAGGAGGACTCGTCCAGTTCTAACCCGGTGCACTGAAGATAGAGGGTGGCTCAGTAACGTTACTTTACAGACTACAGTCATATCATGAAGATAATTGTAATGTAGCCGACCCTTATGTCCTGTTTTAGTGGAAAATATTCAATTTTAAGATCCAAAACCATCTATCAAAACTAAGTGATGATCCTACAGAATGAATCATTTTACTCTCCTAAACTCTTCTTCAAACTACATGTAATATGTATATTACCTGAAGAAGTCTGACGTCAGCGGGTACTCGGTCACCAAGTCCTATCTCTACAATGTCACCAGGTACCAGCTCTCTGGCTAACAGATCTTGTTTCATTCCGTTTCTGACACTGCGATCATAATCTTACATTAATCAAATTCAATGCATGAAAAAAGATAATCTTTATTCGCGACAATAGATAGCCATAAAATAAAACGATTATTCTCAGATAAATTCCAATAACCATGAACCAACCAGTGGGCGATAGGCGGGACAAGGTTGTTAAGGGCTTCAAGAGATTTCTCTGACCGATATTCTTGGATAAACCCCACTAGTGTTACAATTATCACCGCCTGAAATTATTCTTTACAACGTTCCTTTTGAGGAAACAATACATAATGGCGCATGGATAGAATATTCACGCTACCCGCTTCAATCCTCTTAATGTACCGTGAATCATGTCGTGTATTGTGACAGCTCTTAGCTCAAATAGCACATAATCTTTGAAAATTTCTACATTAAAGTGGACATACCACGGTGATACTGATAGCATCGTCATATTGCTGAGTAGCGACTGAGATGACAGCAGAAGCGAGTAACATCATGATCAGGGGATCTTTGAACTGAGACAAAGATTATATACTGAGTATAATAATACACAGTCACAAAACTTAATTAGGTGTCAGTCAAAGTGATAATATGTCGGTAAATCTGTAAGTCATGTCAGTCTATGAGAAACTAGGGTAACACCTACCGCCTCGATCAGTTTAAGGGCCACATGAGGCTGCTTCGACACAAACTCATTCCAACCATACTCCTCTCTGATATCCGTCACCTCATCCAACGTAAGTGACTCTAAAGAATTGCAGGACTTGGTGGCTTCCTTGAAATGATCATCTTTGCCGTAGATCACGAGCTGGGCGGGCTTATCTTCACTATCAGATTTGTCTGGGATTTGATTATACCCCATATTCCTTATCCCTCACCACATGTCTCAGAGCGTTACATTTAGCTTTAGGTGTTGGTTAAGGTTAGATCAGCTCAAATTTCATTTATTTCGAACTCTTTTGATCTAAGATCACATCGAACATTAATTCATGTGGTAAGAGGTTCAGGGACGTAGCCAGGATTTTTCTTTGAGGGGGCTGTCGGCGAGCGAAGCGAGCCGACGCGTCCAATTATCCAGCTGCGCAGCGAGCGAAGCGAGCAAGCTGTGGCAGGGGTCTGGGGGCGCAGCCCCCAGCGGGGTCCAGGGGCGGAGCTAGGGGGTGCAGCGGGGGCTAGGGGGTGCAGCCCCCCGGAAAAATTTTGCGAAACAGGGTGTTTTAGACGACATTTGGCATTAAAGAAATTTGTAGGACAGCAATAAACTGGGATTGAAAAGAATCAAGTACTCACGTAAATTTGGTAACTTCACAACAGCAATCTGCATTCTCCAATCAGAATTTACGACTTACTCAGGCCTCATCGTCTTAAGATTTTTACATTTCCTACGGTCTAGGGGACACTATTGACTATTTATAGAAGTCTTCTAGAATGTTTGCTTGTATTTTATGACAGATATTTACTAATCCACAGTTCGAATCTTTGGCTGACTGCAGTCATAAACACGGCCCAGTTACCAGGCGACCATGGGGACTAGGGGGCTTATCTTTTTTCTGGGGTTCGAATTTTTCCGGGGGGCTGCCGCCCCCCTAGCCCCCCCCCCCCTGTCTACGTGCCTGAAGAGGTTTTATGACGTTGTTTAATATATATAATGAGGTATCAGAGATGACCACAAGGACAAGATTGGAGCCGAACACCCTAGCTAGACGGTACGTGACGCATCACGTGACGCGGGTTCGTTCTAACTAGACGGTACTAACAAATACTCGATCACGGTGCAAACAAATGTTAAGGACAACAGGACACTTCAAAACTTTTAACATAACACGAAGAAATATGGACAGAACTGAACGAGAACAAAAACCACATTCAAATACTGAGGAATTAGGAGGACTCAGACTCTGCAACCCAGGAATCAACTACTTGGCTATCAAGTATCATCGCTCAATAATCGGTTTGGTATCGACGTTAGATTCTTTGATTTTCCTACTTTAAAGCTGACTAAAGAAAACAGGGAATTAATTTTACTTTGCACGAGAAATCGATTTAACGTGGTCTCAGAACCCACGAAACACTTCCTTATCCCTCAAAATTGATGTTTTACAGTTAATACGAGCAACAAGCAACATATATTTTGATCCTTCGGTTCATCTCATGAAACAAATGTGCAATGTGCATCACCTCTCTCTTGTGCTGAACAGGTACTTACTATTAAAAGTAAACAAATGTATCTCACCTCCCCACGAGAATCCACATCTATTCAGTCAGACAATTTGATCATGGTAATGTTGTCAAAGATGAGGTATTGTTTCCAGAATGAAACAAATGAGATGAGAAAACAGCGAAACAATATCAACACAATTATTCAAAGTATGAGATTGGACACATAGCGTAACTTATCATGATTATGTTAAGGAACCTAAAACACTTTGAATATAGGGTCCAACAGCAGTTAGCACATTATAAAACTATATTGGACTAATATTATCTACAGTCTCCATTAAATTGATATCATGCCATCAAAAAATTCGAAAAGAGACACAATAAAATATCACAACTCCATATTATCATATTATGAGCAATACCGTGATGACATTTTCTTCTGCAATTTACTAATGATACCAGTATTCCCACCATTTATCCCCCTAACGGCTATAGCAATACCGTGACCGAAGCCATAGTAATGTGACGTAACGGTTCAAACCTCTCTAGAGAATGTTCCAGGTTCAAATGATTAATAAACTTTCTCTCATTAATCTCTGCTATAGTGAGAAGCCCAGTCCTTTCACCTTTACTTTGAAACGACCAATAGTGTTGTAGTGAGCATAAATCATGAAGTATTTACAAAAGGAAAGCTAAAGATGACGTGAAGGTACAATGTACATATAATATGTGTAGGGACAGGATTTTATAGTTAGGTGGGTGGTCACCATTCACCGTGTTTTAGGGCGAGGAGAACCATATTATATTTTATACAAAACAAAGAGAAACAAGATGTATCATAAACAAGATGAATAATTAACAATGCGAAATATTGACAATTAGCAGCAAATTTTCTATGAGTAACACAATCAATGTAACGATATTACACAATAAAACAATAAAAGACTATCTTACTATATATAAAGCGAGACGATATATATATATATATTTATTTATCCGTGCCATTTTACTGACACCACGGCATCAACTTTAACACGACTTTCCGCAAAAACCGTAAAAGATATACAACTGAAACTTTTTTGACTGGGTCAAATGCTTTAATGGCCTTCAAATCAGCATGAAAAAATAAAAAATTGGCCAAGAAATAGGAGTTTTAGAGCCCAAAATTTGGACCCCCAAGTGGTGTCAAAAACGCGAATTAAATAGGTAATAATCATTTTAGTCTCTTGAGTCTTGACACCACTTTAGGGTTAGACGGGTTCCTGCTAGTAACAATAATTACTGGAAACACTTAATCCAACACACCGACGTACGGGGACTATACCAAGATTACTCTATTGAGGGGATCAATGGACAATTGAGGCTCACGTGCACGAATACACTCACTGATCAACTGTCGATAATTTTTACATTAACTCTGTCAGTGCCATGTAGTTGTGTCTAAATCAGTCTTTTCAGTTGGTCATCTGATGTCATAAGAATGTAACGTGAATAGTGAATACGTTAAATAAAATAAATGATTATACAATATACATAAATCATAATCAAGTAACATTAATTTTGATAATAAAATAAGATACTTACGCCACTAAGGTACTTAATAATTAGGGACTCTTCCTCCTTTTCTCCAAAATCATTCATTCCATGAGTCTTTTGGCGCCTCTCTGCGTCTGAAAGAAATCGAAAATTATTGTGATATTGATAAAACCGGTCTACTTATCAGAATAAATTTTATTCGACATTCAACACGTCACACGATGTCTCAAATTGCTTCCTCTCTTGGAATTAAATGATAACAATAAACCTGGTGGAGAGAGCCCTAAGTTGGGGTCGCTGTTCCACTCTAAGCAGACATCATCTGCGCGCACAGTGGCTGCGTGCGCTGCCTGTGGCACACTCTGCTGGGACACCATCCTACTGGACCAATCGGTCCTGGATGTTTGAGGATCAGTATCGGACATTAGGTCCATGGAGATGGAGGATGGGTTAGGTTCATCCTTTATTTCCTCCAAAAGCCATCATCTGAAGCGACGGATTTATTTAAAAGATTTATTTACAAGAACTGGCAATTTTGTCGTCGAACGATCATTTCAGTTAGAATATACTTCAACATTCCACAGTAACTACAACTACCTGAACAGGAACATTTAACTATATAATAAAGCTCTCAAGCTCTGGGCGTATACACATTACACATTACACAATATACACAAAAAATTTTTATTTAATTTAACATTTATGTTCTCCTAGGACTCGCCTTCCTAGAAGAGTCTGATACCACAATAATCAGAATATATAAATTTAAGATATCAACAACAGCTTAATTATCAGAAAATAACAGAAATGGTCGCATTAAACGCAGATATTATTAGTACCGTAACAACTTAAAAGGGAAAAGCGCAAATTCCACAAATATTAATAGCACATGACAAAAAGCTCACTCGCCCTTAACGAACACAAAGCCAATGGTGGAGCGAATAAGAACTGATGATAACTACATTATCGTCAACATATTCAAACAAAACAGGGAACGCAAAAAAAAATCACTCTTCAACATTTTGCCACACAAACTTAGCAAGACTCTTGAGATAGCTGAGAGCACACTCGTCTGTACCATACAGGAACATAAACCCGTGATTTGCCTGACTTTCCTCCACATACTTCACCCGGACCCCACTGTACTCCAACCACTTAGCGTAGTGCTCCCCATCGTCCCGTATCGCATCCCTGGTTAGGGCTAACACAAAGGTGGGGGGTAGACCATTTGGGTCATCGTCTAGCAGCGGGAAAGCGTATACGTTATCTAGGTTATCTGGCGATGATTCTAGACTTCTCTTTACCGCGAGATCTTTACCAGTGACTGAGGTGTCAACGACTGCGGACCAGTAAGCCGGGACACCTTTATATTGGGCAGGGTCCCCAGCTTTATTGTTCAGAGACAGATCCCCAGCGATGTAGTACGACACGTATTTTCTAAGATTAGTCAGGTCTTTCTCTATGTAGGAGCCGTAGCTATAGTTGTAGGACTGCAGCACCGGGTAGATTAACACCTGGGTGTTTTTCAGTGCAGTAGGGTAAGGAGTAAGGAGTAGTATATATACTGTATATTGTACGTGTTCATGAGATTCAATTATGTTAGGTCTCCATACAATGTCACGTAGGAAATGAGATAAATGGAGATACACTGTATACACTATACAGGACAGGGTGGCTGATAATATAAGAATGTCAGGTAAATAATCGTATTTGATACAATGTCATCACTTTCCGTACAACCAATAACTTGTTAGTTTAAAAATTGTATATGAAAATGGGCGTGCCCTCTTGCGTGATGCACTCACATATTATTTTATGCAATATACTAATTATATTTACCGACGACTCTTATGAATGGATAAATTAATGATTAACAGTGGAGATAGAAATATATGCTATTGAAGAAATGTGTCCTATTGGAAACGCTATCCAGTCAAAGTCATGCAGGCAGCAGGTTGTTATGTACTGTACAATACACATGACAGTCCAGCTATATAGTGAATCGATCGAATTAAGCTAAGTTGCGCGCGCGCCGAGAAACTTAGACTGTAATGAGTTCTAACAGAACTTTTGTCATCGCGCCTTCCACTAAAGTCAAATTCTAGTGTGACTGTTTGTGCAGGCACTCCATAATATGTGAAAGACTCTTTTTGCACTTTTACATTCCTATCTGCTGCTCAAGCGACAAGCGGTACAGGCAATTTTATCAACCCTTTTATTTGAACCAGGCACTATAATTGTTTAAGTGATAAATTAATTTAAGAGTAAAGATAATGAAATGAGCGGCGTCAGAACAAATAGTCGACAATAGTCGAACGATTATGGTACACGATTTTGTCAAGCCAGTTGCTTGTCAAAGGTGGTTCATCGGTCATTTAATTCACAGAGCTATTTCATTATCACTATCTAACACACAATTTATTCTAGGTCACAAGTCAATTATGCGTACCAGCTGCCGTTTTATTGTTGGTATCAGCTTGTCGTCCTCAACTTTGACGGTAATTCAATGAGGACCTAGGTTATGCTGCGAAATCATTTTATCCATTATCTTTAAATTTAATCATGACAGTGGATCACAACAACAATACAAGTTCATACAACAGTAGAAGACAAATAAATAGTGCTGAATTATTAAGATACAGAAAAGCAGAGGGTTTGATGACTTTACGAGATAATGGGTCTTATATAGTTGGTATAGATGTTTGCGATGATTCATACAGCCTATATAGTGACGACACGAAATTATGTGCTGCCCACCTACATTTTTTCCTTAATAAAACGAAAAAAAGATTATGCCTTTTTTGCTGCCCCTTACAGCTTCTTCCACCTATCAGCAAGTTGAAGTTGCTGCTAAAAGGCTAAGAACGGCCGTGCTACTGGTCCAGATGACATCCCCGGTGAACTTGTCAAATACTCTAATCAGGTAGTTTTTCCCGGTATGCTGACTGCCTCAACAACTCATTCATGACCAACTTGTTCATGACATGCTTTGGTCAAGGAAATATTAAACCTATTCAAAAGCCAAAGAAAGTGCTAGGACCTCCTGAGAATGTAAGACCAGTGACAATTGTGACTTGCCCGCGGAAACTACTGTCAGTCATTATATTGAAACGTATTCAGACAAGCTTGATGCGTACACCGGAGCAACACAGTGCTGACGAGATTAGCGAGGCTACTCCTGACCAAGACCATCATAAGACTCAACGTCAACGGTACACTCTAAATTGAGTTTCAGACCACTACCGGGGCATAACTAAACCAAACAAACATAACTATAAGGCTGCAGGTACCAACGAATTGAATATACTGTATCTGATAAACATCATGTACAGAAACAGACTTTATGAGAAGGCCAAGGTTTAACTTGGTCTTCAGGATAATGTATTTCCTAGTGAACTGACTTAAAACAAGTACCGAAATGGCCGATGGCGTACATGTTATCTAGACACTGGTGAGGACTGAGGACTGAGGAAGCGAAACATGTTTGTTTGGACACTTGACCACGACATGACAGTGATTCTGGACTTTGATTGATCGGTCCTGGAAGCTAATTTTAAATCGATGTCATGTGTCAAAGCAAGAATGGGTCACCTCCTCAAGAGAACGATATGAGGCCAAACTGCAACTTGCAACAATTACGATGTAATATCACAATATTACAATATGTTAACAAACAACGTGAGATATAGTGCAGTCACACCAAAACGTGTGCACAGTGCACACGACCACACGTACACTACACAAAATATGGTACTACAGTACAACTTCTATATACCGGCCATCTAGGAGGGGGGGGGTGAAAAGTGCACGGCATAGGGAAAAATCCCGGTATAGAGAGGTTCATATGATCCGGTTCTCCAGTATCTATAGCCTCTCAAATAACATGGCAAACTTCTTATAAACCTCATTAGGGTCCTTATATGCACGTATTGCGTCGTGTGGTGATAGAATCGATATATGCACTAAAAACACCACCAAATGCAATATGACCCATACCATGGGAATGTATGTATTTCTTGAACAAAACAAGTTAAAAGAAGATGTCCGGTATATCGATGTACAATGTTTATTGTACCCGGTATATAAAGGCACGGTATAGGAAGGTGTGCAGTACAACATTAACTAGAGTACTACCCATAATCACCCTCTTCATAATTTCTGTACAATTAGCATAGGAATTAGAAGGTCTCTGTTATATCTTATGTACTCGATTACGAACACAAAATTAGGGCTACCAATTGACTAATTTATACGACATTGTACATTTTCATATCACACTGCTCTTACGCCATAAAATAATATAATATATTAAATTAGTACTGCTGTGGCAATATTCCGTGAGTTTGTTCAATTGTAGGTAATCCCTTTGTTTCAATATTCTTAGGAAGCCAACTTTGATACATCACTACTCACTAGGCGAAAATATCCAAATTACTGAGTTATAATGTTTTCCATTTCTACTATACGTCATACTGATGATAAATTAAGTTTTGATAGCAAGTATCATATCAATTTATCAATATAAAATCTCCTGGTATAGGATACTTTGGCGGAAGTCACGAGGGCGAAGGACCCAAGCCAAGGGCGGAAGTTTATTCGGGTAAATTGCCAAAATTGATTGATTACATTGTAAATTATATTAACTTTAAGCGTTTGAAGTTCTCTATAACCCTGTGTGTTTTGTAACTGTAAGTAAAGTTACAATGAATTCGAAATCAGGATCACTAAAATAATTGAAATGTAATTTATACAATTAGAAGTAAGTTGTGTGATGTTGTGGATGAAATGTTTGCTGGAAGATGCTGCAGCGTTTTCAGGAAACAATGATATAGATCTAGAAGGAGCGAGCTGGAGGGAGATTACGACACAAACGGGAGTTCATTGGTACAGGCCACTCGAATGATTGAGGAGACCTAATCAAGTAAGTGTGTGATGTTGCAGGTTTTGTAGTATTACTAGTTCAACATTTAGGACGGTGTATGGTTCCATGAAAAAGTTAGTCATGAGATCGTTTTTTCGCCCTCGTGTCCAACCTTTTAAGAAACTTCCGCCCTTGGGTCCTTCGCCCTCGTGACCTCCACTCTCGTGTCCTACGCTCGCATGATTTCCGCCCTCGTGACCGGTTCCAAAAATCTCCAGCGATGTGATTACCTTCATGGCTTTCTTAAGGGCCATCATTTCTTCATGCATTCCTAAAACGGAAAGCTAAAGATAGATTTCAACCTGGACAAAACAGCAAAGGGCCAGCCCCCGGCCCCGTTTACCGCTTGTATAAGTCCAGGTTTTGTCTTGAATCTACCCTAATATAATGTCTTGAGAGACATGTTACCTGAGCTCTAATAGCCGGGAAGGAGTGCTTATCTAGTTCCTTATCGTCTCTGTGTAGAGTTGTAGCTGCTGCAGCTAGATTCCCACCAGAACTGTCCCCCATTAATACCACTTTGCTAGCGTCTATACCTGGGGGAGGGGTGGTTTACAAACTTGTATTACACATGATTAAATGAGTTCTATGTATAACTCGCTTTGGCACTAAACCAAACCCCATATGAATATAATAATTATATATCAATTATCCAAACCATTCAAGAGTGACTTGTAGGAGCCAAACCTATTGTTTCTTTTCTTCCTACAAACTTATATAATATTAGTCAATTATAACTATTTTTGTGACTCTTTAATCTTTATATTCGTCAGAGTTACTATGCGAGCAAGTGCTACCGGAAAAGATTTGAATAAAATATATAATATAGAAAATGTAATCAGTTCATGATAAGCCACAAACGAAACGATACAAATTACAGGACCACATAAACATGATAGTACAGGGAAATCCGTCTGAAAAAATCGATCTGCTGACACACGAAGCTTTCAGAGGATTTTTGACGTTTTTGAGTCCCATTAGGTGCCCTTTATGGCTGACCAACTTTTCCAAACTTTTCCACGTGGCTTAAGGCCACTTTTTGCCACTTTACCACTTTTTACCACCTTTCTTGTTTGTCGAATATCTTTAGTTGTGAACATCGTAAAAGGTTGCGAATCAATCGAGTGTGTTCATATTATCAGGAAGAAAACTTTTGTCCTAACAATTTTTACGTCAGATAATAAGTTAATTGGATAATTATCAATTAACCAATTAGCAAAATTCTAAAAAATTTTTATTGGCTAAAAATGATCGGAATAGCTTAAAACACGGAGAAAAGTAGTTTTTAGAAAAAAATTTGAAAATTTTTCACTTACATTTTTTTTTCGAGACTTCGAAAAATTTCGAAAATTCAAAATATTTTTTTCCGCCAAAAGTGATCAAATTGCATGAAACGCGGAGAAAAATGATTTTCAAAAAAAACTTAGTCAATTTTTCGTTTCAAGAATACTTAAATCACCAATATTTGTAGTTGGAGTTTAGTAAATCTCGGCAGATTTTAGTAATAATCAGGAATTACTAACTCTAAGTGGAAAGGTCTGAAACTGAAAAACGTTAAGTTTAACCATACGATCGTGATATAAGAGTTTCATAACTAATTACAATACAGCCTTATCGATTTTCACAGAAACTGCACCAATGGCACAGTCAAGATCGAAACGATAGCCTGCTGTACTGTCATTTTATTGATTTCAATGATGAATCAGTGGGGTTAAGATTTGTAATAAATAAAACCTCTCTGTACCGTCAATTGTGCTAATCTAAACCGGCCTACTATATATACCTTTATTACCAGACCTCTTCTTTTCCTCAACAATCAAACCGAGTTGTTCATATCGCATTTGGTGGGTGATGTAAACTAAGTAGTAATACATATCGAGCTATATTCAATCACAATACGACACAATGCAACACGTGTATATTATATTATGGCCCTTAATGAGGTATATGAAATGTTCTATACCGTACACTTCTCGTTTCTCCCGTGAGAGGCCCGATATGAAGAGGTTTTACAGTTTATCACGAAAATGTCTACTTGGTCTCATGGCTCTTTGACAGCTCAAAGAAGGCAAGAAAAGACCAAAAAGCTTAGAATGTCAACTCGCAAGAGCGGGCTACCGGACAACTGAACCCAATTTAGACATTTCGATTAACCCTAACTCTAACCCTAACCCTAACCCTAACCCTAACCCTAACCAATTAAGCTGATTGGTTAGTGTGAACTAGGTTCAATTGGGTTCAGTTGTCAGTCTTCGATCTGTCCCACATTAATCCCGAGCTGATCATCATGGGCCCCGAATATCCTGCGGGAAGAACCTGTATTTTTACTTCACGACGTCCGGATTTCAAATCAACATCCTCAATAACATTAACAATCCTTCCTGATCAGGATCTGTCTCTATTAGCAATTTCCAAAATATCCTGACTCTCGTGGAACATGTCACTGAATTAATTAATTAATTATTACCGGTTCTTTACTACCCCTTGCCCGACACTGTACTCGTATCTAAATCTTACCCTTTCCCGTATGTTACCCTTGTTGATTTTACTTTTAGCCGACCCTGACATATGAGGGTGATTTGAGGTATCCCGCAAATGAAGCGGTATGCAGTACAATACAAAACAGTTACAGTAGATGTTGGAAGGTGTATATTTTACACTTGCTTCCTGGACCTGGCTGTTCCTCAGTTTCCCTGATCTGTTCTTGCCCTTCTTCGAACTGTAAATGGGCCATGAGACCAAGTAGACGTTTTCGTGATAAACTGTAAAACCTCTCTATACCGGGTTTCTCACGGTATAAAGCGTTTCATAAACCTCATTAAGAGCCATATAATATACACGTACTGTGTCGTATTGTGATTGAATATAGCTCGATATGTATTACTACTTAGTTTACATCACCCACCAAATGCGATATGAACAACTCGGTTTGATTGTTGAGGAAAAGAAGAGGTCTGGTAATACAGGTAGGCCGGTTTAGATTAGCACAATTGACGGTACAGAGAGGTTTTATTTATTACAAATGTGATTATCTTAACCCCACTGATTCATCATTGAAATCAATAAAATGGCAGTACAGCAGGCTATCGTTTCGATCTTGACTGTGCCATTGGTGCGGTTTCTGTGAAAATCGATAAGGCTGTATTATAATTAGTTATGAAACTCTTATATCGCGATCGTATGGTTAAACTTAACGTTTTTCAGTTTCAGACCTTTCCACTTAGAGTTAGTAAATCCTGATTATTACTAAAATCTGCCGAGATTTACTAAACTCTAACTACAAATATTGGTGATTTAAGTATTCTTGAAATGAAAAATTCTCTAAGTTTTTTTTGAAAATCATTTTTCTCCGCGTTTCATGCAATTTGATCACTTTTGGCGGAAAAAAATATTTTGAATTTTCGAAATTTTTTGAAGTCTTGAAAAAAAAATGTAAGTGAAAAATTTTCAAATGTTTTCTAAAAACTACTTTTCTCCGTGTTTTAAGCTATTCCGACCATTTTTAGCCAATAAAAAATTTTAGAATTTTGCTAATTGGTTAATTGATAATTATCCAATTAACTTATTATCTGACGTAAAAATTGTTAGGACAAAAGTTTTCTTCCTGATAATATGAACACACTCGATTGATTCGCAACCTTTTACGATGTTCACAACTAAAGATATTCGACAAACAAGAAAGGTGGTAAAAAGTGGTAAAGTGGCAAAAAGTGGCCTTAAGCCACGTGGAAAAGTTTGGAAAAGTTTGGAAAAGTTGGTCAGCCATAAAGGGCACCTAATGGGACTCAAAAACGTCAAAAATCCTCTGAAAGCTTCGTGTGTCAGCAGATCGATTTTTTCAGACGGATTTCCCTGTACTATGATAAAATCATAACATATTGCTATGTACATATTACATAGATCCAGTAATTTTGATGAAACATAATCTGAAATTACAGTCCTGTAATAATTCAATAACAAACCAAGTTTCTGAGCATTGAGTTGAGCCCACAGCACTGTGTAGTGAACATCTAGCAGAGGAGTAGGGAAGGGATGTTCTGGAGGTCTCCTGTAGTCCACAGATATAGTAACCATCTGGCACTCGTGCGCTATCCAGCTGACTGCGCTGTGGAACATGCGCGCCGTGAACATGACCCAGCCGCCTGAGGGGGAAGATGTGCGCAATCACTGTTATATCTAGAGAGGGGTACACAGTACTACACCGTGGGTATTGTTAAGGTCTTAGGTGTCAGTAGAATATTATGTCAAAGTCAGTTGTCTGAGTTGAGTCAGTACACAGTCCACATAATACACAGAACTTTTTCCAGTCACACATCTTCTTTTACTACTACTAACTATACTGGACACATCACACACTTTAAAGGCACCGCCCACTTCCTGAATATTTCAAACTTCGTGCAATGCGGGGGGGGGGGGGAGGGGGGGGGGGGGGGGTAAGACACGATGAATAGTTTTTCGAAACTGACTGAGAACACCTGAAAAACGAGAACTCTATATCTGCAAATGAGTATAATAAAACGCAATAACACGTCACAAGTTAAACAAAGAAAATGCCCAAATATCTGATACGAACAAAAGAGCTGGAACGGAGGATGTAACAGTAGCTGGCAGGTGGGATTAAACAACGCTGATAGAGACCGTTATTATAGCAAATGGTTAGATTTCAGTATTCATAATAATATCGAGCAGGTAATCAGAGTAGACACGATTTAGTAGTTGATCCTGGCGAAGCGTAACAGCAACTCCTTAGCAACACCAGTGTCGCAACTCCTAACAGGGCATACAGTTGTCGCAACGTTGTCGCAACGTTGTCGCAATATTGTCGCCCAATGTACGCACACTATAACACTATGTAAACTCCTTAATAATACAACTCCAAACAGGGCGCATTCAATACAGATCTAGCTGCTCCAAGTGTACGCACACTATGTAAGTATACAGTATATACTATGCCCTATGGTACTATGTTATTATGTACAATGCACAATGTGTTCGGAAACTGAGCTTTTAAGAAGTAAGATATGTTATGAAATTAGGACGTGTACAGTTGAGAAAATACAAGATAACAGGTACTTGGCGTGTTGGTGTTGTATATAAGCGCACATAGCAACGTAATTATCGGCTATTTCGTCAGGCGGTAAACCGATGGAGCCATTGTAAACCTTTTCATCACAATAGGAGATGTGAAAACTAACTTTACTTTACGTTAACAAAGAGGCGAGGTGCTAGCGAATTTGATACACAAGTACCACAACAGCTTCGGTAACATTTCATGTCTCCGGATGCCTCAATATACAACTTCCCGACTATTTCAAGGCAAGCCAGGAAAATAGAATCCGAGCACGGAGCAGAAATCAAGTTGGTTTATATTTTGTGTGTCTTGAAAGTTAGACTGTAGAAACTACACTTTCAGATACTTGTAATGTAACACCATCAAATGTACATAAATAAGAACGTTGAGAAAGGCCAGTGTAGTATAACACATCATGAAAGCGTGTGGGATACTATACCCACTACCCAGTCTAGAGAATAAGTTTATGCTTTATATAATGACTAGTGTAACCCGTGCCTACAGCCGGGACTTCACTATCGCAGTTGAAATGCAAAAGTATAAACCCGCCTATTATATTGGAAAACATGCATTACATTTTCGTAGTTGAACCGGTGCGAAAGTATGAAGTCCAAACAGTCCAAACAGACCGCAATTTAATTCAGAGTGCCCCTCACGTATCTAATAGTAATACTTGGAGGGGATTATTTAAAACATATAAGTGATACGAAAAGTTTGTTTTGGCAGGAGCTTTCAAAATACATGTGTAAATTATAGTCTTCAGCTTTTTACACACTTTATTCTTGATAGGGAATCTTGAGGTCTACCGTCAAATTACCTAAATATATAGCAAATCTGTTATGGAGGAGAGAGAGCGAGAGTGGGAAAGTGAGAGAGTACTTGAGACACTTAAGTATCACATCTGGGTCACAAAATGATCAATTAAACCACTTACCACCGGCCGATTTAAAAAACCTTAATCATTTGGCTTAGTCAGAGTTTTGTCGGCACTATACCGAAAAAACCAGTCCCATAACTCTAACCGTTTTCTTGATTAAGCCGCTCGGAAATTCTACGCGAACGAACGAACACACAAACACACATCTTGAGATTATAAGTGTAGATCATATTTTCCTACTTCATAAATCGACAAATCGGCTTGTGTAAGCTCTTTATGATTAATTATCAACTATTTTGTTGTCAACAAACAAGTTCCAATCATAGTTTTGTATCACGTTTTTTCTTAATTACGTTGTGTAGTAACATGTAAAATGTTACAAGATACCGTTAAGGCAGATAATTAAATACTGTTAATGATGATAGATAAGTATAACGTGAAGATTTGCACTTGTGAGTAATATCAGAATGTACAGTGTACAATGTACTAGACACATGACGTATTAACAAGGAATGTACAGTGGAATGCGGAACTACACAATTTGTTTAACATGTTCTCATAACACACAAGTTGCATGTTTTACTGTCACAAAAACGTCATATCAAACGCATTCACACTTCAGAATTATGGGCACAAAATAAAAAGGATTTTCGAGATCAATCAAAGATTGGTTGGTCTAATTTCTAAAAATATTCATTGAGCTGATACGAAGAAGCGAGACACCCTGTTTAGTGTACAACATAGAGATTAGAGGTGTACTGCGTGTGGTTAACAAAGAATATTACAAGAAATGAGCAACAACAGCAACAACAGCAGTTGTTATTGCCACTCATAAATCATAATGGAGTCTCCATGAGTCAAACCATTGTCAGACCTCTCATCTAACGTTTTTAAACAACATCTATTCTGCTATTCTGACACCTATTTTTGTGATGTGATAAATTATTGTATGTTATTAAATTTTGATGTTGACAGTTCTAAATTTCTGATAATTTAACGATGAGACTAATAAATAATGTTCCTATTCAAATATTAAATAATTAAATTTTACATTGAATGAAGTACCCCCAGTGGCTAATTCTTAGTCATAATATTTCTATAGCCACCGACTGATTTTTGTAAAAATAAATATTTTTTGGGTTAGCAAATACTCAAACGATGTGACTTTAAGGAAAACTTGGTTAGGTTACCCATGAATAAATTTAAATACTGATCAATTTAATCAGTTTTAATCTCTGAATGATGTAGCAACAATTTTACGTTTCTAGAATTGTATTGATTAATGAACATGTCCGACTGAAGTTTTCGCGATGGAGAAAGATTTGGTCGACACTCGACTATGAACACAATATGAACACGCCTCGCACAACATTTTACTGTTGACCTAAGAAACGGTTTTTATGACCAAGGTGGGGAAATCTATAACTTGGTTTAAAACATTTTCCGGTCCGACTTAACAGATGGTGTTAAAATGTATAAAATTATCATTGTTACAATTATCTTTGTTATTTAGTTATTATTTGATCTCACTTTGAACTTCGTTAGTCATTAACTCCTAGTGTTAAATTTTTATAACAAAGGACAATTCTTGTGACCAGTTCTTAAGTTTCAGTAGAATTGACATATTCGCTACGAAAAATATGAAAGGCGTGGGGATTTATTGTGAGTAATTAGACTCCGATTGAATTATTAGACCAACATGAAATGTTGATGACTGATTGCCAAAATTCTTGACTAGCGGGTGTGCGATAAATGCAAAGTTATCTAATGAAGATGTGGGTTGTTCACGTTAACATCATATCCATGATTTCGATTTGACCAATCTGCTATTACCACGCATTTAAATTTGAATCATGTTTGAGGTAGCTGTTTAAAATGGCAACAAACGAAACACTATGGCAACAAGTAAACAATTAAATGTAACGTTTCTAAAATAATTACTATTCCTCAACGGTTCCGGGCCACGGTTACTGTAATTCAGCACAATTGAAGCACATAAAGAACACACCATATAAAGGATACCTTACACTTTATAAGCAAAGGTAAGAATGGCAATTCACTTTGTATACACTTGGGTGTGAATACGTTTAGCCAGGGGAGAGGAAGATAAGAAAGAGTAGATCACTAGTAAACATTGAACCACTAGCGGATCACACATACCACTAGCAGTAAATAATATTGGTTTTATACTAATAGTTAGATGTGTTAGCCACTGTTGGAAAAAGATGTTGTTACGCTCAAATAATTGTAGAGATGAAAGCTAAAAATGTTGTGGCACATTTGATTAAAAACTTTAAACTCAAATAATATTACGGCGAAAAATTAAATTTGCGGATCTTTTAAAACCCTCACAATGATTGTGATTAATCATTTTTAATGATTAACCATTTTTAATGATGGAGAAACTTCAGAATCAACGACTGTGAGCAATATCTCTGAATTTAACGGCATAGACAAATTTGGTGCAGCGTGCACCATCACTATTGATTAAGACACAACATATAATAATAAAATAAACATATAATAATAAAAGGCAACATAATAAAAGGCAGTGTGGTTTTAATCATGTGGACGCGGTGTTTTTATGATGTGGGGTAACAAACAAATGCAGCTAATTAAGATCGGCCACGTGATAGGACTACTGTTTGTTTGAAACCCCACGGTGGAGGTTGGCGTGTGCCGCAATTTATTGATCAATGGTTATTACATAAATGAAATTATAGAAGTCACACTAAAATATAATAATGTAAAATAAATATATTAAAATAAATGCCCTACTAAAAGTACTATATAACTAACGGTCTGCAAAACTGGTTGAAGTCGCAATTTGTAAACATGCTAATTACTATTTAATAATAATAGATAAAAAGTTTTGCGCGGCAGATGTAAATTCGGCATTGCATAATGGCAGTGAAATTAAAATGATATGTTGTTGATAAAAGATCATAGTCATTTGTCGCGAGTGATCTTTCTTTACGCGTTGTCGCTTACTAACTCGGTGCTGTAGTCTATTTGCGAGCGCCCTTCTCTTTGAGACTTTCTTAGCCCAGGTATACTATAAAGTAAGAAATTTGGCCAATTTTCATCGTCTCCTGAGCTTTGCAGCTTGAGGAGTTCGCGCTTAGCTGAATTTTTAAAGATTTCAATTGAAAAGGTAGAACTTGGAATAGTTATATCCTTACTTTGCTTTGTAATAGAGAGCATGGGTCCTTTGAAGAAAAGAGTATTTCTAAATGTTGGGCCGTTGTAAGTTGTGAACCAAGAAAGGTTATGTTCGTATGTGGAATTATAGGTGGGAATATCGTGAGGGAAAAGTTCTTTGATGGATTTAGGGAGAAGGCTTGGCATGTTCCTTACTTTGTGTAGTAGAATAAGAGCGTTTTTTACAATGACGCTATGGACTGTTAGGATATTATGCAATCTAAACGCACTTTTTGTGTGCTCCGGGGGATTGCCGTCTTTATATCTATAATTTACATATCCTGACATAACAGCTCTAATTCCCTGCTTTTGCTTGGTGAACAGAGATTCAATGTGACATTTTGAGGCAAAGCCCCACACTAAAGAACAGAAATTTAAATGGGATTGGATAAGGCTTTGGAAAATGTTTAGGCGGGCTTTGATAGGTAGAAGGTGCTTTAGCTTATACATAACTCCGAGGTAGCGACCCATCTTTATTCTAACGGCCGTAATGTGTTTTTGCCAAGTGAGCTTTTCGTCTAGGATCACTCCTAAAAATCTTGCTTCAGTCTTACGTTCGATTACAGTGTTGTCAATGGACAAATTAAAGCCGCTGAAGTCGATTCTTTTTCTAGTGAAAATCATGTAACACGTCTTTTTTACATTTAAAGATAGCCCATTAACACCTACCCAATCTACAAGACGTGAAATTAGCTGATTAGCTTTTAATTGTATTTCTTCTAGGGTGGTTCCACTAATTAATATGTTTGCGTCGTCGGCATAAAGGATGAACTTTGCAAAATCACTAATTCTAAGTTTACATAACATAACTATAACAAGTGTATCACTGTATAATATATATATACCCCTCATACATCAAATTAAGGTAGCCTAATCAAAACTTCGCATAACCCAGAAAGTCGTAAACTGTAAATCTTTAAAACCTGTTCAACAATTTCCAACATTTTGACACAGATGCGTTTGCTCACAACTGTATATATATAGCGTTTCAATACTACTCGCTATGATCATCGCCCATTCAGTACAACCTATCAATACAATAGAAGAATAGACTAGTTACCTTTGCAGCAGACCTACAAAAGGGGCGGAAATCCTGAGTGTTTTGATTAATTACCCTCCTCGACATTAACACTGAGGAGTTAAACCTAAAGCTAAGGTGTAGCTAAATGGAAAAGGCCGGAAATTATAAGAAATCACCGTGCCCCAACATTTATATTTAAGTGATTATGCAGTAATAGGACTAAATAGTTTCAGTAGATTGCCATATATTATGTGCCATACAAGAAAGTTAAATATGTTATCAGGGGCATTGGATTGTGTTTAAAATGTGTTATTGACGCAGAGTAACACTGCATTATTTCTGTCCAAAACGGAGATTTCTAACAAAAATTCAAATTTTCGGACAGAAAGGAAAACCATGGTTTGCACAAAAAGCAATAAAATGCCTTGTAATGAAATGAAAAGCTCCATTCACTTAATAAATGACGGATATCCAATGCAATATCAACTGTACTGTCACCAAAAACACTAAAAACGGGGAACCAAGTTTGAGGACAATGTTAGGCATTTTGGCTGTCTATGTTGTGTTGTGTGTTGTAGTCTTTCTAACAAAAATGTCAAATAGTATGTATCTATGTCAAGTCATATTAAGCTATTATGGTAAAAGACGACTTCAGTTTATAATACAAGTAAAGAAATAAAGAATTGAACTCTACTTACCACCGTGTGCATAAACAATCAATCCGTCGTTCTTTATAACTTTGGGTCGATAGATCATCATATTAATAGTATCATCTTTAATCTGCATCCTCTCATACGTAACCTCTGGATGGGGCTTCAGCAGCAAGGTCATGTAATTAGGTGCTCTCAAGGACTCCACATCAGAAACAAAGTTAAGATATCTAAGTGTCCTGCAGATTAGTGCAATCTGATTAAGCAGAACTGACAGGAACAGGGCCGCAAGAGATTCCTTGTTTTTTCTGATGAACTTTTTATAAAGCATTAACGCTACAGCTATAAGACAAGTAGCAGATAAGACGTAGGTTAGGATCATGGGAGAGTAGCACACAGCAATTGTCAGGAGAGCTAGCAGTACCCATAGTCGTCTCATAGCTGATAATGATATATTATTCAAAACTGGAAAATAATGAAATCTGTTGTGATATTTTTAATGTAAATTATATGGATATCCATTTTGAGGTATACAGCATAGCATAATGGTACTAAAATGATGGACTATTCTTAGTAAACTTTCAATTTCTTATGCAAAAACTTAGATAAGTTTTCTGCCATAATTTATTTTCATGTATCACTCCAGTTCCAAAGAAGAGCAAAACAATGAGTTATTGTGGGTGTAATTTTTGGCATCTTAGATATAATGCCAAGGCTTCCAACAGAATGATCCGGAACATGTTAAAATAAAACAAAAGTTAATAAAACAAAAGTTAAATTTATTACCAATTATTCAATCAATACATATCATAAATTCTAATATTGGAAACACAATGCACAATGGATGTCTTAAACTATAATTTTGTTATCACTAATAATCTATTTACTTTCAAAGTTGAAATTTAGTTAAGTATGAAATGCCACCACATCATAGTTAGGGTAAAATATTATTCTTAAAAATTTTAAAATTAAGAAGATTGCTCTATGACTTAAAATTTAAAATTTAGCAAAAGATATCTAATTTTTTAATAGTTGGTTACAGTTTATGACAGTACTGGCATGACCAATTTTATTGTGGCTGGTAAAAGGACCCAGTTGCCTGTAAGGGCTTTACCGAACCCCTGGGGACCACAGTGTGATAGGATCAGGCCAGATGTTTCTATGTAGAGCAATTTATTTATTTCGGAGGTATGGTTACGTGGTATAGCTGGTGGTCATGTTTAAAGGTCAGTTTATCCTTGTGTGCTAATTATCCATCAGATGCTTAGTGATGTGAGTAAATCATGCCCTTCTACGATATATAACGTTTAACTATAAATTTGTTTTTACCACAGAAACTGTGGCACTAAGGTCAAGAATTAAAAATTTTTACTCTCATTGATAGTTAAAGCGTGTTTTTTCCCCAGCACTACTACACAACAAAAACCTGTCGGCCCACCGAGGAAACACGGTCGCAGAACAAAGAGCCCAATTGTGCTCCTTTATTCTGCGATCGTGTGTATTTACTATTTAAACTAGCTAAATGCAGTTAGTAAAATTTTCTGGAATCATTAATTTCGTTTGATTAGTTTATGTGTCAAAGTAATGTCCATGATAATCATATTTTTGGATCCCCGGTGGGCAAACACTCGTCCCAAAGGCTAAGGCAAACCTGTCAATGTTTCACCATACGAAGTAAGGAGATTTGAACACATACTCAGCCTACAACTCCACCAATGGGACGAGACGACGTGAGCCTCAAAATATATAGCACATACCCAGTTAGCAAACACTATACACAACAAACATACGATACCAAACAATGTATAATGGGGGGGGGGGGGGGTAATGACTACCAATGGAGACTTTTGGGGACTAATGGGGACTAAAAATCGTGGGGACTAGAGGTCAACTCGTTGACGTAATTCACCATTTGTCCCCATAAGTCCCCAGAATTTTTGACAGTTATTTATGGTTTTCAAGTTAGTTTAATAACGATACGATCGAGATGTTTTGTCCAAGATAAGAGTAGGATAAATCTAAATGGGGACTAATGGAGACTTTTGGGGACTAATGGGGACTAAAAATCATCTAAATGGGGACTAATGGAGACTTTTGGGGACTAATGGGGACTAAAAATCATGGGGACTCGGGGTAAAATCGTTGACGTAATTCCCCAAGTCCCCAAAAGTAGTCATTACACCCCCCCCCCCCCCCCCCCCCCCCCCCCCCCCCCCCCCCCCCGTATAATGCCATTACTTCATTTAAAAGAAAATATATCTGCTATCTAATTTAAAAAATTGAAGAATAAACCTGAAGAGAGGAGAAGGAGAGAGGGGTTTGGGAGAGGTAGAGTAGGAAAACAACAGGATCCTGTGCCGCAGGATTTTAAAATTTGTTGTACAGATGATTCGTTTTGTGTCGTCTCTTAGATTAATATTAAAACAAAAAATACTGGGCAGAAATCAGATTGGAATTAGACCAGACAGGTCAAAATCCCAATAGATTTTGGTACCAAGGTGTGAAGGGCTGCAATATACTAGTTGTTCAGATGTTCACACATTTCACAAAGCGTTTGGTATCATGCACCCTGGAGAAATGATCAAGATATTGATATCCCCAATAAAATTGTAGGTACTCATACAGCAGATGTATGAGAAGACAATAGCCAAATGATATTCCCAATAAGATAGCATGGCAGTTACTCATACAGCAGATGTATGAGAAGATAATAGGAATGGGGAATGGCACAGGTGACAGGAGCAACAAGGGCTCACTGTTGGACATGGAAAAAGTGGAATGGAGGAGCTAAATATCATTATAAACGTGAACTTTGCAGATCTGAGGACATGTTCATGGGGCTAATGAGTCCCTGCTCAGAGTCAAATCGGCTGTAGCCTGTGCAGGATCACCCACAAACATCGGCAAGACCAAGTGATGGGAGGATTGATCATTGATCATGCAAGAGAACTTACGGAGATGTATGATTTAGTGTACATAGGCCCTTGAATCCCTTACACAAGCGAAACAATATTTGAAAATCCAGATGCTCATGTGAATAGTTCTGTTCTAAAGAAGAAATGTGGACACAGTCAATTGCTCAAGAGAAAATTTAGGACCGGACATACAAAAAGTCATTGTGTGGTATCTCATGAAAACAAGTTCAGGTTACATAATATCTTGTAAAAGGAATTCAGGTTACATAATATCATTAAACAAGATACAAAGTAGGAGATTTAAAATAGCATGTCACTCCCTCAGACATAATGAGCTGCTAGCCAGTTCAGCCCAAGCTGGGCCATCAATCCCAGGGCTTAGTTACATACATTATCAAATTCATGCAAGCTCCTGTTTCGTTTGTTTGTTTGGGGACTGTGGTCTACACAGCCAAACGATGAAAGGTGAGGGTCAAAGGTTACAGAAGGATAACCCCTGCCAACAATTAAATCTTACGTGTACCCTAGAATATATCAAACCAGTTGTCAATTCACAAGCATTCGCAATGGCCATGGAGAGCAATGTAAACAACATATAATATACTAGATTTACGATTTAACTATTGCAAAATGTGTTTTAACATTACATAAAATTGCTAGAAAACCCAGGATATGGGTAAGCAAATTTGAACGCAAATTTTTCATAGCGCTCGATTCTCATATTGTGATATCATATTGATACATCTTTTAACCTATCAAGACGCGCGCCGGGTTAGACTCGTCGACGCGCGCACCCCGGCGAAAGCCGCGGGCTTCATATTGCTGCGCGTGTTAAAACAAATTTTCGACATAAATTTGTCAGGAGATCGACTGTAATTCCGTTTACGAACCTTTTAAAGATATTTGACAGTGCCGATTCTATCCCTTAAAGGATTTTCAATAGTGCCGTGGAAAAATAAAACATCAAATTCATTCGTCTGAACATTAGTAAAGGTTATAATGATATCAAATCAAGATTTCAAACGCGTACAATCATTAACCCTAATCAAGTATTGTCAACTGTGATTAAAGATCAGAGCAAAGTATGCTATCCTATATGTAAGCTACAATGAGGAAGAAACAGCATTATACAACAGTATTACAATAATAAATATAGGTATAATACCAAAATGTAACTATTACTGCTAATAAATACAGTTTAAAGATAAACTTATCAAATTTAAAATTGACACGAAACTAATACGCGGTTTATATTAGAATGCAACACAAACACTAAACACATCAAATAGAAACAAAAAAAGATATCTCGCACTGTCAGTCATTACATATTACAATTAAATATAAATAACACCGAAGAACTCATATGTCAACAGCTCGAGTAGCGCACACTACTAGTACTATTCTCGAGTGTCTGACCGTGGCAGGGGAAACGTCCAGGGTTCGATGCCGCGACCGTGATCTTTTAAACATTTTGTGAAAGTCGTCTTTGTTTAAGAAGGTCCACTTCCAGTAGCCCATTTTCTCCCCACATAACATTTCTTCATCCTCAGCAAGACCTGTTTTATTTTCCATTACAGTAATTCCATGTTCCAATGAAATCTGACTCTTCAATTTTAATATCAGCGGTCGGATCCTGAAATATGGAAGTGAAACTCGGTAAATTTTTACAGTCAAGTAATACTATAACTTCTATTTGTAAAATTTTACAAGATTTGTTTCCAGTTTCGGACAAATTCACAATATTACTACATAACAACTTAGTAATGTAAGCAGTAAGGGCCCTCTCCTAATTTTAATCTGTAGAAGTGCACGTGCAAATAACGCGCGACTTCAATGCAAAAATACGCGTGTGCTCTCGGCGCGCGCTAAAACTCTGCGCTGAAAATATTGGTTTGGTACCACAACGAGAGTTTTAAAATTCCCGCTAATTCCAAACTCCAGAAAAAGAATCCGAAATTTTGGGACAGCCAAAAACATATTTTGATTAATGCTTTTCGACTTTATTTGTCCGTAAACTGACAACTACAGTAAATCTATTTTCTCTACGAACTGGGCACGAGTAACTTGTTTTAAAATACAGCAAATCTATCTTCTCTGCAAACTGGGCACGAGTCACTTGTTTTAAAATACAGCATATCTATCTTCTCTGCGAACTGGGCACGGGTAACTTGTTTTAAAATACAGCATATCTATCTTCTCTGCAAACTGGTTACTTGTTTTAAAATACAGCAAATCTATCTTTTCTGCGAACTGGGCCCGAGTTACTTGTTTTGAAATACAGCAAAACTATATTCTCTGCGAACTGGGCTTGAGTTACTTGTTTTGAAATACAGCAAATCTATCTTCTCTGCGAACTGGGCACGGGTAACTTGTTTTAAAATACAGCAAATCTATCTTCTCTGCGAACTGGGCACGAGTAACTTGTTTTAAAACACAGCAAATCTATCTTCTCTACGAACGGGGCCCGAGTAACTTGTTTTAAAATACAGCAAATCTATCTTCTCTGCAAACTGGGCACGAGTTACTTGTTTTAAAATACCTTTCCCAAGTGACAGAAAATCTAGAAACCCTCTTTGTAACTATAGGTAGTCTAGGAAACTCTACTTCTATAGGAGTAATATACCGCCTTCCAAGTGGCAATGCTGAGCAAGCTCTCCAAGAATTGTCGTCAATACTTGATAAAGCACCAAAACATACACACATTGCAGGTGATTTTAACATTAATCTCCATAGTAACCACAGTAGCATTATTGCACAGTATGAAGATGTCCTATTTAGTAGAGGCTTCTTCCATTGATATCATTAGCAACTCATGAAAAGCCTGGATGTAATGCCTCGTGCATCGACAACATCATTACAAATGACCTAGACTCTGTTACTGCCTCTGGAGTCATAACTGATCACATATCTCATCACCTACCTATATTTACAATATTTGACTGGGAAATTAGAAAGACCAAAAATATTCACAAGCACACTCAATACTATGACTATTGTAAATCAAACACTGATAAATTTGCTGAAGTCTTGGGTAACAAACTAGACAATGAACCAATTATAGATTTTACTAACTTTCATGATATCTTTAAAAACAGCATTGACGAAACCTGCAAACTAGCTGTACCCAAAACCACTAAGCGCACTATGCAGA
Source organism: Bolinopsis microptera (assembly GCF_026151205.1). NCBI lineage: Eukaryota > Metazoa > Ctenophora > Tentaculata > Lobata > Bolinopsidae > Bolinopsis > Bolinopsis microptera. The sequence continues at coordinate 6,525,752 of NC_087072.1, read as the reverse complement.
ACAACCCATGGATTACTGGCGGGATTATAGCCTCAGTAAACCACTGCCATGGGCTGTATGATGACTGGGCGAAAGTCAGGAAAGTTAAGTGTAAACAAGGCGAAACTGACACAAAAGGGGGCACATGCGTGTGTTCTATCTGCTGTAATAAAAGAAACCGTTATGATGACTACAAAGAATATAGAAAGGCTCTAAAAAAGGTTCGTAAAAAAGCTGTATCTGAATATTATTCTGACAAGTTTCTTGAAACTCAGGGAAATTCCAAGAAAACCTGGGAACTGATAAATAAAATTCGTGGCAAACAGAAACGTGATATCAGACCTATATTTACCATAGACAATGAAAAGATAACTGATCGCAGAGTTATAGCTAATGAATTCAATAAGTATTTTGTATCCCTAGCATCTAACCTTAATGCAGCCTACACAGAACTAGGAGAGATACAAATAAATCAGCTTCCAAGTTTCTGTGACTCCTTACCTAAATCGAATACAGCTAATATATATCTACATGACTGCTCACCTGAGGAGGTGGCTAAGATCATATCGGAACTTAAGAATGGCAAGGCTAGCGACATACCAGTACATATAGTAAAGGCAGTATCAGGCAAAATTAGCCCACTACTATCGGTATTGTACAACGAATGTATGCAACAGGGATTTTTTCCAGACGACCTAAAAGTAGGTAAAATAAGTCCAATATATAAGAAAGAAAATGCTGAGCTTCTTGAAAATTACAGGCCTATCTCAACCTTAGCAATATTCGGTAAAATACTTGAAAAAATCATATTCTCCAGGCTTTACAGTTTCTTTCAGTCGCAAGGATTATTATATGAAAATCAATATGGCTTCAGAAAAAATCATTCGACAAGCCATGCACTCAACTTTTCTGTCGACTACATTGAAAAATCTTTAAGAGATAAAAATCACGTACTAGGCATCTTCATTGATTTAAGTAAAGCTTTTGACACAATCTGTCATGATAAACTGCTTAAAAAACTGAATGATTATGGAATTCGAGGGACTGCAAATAAATTGATAGCCAGTTACCTTTCTAATAGACAGCAATATGTTTCAGTACTTGGAGAAGAATCCGAAAAACTGTCTGTAATATTTGGTGTTCCTCAGGGGTCAGTATTAGGTCCCTTGCTTTTCATTATCTACATCAATGAAATATATAGAGTATCAGACCTAGGTAAGTTTATACTTTTTGCCGATGACACCAACATATTTGTTGTAGATAAATGTATAAAAACACTTTACTGCAAAGCTAATAAAATTCTTAAACTTGTTCATCAGTATATGAAGAGTAACTTGCTGCATATCAACATAAAGAAATGTTGCTATATCCACTTTAAGCCGAACTGTAGAAATGAACCAGATTCAAACACCAATGAATTAGAACTGACACTAAATAATATAGTAATTAAAAAGGTGGAGGAAACTAAGTTTCTTGGAGTCATTATTGACCAAAAACTGAACTGGGATGCTCACTTAAGAGCGTTAAACCGTAAATTGAAATGTGAGATAGGTAGACTATGTGGAATTAGACGCTGTGTACCTAAAAAACTATATAAGGACCTGTACCACACCCTTTTTGAATCACACCTATGTTATGGAATATCTGTTTGGGGAGGTGTATCAAATAATAAACTAGAAGCCATATTTAAAACACAAAAGAAATGCATAAGAATTCTCTTTGGTGATAATGATGCATACTTCAATAAGTTCAAAACATGTGCCAGAGTAAGGCCTATCACTAGGGATAAGACCGGTAAAGTTATCAAGCAGATGTTAGGCAAAGATTTCTTTGAACTAGAACACAGTAAACCAATCTGTAACGAGTATAACTTCCTGACTGTCCACAATCTTCATAAGTTGCACTGTTTACTGGAAATGTTCAAAATTAATAAGTTCCAATCACCAATCTCAATGTTCTCTTTATTCAACAGGTCACCAAGACGAGACAACTACTTCATCCCACCCACTCCATCCTCACTATTCATCTATCAATCAACTAGTATTTGGAATCACTGCCGTAAGTCAACAAGTGAAATAGACTTCTCCACTCCCATCAGTATATTCAAGAATAATCTTAAGAAATCTTTGTTAGAACTACAGTCTAAATATGACCGACAACTTTGGTGCAGTTACAACTTTGATGCAAATGAATTATCATTGAAATAGGTTGATTTAGTAAACATAATCACATGAGTAAACCACGGTGTTATTGCAAAAAACCATGACAATTAGGGTATCAGACCTATATTAATCTAAGAGACGACACAAAACGAATCATCATACAACAAATTTTAAAATCCTGCGGCACAGGATCTTGTTGTTTTCCTACTCTACCTCTCCCAAACCCCTCTCTCCTTCTCCTCTCTTCAGGTTTATTCTTCAATTTTTTTAAAATTAGATAGCAGATGTATTTTCTTTTAAATGAAGTAATGGCATTATACATTGATTGGTATCGTATGTTTGTTGTGTATAGTGTTTGCTAACTGGGTATGTGCTATATATTTTGAGGCTCACGACGTATCGTCCCATGGGTGGAGTTGTAGGCTGAGTATGTGTTCAAATCTCCTTACTTCGTATGGTGAAACATTGACAGGTTTGCCTTAGCCTTTGTGACGAGTGTTTGCCCACCGGGGATCCAAAAATATGATTATCATGGACATTACTTTGACACATAAACTAATCAAACGAATTTAATGATTCCAGAAAATTTTACTAACTGCATTTAGCTAGTTTATAGTAAATACACACGATCGCAGAATAGAGGAGCACAATTGGGTTCTTTGTTCTGCGACTGTGTTTCCTCGGTGGGCCGACAGGTTTTTGTTGTGTAGTAGTGCTGGGGAAAAAAAAAAAAAAAAAAAAAACGCTTTAACTATCAATGAGAGTAAACATTTTTAATTCTTGACCTTAGTGCCACAGTTTCTGTGGTAAAAACAAATTTATAGTTAAACGTTATATATAATGTAGAAGGGCATGATTTACTCACATCACTAAGCATCTGGATGGATAATTAGCACACAAGGATAAACTGACCTTTAAACATGACCACCAACTATACCACGTAACCATAGCTCCGAAATAAATAAATTGCTCTACATAGAAACATCTGGCCTGATCCTATCACATTGTGGTCCCCAGGGGTTCGGTAAAGCCCTTACAGGCAACTGGGTCCTTTTACCAGCCACAATAAAATTGGTCATGCCAGTACTGTCATAAACTGTAACCAACTATTTAAAAATTAGACATCTTTAGCTAAATTTTAAATTTTAAGTCATAGAGCAATCTTCTTAATTTTAAAATTTTTAAGAATTATATTTTACCCTAACTATGATGTGGTGGCATTTCATACTTAACTAAATTTCAACTTTGAAAGTAAATAGATTATTAGTGACAACAAATTATAGTTTAAGACATCCATTCTGCATTGTGTTTCCAATATTAGAATTTATGATATGTATTGATTGAATAATTGGTAATAAATTTAACTTTTGTTTTATTAACTTTTGTTTTATTAATACAGCAAATCTATCTTCTCTGCGAACTGGGCACGAGTAACTTGTTTTAAAATACAGCAAATCTATCTTCTCAGCGAACTGGGCCCGAGTTACTTGTTTTGAAATACAGCAAATCTATCTTCTCTGCGAACTGGGCACGAGAAACTTGTTTTAAAATACAGCAAATCTATCTTCTCAGCGAACTGGGCCCGAGTTACTTGTTTTGAAATACAGCAAATCTATATTCTCTGCAAACTGGGCACGAGTCACTTGTTTTAAAATACAGCATATCTATCTTCTCTGCGAACTGGGCCCGAGTTACTTGTTTTGAAATACAGCAAATCTATATTCTCTGCAATCTGGGCACGAGTCACTTGTTTTAAAATACAGCATATCTATCTTCTCTGCGAACTGGGCACGGGTAACTTGTTTTGAAATACAGCAAATCTATCTTCTCTGCAAACTGGGCACGAGTCATTTATTTTAAAATACAGCATATCTAGCTTCTCTGCGAACTGGGCACGGGTAACTTGTTTTAAAATACAGCAAATCTATCTTCTCTGCGAACTGGGCACGAGTAACTTGTTTTAAAATACAGCATATCTATCTTCTCTGCGAACTGGGCACGAGTAACTTGTTTTAAAATACAGCAAATCTATCTTCTCTGCGAACTGGGCACGAGTTACTTGTTTTAAAATACAGCAAATCTATCTTCTCTGAGAACTGGGCACGAGTATGTATGTATGTATGTATGTATGTATTTTGACACGGGGCAGCGCTAGACCCCATGTAGTGCCCTCAACCTACTTTTAGATTTGAAGGTCATAAAGGCGACAACAATGCCAAGAGGACAGCGCAAGCCGGTGAGCTGTACACTGGGCACGTGCGCGTAATAATAGAGCTCAAACAGGTAATAGACCCCGCGAGCATATAGAATCAGGATTTTACAGAATGTGGGCAGCCGGCCCTGTGAAGGTGATGGATGCGTGCAAATCTGAGGGCTTGAAGCGAGTGTATTGTGGTGCTAGCGTACTCTGATAAGTGAAGTAGCCCGAACCAGGTAGCTCACCTGCTCCGCATCGCGGGGGGCCGCTCCAGTTTACAGATGTACATGGGGAGATATGTCGACGCTCGTGAGTGAATGGGGAATAGCTGATTTGTGCAAAGGTGATGTGTGGGTTATGATGGTGCTGTTACTTTATAAGTTCTAAGCTTGTAGAATGTGTTGCAAAAACCATCCTAATTGAGGTTTATTGGTTAGCGTATGTAGTGAACTAGTGGGGACGATGAAAGAACTTACGACAAAGTTAACTGCTGAATGTTCCCGGTCAAAAATTAATTATAGTTTATATTAAAATATTGTCTAACTCTATGTTTTACTATAATGCTGGGAGCCTTGTTGTAAAAAATAGGGTACATACCATTACTTGAAAGTCGTTATTTCGGAGTGAGCAACCATTTTGTTGACTAGCGAATCTAAATTGAAATAGTCGAATATCACTCAGTTTCAGTTGCAGGTCGACATCCTTAAAATTAGAGAGCAAATAATTTCATTTTGTACTCGACTTAAGTCAATATAAATAGAAATTACAGCAATTTGAAGTAACAGCATATCAAGCTATATCATACATATTACATAATTATGAAAGCCTCGCAAAGATCTCGATTAAATCTGTAAACGTACATTTAACGGTAAGATATGTAGATAGCGCGCAATAGTTGCGCACGCACAAAACCAATATGGCTGCCACACAAAGCAACAAACTGTAACAAAAATGAAAATTGTGAATTCAACCAGCTTATTCACTATTATCTAACGCGACATTGGTTTGGGCGCATTATCGACACGTTTTAAATGCGCGGAACATTTTTGTGCGCGGCACAAGCATTTTAAATTTTCAAAATTTAAATCATAGCCAGAGTTATGGTTATTTTTCAAAACAAATTTTGAGGCAAATTTTACGTGTAAATTATCCATTTTTTATTCATGATCACTCATAGTTTGAACAATTTTCCTTGGATTGAATTAAACTCTTCGATATTCGATTATTGAGACAATTATCTAAAGAACAAGATTACTTTAAAACTAAACATACGTAATTTAACTTAACATGAAGCTTGAGGAGATTTTAAAAGTGAAATTCAATCATTTTGTGCGAGGTATGAAGCCCGCGGCGTTCGCTGGGGTGGCGCGGTCTTGATCAAATAATATTTGAAACAAATATTTTATGAGTATCACCTGTCAACTTTTAACGCGATGCAATACCTAACTGCGTAACAATATCAAACGATTGCACGTGTGCGAGCAAGATTAGATTAGCAACGCGCGTTGTCTTACCTGGGGACCCCAGGCTATTCAAGAAAACAACAATTTTATTTAGTATCAATTAAAGCAGACAAAAATATATTTCATATATATATAACTAGCACGAACTTTAGATCAGATATCTTAGGGGACTTGGAGTAGCAAGAGATTGACTAGAAGGTATATACAATATACCTTTTACAAAGATATGTCGAGAAGAATCCAGGGTGATACAGGATCGGAGAGTGCAGACCAAAAGTTTACGCACCCACCTTTGCCTCCTGAGTTCTTGGGTGGATAGAAATTAATGCAAACTTGGTCGTTTATACTCCAAGTCCCTTTCTTAAAAGAAATAGTATTAACTATGTCTAGAGTGTAGAGTTAGCCTCGTTCAATAATATCAATATCAATATCAAATATATATATAATCAATATCAATACCAGATAAACCTACCGAATATTATGTTCATATAATAAACAAAGCTTGGTGTAATTAAACCCTCTCAAACGCGCTAGTAGGCGCGTTTATGCGAATTTACAATCAAATAATTGATAATCAGATTTTACAATCTTACTCAGCGCGCGGCTCTTGTAGCGCAAACGTCGAGCGTACTAAATCACTCTACATGCTACAGTCGATTTTTGAGATTGTTCTAAAAGGGCCCCTGACAGTTGAAACCAACTTCAATTGATGTATTTTCGGACGCTGATTCCGAATCACCCCCATGACATAGGGTTAAAATGCTCCCCTGACGAGATATAGGCGAAAAACTGTCTCGATCACGTGATATGACCGTATAAGGAAGTTAGTCTAATTTCTTGTTAGGGTTAGGGTTTCAGCATATGCTTTTGTTAAGGATTGGGTAAGGGTTAGGGTTGGGATCAGATAAGAGGGTTAGGGTTTTAAATAGTCGTTCAGGACCAGCTAGAGAACGGGTTGAAAAAGTCACGTGACAGTCGAGTGTAGAGTGATTAATTATCACCCTGCAAACGTCACTTCTTTCAAATTGGTAGTTGGCATTCACATAATCTTTTGCGTGGCTGTAATTGTTTCTCAACGATTACGCGAATGCTAGTCACGTGCGCTCTTACATCCAATGAGCATTTGCACTTTTTCAGAGCGATGGAGGTCGTAATTCACTCAGCCCAAATAAAGATTTGGCGGAATGACAGGCTGATCAGCGCCGCCCAGTAATCCTAAATATTCTTACAAAAATGTATACATTAAATTTTTTTTAAATATACTAGGAAAGAAAAATTTTTTTAGGAAAGAAAAATTTTTATTTACCACAAAACAATCAATATATAATGTTATATTCATAAATAAATTCAAATTTCAATTTCAAACACATATACAGTATGCCGCGCACATAGCCACAATTTTCAATTGTTCAGAAATTCGTAGGTCAGCTGTAGGCGCCGCGCACAGGATCTATTTAATTGTTATCTATATCTTATAATTACATGTCGCATTTCTTAATTACTAGAGCCAAAATTTCAGAAGCAAAATAATTTAAAACATATTTCTGTCGTTCACGCAGTACAGGCCGTGAGCACTGCGATCTAATTAATAGATCGAATAATAATAATGGAGAAATTCCAAAAACCGCGCGCTCGTTATTTGTGATTAAATCGAGTGCGCGCCTCTGTGAACAGCAGTACCGCTCAAGTATGAAGTACTAAGCGGTACGCAGTTCTGCGTGAGGCGTAGACATTTGTAGCACACGTTTCATTCAACTAATCAATTATCTGACATGTAATTATATTAAAGCAAAAAATTTATAATCTAGCTAGTTACCAATAATATAATACTATTTGTTCGTATTGGTTATATATGTTTACACTAGCCTATATTATGATGGAGATATACATTATATAATTGCTCCAATATTCAACACTGCTAAACAACAAATACCTACTCGCCCATCGATGAAGCAGTCGCCAAAACAAAGCTCAAAGTTAATATACCTTCGTACTTCGTTTTGGAAACTGTAGAATGCCAGTAAATAATTAGTGTTTCAATAGTGTATTCGATGGGCAAGCACTCGCCACTCGAGGCCGAGACAAACGGCACCGGCTCCGCCCTGCAACCATGAAGTAATGTAAGCAGTAAGGCGGGGCGGTGGTGTGCGCCGTTTATACGGCCCACAGCACGAGACATTTTGAGCTCCAAGACTTAAGACTATAAAAGTCCCGAGTTAAACGTAGCGACTTACCATCGTCAGCCGTCAAAAATTTAGAATTTGTATGTTATAAACTCTACATCTGATATCAGTATAACATGTAATTTAGTTTGTTATTGGCTAAATTTTTAACTCGATTAAGCGATGCAGACGGATGAACTAGGCTCCTCCTCCGTCAAAAACACAATGAGAGGGGATTGTGGAAGGACACGAACACTATTCGTTAACTCGTACCCCGGGTACCCCCTAGAACTATGTCCCATCAGAGAGAGCCCATCACCCGTCAGATCGAAAACAGTGTTTTAATTTTGATATATGCTGTACCAATTACAATAAATGGTAAGTCAAAGCTGACGTTGGTAGCAAAATATAAAGTGACACGTTACAACAAAATAAGCACTACACACTACACACTATACGCTATAACTATTGTACACAGTACACAGTATAACTAAAATATAAAATATAAACAAGTTACAAGAGACAAAAGAGTTTACAGAAGAGTTTTACATCGGCTCAGCACCGCCAGGACATTGGCTATACACGTGGGTCAATTAGTTTGATTTGGCATGGTTCGACCGGGAAAGTGGTCGAAATTAGTGCTCACTGAGTCATCACTGTCGTCTGAATATTAGAGCGGGAACTTCCCAAGTTTCGGCCGACAACGCGCGCGCACAGCATCGGCGCGCAATGCTATGCGCGCGCGTTTTCATATTGCTGTGTCATTCGGCGGTTGCGCTCAGCGTAACTTGGAAATGAGTTGTATGTTGTTTACCTAAATTCAAGCATGGTAATCATAGATAAGCTTGTCAGTCAGTAAGTGCTTAAGTGGGAATAACAGGCAAATAAATATCACTTCTTAATCAGAATTCAGTGACATTTTTGTCACACCACTCAGTTCCATACCGGTTTTGAGCTCTTAGAAGTGACTGTTTAAGTAAATTCTTGATAGATCTGCATGTGGAGGTGAAATTTAACGGGCCAACTTTACGGAATTCATTCCACAGCCATGCAGATTTATAAATAAATTGATTAGTTGGAGAGGGTGTAATGAACAGATTATCTTTCCTATTTGATATGTTGAATAAGTAGTATAACGAAATTGGTACTCGTGACTTAATGATCTTAAAAAGTTCCATTAAACAACGGTATCTGTACAGGTTCTCTGTAACAAGTAATTCATGTTTTGTGAATAGGGGCTTAGTGGACTCTTTAACATAGAATTCAGATCCTAGACGTTGAGAATTAATTGGTCTTGCTCTAGCACATGTCTTGAACTTGTCTACATAAGCTTCATAGTCTCCAAATAGAATCCTGATACACTTCTTTTGAGTAATAAATAGCGGTTTTAACTGATTATTGGGAATACCTCCCCAGACAGAAATAGCATAACCTAGGTGTGATTCAAAGAGGGAATGATATATTTGCTTATATAGTGATTCTGGTAAGCATTTCTTAATACGGTAGATACGTCCACAAGCACTTCTTAGTTTCTTGTTGAGGGATGATATATGTGGTTTCCAGCTCAATTTATCATCCATGATTACTCCAAGAAATTTTGTCTGACTTACACGTTTAATTATTTTGTTATTAATGGACAAGTTTTGGCTATCTATATCGGCATCTAATTCGTTATTATTACGTTTAGAGGGAGAAAAATACATGTAACAACACTTCTTTACATTAATGTGCAGTAGGTTAACTCCCATATACTTGTTTACGGCCTGTAGTACTTCATTAGCTAATTTCTCGAATCGGCAGCTAACATTTACTAACATCTACTAAGACCCATTTAAAAGGTAGCTAGTAGTTGTGCTCTCGACTACTTATATTTACTGCCTGAAACTGCAAATTTAGACTGGAACTGTTCATTCCAAACAAACAATCCCCCATATAATAATCTGCCACCATTAAATCGAGGATTTCCAGTCGAAAGCTGTATTTAGTAGAGGCTCTTACGGGCATTGTCTGCTCGATACGCCAGGGACCCCAGATACACCTTACCAGACGTATTTTTGACCGTAGAATCGATTAAAAGTAGTTTCAAGATGATTGGACTGATTTTTCTGGGTTAAAATTGCAAAAAACCGATTTTTGGGCCAAAAATAGGCCAAAAAACCATGTTTTTTGATATTTTGAGCAAGTTAATTTTGTTGGCATGTCGGCAAAACTTGCATGGAGATAGCTGAAAGACAGCCGCACAAGATAGTATAAAAATAAAACAAATCCCTCTATTTTTTCTGGGGTAAAAATCCAAAAAAGTGGTAAAAATTTTGACTTTTTTGCTTGAAGTTTGAATAATTTTTTGCAGTTGTATCAAATCAACCCAAAAATAGTTTCATCGTGTTTGCCTAAATTTTTCCTTTCCGAGAAGTACCCACTTCATATACTTTATCGAAGTTTGAATATTGTCACTCCGCAAAAGCATTTAGTTGTTATCAATTGGCACCCGCGCGTTCATCATAAATTTCAAACAGCTATAACTCAGCGAGATTATGTCCGTTCTAGCTCATATTTTCACACCAAATAGAAAATAATGTGATCTTATTGCTGACAAAATATGAATATAATTACTCTATTTGCCTTAGAGTAATAGACTGTCAAAGTTTAAAACGCGCATTAGAATAGCATGTGACTAATAAGGCCAAATTTATACTTCTTAACATATTATCGATCCTTAGACATCATACTATTGTGTCCAATTAGCGGTTAGGTCTCTAAACTCGTAGCAGAAAACACGTCTTTTTGCCCGTAAGAGCCTCTACTAATTATGGAAGAGTATCGCGCGACCTGGTGTCGAATTTAGCGTCATGATGTGTTGGCAGAGTCGAACTTGAGATTTCATATCATGAGATCTCTTATTTAATTATATAATTATATTATGCTACTGTACATTCTTCTAGCTATTACCAGAGAATGATATATGATACATGCTTGATTATTGATTAACATTTTTTACAACCAAAGTCCAAATAGATCTGCAAAAATACCTAGTTTCAGGCAGAATAGAATATAATAAAATTTTACCGAGCAATACATAATTGAAATCTAATATACAATTTAATAATCCACTTATGCTGTGACGGATTAAATAAACCAAAAATGGATTCTGTTGGCATAAAACTAAAACTGTTATAAAAACTAAACTATGCAGAGATTTCGAAAATTCAGAGAGTAGTATAACATGCTCATTGCATTTTATTTGATTATAGAGGAAATTATGAGGACCCGTCCTTCCATAGTTCAGTAGACGTAAACTTCTGCATGTGCTTACCATTAGTACTCACAATCTGATATAGTAAACCTTTCTTACTTTAGTCAGAAGGTTAAACATTAATAACTAGAAAAAGGTGGGATCTTTTTGTATGTATTTGAGTAATTTTTGTTTCATTTAATGGGTGATTTGAGATAACTGACTGGATTAACCTAGTCGTAATTTTGTAAAATTCATGTCCATGCCATGTACATTATCTATAATACATGTCATATCTTTAGGTCCAACTTATAATATTTCAGGATACTGGAGAGGAGGTAAACCATATTTGCTATGAGTCATAGCAAATATGGTTTACCTCCTCTATATGCTATCATGTGTCATAGTCTATGACACATGATAGCATATTTGGGTTTTGATTGGTAAATGGGCACAGCATAACATATTAACATAATAAAGTATATACTCATTAATAAAACGATTATTTTTATTATAATTCTAAGACTTTATCAAACAATTTCATTCAGCAATGACAGATGAACAGTTCAACAGTACCTGACAACAGAGATGTTTTTGACATCAAAGAAAAGATTTGTAATGGCTCGTTTGGAAGCACAATATTTAAAGCCTATAATGCTGCCCTAGGTCAAGTTGCTATTGCAAAGAAGTATCCAGCTAATCTCACCAACGATTATGAGGTAACATTTTATCAGTTTAACATGTTTATAGAATTTCAACAATAAATCTCAATTAAGTACATTACTATCTGGATACTTATTTTACTTTGGTTTTCTCCAAACAGCCATATGGTTACATTGTAATCGGCCAATTACAGGAGTCGAAGGTACCATTACAATTAAGCCAGCGACGGTTAAAGAAGTGTATTTCATACTTAACAATAACATAATCAGTTTAACCAGAATCGACTTTTATGATATGTTTAATTTTGACCATGTATTTAAATTGGTAATGACACCTTTTAGCTTTCTAAGACAAGGGACAGTGATTTGCTGCATCTCTTTTACCAGTGTTTTTCGTCAGATTAAATGAAATTATCAGAACTGACGTGCCATGAAAGATGATGTGTAAAATCTATGAGTGCAAGTGGAACATATTAACAAAATTGCGGAATTGTAGTGCATGATAAAATTATCTTAAGCTATGATATACAAAAAACGGATCTTACTGCTGAATAAAAGTATGCTTGTTTTGGTGAGAATCTTCAAATGAAAAAAAAAACAAAACTGAAAAACAAACGTTTCAGGGTTTTATGGCCACATTGGACCAAGTCCGGGAGTGTCGTTCACCCCACGTGGTGACCCTCTATGGCTACTACAAGGCTGTCAAGTACTTCTGGGTTGTCATGGAGTTTTGCCACGGTTTCAGTGTTCACAATCTCATGGCACAACTGAACCGGCCGCTCAAAGAGAGTCAGATTCGGACTGTGGTCAGTCACACTCTGAGAGGTAGGTGGTTGCCGTGGTTACCAGAATTGTGGGGGGGGGGGGGGGGGCTTATAATTATTTATTTACCAGATTACTGCAATATTTGTTGTAAAGTTAGTTTCATCCTGCTAGTTCTGCTTGCTATGTAGTTGGGTGACTAAGCTGTTAAGGTGGTACATCTAGATTAGTAAAGAAAGTTAGCTTTTAGATGTATCAATATAGATTGACCAAGATACATATAACATAGAGTGGGATTGATTTTATTACGTTATCACCCTCCATTCTCTAAATTTAATTCGATCTTGTTCTCAGATTATGATTAACAAAATTTCACTGCAGAAATCCACTTTCTTCAATCTCCATTTATCACAAACTGAGACAACCTCATTAACTGATGATTCAATAGAATTCGTGTTCTCTAGAGAATCACTCAGAAGTTAACATCAGGACTCATATATAACTCATATATATAACATGTATAATATGTCTCACTGTATAATATGTCTCACAGTATCCAGGAGTACCCCCTCTTCCCCCCTATCACTGTCGCTTATACCATTAAACAATGAACATAAATGAATAAATAAGTAAATACCGGTATTCATATCACGCTTTGACAATAAAAACATACCACAGAAGTATATATTCAAGCCATCCAAGCGTGATTTAGTATGAAAAAAAACAGTATCATAAACCGGTTACTTGTATCCATCCCAAATGTACGCGGCAAAGTTATGCTGCAGTCGTGTGTCATCATGGTAGAAAACAAAAGGAATTTCCGGCCAATTGTCAGTGTTTATCATGCGGTGTACTATGTATACAGTATAGTGTACACCAACAAATAGTTCTATGTGTAAACACTCAGAGAAGATGTTTTGTTTGTTTAACTTCAGAACGTCATGTATTTAACACATATTTAACTTCGGTCATCTGCGATAATGGCTGGTATTTTTTAATGACTGTTTAATATTATTTAAAGCTTTTACTTTAAAGCTTTACTAGACACGGTATAATCTTTACTCTAGATGAAATATCAATGAATGTTCGTTTTTAAAGAAAACTATTTAGCGTATATTATCCTCACATTAACTTATGTTTTGTGGTATGCACTCTGCATTCCTCCATGCACAAGCTTTGCTGCTAGCCGAGAAAGTTCAATGGGTGTCCTTCAAAAGTGTCGTTTTAAGATATGCAGTGATGTCTGAGTTAACCACTAACGATAAGGATTTACTCGGTACAATTAGAGTCCAATTAGAATTGCTAGACATAAATAGCAGCAAATAGACATTGTTCAACTTTTGCGTTGAAATTGCTTTACTTGCTACGGACTACGGAGTAGACGCTTATTCTGACTCACCTCAAATCTATGATATTAACAACGTGACACATAGATCTCTGTTTTCTTAATCTACACAGCACTAAATTACTGGGTTTTAGACTAAAGATAGATTCACAAAATGGGTAAATAACTGCGGATAAGGCTTGTTCATGGTTTGTCTATATATATAATAGACCGAGCCGATCCATATTACTCAAACACAATATTGACCCGTGTTAAATGTTAATGGCTTGAAATCCACACTTTTTGAAGCCGCACATCGCCAAATTATCGGTTTTTATGCTAAAGATAAATTAAAGATCAGCCAAGAGTACACAGCCAGTGAACCAGTGAGCCACTCCTATTTTACCCTGAGCCACTCCTACACAACAGATGATAATGATGATGCTTACTAATACCCCCTCCCCAGGTCTGGAAGCACTGCACGCGTGCAGTATCGTGCACACGCGCATCAGAGCAAGTAACATCCTGGTAACAACGTTTGGTGTGTGTAAGCTAGCTGAACCCAGTCCTCAAGTCAACATCTCAGATACTGGTGTCAATGTCGATGGAGTGGTGGGTAACGCTTACTGGTCCGCTCCTGAGATACTGCTCCAGGTAAATAACTTAATGAGTACTATAAATAATTTACTTTACTTACTACGGATACTTTTGTTACTTATATTACACTTATGACTACCTTGCTTACTGGACTTACTACATGTAACACAATTACCCACTACACTTTTGAACTGGTACATTAAATATTTCTAAAAGAAGAGAGTGATATAGTTTCCATACTTTTGAGCATAGTTCTAACCGATCGAAAGTCAGGATACTTGCGCGATTAAAGTGTTTCGTGCGATTTCCCGAATATGACCCTTTTTCCGTCCTCAAACCAATCTGCTCCTACGGTTTTATTGCAATGACTATGAAACATGGCTCGCACTTGAACTATATACTAGGCATTATTTTAAGATTCCTGTCAATACAAGCTAAAATCTTGATATAGGTCATAGCCAAAGCTAATATGCTGACAAATATTGTATCAGTTGTGAATGAACATCAGGGAAAGTTTAAATTTTCAGCATCTTTCTTGACGTTTCTCGACCATATTCAATGATAAAGTATGACTGGGTAACTACACATCGCACAAACACCCTGCTTTACTTTTTGTAGCTGTATAAAATGTGGTGACTGGAGGACGATGAATATTATTAACACCTGGAGAGAGAGAAAGATAAAAAGTGTAAAATAGTAGATGTGTTAGGTGATGTGTTAGGACTTTAAGAACAAGCTAGAATAACAGTAAAAACGTGCACATTGTACGTAGAGAGTGTGAGAGTACTGTACTTGTGAAATATTTGAACCATTACGTGTCGACAGTACTTGCTGTTCAAGTGACTGCGACCACTGTGGTATAGTAACCACTGCTGTGTATGTGAGAGAGAACCTTGTGTGGAGGAGTATGAGGGTGTGTTGAAACAACTAGAGGAGATTTAATTGATTACCTTATGTTAAATTAGACATCATCTGTCAAATGATATCATGTCATCTGCTAGAAGTTGCTGCCTTACTTTAATTAAGTGTTTTTTATTAAGTAATGCACAAACATGGACTGTTAAGGAATGTGAACTCTAGTCCTGGTTTCACTACAGTTACCTACTTTCTTGTTCTTGAGTCTAGATTTTAATAGACAGATTTGTGTCTACTATTTACTGTATAGTAATTACCTTGTCGATAACTGAATACCTTGATGTACTAGCTTCTACCTTGATGAATTACAACCGACCCGAGATTATAATGGTTTACGGTTTATTAGACTTAAAATCAGGTACTTAATGATAATATGACATAATAATATGATAGAAGATGTAATTTTAATTGATCAGGTGGCGTTTATCAAGTAGTACACTAAACTGTACCGTGAACAGTGTCTCTAGTTCCAGTCACCACCTACTTCTAGTTTTGTTCCTGTGCATACTGTAAATACCTCCATGTACTAGTTTCTACCTTGAGATATGCAGGTATAACCTACCAACTTGAGCCTGCGCAGAAACATGATATTGCCCAGTTTCGCAGGTTGGATTACACTACATAACCCACGTGACATGGCCGGTGGCACCTGATTGGTTACCAGCCACCCAGTCTTAGATTGGATTGGTAAGGGGTCATTAGCTGATACCTTCTTACAGCACAACACGGTGCTTTTGTAGAGAGAGTATTATGTATGTTGAATATATAATGTACCTCTGTGGTATATTATACACACCTGTATATATAGCACTCTATTAGAAGGCATGCGGTGTGTACAATGTACTCTGAGAGGAGAGGAGGAGATCTCCTTATCAATAACAATGAATAACAATGAATAATGAGGATCCTTATCTTATGAATAGTGAATATACAGTGCAGGTATGTGACGACGTGAACTATGAGAGTATGAGAGAGATCGAGATGTAATTTATGCAGTATGAGGCGATTAGAGAAATAATGTTAAATGTAAGAATGGAAAGTTATCCCATTGTACTCATTCTCATTCTGCTGACTTTCCCGCGGAATTACTCGGGCAGATTACCCGCTAATTTTACTTAATAATCTCTGCTACATATCATGACAGGGCCCTTATACTAATGTATGGGAACAGCAGTGCGCGTTATATTATATTAATTAAGTTAACTTACACTATAATAATCACACGAGGACACAACAATTGACACATTGATCGCTAGAAAGCAGCGGGCCAGTATTTGTCAGATATGACATTATGTTACCGCCAAGTCTATGACAATTGACAAAATGGGATCCAGCAGTCAGTGTAGCAGCTCCATTACTCACTACACCACCTCGTACTGCACGGGACCTTCCTTTGTTGTCTACGTAGGTAAACATAACACGTCACATATCGTCACAACTCACACTATTTTAAGTTAAAATAGGGCATTATAAATGGCGTTGTGTTCCGTGTTGTGGTATCAAGAGGTACGTATCACATAGGATTGTGCTCTGATCATAACACAGGACTGTGCCTTCAGATCAAACTATTTATATAACAATCTATAAGATACGGGCTCCCACACACTGGCACACATAAACCGTAATATTTGTAAAAGCGAAAGGTACAAAGTGTGAGCTTGTGTGTAGTGTGTTAAGCTAATTATGTTATAATAAACTCATTATGTTACATAGAATGTGAAGAATGTTGTGATCCTTGTTCTTGAGTTCTTTGTAGTCTCCGGACCACCTCACCAGACTGGATCACAGCCAGACCACTGTGCAGCTCAATGTAACTTGTGTTATTATTACATCAGCAGCAGCAGCAGGGCCGCGTCCGGCGTCCGTCATTACAGTGGTCTCTTCTTCTCAGCCAGTACTGGGACCAGACAAAGGCTTGTTTAGAATGTGATTAACTTTATTTAGGGCTCTGGAGATGTGGATTTGTTTATCACCATGGGGGCTGCGGTGGGAGGAGGTGTAACGCAAATATGTCCGGTATTCATTCCGTTATTCCGTAGAACCACCGTGGTAAGATACACTGTACTCATGAACAATGTGGAGGGGCTACTCCTCTTTAAGGGGGCCGTGTATACACGAACTTGAATAGCCGTTAATACATTGTACATTGCTGTAATAACACACACAATTCATGACTCATCATCGGGCTATGGTCTGCCATTAACCCATCCTTATGTCTCTGCTAGTTAACTGCACTACGTAAAGTATTTATTACATTGTTCTGACTGCTTGTATCAGAAGCCGCCGCGTGCCCGTGATTACTGGAAAATATTACCATATTTTAGGGGGAAACTACGTCATGATCACGAATTGCACTATTTTTTAGATGTAAGAGACACTGCGATATATGTCATGCTGTGAATAATGACATAATGTATCGAATTTTATGGCAACTTGTCTCTTTGACCTATCCCAAAACAAACAGCAGTTAAAAAATGTACATAATGTAAATTAAAGTTTTTAAACATATTATTGTTATGGAATGTTTTGTAAGTTTCATTTATTTCAAATTCCAAACTCCTTACTCTACACCATTCTCATTGCGTAAATGAAATTTGAATTTAACCCCCTACAGAATAAATTTCAGAAAGGGTACAGATCAGCGTCAGACATCTGGTCACTGGGTATCACAGTGATAGAGCTGGCGGAGCGTCAGCCTCCCTACGCAGAAACCCACCCCTCACGTGTCATGGTCACCATTCCTGCCCGTCCTCCTCCCGAGTTCCTCAACCCTGACGCCTGGTCCAAGTATCTTAAGGTAGGCAACTTATTTAATATTATAGTGGTCGACAGCCAGCACGCTGAGTGTTTTGAAACTGTCAAATAGTGTCATATTACAGCACATCTTCTTCAGCGCATTTAGGTCCACCAAATGTGCAATAATAGGACAGATATGGCTCTGTGAGTGGTCATTGGTCGATATCACGTGATCATTGGTCATGGTCACGTGTTAAGGTATTGTGGCAGGTATGAGCAGCTTTCTAGGCTTTTTAAGGTATAAACTAACTTCATCCTCTCGGTCCCCTATCTTGTAGACTCACACGTCAGTACAGGGGGGATATGCAATTTGTCAGATCTAATATTCTACGTAAAACTGATCGTTTGTCTCTTCTATTTTAGTCACCTCTAACAGTGTACGTCACAATGTGTTGATGTAACAAATACCTGAAATGCCTGCTTTTCAGGTATTTCTGTCGTGTTGCTTGCAGAAACACCCAGGAGACAGGTTAAGTGCCACTCAGTTGTTACAACAGAAGATGATTAAGAAGTGAGTAATAGTAATGTCAAGAAAGTGTATTTGATTAAGATAGCAGTCTATCTTTATTACAGACCTTAGTTGTTTTTTTCTAGCTGCTTAACGGTTGGATTTAAAGTGATATTACGGAATTGGAATAAGGCTGTTATCTTTATAAAACCGCTATAAAGCTGACTGACTAAAGCTTAGAGTCAACATACGGTGTACAAACAAGATTCCACCAAAAACTAAAACAGAAGAAAATTATGGAATGAAGTTGATATAGTAAAACAAACTATTTTCACAGTTTGTTATCCAATTTATAAATGAAACATTTGTATTTTTATGTACGTATTGCCGCCCACGTATAAATTAGACGAAAAATAGGAAGTTGCATTGTGACGAAAATGGAAACACTCATGCGCACATGCAATGATTGTTGCGCGTGCACGTGCAGTACATATTGTATGGCATTTTATTATTAGTTTCCTCCTTGTTTTACTATTAACTTCCTCCCTGTGACCCCGGGCTTTCTAGTTACATATGACCTTTTGTTGTATGTAAGTAACTGTGCAAATTTTCAAATTTTGTACCACTAGTTCAACTATATCATATTTCAGTCCACACTCTTCTCCTGCAATAGTTTTTGCCCTCCTTTGTCTGTATGTGGAGTCTTTTTCATTATTGTTCCTTGACTTGTAATGTCTCACTCGTAATATTTGCCTGAAATTTTTACGTTTTCGGTGGTTCTGACGAAGCTGTTGTTGCAGGAAAATCAAATATTCGACATCATTCCTTTAGGGATTATTCGTTCAACGGTAAAGCTACTAGAAGATATTATCGCCATATTCATTGCGGCTTTAAATAAACATTCTCCTAATCGTTCGAATTAATGCACTTACTTAAAATAAGACTAGTCCACCCGGCGTTGGTAAGGTGCTACAAAGACGGTCACCATATTAATATTGTCATCTCAACAGTTCTTCAATTTTAACAGGGAGACTAGCAGAATTGTGCGTTTTACTCGATATCCTTTTTTTGGGAACGGGACACTTAAAAGTGACACGACTAAATTAAAATTTATCACAGGACAGATTATAAGGGGATGCAAACCATAGTGCAGAAGTTTATAAAGATGAAACAACAGCAGAACAGCAGATTTTTCACTGAACCAACATCTGAACCACCAAAAGGTAAAGTAAGAGCGCTAAAAATACCAACGTTATTACCACTACCTGTATAATCATAATTGGTTCATACTTCATTATAGCAGTGGAAGCGCGACTCTAAAGAGAACAAAATTCCCGTCATAATTCTCGGTGTGGCAAATCAATTTCTGCCAAGTCATTAAAGACTTCATTCTTATAATATATGAATTGTAACTTATAAGTCACATTTCCATTATTCTTTTGCGTGTACCATCCCCATGCAATCATGAGTGTGACTCCTAAGTCGAATTGAAAAGTTGTATTAGGTGAACTTGCCTGCCTAGATGACTGGGCTTGATCAAATTATCCACATAAGATTATATTTGATGAGATTTTTATCGTCTTCTTGGTTTGTTTATACTCGGTCCAGGCTTGGTTCATACATTTTAACCTCTATTTTCTTTATTATATTACATAAACTCAATGCAGAAGAAACTATTCTCAGTTAATATAGTCCTTATGACCTTATATGTCAACATAGCTTTCCTAGTAGTTCACCATACTATGAACTAATGATTGCAGCCCACGGGCACGCCCGCGGCCCGATGCAATGAACATTACAGTTCGCATGGAATATGGCAATCACTATCAGTGTTCTAAGAGGCGACGTGATGTTTCCCGCAAATCGGTAAAATTCTTGTAAACCTGCCCAGTATTTATCCAGAAGTTAGTGAGATTGTCTGGACTAGATCTTGACAGTTGACATGCAAATATAGGTACACCGTACACTGGCAAGGGGATATCTATCTAATAACTCAAATTAAGTTACACGCGTGGGTTGTGGATTAGGAAGCAAAAATGAATCATAATATCTTAGTACCATGAGGATTTGCTGGATGTTAGGTATGGAATAAGACATGCGTTATATGCGATAGATAATGTGAAAAGATCTGATCTCCCCTTAATAACGATGTGATTATTACCGTAATTAATTTTAGCATGTAGACACAACAATAATAGCACTCCCTCGTTAGTACAACATGGCAGCCTCATTCATTCAACCGTGGTTTCAAATTATGTATATACTTCAGCTGTATTAATCAGCTAGCTTTATTCTGAACCCAGTGACCATAACATATCTTTAACGTGAAAAGATTAGCTCTTGGCAATCTTACAAGTCGAAAGAAAACATCTGTATTCATATGCTAGCAGAATTAATGTCTATATTGATGTAACGCGCATCACTATTCTTGTGGTATAATAAAGTTTGTCTGTCCTTACTGCAACAAATATCACGTTGCGCGCGCGAATGCGTTACGCGCGTTGATCAATTCGATCAACGTACCTGAATTTGTGAGATTTCGAGATACATATTATATATCTAATATCTATGATGAGGCACAAAAGTCAAAACAGCATACTAATCATATCTGAATATCCGTTACTTACACCGTCTATCCTCAGCTGAGCAGAGAACTGAAGACGTCCCTCTGGACGAAGGTGTCTGGGCTCAAAGTGGAACACTTGTTTGGAGTCCCTCACAAAACGCTAGGAGCCAGGAAAACAACAGCTCAAACACGCGAACAACGGAGTTCACCAATCCAGGAGCCGTCTCTCCACCTCAGTCATTGCAGCGTAACTCATCATTCACACCACCGGACCAACAGCTCAAAAAACCTGATATCAAACGAACCAAATCAAGTCCTGTCGGTCAGAGGCGAAATAATGTTTCCCAACAAGACAAACCAGCTACTAAACCAGCCCCCTCTCAATCAGAGAATAGGCGAAGCCGAGGCTCAAGTAGCAGCACTGACTCAGACCTTTTTGTAGACAGCGATACCATGAAGAAGGGAGATTTTGAGGTTTTCAAATCTCCACCACTTCCGAGTGTTAGCGAGGGTAGAAAACTGCCCGATCCTCCCGATCAAGAAACCAATCTGCCAAGCCCAGGACCGGTGCAGCCCGTACCACGACTATCTAAATCTTCCGAAAACGTAAGATCAGACCCTATGAGTTCTCCGTCTGCTCAGCGTGACAAATCAAATGGTCCAAATCAGTACAACGACAAAACAGTAAAAGTAAAAGAAGCTGAAAATTATACTCCTTCCTACATGGACTTTTACAAAGACTCGGAACCTGATATAATTGTGGATGTTGTAGAGGAGGTTTCGGAGTCAGGTATTTCAAGACGCAATAGTATTGATCAACGTGGTATCAAAGAAGACAAGAAGAAGGAAGAATTGAAAAGAGATCTTGATAAAGTAGATATGGATTACTGTGCTGAACTGAGTTTACTGCGACAGTATTTTATGAGCAGGTTTCAGGCCATACAGGATGCCCTTTCAAACGCCAACGGGGGCTCTAACTCTAATGATTCAATTAAGGTAAACTTTCTCGGAAAGTTACAAAAGCATGAGCTGACAATGATGCTGAAATACATGAACGACCAGCATGAGGAGGAGCTGAAGAACGCGAGGGAGCACTACGATCTCGAGCACAGGTTCTTGATGAACGCCCTCCGCAACACATCAGACCGAGATGAAGAAATGAGGTACAACATGAACATCAGAGAAAACAACGAGGCTCAAACCAGCACTGCCACGGAGATTAACAGACGGTTTCAGATGCAGACAGAAGACATCATGCGTGCTATTGAGAGAATAGATTATGCTGATGCTATCGCTGTGGAGTGATTTATCTGACAGTTCAACCGACCTCAAATCATCCAAAAAGTTGATCAAACAGAATTATATAGTGGGAAATTGTTTGTCGCCCTCTCACACACAGAAGAATCTCAATAACTGCTAGGTATTACCCATGGGATTAAAGATCAAAGACGTTACCCGTTATGAAGCATAAAATTCAGACTCATTATAGTTCATCTTTTACAAATTACAATCAGACTATTTTTATTGATTTTATGATATTCATCGTTTTAGTGTTGGCGATTGACAAATTGTGTTGAGATTTTTTGTTTGCGATAGGTAAATTTGTTGCTGTGTAATTGTAATATTATGCAAGATTCACATTTCATTTGCTAAAAGATATTTTTGAAACCCATTGTACCAATTAGCCTAAGCAAGACAAATCAAGACAACTTTTTCGATAGTTCTAATTTTTCATCTACCAAACAAGGCATAAATTACATAACATTTAAAAATTTAGCAAAAAATCAAAAGAAACTCCCTGCTTGTATATACTATTTATAAATAATCACAAAAATAGTTTGATTCTCAAATAAGCATCAGTTTGGTCAAAAAACTTTATTTCGTCAGATAGTAGAATTAAAGAATTTAAAATAAATCGCATTTCTGAAATAAATTAGAACGTGCAGAAATGCATTCTCGAAATCGGCAGCTGATCCTGTTGATCATAATCTATGCCCAATTCCACTAACAAAATCTAACTTGGTCAACCAATACGAAATGTCTTTTCTTTCATGCAATTTGTTCAATCCGGTTTCTTGTAACACCAGTTCTGAATCCCGAAGTCATTAAAAGCGCCTGTCTGATTTTATCAAGTTTATAGAGTAACCTTAAAACTCCTGAAATATAAAGCTTCATTAATTTCCATCATATAGATCTCAATCATATCGATTTTAAGAAAACGATGGCAACATTATTATCAAATTAAGCCCAAACTGGAAGTCATTCTACTATATCATAGCGGCTGAAAGGTTGAGGGCTGCAGTTCTTAAGTATAATTCTTTAGTCAGTTAGTGCACACTAAAACTGGGTATCGTCCATCAACATAATAAGCTAATTAAGTTAACAAGGGTGATTATCGCAGGTATCTGTCTTAATTGTGAGCAATTTGTAGCTTGTTTTAGCTTATGTTTATGTTATGGATCTTAGCTAAGTTTTTTAATTATATGCATACTGCGCGGGCTGCATGAACGACGCGAATTGAACCGAACGAACCTTAACTAATGTAAGATGCATGATATAATATATATTATATGATATATATAAGCCTGGGACCACTACTAGCATAGTCACAACATCTACAAAGCTGCCATATAGCCTGACTGACAATTTTCTCGACTGACTGACAATGTTTCTTCTTTTTCCCCATTTAGAATACAAAGATTAGTACATTTTAGCTTATGATTAATATTATATTTTTACCTATAGTTTACTTAGATAATATAATATGGATGCATGCGCGCGCGCAACATTTGCGTCAATGGTCGAACATTTTTACATGCGCGTGTTCCAGGTCGCATTAAATGTAGACCCTTTGAAAAACTGCATTACGTCATCTAAGAAGATGATCTGTAAATTACTTACTCCTCGAAGCCATTTAGTTTGCTCATCCCGTGCTTAAAGTCCAAGTAGGATATTGAGCCATCGTCATCCATATCCATCTCGCTTATTACCTGGGTAGTGGAAAATGTAAAAGACGCTAATTATAAGATTTCTGCTAAATTACCTTCATATTTATTTTGTCTCCTTGACCACAAAAAATAAAAATAATCAACATCGGGAATCAACACTATGTTAATATTATTATTAATCAATACTATGTAATATTATTATGTCATCGTCATTATCTTGGTCTTACTAACGACATATAAACCAGCTCTTAAGTAGGCATTCATTTTATAGAACCTTACGAGTAGTTGTAGGTGATAAGCTCCTTACCAGCCATATAATCAGATACAATCAGCAATTAGCAGTAATCAACCAGCTCTCGCACATTTTGCTGGACACAGAACTATCTGAATACGAATGATTTGGGCAACGCCTTGTACATCGTCTCAACGTTAAATTTCGCCTCTTATTTGGTTTCCTTTTTCAGATAAAGGACATAATATACATTCTTAGGATAATATCGGGTTTTTTCGAAATGAAATGTATAATTAGTTTGATTTACCTTAGATAACATTCTGATACTCTCATCAGATAAACATTAATTTTAATTATATTATAATAGACCATTACTATTAGTTAATTGAGATACAATTACATAAAATAACATTTTCCATTAAAAGGTACAAAATTAGTGATGCAACCATTACCATGCCAATCAATTTTACACTTAACTGTTCAGGAAATGATTCGTTAATTGTCATAGTTCTCTCAAATTGCAACATAATTCGACATTTATCACCGTACAAGTTTCTATTGTGTACTCCAACCGGACCACCGCCTTCTTTTTCTTATTTACTTTTTAATCAGCAGTTACGTAAGAGTAAGCAAGGATTGCCTGAACATTAAACTTACCTTCCCGGCTAATTTTTTAATTTGATCATCCGTGATAACGCTCTGTGTTAGGGTGGATTATAAATTTAATACAAACCTGAATTTAAATAATATGCGAGAGAATTAACTTACTTGAATTTAATAGAATATATTAAAGAGGTGATATAATACACTCTCGATTTGAGGAATGTTACCATACTAGACTCGTTTATAAGAATATTTTGAGGTAAAAAAGGATCACATAGCTTCTGCTAGAGAAGTTTAAAACTGCTCTTCGAAAAATTGTCAGCATTGTTATTTACTGATAATGTCAAAATATTTTGCTTTTAAAAATGCAATTGTGAGAATCATCTAAGCGTAGTCAAAAATTAATTGATAAATCATTTATTTAACTCTTTCTTCGTCAGAATTAATTGGTCAGCTTCATCATAAAATTTAAATTAGAAATCAATTATTTTTGTTAAAATGATCAACAAAACCAGCTTGAAAATGGATCAAGGATTTTATTTTATTTTTTGATTATTCAAGAGCACACATTCCTTACGTACATTCCTGACTATGTCATTAATCTGGGAGTCACTTAAAGCCGTCTCTTCTTTTTTATTACCAGTACGACAGCTCTTCTGCTAGCAGTATTGTACATTATTAACACAGGATAATGAGAATGTTTGTCATTTGTCAACAACAAAAGAGATACACAATCTCTGGTGCGTATAAATGATTGTTGAAAATATCTCATGTTGATTTCAGTCTACAACTGTATTTGCTCTTGATAATAATAATAACATAATAAGAATCAATGTACGATGTGTTATTGTGTCTGGTCAATTCCACCAGTAACCCCTCCTCCCGCGGGAATAGTGAGAAGTGTAAACTTGCACCTTTGCACTGTGTTTATTTTACGATTGAAATTAAGAGATATAGACTCCTTTAAATATCTTCATGTGCTATTCGTGTTCACAACTTAATATTATGATCTTTTAACGTTCAAGATAAAAGAAGAAAATGAACCAAAATTGTTCACGTGTTTTAGGTTTGAATATATTCTAGCTGGAAATTTGAACTACTTAGAATGAAAAAGCATATAAACCCGAAACATTACGCAAGACAGTACTGAAAGTATTTAGTAGGTGCGACTGTTACAAAAATAACACCTTCCCTTGACATGCTCAGAGATGTTATATAACATCTCTGAGCATGCCAAGGAAAGGTGCTATATGTGTTGGTATGATCGACCACTTTTACGGTGACATATTATATGATATATATAACCCTCATAAAAGTGGTCGGTTAGAACAACACATGTGTAACATGCCCCCTCGTAGGTCCAGAACGTACTGTGTATTATAATGCAAGTAAAATCCTTTGTGTTCGCCCACGATATTATCCCTCAAATGGACCTCACTGCAACCACGAGCTTCTAATTATCATTCGTGGGAAGACAGTAGCCGAGAGCCTGGTTTGAAATAAGATTCAGTAATCTGATACCTACATCGTTTGTAAGAAGTTATATTATGGGCGCTTTTTAGAGCTCAGTGCTCGTGGACCTCAAATCATCACTGTCCATTGACCACTGATAACTAACCGGTTTTTTCTTACGATCTAATAAACAGGTGGTGTATTATAAATAACTAGAAGACTAGATTACACGATAATTTAGTAGAGCCGAGTGGCTGACGTAGTAGCTAGCAGTTATTATATGATGTATGTTAAATTAATATGTGCTATCATCCTAGATATATTATCATCCTAGATATATCATCCTAAATATATTAACCCAACAAGAACATATTCAGTAAGTTGCAGTGAAACACTACACGGCTACCAATAATTACCATACCCACTGCAGCGTACACTACTGCACTTAATATAAATAGAAGGGAGTACGTATAGAAAAATGCTAACACATGAACATAACCGGATTACATTAACCCAATAATTACCAAGAAAAATGTGATGATTATGCCCCTCCCCTGTCCCCACCTTGTACAATATGTAGTAGGTATCAACAATTTGATTGTTGTGATTTTGGTAAATCTTACATAACCATTGGTGGGGTATAATCATCACATGATGATTATAGGGATCGCCCATTTGAAAATTAGGTCAAAATTTCGATTTGCCAGCACTGTCTGGCGATCACTCAGATCGTTATACAGCAGATCTACCAAACTATAATTAACGAATTCCATGTTTAGGAACCTTAATGTCTCATTCATTTTTCAATTTCTACACAAATGGTTATTAACCATGTCATTAGATCACGTGTTATAAGTTTTTACCCACTAAAAACATGCTACAAATTGTACAATACATTCCCTAAGGTAAGAAATAAGAATTCTATCTTACGTTTTTAATGACTTGATTCCTCTCGTCACCACTCAAAGTGGCTCCAGTGACTGCAGGTTGTACTAGAAACAGTATCACTTTCTGTAGATCATTCTCACAGATCTGACCGTCCTCGTTGAAATCTGAATATCATTTTTAGTTTTGAGATATTCAGCCTTTGTGTGGAAACGTATCAAAATCCATACATATATTACATACCTACACTACACTTTAATTAGTTAGGTTACATCACAAAAGTTTGTTACTTTTGTATTTTATGTAGGTTGATGTAAACACACACTGTTTCAAAATATTAAAATAAGTTGAACTGTTATGTGTGTAAACACAGTAACCACTGTCTTGACTCCACAATGTGCAGTCTGCAACATGTTGCTACATTTCCTGAATGCTTGCTTTAAATGTATAACTGTAATGTACTCTGTACATTCCCCTAGCAAAGACTTACCGTATATCTTGAAAGCGAAGTCTATCTTTGTTTCCAAGGGAGCCTGAAACATTACACTATTAGTGACAAGAGTTAACCCCACATTAATGAGACTCACGCGTCACTTGACCACAACAATAACCGTGTACACACCATACCTCAATAGAGAGAGACAATATAAAGCCTATTTTACAGTAGTACAGTTAACAATGCTCGTACACATTATCTAGCCATTATATAATGACCACGTGCATTGAGAACACTCAAGGAGCACATTCCTATCAAAAACTCAAAAAGGTAAGTTGGTGCAATGGACGTATTGGAGTATTGAAAGCTACAATATTCCGAAGATATAAATGCAAATAGATCAAACCAGAGTAATCTAAAGGACATATTATCAGGATTAAAATATATAATTACTTCACTGTAGTAGCTTTGTCTGAATAAACAGTTCGCATTTCAAGTGGTGCAACCCAAAATGTATAAAGCAAACTAGACAATGTACAATATACATTGTACATTCATACATTGATATATGTGTTGATTTGTGCAGCTTTCTTTATCTTGAAATCTACCATTTCTACCGGCTCATATTGAGTGACTACTATATCCGAACAATGGTTTGATACGACAAAACTCAAAACACTAGATTTTATTAAATAATACTTATATTTCAGACAGTACTACTACTAATACTGTGTTCTATCTGCTGATGAATGATGATAGTAAGAAATATCAGCTATCATTTAAATGTAAGATAGTTGATAGTCAACACTAAAGCACTAACAGCCTCACGACACACACAGTCTATCTTACGTCTGTAGATACGAGATTATAACGGGCCTGTCATCTGATTTACACACAAAGAAGCAGGACTTTAAACAATGAGGTAAAGGAATACTAACCTTTAAACAATGAGGTAAAGGAATACTAACCTTTAAACAATGAGGTAAAGGAATACTAACCTTTAAACAATGAGGTAAAGGAATACTAACCTTTAAACAATGAGGTAAAGGAATACTAACCTTGCTGCTTAACTGACTCATCATGTCCAGGAACTGCTCAAAGTTCATGTGTCCGTCACCTGTGTCTGAGAACACCTCTAGTATACGTTCTTTGAAGGGATTAGCCTGAAGTAGGAAGTTGTTAGGTAAGTCATGGTAGCAGACTACAGAGAGCATATTATTACTTCCTCCCCTTAAAATGATGACGTCATATTATTTGAACCATCCCCTCTCATGTCATAGCATTCCAACCAGGTGAACCAGCAAATAACCTGCTCTAGCGTTTACTTATCAGTCCTCCAGTATATCATAAGATTATACCGTACAAGTTGATTTTGAAAGAAACAAAATATTTACTGCGAGTTCAGGAAGTGCTAAGATATCTTCTTTAGCTAAGGTAGGATTCCTGCCATGTAGCTTCATCTTTTCAGGGGCAAGCTCCCCGAATCTTTTATGAACACTGAAAAGCTTAAGCTTGATAATTTGCAGCCTTTCCTTGTCAATTAAATTAGAAACTAGAAATAACTTTTCAAATCAAATATCACTTTGATAAGTTGGTCAAAAAGAATTCTAATAGTACTATTTTGTCGAGATTCATCGCACGAAGCTGAATAGATGAGAAATAAATTTAACTGTTCTAGCGTAAAACTATAACAATAACTTACTGCAACACTTCACGTTTTGTGAAATACGTCAGATCTTGAAACTCGGCCAGTTCCGACTGATCATAAGCTGATGTTCCTTGACCCATCAGGCTGAATTTGTGATTCAAATTAATATACAGTTTGGTGTGATGACTGATGAGTTTAGTAAATCAGTTTGATGGTCATTATAAGACATTTAAACTAATTATTCCAATTAGTAGAGAATATGGAAAAATTCAGGATTATTCAGTAAGTGCAAAACTATAATTTAAGGCGATGATCAATGATCATATTATGTTCGGCAGTATTCCCCCTCTACAACGCGCCTCTGTATAACGCAGTCCCTCTGTAAAACGTGATTTTTTCCGGTAAAGTTTTTCATCCTTATTTGTTGGAACGAAATAATAATAACATCCTGCAATTTCGTTCACATGATATTATCTTAGATCATCTGATTTATCAATGTTGTCTCTTATCTCTAAAATGCATAATAGCTTCCACCTACGTGCCAATTGGCGCACGTCACTCGTCAGTCTGACGTGGCGTCAGAGCTAATTTTAGCGCGAAAATAAATTATCCCCTTTATAACGCAGTCCCCCTGTAGACCAAGTTTTTTAAATGCGAAAACCGCGTTATAGAGGGAGAATACTGTGTACTGAAATAGAGTAATGAAAAGACACAACATTTTTAGGTTATATATTGTGGAATACAGAACTTTATAATTTGTATTAGACATTTACAACCATTTCTATCAACTAATCTACTCTAGTTTACAATACCATGTAGATTGTAGGTCTAACAAGTATCTATATTATATTTAAATTAAGTTAATTAAAACATTTCATGTACTATATATTTCATGTACTATAATATATATATTATTTAAAAACCTAACAGTAAAAAAACAGTATTTTGAAATACTCTTAAATACAAACATAACCCACACCACCACAGCGAAAACAAAAATGTGCACATTGCACAATATACATAGAAAAACTTTCTATACTCACTAGAATTATACATTTATTTGTTTATAAACAAATGTTTATAAACAAATACCACCCAATTGGTAAACATAGAAATACTGTTATTAAATACAATACGATTAGGATTTAAAAACATTAGTTACTTAAATTATTGTCCACATTTTATTTAATTCCTAAACACCGCTTTGACAATATTTTAGGTAAGACTTACATAATATTATGTTATAGAATAGCATAGATATTTCAAAAAATTCCTATAAATGGTTATAATTATACAAAATTTCACTAAATTACAAGCTACTCTTTTCAAAAATGAGAATGTTTCTGCAAAAATAATATATTGACAAATTTTAAGACATTGATTACGATTTAGTATTTACTTGTTTGTGCCTACTGTGTTTTAAACATTCCTCATATATTTTCTTAAATGTGTGACGGAATTAAATTGGGAGTACCACTTGACGAATAAAAGTCGTAGAACATTTAGGTTATTGTCATATGTACCCATCCTATCAACTGGAGACTCGAAAATATGGTCAAAAACGGCAGGTCCATATTTATTTCGTCACAGTACATGTTTATAGTAAAGATTTTTGTGCCTGTCGTATTTAATTTTAGGTTTTCCTACAGGATGAGACGATTATCATAACCAACAAGGGTTTATTAATGTGACAAAGATAACTATTAACTACACCAGACCTTTTAATAGGGTAACTAACAATACCAATATCCTCAACTTCCAATGAACATGTCTATAAACAAAACAAAACTATCAAAATACTTAAACACTATAACGATTTGAGTATGAATTTATAAACAACGAGTTTCTACAAATTTTTTATCAAAGTTTTAGTTTGAAAACATAAAAAGAACAGAATGTTTTGTTAAACACCACCAAAAATTGCCTACTTAAATATAAACCTAACAACCCCTTGGTTTAGCCACTTTCCACCAATCTTTTGGATAGTGGTATTTCTGCAGTTCTATTCCTTCTCTGGGAACAGTCCAAGTCCTGTGGAAGAGTACTATGATATTATTGTTTTGAATAATTTCCTGGCGTTTAAACAATCTTAGGAATGTTATGCCTCCATAATGGTCAGTTTTAAAACGCTAATAGTAGCTCAAAATAGCTCAAAAATATAGGTATAGTACTAGTTCAAAAATGTATATCATAAAATGCATTAGTGAGCATAATTACTAATTATCGTGCCCAATATTTAAATAATATAGCTCAATTGACATCAGCAGAATTAACCACGGATTACCTATTTATAAACTCCATGGTAGGAAGAGGAGTCTTTACAAGTCTCGCTGGGAAAATGTATTTTGATCTGTGATTCGCCCAAAAGATGTATGTCTCCCACCCTGAACATCTGTGCATCGTACCCGAACCGTAGTAGTCACACCAGAATGACAGATCAATCTGAAAAGAGCTGATAAGTGATAAACAACATGTTCTTCCCCTCTCCAGTATTTTCTATTGAAGTTTATTTTAAAGACTTAATAACGTCCAATGCAATATTAATTCAATGTCACGTGAACATTTAAGTTTATACAATCTGGATTCTGGTACGTTTTTGTCAGAAAGTTATAAACATTTGTGCCCTACCTGTGAATGATAGACAGGGGAGTAGCCCTGAATAATACCACCCCAGCCACGGTAATAAACATCCATACCCTGTTCTTTCATGTCTCCCATTAGAAATTCAATACTTCCCATTATATCCGAATTTCTATCCAGTATCACAACTGCCGAAAGAAGTGTTTCAGAATTAAACCAATCCCAACAAAATATAATATGAAATGAAATAAAGTATTTTATAACATTCCAAATTGCTTATAATGTAAATATTACTCAAATGCTGCTTTCAAAAAAATCATTCAAGCGGTGAAAGCTTTGAGAACAAACTACATTACATTATTTATTGTATTATCATATTCGTATTTTAATATTCGTAGTTTAATATTCGTATTTTAATATCCGTATTTTAATATTCGTATTTCAAAATTCTAAAAGTATGTTTGCCCCTTATTGGACGAGCAAATCATATCCCTGCATTCGATTTTTGCAGGATGACAGTAAAACTGGGTTAGGGTTACTTACAAAGATCGATATCAATGTCCCAAGGTAAAATGTCACCAGTTCTTAGGGCTCCCCATAATGACCCAAAGCCTAACACATACGTCATATCTGAAATAATGCATACTATTACTTTTAATACATCAAGCAAAACATTGACAACATCACAGTACTGCAGTCATGCGTACACTCACCAGACACTAGAAACTAGACAGAGGTTTGAAACGATTTTGTTGGGAGGTCAAGGTTAAGGGGGCAGGGGGGGGGTCTTCATGGAAATTTTCTCAAAATCGACTTTTTAGTTGTTTCTGATAGATGGGAGTGATATCTATCAGATGCTTTTAAATTAAATAGAATCCGATAGAAAAATATTGCTCATAGCAGAAATAATCGCCGGTAGAAGGTCAGCGCTTGTGTGTAATTGTATTACGCAAGCGATTTTTGATCGCGTGCCCTGAAAATCGAGTCTAAAAATCTCCTCCTACATTTTTTGAGCAATCACCCTCAAACTTGGGGGGCCAAACTTTCAGGATATGTTCTAGGGATCATTTAGAAGAGATTGTCCAGGCAAAATTTTGAGATAGACCTTTAAACATTTTTTATTCGATTTTGAAAATCTTGGACCTGGTTTTTTGACGATTTTTCGAGGTCCAAGATTTTAAAAATCGAATTAAAAATGTTTAAAGGCCTCTCAAAATTTTGCCTGGACAATCCCTTCTAAATGATCCTCAGAACATATCCTGAAAGTTTGAGGGTGATTACTCAAAAAATGTAGGAGGAGATAGATTTTTAGACTCGATTTTTAGGGCACGCGATCAAAAATCGCTCGCGCAATACAATTACACACAAGCGCTGACCTTCTACCGGCAATAATTTCTGCTAGGAGCAATATTTTTCTATCGGATTAAAAGCATCTGATAGATATCACTCCCATCTATCAGAAACAACTAAAAAGTCGATTTTGAGAAAATTTCCATGAAGACCCCCCCTGCCCCCTTAACCACGATAACAAGTTATCAGGACACGACTAACCGCTAACGATTAGAAAATGCCATTCAAAACTCACTATGTTTATCAAGGATATCTTTCGTTTGACGTCCAATTGTTCTCATATCTTCCAACTCATCTGCAGGAACTTGACATCTAGGTTCTAGTTCTGTTCCATACCAACTACTCCACCTGAATTCAAACATCACCACATTAATAAAGAGTTCGATTGAGTAGCTGCTATTGCAAATGGCAGGTACTTGTAAGTTTCTAACTGGTACTTGGAAACAGACACTTTTTCATTGCATAACAATCTTATTGCAAAAACTTGTTTTGTACTGTAGTTGTTTTCAAACCTTAGATTAATCCAAATGTACAGTCCAAAGATGAATCCTGCTATAAATAACCATTTCCAAAATCTATCCGTCAGAATCCTCCAGTATACACGATTTTTTGCTTTAAATTCTGTGTACGATATGTCGTTGGGGAAAATAAGGTTCATCGTCTAGAAGAAATCAGTATTAATCAGTAAATTAATCACAATACAAATATATAAATCAATACAAAATTCTTATCAGCGTGAAATCAACTGTTCTAGATCACAACATTATTATGTAGTACAAGAGAACAAACTGATAGCTGGAAGTTAACAGTATTTGTTAGTGGGCAATTTTTATCGTATTAAAAAATATCCATCCCAACCGAAGTTGAAGATACAGCCGATTGATATGTAAAACACTCACCCAACGTAATACGACAACAAAACCACCACAATGTCGTTCCGATAACGGATAACATTTGAATTTTGATATGATAACACAGAAACTGCCTCTTAAAACGTGCTAAGGTGCTATTTACCCATATTTCAAGAGCGCTATAATCTTTTCTTCAGATAACGAAGTGTTCCTATCATGCTGCTTCGAGTTTTCCAGCACAACATTCCAACATGTTCTGAGTGCATTGACCCCCTTTCAAAGAAAGTGTCCTGATAACATAGGACTGTACCACAGCATTACAGCATAGTTTCGTCTCAAATATCTTTTTCGTATTAATATACAACATGATACATTATCTACAAAATGCATATGTTATTGGTGACGGCAACTTGGTCGTTTAGCTCCGGACAGTCTATGCAACGTCTATGCAACGTCCATGCAACAACAAAAGAACCGTCTATGCAACGTCTATGCAACGTCCCTGCACAATGAACACTCTATGCACACTCCCTGCACGGTCAGTCTATGCAACGTCTATGCAACGTCTATGCAACGTCTATGCAACGTCCCTGCACAGTACCATATGAACACCGGCTACTAGCCGGCTACTAGCCGGCTACTAGCCGGCTAGTAGCCGAGCTCTAAAGCAGACCTACTAGTAGCCGGTTCCAAACCGGCTACTAGCCGGCACTTAGAAAGCGGTCACTAGCCGGCTACTAACCGGCTACTAACCGGCTACTAACCGGCTAGTAACCACCAAGTGGCTACTAACCGGCTACTAACCGGTCACTAGCCGGTTTAGAACCGGCTACTAATAGGTCTGCTTTAGAGCTCGGCTAATAGCCGGCTAGTGACCGCTTAGTAGCCGGTTAGTAGCCACTTTGTGGTCACTAGCCGGCTAGTAGCCGGTTAGTAGCCGGCTAGTGACCACTTTTCAAGTGCCGGTTAGTAGCCGGTTGTTAATGTGAAGTTGAGGAGCTGTTATTACAAAAGTGGCTACTAGCCGGCTAGTAGCCGGCTAGTAGCCGGTGTTCATATGGTACTGTGCAGGGACGTTGCATAGACGTTGCATAGACGTTGCATAGACTGACCGTGCAGGGAGTGTGCATAGAGTGTTCATTGTGCAGGGACGTTGCATAGACGTTGCATAGACGGTTCTTTTGTTGTTGCACGGACGTTGCATAGACGTTGCATAGACTGTCCGGAGCTAAACGACCAATTTCCCCAAAGAGAATTATCGGCTACAATAACTTCGCTTAACTTTAAATAAAAAACACAGTGAATATAATAACAAAAATTCTGAACCAATTGCACATATTATGCCATTTTTCTCATTAAAAACTCAGCAATCAAAAACAATTTGTTTACAGTTTGCAATTTATTATGTTTTATTATTATTATTGATTATATCGAGATTAACTGCGCAGCACAAGGGGTCGTTCACATATTACGTAATCAGCCGTGGGGGGAGGGGGTTTCCAAATGATTAAGCTAGTAATCAATAGCTATGTGTAAAATAGATAACGGAGGGGGGGTACAAATTGTTCAAAAAGTGATTACGTAATATGCGAACGACCCCTAATTGAGATGAATAAATTTATAAGATAAAAAGCTCCAATACTTAATCTAAGAAGAACAAAAAGATATGAATGTCATATTATCAGGACATAAAATTCAGATTATCAAGGTTCTGTCTGCTTTTTGAAAGTCTTTCTTCAGAGTTAGAAAAATAAAAGATTAAGAAATAAGAATCAAAAGATTAAAAAGCATTAAAATAATCAAAAAATTAAAATGATTAAGATACAAAAAATGATTAAGATACAACAAAATCTTTCATGCAAAAATAATTAAAATAATTAACATTTTCTTCTAAAAACATAACAGTAGTTATTAAGATACAAAAATAAATTGTTCGTAGAATAGAACAGAATCAAATTATACACAGCCAATAGCCATACATGAAAAAACAAAAGAAGATGATAAAATATTGATAATTTAAAATTTACACGTAAAAAGCAACCATTGCAATGATATTCGTTTGGCTAAAACCTAAAAGCGCCACAGGTACTTCATTCCTAATAATGCAAGTAATATTCACTTAAGATACTATCTGATAAGGCATGATAAAGGTGGTGAATGGAGCTCGTGAATCAGGATCATATTAAGCATGTTCAGGGATGATGAGTAAGCAACAAATTACAACTTTACAACATAAACTTGGTCCTAACAGCCCTTTGGTTTAGCCACCTTCCACCAATCATTCGGATAGTGTATTTTCTGTATTTCTATACCATTTCTCGGCACTGGCCACGACCTGTAATGAAATAAACTAAAAAACAAATAACAAGTCAACAAACTGTTTTCGAGATGTAAAGTTAAACCATTTGGAGCAACTTTCATGTCTAACTTTACGTCTCTCAACAAGCAACTAGCATACGAAAATAAGAAGGAAAATGAGACGAGTAAAATAATAACCAACGTTTTGGCAAGTATCGACACTCGGCTTCTAACAAGATAAACACCAGCCTCCAATTCTACAGTAAGCACTGTATAAACAAAGCTTTCACACAAAGCTTCATCTCATGAGATTTGAAGGAAAGCTAGGTATCAGTTTCCTAGCTTGGTGTTTAGCTTTGTCAATACAATAGCCTACTAGAAAAAGGGTCAGTGTAATTCTAAGCTCAGTTGTACCTTGTTGAGTGCTAATTGTTGCCGAAGCGGCCGTTTGTTAATTACATGTTGGTTGTTTCATTTGTCCTTTGTATATTCGTTGCTAAAGACTTTAACAGTTAACTTATTGATGGAAATCGCTCTAAATAATACACTCAACTCATCCTCATCTGTATGGTTGATAACTTTATTTGAGCAAAACCAAGGTTAGAATAGACAAACTTGTGTTCTTTAAGTAACCAGTATATTAACGTTATTCCCAAACTAAAAACCTTGGTACTAATGCATTAAAACCAAAAGCAATCTGCCACATTCCGCCACTGACCTATTAATAAAATTAAGGGTGGGAAGAGGTGGCTTTACAAGTCTGGCTGGGAAGATGTAATGATATCTGTAATTAACAAAGAAGATGAACTGTTCCCACCCCGAACACCTGAACATTGTCCCGGTGCCGTAGTAGTCACACCAAAACGTCACATCAAGCTAAGGAAACAAAGAAAAGTTAGTTCAAGAATTGTCATCAGAAGAATTGTAGCGCTGGTTATTTTTTTTTTTTTTATCAATAAACTTTCAAATTGTTACACAAATACATCATTTTATTTCAAAGAAAATATCGCCGAATGACCTTACATGCCTTGACAAGTGACCGAGTGTAAACAAAATAAGGGACACCGAAACACCAGTTGACCAGTAAACTGATCATAGCAATTACATCGGGCCCTAAATGCACCTATAAGTGAAGCGATGCTGCAACCAAGGCATGCTAGGTTTATTCCATTGAACTAATAAGGTTACAGCCTAAAATATAAATATAATAAATAACAATGTACCATAAATCATAATTATAAACACACACACTTTATTTAACATATTTTATTAATTATACTTTTTATCAATTTATATTTAGACAATATAGTTACATTAAGGTAAATTGTTTAACTGTCAGAGGATGTTATATGGTCAAGAAGCGAATGCCTGTGAATTTCATTTCACTTTCCAGGACAATTATAGGAATTTCAATTGCACTGTGACTTGGGCCTGGGGTCCTCAGCCCAATGTGCGAGTAATATATCAATGTAATTTTATAGTATCAATAGCATTGAATCTAAATTCTAACGATACGATGATTATCATATTTGCTTCAATTTCAAGACATATGCTACACCCTTTCATAGTCTAGCTTTGATCGTACCTGTGATTTGTAGACGGGAGAATAACCCTGGATAATACCGATCCAATCTCGGTAATACACTTCCATACCCTGAGCTTCCATCTCCTTCTTTAGCCAATCAATCGTTCCTTTGATGTCAGAATTTCTATCCAATACAACAACTGCATTAGAAAGGGTTTTAAAAGACTGATTTAAATTGTAGACCAATCTGTATCATGAACTAATTAATTAAATCGACTGCATATATATCGCATCATTGTAACTCGTAAAAGCTTTAACCTGAAATTTTAAAAATTTGTTGAAGTTTTATGGATTGAACATTAGATCAATGAGCGATTGACTTATTACACACTACACAGATACACTGTTTTATGTAGGGAGTAAGAATTAACATATTCAAAGAACGGTCACTTAAAGAAAACTTTTACTTACTAAGATCAATATCAATATCCCACGGTAAAATGTCACCATGTCTTAGAGCTCCCCATAATGAACCAAATCCTAATGCATACGTCATATCTGAAATATAATAACGTCATGAACAGTGAACACAGAAATCAAAAGTGATCACATTCGGCAAAAATGAATTAGGTTCATGTTCCATATCGATATTATTGTACAATCATTCAAACTAACTATGCTTATCAAGGATATCTTTTGTTTGACGTCCAATCAGTCTCATATCTTCTAACTCCTCTTCAGGAACTTGACATCTAGGTTCTAATTGAGTCCCATACCAAGTACTCCATCTGCAATATAACGAATTTTAATTTAACGGGGCAAATAATTAAAACACCGGGTGGAGGTTCAATTTAAAAAGTCATTCTTTTCCTTCGGAGTTAAGGAAACAAAATGTATGCAAATGAAATATCAAGGTAAAGTTTACCTTATATTTATCCAGCAATAGAATCCAAAACAGAAGGCCAGCATAAAAAGCACTTTCCATATACGATCTGTAAGAATCTTCCAGTATAACTTATTCTTCGTTGTAAAGTTTTTGGTCGATATGTCTTTGGGATAAAGAAAGTCCATAGCTTCAAAAATTGTGAGTTATCAACTACTCATCATCCTCAACAATAATTCTGAACGGATAATTTGAGAACTATCTATCATAGCTATTTCGAAATACTGTTTACAATATAATGCTTTTGAATACGAAGGGAAACACACAACGTAAGGCTTGAAATCTTCGTAAAACTACATCATTACTCATTAGAGCCTGTAAAAACATTTAACATTAAGTTAAGCACTCTATCAAGTAAAATTCATATATAATAATCATCATAGTTTATTAACTCAAACGTAAAAATTGTAACAAAGGCAACATTTAATCAGTCAAAATTCGTAGCAACGGTACAACTCCACTCGGAAAATTATAGTATAGTATGAAACAAACTAAACACTTTAGTAAAGCTGATAAGCAGTGACTAGAACTACTTATCAAACAAAAATGCACTAATCGGTCTTAGAACTGCTGTGTCCCCTTACTGTAAATTGATAACGCTAAGAAATCTCGTTAAAGTATATTTATTTATAAAACTTTAAACAGAATGTCAACTTACACTTTAAATGATAATATTAACTCTTATAACTATGATAAACTCATGTAGCGAAACTAAAAGTTTATATAATTGATGTTAAGTGGATTCTATAATCTATTTATTACTTATTTATAAATATTGATCGCCAGGAAACTAAGATACGTGTTTGGGTTAGAATTCTGTCTATGATAAGGGTTGTGATAGTTTCTTGGTAAATAGTCGTCACCATAGACGTTGAGTTGATAAATTTACTTTCTGCACAACATACATGGCCATGGATATTGGATATATATATATATCTAATCAACCCATTTTGAATCTACACTCAAGTACACAATGTACATATTACTACATTGATATCAAATTAAAACAGTCATGACTTGATAAACAATGAGTATATTATATAATATATATCTCGATCGGTTTAATAATCTAATACAAAACAGAAATGTATATATATATTAAATACCCAAGACAACAAATATAAGTTTACAAGCAACTTTCTTGAATAAAGTTAAATAAGTAATCTAGTCGGCGACAATGATTGTTTTAATACAGTGATACCCCGATTTACCAGAATTGTACAGCCAAACTTCTTCGAAAAATTAAAAATCCGGAGTTATGATTTAAACTAGTATAACTTCCTGGTAATTCCGAGTTCATGATATATCGGGGCACGGTAAATTGGGATTTCATTATAAATCAGCTCAGCTGATTTATAATAAAATCCCAATCCCAGCTGGTAGCATGCAGATTGCAATATCAAATCAGAACATCGGTCTAACAATGTTGGTAGAGCTAACTCAAGCTAAGATATTGCAAAAACTACTGGATACGATATACAACACTAAAAAGTATGCCTATCATGGGAGGGCCAATACAAAACACAAAAATTATACAAATATATTTGTAGAACTAAATGGAACTCCGGGTCACATAACAAATAAATCGCTAAATTTGGTCCTAACATCCCCTTGGTTTAGCCACTTTCCACCAATCTTTTGGATAGTGGTATTTCTGCAGTTCTATTCCTTCTCTGGGAACAGTCCAATTTCTGAGATGAGGTTATTGACTGTGATTTTAAAGGCTTTAAAAAACGTTTAATTTTGAAGCGATTAGTTTGAAAACTAGGTTGCGGGTGTGGTTCAGGAATGGTAACAATGGTATGTAAGAACCACTATTCAGAAATAAAGAAGCAGCTTATTCTATATGAATCTACAGTTTTGTATTTATTCGTGAACCACTACTTTTGATAAACCTTATATATTACCTTTTTACGAAATTAAGGGTGGGAAGAGGTGTTTTTACAAGTCTTGCTGGAAAGGCAAAATTGTATCTGTGGTGAATAAAGAAAAACCAAGACTCCCACCCCGAACATCTGTGCATTATTCCCATGCCATAGTAGTCACACCAAAATGACACGTCAAGCTGAAGAGGAAAGAGGGTCGATTGTCAGCATTCAAGGGATGTCGGATTACAGTTTGATTTGATTTGAAACTTTTACAAAATAGCAAGTATAAAAATGTACAGCATATCGAACAAAATGGGCCGAAAAGTATAAATGCTAAAAAGCGTGGGTCAGTGAAACAAGTACAGAGGACAACTTTCAGAACAGGAGTATTTTGGCCGCCCAAAGTCTCAATAACATCACCTCCACCTAGTAATAAAATGATGAAATGTGAAAAGTGTGAAACAGTCAAATAATAATGTATGTATATAATATAAATGTCTTTCAAATACAGATAACGTCCGAAAACTCTTAAGATACTCATACATATACTGATCGGTGTCCGAGAGACATGAATTACTTCATGTTTAATCCCGACACATCATTGTATTTGCATTTTTGTTGTAAACAGAGGTCCACATAAAAGAGAACAATAAAATTAATGTGATATCTGAACTTTATTTTGACAGACACAGGACACAAGTTTCATCAATTAAAAGATTAACTTTACAGGTACAAAATCGTAAGAAATGCATTACAGATATTCAATGCATCATGCAAACATTGCTAATATTAAGATGAAGGTTTGGCAGCCCGGAAACATTACTTTTTGTAAGTCAGCAGATGGGTTAACAAAGTTTGTTATCTTTCTTAGTAAGTTCCAGTGTATCTAAAATATCGACGCTTTTCTTCCCCTGTCCTCCAATTTTAAATGTATGTTGAAATAATGATCAAATAATACAATGTGGATATGCATACATGCATGTGCAGAATGCAATACCCTCCTAACCCATTCATGAACCTTTCAGTAATAACGAGGTGTGTTAGTTAACAGCGTGCTAAACTCTCGGGGTACTGGATTTGTATGATTATTATGGTATTATTATGTAAGAATGGTACAGGAATTCAGAAAAAAGTGAAGTCAATATCAAAGACTAAAACTGACTCAACTATTATAATATGGGAAGTCTATGTAATGCTTGGTAGATTAAAAACTTATGACAAGTCAATTAACACAACAGTGCTTCAAAAATAAGAGGATTGATAAACTTATCATGAATTGTTCATACCTGTGATTTGTAGACAGGGGAGTAACCCTGAATAATACCAACCCAGTCACGGTAATAAACATCCATACCCTGTTCTTTCATCTCAACTATTAAACCATCAATTGTTCCTCTAATATCTGAATGTCTATCCAATATCACAACTGCAGGAAGAATTGTTCAATTAACAATTTGATTGATAAACTCAAAAAACTCGAGAAATTGTTGAACATAGTTTAAGTTAAACTTACGAATATCAATATCAATATCCCAAGGTAGGATATCTCCAATTCTGAGAGCCCCCCATAATGATCCAAATCCTAACACATACGTCATATCTGAAATAGCAATGAATAAAATCTTGACAAAAATGGTTCTTTAGGCACATTTCACCCTGTGAATTCATTGGTAGCTGAAGATAAAATCATAAAAATTTAGTATCACTGGTTACTGAAACATTTTGGTCTCTCTAACTACAGGAGATGATGCAAAGAGATTGTTGGGATTTTAAATGGCTGTAATTTAAAAATTTTACCCCATTTATTGCACATTTACATATTAAACATATATGAAAATCAGAATAAATACAAACCACTTACTATGCTTATCAAGAATATCTTTAGTCTCACGTCCAATCATTCTCATATCTTCCAACTCTTCTTCAGGCACTTGACATCTTGGTTCTAGTTCTGTTCCGTACCAACTACTCCACCTGAAATGTAACACAAACCTTCAATGCAGGACAAAAGAGCAAGATGGTAGACAAATAATTCTAGAAATCTTAAGGCATTATGAGTAGGCTTGAACACAGCAAATCAGTTTAATTGACAATGAAACAAATAATTAATATTTGCCGTTATAAAACAAGCTGTTTACCTTAGATTGATCCAAACAAAGATGCCAAAGCAGAATGCAAATAGACAGAACACTTTCCATACACGATTTGTAAGAATCCTCCAATATACCACATTCTTTACTTTAAAGTTGGTAAAGTCTATGCCTTGGGGATAAAGGAAGTTCATTCCCTAAAAGATGCATGCTATTAATCGGACTATTAGGTCTTCTGTAAAAATTTGAGCCAAAACAGACTTAACTTTAAGCTCATTGATTTGATGCAAATTAAAGTCATGGGTGAAAGATGTTGAAGAAGAACTCGAGCTTGCTCTAAGCTCTTACTGCTTACAGAAAAGACATCTGCAGGTGGTGCACATATTTACAAAGAACGATAAATGGAAAGAGTGAAAATTTCAAGCCCTTGGATGCTGCAATAAATGATCATCTAAATCCTGAAATTTCACCACTTGAAAGAGAGATCATAGCTATATTTCACGAACAGATCATGCTGGGCCTTCCTTGGTATACCAGCATCTCAAAGCTTCTAATCAAATACAACTTCCCCCACTCATCTTCCTCAAAATCTAAACTCTCCATCCAAATCAGTCATAATATGAGGGAAGAATTCGTGAATACCTGGAAATCTGCCAAGGCCTCCTCGCAAAAACTAGGTGACCTAGTGAAAGTGCTGGTGACGATGAGAAAGACCATAAACCAGGGATTCCTTCGGGAGCATGTAAGATTATATCCAAAGTTTGTTCGCCAATGGGGTGTGTCTGGGTGTCAAAGATCTTCAAGGTGGGTGCTACTTGTGATGAACTCTAGAAGGATGGGATGGTAATACTCGGTCTGGCCGTCTGGAAGCCCATAGAATTCCAGTTCAGAAACCGAGTAAGGAGGTGCGGCTACTGATGAGAAGCCTCCTTAAAGTTTATTTGGGTTAGAAACGACATCTGGGTCCCTACCCTCGCACAAGATTATTCTCAATTTTCTTGTTGTGTCCACAACTATACCGTTGATCAGAGTCACATCTGATGACTTCAGTGAAAGGGCTGATGACTTCAGTGAAAGAGCTGGTGACCTAGTGAAAGTGCTGGTGACGATGAGAAAGACCATAAACCAGGGATTCCTTCGGGAGCATGTAAGATTATATCCAAAGTTTGTTCGCCAATGGGGTGTGTCTGGGTGTCAAAGATCTTCAAGGTGGGTGCTACTTGTGATGAACTCTAGAAGGATGGGATGGTAATACTCGGTCTGGCCGTCTGGAAGCCCATAGAATTCCAGTTCAGAAACTGAGTAAGGAGGTGCGGCTACTGATGAGAAGCCTCCTTAAAGTTTATTTGGGTTAGAAACGACATCTGGGTGCCTACCCTCGCACAAGATTATTCTCAATTTTCTTGTTGTGTCCACAACTAAACATGATTTCGAAATGGCAAAGAAAACAGGTTTCATGAGCAGCTTAAGGAGGTTATAGAGACATCTGATTTTTTGACCAAACAACGTCTTGAAGAAACACAAGAAAAGAGCATCATCGTGGTTGACAGCCTTGCCACTAAAACAGCTTGGGTTTATTGCTTATATATTCTGAACAAACACAAATTTCGAAATGCCATTATTCTGAAGTATAATTGGTCCATTCCAGACATACAAAAAGAATGACATTATCCAAACAAAAACTGGGGCATGAATCAAGTCAATGAAACAAGAAATTCAATGAAACAAGAAATTTAATTTTAGCACATTTTACAGACTAAAAAGATGTAACAATTCATAAAATATAATGCCCATTTGGTGTATGACTTTTTGTCC
Organism: Bolinopsis microptera; assembly: GCF_026151205.1. NCBI lineage: Eukaryota > Metazoa > Ctenophora > Tentaculata > Lobata > Bolinopsidae > Bolinopsis > Bolinopsis microptera. The sequence continues at coordinate 6,480,963 of NC_087072.1, read as the reverse complement.
TTGACTGCTAGTTTGGTTTTGGAAGGACAGGTAACTAACGGGGCAAGGAATGCGCGTGCCTGAAAGCTTTTGCACACACCGAAACGCTAGTTCAGTTAGGTTTTTAGAGACAGGGCTCATTTTAGGACTAGAAGAAATTTGTTAGTAGACATTAGGGGTTCTGTTTATAGTTGTTACTATAGGTTGCAGTCTTGTTGTGACAAAAAGTCTACACTAAAACATGCTTTAGTTTATATTGTGTGGTTCAAGGATATAAAATGTGGCTTCAAGGTGTATATTAAAGAGCTTGCGAAAGATTATGGCCTTTGTATCAATGGTTAGCTTCTCCAAACTGATGGACAAAATCAATGGGGCATTCTGTAGTGGTGAGAAACCGAAGATCAATAGTCTGCTGATCAACCGCTTCAAAGAGGATGGCTCCCTACCAAAACATTCGGATGATGAAGCCACCATCCACCCCGAATCCGAAATTTTCACTGTGTCCATCGGAGGCCAGTGCAACATAAAATTCTTTGACAAGAAGACGGATGATATAGTCCTTGACCACCCATGTGTTCCAAGATCCATGTATCGCATGACACGAAGTAGCCAAGAGTATTACAGCCACTGTATCATGGATGGGGCAATAACTGGTGGGGTCAGATACAGCCTAACTTTTCGTTCAGTTAGCTTCAGGAACAAGAACTCTACGTGCATCATAGGAGACAGTCATACAGGGGGGCTTAAGTTTGGGTCAGATGCCAGGAAATCGTTTGGACAATGGTTCCCTGGGAGGCAATATTTTGCACCAGTGGTTGACCAGATTGACCCATATGTCACATGTGGTTATCGTAACGTTGTTTTGATGTGTGCGATTAATGATCTTAAAAAACCTGAGATCAAGAATACAGCTGATATTAAACGAAATGTATTTATTCCCTTTATTAAAAAGATTGAGAAAATTCATGCTATTAACCCTAAGGCACATGTATATGTTTGTCCAGCCCTGCCTACAAAGCTTGCTGAACTGAATAGAAAAGTTGTTTGCTTTAACCGCCTTATTCTGACAGAGCTGATCCCTTCAAATTTTGGTGTGACTTACGTCGATGGGTTCGGTGGGTTCTGTGATGATGCTGGGCTTCTTAGCCAACAGTTCTCCAGAAACATCGGCCGAGACCAGCGACCAGATTATCTCCACCTTAACTGGAGGGGTACAGCTAAACTAGGCACTTTGATTCGTAACACAGTGCTTCTTAGAATGAATGGAGGAGTTGATAGAAGGAAAAGGAGAACAGACGAGGTTGATGGACGCTCATTTTGGAACGTGTTGAGTGGGACGGGTTCTACTACTGCTGCTGAGTCTCGACACCAGGATGGTTACCAGCCATTCTGACTCCCCTGAGTAAAGAGGTATGCCTAGTCTGTGCGAAGTTCATTAACGTAGGACAATTCATTGTTGAATGCTGTGAATGCGACTGCCCAATGCACCATAAGTGCTATACCAAATCCATTAACAATGACACATTATCTGACGATTTTTACTGTCCCAAGTGCGTACATTTAGCAGTTATTCGTTACAATCCATTTCGACTTGCATGCACTAATTTAAGTGATATTGAAAGTAGTGAAGTGGATGACACTATCATAAAAGTAGATCAAATACTAAATAACTGCGTATCGTACAATGTCAAGGAATTCAACAAAGCACTAGATAATCAAATGAATGAATTTTCATCGCTTCTCTTCCAAAACATCGACGGCAATAAGTCAAATTTCGACACTTTCGCTATTGAATCCCATAGGCTCACCAAGAAATTCTCGATCATAGCCTTAGCGGAAACAAATGAAGGTCCTGAATCCAGCAGTTTGTATCAATTAACTGGATACAACAGTTTCTACCAAAACACAATACCAGATAAAAAAAGGGCACTGGAGTGGCTCTCTATGTTTGTGACACTCTTAGTGCCAGAGTAAACGGCAATGTATCCCATATCACTGAACATTTAGAAACTCTTTTTGTGGCCGTAAGTAGTACAACTTCCCCAGTAACAGTTGGTGTAATGTACCGTCCTCCAAGTGGTAATGTCAATGTTGCACTATCTGAACTCTCTGACATCCTTGACAGTCTCCCCAAGTGTAGTTACCTAGCGGGTGATTTTAACATTGATTTACACGATAAGAATAGCACAATCGTACAACGCTATGAAGAAATACTATTAAGTAAAGGATTTTTCCCCCTAATTTCGTTAGCAACACATGAGAAACCAGGCTGCAAAGCATCCTGTATTGATAACATAATAACTAACGACGTAGAGAGTATAGTAGCTTCTGGAATACTGACTGACCGTATATCACACCACTCACCCATCTTCCAAATCTTTGATAGAAACTTGGACTCTAGCAGAATTGACCTGAAATACAAACAGTATTATGATTACAACAAACCGAATGTAAAAGCTTTTTTACAGACTCTGGAACATGATCTCAATAATAATGTTATCGACAATTTTACAACATTTCACGACATATTTAAGGACTGTATAGATAGAACTTGTAAGTTAGAAACCCCTAAATGCTCTAAAAGAACAGCACTGAACAACCCATGGATTACACCAGACCTTGTGGGCAAAATTTCATATCAGCACGAACTTTACGATAAATGGGTAAAGGTCAGAAAAGTTAAATGTAAATTTGGGGAAATTGAAAATAAAGGGGGGACATGCCAATGCCCAATATGTTGCTCAAAACGTGACAAGTATAAAAAATACAGTGACTGCAGGCGGAAGGTCAAAAAAGATCGCCGCAATGCTCAATCTAAGTTCTATGGTGGAAAATTTGCAGAGTTGCACGGAAACAGTAAAAAGACGTGGGAATTAATTAACCAAATACGGGGTAAACGAAAACGACAAACCAAACCTCTATTTACTATCAATAATGAAAAAATTACTAATCGTAGGGTAATAGCTAATGAGTTTAATAAGTACTTTGTCTCCCTAGCTTCTAATCTTAACGAGGCATACAATGAAATCGGCGAACTATTAATTAATGGCATCCCCAGTATCTATGACTACCTACCAAAATCCAACACGACCAGTATTTACATGCATGATTGTACAATCGATGAAGTATGTAAAATAATATCAGAATTAGGGTTTGCATTATCGGTCCAACATTTTTTATCGCCGATAACCGATAATAATTTTTCAATTATCGGCGATAACGATAATTATCGGCGATAAAATTTGGTCAGAACAATCAGCTTATTTTCCATCGATTCAGTGGCTTAATTAATCATACGTTCATGATTTATAACTTCCGTGATTGAGTGTCATGAATTCCCGAGATATCGTACACAAATTGTAAACGCGTAATTTCAAAATAGTCAATTAATTGAAAGTGAAGATCCGATATACTTTACAGTGAACAGTCAGTGACAATAACAATCTTACACAAAGTGGAACTCCACAGCCGCTAAACAGCTATACATTTCGGCTTGAGTTTTCTTTTCGATGTAAGATACTATTAGGGACTGATTTTTTGGTCGCTTGACTTTGGGGGATGCCGAAGATTTATCATTATTAGCAGCTGCGTTTTCTATACCGTGTTTAACTCTCAAGTGGTACCAAAGACTAGTGTAAGACCTTTTGGCTGTTGTGCTGAGAAAAGACTTGTCACATTGCATGCAGGCCACGTTGTCCCCCTCTTTTGTGAAATGTTTCCAGATCTCGTTGGTTGACATATCAAGATTAACTAGTTTTCCGAGACACAACAGAAAACAGATAACAACTGATACGTGTAACGTAATCAATCAACGATTTAAGCAAATGAGCGACCCAGGCAAGTTAATCATCGGCATTTCTCAGGGGAGGGGCGTGGAGTGTGGAGTGTGCAGGAGTGTATTGTTTTGTTATGGTGTGTACTGTGTCGGGTTCAAATTATTACCTTATACGGTTGTAACTCCGTTGAATTCAAATATGCAACTATCCCATGAAATATGAATACTTTTACATAGTACATACCTTGTTTCACCAATCAACAGTGATAAGATAACATTGCAAATCTTGCTGATTTAAGTACTTAAGTAGCAAATTCAGATGTTTTGATCAGTTTCACACATATCTTATGATCAATCTAGTGAAAATGGGAGGTAAGAATCTGCGAGTTAGCTGTAAAGTCTCGAAAATTCCGAAATTATTTTTGAAAAGAAATTTCTGAAATTATCGGTTTATCGGTCAGAAATTATCGCCGATAACCGATAACGATTTTACTTCGAATTATCGCCTATAATTTTATCGCCGATATTATCGATTGCAAACCCTAATCAGAATTGAAAAATGGCAAATCGTCTGATATCCCAATACATGTTGTAAAAGCGTCATCCAGAATTATCGCCCCCCTATTATCTGTACTATACAATGAATGTTTGAAGGAGGGAATATTCCCGGACGATTTAAAGATTGGCAGGATCAGTCCCATATACAAGAAAGAAAATGAAGAATTACTTGAAAACTATAGACCAGTCTCTACCTTAGCCGTATTTGGTAAGTTATTCGAGAAAATTATATATAGTAGGCTATACAGCTTTTTCCAGTCACAAAATATGATCTATGAAAATCAGTATGGATTCCGTAAAAATCACTCTACTAGTCATGCCCTGAATTTCTCAGTGAATTATATAGAATCATGCCTTAATAAAAAGCAGCACGTGCTCGGAATATTCATTGATCTAAGCAAAGCATTCGATACCATCTCAGCTGACAAATTACTGAGTAAGCTAGATAATTACGGAATTCGAGGCAATGCCAACAAACTCATTGCTAGTTATCTCTCTAATAGATATCAATACGTCTCGGTCCTAGGAGAAGAGTCTGACAAGCTTCCAGTTCTCTTTGGAGTACCCCAGGGATCTTGTCTTGGTCCGTTACTATTTATTATTTATATCAACGACCTATATAGGGCAACTGAACTAGGCAAGTTCATTCTATTTGCTGACAATACAAATATATTTGTCGCGGATGAATGTAAGATAAAGTTATATGAACGAGCAAACCAAATTCTCAAACTGGTACAACTGTATATGAAATGTAATCTCCTGCATATTAACATTAAGAAATGCTGTTACATTCACTTTAAACCAACGAATAGAAAAAGCAAGGTAGAACATAATGAAGAAGAACACGTACTTACTCTAAACAATGTAGTAATAAAGCAAGTCAAAAAGGTGAAGTTTCTTGGTGTTATTATTGATGATCAGCTTAAATGGGATGCTCATATACGGTCGCTCAACACAAAGCTGAAATGTGAAAGTGGGAAAATTTGTAGAATACGGCACATTATTCCAGAAAAACTCTACAAAGAACTGTACTACACACTATTTGAATCACACTTGCGATTTGGGATATCAGTATGGGGTGGCCTTAGTAACAACAGGCTTGAACCAATATTTATCACTCAGAAGAAATGTGTTAGAATACTATTTGGTAACCGAGAGGCGTACTTAGAAAAGTTTAGAACTTGTGCTAGAACACGAAGTAAAGACAAGCAAAAATTAGGAAGCGACTTCTATGAAAAACAGCACACAAAACCGCTATTTAAGAAAAATGGTTTACTAACCATACACAGTTTGTTCAAACACACATGTTTATTGGAAATGTTCAAAATCAATAAATTAGAATCCCCAGTCCCACTCCTAAATCTATTTAACAGATCATCAAGACGTGCTGATCGATTCATCACTCCAACCCCATCCACCTCCTTCATATATCAATCGACAAAAATGTGGAACGATTGTAGAAACACTGCTAGCAATATCAACTTCTCTACATCAACGAACCTTGTGAAATCCACAATAAAAAAGGAGTTACTCGGCATGCAGTCCAGGTACGACGAAATAGATTGGTGTGAACTGAACTTCGATCCCAACGAACTGAAATTCTAATGTCTACTCAATGAAGATATGCTGAGCGCTAAAGCCGATTGAAATGTTAATGTCTAAAGTATAAAATTTCGGCGGTCACGCCGCGCATTTTGCGCGCTGTGCCGCTATTTTTGGCCCATCTTATCAGATATTATTTACAATGTACTCGCACAGTACATGCAGGGCATGCCTCAAGATCATATTAGTGTAGGAATCATTATGTTTTCAACAATTCATTATATGTCGAATTCAGCAGTGGGTCCTCTCTTCGTCCGGTTTGTGTGTTTGTCGCCTGTCTGGACTCTCGTAGTCATGTAATTTTTAATTTTTAATTTCTAATTTGTTATTTTAATTTTAATTTTAATTTTTCAATTTTCTAAATGTGTGTTCTGCTCCGGGACTCGATTACCGTATCGGCTTTCTTGAGACTGTAAATTTGGAAAGCCAACTATGCGGGGCGCCTGCCCACCTGCACTGAAGAGTGATCAAAGAATTAACTAAAATTTCCTAATATAACGATTGAATATAGAGTTGTTTAACCGGCGCGGCCATGGGTGTGTGGCCTAGCTTTGGCTGCACACCTATGACTGCGCTGTTGCTGGTGGACAGGCGCAGTTTTTGTTGTGCAGTAGTGTTGCAAGAGAATAAAACCAACTTATTATGTACTAAATGGAATCAAGAATATTATTGACTATATTTGATAACGATGAATTGTAAATTTCGATCAATTTATATTTTTCGGTCTCCAATTATTGAACTGCGGAAGCTGGTTGCCTCAACAATGTTGACTATGCATGGTATGACTGAATTGTAAAAACGTGATAATTGAACGAAAAATAAATGATGAACATGATTCAAAAACTGTAAACCACCAAATGAATTATCGCTTAAATTTAAATAAGTATTTAAACAAAAACCACCATGTGCCGTTAAGCAGCAGGGCGCGGCTCATCTGGGCCACAGCAAATCGGCGAAAATGGGTTCGAAAAAGCCACTATTGGCACTCGAGTCCTTGATCTTTCCGATGGTTCACTGGGGCTTTTGAGCTGCCGTCCTTCAGCTTCTGTAAACTGAAATTACTACCAATCCAAGTTGAAGCAATCAGCCGACGCGCGGCTTTTATGGTTATATATGATATGTTTAATCTGTAATAAAGATCAAAATTCAAATTTGTTTCTCTAAAATTTGTTTCTCTATAATAAGCTATAAATATCTTAAACTATACAGTGCTAATTAAAAATTTCTTTATACTTCATTCTCAGATTAGATTTAAAAATTCAAAAAATATAAATTTATTTTATTAATACCTTCTCACACATTCTTTACTCACAGGACAAGACTTGGAAAACAGTAGCCTAGAGGAATTTAATTGAGATGTGTGGGAACAGCCAGTTATAATGTTTGGAAAATAATATTTGTGCAGTCAAAATCTTTCACGGTCCAATCAAGCAGGGCGTGGTTATGCTGATTGGCTAATAGCGCACTTTTAAGTTTTCCTCGCAAGCACATTACACTAGTAGTAAAGTCAGTCATTCTGAACTTTGGGGTTAAAATGTTAAAAATTTTGGTTGACCTAGTGTTGTGGTTGTCAGGTGGGTCTACCTGACAGATAAGAAGGCAGGGTTTCCTCGACGAACATGTGTAACCCTCATATAGGGATATTGGAGCACGGAATTTCATTATCTTGTAGAGCTCGAGGTAACTGTGGTATGTATAGAGATTTTGTATAGCTAGAATATTATTATGCTTGAATATCGGTTTGGTGTGTTCTTTTATGAAAAATTTTTGGTCAAGTTTCTGGTGTCCTATAGGCCTAGTACGTGCACAAGTCTTAAACTTATCAAGGTACGCCAGCCTATCACCAAATAGTACTCTGAGACAGTACTTCTGAGCAGTAAATATTGAGCTTATACGTTGCTTAGCTGCCCCACCCCATACAGATATACAGTAGGAAAGATGTGATTCGAACAGAGCATAATATAATTGTTGATGTAGAAATTCTGGAAGGGAGCAGCGAAGTCTACATAAAGTGGATGTGGAATGATTTAGGGTTCGCTTAAGAGCTTTAATGTGATCTTCCCATGATAGGTTCTCGTCAATTATAACACCCAGAAATTTTGCGGATGAAACCTTTTTGATTGGATAGTTGTCTACAGTTAGTACAGGTTCAGGGTGTGATAAAATCTCTGACTTAGAACCTGCCATGTTGGGTTTGAAGTGTATGTAGCAGCACTTGGACATGTTTATATGTAACTTATAGTGAAACTGCCCAAAACCATTATTTTCTTAATGGATGATTTGATAAATCGCTAGCTCTACACTTGACTTTCACATAGCCATGTGTATACGCGTACTGCGTGACGCGCACTACTGCAATACAAGCAAGAGGGCTCTGGCTAGAGCAACACTTAACTGTCACGTTTGATGGACGATGTCAACCCTTCCAGATCGTTGCCCTGCGAGTAAAAAAGCAACGATCTCGTCAATGCGAAGTAAAAACGATAGTTTGTGCAGCGCGCAAAAGGAAAAAGTCCTCCAACCGTCACGTAAATTTTTTAACACGTTCACACAGAGGTACGTCCTGAATGATTATTCGAAAATTAATTAACCCTACAATCTGAAATTTTAATTCAATCCTAACTTTGACCATTGTTAATGATCTGGCCCGGCGCGCGCAACTTCGTAGCACTTGCCGTCGAGCCCATTATCTCCTCACAAAAGCATTTGCTAAAACTAACCATTAACCCTAACGAAAAATTATACTGTCTTCCTTATACAGTCGTATCACGTGATCGAAACAAATCTTCGCCATGACTATCTCGCCAGGTGAGGGTTTTAACTTTATTTTATGAGGGGTGATTTGGAATCAGCGTCCAAAGATGCATCGATCCAACTTGGTTTCAACTGTCGGGGGCCCTTTTAAAATAATTTCGAAGGTTGCGACTGTGAAATAATTTGCATCTTACTGGGCGCGGCGGCGCTCAGCCAGTCAACTTGTCATTCTGCCGGATCCTTATTCTAAATGCGTGGCGTAGCCTAGTTGCGTATCGCGCTACAAAGGACTTTAAACCAAATATTAAGCTGGATAAACAATAATTATTTTCATTTTTATTTAATTGTTGATAGAACATCGCATTATTTGGTCAAACATTCTATCAAAGTTTGGTAGTTTTTAATTTCATAAATAATCACCATTGCTGAATTGATGTTGAGTGTTCACCTTTTTCCTTTGTACCCTCGTAAAGCAATATTGTATCACGTCGTGACCCCCACGGTCGTTCCACCCCTTTATCGTTCTTACGATACAGGGGAGCCGCGCACTCGTGCGCGGCGGGTCATACAACGTATGACAGGAGCAATAAGAGTTTTACCTGAGGACCCCAGGCTATTATGTTCATTAACATAATAGATAAATAAAGATTTGGCGGAATGACAGGCTGAGCGCGGCCCAGTAATAAGAGTTGTGCTTAACATTGTAAATCTTGTCCTCGTTCTCACATGCCTTACTACGTCGTAGTATTTCTTTCCTTTTTCTTGCTATGAGGTCTTTGGTCTGTTACTCTGTTGACAACCTGCTTACACCCTTTAGATATTTCCCCAGATGTGAGGAATACAGCCGGGGTGAAGGTAGCCTACTCCACTTTCAACACTTTCTCTAAGTACCCATACTTCTTCTCTTTTTAAACTTTTTTATATGTAAATAAATTATGACAATTATGTTAGTTATAGAATTTGTTTGTTTTTTAATGACGAAGGCTGTGAAATGTTCACAGTTCTGATAATGAGGAAATCAGGAAGAATATTTAAAACTGGTGATGATGTTTATGTCATTATTCTTAATCTAATCTAATCTAATCTAATCTCGTTGTCATTCATTTCGTAAACTTCTTGAAAAGTCTTTGTCCTGTTTGATAAACAATTGGGTGTGATACCCTAATCTCAAGTAAAGTTTTTATATCAAATGGAGTCCAAACTCCTCTAGCAGATACGTCAAGCCGAGCTTGGTCGCCTGTTATGGTCTTGGCGTTGAGACAGTTACCCTCGTTTACTTTCAGCAGCTGGGGTTCAATTGTCATACCTCACGCAGGATGTTGGCCATTGTGTCTCTAATGTTGTCTATCTCTCGTAGCTATTCTCCTCAGGGATCAGGTTGAAGGACACATTTGAAAAACTTAAATTCAAACAACTGTTTATCCAAGTGGTTAAAGGTGTATATATCAATGAGAAGGATTATTTGTCTTCAATAGGTGAAACAACGACTTTTTATTCAATTAAAGGATAGCTTCTAAAAATTTGACGGTCTGTATTATTGACGGTTCAGGGTTCGAATCCGAGTGTCACCTAGTCTAGGAAATAGTCATTTTCTTTTCCCGAATAGGGCTCAACGTACCTAAAGTAAACAACCAAAACCTTAATTTACGGCCAACCCTCGATTTACCGATGCTTTTTTTTCTCTCATACATAGGTGCAAATTGGTTCTTGTAATCCTAAGAATCAGTACTTGTTTGGTGGTGTGCCTTTGAGATGTGTTGTAAGCGAGAAGGACCTTGGAGTTGTCTTTAACACCAGTTTCAACTTTGAGGGTCATGTGAGAAAGTGCATTGCTAAAGCTAATAGTACCAGTGCCTGGCTTACAAGAAATATTATATCGAGGGAAACAAGCGTTATGCTGGGCTTGTATAAGTCTTTAGTAAAGCCTCATATAGAGTATTGTTCACAGGCATGGGCTCCAATGGCTAGGCATGGAAACTGGTCACTGATTCTTGAATTGAAGGTGTTCAAAGATCGTTCACCCGTATGATTGATGGATTGGGACTCATGACTTACAGAGAGAGACTGGATAAGCTGAACCTCACAACCCTGCTTGAACGCAGGGTTCGTGGAGATCTCATTGAGATGTTCAAGATCCAGGAAGGCTTTGTGGGTTATGGTTCCGATTTATTTGGTCGTTCTGGTAGGACCGTTGCTGCTAGATCAAAGACTCATAGATTCACCACAAATGAGACTGATTTCTTTGCCCAAAGGGTCTTGCGCTATTGGAACAGTCTACCACCACTTGTGAAAGCTAGTGAGTCGGTTACTGGTTTCAAGAGGGGATTAGATGCCTTTCGGCTTCATGGTTATCGAGCTAATAAGCTTGGTCATCACTGGGAACTTTCATATGACATCTTTGATAGGATAGATGTGTCTGTGTCTAATAGGAATAGTTATGTAAGTTATATGAAAGAGAATCCATTGGTAGCTAAGAGGAAGAAGGTTAATATCAAAGGTACAGGGTGGCCCAAAAGTGACTACCCACACGCAACCTTTTAATAACTCACGTTATTCGTCTTCAAATTACACAAAAATTTCAGAGATTATAGATATAGGTCAAACTTAGATTTCCTGAAAGTTTCGTAAACCACGCCCAATTACAGTGGGCGTGGCGTGACACTCCCTCTTTTTCACTATTGTCTTCATAAAATAAGAACGCTTTAAGCTAAGAACTCCAAATTTTTTGCACACATTTGGCTTGATAATTTAAAACCTTTCCCAAAGTTTCAAGTTCATTGTTCAAAATTTAGCTGAGTTATGACCATCTCAAAATTCATCGGATACGTGATCCGAGCACTCGGTCAGTGATCTCTGCACTTGGTTAATGGCCTGTTTGGCTCACATGCACCGCTTGATTGGTTGCAGGGCTTGTTAGCCCTGCTAGTCACAGGTTCGTTCCTTACAATCGATAAAAAGGAATGAACTATCCATTGAATCATCGAAAATGGTTCACTATCCTCCCTATACTGCGGAACAACGATTGTTTGTCTACCTGAAGAAAGAGAATGGGGAGTTCTGCCCTCAGCTTAAACGACAATTTCAAATGAAATTCAACCGACCATCCCCTTGCCGGAAAAGCTGCTTTGATATGCATCACAAGATTAAGTTCACTTTTTCTGCAAACGATCAGCGAAGAGTCGGCAGAAGACGAACTGCGAGGACCGAAGAAAACATCACCATGGTTATTGGTGACGTGATGGATACACCTAAAATTGGCACCCGAAAACGAGCTCCTGTCTTAGACCTCAGCAGAACATCCCTTCAACGAATCCTAAAGCGAGATCTTTCTAACCGGGCCTATCGGATCACAAAGAAACACCAACTTTTAGACCGTGATTCCTGATTTTCCTGAAAAGGTCACGATCTGTTGCGCCATCTGTCTAGCAAAGTCATTATCGGTATCCAATTAATCATGATCAGGTCGTCATCTCCTCAGTATGTTTGGTAAAGCCTAATGAACCTCATTAATACACGCTAACGCCTTACTCTTGAACAGATTGGGTGACGAGATCACTGATTGAGTGCAGAGATCACTGACTGAGTGCTCGGATCACGTATCCGATGAATTTTGAAATGGTCATAACTCAACCAAATTTTGAACAATGAACTTGAAACTTTGGGAAAGGTTTTAAATTATCAAGCCAAATGTGTGCAAAAAATTTGGAGTTCTTAGCTTAAAGCGTTCTTATTTTATGAAGACAATAGTGAAAAAGAGGGAGTGTCACGCCACGCCCACTGTAATTGGGCGTGGCTTACGAAACTTTCAGGAAATCTAAGTTTGACCCATATCTATAATCTCTGAAATTTCGGTGCAATTTGGAGACGAATTACGTGAGTTATTAAGAGGTTGCGTGTGGGTAGTCACTTATGGGCCACCCTGTATTTAGTTAAATTTTTTAAAAGTTTGTAATTATATGGTTTCAATCGTAAAGTGTTCATTTTCTATGAATTTCTTTTTGAGATGCCCAGAGAGGCATTATTTATAATGTTATGTTGTAGGTGCAGATTTCGTTTTGAGGTGAACTTTTAAGTTCCCGAGAAATCTTCTTAAGTTTGCTTTTTTTTCTCCTCGGGCACATTCGTAACCTACGGGCCAGGTAAACCTAAACTACATATTGACCTATATTTTGCTCAGGCACGTAGCCAGGATTTTTCTTTGGGGGGGGGGGAGGGGGGCTGTCGGCAAGCGAAGCTGCAAGCTGTGGCAGGGGTCTGGGGGGCGCAGCCCCCAGTGGGGTCCAGGGGCGGACCCCATTGGCGGGGGCTAGGGTGGCGCAGCCCCCCGGAAAAATTTTGCGAAATAGGGTGTTTTAGGCTACTTACTTTGTTACTTTGTTACTTTGTAGGGTTTCATAGAATCCTCTATCGGGCCATCGAAAAAGTCGACCCCCCGGACAGTGTAGAAACTGTTTTATCACCACTCCAATCAAGCAAGGAGTTTCCATTCCGACGGCTGTATCCTGGAGCTGGAGGCTCGTCCGGAAATGACTTCACAAAGTTCGTTAAAGCCGCTTTGAATTGCATAGGATCCTCGATGGTGTGCATATGTGTCGGGATTACATTCCATAATCGAGGTCCAGTGACTGCAAATGAGTTGTCATGTAGTGCTTGATTACGTTGACTGCTGGACTTAGCTATACTAGGCACAACTGCTTTTTGACCATGTCTGAGAGTCACCGAGAACTGGATACCAATATCATTAGGGCACTTGCAATGCAGAACTTTCCACATGTTGATGATTAAATACCGTTCTCTTCTTCTTTGCAATGACATCAGATCTAGGGCCTTTAATCTCTGCCAGTAGTTGAGGTGCTGGGTGCCATCTATTTTCAATGTAAACGTACGCTGAATCCCTTCTAGCTGTTGGATGTCCTTGTTCTTAGAGCAATTCCACAGAGGACAGCAATACTCCAGATGGCTTCTAACGAGAGACTTGTACAGAGTCATCATGGTGGCTTTGTCTCTCGTTTTGAACGCACTTAGCACCCAAGAAGCAACTTTTCCTGCGCGTTCAGCTATCCTGTTGACGTGTGGGGTCCAGGACAAATCAGCGGAAACTGTCACTCCTAGATCTTTCACCGTTTGAGTGGGGTACAGCATGTTTCCGTTAGACACTTCATATGTTTGCGCTTGGATGGCGAATGGATGATCAAACAAGGAATTCTTTGGACAATGCTTGTGAACAAGAAGCTCGAACTTATCCTCATGAAGGGCCATGTTGTTGCACTTAGCCCAATTAACAACAGAGTTGAGATCATCCTGCAGGACATCTTTGTCGGCCAAACTGTAGATATGCTTAAGAATCCTAGTGTCATCAGCAAAGAATCTGATGACAGACCCTTTAACACATAGCTTCATATCATTTATGAACAGAATGAATAACAGTGGCCCAAGAACGGTGCCTTGTGGAACTCCACTGAGGATTGCGGCAGCAAACGATGATACACCATTTAACACAACACATTGCTTCCTTTCAGTCAGGAAGGATCGGATCCAGTTTACCACCTTCTCATGAAACCCCAATCTCTTCATTTTCAGAAGCAGTAACCGATGATCGACCTTATCAAAGGCTTTGGCAAAATCCAGATATATAGCGTCAGTGTCTGCATTTCTAGTAAGACCTTGAACTATATCGTCTACGTGACTTAACAGCTGGGTAAGGCAGCTTCTTCCTGAGCGGAACCCGTGCTGGTTGTTGCAGAGTAACTGATTTTTCTCAATAAAGTCAACCATAACACCACGGAGGATACGTTCATACACTTTGATGATGTGCGAAGTGAGAGCAACTGGTCTGTAGTTGACTGCCTTGGCCCTGTCACCCTTTTTAAATAGTGGTGTAATGTAGGTGTCTTTGTAGAACGATGGCACTGTACCGTTTTCAAATGATTCCTCCCAAATAATACGTATAGGAGAACACAACTCCTTAGCACAGTTTTTCAAGAGAGTTGTAGGTATTCCGTCCGGTCCACAAGCAGAATCTGTAGAGATACTTTTTATAGCTGAAATGATATCTTCGTCACTAATTCTAAAGTCCTCTAGTTCTTGTGGGTGCTGGATAGAGGGAGGGGAGAAAACCGGATCCTTAACATCAGGAGAGGTCGGATCGCTAAACACAGAGCTGAACTGTTCCTGCAGCAGATCGGCCATTTTCTTGGGGTCTGTGGTTATCTCCTGGTTGCTATCAAAGAGCATGTTAATACTGGATTTGATCTTCGACAGAGACTTAGCATAACTGAAAAAGAACTTGGGATTTGTTTTGATCTTTTCTACTGCCCTGGATTCCTTTTCATCAAGTCTCTTGGTATGGGCACATCGAATATCATACTGTAGGAGTGCAACCTTGTTCCTAACATTTCTGATGTGATCGTCAGGTGCACCATTGTTGACTAAGGCATTCAGCCTTGCCTGGAGTCGGTTCCTTTTACGCCGCAAAGCATTGGTATGTTTTGGGCGCCCAGAAGGTTTAGCCTTGCGGGGAATATGAGACGAGCATATCTGAAAGAGGGTCTCAGTAAACAAGGCTGGGAAGTCTTCAAAAGAGCATGAAGAACGAAGTTGAGACCAGTTAGTGTCTTCTATCTCGTCTCTGAGCGAGCTGAAGTCTGCTTGGAGAAAATCAAGGCATCTGTACGAGTTTTCATCAAACTTCGGCACTGCTGATTTCTCCTGTTCAAGTGGATTATATGCTAGCATAACATCTACCACGTGATGGTCTGACATTGTTGTGGTTTTGCATTCAACATTTGTAACAACTCGGTTGTTGTTAGTAATAAACAGGTCCAAAACATTGTTTCCTCTCGTTGGACACATTACGTACTGACTCAGCAGATGATCAGACATGAAAGTTAAGAAATGCTGTGCTGACTGCTGAATTTCTTGCGTGCCTCCAGATTGAACACAATTTGTCTGCCAGTCAATTGAGGGTAAGTTAAAGTCTCCGGTCATCATTATATCGTAGCTGTCGTCATTAATACTACTGATACATACGGAGAAAAAACTGAGGAGTGCTTTAAAGCTTGACAAGGATGCATTAGGCGGACGATAAGCCACAGCAACACATGTCTTTATAGTGCTGAAACTACAGAAAAGTCCCTCACACGTGCCGTCATCAAACGTGTTACACTCACTGACCGGTAAGTTGACATGAGAGTAGAGTAGAACACCCCCTCCCACCCTTGCATCACGGTCGCTGCGAGATACCGAATAGCCTGGTATTTGCAGTTGTGCGTCTGACATATAGGACTTGAGCCACGTTTCCGTAAGTGCTATAAACGGTAACGAGTGGTTTCTGGATTTCTCATCCTGAATAAGATCTGAGATTTCTGGCACTTTCCATCTACTCGTACTTGATGCACTAGGATTCATGGACTGGACATTTAAGACGAGGCATGAGGAATAAGGGGCACGTGTGTCCTCTGAGGCGGTAGGAACTGCGGGTACTGGTAGTGGTATAGTGGGAGCGCTGTTCCTGGCTGAAGAGGTGGAGGTGGTCTGGGGTAGTGGTAGGGCATTTGAGTTTGAGGGAGGCTGGACCGGTGGTCGACTATTTCTGATAGGAGTCCGATCCTGGTTTGCATCGTTTCCAACAGTCTCCGTAACTCTAAAAAATCCTGATTCGCCGCCGTTACACCTTTTGATGGCATGGATTTCTTATTCTCTGCTTTTCCCTTCTTGTGTCCAACAGCAGAGTTGCTTGTCTGACGGCGGGTACCCTTCAAATGAATAAAAGTGCAGTCAGACTTCGTGCAAAGTTTATTCTTAACTGAAAACTTGCACAACACAGGGTGAAGAAACTTGCAGTCTGGACCTTTACTGCAACCAAACTTGTGCTGATTTCCGTATTGACAGAATCTGTTACAATACTTCGGGTGTTCAAACTCACAAATCTGACCATTATGTTTCTTCTTCCCCTTGAGACCATGAGGACACTTTCCACGCTTGTACTTCTCACAAATTCTCTCCTGCGCAGCAGCAGATGATTTCTCGTGAAGCTCTGAATCGTCAATTGCTACACTAGATTGAGAAGTGGAGTGTTCTGTGATTTCCTCGGATGAAGACATTTGTGACGCAATCAAATCCTGCTTGGGTTGCTGAGATTCGGAATCTGATTTGTTCACAGTATTATCATCTGATTTGTTCACAGTACTATCATGCCGGCTCTTCGATTTTCGTGGTTTAATAGGAATGCTTGATTCCATGCATGATTTACACAACCAAACATAACTAGAAAGAACAGTAGCACTAGTCAAAACATCGTGGAAACTCGATTGAAAGTTTAATGAATTTACAAAAATGTATGGTTTGGCATAATCATTGCCTACAATCCTGACCTGAGTAATTTCCCCCTTTGAGACTTTATATTGAGTTGAAAATTGAGTTTATCGAGAGGAAGTGAAAAATCTCTGGTTCTAATTTGGATTTGAAGCCATGTTTAATTTTTTCTGTTGAGGTCAATTTTTTGCGCAGAAAGCGCTTGATTTTAGGGGAAAAATTTAAGTTTGCTTTTAATTTTTAAGGTCCTGTCGGCACCTGAAATCGACGAGATCTGCAGGGGTGCACCCGGGTGCTCTCATACTCTGGGGTATTACTGTTGTGTGTACTGTAAAATAACTTGTTACTACACTTAACTATGTTTTCATACACCAAGCATTCCAAGTGGGGCTCCTTTTTGGGAGGGCGGCACTTCAGTATGTAACGCCACTGCTGACTTAAGTTTATTGATATTGTTTGATAGATGATTATCATATTATAAATGTATGTAATATTCTATGGACACTCATCCCGACTGCACAGGTTTACAACAACGTTAGTATGAATGCACAGAGTAGTGCTAAAATTTTTCTTTAAATTGTTATAATGTGTCTTAACAGCATGTGGTATTGCCATAGCATTGTAAGGGTTCAATTTAAATTATTCCAAACTTTTGAATAATAGGGAATTTTATGATTCCCTGCTCCGTATGTAGTTCAAGGGGGCTATATTTATGAGTCGCATTTGAACTTGATTTCTCTTGGAGAATTTCTCTTTAGACTCTTGGATAGCACTACGCATCTCTACATCCTAACCGAACCCCAGTTTTATCTTTTAAGTTACTTGATTTACAGAGTAAAACTGTTCGTAGAAAGATTGTAGAAGCGATGTATATATTGAGATTAAGTCCTGAAATGAATGATCGTTCTGAGTTGAGTTATTTGTACAAATATTTAGTCGATGTTTAACTAGTAAATAATGTATTGATAGGACTATCTTGGATAGTAACCATGACAACCGAGTTATCGTTGCTTAAGTGCTGATTTTATCATTAGTTTTTACACATGAACTGTGAATTCTGAACAACCAGTTTACGTTTACTAATTAGTTTAGTATCATGAGTAGTACAGTATTTAGTTGTATTAGCTTACATTTCTTCTTGTCGTATTTTTTGTTCTTTTTGACATTTTTTGCAATTACATTTTTGGGTCATATTTCGTAAATTTTATTTCTCTGTTTTTTGTTTTAATGTTATTTTAAATTTCTTTCCGTCGTTAATTTTTACACATGTTTAACAATTTTATTACAGAACTGAAGAAGACGTTGTTACGTGGAATGATTATTTCAATTCAATAAAGTTTCTAGCCTAAAGTTTGCTGCTTCAATTTGTTCGCAAGTTAAGAGTCTAAAGAGAAATTCTCCAAGAGAAATCAAATGCTCCGTATGTGTACTATGTTTTATGATTACCTATAATTTAGAATCAGTGTTGAATTCTTGTATTAACCATGATATCACTTTAGCTTGCAAGGACGCAGTTCAGACCAGAGAAGAAGAGTTACACTCATTAATTCCATGCTGAGTTCAGCCAGTAAATATTTAAGAACATCAGAAAGAACATACAGTAAAAAACATTTATCATTAATAATGAGTTTGCAGCAGATTTTAAGTTGCTAAATTGCTGGGTTGTCTCAGTTATTTCCTTATATATAAAACGATGAAACTCTTGGAAAATGCCCATCTGGATTGCCTATCTGAACTTATTCACACTTTGAGCCTCACCACTGGAAGTTGCAGACTGCATTTAAAGTAAGTGTAATTTTATTCAGCTGTCAACATAAAATAATTCAAAGAATTTGCGTTGTATATCGATCTCATTTTATCCAAGCTGAATTTTGTATGTAGTTTAAAAGGTATTTAGGAAATTATCGTGTGAAAAACATTATATTAACCGTGCATCAGAAAATTTCAGGTATTCTTTTATTCCCTCAGTATTCCTTTTTTATGCATTTTATTCCAGATTATAACTCCTACTCTGTTACAGATTAGAAAGTTACAGCTGTAAAATGACAGGAGATGACAAAAAATTGCTAAGACACATCACAAATGCCTCAGAAGACACTGGTTTGTCTAATTATCATTATTCATATTATTAGCAACTTGTGAAAAAACAAACAGCAAGATTATCTTATTAATAAACTCCATTAAATAACGATTTTAGATAGATCCCATAGTTCACTCTTTGCTCCATCGACTTTTAGATATCTGTCATTTCATTTTCTGTATTAATTTTCTAAACTACTCTCATTCTCTTAAAAATCTGACATGATATTCCCAACAACAGGATTGCAAGCCCTATCCCCTCCTAACCTTGGTTACGGCTACCACAGTCCCACAGTAACAGGAACAGGACAGGAACAAGACGCGTGTTCTACCAGAACCTTCCACTGCCTCGTTTCTACACTCAACGCTAGTTTTCCGTCCTGACTACGATTTCAGGTTATTTATCATATTTTATACAAACAATTTTATACATTCCAGGCTGTTTCGATGAGCTTGCATAGAAAATCGGTAGCCTATCTCAAACAAATAAAACAATAATGAGAGCAACAACTTTTCTTCCTATTCTCTTTCAGATTTAAATATAAACAATTATCTGACATGAAAGAAACGTTGTCATTATAGAATTAGGTACCACTCCCTAGTCCCTACTATTTCTAATGTGTTGCTACTGACAAATGACAAAGGATAAAGACAATGTGTGTGTGTGTACTGTGTGTGTGTGTGCTCTTGCAATATACTTAATCAATATACTCACATTTCATACATAGCTTTCATACATAGCTTCTTAGTTCTTACACTCGCTTCAATTTTCAACATGCAATCTATCTTTTATCAATATCTTAAATCTAATACTAGAAACCCCCGGGAAGCTTATTATAAATTTATCTGGTATTGAACTTGCTAAGATCTCCGCAGGTGACTATTACACTTCTGACCAAAATTATATCGTTGATTTAGTTTTATAATTTATGGATAAAAACTTCTAACACCTTATCACTTCAGTAATACCAAATCAGAGGAGTTTTGTAGAATGCCCAATCTGAACACAGTAACTCAGGACATCCACAACATCTTCTACACATCGCTAGGTAAGCCCGGGCACATAGTACAGTTCACTGCAGTATCAGGTTACAATATGTAATGTGTTTACTGTTTATGCAGGATGCTAATCGAATCTGTTATCGTATGTGATTTTTGGACTGCAGTTTTTAGGCAACACGCCAATAAATGTGTTGAGATATTTTGTAACAGTGTTTTAAAAGTAACTAACTTATAGTGTTAACAGTTAATCGCGATTATAAATAGCTTTATAATCATGTTAACAACTGTTTTAAGTTATAGTTGGATATAGTCTAAGCTCGCTAGTCGCCATTATCAATGTTGTAAATGATAGAGTCGAGTAGTTAAAAGAAAATTTACAAATCATATTAGAACTGCACTGATAACATTGATTTGTAGAGAAATATCCAAGGTCCCGGCCCCCGGTAATTTGATTTTGTCACTCCATTATTTATAATGAAGTTACCATTCTATTATATTGTGAGAGTAAATTATAGGTAAATTATAAGTAAATTATAAGTAAATTATAATTTAACTGTGAGCTTACTCCCACAATAGAACAGAATGAAAAAGAATAGAATAAAATTAAATATTTACACAGCTGAACATATCCAGATCTTACAAATAATTCAATGAAATATTTAGTATTTATTTTCCCAAGGAGAATCATATGAAATTAGTTGAAACCCTAAATCAACTACACACAAGATGATAGTCTCGAAATCTAGACAAGTTGTCATCGGAGAATATTTCTGGTACTCACGACCAGTCACGACTCAATGTTTTAGGAAAAATATAATTGCTTTTTTCTGCAAACCTACGAATAAGTCAACTTATTTCATGCTGATTCCCCGCGTATTTCAACTTATCAACCGAACAAAGCTTTTGCAATAAATATAAATGTCTAAATTTCAATAATGTTGGATACGGCCATACTCGGTTGAATACACCCCATCTCGTTCGATCTGGGAAGTTAAGCAACTGCAGGCCGGGTTAGTACTTGGATGGGTGACCGCCTGGGAATTCCCGGTGCCGTATCCTTTTGCAAATAAATGATGGACCGGACTTGACCTTATTTTTTGCCTTTTTACCGACCTCAAGGAATTAATCCGTCACCCAAAGTATCAATCTTTTAAACGCAGTATTAATTAAGTGTGTACCAAGTTAATAACTTATTAACTTACATGCACGACAAGTCAATAGCCTTAGTTATTCGTCTAAATATCGCTGTAAATAATAATAATACATTCGTTCTCCGATCCGATTTGTGGAGGCTCCATATAAAACCAAACTTTATGATGAAGATTGTAGGACGTAGGTGCGGCGGCTCTTCTCAAAATATTGCCTTGAGATGGTGCCCATCACTGAAAAAGGTGTGTAAGCGGAAACTACTTGGTAATGTAAAGACCTTATAATATATAGTTACACACTTGACAGGTGGTAAGCAACACTCCTCTACTGGTTTAACATGTACATCCACACTATATAGTGCAGAGTTTTAGCATGGTACAATTGGTAACCCTACACCACTGTTCTATAATTCTAATTAGCCCATGTAGTGTGTACCAACTGCTTATTATGTCCCACCCACCAAACATACTGGAAAGGGGGGGGGGGGGCCTCTCCAGTCTCCTCCAAAAATGTCCGATTTGGCAAAAAAGTAGGAATAATTCAGCAGTTAGTTTGTCATAAATATGATTAAAACGATAGGGATTTTTCCTCCGCAAAATTCCGTTAACTCAAAAACATCATTATTCCAAAACTTCTGTAAAGTTATCAAGGCGAAACTAGTGTTGACGCCCCCCTCCCCAGGCCCACTACTGTCTGATAAGGTTTTAATATAATTTAAGGTTCTTATGCACTGTGTCCAGGCTCCAGCAACATGCAGCCTCGGTTCTATTTATGTTTTAAAATGGTAATCTAATTTTCTTTGTATATTTCAGGTGACAGTTTTTGTGACATTAAGGAACATTTATGGAATACGATTGACAAAGAGATCGGTCTTCAGGAATGCTCTTTCTACAGGTAACATTTTGTCTAATTTTATTTACATATTCTTATGCAAAATTCTTTTGTATTTTTAAAAGCGATAGCTTGTACATAACGATGTGTTTTGACTCGTGACAAAAACTGTCTCGATGTTCCTGCCATTTCAAGTAGCAATTCTTCAGTTATAACTCAAATCTCAATTCTTCAGTTACAATTCGGATCTAGATTCTGATCCTTACGGAGATTGTCTATGGTACTTCAACTTTTTCTTCTACAACAAGAAAATGAAGAGAATTCTATTTTTCAGTTGCCAAGCTCATCCGTACGTTTAAACTTTAAATATATGCTGTCTGCTTTTGTCACGCATTGCAGGCACATTCTAATTTACTGCCAGAATTCGTTCCATAATACTTTCAAACAATTCAGAATATTCACATTACTGAAGCTTTCAAAACAATAACACTAAGAACTTGAATAATCACTGAATACATGCACTGCATGTGGCTGCATTGCTGCCAAGTATTCACTGTTGATAGTAAACATGATAAACATTGACAGGCTAACGTTTTTTAGTTTGACTGTCAAACTATCATCAGTTCTGTTGCACGTTACACACTTGGCACACAACACCGTATATAATAACGTGTAATATAGCGTGTATAATAACGCCCTTAAGCGCACTGAGTAAACTATAGTCTACATATGAGATCATCTTACTGAACATTAAATTCTATGTTGTAACTAAACTCAATATATTATACCGTCAGTTTGTGATCTATCTCACTAGTGTGATTTAACTGGTGACGTCATAATACCTCAGGTACGGTGATACTACTATGTCAGATGATGATGATATGTACTACAGTGGAACTGATATGGGAAGCAGCGATATCGAATAACGGTGTAGGTTTTATTTAACGTAAAGTTCTACAACTTTTAACTGGAATATACCTGTTTTACTGGTTACCGTTACGCGAGAGGGAGAGAGCTGCATGTCAATACGAGGAAACATTACCCTTATTACCCTTATATATTACCCCTCTAATTCCTGCACTATAAGTCGGATCTAATTGGACACCAACTGCCGAGCAACTGTTGGTGCGACTGGCTCACACAATCTGTTCTGTTGTTTGACAGAACCTACCAGAACATAGAAGCCTTAGAGTGCAATGATTCAGATATGTTAATATGTTATCCATATCTGGTAGCAGCATGACAATTTGTGTTGTTTTGAAATCTACATTTAGAGTTATTTATAGAGGAAAAAGCGGCAGGAGCGCTTATTATGGACGGCGGGCGCTACCGCCTAATTATGATTCTCTTGTGTAAGCCAAATGTACTTCGCGCGGTTATCTGAATCGCGCGCGCATAAAATCTGGTAACCAGCTAGCGCGCAATATTGTTTGACCGACCGTACGCAATTTTTTGGATCTAGTCCAAAAAAGAAGCCTAAGTTAAAAAGCTTACTATCTTACATTTTTTCCGTTCACCCTTTTGTAAAAAGGCAATAGTGAAAGGTTACGAATGGACGTTTTTGCAGAAAAACGTGGATTTTGGAGATAGCAGTAGCTAGGTGGGTCTGAATATGTTGTCATCTGTCCTTACTTCCGTCCGTTACCATGACAACTGGCGCGCAGTGCAGCGCGCGAGTATTGCTTGCGGAGATGTGATGTATAAAGCTAGCCTGTCAATGAATGCGCGGCGCGAGTGTATTTTAATGTATATTATGCAATGTATAGTATTAGGTTATAAGCCCAATTTGTACGTGGCATGCGTAGTTTTGTGTACTGATGTGTATCAATATTATTATTATGAAGTGAGCTGATTGGAGCTTATATTTATAGTTATAGTGAACGGAAATCTAGCGTCCGCCAAAACGAAACAACGGGCGCAATTCTTGTTTTCAATAAAATAGAGCTTATGGTAGAAAAATCATTTTTGTATCAAGCAATTCTAATTATCTTTCTTCCTATCAGGTCGTGTGATGTTTACAGCCTTTGAGGATGCCCTTAAACTCTGTTACTCTACGTCTCTACGATGTTCCTGTTAACGCTACATTCCTGTTAACGCTACATTCCTGCAAACATTTATTGAAAAGACCTTTAAAAACAGATGTTTCCAGTTGAGATCAATACTTTGGACTGTGACTTCCAGCCACCAGAATCTTAATTATCTATTATTTATCTTTTTATGTATAAAGTACCATACCAAAATATTTTGCTATCATATTAATCAATTATTAATCATAATGATAGTGCTATTTAAAGGTATCCGAAGGGTTTTTCGTTTGCATTAAAACATGTTGAAAACAGAGGTATATGATGTACCGAATTCGTCCACCTTGAGACTTAATTAACACCTTTCTTTAAAGAACTAAAGCAAGCGAAAGGCCCAAATAATTAAAGAATATTACAATTGCATGCGATCAGACTTTTTCAGTTATTTTGTCCTATTGTTTGGCCTATTAATGCCTAGAAGCAACGAAAATGCTTTCCATGAGTTGCAGCTAAAAACCAGTTCAATATAAACTATAGATGGTGATTTTAGACTTTATTGCAATATTTAGTATTATATCGAATATCGACTGTATTCCTAAATGCTAAAGCGGACTGTCGAACTATTAAGTAATATTGGTGGAAAAACTCTAGTGGAAATGTTCTTGAGGCAAGAGGCCATGATTTATGTTACCTTGGTGATCCCAATGTTTCTATATGAGTGAAGTTATAATCTAAAGTAGAGCACAATTACACAATATCCCTTAAAAGATTTGGCTATCCAATAAATAGCAAATCAGGCTCAATCGCTCAGGTTAAACTTTGTTATTGCGGCTTTCATCCGAAGTTATTCTTGTTCATGTTTTTCATTTTTCGTCTGAATCAGATTGTTATGATTGCTTGATTTTAATGATTTTGTGTTCAGGTCCTAATTTTGACTCCCTGTTCAAACTGAAAATAAGTGGTGTGAGTTCCAATGTGAATTACCCATGTGATCGGCTTTATTTGGAATAAGAAGTGCTGAAGAGTGTTCATGCAAATGCTCAATTTAACTTGTACTGAACAATTTTTTCCCCGGCTATAATGCAACATGTTACTTGTGATATTTTCCTAATGTTTTTGTTGTTGCTCATAGAATGCGTTTGTTTCCTGTTAGATGATAATTCTTGGTGATGTATAAAGGAAAAAAGTTTTCTGGAATTTGATAACATTAACAAATAATTAATCAATCACAAACATCAACCCTTAACATAGAAAAGAAACCATTATACCGATGCTACAAAAACCGATACAGAAAGAAATTGAATTAACAAAATTATGAAAACAAGCACGTGACCACAGTCCACAGGGCACAGACCTATGTTACAGTCTTCAGATAAATAATTTAAACAAATAAATTAGAAACTAAGTTCCAGGATTAAACAAATGAAAGTCCAAATCTTTGATCTGGAGAACACTTAATGAAAAAACACGTGTCAGCTCCTGAATGAGAATATCCCCCTTTTCCTGTTTTGGGTAACAGGCTCAACTCCGGTTATTTGAGATGCGTATTTTAAAAGCCGCTGACTGTTTGCTGTAGATTGGATATCTGGTTTTAGGTTTAGAAACACAGTCACCGCCCCACCTTTTTCTGAAATGAACATTTTGTATATTAGAAGCTCATTTCTAAAACTCATCCCCATGGCCCATAATAAACCGTTTGCAGTACTATACTGAGTACATGCACCAAAGCTTGATTACGTTAGTCAATTCGCGTGCGCGTACGTGACCTGCATCAGATCATGTTACACTGAGTGCAAGATAAGTACATTTGTGTACCTTTTTCGCAATGCGCGTTACGCAAAATGCCTCACATCAGTTGGCGGTTATTAATAAGATTCGAGTTTTAACGTGCAAAACATTAAAAGATACAATACGGTGATCGAATTATTAACGAAAATGAACAAAAACGAACAATACACTGTATGGAAGTCATTAAGCTAATACCTGTGTATGCATTAACAGTATCATAGAGCACATTAGGTCGGCTTCCTGGCGAAACTTTACCACAGGCCCGATACTGATGCAGTATTTCACTAGAATCTGCATCCATGCTATCACATTCCAATATCGAAACTGATCCTGTACTGGCATCACTGTTTCTGATTGTAAACTGGTGCAGAACTTGCTCAACTTCGTCTGGTATGTCAGCCTGGGCAATTATCAAATTTTTAGCATTTCTGATAATTATACTTTTAAAATCAAACTACAATGTTTATAAATCAGATCAGACAGTAGTTTACAAATTGAGATTTATAGAATTTTTTGTATGACTGGTAATGTGACCTACGATAATTTTTACGATAAGATAATGATCTGATCTGGAAAATGTGATCCAGTACGAGGTCATGAAAATATGATCCGATAACTAAATTCTATACTCTGATGTGATCGTTATGCGACACGATGTGATCTCGATCGTCTAAGAGACACGTTGCCATGCATTTCGAGTGATCACGTCCTTCATGGCATGCTTACCAGCACGAACATGCGATCCACATCCAACCAACAAGCTAATGGAACTAAGGCATCTAACAAGCTTGTCACAAGCGATCAAATCCCTTCGGTAGTATAAATACTGAACCCAGAATTAAGAGTCATATCACAATATCTTCCTTGTTTACCCACTACTTCTACAACTACAGAATACTTTACCATGTCATTTACTCCACTGGAACAACTCCTGAACTCCTACCTATACTCCTGTCAGCCAGTCCTCCCAGTTCCCTACTACTTCTACCCTCCTATCAGCCCTCCTAAATGTTTACCTTTTTCACAGCACAGCTCTCCTGACATGATTCAGACTACATCTCCGCCATCCTACCTGTGTCCTTCAACATATTCATCCGAGGAGACCTTCTCATCCCCTCCACAGATGTACTCATCCCCTCCACAGACCTATTCTCCCCCACAAATACAGACACAGATTACACCTCCCTCCAGGACTACTCCACCTCCTCTCTACAATTCTCCTCCTCCTCTCCCTCAAGACAGTGTAGACGAGACTATAGAACCAGTTCCTTCTGTTGTTATTCACCACAAACCCGGTTCCTACCCTCCTCCTCCACCGAGCACATTCCACTGGATAGACCAAACACAGTACAGAACTAAACTCATGGATTCGGAAATTTCCAAGACAGAACTGCTAGACCTGCTCAGCCACTATCCCCTCAACCCACCTACCTTTGGTAAAACCCGCAAGAGATCCTCCTCATCCTCTTCTCCCCCTTCAGCTGATACACCCTACAGCAAGCATGCTTCCATCACTAACAACCGTACCTCCTTCACCTCAGCCCAACTGGAATGCCTGGAAATCCGGTTCAAAAAGTCCCCTACAATCGACAGAGATGAGCGCCTAGATTTCAGTGTACAGATCGGAGTGTCGGAGACCGCTATCAGGACCTGGTTCCAAAACAGAAGAGCTAAACAGAGACGAGCAGATCTACTGAAGAAACAAGCTCAGCAGGCAGCAGAGACTGGAACTGTGGACTTGGACAACCTTCCTTCTGTTTGAGTTTATTGGTTGATGTATTTGTGTGTATCTATTTGAAAATTTATTTTTTGACACCAAACTTGAGTACTATGTTCTATAATTAGGCAATAATGATTATCTACCTGAGAAAGTAGTTCAATTCCTAGATCTAGTGCTGTAATTGGTACAGCAGTAACTTTCCCATCTTGCATGGAGAATTCGCTTAACCCATCACACATCTGAAATAGAACAGTTAACTTTTATATAGATCTGCGTAATTGCTAACGCAGTACTAACTTTGCCACGCCGAAAGTCATAGAATGATGGGTTAGGTAATTGACCTAGTTTATTGTATTTCTGCTTTCTTAGTTCTTATTAACCTGATTATTGACAAAAGTGCCAACGGACAAAGTTAACAACTCTTCTGTCTTCTTCATCGACAACAGCTGAAATAAACTTGTGATAATGCTAAACTTGCAGATGACATGATGCTATAAAACTAGACTGACAGATTTGACTAAACTAGACTGGCAGATAAGACGTCGTTAAAACCAGACTCACAGATTTGACAAGATGGCGCAATAGGCCATGGCACTGCGGCGTACCGTACATGGTCAGGTCGTTTTCTCCTAACATGACTATCATGACTGAGCGCTGTTCCTTGATTCGCTGGCAAATCCTCGTCACAAACCATGTCAACTGGGGAGGAGGAGAAGGTAATGTGTTATTCACAATAATTAACCGGCATTATATCTTCATTGTTTAATTTCGTCAAATTTTACGTCAAAGTGGGCAAATTTTCAGAGTTAGTTCCTGGATAACAGCTCCCGTTTACAGCTCTCTCTCACATGGGAGACCGGAGAGCTTGACAACAAACTGTTACCTGCTGTTGAGGAGCGTTCATAGGAATAACAAGGTCCAGAGAGAAGGTAGAGACCAAGTTGTTATCATTAACAATAACATCAGTGTTGTTAGTGTTGTTAGTGTACGTGGTCAGGGTCAGGTCTGAGTCAGGTGGTAATACTCTCCCTAACACTTCTACCCGTTCTACCTGATATCATGAGGGGTTTAAATTTGACGACAGTTTTTGTCTAGCCAGTCAATTTATATTCCTTTTATAATGAACCCATAAGAAAGTGTGAATCCACTTGTCAATCTCGTTAAATGTTAGTCTATATATACGTGGTATATAATAAACCACCTAAATATTCGGATTTAGGTGGTATATTATTTAAAATTATTATTTAAAAATTTATATTTCAGCGATGTTCTATCGCTGAAGTCGGAACTTTGTCATATAATTGCATTACTATCTCTAAACATCATCAAGCTCAGCATGCTCATCATGAGCATGCTCTTACAAAATACAAATCTCACAATCACCACGTTGCCTAGCGATGTATCAAACTCTTCCAACATGTCTGATACATTTAATTGATTGTGGGAATTATTGTGGATAGCAACGTGCGCTACCTCACACTCGGACACTAATGAATGTAATCAACTAGGCCACATGGTGATGCCACCCCGATCTTTAACCTACAACACGTTTTATTAACTTATTTACTGGAGCCATATAGCATCGCACTGGGATACAAAGTAAGAGAAATACATACTTGTTGAATTTCGAGTTTTGACTATTTTGGTCAGCTAGAAAAAGAAAATGAATGAAATTATGCTGTGTTTGGTAGGCGTATTATACACACTAGCAGGAACCCGTCTTACCCTAAAGTGGTGTCAAGACTCGAGAGACTAAAATAATTATTACCTATTTAATTCGCGTTTTTGACACCACTTGAGAGTCCAAATTTTGGGCACTAAAATTATTTGGGCACTAAAATTTTTTATTTTTTCATGCTGATTCGAAGGCCATTAAAGCATTTGACCCAGTCAAAAAAGTTTCAGTTGTATATCTTTTACGGTTTTTGCGGAAAGTCGCGTTAAAGTTGATGCCGTGGTGTCAGTAAAATGGCACGGATATATACACATATATATATATATCGTCTCGCTTTATATATAGTAAGATTACACAAGGAGTAATAGAGAAATCAGTTCCAAGTTGAATAATTGGGCGATCGTTTATTAACCGCATATATTGTTGAACGAAATTATACGCCGGAAATAATGGAGGAATAAAATAAGTTATAATTTTCTAATTTTCTAATTATACATAAAATTAAAACTTCATTTCTATTCCAGTCAGTTGGTACTTCTACTGAGCTCTAAATCATGTTGTAAAAACAAGAATACACGTTACAAATTAAAATATCAGTAACGAGCTTCAAATCCTGTTGACAATTTGATATTCGATTATAGTAAATACTTTTGGTTTTATTTGGTTGTTTTAAAAAATTTGATAATATTATCAAATGACAAAAACTATAATCGTATATTTTGTTAAACAATACTAAGAGTCGTTGGAGAGCGAAGTCGATTTTGTGCTGCAAATATTTGATGTCGAGTGGCAGCCTGAAAGTCCGGTATTCTACAATTAGTCACCGTGGCTACCGTGAACCTCCGCAAGCTTCCCAGTCTACAAAAGTACACGAGTACGTTACAGGCACTGTTCAAGGCCACAGCGTAAACCCATGCCAGTAGAACTATTATATTGACAGCACGATGGGAGATCTTGTCGTATATGGCAACCTTGTCATAAAAGAATACTTCGATGAAGTCCATTGTGAAGACAGCAACAGAGAATGTGTTGATCGTAAGGTACACAATTGTCAGTATCAAGATGTTTATTGTAGCAGTCCGCTTAGTGTCCTCGTTTGGTCGGAGAGTCGTTGGTTTCTTGTCATGTTGGGAGAGTTGAGAGTGTTGAGAGTTGCTTTTGAACTTTCTGCGAAACCTGCAGTAAGCACTTATGCTCAAACTTAGCTGGGTATTAATACTACCACTACTACTGTTACTACCGTTACTCAGCTGTCGGTTGTATTTGTTGATAGATCTGATAGTCAGAACGCAGCTTATGATCACCAAAACCCATGGGAAGATGTTCTCCAGGGGAACACAGATGAAGAAAAACACTTGCATTAGAAAGTTGATCTTCTTTTCATCCAGATTGTGGAACGCTTCCATAGGATCGATGGAGCAGTGCCCAAAATCCGCGTCATAATGATACCTCGACCCAAACCAGAAAACAAAGGTCTGCTGAACCACCATGATCACCAAGTAGACCCCAGCTGGAACCACCACACGCCATATCTTCATCTCAGCAAAGGGTCTGCTAATGATGTAGGTACGGGAAATGCTGAGGAAACCTATCAGAAATATGGACATTCTAGCAGCAACATACCACAACACTCCCCAAACATCACAGAATATGGAGTTAGTGAAGAGGGTTGGCCCCGTTATATGGGACACCCCCGCAAATACTATCAGGAAGCAGATCACCCCGTCCGTTATGTTTATCAGGATGAAGAGGAGGGTGCTGGAGGTCCTCTTTGTTTTGAACTTGTTCACGAAGTAAAGCAGGGAGAAGAATGAACCAGCCAATCCAAAGACGAAACATAGGATGCTGAGAGATGCGAAGATGTAGGTTTCAAGAGGCTGTAGAGGGGATGTCTCCGACATCTGCATCATGTAGGATGTCGTCATTCTGCTAGGGCCTGTTTCACTATCGGACATGT
Organism: Bolinopsis microptera; assembly: GCF_026151205.1. Classification (NCBI taxonomy): domain Eukaryota; kingdom Metazoa; phylum Ctenophora; class Tentaculata; order Lobata; family Bolinopsidae; genus Bolinopsis; species Bolinopsis microptera. The sequence continues at coordinate 6,449,757 of NC_087072.1, read as the reverse complement.
TGTACGAAACCATGTTTGAATACCTGGTATAATTATTATTTTTTATTAACGAGGTTATTTGAAGTACCAGAAAACAGACGAAGAAAAATATTTTTCGAAAAATAGAAAAAATAGATTTTAAATATTGGAAAAATGAATCACGAAATCAAGACTGTAGCAACGAAGATATATTGTATCAAGATATATAGGCACGGAAATTACAGTAAAGCAGGTGTTGATGGACGACGCTTTACGACAATCAGGAGATTCTAATTGAACTTTCAACATCCGTGCTTCAATCTTTTGCTAGATTCACCGCCTTCAAAGATAAAAGTATTTAAGATAAAATGCTGTCTAGATACTAAATCGTCTAGTAAATCAAAATGAATAGTTTTAATGGCATCCGTGACGAAAGATAATAAACAGCAATTAAATGTCCAAAGTAAGCAACACAACATTCCTTGTAATCCTATGTAATGATTTAAACTATGCTGAGAATCAAAATATCTGATGAAGAAGCTCCTAGTACTAATGATTAGATTCATTCCAAGAATTAGAAACTCTTACTAACTTGACGGCGAATTACACTACGTTCTCTACGTTAAATCTCATTAGTTTATGACATCTGTTTTTAGGGTAGCTCTTATGCCCTACAGAGTACAGAAGCTGAATGATTGTAAGCGGCACACAAATCTCACCCTTTCTTATCCTTCCAGAAATATCCAACGAATTTTTATTACAGCTTGTAGTTGTATTAAAGATAACCTTGAAATCCCTACAAAGCTTAAAAATTAGTACCACTCTGAAAGAGGATATTAATACCAACTGATAAAAAACTAAGACGTGTAATAAAATTCCTGATTAATTGGTGCAGCAAGTTGAACTAGTTTTACTACGACTCGACTTAACACAAAGGCCAGGTAAAAATGGTGGATGTCGCTCCGAGAACGCTGAGAGTCCTGAAAAATCTTAATCGTGATCTAATCATCTGATCAGTTTATGTTCGACGAATATGCAAAGAGTTTGGTGTTAAAATGAACCGCAAAATTTGACGTTTTATAGCAGATTGAGCTCGTCCTGCGGTATGGGATAACTAGGAATATTAAACTATGGTCAGATCCCATAATTCCCGTTTTTAAAGTATGAGATTGTGTGGAGTTATTTTCAGCGGGTCAATTTGTCAAATTAACAGTAAAATGGGTCGGTAGATCAAGCTTAATTACTCAAATGCCATTTAGTCATTTAGTTAATTAAAACAGAATCGTCCATCAAGTCAGGCACAAACCGTCTATAAACGAAATAATACAAACGGCCCCTTTTCAAGCAATATTATAAATTTAAGCAGCGACCAACCATCCCTAGTGAGCTGTGAGAATCCTCAAGTTTGATCAAATGTTTAAACGTAGACCGCACGAGATGGATAAAACAATGTCTTAGTGAGCCAGTAAAGAATTCAGGGGAAGAAAGAACAGTCAATTTGTATAGGTAACTTTAATTAATTCACGAATACTCGCGAATACTCAAATTATAGGGAGAGATCGTACACTATTTCGGAAAGTAGGACGACTCCCATCTTGCACTCTTGGTACCATAAATCTAAAATGTGCGGTTTATCGTATTATACCTTTGTAGTTTATACACTGTCAAGTGTCATGATTGTAACAATAGATTACTAACGAGCACCAGTCCTACCAGATAACCCGTCCTAGTATCCCTGACTCGCATGTGGAGAGTAACGGAGAAGTCTCGAATAAAGGATATTATCACGGTCCTGTTACCTGTACTAGTGAAGAAACTGAGAAGTGAGCAAACAAATTCAATAAACTGATCGGTGCAAACAGTGGCGACAAAAGATCTGCACTAATAAAATTAAATATTAAAAGTGCAGGATGGTAACAGAGGGCAGGATGGTAACATAGGGCGTCTAATTTATGTGCTCGCTGGAATTTAATGTTAAATCAATAATTAAAACTTTAGCGACACATTACGAAGAGAGGGTTGTAATTTCTTAATTCTGAGAAATTAGTGACAAACTTCGTTTGTTAGCAAGGATTGTGAACTGCAATTTGCCTAATTGATTGTGACAGGTATGGTCGACATTAGGGTTACGAAGCCACGAGAATCGCGCACTAAAAGTATTAACTCAGAAACTTTCTAGACTATAGTGAAAACTAGTGAAGACTGGCAACCCTCTTAATTTAAAAAGCAGGCAACAAAAGAGTAGAAACAATTGGGACAAGTTTGTGGCAACAATACTTGTTAAGTTGTTAGTGTTGAAGGATATTAGACAATGTCTCTTACTATTAGACGTTTGTAGACATTTTAAAGAAGTGTTAATAAGTAGTGAGAGACAATGTTTGAGTAGGTCCAATGTGAGGGGGAGGGGGGAACAGACTGTGGGGGTAACATACTGTGGGGGTAACAGACTGTGGGGGTAACAGACTATGGGGGTAACAGACTGTGGGGGTAACATACTGTGGGGGTAACAGACTGTGACTTACCTGTTACTTCGTGAGGAACGTACTAAGCAGACTAACATGGAGAGTCTCAAATGTCTGATTGTTGATCAGCAAATGTTCATTATACGAGTAACGACTAACGAGTGATTCAACAGTTCAATGAGGTCCAAGTTTTCAGCTAATTGACTTACTTTGAGGACGTCTTATTAAAGAATGAGAATGATAATGATTTTACAAATCGTTGTAAAAGGCTTATTAGCATATTATATAGTTATATCTATTTGAACGGCTTCTGTTTTAGGATATTGAATAAATTTGACAAATTTTTGTGGACTTTGTGGAAACAACAGAAGATATTGTTGAAAATTAATTTAACATCGAACATGGCATTCATGGCAACTTCAGGTCACCTTAATTTCATGGAATGAAGGTGACTTGCAGTTACCAGGTGGCAAATCAATTATAAAGGTGCGTGATATCTCACGTTCATTGTTAAATGATGCTTTAAAGCAGCAGCAGCTGCTGTTACCAAGATACGGGAAACTTGATACAGTAGATCAGGAAATTAATTAAGTTAATACGCTCACCGAAATTGCATGAGGTTAAATGAACTTGCTCACGAAGCTCTGTGATAACTATAACAAGGATCATGAGTCGGAAATCATGAGTTGTCGAGAAGGATTGCGGCATATTCGAGTGAGATATTTGAAGCATGTATGAATATTCACGATATCCTTTATATATTATCCTTGATAAGAAAACAGTACAGGTCAAAAGCACGAACCGGAAAAGTACAAAACTGAAATTCTCGCACAGCGATCACAGACATTAGTCTAATTATACTGTCATCAAGAAAGACAAAAGCAAGAAGACGATCCCACCTCTCCAACCGACTGTAGTGACTAGTCGTTCGTAGCACATCAGTATTCAGGCAAACTTCTGCGTCTAAATCTCTAAATATATATTACATTATTGTATTATGTTGGTGAGCGTCGTTTTCTACCTCCGGGGAAATTATCCTTTGTTATCTGAATGATTATGAGAACTGGATGGTTTTCAATCTATTTGACAAACAACACTGTGGTAGAAGATCAAAGTGTTAGGTGTCTCAGTCTACAGTCAGAAAATAGACAGAGAATAAAAGAATTGGTAAGCAACATCTTTAAAACTGTGAACAAACCACTGAGAGATACTTGAGGATCACGTGAACACTGGACAGAGGATTTGATTTTCTGTTACAGATATAAACAATGTAACAGTTAGAGCGTATCAGTACAAGGCAAGAGATATCACATCCGCTAGACAATGCGTTACGTTGGTACAATAATCCTCGGAACAAGACAAAATCAGTCAACTCTTTAATAGAATTTCCAGGTATAATTATGGGATGACTATTGAGTACGCCGTTACAATTACATCAGAAATTAATAGACACCGTCACGATACGCAAATCTACAATTCTCACGTGCTGGATTCTGGAATATCTGATGGAAATTATTGATTATTGCCTCGGTCACAGTAGGCGTTAGTAGTAACGTGAGTGGTAGCGCGAGTAAAATAACAGAAAAGTTGCTAAAAGCCGGGACTCGCTAAACGGTCCATGATATCAATGCAGACGAAATCAAATCTCAATCTCCGTCAGAGACAGGTGCTCTTCAATATTGGAAATAAATCGAAACAGACGCATTAAATCGATTAGAAGCATGGCAGATTGGATATGAAACGATTTGCCGATGGTAACGTGACATTTTTCAGTATTGGAGCACTGGTTTTGTGTCTAAACGTGTAAAGTGTAACATAGTTAAGCAGATCGTGAGTAAAGTGCACGTGGGCACAGTCTATTTCACCCCACGTGACATATGACTGACACGTGACTGAAAATTTGGGAGTTGATATCATGAACTAATGATAATGTCATGTATACCGACAATCTTTCAATCTACCGACAACGTTATTTTTACCTCATCTTGGAGAGATCGCTTCACTTTGGCTCATGGGTAATATTGTATGAGCTATCAATCACTAATACTATTGATAATAATTTTGATTTGAGTATACTTCAAGAAGAATAACAAAAACTGTATCGAAACGAGAAAGAACCAATAATTCCATCTTAAGGATGTTATAGTGTTATGCGTTAAAAAACACGAACGAATAATTCAATTCAACCATAAATAATCTAATAATGTGGCTCCATAAAAGTAAGAAACATGTTATATATGTTGCGGGTTGCCATGGGGTGGCAAGTTCCCAATTCCCATGCGTCGTGGTCCGATAGTTTTATTGCGTCTTTAATATAAAGGGATATATTATGGTGATGTAATCTACTCAAGTTTTCACCCCATGAAGTGACGGCCATTACGACATTACATATGATGATACATTGTACATACAAAGAACTTTCTATACATTTTATTTGATTCACGATAAAGGCTAAGAAAAATTGGTCACGAAAAATGTGATCGGAAGTGAATAGTAATCAATTCGAAATATATGACGCTTTGCACTTTTAAAAAGCTGGTTGAGATGTTCAATTTTCAGAGAGGCGGCCGAAATAAAAAAATTGGCTTTAAAATCGTTTGCCCGGACTGTTTTTGGGCGTTTTTTAATGCAATCACCAATATCATTAATACAGAGGCATGTGAAATATCTCAAATATGATAATTTAAGAAGATAATTAACTTCTATTCATGAATTAAAAATAGATGCTAGAAATGGCCTAAATGTTCACTCGTGCAGTGTGATAGTTAAAAGAACTCGTTGAAAATATACCCAACAACTACGAATGTCAACTGCACTGATGGCTAATGATGAATGGTAAGAATGAGTCGCCATAGAAATTGCCATAGAAAAACTCACGCCATAGAAATTATCACATTTTTGATAGAATTATATGTACAAATGACCTGATCGCTGACACTATTAAAGATCCCTTTTAAAACAGTCCCATTCAATTAATTATAAATCCAGTGAGATGATTATATCTCTTACACAAACTAAATCTTGACACAAACGAACACACATCGGGTGGTAAGATAGTATCAGGCTATGGCTATTCGGTATTCAAAGGATTATTCATTGTTCAAACCATTTTAACCGATTTCATTTATGCGAAAATACATTCAAGTTCGTTTCATCTGAATTCTCCAAATTAATTCTCCAATTCCGCTCTCCTGTTGCATACAACGCTATGTAATAAGTATATAGACTCATTGTTAAATTGTTTTAATTAAGTGAATAATTTCATTTCTGTCTATCGCAGTTTTAATAGAAAATAAATTAAACTAACTAACTAAATCGATGAGGTAAAGGCTCCGATTCGAATAAAGCTCATTGATATTAATTAATGGGATTGAAATTTGATGTTTCTATTTCAATTAAGAGAATTATCGCAGATGAAAGACGAGAAGTTTTAATCGAAGAAATGACAACTTATCTTATAATTGATCGATTAATTATCGTAAGTATAAATACTTTGGTGGGGGATAAACAACATCATATCTGATTCAGTCATTTACAACAGGACAACTCAGTTTTCTTGTTTGTGCTCTTTTTTCGAAACTTTTAGACATTTATTATTAAATTGTCTAGTTAACAAATTTATTTTCCTTCTATTTTTTTCTAAACTTCGAGTTGATTACATACTACCATAACTAACCCCTTAACTCTTTAGAAATCACTCTAAAAACACCAACATGTCTTCTGAACTGGATCAACTGAAAGCAACCCATGAAGAACTCAGACTTCAGAAGAGAGCTATCGACCGAGAGACCGAGGATACCAGAACCAAGACTATCGAGGACAAACGAGTAGCTGCGGCTGAGATCGAGAAGCTACAACTGGATCTGGAGTCCTTGAAAGAGGAAAGCGCAGCTCTTAACGAAAAGAACAAAAATTTAGAAAGCAACGTAGCAAATCTTAAACTAGATCACGAGGAGAAGAAGAAGAAACAGGAGGAAGATTACGACAACCAGAGACGTGCCAAGCAGAAACTGCAGTTCCAGGAAGCTAAACTTTGCACCAAGAAAGTGAATATTGAGAAGAAATGTGACCCAGTTGAAGTACATAAACTTCAGATCGAAGAACTTGAAAAGGAGGTGGAACACAACAAAAACGAAAAGGAGGAGGTTAAGAAGATCTATGAAACTGAGATGAACAAATTGGACAACATTCTTTCTAAAGTAAATTTCCAGAAGAAAACCTGGGAGAAGAAAGTTCAGGTTGCAAGAGAACAGCTCCTGAAACTGAACGCTAACTGTATCAATATCAGGGAATCTTCCAGGAAGGAACTCTTCGAGAAAGATCTGCTTCTCCAACGTTTGGTTCTGGATACAAACAGGTGCCTAAAGTCTATCCCTGAACTTGAGGCAAGCACAGCTGTTCTCGAGAAAATGATCAAAGAATAGACGCTTTTATTTTTGTTGTGGATAGAATAGAATGAGTCGGACAGAGCTTTATGAATGTATTTTTCAGATTTATACTTAGTAAAAGTTGTCGATTTGACAATTTTTGAGATTATAGGTATTGTATTTGACGATTTCTATACAGGGTGAAAAGTCGCGATGTCTTTTTTCTTATTATGATATTATATCTATTCCTAACATTTATTGATCATTTTGCAGCTAAACTTAATAATCTAGTCTTTTATTGTGAATCCAGACATAATCATTGTAAAGTCCACAATGATCAATTGTGACTCTACTCAATTAAACGACCAACAAATATTTGAAAGTATCCTGGTATGTAACAGTAACTTCAACAACCCAACAAAAATTAAGCCAATAACCAACTCAACATCTCAACTGCTCAAGTTTGGTGCCGCCCCAAAGATATGACAGTTTTGTAAATTTGAAGTACAGGACAATTAATTTTGCTAATGATCCATTCATTTCATAACCATGTAACTGGAACATTAGCGAGCAAAATGTTTAACTAGTTTAACCAATTCGCAAAATATTAGAGTTACTTCATTACAAAACCGTAAAGACTTACGTTCAATAAGAACTGTATAGGGATGGGCGTAGTTTGATCTTCAGGTTGTTGTACACCATTTTTATGTACACCGTTTTCATGTAGAGATTCATCAGCTGAACCACTGTTTGATTGAAACAAGTCCCTTAATTTGTCCAGATCATCTGCAGAAAATACATTCATTAGATTATAAAGTATTCAACCTTAACTCTACAATTCAAGGAATGAATTTATACGAATAAGAAATTTGTATGTTCGTTAAAACGGCTATAATCAGTTCAAATATATTTACCATTTAAAGCAGTAAACTCAGAGCAAGATCTCCTCAGACCTATCAAATCAGATCTGAGCTCCCGGATCGTCTGAGATTGATCTTTCAGCGCTGATTGTACCTGGGAAGAAGGCAATTAGAGTAATTACTTTAATTAGGCACACGAACTAATCAGTCTGGAGATAAAGTTTCTGTCAGTTTTTAAATGAGACAATATAGCTATAGCGTACTTAGTATTTTGTGTCAAAATATAACGGCAATAACGACATGCAATTAGAAGCGCGAGAAATTAAAGTGATTATAGAGGAATCTAGAGAAATCTCCTCAGGAATGTAATTGAAGGTGGTCCTGACCTGGTCCTGATTATCAGTGCTACCAGTTGAAGTGGTTTGTGATGTCTTGTCCAAGAGGAGGACCGGAGGAGGGGGAGATCCAGTTCCCTGAGTGTAAAACATGGGATCAACATTTACACTGGTATCAAACTGACAGTTTTGTGACAGCTCATGAAGCGGAGATTCTCCATTAAACAGCTGTTCAGATGTAAATGGGGAGCAGGTGTAAGCTGTGTTATATTGTTATGCATATTAAAAGCTTATTCCGAGGTTATTAGGTACACCACCAACTTTAAAGGAATAATTGTAGTCATATGTCTGTTATATTATACAATAAGGGATTTGAAGTCTTGGTTATATGTAACAGAACCGGCAGACAATCAATGATTTGTACGAATCACTATAATTTAAGTGGATCGAGAATAAATAACAGTTTTAACTAACCATGGCACTGGAAGAATCAAGATATCTCTTGAGCCGGTTGATATAGATGTGTGACTGGTGCAAGTCTTGTTGGACTGAGTGACTTTGTTGCAGCTGAAAGTTATAGATCATTAACCCAGGCCATGTTAAAGTTTTGATGTAACTCTTTTGTTAAGCCTGTATAAGTAATGATCATAGCTATCATTAGATCGAGTACACTTCAACTGAACTAATAGAGCAACTCACCCTATGGTTAAAACAATATTATGGTTAATTGTGTCCTCTAGTAGTATAGAATAAAGGGGCCCTAGTACACACTGCCATTAATATAAAGTAATATGATCTGAGTGGCACATCACTATTACTCACCGGACAGACTTTACCTAGCATTATAATATTACGTTTACATCTAAATAGTGTGACTTGAGAGCATGGATAAAAGTTCTGGATTTATTAAACAGGTGACATTACACAGTTAAGTGACGGTTGAGTGCCAAGATTTGTCGCTCAGTTACAAGAATTAAGGGTCTTACCCTGGCCTCGTTCTGTAACGCTTGCTGTTCCATGAACTTCTTTTGTGCCTCCAGCTTACCGACCTAGTTAGAGTCGTCATAATTACGAGTTTATCTGCTGACAAGAAAATACACTGAATCTCATGCAAGACGAATACAATGGTACATTGCATGCAAAATTAGCTCAATGAATCAATACATAACATTAAATTGTATTTTTGTCGAAATTTAATTCTCAACCTCATGGCTCAAGACTCCGTGATCATGCTTGATGAAACAACCGCGAATACTAAATATTCAACTAATAATGTAATGATATATATATCGCTGTTTCTGTTCAAACGAAGTTGAGTTACAAGTAATGAAGTTAAATCAAACCTTTTCAGAGAGTTTTTCAATTTCTGCTTTAAGATCCTTAATTGTCTTTGGGTACATTTCAAGTCTATTATTAAGGTGGTTTATTTCCTCCATCATCGCTTCATTGTGACGGGAAATCTCCTCAGAACCAAGTTGGATCTTTCTTATCTCAACGTTCTTATCATTTAACTGAGATTATGGGTGGAATTTTCATAAATTTATAAAAAGGGAATTTTTAGTCACTGTATCTATGTATTCAAAATAATTCCATGGTTTCTCTAAGATATAGATCCGAATTCCAATGTGTGCTCATACGATAAATTAGACAACAACAAATTGGAAAAACTGTTTATAATTTTAAAAATCAAAACAAATTACCTTAAAGAACGACAAATTTAGTCTACCATAAAGTTAGTCAAACTTTTGACTAAAATTGTTGTAAACCAAATTTCATGAGACTAAATTTTTCGGTGACTGATTTTAGAGCAGACAAAAATTTCAGTAGAGCAAATATGACATGAATGTTATTAAGCTTACATTCCTACTGCACAAAACCGTACCAAAGTCATATTGCACTTAACGGGTTAGAGCTCCTCTTGGACGTTACATTTTTAATCGATCCATCCCAATGCATACTCTGTTGAAACGGCTGAAGGATCATCTCGACATAGAATACGTCGTACCGACAAAAATGGTTAAGTCGTAAAAGGGTGAAAAAGGAACTGAACAGTGTACTGAAGAACTTAGTGATACAGAGTCACAAACTCTGGATCTGATGTTATTGAAATTCCTGAGTAATGCATTGCAGCTTAATGATAATCTTTAATGCTCAGACGGGGTAGACTAAATTTTTCGTTCTTCCAAATGGAATGGAAAATGGTCTCGAAAAGTTGAAAAATGTGACTAAAATTGTTGTAGACTAAAAATTTGCGAAATTTTTGACTAAAATTATGGTTACCAAAATTATGGTAACCAAATTTATTGTGAACCAAATTTATTGGCCCTAAGGTACCTGCTTTTCTAAGTTTTTACAGTACATCTGCGATGAATTGTAAAGGTCGTTTATATCGTTTGCATCGTTTGCATCGTTTATATCATTAAAATTTGTTTGTTTACTGAGTATCTCTTCTTCCTTTTTGTCGTTTTCACCTAGGGTCAGGTATGTTTGAAAACTTACAAATGAGCTAAACTAATGTACATTTTGCAAAGAGGTGAAACTACTGCATATCATTTGTCTTTTGATGTAGCCATTATCAATGGTATGTTAAAAGAAACGATACGTTTTGTTATATCTCAAAATCAAATTTAACTATTGTATTACTTACCGCTTTCTTTAAGATAGTATAAGCTCATCTTGGCTTTAAATTCAGCTTTCTGGGAATTTATGACAGTATAAGAATTGGTTGTTGAATTTTCTAAATTCAAAAGGATGAAAGCTCATATGAAGAGAAAAAAACTACGTATGGTGCATACCTGAAGCAAATCGATGAGATATCTACTGTGATCCATATCAAGACTCTGTGACTCTTTTGAAATTCCACCACTAATGCTTAATTGTTGATACATTTCCTAACAAAAATAAACGAGGTTGTGCTCAATATATTGATTTGAATAATCATTGAAAATAGTATTATTGAACACAATTTAGGGATAAAAGAGCTAGAACCAATGAAGATTCTCTTATCAGCCAAGCCCTGATATACTGGGATCTTCAAAAATGCAAATATCCCCGGTAAATTGGGATCATTTCGTCTTGAATCACAATATATGCATGTACAGTAATACCCCGATTCACTGCAGAGTTTGGGAGAAAGGAAAAAGCTGCTGTAAATCGGGGTTTGCGATAAATCAGGGTTTTGATTATATGCAAATTATGTATGCCCTATTTGGGGGAAGAAAATGGCTGCAGTAAATTGGGGTTTGCTGTAAATCGGGGGAATTAAATCGGGGTTTTACTGTACATTGTATACACTATACTTACAATTAAATATCAGTGGCCCCCGAATTTTTAAAAAAGAAGAAAATAAGAATGGGCTGATTGAAATAAATGATTTTATTTTGTTTAAGCTGACAGTCCCGTTGCAATGAGGGCAGTATCGAGATAGCCCGACCACTGGTCCGCGGACCACTGTCCGCGGACCACTGTCTGCGGACCACTGTCTGCGGACCACCCTCATCGTCTCCAGAGCCAACCCAAGCTTCTGCGTTTTCTGCAACAAGAGGCATGCTGGTATATCATGCGCTGCTCATGACCCTGTAGCATCTTCTGATGCCGGAGGTCTTGCTAACTCCTTTGCTCATGCTCCTCGTGTCCGCTCCAAATGTAACAACTGCGTTGTTATGAATGTCCACCGAGAATCTTCAGTCCTCGATGGGATCCTACATTCTACTACAAAAAAGATAACAAAGCTTTGTCCTGAGCATCAACTCCCGGACTCCATTCCACCAACTCCTCAAGACACGATAGATAGAGACAACGCTGAACCCTTCAGCAGCAGTTGTATGAAGGTCTTGAGAGCGAGCTTCTGTCCAGAGAGGATGCTGTCTGTTCTAATATTCTTGTACTTCTTGCAGGGGGAGCAGCGCCATATCAGTCCATCTGGAGACTTCGAGGACGAGCAGGGAACCAGGGACATAGATGCATTACACCCAGGACAGGACATGGAGCTCTTTAGGAGGTTTTTCTGGAATAGGAAGTCTCGAGCATTCTCTAGGGAGGCGGTGGGTCCATTAATTTCGTCCATTAGACAGAAGAGTACCATGTCAGGAATTGGAATAGTTGTTGTTGTTGATGATGGCAACTGATAATACTTCACCAAAAATGAACGACTTATATACCACATTTTAATTGTAATCATTTATTTCATTGAGCAATCAATATTATTCGTAACTAATTATATCCGAGAGACCACATTTGAATCGTAATCAATAGTTTGATCCAGTAATTTACTACGCTACAATTAATTATGCTAGTCGTAACTAATTGCATCCAAGATACCATACATACCATTCATATGATCTGGTAACCAATCAACTATTCACAAACACCTGTTGCTTGATTCAGGGGATACTGTTATTTAAATACAGTAATATGATCTGGTAGACAGTGGTCCGCGGACCACGTTCCGCAGACAGTGGTCCGCGGACCGTGGTCCGCGGACCGTGGTCGGGCTATCTCGATACTGCCGCAATGAGGGCGTCAGTCCAAAGAAAACCAGCAAACCAATCAGCGCACCTCATATTGTTGTGTGGTAAGACATGTGAGAACGAGGATAAGATTTGCAATCTTGAGAACGACTCTTATTGCTCACCCCACGAAAAACCTCACCGAACCTCCACGCGGTGTGTGGTGGGTGGCTCGAACGGGAGGTGCATGGGTGTTTCTAATCTATGCAAAGGAAGGGACTAGCCATCTTTACATCAAGGAAAGGCTCTAATAGCCTCTACTAACCTTAGAACCGCAGCATAACCGCTTTTCCCTCAGGCAAATAACACCTTCCACAGGAAACTAACACGCTCACAGGCCCCCGCATGACGTGTAACCCCAGGATTTGGTTTTGGATCGGACACTGAAAACAACGATAGAGGAGCGGTCTACACGCTCACAGGCTACCATGTCTCGTGTAACCCCAGGATTTGACACGTTCACAGGCTACCATGTCTCGTGTAACCCCAGGATTTAGCACGCTCACAAACTACCACGTCTCGTGTAACCCTAGGACTCACTTAACAGACTCTAACACGCTCACAGGCTTCCACGTCTCGTGTACCCTAGGAGTCGGTTTTGGATCGGACACTCAAAACAACGATAGAGGAGCGGTCTACACGCTCACAGGCTACCATGTCTCGTGTAACCCCAGGATTTTACACGTTCACAGGCTACCACGCCTCGTGTACCCTAGGATTTTGTTTTGGATCGGACACTCAAAACAACGATAGAGGAGCGGTCTACACGCTCACAGACTACCACGTCTCGTGTAACCCCAGGATTTAACACGCTCACAGGCTACCAAGTCTCGTGTAACCTTAGGATTTAACACGCTCACAGGCTACCACGTCTCGTGTAACCCTAGGACTCTAACACTTAACAGACTCTAACACGCTCACAGCTTCCACGTCTCGTGTACCCTAGGATTTGGTTTTGGATTGGACACTCAAAACAACGACAGAGGAGTGGTCTACAGTGACGTTACAGGAACATTGCATAATGCACCAGGGGCGGTGGTAACAGAACTTCAAGACTCTCGGAGTCTGTTGTCGATATCTATCATATAATATAAGTATGGTATATAACAGCAGGAGTTGGAGAATGGGGACGCGTTGTGAAAGCCACCGCAAGGAAGGCTTACAGTCGCCGCCGACCAATCAAAAGAAAGAAGACTCTTATTGCTCTACATGGTTACAGAGTAACCATAGAGGCAAGAAGGTGGACAACAAGTACAACAAGTACATTGTACAACAAGTATTCGAGACCCCTATCTATCAGAAGTATACAAAAACCTCATCCCTGCCCCTATGACGGCGCGGAGTAGATGTGTTTGAAAATTGAACCCTAAAGTGTGTATATATTTGATTGTGGATATTTCAAATAACATCGATATCGGTAGCAAATGACCATTTCCTTTACCTGTGTTTGTTTTCTGCCAATTGCTTCACATAGCCATGAGTCTATGCATACTGCATGACGCGCTTGTTTCCTGTGCTGCCGTTCAGCAGTCGCGCGCTACTCCAAGCGAGAGGGCTCTGGTTAGAACAAGCCAATTGCAACACTTGATTTGAATGAATGTATATATTGTTTGAATATCGTTTAAAATTTAATGTTTAAAACCAATCACAATCTACCACTGTATGGAGCTGGTGAAGTTCCAGCATTTTTGTTCCTCAGGCTCAGCCATCTGTTAAATTTTGCACTGCACTAACTCAAAGTAAAAGTTAAGTAAAGTAAAATATATGACATCATCACACATGTCTACAAAATATCATCGCACTATGTGAAAAAGTATATAATAAATATTTCCCCACCAACATTAACTCAACACTACATTTAATATGATGCCTGATGGAAATGTATAGCATCCTTAATATACATTATATGGCGGAGTGACAGACTGGGCACCGCCCAGTGCAGTATTAAGTATAGAAAACGTCGCAACATGAAAGAAACAAATGATAAAACGTTTTAGGCCTGGATAGAACCAAACCTGGAAAAAATGCTGCCTGGTGCACGCATTAAGCTAAGACCGGGATTATAAATTTAAAACTATTTGATTCAAACCGGACCAGAACCAAAAAGTTTAGTGTTCAGTGTTTGGTGTTGAGTAATATGTAGTACATAACAACAAATTTAACTTTTTGTAATGATTCATTATGAAACAAAAAAATGTCCAATGAAACAAAAATCAAAAATCTGGCCAACAGCCAAAAAACAATTTTTTCCTTTTTTAATTTTGCGAACCTTGAGTGTCGTTTTTAATTTTTTCGAATTTAAATTAATTAAATTAAGTCAATCACAAATTTAGCTGCCACGCCTGACGCCAGTCCCAATTAAATACAATGCACTTGTGATCATACGTTGTAGACCCACCGCGCACGAGTGCGCGCGGCTGTATCGTATAGTAGTCACGGCTGTATTGTAGTCACAATACATACACTTAGTGAAATGAAACGACAATGGGGGTCATGACGACGTGATACAAAAATGCACGTTTTAGTTTCTCAAAATAAAAACAAACAAAATATATGAATTTAACATTTAAAAAAGATCGAGCATATGACAATAATAAATTTAATTTTTGGGGTGCCGCGCGCTTTTAAAACTGGTGGTAAATCGAGCGCTATCATAAATCAAAATTTGTTCCATAAAGCTTATGATGACTGTTCAACTAATGATTAAAATGTTTATCAATCAGCTGTGTTTGGTGTTTTGTCTTACTTTTAAAAAATTCCGTGCATTACAGTATATAGTAACATGGTGAAATAAATTAAACCCGGTTTCAGATTATCTCCTACGTTTACATGATATCTTTTCTTGAAATATCTGGCACTGGTAAGGTATAACTAATAACAATTAACACTGAGAGAGTGTAATCATTCGTGGCACTTCTTAAATGCTCATGTCAGAATAACCATTTGTTTGCCTGGTGATCAAAGGCTTAAGTTTTCATAGCATTGATGGATGATATAAGTCTAATTTCTTCGAAGTAGCCCGCTGCTTTTTTTCTCGGAATATTATCATGCTCGAGGCACGAAGCTTCAAGGTAGCGTGCCGCGTGCGCCGGGTCAGTCCATTAACAATGGACAATTCGTAGCATCGTCCAGTAACAAATTCAATCTAAACTGTGATATTTTGGTCAAGGAAATGGCAGAAAAGTGCCTATTTAAAAATCGTTCAAAATTTGTCCTTGTATTTTGATGAGATTCTGTTTATCAAAGGTTTCTACTGTGATCTACCTTTGATAACCTGAAATGTGTCTTGTGCCATTCACAGTGGACACACTTATTGGTCATTGAATAAAATTCAGTCAAAATATTGACATTTTTTTTCAAGTAAAGCCGATATCTTCTGTAATTTCTGAACTACTCTTGGTAACGCAGGTTTCTTAAGCGTGCACATACGTTTATTCTTGGCCGTTAATCAGACCCATGACATAACGCTATAGGCGGCAGTGACTGTAATTTTCTACAACAATTACTGAATCATCCATCCATAAAGTGATTTACAAAATGACACCTAATCCTCGTGTTTCGGTGTTCACTTAAACGGTACTTGGCGGCTGAACTGCAACTGTGGTGTCTGATGTTTGCAGCTAGATTGGACTCTGATATTATGTATTAGCAAATTTGTATAGTGTATAATTTTTTAGTGTTTATCATACTCTGCAACCTGGTAGCGCGGCTGACACAAAAAACAAAATGTTGGCCTGGCTTACATAACCAAGTAAATAACACGCACTCCGATAAAAGCCGTCTGGAGAAACTCCGCAAAATGTTCATTGTAGTCAACGGGCACAAAGAAGCACTACTAGCAATTGTGTCCTTTACCCTCCTACCTAATTTGAACATTTTCGTGGCTAACTCATTGAACAGCATCTGAAAAATTTGTTTTACTAACAAAGTGTTTATCCGATTATATTATGTTTTATTGAAACAATGTACTTTTTAATTGAATGACAATTCAGGAAATGTCTGAACGTTCAGAGGAGTCAATCGGTTTGTGTCTCTCAGAGGACAAAAGCAGACTCACTCTATCTGATGAAACGGGAGAAGCTAAGACAAACAAATCCATATCTGTTGAAAGTTTATCCTTGACTAAAATTTCAGCTGCCAATACTGGTATTTTCACTTCAGAGCACCAGCCAGTCTTTATCACAGTACCATATGACGAAGACCAAGAAAGACCTACTAAGATGTTAGAAAACCCTCCTAATTTTCTGTCAGTGTCACATCACAACACCTCAACCAGTGGAGTCACACCAAGTGCTACTGCTACCACTCTGGAGGGAACTCTTGATGATATTCCTGATTTTCAGGAGATGCTTCCTCTAACCTCTGTTGTTGTGACCAAAAAAGATCAAGATGTAGATGAAAGTGTAACCCCGGAAAGTTCTCCAGCGAAAGACTCTAATTACAATCAGTCCTTATCTCCGCCATCTGGCCTACTGTTGAACACAAAAGAAAAGTTGCTTACATCAGAAGCAAGGTTTATGCAAGAGGTTAAGCGACAGAATACTACCAAACCAACATCGTCTATTAAATCGTTTGCTTCTAACACAGCCCCCAAAACATCAACATCAGGAATAACAGTTGTTGAAGTTAAACCTCCCAGAAAACCAGATGGAAGAGTAACAGGGAGCGATGTAAGCAGACAAACTAATCCTGAACATTCTATTGGATCCATCAAGTCTGACACAATGGGAGATTTTTCTGCTTCTGTTTCCAACTCTAGTTTCTCTACTTCTAGTAGGCCCAGTGATATGACTGTTTTCAAGACTTTTAATCCAGACTGGCCAGTAAGAGAGAAGCCATTTCTATTGCATATGCCAAATTTGGAGGATACTGAGAATAACAGCACTTCTCACGGCCACCGACGTCCAAGAAAAGTTCTCGGTAATATGAATACGTCAAGTAATAATCAGAAAACAAAATCTACTAAAAATTGGAAAGCTTTGGAGAGTAAAAGTCGTTCTGTCGATACGAGAACTCCAACTCCATCCAATAACAGTGATTCTAGCTTATCTTACGAAGCAGCATCTAAAAAACGAAGGAAGAAACAAGTTGTTAACTACATGAACGAAAACGGTATAAAACAGATAGTAAAGGAAGAAATGACAGCTGTTGTTAGTATGCAAAATGAGATTTGGCATAAAATTTTAGATTCTTTCGTCGACAAAGCATTAAAGGGCAATGAGAACCATGTTCAAAGTGAGGCTCCTCGTGTGAAACCATCTCAATCAGGAATGGTCATGCTCCAGTTACCCAAGGATGAACCAGAACCATACACTTTCTATAAGCCACTTAAAATCCCAATTTTTAAGTCAGGTGACGAGGCGACTAGACAGGGTCCTATGTTTCTGCAATTGCCTACAGAAGAAGATGAAATAGATGAAAAGGTGGCTCCACTCAGTATCAAAATTGAACAAAAAACTAGCTCTGAAGAAGTTGTCGCACCAGTTCCAGCTGCATCACACCTTGATGTTTCTGTTCAAACCAGCAACTCTGTTGCACAAACACCAGAGTGTGTAGAAGTGGGTGTGCAGCCTGATTTAGAAATTGAAATCACACAACCCTCTAAACAACCCTCTAAACATGAAACAAACCCAGTTCACGGATCTGAAAATCTTCCAATAAAGCAAAACTTGATGAAACCTCTTAGTGAGAATCTAGAATATCAGAAGACTGTAAATAAACAGGAAATACCTCTAAAAGTTATGGAGGAATGCAAGATGTTGCTTGAGAGAATCCAGAATTCAGCAAATGAGCTCAAAGCAATTAGAAAAGACAACACGGTATCACGTAAAGCCACGGCTGAAACTCCCGAGGAGCAGTCATTTGTTCCCAGCAAAGAAGAAAAACAGTCATATATCAAATCGAAGCATGAAATATTCTTGGAAAAATTTTTCGATGAAGAACCAAGCAAAAAGAAGGGAAAAGCAAACAGGTTTATAGACATAGTAGATCTTCCTCAAAGCACTACTAACTCAGGTCATTTCGACTTATTGAGAAGAACATCTCTTACAAGAAAACCGGAATCAGAATTCCTTCATATAACTGATATAAGTGATCCCAGAAAGACCCATAGTGTAGATAAGCGTCTCAAAGTTGAAAGAGGTCATGGTGCAAGGGCGTCTAAAAAAGAATTGCAACATAAAAAGAAGGGAAAAGATAAAAAACCTGATAAAATCGACGGTGGACTAAGAACCAAAGACGTATTTGCTCCCAAAAGAGAAATTCCAAGAAGTCTAGAACTAAACGTAGAGTCACCTAGATCTCGTAAATCTTCAGCGGTTGATGAGCCAGCTAGCCCCTCAGCTCACTCAAAGAGATCAGACGATGATCTAATTCCTGAAGCTCCTCCTTCACCTGGCGAGGTGGCTGACTACAAGTCCCAATCTATGTCGTCAATTGGTAAATATCTGTCACAGAAAGACGACGAAGAAATCTCAGTGTCTGATAAAACAATTGAGAATGAAGAACCAATGTCTGAAGAACCAATGTTTGAAGAGGGGGATACTTTATCTTCACAACCTTGTAAATCACCTGATTTCATTCTTGAGGCTAGAAATCACTCCACTCCGCAAAAGGAAATTCCTGAACGCCACACAGCACCAGCAAGCGAGGTAGAATCAAGAGTTTCCTCAGAGTCTTATCAGCCAAAACCGATCGACCCTACCCAGTTCAGTCGATACATTGAAGACAACCTGTCAAAAATAAAGCAAGCTTACAGCGAAAGTCAACAGAAAGAAGTCGACAGAACAAAGAAGATCAACATGCTCCTCCAAAATCGGGGCACCGTTCAAAGTGCTGCCAAATCCACATCCAATGTTACTCGACCAACTCCAATCCGTCCGTCACCCCGGCTCAAATCAGAAACAGTAACTCTGATAAAAGCTCCCAAATTTATCATGAGCAGAGACCCACCCAGCCAGATGAATCCCTGCTGATACGACCCAGCAGTAAAGCATCTGGTGTGAGCAGCGATACGTCACTCCCTACCAACACTGACGATTTATTGAGAGCGGCACTTGATAGTGATAGTACCATGCCACCAGAGCCAAGACCAACTAAGCTTGCTGCGGAAAAACCCAGAAAACAGATCAGTAAAAAGAAGACTGCACATAATCATGTGAGTATGAGTTAGTGACTATTTCTTAGGAAGTGAATCACTTTAATAGTTTAATCGTTTAAGCTTATTGTTTATTTACTGTTATGTATTAAAATCTATATGCTTACTGTTTCGATAGCAATGTTTAATTAGAACTTAAGTTTACTTAAAACAGAGTTTAGTTAAGTGCTCTTAGCGTCATCTTGTGACTTGTTGTAATATGTTTATTTTGTTCAAGTCGGTCGACATTCGACCTGCTATTAGATACAGTTATCTTTTGTTTGAAAACTGTCAGTTACAATTTATCAGTTTTCTTATTGTGAAATGTAACTTTTACAGGATAAAAAGGAATTGGAGATGTGGACAGAAGAAAAGCGAAAAGCAAGAATGTTGGAGTTTAAGAAAGAACAAGATGAAAAGAGAAAGCAAGAATCTCGACCTTATCAGAAACCAAAAACCCAACCTACACCTCCGTAAGTTGAACTGCATTTGTCGGGACTAAATAATTTTATGCTTTGTCTTTATTTTTAGTAGCTTTAGAAGATGAGAATCCTGAGAAATAAGGGCAGCATCCAAGAAACCCGTATGGAAGTTGGTTGGAATATAGGCTACCGGAAAACTTCCCCCAGTTTCGACTTTTCCTAGACTGGGTAATTTAACTCCGCAATAAGAGGTACACTTTAGTATTTATAAGATATGAACCAAAGCCCCTCCTGTGTGTTTGTGTGGACGAATGTGCTGAGACCCACTAACTAATAGGCGTGGTTTAAAAGAGACATGGGTGTAGCCAGCGGCTGTAAGATATTTAAACGCTTCCCCTTCGTCCGTGTTGATGATATAATCACATGGAATGGCTGGGCTTCTTGGATACTGCCGAAATAAGACGACATTACCCTAAATTGACGCAAGTCTTTACTACTTTATTGATACAAGTCTTTAATACAATTCTCTTATTTGTATAATAGTGGTGACTGTGAAATAAACAGTTTTGTTCAGGAGGAATGAGTTCGACAGAAAAGCAGCTATACTAAGAAGACTCAATGTGGCTGAGGAACTGTTCAATGACATACAAAAGACACCTAAACCTGTGGTAAGAAAATTATTCTAAGCTACCGAAAAAGATATAACTTGAAAGTAATCAAGTCAAGACTTAACCTTCTAGTTTTTATTAAAGGATATATTAATTTCTATAAAGTCCTTGTTTGATATGAGGTTTTGAATGTTAAATGCTGATTATTTACAGGTAGCAAAGTCAGGACCATTTAAAGATAGAACAACAGAGTGGGTACATGGACTTAACATAGAGGAGTTTGACTCGATACACTCACAAGCTTTTACATCTGAGCGTGGTGCCTCAGAAATAACCGAGGGCATTTCTCTACCTTGAAAGCTTGTTGTGACTAACACTTCAATAGTGAAATCTATTAGTTATTGTAATGTTTTATTCTGATAATGTCTAGCATATGTGATTTTGAATCTCTGTCGAAAATTTTATTAAAGTATTTATGTCCGTCGCTTTGGTACTGATTATTGGTATGTTAACATAATGTAAATTTTGTTTTGACTATCTATACGATTGAGAAGATGGCTTGTTATCGAGTGTTTACTGTTTAATGTTTACTGTGACAAGATAAAGTTATGTATTTCTTCTGAATTTGTAATTGACTTAAGTGTATTCAGTTGTAAGAAAGTATTTAAACTCTCTTTGTTCTGATGACTAGGAAATGAGGAGCTGTATTGATCGACCAGTTCGTTTAAATCACTAATCGTATATCGTTTAAAGCCGGTACCACGACAATATAACGTTTTACGTAGCGCGCTGCGCATTTAAAATATAACAAATGCACTTTTCGGCCCGTAGTGTAGCAAAATTCACTAATTTAAGCAAGCTAGCTGTACGTGCGCGTGGATATCGGCCATTCGATTCGTTCGATCAATGCGCGGCGGAAGAAGGCACGCACGTGGGAAATAATTTAACTGGTGTTCACGTTTACCGCTTGTATTTCGTTGCAGCTCCGTTTTGCGTCAGGTGCAGTGTCCCATTTTTAATTGTTAATTTTTGCATACGTTACACAGTTAGCTTTCGAAATTGGTAGTGTTTTATTATGTATTACATATTATCCTATTATATTTAATGATCATAATTAATTATGATCACTCTACAGCTACACTCGATCGTCACTCGAGTATCACGTGACTTACTTAAACACTTTCTCTAGATTTGATGGCCCTTAGAGACATTCAAAAGTTAAACCTAATCTACTCCATACTCGGACCCCAAATTAACATGGTACGGTCCTGTTTGATGTCACGTCACACGTGATCGATCGAAGCAGTTTTTCGCCAGGGCCGGAGCATTTTTTGTTTTTACCTTATGTCATATTATATGGGGTGATGGAAAACAATCAATTGTCGGGATTGGACAAAAATATTTATTGAAGTTCGAGCGTAGATGGTAGAACTGAAGTGTGAAGTGTTTTGGCACGCATTGCTGATTTTGATTCTAATTCTATTAATTATATGGTCATTTCACCGGGAAATGCAATTCACGTGACCAGTGACATTCAAAGGCCGGCCGCTAGCTATTTTTTAACTCAGCAGTATCAAAAACGCGACGGAAATTGTGTTTTACATTTTTAGAAAACATCTTAAATCTCAGTCATTCTCATGCAAATCATTTTATTTAATCATTTAATTATTTATGTCGCTTATAGTTTGCCTTTTGCGGTCTCGCTGCTCGCAATACGCGTACTCATGGGCCATGGCATCGCCGCATCCGGCATCCCCTCCGCTTGCCCGGCTAAGCTACGACTTCATTTATCAGACTATGATTCAGGCAATGTCTGACAAATTGTGCTTGTCCCAGATGTCACGTGGATGTCAAATAGATATATACTGATCGTGATTAAAACCGGGTACAGTTAGTCAATTAGCTATTTCCACTCTGTACTGCACTGTACAGTCACTGTATCTGCTTCTAGGCAGTTGGGACCAGGGACGACGGACGTGGGGGAAACGGTACGTCTAAACTTTAGCTTAGAAGTTAAGGACATCGGCGCGCTGCTTCATTATGTTATTAGTAGATTTTCTTAGTTGTTTAATACATAACTTTACGCAGTGCACTTTCGTTTTTCTGATCGGTTTAAACTGTTAATTAAAGTATGAGCTGGAGGAGTCGAAATACCTGTTCCAAACACTGGAATTTGAAACTATGAAATGACAAATTCCAGGTAAGTACAAGTTTATCTAATTTGTTTTGCTCATAACTTCGTGGGTCACCTATTACTTTCTTAGCAGTTTGATAATTATAAATAATCATAGTAGTTAGCAGATAAACGAAAATAATTTGACGTCATTTCTCCAAAAAACTTCCATTTCCAGAATCTGAGAACTTCCATTTCACAAATTTCCGGAGTCTGAGACCGGTATTGCAGTTCATTTCTCTGAATTTATTAAGGAGGATCGTGTTATCTTAATAACTTTAAGGCAGACTTAAAATTAAATTTAGATGAATGGGCTCGTTCTTTTATACAGTATTAAGTAAGCTTTTCTTTATTATAATATCTTTAATCCGCCATCAGGCCACCTGTTAATATTTTCTTTGTCATTTATCAGGTCTGTCGTTACTGCTTTGCTCGCCAGTATCGTCTTTAAAGAATTTCGCTTTCTTCTAATGGTACTTACCACAGGGGCTCCGTCACCCCCTGCGATTTAACTCAGAAAAAGTTTTCATTGCCAAATAAATTTTCAAATATCACATCTCATGTGTCATTCATATTGGGGCGTCTGATAATATAATTAAAATTTTACTGGCTTACTGCTTACGTTATCAAGGCTTCAACACGTGTAATGTGACCATAAACTGATAAACCATAGCCAAGGACTCTTCTAGAAGGATCTAGTCATTCGGATGTAGTAGAATACACGCTCAAGCCTCAAAGTCTGACTCAATCATTTGGCGATGAAGTGGCTCTATTTGCGTTCTAATTAATTAGGCCTCTTCAGTATTTTTAGACATATGTTTTATATTCACTTCTGGAATATATTAATTAGTTCAAGCAGATGTGATAGTATGTACATTATTTCTAGAAGAAAGAAAAAACAAGATTTCCATAACATTCAATAAATCTAATCAAATTGAAGATAAAGGTCACATGTGTTCTGTATTTTAATAAAATTTGTTAATCTTTCGAAAATAAAAAATGTCTTAACTCTTACCAAAAATATCAAATAAAATGCTATACCATTAATGCTACACCATTAAGAAGAATTCGTTGTTTTTTAAATCGCAAAAATCAATCATATTTCAAAACAATCTTTAAAACTACAACCTTAAAATCACTGCAGTCTACGCAGTGCGGGTCACGTCTTTTCTACAGGAATTTCTGACGATTTCCCCCGCTGTGAATTATACTGACCAACACACAGCGGGGGAATCAGTGAATTCTTTTCACCATAATTCACCAGGATCTGATTCACTGAAAGTCTAACAATCCATGATGGTCACCAATAGTACAGTAATCTGTCGAAATTAAGTGCGCAGGGAAGTAAAATAGTCTGCTACTCTGTTTTCTTTGTATGAAGAAGGACTAGTGTAAACCAAAGAACTCGTCCCCAACTTTAACAGGCTTCTTATACTCTTTCTTGACGTAACCAGCTGCTTGTTTACCCTGGGGGAGATTGCTACGTTAATAAACTACTATAAAAGGTTTCCGATGAATCGAATTTGATTACCGCCTGTCTTCAGCAAAACCATACCACTTAAATCACTCAATGTTCATTATTTTGATATCGTTAACCATAAAGACAATGTAATTGTAAATATAATAGAAACATGCCCCCCGCCCCCCCCCCCCCCCCTGATAAAGATTACTCAATACAACTAACCTTATTCACTGGTTTGCTAAGAGCTAAGCTAGCTAGAGGGCTGAAACCACTGTTCCTGTGGCTGGTACTATCACCGGAGCAATTCTGGAATGTCCGGGTGTTGGCTGTGGTGTTCAGTTTGGGGAGCGGGGCTTTGGATGCCGTTGTTTTAAGAGATGTGGCTACTAGAAGGAAAAATGACATTAGCTGAGGATATTGGTGAAGGGTTAGTTTCAGAAATTTGTAGGAGTGATTTTTGTGACAGGACTCGTAGCACAAATAATAAAATGCGATTGTCCATCAGTGTAGAGGCAAATAAAATCGAGTGGACAAGCTGTCGAGATAATATTACCTAGATAAACAAATTGGGTGTGCATACTGGGTAATACTATTGCTACGTTATTTATAATGAAATCTACTGCCTTGTGATTGTTAGCCAAAAGGCATAATTTGACAAAAAGTGGCTTTTGAAAAATAGCCTTAAATTAATTAACGGCTTTATAATTAAAAAAAAAGAAAACATTCAAATTCTGGCTGACATCCTCACAAAACCATTGAAGAAAAAAATCCATCGAAGAAAAAAATCTAGATCTTGCCTTATTTAAACCTTTAAATTCCGACTTAAAACGAGACAAATAGCCTAGACTGAAACCATATATTTATAAAATTGACTGTTTCCTGGAAATGTGTTAAATATTTGATTGATATCCAATCAAGTAACACCTAGTCAAGAACCGAATATTGAGGTGGGATATCCAGCCAGAGCTGGATTCAGCCTTAAATCAAATACTATGAATTATGATAACCTGAGTAGAGGGTGTGCAGCTGGACCATGAAAAGTGAAAGAGGCAATTTTAATTTCACTACAAATATTCTCGCGAACTACATTGAAGAACTGAAAGCATCCAAATTCAGGCTAGCGAATCATGATCAGCTCTTAACCAAACAAAAACCTTGATGACTAAGAAAACGATTTAAATACTGGCCTTACAAAACTTTGAAAATTCGACTTCAAAGTAGAAATGGAACTACTCGTACCGCATTTAGGAGCCAACCAAACTTTACCAGCAAACTCATATTGACGTGTCACCAATCCAGGCATCGGAGCTGAAACTACAGGTTAAAGCAGGGACAGACAGGACACGTAACAAACACCCGAAATCAGGACGAAATTGATGAATTGGCATCGTAGGCTGCACTTCTGGTGGACCTAGCTACAAGCTAGCGTGCAGCTGGCATGCGAGTGGCGTGATCACGGCGTGGACCGGTACTCCTAGTTCATAACTTGTCATCCAGAACATTCCACCGTTTCCATCTCTCCACAGTGAAAAAACCACTGCTGAAGTGCTGGTGCAAGGTTTTGATGAGGTCTCGGTATAGTGTTCCGTGTTCATAAGCAATAACTCAATAGCTGGTTAAGTGTATACGTTTGTAACATTGTTCTTTGTAATACAATAGCTATTAGCGCACAGTAATGATTACTTGGCAAGAACAGTGGTTGAACTTAAAGAAAGCATCGTACTACACAGATTATGATTTTGATACGATAGTGTGGTCATTTTCTGATAATAAATGGCTTTATTTAAAATGAACAGTCTGAGATTAATTTAAACGAAAACATGTTAACATAATCATAGTTTTACCGTTCAAGGTTAATTCAGTATCGACCTATAATAGAGCTAGAAAATGTATAATCGTACTCGGTTTTCATACGGTTATGATGTGGACTCGGTTAGATTGACTCTATTGTTGAATGGCTGTGTTATGTGAGCATCATATTATGCACTTGAGTTTTCTGTTCGATCACTGGTCAGTGGCGTAACGAAGGGCCCTGCTGACCCCGCTGTGCGGGGGGGGGGGGGGGTGTTAGGGGGGCGCCAAATCGTCATTTGAATGGGGGGGGGGGGCAATTGAATGGGGGGGCAATTTGAATAGGGGGGCAATTTCGAAAACTTAACTAAAGTACTAGCAAAACTGCGCGTTTTGCTCTAGATACACACTTTTTTAGAGATTTTACCGGCGTATCCTCTAAAATCACCTAATTTATTCAATTTTAGGGAGGGGCACCAAAAGGGGAGGGGGCGCCAACAGGGGGGCGCTTTTTCGGCGGGGGGGGGGGGGGGGGGCAACAGGCAACGTTACGCCACTGTTACTGGTGCTGGTGATTCCTTTCAAATATTATTCTGGCCATTCGGCTTAACATTTGTCGATGTTATTGCACAGACTGGAATGTCCTATCAGCTTGGATACGTAATACGTTCGTGAAAATGATTAGCAGTTAGCAGACCATCATTTTAGTCCAATTCCATTCTTGGAGATCATTCCATAAAATCGAATTTAGTGGTGACACTGACAGTGAATTGAAAACAGAACGGAGACACTGTAAGTGTAACTGAAGGGCCAACGGCTCATTTCAATCTTCAACTAACTACTTATCTGGCTTCTCTTATCACAGTGCTGGCAAGCACGACCGTTGCATTTATTGTGGGTATACTATGTTCCCCATTTACTATTATACCCCCTTTACTATTATACCCCCTTTACTATTATACCCCCTTTACTATTATACCCCCTTTGGTACACTTTACAAGCCTCTTTTGTGCACGCGAAGCGTGCACTCCGGCCGGAGGCGGCGGCCGAAGGCCGCCGCCTCCGGCAGGAGTTTTCCAGGCATTAAGACTCATCGGAAGTCGTTCAGCAGATTTATTTTTAGTTCAAAACATTCTAATTTGATGTCAAAGATGACAGGAATAAAAAATATTTATGTTGAGATTTTTAAGAAATTTGCATAAAATACTCGCCAGCACTGTTATACGAAATTCGGTAAAAAACCCAAAATCGCCATATTCAGGTGCCTTAAAAACCATGTTAAAATTGAGTTAGAGATCTGAAATTTTTCAGGGCGTCTAAACGTTGACCAAATCGACTGCAAAAAAAGTTTCAGGTTTCAGGAGCATCGGGAAATGGGTTTTCTAGAACCCTTGTTTTACGATAGATTGTCGTGATACATACATACATACATATATATATATATATACATATATTCAGGGATAGACGCTTTGCCAGTCAATTGTAGCCTGTATTTAAGTGTCCATAGATTCAAAAGTATAAAATATAAAGCCATTTCCGACCACAGGTCTTGCAAATAATTGTTTACACTTTAGTTTACATTGTATAAAAAAATTATTTGACGTCATAAACACCCCTTGATTACGTCATCAAGTTAACCGTTTTTAAAACTTGATTTTTGACAAAGTAATAACTTTTAAAATGAATTTTAAACCATTAAGGAGTAATTTTATTCAAAATCTGAGGAAATTTTCATCTTAGATAATTGTTCAAGCATTCTGAAAATCTATCGGAAAGTTTTTCTAGCTTGCTCCTTCATAAAGATATTCGTCATTGAAGTTTGTGCTTTTTCGAAGAATTATTTTATAAAAACGTCAATTTTGCGATTTAGTATTCTCTGGTGTTGGGCCATGCCTTGGGTTGTGGAGCTCAGTTCTGCTTTCTATAGGTATAAATTGTGCATTAGGCTAGTTTTAAAGTTGAAAATCGAAAAGTTGCACACGTGGGGACACGCCCAAATTGATAGAAAATTGCTAAAATCACTGAAAATTGCTGTTTTCGTCATTTTCTGTCAACTTTAGAGTGCCGTTGTGTGACAGTTCTTCTTGAAATACTTTGAAACTTTGCATGCTTATCAAGCTATATATAAAACAATTACATGCAAAAATTTACGGCGATTCAATATTGGATGCGCACGCAACGTCCGCTCAAAGTTTGCACGTGCGAAAGGTGAGAATTTTGCTCATTCGTGATTTCCAACAAATTCTGCTTTGCCACGACAGTTTAATGTCATTATATATGAATTTAATGCCAACTTGAATGAGTATTAAGTGTCATATTCAGTCAGTGATCGACCGATATGCTTCCCTAAACACAAGGAAATGTTTTTAAAGGAAAAATTTCGAAATCGTTGAAACTTCCTCCTTATTAATGAAGATATCAGTTTATATTTCGACTTTATAAAGTACCCTGACATTATAATCAAAAAGAGATGATATTTGACCAAAACCCATAATCATGGGTAGAGTGGACCGCTGCCAGTGTCTCTCTTTCCCAAACAAAAGGAAATGATATTAATTTGATTGACCGTTCTCAAATGCAAAATGATACCGAGAATGAAATCGGTCGCTCGCTTTTCCCATTCATTTACAATTGTAATAGATTAAGAAGAACTACCCAAAGGCAGCTGTACTCGGCAATCAGCAATGAAGATTTAATAAACTTCAGCTTGTTCAATAAGTAATAACTACCACCCTTGTCCCTTACCCCGAAATACTAGGTATCGACCCGAACGCAACCCAAAGAGATTTTTACAGCATCTGATTGACGTAATCAATCGAAACTTATTTATACAATTCGTAAGCCGTGAATGAATGGGAAAAGCGAGCGACCGATTTCATTCTCGGTATCATTTTGCATTTGAGAACGGTCAATCAAATTAATATCATTTCCTTTTGTTTGGGAAAGAGAGACACTGGCAGCGGTCCACTCTACCCATGATTATGGGTTTTGGTCAAATCTTTTATCATCGATCTCACCTTTTTTCAGAATTGTTTCCGGGAAGAAAAGGTATTTTATTGGCTCCGTTATGAGAAACAAATTGTTCGCGTTGATCGGGCACTGTTGATACGTTTCATGGGTAAGTGTAAGTGTAACGTAAGCATCAGAATTATACACAAAAGTTTACGTGTTGACTGTTGACCCTGGTTATCGGAAAAATTAAATTTTCTATCCCACTTGCACTGCCAGGAACGGTCATATTTCTAGATTTTTTGGAATAGGATCTGTTGTGATTTTTGGATCTGGCTCCAGCTCCAATCCAGCAGCTTGAGACGCAGCACCTTTATACGCACCTAATATAGCACCTTTAACATTAAAGCTCATTATAATTGTTCGTCTCCATTTACTGGCTTAATTCAATATTTTAACAACAATGGCATTGGCCGTTGGCTGATGACTGGAACTTAGAGTCAGCGTAAGCAGTGAGACCAAAGTACCTTTGGAATTTAACAAAGTATTCAGGTATTTTTAGCAAAACGAACTGTCCTGCGGTCACATTAGTTCACTTACTTTTCAATTTGCACAAATAGAAACCCAATAGTCCTCTAATTACACGCTTTCTACTGTACTCAATCAACTTTTTTAGTTTTGAAGTCTGCATCTGAGTTATTTTTAGTAAATTCATTTTTAGCAAATTCATAAAAGATGGTCTTCCCTTAAACCACATTTACATCACCAGATTTATGTTATCCTCAGTACTCACTGGTCTCTGTTTTTAGTTTGCATCTGAAATAATTATTTCTAATTGTTCGAATTACTATCGAGTAATTTAACCGTTGCAGAAGTGCACTGAAATAAGCGCCGGAAAGGTCTGTTAGCCATTCAAAACAGACACTTTTTAGGAACCATCAGATGGTATGGCCCCCAGTCGCAAAATAATTCAGGATAAAGCCGAGAAGATTGAGTTAGTACCTGTTTATTACTGATCCTTTCCCTGCAGAACCAGATTAATAAACTTAACGGGATTCATCTAACCAGGTGGTTCCATGAATTATGTGAAGCGCGGGCTATTCTGTTATAGGCTGTTATTCAAGTCAATGTTACTTCTGAACTTATGCCGGTTATTTCGCTCGAATATATATTTTCAAAGTCAATCCCAGCCCAAGCGGCCAAGCGTCCCACTTTCACAATTTTAATTAACGAATATTAAGCCGACTAATTAAATTAAACTAAGTCGATTATTATTAATTTGTCCGTTATATGAATTCTCTGTCAAAAGAAGCTTTGTTCAGTGTCTGCTGAGTGTCAGGTATCAGGTTCATAGTGCACCCTTACAAGTACAGACTGTAACCCTTGTTCAGCACGAGATGTACTCCCTTAATATCCAGTAGACAGCCCCTGAAATACACTGAGACGGAAACACTAATATACTGAGAGAGTCTCCCCACCCAGCTCAGCATTATACCCCCTGGGTACCACTACCTGGTAAAACCCTCTACACACACTAAACTCCGCAGTCACGTGACTCTTAGGTGATCACGTGACTCTTAGGTGGTCACGTGGCCCTCTCTCTGAGATTAGCAACCATCACGTGGTAATGTCACGTGGAGAGTACAGCTTGGTTTCCCGCCAAAGTGCTACTGCTCACAGGCCACAGCTGGCATTCGACCAAATGGAAGGAGAGTGAGGGTGGGCCATATTGCTCAGTTCCTTGCATCTTTATAATGTGCTATCGAGTATCGAGTGCTAAACTGTAAATGAGATTGTTTTTGATTCGACTGGAAGCTTCTGGTTGATATAAGGTGGATATGTTCCATTCAATAAGCCATCTCTAGCAGTATGTGATTAGATCTGATATCTTCTTAGTCTTAACCATCTTCCATTTTAACCTCTAAAATAGTTGAACAACAGATTCCTTCATCGTAGGGCTTTTGTGCTGTTGTCATTCAGGTTTCATCATTAGCCGTTTTTCAATTTTATAATCTATTTTTACTTTCGAGAGGCCTGATGATCAGCAAGAATTTGTGACTTTTCAAGGATTTAATTTCATTACTGATTTCTTAATTGCACAATGCTTTGTTCAGTAGTATGTGACTTGTTTTAATAAATTAAAATAATAGCCGAATAGAAATATTGTAATTTATAGAAATCTATCAGATCAGTCATCTTAACATAGAGTTTAGTAAATTTGTTAATTTAGAGAGTACTGTCACTGTGTATTGTGGCTTCCTAATTCACAAGTGTTTTACGTCCATTTCTTTTTCATTTGTGCTCAATTTTCTTTTTTCCCTTATTTATCTTCATGATTAATTTTTACGGCTGCGATCCGGGGTTAGTATACTAAATACTTATCGTGATATGTCCAGATTTCAGTTTTCTGTTCGTAAAGACCGCATACGTACGTTTTGGTACGTTTTGGTGAGTTTGGCAGGGCGTGCTCAGGACAACTGCATCGAGTGCGTCCTCCTCCAGCTCAGCATTGAGTTATCGTTTGTCGGAGTGTATCCCGGAACCGGTGGTGTGTCTGGGTACTGTTCCATAAATCTGCCTAGACCAACTTTGAAACTGTCTAGCAATGTGATACTCCGAAGCTCCGATGGGAGCACGTTGAAGAGCTGAGCTGCTCTAACTCTAAAGCTGTTGTCGTAATCTGTTCTTACCGACAACTGTGCGTTTTTGTTCATGGCTGGGATCTCTGCCTTAATACCATGCCTTTGATGAGACTTGAACTCGAAGCCCGTATCGTTCGGAGCATGTTCATTAAGAATTTTCCATACATGAATAATAGAATAACGCTCTCTCCGCCTCTGAAGGGACATCAACTTAAGCTTCTTCAGCCTGTCTCGGTACAGGAGCATGCTTGTTAATCCCTCAATCCAACGATAAACACTTATTGTTGAGTTTGCACTTTGCGCACCAATCACGTTGTACATTTAGAGTGACGCTTTCAGAACTTAATCAACATCGCAGCATCGCTGATCTATCAACCTCCAAGTAAGTGGAACTGGAAATAATATTGTCATTATTTTTATATGTAATATAATGAATTCTCATGTTAGCAATTACGCGCGTATTCGGAAAAGTTTAAATTTGATGGCTCTGCTCGTCACGAATGATTAATGAATTCTAATAAGTATAGAAATCATGTTGCGTATTCTCATTTTTTAAATGTTTATATGACTCAATAATTCCGCTGTTGTGCAATAGCTCTTTGTTCAACAAACATTTGTAACTTTAAGCCAAGTCGAAAAGACTATGATGATACTTTTTCGCTATCTTTGGTTGTGAGGATAACCTATTTTATTGTGTCGTTGTTTTCCAGAAGAAAAATGAACATTTTTCGAGCTGTTCTCGCCACAGTTGCGCTTTTTGTTGTAGCATTGTGTTGGAACCAACCTTCAAGAACCATAGAAGAAATAATGTTCTACGAACATGACGAAATTTCACCAGCCGAATTGAAATGTGACGATCGCCCTGATCGAGTAACAATTCTAACTTTTCCTTTGGAAGGAAATGCTCTTTTCAAATTTATGCAGCATCATTTCGTTAATACCTCTATTGTACACGTCTGGGCTTTCGAAACTATGGTTGACTATGAAACGCGAAGTTGGTACGAATTTGCTGAAAAGAACACTACTTTCATCATCATAAAGTTTCACAGAGATAGGAAATTTAATTGCCCCTTGGATGTGTACGATATCTATGCTTCTATCGAAAGTGACGGCAAAGAGATATTCTATCAAGAATCTGTGCTTTATTATCTCACTAGTCCTATATTTCGTTACAAAGGTCGAGATCTCCGAGGAAAAGAAGGAAGTGAACCCGTGCTCATATTGGATGATGAGGCAAATTTAACGTCCTTGTGGGAGCTATTAGTTTCTTTCCAGCTATTACGTTCCGCCATCGCAGAGGATGAGCCATGTTACTATAACCAACAAATAGCTAAATTAGTATTCAACAAACTTTCAAAATCAAAAAGATTGAACTGGAAATGTAGCCGTAATGAGGTCGTTAAGAATGTGATTTATGAAACCATACAACTACGATTAGTTCAGCCAATTTTGAATCTCATCGGTAACACCTGGTCGAAACGTATTCGATATTACGTCTATAATCATAAGGATAGTATGGAACAATTATATACAAATGTTTTGTATTGGGATGCACAGGGGTACGATGGCGAAAAGCCTTTTCAATCTTTTATCGACGTCGAAAACTTAGACGCATTGCAGGGACTCTTAAGACATCGATTCAACGTTACTTCAGATATCTTTTATCTCGAAATTTACAAAGTACCAGCTATTGAATGCCTTTCTAACCCGATAACTGATTTAGTGCTGTACCACTCCTATGTAGTCTTCAGATCAGATCATCATATTCATCGTACAAACACTTTTTGGCCAAACATATGGCCCAGGTGGATATCTGTTGAGAAAAATGGAAAAGGGATCACCGTTCAAGTTAGTAATAAGAAAGAAGATGTTGTTAGAAAGTTTCTTGGAAAAGACCGGGTGACTAAAAGTTCTCCAGCTCTCATGCAACAGTTTATTGGACACAGTGGAAATGTTTCACTTGCAAAAATTTTCGTGATTATTCAAGAGACCAACGAGTTGGAGAAATCATATAATCTTGTAACCGACAATTGCAAAAGATTTGCTAATACTGTTTACAATCACATTTCAACCTTGAAGGTGACTAGTAAGATTGACCTGACGAAGTTGAAGGATGGAAGGATAAAAATACCAGAACGAAAATGTGGCTCTTTTGATTGTTGTACTTTTGAAAATAGCAACGATCCGCCGGACGACGAGTTAGAATGGTATCAGTTCATGGTACGAATGTATGAAAGGATAACCTGTCATGGCACCCTCAGTACCCCCGGGTGTGTACTCAAAAGCAGAAAATACCATAGAGAACGTGAGAGATCGATATTTGAGACAGTGCTGAATTTCATCTACATCTACTTGTGCTCTTGTGTCTGACATATCGCTCAATGTCTGAACACATGATAGGACATCTCATTACTATCTGACAGCATGTTGCAAATATCTTAGAAATCGTAAAACTTTCAAGCGGCATGATATTTATACATTGAGTAGCAGTATCAACTAGATATGCTATATATAGTATAAAATGACAGCCCTTATGCATATCACATTACATGACTATACAATTTGTATTCCTATCTAAGTGTGCTTTCTCTGTAGCTGTATATTAGCTATTAAATTATTAACCATTCATTCTGTATGTGCACGAAAATTTATTTCAATCAATCAAAGTAGCTTTTATTGTAAAGTTACGTTCACTGCTTTATTTTGTCGTCGCCAGACCTTAGTATTTTGTTTTATTGATAAAATTGTAATATTTTTTCTTGTATTTCATGTGTAGTTATTTTCTACCTACCAATATACCGTGCCTGATATCATCTCATCGGCTCAATCCCTGGAATCTTTCAAAGCCCTTCTAAACGAATTATAACTCACCTAACTTGCTGATCACACCGGTTTATAGATGCATGTTTCATTCCGAAGATTATATCTGAGTCGCCACGGATCAAACTGCTGTGAACAGTGAACCACGTTTGAATTTTAGGGTAAGATTGCTCAGGTATCATATTTTATATGATATCTGAGTCATTAAGTTGTCTTCATCTTCAGCAAGCTCTGTATGGATGAAAGGGATATCGATTTCGATTGTACCAGTAAATCAGACCCACAAATAATTGTTATCAGTGCAGTACTGGTGACATCTTTTACATTAAAACACATTATAATATACTGTCAGTCCGGGGAAGTGAAAGGTGGTTATTTCCAGCCCGGTTAGACTCGAACTTATGAACTTAACTCTGTAGAGCTCATCTGTAGTGCTAAGTGTTTCATGAGCTACCTATATATAATAGAACCGAAAATTAACATTGACATTACGAACTGGCTGAGATCATTTGCATTGAGCACACGGAAACTTGGTCGTAACCATGTAATATATGTGCTTCGCTACCTAATAACCGCGCTGGTAACCGGGCGGGGCAACACTAACGTTACATACGTTGGGTCTTATACCACCGCCGTGTTTCATATTTGAGATCCGGAATATGTTCTGAAAAGAATTTTAAAAACAGATTTTAAATGACGAAGTTATCAAGTAATCTGTTTATTTCGTCAGCAAAATTGATTGGGTAATCATGTGATTACTTATATATATTATTACATATAATTATTACTTTTTATATTGGGTCAGACATTACCATTGTTTGAATTTGAATCTTTTAATCCGTTTAACTGTGATCAGGACAAACGTAATTTGAATGGCCTAGTACACAATTCAATAAAATTTGGCTCGATCTGATTATCAAAACTATCAAATAAATACGACAACGAACCTTCATTCGAAAAAAATGAACATGAATATTCTTTGAATTCACATATTTCTGATAGTAAGTCATAACAAAAAGAATTACCTCAATTGGGCAATCAGTCAATCAGTGACTGAGCTATAAAGGCCAACGTATGTAACGTTACTTTTTCTGTTCAATTTTCGTCATTTTCGTAAAGTACGATTTGTGCTTGGAAAACGCTAAAGCTATTAGTTTATCTCATGTACATTTGGTGATTTATTCGTATGCTTCATCATTTGCTTATTTTGTATGTTTCTAGGGCGTTTTTTATGTTATCAGTTATTTTATAATATAATGCCATTTAACTCTACAGATTATTACCTTTAAGTTTAACTTTTAAGAATTCGTAATTGTATATATAGTGTGTATAATTATAGACTGTGTACCCACTATGCAACTACATTAGATAATACATATTAAAAAATGAAGTACAGTCTTACAGTAAAATCTCGATTGACTGTTAACCTTGATTTATTTTTATTAGTTCGCCATCAGAAGAAAATAAAGTTGAAGGCATTGGACATTCTTCCTATCCGCAAGGTGTTTATCTGAATCCTGGGATAACTCATGGCTCAGATGTGGCATTATTACAGTTATATCCTTCGGCTCAATTCAACAGTTGGGATGGTGAAAAGAATCTTTTTTATTGTTGTAGCAATAATAATACTAATGGCTCCCTTACTTCCATATTTTATCCTTCCGTTTAAGAAAATGGAGGGGCTCGTTGTAATACGTCATCAGCCTCCAATCAATCTCATGACACCTGGTAGGGAGAGGGTGCTTCTTAGCCCTGACCAGAACACTATTATGATAGAGACACTGTTGTCATTTCCTGTTTGGAGACAGGCTATGTCCAATTACATCTTGGCCGAATTTAACGATACTACAATTGTTCAAGTTCAAATTTATGAAACTGTTTCTGAACAGGATCTGATCAGCACATTTGAACCCAATAAAACGTTTGTTTTGTTAAAGTTTTATCGTCGTCATGACAACCCTGTAGCCTACTATGCTACAATTAAAAGTGATGGACAGTACATTTACTTTCAAGATAATTTCGATCACTGCAATGACCGGGAGACTGTTCTCGCTAATCTCGGGAGGATTCCCCGCAGCAACCTTGGTCTTCAACCGAAATTGATTATCGAGGATAAAGCAAAATCTACGTCTCCTTCCTATAGCTCAATAGTGCCAGATCTTATGGTTTTTTTCGAAAGTTTCTATGAGGCGGATGAGGCACGTGAACTAAGGACATGTTCACACAATCGTGCTTTCAGCAAAATGATATTTAACAGGCTTTCATTGAAGAAGAAATGGGATTGGGATTGTAATTATATCGATAATGTGCAGAGTATTGTTATCGACAAAGTGGCATCAGTTGTGAAATCTATAGGCTTGAGAATCGGTGGTCTTTGGGCTGAACGGATTCGATATTATATTTATCCTAGGCGTGATGGATCCCTCAATATCGATAATTTAAAACTTTTGATGGGACCGCCTTTGGAATTCCGTGATGTCGGAGGAAAGAGCACAGTTATTTACAAATATAACTCCTTCTTACCTGGCGAGTTCTTCATAGACATTAAAACGTTGAATCTGTTGAACGATTGCACGATCTTAGATTGGAAACTTGAACAAGATAAAATGCCTGGTGATGAACAAGCTAACGCAATATTCCAGATCGAAAAGTACCGAGTTCCTGTTGCAACTGAATTTTACGTACCTTTTCTATCGGAATATCTACTTTATCATTCCTTTCTGGTTGTTGGCTACAACTATAGGTTTGAAGATTCTTGGTCCGACGCGTACCAAAATTATCGAGGAGTGCGAAAATTGCGTATTCATCCTGTATCAACTCCTTGGTGGATATCGATTGAAAAATATGGACTAGAAATTATCATTCAGTCAAGTTATCGGAAAAGTGACGTTTCAGGTAAGTTGAGAGGCAAAGAACGGATAACGACACCATTTTGGAAGCAGTACTATCCTGAGTTGATTGAAGGTTTTAAAGGCTTTCAAGGAAATGCGACCTTCAATCAGATGTTGCTTTCAATCTGGGAAACAAACGAACTCAGAAAATCTTATCATGTTCTCCTCGACAACTGTCAGAGGTTCGCAAATACAATCTACGACAAATTGATGATGTTAAAGAAAGACTTTACTCCCGATTTGAAGAAGGTAACAATTGATTCCGAACAAGAAATCTGGAGAAAATTTATAGAAGTCCTCTTCATTTTTACCCTCAAATTTCTTCGGTTAGCTTTATTTTTTACAAACTGTGCAATATTGGTAATTATCACGATATGTCTGAACCATCTTTTCACTAAAATTTACCGTCTTTCTATTCGATTAAGAACAGAATATAGTCATATTTGTGATATGGTTCATATAATATTTTTCGTAGTGATACTTAAATTCCTGATAATAGCAGAAGAGATCGCATTTTACTTGTTTTGGTTGTATGAACATCATTTGTACACATTCATAGTGGCTCTTAAATACCGATCTCCCGTGGATTTCCATGGTGATGACCCGGGCATAACTACTTACCGTTCTCCAGTTGAATTCTATTCAGATTATAAAACATATTTGAATAACATTCTTTTGCAGTATGGCGTAGTGAAATGGTCGTATGACTTTATTTACTTGTATATAGAGAATTGAATGATTTTAAAAAGTTGTGAATCTTGGATATAATTTCATATCCATGCATTATTATGAAGCTGAATAGATATCATTTTACACATAACATATCATTTTACACATAACATATCATTTTACACATAACATATCATTTTACACATTACAGAACAATTGCACAAGAGAAATACTGAACTTTTCTCAACTTTATTTTTAGGTAAAAGTTATTGTAAGATTACTTGCAAGTACTATGAAATGAATATGGTGTATTTTAATGGTTAATGAAAAATCCATTATCGCACATTTTACATTTAAAAAAACTGAAATTGTCTAAAAATGTTTGTTAATTATGTATGTCGATTAAAACATTTTCGGTTGTGTTGATTTTGTCAATAACTAGTATAACTTGCTAACTGGCAACATGTTTGATTTTATGGTATTAGAATACCCCCTATTATAATAACAATTATTGTGAATACTCAATGTGTCGTTATTGATTTTGATCGAAAAAGTAAAGCAAAGGTGGCCAGGAAAATGTTGCACCAAAATTACTACCCTGACCGCCGGATGCTGGTCTACAGAAGATGGTGGGTGATTTGTGGCTACTTCTCTTCTCTCTAAATATTAACTACAAACCTCCGTCGCACTCTATCTTCATGAGAGTGGATGATTTAAAAATCGTTAAAGTCTTACAGAAATGAGCAGCAGTCCAATCACTGTAACAGTCACAAATCTATA
This sequence comes from Bolinopsis microptera, assembly GCF_026151205.1. Classification (NCBI taxonomy): domain Eukaryota; kingdom Metazoa; phylum Ctenophora; class Tentaculata; order Lobata; family Bolinopsidae; genus Bolinopsis; species Bolinopsis microptera. The sequence goes on along the minus strand of NC_087072.1, from coordinate 6,410,925 downwards.
TAATAACCCAAGATCTAAGAAGCGGGTGGAGAGATATTCTTCAGAATATTGTATAAGTTTGTAAGTTATATATGCAAGTTTAAGTACGCGAGTACTTAACCACTTTCATCAGACCGAGCTGTTTTCTCTGAAGATAAATTATTCACTCTATTACAGAATATTTGTTAACATGTTAAACGGATAATCAACACTCTGTGACTCCACCTCGTCTCACAATATATTACCCTGAGAGAGAGAGAGAGAGAGAGAGAGAGAGAGAGAGAGAGAGAGAGAGAGAGAGAGAGAGAGAGAGAGAGAGAGAGAGAGAGAGAGAGAGAGAGAGAGAGAGAGAGAGAGAGAGAGAGAGAGAGAGAGAGAGAGAGAGAGAGAGAGAGAGAGAGAGAGAGAGAGAGAGAGAGAGAGAGAGAGAGAGAGAGAGAGAGAGAGAGAGAGAGAGAGAGAGAGAGAGAGAGAGAGAGAGAGAGAGAGAGAGAGAGAGAGAGAGAGAGAGAGAGAGAGAGAGAGAGAGAGAGAGAGACATCAGGAGAGAGGGAGTGCACACCAAGAACTATACCATGTTTTGCTACGTGTAGTCCCGTTAAGCGGTCACTTCACATCACAATATCCCGTGTTCGTATTGCCACAGAGATCAGGGGCCAGGGGCCCTGTCACCTGTTCTGGACAGTAGGGCTGTGTGACCAGTTTTGCGAAGGTATTTGTTAAAATTATTTTGTGTTATGTTTGTCATGGTCCTGTTCGTCCACTCTGTCGCCGTCAGGTAACTCTGTAGTTAACCCTGATCATTAGAAACACCCCCTAATTAAAGTTCGTTTTCCCTAATGCAATGATCAGGGTCAGTCACAAAGCTTCTATACATCGAAGTGCACACTCAACTACTTTCTGCTACTACTTTAGCGGAAGTTATTTGACCGGAAATTGCATTTAAAACGGACATAAAAACAAAGGCATTTATTTAATGCCCATACAGTATTAAATAACAGTATGTCATGTCATGGGTTCTTATCTAAGAGTGCTTATCTGTTGCTTTGTCAGCTTGTATTGTAAAGTTGCGTTCACTGCTTTATTTTGTCGGTGCCAGACCTTATTGTTCTGTTTTATTGATATTACTCTGATATCGTTTTTCTATTTCTATTCATGTATTATAGTTAAATAGTTATTTGTTATCTACTTAATTAATCTCCTTAGAAATAGTGAAAACTTCGTCCGTCGCGTCTGTCCGTCCGTTTGCAATTCACAAACCATTTAATCAAGAAATCGGTAAGAGTTATGTGATTGGTTTTTTTTATAGTGCCGACAAAATACTGACGAATCAAATAAACGTACTTTTTACTGAAAATTTCAAAAGATTTGCCAACACTGTATACTACCAATTTTGAACCATGTAGGTGACCTGTGATTTTGACTTGATGGATTGACTCCTCCTCCTCAGTCCTCCTCCCCCTCCTCCTCCTCCCCCTCCTCCTCCCCCTCCTCCTCCTCCTCCTCCTCCTCCTCCTCCTCCTCCTCCTCCGTAGTCCTCCTGCAATTCATCATACTCCTCCTCCTCCACCTCCTCCCCAGTCCTCATCCTCTTCCGTCTTCTCCTCCTCAGTCCTCCTCTTCATCCTCCTCCTCCTCTTCATCCTCCTCCGCCTCCTCCACCTTCTCCACCTCCTCCTCCTCCTCCTTCTAATCCTCCACCTCCTTCTCCTCAGTCCTGCTCCTTCTCATCCTCCTCTCCTTCATCCTCCTCCTCCACCTCCTCCTCCTCTTCCTCCTCCTAATCCTTCTCATTCCTCGTCCTCCTCCTCCTCAGTCCTCCTCCTCCCCAGTAATCCTCCTCATCCTCTTATTCATCCTCCTCAGTCCTCCTCTTCATCCTCCTCTTCCTCCTCTCCAGTCCTCCTAATCCTAATCCTCCTCAGTCCTCAGTCCTACTCCTCAGTCCTCCTTCTCAGTTCTCCTCCTCCTCCTCTTCATCCTCCTCCACCTCCTCCTCTTCCTCCTCTCCAGTCCTCCTCCTCCTAATCCTCCTCAGTCCTCAGTCCTCCTCCTCAGTCCTCCTTCTCAGTTCTCCTCCTCCTCCTCCTCAGTTCTCCTCCTCCCCATTAATCCTCCTCATCCTCCTATTCATCCTCCTCAGTCCTCCTTCTCCTCCTCCTCCTCCTCTTCTTCATCCTCCTCCTCCTCCTCTTCATCCTCCTCCTTCACCTCCTCCTCCCTAGTCCTTCTCCTCCTCCTCCTCCTCCTCAGTCCTTGTATGTACGATACCTTCTCAGCTCTCGTATTACTTTTAAATTTGTTTGACATCGTAAATATTTTAAAAGACTCGACCTTGTAAGTCTGAATAGGTCCTATAGTGCAGTAATTAGAAGACATTACTCGGTTACTTTGGGATTTTTACTTTAGATTCAAATTCAATTTCCAGTATATCTACTACATACTAAAGCACATATAGTAGATGTTCAGTGTTCACTAGCTCTTCATCTGACTCTGAGTATCGAGTTCTTACCTAGCCTAAAGTAATTAAGCGAATATTGATTTACCGAACGTTATTTTTCATAAATAAAGTGATTTTCATCCCTTTTTATGTTAGTAAAAAATGTGTAGACTATTCTTTGTACCTAACTGAGGATTGAAAGTTTGAGAAAGGATCATTGTCGTTGACCGTGCTACCCATTTCTGCAGATAGCCTGTTACAAATCAAAAGTTACAATTTTTGTCCGTACGGTACCCTATTTTCTGAAAACGGACAAAATCGCATGGACAAAAACGAACAAAAAAAACATGAGCTCATTATGAACTGATAAAATTAAAAATTTACATATATAATCTCCTATATTTGCCGATTTTATTTTTAATTGACTTATTTGAATTGATAGTTTCATCACCAGTAGAACATGCAGTGGAAAGTGCCAGATGCCTGCAGCAAGGTGTTCATCTGAACCGTGGGATAACTCATCGCTCAAATATGTGGCTCAATTCAACGGTTGGGATGGTGAAAAGAATCGTTATTATTGTTGTAGCATTAATAATAATAATGGCAATAATAATACTAATGGCTCCCTTACTTCCATATTTTATTCCTCCGTTTAAGAAACTGGAGGGGCTCGTTGTAACAATCCACCAGCCTGGAGAGAATGGGATGCCTCTTCGCCCTGATAAGGACAACATTCTGATAGAGACACTGTTGTCATTTCCTCTTGCGAGACAGTTTATCTCCAATTACATCCGGAAAGAATTTGAATGCACTACAATTGTTCAAGTTCAAATTTATGAAACTGTTTCTGAACAGGATCTGATCAGCACATTGGAGCCCAGTAAAACATTTGTTTTGTTAAAGTTTTATCGTGGTCATGACAAAGCTTCCAGTTGTTATGCTACAATTGAAAGTGATGGACAGTACATTTACTTTCAAGACAGTTTCGATTGCAATAACCGGGAGACTGTTATCGCTAATTTTGGGAGGATTCCCCGCAGCAACCAAGGTCTTCAACCGAAATTGATCATCGAGGATAAAGCAAAATCCACTCTTTCCTATAGATCAATAGTGCCGGATCTTATAGCTTTTCTAGAACAGTTCTATGAGGCGGATGAAACACGTGAAGTTAGGACGTGTTCACACAATCGCGCTTTCAGTAAAATGATATTTAACAGACTTTCCTTGAAGAAGAAATGGGATTGGGATTGTAATTATATCGAAAACGTGCAGAGTATTGTTAACGACAAAGTGGCATCAGTTGTGAAATCTATAAGCTTGAGAGTCGGTGGTCTTTGGGCTGAACGGATTCGATGGTATCTTTATCCTAGGCGTGGATCCCTCGACATCGATAAAATTGAGCTTAAGGTAGGATCACCTATCGAACTCCGTAATATCGAAGGTCAGACATACTTTGTTTACAAATATACACCCCACGGACCTGCTGAGTTCTTCATAGACGTTAAAACACTGAATATTTTGAACTTAGATGGGGAACTTGCAGTTGCACAATATCCAAATAAAATGCCTACTAGTGATGAACGAGCTAACAGTGTTAGTAACAAAATATTCCAGATCGAAAAGTACCGAGAACCCATTTTAACTGAGGTTTACATTCCATTTCTATCAGAATATCTTCTTTATCATTCCTTTCTGGTAATTGGCTCCGACTATGAGTTCATAGAATATTTGAACGAAGCTTATGATAACTTCCCTGAATTGCGAGAACAGCGTATCCACCCTGTATCAAAACCTTGGTGGATATCAATTGAAAAATATGGACTAGAAATTATTATTCAGTCAAGTAATCGGAAAAGTGACGTTTTAGGTAAGTTGAGAGGCAAAGAACGGATAACGACAGCATTTTGGAAGCAGTACTATCCAGAGTTGATTGAAGATTTTAAGGGCTTTCAAGGAAATGCGACCTTTAATCAGATGATGCTATCAATTGGGGAAACAAAGGAACTCATAAAACCGTATCATTTTATCTTTGACAACTGTCAGAGGTTCACAAATACAATATACGACAAATTGATGATGCTAAAGAAAGACTTCACTCCCGATTTAAAGAAGTTAACAAAGGACTCCGAGCAAGAAATTTGGAGAAAATCTATAGACTTCCTCTTCCGTTTTACCATCAAATTTCTTCAGGTAGCTTCGTTTTTTACTTTCTGTGCAATTGTACACGATATCTATAATATATATCGTTGCTATAGAGTATAGAGCTATAGCGTTGTCATAGCGTTGTTACAGCGATATGTATAAAATTGACCGTCTTTCTATTCAATTAAGAACAGAATCTAGTCATATTGGTGATATGGTTCATGTAATATTTTTCGTAGTGATACTTAAATTCCTTATAATAGCAGAAGAGATCGCATTCTACTCGTTTAGATAGAAAAACATTTTCATTAGATTACCTGAAAGTATTATGAAGTGATATTATATTATAAAGTATTATGAAATGATTCCGGTAGATTTTAATGATTAATGACATGGACAATACAAAGCCAGTATCGTACATTTTACATCGAAAAAACTTTAAAATTATTTAAAGATAAAGATCTTAAGCTTAGTTAATTATGTAATGTAATGTAAATTATGTATGTAAATTATGTATGTTATGTTGATTGTTCATTAACCTTGTTTTCGGTTGTGTTGATGTTGTCAACAACTAGCTTACTAGCTGGCAACATGTTTGAAATTATAGATTTTATAGCAATTGTAAATGCCCAATGTGTCGTTATTGATTTTCATTTTTATATAGTACCTTACGAGACATATTTATACTCGACGAAATTCCAGTGACCTAAATGGTTTGGGAACGAAAATATGGGATTTTTTGCCGAAAACCAACTCGTTTCTTACCCCAAATTAAATCATGGTATTTGGGGATTTTTTTTTTCATTTCTTTATTTTACAAATAAAACCCAATATTTGAGAAAATCAATAAAATAATAAATGAAATTTGAAAAATTACAAGTAAATTTCTTCTTGATCTTCTAGTTCAGGGACGGTTCTCTCTCCAGTGTAGTCCCAGGTGTAGTACTAATAGTGTTCGTTTTTGGGATGAACCATATTTATAACTTACTATCTTACTATATATAAAGCTCGAGACGATATATATGGAGGGTTCCATACCATTTTACTGACACCACGGCATCAACTTTAACGCGACTTTCCGCAAAAACCGTCTAAAAATCGACTACCCGGTAGTCGACATTTTGGTTTCCCCAAGTAATGATATCAGAGCCCTATCTCACGAACTATTGTTATCAGGTCACTGTTCCATGGCAGTAACCCCCGGAATTAATGGTTAGTTGAACGGGTTGAAGTCAGCGTTGGCCGTTGGGCTAGCTTGGGTTCTCACACACCACTGAAAAAGTATATTTGGTGAATTCGTGTCAACTAAAACCAAACGACATCAACATATTTCTCACCGGATGCTGGTCTATAAAAGATGGTGGCTGATTTGTGGCCTTCATTGTTTCATGGCACATTTCTGATAAGCTTCTGAATTCCACACTCCAAACTTCCACTCCGTTGCAGTCTATCTCCATCCAAACTCACTTTCATCAGACCGGACTGTCTTCTCTGCAGATAAATTATTCACTCTATTAGTATTACAGAAACGTTGTTGATGAGTTAAACGGGTAATCACTAATCAACACTCTGTGATTCCACCTCGGCTCCCAATACATAACCCTGAGGGTAATAACGTTCCAGTTCACATGTCACTACCAGGTAGTAGTCCCGTTGTTTTGCAACCTGACACCTCCAAGAGAGAGAGAGGCACACCAAGAACTATAACATGTTTTACTACGTGTAGTCCCGTTAATCGGTCACTTCACATCACAATATCCCGTGTTCGTATTGCCACAGAGACCAGGGGCCAGGGCCATGTGACCTGTTCTGGACAGAGACTAGGGCTGTGTGACCAGTTTTGCGAAGGTATTTGTTAAAATTATTTTGTGTTCCTGTGTTTGTCATGGTCCTGTTCGTCCGCTCTGTCGCCGTCAGGTAACTCTGTAGCCAACCCTGATCATTAGAAACACCTCAGTCCTCCTCAGTCCTCCTTCTCAGTTCTCCTCCTCCTCCTCCTCAGTTCTCCTCCTCCCCATTAATCCTCCTCATCCTCCTATTCATCCTCCTCAGTCCTCCTTCTCCTCCTCCTCCTCCTCTTCTTCATCCTCCTCCTCCTCCTCTTCATCCTCCTCCTTCACCTCCTCCTCCCTAGTCCTTCTCCTCCTCCTCCTCCTCCTCAGTCCTTGTATGTACGATACCTTCTCAGCTCTCGTATTACTTTTAAATTTGTTTGACATCGTAAATATTTTAAAAGACTCGACCTTGTAAGTCTGAATAGGTCCTATAGTGCAGTAATTAGAAGACATTACTCGGTTACTTTGGGATTTTTACTTTAGATTCAAATTCAATTTCCAGTATATCTACTACATACTAAAGCACATATAGTAGATGTTCAGTGTTCACTAGCTCTTCATCTGACTCTGAGTATCGAGTTCTTACCTAGCCTAAAGTAATTAAGCGAATATTGATTTACCGAACGTTATTTTTCATAAATAAAGTGATTTTCATCCCTTTTTATGTTAGTAAAAAATGTGTAGACTATTCTTTGTACCTAACTGAGGATTGAAAGTTTGAGAAAGGATCATTGTCGTTGACCGTGCTACCCATTTCTGCAGATAGCCTGTTACAAATCAAAAGTTACAATTTTTGTCCGTACGGTACCCTATTTTCTGAAAACGGACAAAATCGCATGGACAAAAACGAACAAAAAAAACATGAGCTCATTATGAACTGATAAAATTAAAAATTTACATATATAATCTCCTATATTTGCCGATTTTATTTTTAATTGACTTATTTGAATTGATAGTTTCATCACCAGTAGAACATGCAGTGGAAAGTGCCAGATGCCTGCAGCAAGGTGTTCATCTGAACCGTGGGATAACTCATCGCTCAAATATGTGGCTCAATTCAACGGTTGGGATGGTGAAAAGAATCGTTATTATTGTTGTAGCATTAATAATAATAATGGCAATAATAATACTAATGGCTCCCTTACTTCCATATTTTATTCCTCCGTTTAAGAAACTGGAGGGGCTCGTTGTAACAATCCACCAGCCTGGAGAGAATGGGATGCCTCTTCGCCCTGATAAGGACAACATTCTGATAGAGACACTGTTGTCATTTCCTCTTGCGAGACAGTTTATCTCCAATTACATCCGGAAAGAATTTGAATGCACTACAATTGTTCAAGTTCAAATTTATGAAACTGTTTCTGAACAGGATCTGATCAGCACATTGGAGCCCAGTAAAACATTTGTTTTGTTAAAGTTTTATCGTGGTCATGACAAAGCTTCCAGTTGTTATGCTACAATTGAAAGTGATGGACAGTACATTTACTTTCAAGACAGTTTCGATTGCAATAACCGGGAGACTGTTATCGCTAATTTTGGGAGGATTCCCCGCAGCAACCAAGGTCTTCAACCGAAATTGATCATCGAGGATAAAGCAAAATCCACTCTTTCCTATAGATCAATAGTGCCGGATCTTATAGCTTTTCTAGAACAGTTCTATGAGGCGGATGAAACACGTGAAGTTAGGACGTGTTCACACAATCGCGCTTTCAGTAAAATGATATTTAACAGACTTTCCTTGAAGAAGAAATGGGATTGGGATTGTAATTATATCGAAAACGTGCAGAGTATTGTTAACGACAAAGTGGCATCAGTTGTGAAATCTATAAGCTTGAGAGTCGGTGGTCTTTGGGCTGAACGGATTCGATGGTATCTTTATCCTAGGCGTGGATCCCTCGACATCGATAAAATTGAGCTTAAGGTAGGATCACCTATCGAACTCCGTAATATCGAAGGTCAGACATACTTTGTTTACAAATATACACCCCACGGACCTGCTGAGTTCTTCATAGACGTTAAAACACTGAATATTTTGAACTTAGATGGGGAACTTGCAGTTGCACAATATCCAAATAAAATGCCTACTAGTGATGAACGAGCTAACAGTGTTAGTAACAAAATATTCCAGATCGAAAAGTACCGAGAACCCATTTTAACTGAGGTTTACATTCCATTTCTATCAGAATATCTTCTTTATCATTCCTTTCTGGTAATTGGCTCCGACTATGAGTTCATAGAATATTTGAACGAAGCTTATGATAACTTCCCTGAATTGCGAGAACAGCGTATCCACCCTGTATCAAAACCTTGGTGGATATCAATTGAAAAATATGGACCAGAAATTATTATTCAGTCAAGTAATCGGAAAAGTGACGTTTTAGGTAAGTTGAGAGGCAAAGAACGGATAACGACAGCATTTTGGAAGCAGTACTATCCAGAGTTGATTGAAGATTTTAAGGGCTTTCAAGGAAATGCGACCTTTAATCAGATGATGCTATCAATTGGGGAAACAAAGGAACTCATAAAACCGTATCATTTTATCTTTGACAACTGTCAGAGGTTCACAAATACAATATACGACAAATTGATGATGCTAAAGAAAGACTTCACTCCCGATTTAAAGAAGTTAACAAAGGACTCCGAGCAAGAAATTTGGAGAAAATCTATAGACTTCCTCTTCCGTTTTACCATCAAATTTCTTCAGGTAGCTTCGTTTTTTACTTTCTGTGCAATTGTACACGATATCTATAATATATATCGTTGCTATAGAGTATAGAGCTATAGCGTTGTCATAGCGTTGTTACAGCGATATGTATAAAATTGACCGTCTTTCTATTCAATTAAGAACAGAATCTAGTCATATTGGTGATATGGTTCATGTAATATTTTTCGTAGTGATACTTAAATTCCTTATAATAGCAGAAGAGATCGCATTCTACTCGTTTAGATAGAAAAACATTTTCATTAGATTACCTGAAAGTATTATGAAGTGATATTATATTATAAAGTATTATGAAATGATTCCGGTAGATTTTAATGATTAATGACATGGACAATACAAAGCCAGTATCGTACATTTTACATCGAAAAAACTTTAAAATTATTTAAAGATAAAGATCTTAAGCTTAGTTAATTATGTAATGTAATGTAAATTATGTATGTTGATTGTTCATTAACCTTGTTTTCGGTTGTGTTGATGTTGTCAACAACTAGCTTACTAGCTGGCAACATGTTTGAAATTATAGATTTTATAGCAATTGTAAATGCCCAATGTGTCGTTATTGATTTTCATTTTTATATAGTACCTTACGAGACATATTTATACTCGACGAAATTCCAGTGACCTAAATGGTTTGGGAACGAAAATATGGGATTTTTTGCCGAAAACCAACTCGTTTCTTACCCCAAATTAAATCATGGTATTTGGGGATTTTTTTTTTCATTTCTTTATTTTACAAATAAAACCCAATATTTGAGAAAATCAATAAAATAATAAATGAAATTTGAAAAATTACAAGTAAATTTCTTCTTGATCTTCTAGTTCAGGGACGGTTCTCTCTCCAGTGTAGTCCCAGGTGTAGTACTAATAGTGTTCGTTTTTGGGATGAACCATATTTATAACTTACTATCTTACTATATATAAAGCTCGAGACGATATATATGGAGGGTTCCATACCATTTTACTGACACCACGGCATCAACTTTAACGCGACTTTCCGCAAAAACCGTCTAAAAATCGACTACCCGGTAGTCGACATTTTGGTTTCCCCAAGTAATGATATCAGAGCCCTATCTCACGAACTATTGTTATCAGGTCACTGTTCCATGGCAGTAACCCCCGGAATTAATGGTTAGTTGAACGGGTTGAAGTCAGCGTTGGCCGTTGGGCTAGCTTGGGTTCTCACACACCACTGAAAAAGTATATTTGGTGAATTCGTGTCAACTAAAACCAAACGACATCAACATATTTCTCACCGGATGCTGGTCTATAAAAGATGGTGGCTGATTTGTGGCCTTCATTGTTTCATGGCACATTTCTGATAAGCTTCTGAATTCCACACTCCAAACTTCCACTCCGTTGCAGTCTATCTCCATCCAAACTCACTTTCATCAGACCGGACTGTCTTCTCTGCAGATAAATTATTCACTCTATTAGTATTACAGAAACGTTGTTGATGAGTTAAACGGGTAATCACTAATCAACACTCTGTGATTCCACCTCGGCTCCCAATACATAACCCTGAGGGTAATAACGTTCCAGTTCACATGTCACTACCAGGTAGTAGTCCCGTTGTTTTGCAACCTGACACCTCCAAGAGAGAGAGAGGCACACCAAGAACTATAACATGTTTTACTACGTGTAGTCCCGTTAATCGGTCACTTCACATCACAATATCCCGTGTTCGTATTGCCACAGAGACCAGGGGCCAGGGCCATGTGACCTGTTCTGGACAGAGACTAGGGCTGTGTGACCAGTTTTGCGAAGGTATTTGTTAAAATTATTTTGTGTTCCTGTGTTTGTCATGGTCCTGTTCGTCCGCTCTGTCGCCGTCAGGTAACTCTGTAGCCAACCCTGATCATTAGAAACACCTCAGTCCTCCTCAGTCCTCCTTCTCAGTTCTCCTCCTCCTCCTCCTCAGTTCTCCTCCTCCCCATTAATCCTCCTCATCCTCCTATTCATCCTCCTCAGTCCTCCTTCTCCTCCTCCTCCTCCTCTTCTTCATCCTCCTCCTCCTCCTCTTCATCCTCCTCCTTCACCTCCTCCTCCCTAGTCCTTCTCCTCCTCCTCCTCCTCCTCAGTCCTTGTATGTACGATACCTTCTCAGCTCTCGTATTACTTTTAAATTTGTTTGACATCGTAAATATTTTAAAAGACTCGACCTTGTAAGTCTGAATAGGTCCTATAGTGCAGTAATTAGAAGACATTACTCGGTTACTTTGGGATTTTTACTTTAGATTCAAATTCAATTTCCAGTATATCTACTACATACTAAAGCACATATAGTAGATGTTCAGTGTTCACTAGCTCTTCATCTGACTCTGAGTATCGAGTTCTTACCTAGCCTAAAGTAATTAAGCGAATATTGATTTACCGAACGTTATTTTTCATAAATAAAGTGATTTTCATCCCTTTTTATGTTAGTAAAAAATGTGTAGACTATTCTTTGTACCTAACTGAGGATTGAAAGTTTGAGAAAGGATCATTGTCGTTGACCGTGCTACCCATTTCTGCAGATAGCCTGTTACAAATCAAAAGTTACAATTTTTGTCCGTACGGTACCCTATTTTCTGAAAACGGACAAAATCGCATGGACAAAAACGAACAAAAAAAACATGAGCTCATTATGAACTGATAAAATTAAAAATTTACATATATAATCTCCTATATTTGCCGATTTTATTTTTAATTGACTTATTTGAATTGATAGTTTCATCACCAGTAGAACATGCAGTGGAAAGTGCCAGATGCCTGCAGCAAGGTGTTCATCTGAACCGTGGGATAACTCATCGCTCAAATATGTGGCTCAATTCAACGGTTGGGATGGTGAAAAGAATCGTTATTATTGTTGTAGCATTAATAATAATAATGGCAATAATAATACTAATGGCTCCCTTACTTCCATATTTTATTCCTCCGTTTAAGAAACTGGAGGGGCTCGTTGTAACAATCCACCAGCCTGGAGAGAATGGGATGCCTCTTCGCCCTGATAAGGACAACATTCTGATAGAGACACTGTTGTCATTTCCTCTTGCGAGACAGTTTATCTCCAATTACATCCGGAAAGAATTTGAATGCACTACAATTGTTCAAGTTCAAATTTATGAAACTGTTTCTGAACAGGATCTGATCAGCACATTGGAGCCCAGTAAAACATTTGTTTTGTTAAAGTTTTATCGTGGTCATGACAAAGCTTCCAGTTGTTATGCTACAATTGAAAGTGATGGACAGTACATTTACTTTCAAGACAGTTTCGATTGCAATAACCGGGAGACTGTTATCGCTAATTTTGGGAGGATTCCCCGCAGCAACCAAGGTCTTCAACCGAAATTGATCATCGAGGATAAAGCAAAATCCACTCTTTCCTATAGATCAATAGTGCCGGATCTTATAGCTTTTCTAGAACAGTTCTATGAGGCGGATGAAACACGTGAAGTTAGGACGTGTTCACACAATCGCGCTTTCAGTAAAATGATATTTAACAGACTTTCCTTGAAGAAGAAATGGGATTGGGATTGTAATTATATCGAAAACGTGCAGAGTATTGTTAACGACAAAGTGGCATCAGTTGTGAAATCTATAAGCTTGAGAGTCGGTGGTCTTTGGGCTGAACGGATTCGATGGTATCTTTATCCTAGGCGTGGATCCCTCGACATCGATAAAATTGAGCTTAAGGTAGGATCACCTATCGAACTCCGTAATATCGAAGGTCAGACATACTTTGTTTACAAATATACACCCCACGGACCTGCTGAGTTCTTCATAGACGTTAAAACACTGAATATTTTGAACTTAGATGGGGAACTTGCAGTTGCACAATATCCAAATAAAATGCCTACTAGTGATGAACGAGCTAACAGTGTTAGTAACAAAATATTCCAGATCGAAAAGTACCGAGAACCCATTTTAACTGAGGTTTACATTCCATTTCTATCAGAATATCTTCTTTATCATTCCTTTCTGGTAATTGGCTCCGACTATGAGTTCATAGAATATTTGAACGAAGCTTATGATAACTTCCCTGAATTGCGAGAACAGCGTATCCACCCTGTATCAAAACCTTGGTGGATATCAATTGAAAAATATGGACCAGAAATTATTATTCAGTCAAGTAATCGGAAAAGTGACGTTTTAGGTAAGTTGAGAGGCAAAGAACGGATAACGACAGCATTTTGGAAGCAGTACTATCCAGAGTTGATTGAAGATTTTAAGGGCTTTCAAGGAAATGCGACCTTTAATCAGATGATGCTATCAATTGGGGAAACAAAGGAACTCATAAAACCGTATCATTTTATCTTTGACAACTGTCAGAGGTTCACAAATACAATATACGACAAATTGATGATGCTAAAGAAAGACTTCACTCCCGATTTAAAGAAGTTAACAAAGGACTCCGAGCAAGAAATTTGGAGAAAATCTATAGACTTCCTCTTCCGTTTTACCATCAAATTTCTTCAGGTAGCTTCGTTTTTTACTTTCTGTGCAATTGTACACGATATCTATAATATATATCGTTGCTATAGAGTATAGAGCTATAGCGTTGTCATAGCGTTGTTACAGCGATATGTATAAAATTGACCGTCTTTCTATTCAATTAAGAACAGAATCTAGTCATATTGGTGATATGGTTCATGTAATATTTTTCGTAGTGATACTTAAATTCCTTATAATAGCAGAAGAGATCGCATTCTACTCGTTTAGATAGAAAAACATTTTCATTAGATTACCTGAAAGTATTATGAAGTGATATTATATTATAAAGTATTATGAAATGATTCCGGTAGATTTTAATGATTAATGACATGGACAATACAAAGCCAGTATCGTACATTTTACATCGAAAAAACTTTAAAATTATTTAAAGATAAAGATCTTAAGCTTAGTTAATTATGTAATGTAATGTAAATTATGTATGTAAATTATGTATGTTATGTTGATTGTTCATTAACCTTGTTTTCGGTTGTGTTGATGTTGTCAACAACTAGCTTACTAGCTGGCAACATGTTTGAAATTATAGATTTTATAGCAATTGTAAATGCCCAATGTGTCGTTATTGATTTTCATTTTTATATAGTACCTTACGAGACATATTTATACTCGACGAAATTCCAGTGACCTAAATGGTTTGGGAACGAAAATATGGGATTTTTTGCCGAAAACCAACTCGTTTCTTACCCCAAATTAAATCATGGTATTTGGGGATTTTTTTTTTCATTTCTTTATTTTACAAATAAAACCCAATATTTGAGAAAATCAATAAAATAATAAATGAAATTTGAAAAATTACAAGTAAATTTCTTCTTGATCTTCTAGTTCAGGGACGGTTCTCTCTCCAGTGTAGTCCCAGGTGTAGTACTAATAGTGTTCGTTTTTGGGATGAACCATATTTATAACTTACTATCTTACTATATATAAAGCTCGAGACGATATATATGGAGGGTTCCATACCATTTTACTGACACCACGGCATCAACTTTAACGCGACTTTCCGCAAAAACCGTCTAAAAATCGACTACCCGGTAGTCGACATTTTGGTTTCCCCAAGTAATGATATCAGAGCCCTATCTCACGAACTATTGTTATCAGGTCACTGTTCCATGGCAGTAACCCCCGGAATTAATGGTTAGTTGAACGGGTTGAAGTCAGCGTTGGCCGTTGGGCTAGCTTGGGTTCTCACACACCACTGAAAAAGTATATTTGGTGAATTCGTGTCAACTAAAACCAAACGACATCAACATATTTCTCACCGGATGCTGGTCTATAAAAGATGGTGGCTGATTTGTGGCCTTCATTGTTTCATGGCACATTTCTGATAAGCTTCTGAATTCCACACTCCAAACTTCCACTCCGTTGCAGTCTATCTCCATCCAAACTCACTTTCATCAGACCGGACTGTCTTCTCTGCAGATAAATTATTCACTCTATTAGTATTACAGAAACGTTGTTGATGAGTTAAACGGGTAATCACTAATCAACACTCTGTGATTCCACCTCGGCTCCCAATACATAACCCTGAGGGTAATAACGTTCCAGTTCACATGTCACTACCAGGTAGTAGTCCCGTTGTTTTGCAACCTGACACCTCCAAGAGAGAGAGAGGCACACCAAGAACTATAACATGTTTTACTACGTGTAGTCCCGTTAATCGGTCACTTCACATCACAATATCCCGTGTTCGTATTGCCACAGAGACCAGGGGCCAGGGCCATGTGACCTGTTCTGGACAGAGACTAGGGCTGTGTGACCAGTTTTGCGAAGGTATTTGTTAAAATTATTTTGTGTTCCTGTGTTTGTCATGGTCCTGTTCGTCCGCTCTGTCGCCGTCAGGTAACTCTGTAGCCAACCCTGATCATTAGAAACACCCCTTAATTATAAAAGTTGGTTTTTTCCCTAATTTCTCATTGTAACTTAGCATTTCCAAGGAAAAATAATCTCATAAGTCTCATATTCTCATACAGTGGTTTAACTGTGAGCTAGTGCTTCAGCAATACCAATCGTAGCTCCTCCTAATCTTATATTTACATTACATTGCGTTTTGTGTTTTTTATATTCTGTCTTTTTCCCAGCTTATTTGTTGTAAACATTTTACACTGAGGATTGTTGTATTCACTTAGAAGACTACATAAAGCACCTGTTACTCAGCTGGCTCTTAACTCTTCTTTATTATATTATATAAATCCTCTTTATATCTTAATATGGTAGTTTTGTGCTCAAATGTGGCACGTAATCAGTAATTTGGTAAATTTACTGACATTTATGTCAAATCGTTTATTTTATAGCTCTTCTGGACAAAACATCAGTTGTGCTTGCACTGATTTGGTAGATGCTAGACTCTGGAAAAGTCAGACTGATAGTTTTAATTCTTGCTAATATTTCTTTACTTTTTAATCTGAATGAGGTAGAAACTGGTACTATTGCATGACAGAAACCTGCGACATCAGATGCAGCTCCACTGAATATTCGAGATGACGGTTATTTCTATACATTTCCTTTCTAGATCTAGGCGACGCCTGCATGTAAAATGCCGCGGCCCATGCATGTCAGTTGGATGCGAAAGTAGCCAATAAATTTATTTCTACCAACGATCGGTAATGGCCAATACTCCCTTAGCCCTTCGGGGCTGTTCTATACTTTAGTTTTTTCTTCTTAATTAGTTCAACGCCAACGTTTGATCTCGTCGTTGATTCTTGCGGACGGCAAAACAAAAACAATTATGGTGATTACGAGTGATATCGGCATTTGATTGGTAAGATAAGGTGTGGGTTTAAAACTGGATATTGGATTGCTATCTTTTAATTTCCTGATGAGTTTAGGCGTAAAATGTCAATATTTTTGTATACAATTGTCAACAATTTGGGCTAACATTTAGAATTAAGAAATGTTTTTTTTGTGTCATAGCAACTATTTAATTGTGAAGTTGATATCTGAATCTCTACCCTGACCTTAGTAATAGTTTTTCGACTATCAATGCCCGCATTTTGTAAAATGAGTGAAGCTTTCAGTTTAAATTCTGGAAGCATCACCTTTTATTTGGGTGCAATATTAACAGTTGTGTTACGTGCTAATCGTCTTGTTCTCTTATCTCTCAACTGTTATCTCCGAAATCCAACTGATTGATTGTGGTTAGGATGTATAGAGTATAGTGCGTGATGGTAAAACTTCAATTTAAAACAAGATTATTTATCTGCGATTGAGTTATAATTGATTTTGTATCACTTTTTGTTTTTAAAAGATTTTTCACTGGACACTAAGTTCAGCTCTAAACCGTATAAAAATGTGCTATATGTGGCATCTTGCTAGCACCAAGTTAAACATGGCTGGCGGAGGGAAAGTTAGACGAATGCTGGTGAATAATCTGCTGTCGATACTGACGATAGCTGGAGTCATTGTGGGAGTTATCTGCGGATATCTGATCAGGAGTAGTAAAGATGAGGAACCCAAACATACTGACGAGCTTATCAAGGGAATCAGGTTTGTGGTAACTAATCAGAATAAGAGGTTTTAGATTCCCTTAATGTGGAGTGGTCGATAATCTGGTGTCTTCTTTTCATTAGCTTACTTGATTTTTATACCGCACATTTTATAGATTTAAGTATTATTCTTGACGCTGCACATTATTTAAATTAATTTACAATTTTGGTCTTTAACATGAGACTTTGAGTTAAATCATTCGCTCTTTAGCTAGAAGTTTTTAGTTGAAAGTATCTCTTATTCCCAACATCTTGTTACAGGATCCCAGGAGACTTGCTGCTCCGAGGTTTGAACATGTTGGTCCTGCCCCTGGTCATGACAAGTCTCATTCTCGGACTGGCCGGGAACAAGCGGGGCAAGTTCAACAAACAGGCTGGAATAACCATTCTCTACTACGTCTCTACTACACTGTTCGCCGCTATT
This sequence comes from Bolinopsis microptera, assembly GCF_026151205.1. NCBI lineage: Eukaryota > Metazoa > Ctenophora > Tentaculata > Lobata > Bolinopsidae > Bolinopsis > Bolinopsis microptera. The sequence goes on along the minus strand of NC_087072.1, from coordinate 6,393,416 downwards.
ATAGGTAGATCTGCTAGAAACTATAATGGTTATTGAAGCGTTGGATTTACAGTTATATAATTATAAAGTTTAAATTTGTCAGTAATCAGTTGATAACAAGCTCACCTCTCCCCTACTCCTAACTCCTAAGGTCTGGTACTGGTATGCGCGATCCAGCCCGGCGGTAGAGCGGAAGGAAGCAAAGGAGAGGAACTGGGCGTGAGGAACACAACCGTCCTTGACTTTGTGGGGGACATGATCAAGAACCTGGTGCCAGCTAACATTGTAGCAATGAGTCACCAGAAGACCAGGACTACGTACGATCACGGGGTTATGGAGGAACCGGTGGAGGGTATGAACATGCTGGGTGTCATCTTGTAAGTGTGGTTTGGGAGAGTTGTACCCTTTTCTGTGTTCATAATTTATTTATTCAAGATAACATGATATAGTTGCTTTATTTGTCCCCAAAATATGGCTTTATTGTAATTAACGTATTTTTCAGCATTTCGATAACATTTGGTGTGATAATAATGGCGAACAAGGAAGAGTGCCAACCGTTCCTTGACTTTTGTTTGTCTCTCAATGTGATCATCAACAAGCTCACCAGAGTGGTTCTGTGGTAGGTTAACAATCCGATCAATCCTAGGGCTGATAATTATTACAATACAAAAAACCCTGTACTTTGAAACTGATTTTGTAACCTATACTTACGTGATATCGATAAGCAGATGAACGTTCAGTGTTCACCCCATGCTATCCATATCATAATATGCATAATATGCATAATATGCATAATATGCATAATATGCATAATATGCATAATAAGAAATGTAATATCAACAGCCCCTTATTTCAGGTACTCGCCCATTGGAATCATGTTCCTAGTGATGGCGGAGTACTCTGTGTCTGACGTGTCGGAGTATGCCAAGGAGATAGGACTCTATGTGGTGACAGTGTTGGTCGGTCTAGCCATTCACTTCTTTATTGTACTCCCCGTTATCCTGTTTGCTCTGGCTAAGAAGAACCCTCTGCTGTACTACAAATCTCTTCTACCCGCCATGGCCACTGCCTTCGGTTCGTTTTTCTTTTTCACATTGATAGTTGATCTCGACCTGCATGATTTCATCGATTTTGTATCCGGCGATAGCAATTTATTGTAATCATGTGTGATTGCCATGGCTAGTGTTTGTTCCTGGAACTGATCGCAGTAATTTCGTTTTGGTTTCAACACATTTCGACTCTATCCAATGTTTAGTTGTGCCCGACCTATGAATTTATAAACTTGATGGTAAAACTTGTAAATAAATGACAAACAACAGTCTGATATTGACGAATAATATTATTAACATTTCAACTTATCAGGAACCGCCTCTTCCACCGTGACTATTCCAATTACAATGAAGTGTGTCAAGAAAGCTGGAGTATCTGAAGATGTTGTGGACTTTGTTATTCCTGTTGGTGCTACCATTAACATGGACGGTGAGTGCTCTCTTGGTTATTTTTAGCGCATCAATTTAATAGATACCTGTTCAAGATCTAAATTTCATCAAGTCAATGCAGATATCTTGAAATTATGCCTGATGACATTCCGACATTAGGATCTTTTTTATGAAAAATGCCAACGAATTTGGTTATTTGCTTTATTCGGTTTTTAGTATTTACTGTTACGATGATACTTTCAAATATCACGTGCGAAGAAAAAGCAACATTTACTCAAATTTATTGATTGTTTAATTGAGTGGAGTCACAACTGATCATTGCGGACTTTACTTGAATGATTATGTCTGGATTCACAATAAAAGACTAGATTAATAAGTTTAGCTGCAAAATGATCAATAAATGTCAGGAATAAATATATTATAATAAGGATAAAGATATCGCGACTTTTTACCCTGTATAAAAATCGTCAAATATAATACCTATCTCAAAAATTATCAAATCGAAAAACAAAAGTATAAATCTGAAAAATACATTTACTCTAATTCATTCTCATTCTATTTCTATTCTCATTCTATTCTATCCACAAAAAAAATAAAAGTGTCTATTCTTTGATCATTTTCTCAAGAACAGCTGTGCTTGCCTCAAGTTCAGGGATAGACTTTTGGCACCTGTTTGTATCCAGAACCAAACGTTGGAGAAGCAGATCTTTCTCGAAGAGTTCCTTTCTGGAAGATTCCCTGATATTGATACAGTTAGCGTTCAGTTTCAGGAGCTGTTCTCTTGCAGCCTGAACTTTCTTTTCCCAGGTCTTCTTCTGGAAATTTACTTTAGAAAGAATGTTGTCTAATTTGTTCATCTCAGTTTCATAGATCTTCTTGACCTCCTCCCGCTCGTTTTTGTTGTGTTCCACCTCCTTTTCAAGTTCTTGGATCTGAAGTTTATGTACTTCAACTGGGTCACATTTCTTCTCAACGTTCACTTTCTTGGTGCAAAGTTTAGCTTCCTGGAACTGCAGCTTCTGCTTGGCACGTCTCTGGTTGTCGTAATCTTCCTCCTGTTTCTTCTTCTTCTCTTCATGATCTAGTTTAAGACTTGCTACGTTGCTTTCTACGTTTTTGTTCTTTTCGGTGAGAGCTGCACTTTCTTCCTTCAAGGACTCCAGATCCAGTTGTAGCTTCTCGATCTCAGCTGCAGCTACTCGTTTGTCCTCGATAGTCTTGGTTCTGGTATCCTCAGTTTCTCGGTCGATAGCTCTCTTCTGAAGTCTGAGCTCTTCATGGATTACTTTCAGTTGGTCCAGTTCAGAAGACATGTTGGTGTTTTTAGAGTGATTTCTAAAGAGTTAAGGAGTTAGTTATGGTATAATATGTAATCAACTCGAAGTTTAGTAAAAGGAAAATAAATTCGTGTCAACTTGACAAATCAATGATAAATCTTCAATAGTTTCGAAAAAAAGCGCAAACAAGAAAACTGAGTTGTCTTGTTGTAAAAGACTGAATCGGATACGATGTTGTTTATCTCCCACCAAAGTATTTATACTTACGTTAATTAATCGATCAATTAAAGTAAGTTGTCATTTCTTCGATTAAAACTTCTCGTCTTTCATCTGCGATAATTCTCTTAATTAAAATATAAACATCAAATTTCAATCCAATTAATTAATATCAATGAGCGTTATTTGTAATTTGAATCGGAGCATTTGCCTCATCAATTATTTAGTTTAATTTATTTTTCATTAAAAACTGCGATATGCGGAAATGAAAGTATTTACTTAAATGAAACAATAACAATAATATATTATATGGTGTTATACTAACACGCAGCAGGAGAGCGGAATTGGAGAATTCAAATGAAACGTATTTAAATGTACGTATTTTCGCAAAAAATAAAATCGATTTACAACGGTCAAACAAGTTTTCATGGAAACCACTTTAATCTACGTTTCATGCTACCCTGATCATTGTGTGCCGAAAATATTTGTTCTGTACCTACCGATTCGAATATCGTCTTTCGAAGGGTCGTTACTCGTTACCCTTCGAGAGGCGATCTTAAAATCGAGGCCAAAAATGGCCAAAAACTTGCTGAGTGTGAACACTCCCTTATAGAAAAACGCGATATTTGGCCCTCAGATTTAAGGAAAAATATGTGATTTGTGTCCTTGTCGAGTGGCCCTAGTCCCTACCATTTACCACTGATAATATCATGAACCAAGTACAAATTCCATCGCTCATCTCTGATTTCCTTCTTTCACCAGGAACGGCACTGTACGAAGCTGTAGCGTGTTTGTTTATCGCCCAGCTGAACGACCGAGAACTAACGAACCCTGAGATCGTGATCACGGCGCTGACTGCCACAGTGGCCGCTATCGGAGCAGCAGGAATACCCAGTGCTGGTCTTGTTACCCTGGTAATGGTCCTGAACGCTGTGGATCTCGGCACCGAGCATATCGCTCTCATCCTCACTATCGACTGGCTCCTGGATAGGTTCAGGACCATGACTAATGTTGTAGGTTAGTTATTTCTGCGTCTTCAGAGTCAATAATTCCCCCTCCTTTGGTATCCGTCTAGATCTAACATTTTACAGGTACTAGTTGTATTTGAGAGAATAAAACAGACTTTAAACAGTCAAACTATTTTGTTTAATCGTTCCATCTACCAGTGTGCACCACTCAACATATTCTTAATTCTTATGAACTACACGTGTAATATTCCCCGCCTAACATCATCACTTTCCAACAGGTGATGCAGTTGGATGTGCGGTGATAGAGCAACTAGCCGGTTCTTCCTGCCCTAGATCAGGAGGTGCCGGCGACGAGGAGAAGTTTCTGCAACTTAAAAACAAGGAGGAGGATAACAACCATGTTGACCATGTGAGTTTTAGAGCTCACCTTTTAGGATTATAAGAATTGAATTATTGCGGAAAGTTGCTTCTTTGACATAGTGCGACCCTTTTTATTTAATTCTAATCGCGTTTTGTATGATGTATCACAAGTTTCATCATTGCAGGCTGTTCACGTTGGTGCCTAAGAGAAGTTCTTTGATCCAAAGGCTACATCACAGAGTTCACGATTTCTTTCAATCAGTTGAAGTTATGCATGCAAGCAAAGAACTGGAGTTTTTAAATTGTAATCAGTTTTATTTCAAGGCACATAATATGAGGATAATAATATGTAACCAGATTCGCATTTCATGAATCATGAATTGTTTCCGACCACGAGCATGGTATCGCGGATAACGCGGATTTTACTGGTTATTTTTATTTAAATGTTGCAACTTTTGAAGTTCCGAACCGGAATACCATCAAAAGTCTCATGATTGTAGAGAGTGGATATTTGAGGAGGCAAATATTTTTGGATGAGGTAAAACATAAAATAATTAAATCTCGGGGTTTTTGTCGCTCTTCTTTGAAATATGGAATGGATTCAATAGCTCATAGCTGTCTTTTCAGCATGCACGAAGGATTTTTCATTAAAGTTTATTCTATAATATTACATAATTTATGTTTCAAGCTATTTTATGTTTGTTCACTGTTAACGATAATTTGTTTAACAAAAGCTGGAATTGTTTAGAAAGCGGAGTGTTAAGTTTTACTTTTACGTTTTGTTAGCTGTTACATTGTTAACTTTACTTCATCTGCATTGCACTCAGATGATTGGTTTAAACTTAGTAGTAGTACATCTTAGTACAATTATTAGTACTCTTTTCAACTTTATTAACATATTAAAAAGACAATATTTAGTTTCACTGTTAGTGTTAGTGTTAATTAGCAAAAAAAAGGTACCAAATATTAAACTTTAGTCATGCTAAGTTGTTATATTCCAGAGCGAGGTCGACAAACTTCCCAATGACCCACTGAATTATTTGTGGAGTTTCCCACTACCAGGTGCGCCTATCCCTATGTGCGGCACTCTTTTTGAGCTTCTAAGCTATATATGTGATCCGATAGGCCCGGTTAGAAAGATCTCGCCCTGGAAAGATCGCATCGTTATTGCCGAATACAGCCTCCGCGTTGACCATTGTTAATAATAATGGACTAGCCCGGCGTGCGCTACTTCCGTACTTCGTAGCACTTGCCTCGGGCCATTTCTAGTCAGTGTAAATGTAATAAGAGACAAGCGATTAGCACAACATTTTTTGTCTCTGATTTTGATAAATTTGGTACCAAAAGTTGCCTCTAAGTATGAATAATGCAAATTCACCGTGTAGCACGATAACGTCGAGCTGTATGTGGGCCTCCTGTGCCATGTGCATTGCAAGAGTGTAAAAAGGACGAAAAACAGGTAATTTCTTGCTTAAAATGCACATAGCTCCTAAAATATCGAATATTTAATTCAGGATTTTTACAAGATCGTAATAATAAGCTTGTATCACAAGGTGACCCCCACTGTCGCTTCACTAGAGTTTCGACGATACATCATACAGGGGGAGCCGCGCACTCGTGCGCGGCGGGTCATACAACGTAAGACAATAATAAGCTTAGTCAGACGCAACTTTTGGTACCAAAATTATAATATTTGAACTTTAAAGAACACCATTTTTCAAAAATTTCACACAAGCGGTAATTCAAATTGCAGATATCATTTCATCCATTCCACTGTTTTCCCCGCCTTATAAATATGATCCCTGGCCCCTGCACCGTTTAAATAACACAAAATCCACTGTTAAGCTAATAATCATAGAGACTGTGTAGTTTAGAATTACTTTTTCTATAAAGTGAGCTTCATTTAAAAATATTGATATTTGACCAATTTATGCATTATGGGCCAAAATCGATCAAATTTAGTGCGTATGTCCAAATTAAATATGGGCATATGGTTTTTCATGGCTCATAACTCAGTCATTTTTTGTTTAATGTTGATGAAAATCCATATAAGAGTTCAGGGCACTACTATATACTTGTAGCGCGATGCGTTACTGTGCCGCGCCGCGCACTCAATAAGGCTTCTCACAGCGACATGATGCGCTACTACATCGGCGAGATGCGCTACTGTGCCGCGCCGAGCTGCCATGAATTGACATCGTCAATTAACTATATACTAGCTGCAACTACAAATACAACTACAATTACAAGTAGACTCAGTAGAGCACCTGAAATTTGGGTTTTGAGTATGTTAAGTTAACGGGTGATACTCGTAAAATATTTGTTCCATATGTTCATGTTGCACCGTCGACGAGTCCAACTCGGCGCGCGTCCTGGTAGGTTGTAAACCTACAAATGTTAAGGTGAATGGTGAATATTTAAGGCATAATTGGGACCAAAAATGGGCGTCATGGCTGTCCCGAGTTAAAATGCTCCCCATCCTGGCGAGATATTAGCGGAAAACTGTCTCGATCACGTGATATAAAAATATATAAGGAAGTTGGTCTAATTTCTCGTTATTAAGATTAAGGTTTCTGCATATACAATATATGTTGTAGCGCAATGCGTTACTGTGTACTGGGCCGCACCGCCCACTCAATTATGTTTGTTTAGATCGGCGAGATGTGCTACTGAGCCTCGCCGAGCTGCGAAGACAGAAGAATTGACATCGTCAATTAACTTACTGGGCCGCGCTCAGCCTGTCATTCCGCCTAATCTCTATATGTTTATGAACATAATAGCCTGAGGTCCCCAGGTAACAATTAACAGCATATGCTCTAATTTTGTTAGGTATTGGGTTAGGGTTGGGATCAGATAAGTGATTAGAGGGTTAGGGTTGCGAATAGTCATCCAGGGCTTAACGGGTGATACTCGTAAAATCTTTGTTTGTCGACGAGTTCAACTCGGCGCGCGTTTTGGTAAGTTATTAAACCTACAAGTTATAAACCTACAAGTACAAGTTGTTATGATTATGCAGCGCGATGCACTTCTGGGCCGCACCGCGTATCAAATAATGCTTCTCGCAACCACATTAGATCGGCGAGATGCACCACTGGGCCTCGCCGAGCTGCGAAGAATTGAGTCCAAGTTGGACTCCAACTCGGCACTGGGCACGCATTTGAGCTCGAAATAAAAAGAGCGTCGCGCATTTGCAATTTGGGATTGGTGTGCCAGGTAACTCCAGGAATTCATATTCCATATTTTATACCTCTCTTGTGAGTGTGACAGTGACAGCGTATGACGTATGTTTGCAGTATGATATCAGTATCACGACATTAAGTTTAACTACTGAGATTTCTATCTGTGGTTTTATTAAAACCAGACTCCAAAAGACCAAAATAAGACAGTAAGAAGCAATTTGTTCAGTGGAAACGATCATTCTTACACGCATAATTATATATGTACAAACAATTATCTGGACATTTTAAATCTAGTATTAGAATTTTTGATGTAATATTCAGAATCGCACAATGTATGTATATCGACAAATTTTCTGTAATATCAAATAATTTACGATAAAGCCTATTTTTACTAATTTTAAATTATATACGCATCTAATAGCTTATGAGGTCATATCATGAAAAATATTGAAAATTAATTAAAATATGGTAATTTGTTCACTTAATTTGGATAGTTGGCGATGAATAAATAAATTTAACAACTTATCATTCTCACTGGAATCGAAAGATGTTATGATATCAACAAAACTTAATCATTTATCACTGGAATCTTGACATCACAAACACAATTTATATTATTTAGATCCATGGAATGACAAGTTCTGATCTCGGCCTAACCTTACATCGTACATGTAGTTGAAAAACAATCAATTATAATGCAGTCGTAATGGCAATGCAGCCCTATAAATATCTGTTATTTCTCGATCAATCTAAAATCTTGGCATTACCTATAAGTATAGCCTATACCATTTATGACTATATGAATATCAATATGCTTATTTATATTTTAATAATTGTCAGGTTTCATTATACATGCCAAATGCCCCTATATTAGGGGAGCCAGCTAGTAAAATAAATTGCCATTATCAAAACGTTTGCAATTCCGGCCGCTATCACAATAAAATAATCATAACTTATTTAACTACACTATAACTTTCTCAAATAAGGTTCATCGTTTCTATTATGTCGTATCCAACATGGATTGGTATACACAGATCATCAACACAATACTAGGGGTGTGTTCAGCGCAAATCCTGTCTAGAAATTTCTATCTATAGCATAAATTGAGCACAATTATTGCTCGCGACCAAACAGAATCTCAGCGCAAGGCACCCCGAAAAGTTCTCAGGAGTGTCTCCTGTTCCAAATATCGAACACGTCACCAAACAAAACATCCTTTCTATCGGAAATCTTGCTGATCAGGAAAGTTTTGAGAGTTCTAAAAGCAGTTTCTTTCTCCTTGGAGGTGTGGGTGGTGAGGGTGAAGTAGGGATAAACACGTGTTGTTAAGTCCGTTGCCACACTCGACCTGAGAACAAAATACAGATGATCAACTGTCGATCAAGTAGTTGACTAAAATAAGTCGAAACCTTACTCGACGATTATTGCGCTAGCAAAGGAGACAATAATTATTGTAAACTATTGATGTTTGTCTAACCAAAGGCAAAGGGACCCGCGGCTATTACAAAAAGCGACGTACTTAAAATTCAAATTATTTTGTTAATTACAAACCTCGACTGGCGCTCTAAAGCTCTAAGAGCTATTAATTTATAAAGAGCCTTTATCTTTGTAGATACGTTATCAGATGTGCTCAACAGCAGATACTCCATATCTTCCAGACTCAACTCCTCTCCACTTATGTCCAAATCATCGGCTTTCTTGCTAGAGTTCTTCAAGATAAACCGCCTTTTGCCGTTGAGGTTGCTGTTCATTTTGCTTGCTTCAAGATGTCCAACAGTGTTTGACCGTTTGAAGAGACGATTTTTCCTCCGCAAGCATGCTTGGGATTCATCTTCTAATGCTTTATCAATAAATAGTGGATCTTGACCGTTGCAGCCTGGGATCTGAAATTTAACTTAGGGTTAAAATGCGGCTGAGATGTGGTAGTCAAAGGTAACATTGTACATTATCAAACTGAAGACTATTAAGAATTCAAAATAATATCTTACATCGACATTAGAGACAACGATCTTTTTGCTTATATTCCTGCAGGCTAGGTTCAGATCTCTAATCAGAGTTTCGGCTTCTGATGTCCTGAGAAGGAGTTAGTCAAACTCTGAATAAAACAAATTCCTGACGGTCATTATTGGGCACATCATGAACCAAAGGCGGCCAGAGTATTAACACTATCTAGAAAAAACAAGGAATGGTCTGACAACATGTTACAGAACAGGTCCTGAAACAATAAACCAGGACACTTACTCGTTACTGGTAACAGGACTTCGAGCGGACCCGCTGCTGCTACAGAGACTACCCTCGCTATCCACAGAGAGGGATCTGTTACGGTAACTCTTTCTGTTGTTCTGGTTCATTACTTCACTGCAGGGGAGAAGAGATTGTCAGATTTAATGTTCAGACACTCAGTGAAGAGTGTATTTTTTGTGGTTTGGGTAGGATATATATCAAACTGTTTGACACGTGCCAAGTAACATGATACTAATTAATATTCGTGATCAGCGTGAGTGCGACGTGTAACTGTATAGATTGTGGCTTGTTATTCTGCCACGACGCGATATAGTGACTCATGGAAGAATAACAAGCCATTATCGATACCAGCTTATTAAAACAGATGAATGACGATAAAATAAATGACGATAAAATAAATGACGGGGTTTTGAAATACATTTTAAATTTTAAAACACGGAAAGTAAACAGTAAGTCTGGACGAGGGACTAGATAGCTGCTAACAGTAAACATTAAAAGTCTGGACGAGATAGCTGCTCTGGACGAGATCACGGGATAGCTGCTAACGAACCACCAATTGCTAATCAACAATTAACCGATTAACGATACAAGGCACGTCCGAGCTGCATGCTTTCAGCGGGTTTTTGACATAAGTCAAGATCATGTAAAAGAGAGAAAACAGATACGATCTCCACGTGTCAAATCCGTACATTTTGCAGGGCGAGAGATTGTAATTTTAGAGGATGTAACAGGTTACGCGTGAATACTGTTAGGTATGCAGAATTTACCTACTTAATATCTTAACGAACGAACAGATGCCATCAAGACGAGATTAGTGACACAAAATACTTCAAATACACCGAGCAATTCATTATTATGTGACCTTTTTTTTTCTTTGGTAGGACACCGAAATTAGAGTTACAACGATAACTCACGAGGGATATGAATTACTGGAATAATCGGTCCTGCAGCTTTTATATCAGTAGCAATCATTTTATCAGTAGCAATCATTTTATCTAGCTTATGCAACGGTTTAAATCGTCTCTTATCAGCTGTTTTATCAACTTTAACACAGCACCGTGCTGTACAGCCCGTTTTTTGTACAATTGACAATGGAATTCAACGTAGCAGATCTACACACACAAGAGGAAGCTTTGCATTCATCAGTGGAAAAAGTTTTAAAAGCTGTCAATACTGCAAATACTGCGAAGAACGCTGTCAATATTGAAAAATTTGAGGAACTGAATCATGCAGCACTCATGAAATGTAACAAGGACACGATGGCAAAACTCATTGAGAACTTAACCAAATCACTGATCAGTAACATTGTTTTATGCAAATCTGCAGCCGGTACCATCGATTATGTTAAGTCAGAACTGATAAAAGTGCAGAGAGAGCAGCTAAAATCTGTGCAGGAGACTGTTCAAACTGAGATTAAAACGGAGATGAAGACATGGAGCGAAATTGCCAGGAAAAACTGCGACAATAAAGCTCCAACTTTGAAGACAGTGAAGAAAGCAGTACAGTCTGCTGTTCAAGACGACGCTCGGAGCAGGAACTTCATCGTCCACGGAGTTCCGGAGGATTACTCCACGTGCCCCGCTGATTTAGCAGATGAAGTACTGGACAAGATTTTGCAACACAATAACCACTCTGATATTGTAGCTGCTAATCGTATCGGTGTGAAGAAACGGGAGGATGGTAGGCCGAGGCCAATCAAAGTGACTATGAATAGTAACGAATCAGTGAAAGAGGCTCTCTCGAGAGCAAATCATTTGAAAAAGTCCCTCTGTACAACCTACCACAGCTGGTTCGTTGCTCCAGATAGAAACCGAGAGGAACAAGCAACACATAAAAAACTTGTAGCTCAATTAAAGGAGAAAATATCTGCTGAACCGTCGAAGTATCACTATATTAACGACGGAAAAGTTTTGAGTGTAGTGAATGCATATAAGAGATAATTAACTCAGATTAATCTGTTATCTTCTCAGAGGCACATATTAGGTGCGATGGGTGCGGGATCGCACAATTTACCGTTTTCCGCACATTTCCGCATAACTTATTGTTTTCCGCACACTTCCGCACATTTTGTAATTTTCTGCATATTTCCGCATAATCTAGCATTTTCCGCGTAATTTCGCATAATTTTGAAATTTTCGCGTTAAGATTTTCGAGTTTAAAAACCAAAATATGGTAAAAGTCGGGCCCTTTTAGGACCGTGACTCAGGCCCTTTTAGGACCGTGACTCAGGCCCTTTCGGGACCGTGACCCAGGCCCTTTTGGAACTCATACCTAGGCCACGTGACCCAGTTACCACGTGACCCAGGCCCTTTCGAGACCCTGACCCAGGCCCTTTTGGAACTCATACCTAGGCCACGTGACCCAGTTACCACGTGACCCAGGCCCTTTCGGGACCCTGACCCAGGCCCTTTCGGGACCGTGACCCAGGCCCTTTTGGAACTCATACCTAGGCCACGTCACCCAGTTACCACGTGACCCAGGCCCTTTCGGGACCCTGACCCAGGCCCTTTCGGGACCGTGACCCAGGCCCTTTTGGAACTCATGCCTAGGCCACGTGACCCGGTTACCACGTGACCCAGGCCCTTTCGGGACCATGACCCAGGCCCTTTCGGGACCTTAACCCAGGCCCTTTCGGGACCGTGACCCAGGCCGTTATGGAACCCTCGTCGTTACCGTACTTCGATCATACCTGCAGTCCTTTTTATCGGGTAATGAGCTCTATTCGTTGTATATATAGTAGCGTTGTATATATAGTAGCGTTGGCTTTATAGTGGGCTTAATGGATCTTGTATCAAATGGTTTACAAGTACTGACGATCAATGCGAACAAGCGTGTCACATATTTGCGACCACGCATGGGATCTGATCGACTCTATCAAGAGGCGTCCTCAAATAACTGTCTCCTGATCTCTACCAGATCAAGTCACTGTTCTCAGATAACTGAATCTCAATATAGGTTCAATCATGTTGCTAAGATTATGTTTGCGTTTCATTGCTCAACAGCTGTTCGAAGGATCAAATTTAAGATAGGTTCAATCATGGTCTTAGTAAAGAACTACACCCTCAGTAACACATAAACAGACCTGTTTTTGATAAGAGCGGCGGTTATACGTTTAGAATTTCCAAAGTCCTTCAGAAAATGCAAAAGAAAACCGCACAATTCCCGCACAAATTTCGAAAAAATCGTCGCACATTTGCCGCATAATTGGTAAAAATTTACCACACCTTACCGCACATTTTACCTTTATAGTCGGGTGCGGTACCGCATAATTTCGATTTTTTTTACCGCACCTAATATGTGCCTCTGTATCTTCTTTGTTGATTTGTGTGCAATTGGGCTGAGTTTATGAGTTTAGAATAAAGTGCGTGATTTCGCTGAATTTCAAATTTGGTATAGCAACTCGAAGTGCAGACTTTTTGAGATCTGATGAAGTATGGCCAACGGGATTGTTACTCATATAATTTCCCGTGATGATTTTTGGACCATACATTGCTGAATAGCAATCGTGAAGGAAGTCTCACCAGTAGGTTTTATTTAACTAGGCTAAGTTTTCATACGCATATTCTATAGACTATACATTTACTTACTATGATTTATTAAAGGTTAATTTCTGCCCGATGGGAGTGAGATATTGTTTGGTGTGTGAATTTTTTGATTTTATAAGTTGACTTGAAATCCCTTAAGGGTACCGGCAAAAAAAGCTGGTTTCACAACAAAATATGATCGACCGTTTGAAAATTCTAGATTAAGAATAATCCTGCTCATGTTGAATACCAAGACAACAAAAATCAACAGAGATTTCTTAAGAGACAAAAGAAATAACGGACAATATAAATATAGGATAAAAGAAATATCGGACAATAGAATGTCGGATAAAATTAAAAGAAATATCGGACAATAGAAATACTTATCAGATATCCGATATCTACACAATATCTACAGTTTCCTGATTCGTATTTCTTATTTTACGTTATTTATAGGTGCAATAGTGTCGAATGGGAATAGGAACAGTTCATTCGGCGATTCTGTTTAAATTGACATGAAATGCTGGCAATCAAATATTTCTATTGTTATATGAAAAGTTCTTGAAAATTCTATTGAACGACAGAAATAGAACCTGGCAATCTTTACGCCGAGATTGAATTCTATTGTAAAACAGTAAAAACAAAAGAACTGTCTCATTAACCGTTATGACAAGCAAGCTAAATTCCCATGGTTCAATGAACAAAAATCGGTATCATACGATGGAATATTCCTCGCGAATTCTATGGGACATCAGAAATTAGTTGTCCTGACAGCTATGCTGGTTCTTTACTGAGTTAGATTGTAATGCAGTGAAAATAAAGGCTTTAAAGCGAGTATCAACTTGAAGGTGCAAACAAGCCAAGGAAATTCCTATCATCAAATGAAGCAAAGCTCTAAACTGCATATGATACCAGGACGTGTTTCCCACGAATAGGACATGCAGATGTAACAATACAAATTCCTGGCATGCGATAGTGGATAATTCATAACGTCCAACAAGCGGGACCATTCCGCCTCACAACATGCCTATATATATAATAGTCAGCAGCAAATACTCGAGCATGCAATACTGCTAAACTTTATTTTCGTCAAGCTGGCAAGAAGAGATATTCAGCTGTAGTATTATATATAACTATAGCCGTTTCTGTATCGGCTACAGTATCACTCTTTTAGAAGATTTAGTCGGTAACAGGATGACAAGCAGCACGTTATTACTACCGGAGTGGTCCGAACAATCATGGGAATATAAGAATAGAACACTCTCTCTCTCTCTCCGCTGGAAAATTCTAGAGCTAACATAATTATGTTGTTGCTCCGTGGAGACTGGAGAATGGAGATATATATCATGTGGGGATGTCAAACAGCAGGGAGCAGAGGGACTATAGGCAGGGGGATGAGATATTACCTTATATGGAAGTATCGTCTTAATAATTAATCGTACGACAATCGCTGTGATAGAACGTTTATTGGACGGTGGAGCGACTGAGCAAACAGCCAACACACTGAACTGTATATTATTCCTCTATAAGGTCAGTCTTGTCTTGTTGGCAAATAGGCGATGATATATTAAACGTATTTCATGGCATATATAATTTAGAGAGTGAAGATTAATGTAATCATTTTAAATTATAAAACGAGTTAGCCCGTCTTATCTTTATGATTTATATTATAGCAAGTAGCAGCGTTGTTGACCAGTTTTACATGTAGGTATTTTTATATAAACCGCCTTTTCTGCAGGTGTCAGAAGTTAATACAAAAAATGAGCCCTAAATAAATTAATACAATTTATTTAAGGCATCATGTAGACTCCAGGCTCGACAAACCCCGACAAACCCCGACGTGTCGAGATATGTCGTATCATGTCGGGCCCACCGGCTACATGAGGCCTTCCTGGGTAGTTACGCACGAGAGAAGAGTACGATACAGGGACGTAAAAATATAAAATTCAAAAAATTAAAAAATTAAAAAAAAAACTGCAAGTTTCATCCATTATTAAAGAATCCCGACAAACCCTGACAAACCCCGACAAACCCCGACAAACCCCGACGTGTCGAGATATGTCGTATCATGTCGGGCCCACCGGCTACATGATGCCTTATTTAGGAGTTATACGGGAAGTTTAGTGATTGTTGTAATAGAAATGCATCACACTTTGTTATACTTATACATAAGTTGTAAAAATGGTCATAATTCCTCTACTACCACTACTCTTTCTGTCTAATTTCTCAAAAGCAGGAACTACAGATAGTAAATTTACAAACACTGAACCTTGAGACAAATAAAGAATCAAGTAAAGAAGCACGATCTGTGAATTAAAGTTCGATAGAACTTTAGAGTAAGTCTCATCGACAGCATTTTAACGATTTATACCAAAAAAGGCGTGTCCTCAAATGTACTGCTCAACGCAATTTCAAGCAGCGTGATAGAAACAAAACCGCGTATCTATTAACCCCATTAGTGCTGTCTAGTCAGAAGTGCACCGTCTCCTACCAATAATATTGATGAAACCTGCGTTAATTTAAACTATATTCGACAACATAAATAAACCGTACCGTTACTAATTGGTGGTAGCATTCAATTATCAAAATAATCTATGATTAGAAATTATTCACCGCAGATAATGAGACTGGCGCCAGAGCTAATGACCACTGCGGTGCTCATCCTACAGCGTGAATAAAGTTTCATGGTGTGCACATGCACACAAATATTAAGTATGAAACCAAGCACGGGCTAGAGCGAAAAAATTGAGATATTAATATTTCGAAGTTCTACAAATGATTACAAATACTTAGTTTGCCAAATACCGAGCGCATACTGTTACAAGTTGCACATTCTTATTAAATAGATACACTGTATTTATGATATATTTAGGGAGTGGGAACGATATTGTATGTTCCGCAAACTACAACTGACAAAATTAAGACTTAGCATCAGCTTTTATAACAAGAAATATGCCAATGATCCCTGAGTAGCAGTGCTATAGTCAGATGAATAGTGAATACTCGTAAGAATGTCCTGAAGTCCCCGCAGGAATGCAGAGCACGCTCCAAAGTCCAAATGCTTAAGTTTCAGTGTTAGGGTGCGGAGCCCACCTATTAGCCCAATTCACGAAGGTACGGAGTGACGGTAGGACAAGAAGACTTAGAGTGAGAGGCTAGGTTAGCTATCGTGGCAAGAGATTTAGGACAACTAGCGACTGTTAGGACGGATGGTAAGGAGGCTAACGCCGGAGAGTGCCGACAGGAGAGGACTGATACGTGGTCACTATTTCAGGAAACTGTGACCTCCGCGGACAATTACTGCGCGTCACAATATCCCAAGAATAAGTGTGATTGATCAAGATCGTCAATAATTTTTCCTGCCGACGTTTTTGCGTACGGAAAACCATTCAGGTAGGGACAGTTTGACATCCACCGGTTACTTTCATAAAAGCTCATCATTATCTAATGGTCCGCAAATTAGTTTGACATTATCGCCAAATAATATTGAGAAGTATTTTCTTTTGAATAAAGCTTGAGGCTTCAAACTTGAATTCCTCCCTGGACAATAATTTAAAAATCGACGAGGATGTTATTAGGCATAACTTACACATTGTCGTTTTGGAAATGTCCTATTTCGGGCTCACTTGAAAGTTGCCAAATTATAAAATAATTGTAAACTAATTTAAATGGCAACTACAGATTACAGTATAACCCATTTTATGCAAAATTCACTAATTTAAGCCCGTTTAGACCACTTATATGGTTTGTGAAAGCTTTTAAAACAATAGCCTCCCATATCAATAATATATTTCCTAACCCCCACAACACTTATAGACTCATTATTATGGAGTTTTGAACTTACATTAACAAACAAAACAGGCATAGTGCGACTTTCTACAGAAAGTAGAAACTTATTGAATGTCGAATTAGGAAAAGTTGAAAAAATAGATTTGTTTGAGTGGTTATGAAAATGTTATAACAACTTACTGGAAACAGTCACCAATAGAAGTCTTCCTAGAGAAGCTCCTGCGGTTCACTCTATCGTAATATGAACCTGACAAAAGAACAGATGTAATGATAACTTACTACATATTACTATATTATTATAATAGTGATCACAGATCACATGTCACATTGACACAGTGGTATTACTATCAATACCGGGCTGTTAGGTCTAATTTGTATTGTTGAATGTTCATGTACGCTTGGCCATGGTGTAAACTATATTATGGGCTTTTTTGTATTCTAGGCTTCATTGCTGTTGAAAACTTGACAGTTATCCAATAACACATTACTAATTGCTGTAGACAGCGGTAATATTTTTAAAAACACCCCGCCACATTCTAAAAAAAGTCGGGTTAAATTTAGAATTTGTTACCTGTTGATGAGGAGGTTGAAGACTTTCTGGAGAGAGTGGGCGGCGAGAAGTCTGAACTCTTCCTCACCAAGTACAGGAGCAGACTGTAAACACGCCTTATTAGATGTTAAACACAAGGATATGTTTTATAATCGCTATCTATATCTGTTTATGTAATGCGCAGTCGGGCTCAGCAGAGCGAAGAATCACGAACGACAGTTTATGAGCTAAGACAAGCTGCTGCTGTGTGATTCACAGAATTTAGCAATTAATTTATCATCACACGCACAATATGATATAAAACGTTATGATATTGCGGCCTGAGCACTGACCACGTGCCAAACGGTACTCAATTTTGAGACAGGAAGAGGGTAGACTATCGCCGCAAGCCAGCGATCAATCAGCCTCAAAACCATCGACCAACCTCAGACTGAATCGATACTAATAATTGCATTTTTAAAGCACGCACTGTATCAGAACGTGTCATGGTAACATAGGAGAATATAATATGGATATGATTTTATTTTGTACACTTTATGCGACAGTTTCATAATTTTTACAATTTGTGAAATCGTGAGAATCAAATAAACCGAGACAATTTTTGTAGATGTCGTCTGATTTTCACAACATTTAAAATTAGAGATAGGCATCTCGAACATTTATGCACGATAAATTAGTACATGTTGCTTCGGAGTGATAAAAAGTAAATGAAGATCAAATTTGACCGAAAGACTAATAGTTAAACTATATACAGGGTGGTGCTCAGAGATCGATCAAACATCTCATGGCTCCATTTCAGGGCCTACAAGCCTAGAAATGAAAGGTCTGGAGACATTCCTTGATTCAAATTATACGCAATCCTAGCCCTCTGGGGCCTAGGCCATCCTATATTAACTTAACATAAAATGAGTGTTCAGGTACCTGACAACAGAAGCAGCATTCCTCCCCATAACCACATCATCAGCAGATAAGATGAGGACAGGGGGCACCTCGTACAACATACACCACAACGAGAAGGAGGAGACGTTGTCTCTGGCCTGGATACTCTCAGACTTGCACTTCTTGTGGTACCGTCTGATACCTGTGAGAGGGTTGTCAGTGTGAAGAAGGAAAAAGTTAATGTAGGACTACGTAGAGGGCCTGGGGGAGGGGGGGGGGGGATAAAATGACATAGATTTTTGTGGCATAGATAGCTAAAATGTTTGTCCAAACTGACATTTATACCATTTTATACCATTCGATCATAAGACTTCTATGGTTTTAAGTTAACATTTTGTTCCTTGGCTTTACAGTTATGCAGTTATTAATAGTAAAGCACCGCTATTGTGTCCTTCGCCCTCGTGTCCTATACCCCTCTCTACAATTACGGGTATTGTTTACGAAATTGTTTCGATTTTGGCGTCTACAATTGAATTGTAAAATAGAAGACATAATTTATTTGGATTTTTCTCCTGAGGCTGCCACGGAGAATTGCACCGTTTCCACCCAAAACTGGCAGATTCATATTGATTCTTCTAGATGCTTTTTTGGCTTTATTGTTATGTTTTATCACAGTTATGCTAAGTGCCACAAGATCTGAGGACAAGGTCTCTTACACCTTTTATATCATCAGCAGAAAACACGTTACATTTTATTTTTGCCATTTAAAAAAATTAATTTATGCCATTGGCCGCTCCCATCCCCAGGTTGTTGATAAACGTTAATTTGTTTTTGGGCTTTTCTACAGTCTTCAAAGAGGGATAATTATGAATTTAATAACTACGAAACTGTGGGTTTTGTGCACGCAACCAGCGTTATAAATTACAAAACTTGCGATTCTCGAGTTTCTCGAGAATTGGACCTACTCAAGTTTGCAGGTACAAACCCAAATTTTAAAGACTTTAAAAGTTACTCGGAAACTTTAAAACAAAAATTTATTTTTGACGGTGAAATTTCACACTTGGTTTATTCTGGAGCTTGCAGAGCTCCAAAATTCCTCAAAAATTTAAAAACATCACCGTTTAAACTTTTGAAAGCTAAGCGACAAGAAACCAAGCAAAAAACCAAGCAGACAAACAAACTATCACTTAGCAGACAGAAACGATAGCCAATTTTAGCACTTAGCGCAGACAGGAACCCATTTCAGTATGGACAGAAACAGAAACAATAACACCTTTCAGCAGACTGAAACAGAAACAATAACACCTTTCAGCAGACTGAAACAGAAACAATAACACCTTTCAGCAGACTGCAACAGAAACAATAACTACTTTCGGCAGACTGAAACAGAAACAATAACGCCTTTCAGCAGACTGAAACAGAAACAACCTAACTTTAGCATAGAGAAACGGAATCTTACCGGGAGGGGGAGGGTTAGGAGCTCCAGCAAGTCTGGCGGTGGAGGACAGAGCGTTAGTTAGCTGACACAGGACAACACCGTCCCGTATCCTCTCCAGGAGAGTCTCACTTTCTAGCTGCCAGGGTGGGGTGTTAGCAGGGCTGTCAACTTTTAAACATTATAATATGGGGTCCATTGTAACTTTATCTCAATTCATCTCTAAATTAACTGGACAGTAACAGTACAGCATTATATGTAGTAAACTATCTCTAAAAAATCACAGAGTTCCAACTTCTAAAGTCTCTAAATTCTTACTCTAAGATCAAGGAGGTCGTTCATCCAGTCGGTGATAATCTCAAGATCTTCCAGCAACTGCTGGGAGTTGTCCATCAGCTTGTCGTCCATCAGCTTGTCAGCCATGTCGTTCATACTCTCCAGGTACTCTATCACTGTGTCCATTGTGGTGTCTATACCAGTCATCTCCAACTACACTGCTGAACATAACAAAGGCTTTAATCTTAAAGCTTGTCTAATTAAAAGCTTTCAATTCAACACATTATACAAGCCGCTCAAATGTGAATAAGAATGCACAATCAGGAGTTATTAAACGAAAAGCGGCATAGTTACTGGGATTATTAAGACATCAAAACTAGAGTGTCATACACGTAAAACAAATGATTTTTAATGACTTAATAATTATTCAGAGGAATTTAGAGGTAGCATTGAATTTTGGTGTAATCACAAGGAACGACACACAGCATGTTTTACAATTACTGAGTGCAATCAAAGGTCGAAGTTTCCCTATCCTAACACGACACACCCATCCTTTCACACACAGTCACACAAAATTGCAACTTATTTAACCGTTACGAGAAACTTCACAGACGGTATGCAAATTTCCCAGGAGCCATCTGAGAAATGAGACGACACGCGCGTCTGTGAAGGCTAAAGAATTTTCATTAAAAGTTAATGAAGAAAATTAGCTGGTAATATGATGAGACAGGTCTTCTGTAAAAACAGTTTAAAAGGTAGTCCGCTAAGCCTGAAGAGAAATGAGAGAGTGGTGTTCTCAGGGCCGTCAATTTTTCAATTTGCAAGGGAAGAATAAGCAGTAATTGCATTACGTGCAAGAAATGAAGTAAGCTGAAAGAAACATCGGAGCGTCGTCTTTTATGTTTTGTGATAAGGCGAACAAGCGAGCAATCAGACCTTAAATCAGCTATGCTTGACAGGTACTAGACAGGTACTATAACTAGATTGGACAATCAGAAAGTGGACACCACATTCCGGGACCTCGTTAATATCTCGTATCTCGTATCTTGTCACTGGAAGCAAGATAACCACATACCTTGAGACCCAATTACTAACCTAGACCTGATAGGCCTGGTGAGCAGGTGATTGGCCATATTATCTCAGTTTCACAGCGCTGTGCAACCATAATTAACCTCAATTAACGTGCAACAAATAGAATACTACGTGGCTTGATTAATTTAAGCTAACACAGATAAGGTGCGGTCTATAAATATATTGCTGGTCACTGGACTTACTCTGACAAACGGAACAGAAAAACGATAAAAAGTCATGATCGAACAGAAATAAGCACTGTTGTCGGCAAAAAAATAATTAACGTAAGCACCATACGAAAACGATTAAGATAACTATTTGAAAAGTTAACATGATATAGGGGTAGTAAATAATATGGCCCGCAATTCGTTAGCCCGGTCAATAATAACTTGCTAACAGTAACAAAGAAGACGCGTGTGAGTGGATTTACATTTTACACGTACCAGGATCACTGCAACTCATGAAACTCACTGCAATCGTGTTACCAAGAAATGAAAGGTTTGAACTTAAGAGACTGTCAAAGTCACAGACGAATGAAACGATCGTAAATATAAGACTGAAACTAACACTTATTACAGTCGCGCGCTAAAAATGATAGTACTAACTACTCATTGAACATAGGTCAAGCTAAGAAAAGCTCAAACACAACAAGCGTATAAACCAGAATTCCAAAAAGTACAACCTAATGAATAATGATAACAAAACTGAGTAGCGTTTAACCGACTAAGTACCTGACGGACCCGACCAGGACGACGCGGGAGCAGATCTAACAATCTAACAAAGTTTAAATATCTTAGTAGACCAGGGGATAATATCCGCCTCAGAGCTCCCGGAGAATGGAAATTTCCCGGAGAAACTCGCGAGACTCGCACAATTAACTTGACAAAGGAGCAGGGTACTTGACACACTACACAAGACTACGAGGAGGAGTTAGCACGTAAATAGTTGGAGTGATTAAGGTTTCACAACTTCATGGCTCACCTCTATTGTGGGGTTAAAACACCGGGGTGAGGCAGCACTCTGGAGGGCGGATGTACGCTCCAAACACAGCTCACTCGTAACAATCAACATAGAGCGAGGTGTCAAGTGTTTTGTGAAGGGAGGAGGGGGCTAGCCGCAAGTTTAGGTCTAATTAAGTTTAAGGTATGTGATTGCGGTGGTGGTGGGTGACAGTTGTTATGACTTTAAACAAGGGAGAAGGCGTTTCAAGAATTTGAAAAATTTCTTATGAAATAAGAACCAAAGAGTTGTCAAGTGTCAACCAAAAATTTGGACAGAAACTGCAATAAACTAATAAAGAAGTGAAATAATGAGGGCCCTACACGCAAGAATTCCAGCAAACTGAACCATGAGACACATTGAGACATGTTGAGACATCCTCTTGGGGTAATGTGGTTACAGGTAACTGACAGTTGACTGATTGGAAGAAGGACCAATAAACAACCACATTTAAATTTGGTTCACGGAAAAGACAAATTAATGGTAGCCGGTTGACAGTAAACTGTCAATTTAAAGAAATTCTAACCATCTCGGAGGCTAAATAAACCTCGGGGGGCTAAAGTAACCCCAATGTAACTGCCTATCATGTCCCCAAATCAGACGGTAAATAACGGTTTAAAGCACTGGCCAACTAGAGAAGCGAGGAGAGGGGGAGGGAGGAGGAAGACATGGAGCAAGACAATACAAGTCTAAATTAGGGAGAAGTAAATGGCAAGCTATAAAACAATTACCACCGTGCAGCGCCGGGCCCGGACCAATTATACTTCTCCGTAGTACAACTAGAAACGCAGCTGACCATGCACTGTAAACTCTAACTCTCGTTAGAGTCACTGGATTCGCCCGGGGAAACATAGTATTCAATTGATATGAGAATGAAATAACTGTAATGATACAAAATACAGTTACAAATAACGGATATGTTTTCCATGAGACTTATATGAAAACTAATAGTATAGAGATGGAAGTAATTATGATTTTGTATAGACTGGACAGGATATACTGGTAATTACAGAAACATTCCAAATCTAACTAAGCGGGAAGTGCGCTAATAGGAACTCGGAACGCGGACGTTTCTGAGTACGTACCAAAACACGTGTTCCATATAAAATTTAAAACGGTTTGCACTGGAATACACAAGGTGACAAGTATTATAGTACTGAAGTACATTAGTATATATACCAGTGTCAGTTCACACCTCAAAGGTTAAACTGCTATAGCTATACCGCCTATAAAAGAGCTTTTTAGCTTTTTATAGGATTTCACATATAGAAATATACAAAAGTTGTTGTAAAACTGCAGGTCCAATTTTAAATTTAAGACATGTCATAAAGACAAAACAAGATATTAGTGTAGGGTATTAAACATGGTAACAACGGCCGCACGGGTACAAATACCCTCTTTTAAATCTACTCTTTATGGCAGTAGTCAACATCGACAGTATAGTATACTGTCGTTGTTTGCTACTGCCATAAATATATATATATAATAATCCCTCGGTCTCATATTCTCCAGCTGTTCTGGTGACTTTTTGCATGAAATAATTAGATCCACTGACGAAAGCGGGCGTTTCTAAAAAACGTGCAATGTTTGGATGATTACGGCAAGGGGTACTTGATCTTAACATGTAATCATGTCATCAGTGATGAGGTAGGGCGTCTTATGATAGGGTAACCCTATCATAGGGTTTCTTGTTAAACAAGACGCCACACTGTTTCATGACACACCCTATCTTGTTAAATATTCAAGATAACGCATCCCATGAATTTATAATTCAAATCATGAAAAAACTTACATAAATTGTTTTAGTCTAGATAATAGTCTAGATAAGAGATTACACAGAACGCGAGGGAGTTTCAACCTTGATCATCACATTTTATCTTACTTTGTTACTTTGCCGAACACAATTGCAAAAGAAGGCACTACTGAGCGTCAATACTAAAAGTTAGCAGGTATAAGGTACGATACGTACTCCTAATTTTAGAAGCACGTGCGATATAAGTAAAACACTCCAGTACTACTGTACTACTGGCGATACGGCATGCAAAACATGACCCTTACTATTATACTGTATACACTATACATACTGCTACTAGAGTATCGCAGAGTTGCAAGAAAGGTAGTTAGTGGAGCTATCTTGTATATATGATCGTGAGAAAAAACAAAAACCATTGTGTTTCACACAATAAAACAAAGTAAGATACGGAACGTATATCTCCTGTTTAGAGCTCCAGCAAGCAGAGCAGCTGTCCAGTGTCCAGTGTCCACTACCAATCTGACGACAATTGGCACACCATATTGTCCTTGGCAAGCTTCCGATCGTCGTCAGAAGCGACAAGCATCGATTAAATGTTTAAACTTTATCCTACTGAACCCAAGTTCACATCTTGAAACTGTCTAGAGAACGTTAAAAAGAAATAACTAATACTATGCGTTCCTCAATACACACGGCAACTAGCATTTGGGTAATTGCCAACAAAAGGAACACTTCTCACAATCAAGTGTAATTGCAATATGATCATCCAATATCCACATGAATTATGACATTCATAACAATTATAGAACTAGGAGACAAGACTTATTTTAATAAACAAAGACCCGGGCGCTCACTCCTATAGACACTAGTTATAGACCAATATTATGTTAATATGCCCAGTGCCCAGCACGCAAAATAGACGGTGGCCATGTTATATCGATAATTGTTAAGTTTCCGCTACAAGTACAAGTTAATATTACAGTATTTTTCCAAAAGTAGGAATTAAACATGGTGCAAAAATGCAGACCTACTTTAGTTTTCGGCATTGACAGATGAATGTATGATTAGAGTTCCTGAATTCCTGCTTGCACGTGCATATATCAGCGGCAGTATTTTAAGTTAAACGCAAGAAGTGTCATAGGATCGTGCTGAAACATTCTGCATAGAGCTGCCAAATTCTGTTGAACGGAACTGTACACGTCATCTAAGTAGACGCAGCACTCATATACTTGGCAGACATGCACACCAATTTAGCTCTAGTGCCAACAAAACTATGTCTTGGAGCATTTAATAAACATTCCATGACAAATACCGTACAAGTTTGAGGCAAACCCCCAAAAGGAGGGTAAGGTTTCCCCGGAAAACACCGTGTAACCTAGGACAAATTAGTAATGGGCTAAAAACGGAACTTTAAAATGGCGAGCAGAAATAATATCTACTCAGAGCGGGGTGTATGATTTAAACTGTTCATAATTGAAGTGATAGCCGAGTTTTCCCACACAATTATTGAGAATACTGATAAGACCAGCGTTAAATTAGAGAAACTAGCTGTAAATTGTAATTAATTACCAGGCTGGAGTGGTAGATCCTACTTGCAACCCATCATCACCAGGGGATTCTGGAATGAGTTCTACAGTTTTTCAGGAAAGGGTATTTACAATTCACTAAGAGCAGCTGAGGAAATTTGACCAAAAACAATTTGATCACTGAGTAAAATGACCATGAGGCACGAATTTTACACGAAGTGTCATGTCTGTGAAGTAATTAGCTAATTGGTGAGTTGGTCTGAACAACTTGCAACTTCCACCATTGTTCTGGATATAATGTTCGGGGTGGGTCAAATGGTGAAGCATTGACAGCCTAAACTATCATCACTTGGTTAAAATTAGTATGAATCGTGGTATTTATGCTAATTTGAGGTAAAATAACTGCTAAAATAATCTGAAAACCGCAGTAGGGCTTAACTGATGAGTAACGAAAATAAAGAGATCCAATAAGTGTCACAGATAAGGTGTTAGACTGTTCCATAGGAACCAATGTGGGCAGGTTGCAGGGGTTATGGAAAGGTATGAAGGTATATTCAATACGAGAAGGTTTAGTTTTAGTCTAAATTGCTGATTTGATATTTGTGAATTATGCAATTGATGTGGTGCATTGTGCAACGAACGAAAGCCTCTCCTCTTTTCTAACGTAGACAGTATACAATATTCTGCACACAAATAAAAGTTAAGAGCCGTTATCGTAAACAAGAAAACATCGAACGAAGATACTACAAATCGAATTATGGAAGGTACAACCGAGTCGATCAAACTGATTATGTGGGTAACATTGAGCATACCACAAATACCAAACTATTTGAATCAGTCGAATTTACATTGATCATCACCTAGCTCGAAATCACCATAAAGACTAAGCTGGTAAAAGTTAGAGAGCAGACAGTTGGCGCCATGAAAATTAGGGACATCAGTCTTACGTTTTAGCACCGAGTAAAGTAACAAGTAACAAAAAGTGACATCAAAATGTGAACTAGAGCAGGAATCTCGAGGGATTTAATAAGAGCGGACTTTGGGTTGAGATCACTAGAACACTGGAAATGAATGAGCTGGGAATGGTAATAAGAATCCGAGGGGTAGGTAAGTACAAGTTTTCAAGTATGCAAAAAGATCAAAGAAATAAAAAATAGATCATCAACAAAAG
Source organism: Bolinopsis microptera (assembly GCF_026151205.1). Classification (NCBI taxonomy): domain Eukaryota; kingdom Metazoa; phylum Ctenophora; class Tentaculata; order Lobata; family Bolinopsidae; genus Bolinopsis; species Bolinopsis microptera. The sequence continues at coordinate 6,366,781 of NC_087072.1, read as the reverse complement.
AGTTTTAAAGGTCTTCACTGAGCGCTTTAAGTATTGATGATTCCTAAGATAGCTGGCACCTGGCCGAAAGTACTTGTGTAGAACAATTGAAGGATTAACAAATGGTAGAATTTGATGATTAGATGGTTAAAACACGTCGCTCCCTAATTTTTGTCTCCTAACCTGTCCAACTAGTCTGAAATGACCTGACCAAGACGACCACTTGGAATATGATTTATGAACAGCCAGGAAGTTATTGCTCTAAAGAATGTTATGTTGTCATGATTGGAGCCTGTTCAGATCTCCGCTCTCTAGGAGAGGTGAAACAAGGTGAATTCATTCAGACATGGTCTGATTAATTGAGAGATTTACCTAGATTAAAGTCAAATATGAAGGAATGTTCTAGACCTCTAGAGAGTTGGCGAACTGTAACTGAGAAAAATTATAAAAGTCAAAAGTTACCCACCATCCAAAATTAGATCAGTCGTAAAATTAAATCAGTCGAACGACTTTTGCTGCTCTGCTACTAATCAACTAGCTTTCTTATATTCGGAGTTAAAACTGTTTGATCGTTCTTTTGTTAAATGCTTGAAATAAATATAATTACTGTTGATCTGGCGTAACACTAAGCAGGTTTGGCTTTAAGCATCGATTGGAAAGTTTTTTAAATTAAGAAAAGTCAGATGTGGGGACGATCGGCAACGCCTGATACTGCAGCTGAAAAACGAATAACCGACTTAAACGACTGAAAATATGTTGATAATGCAAACTTTAAATGATGTTTAAAAAGGGTCTGATGAAAGTCGTGCTCTCATTCCAGGTGCTTTGAAGTATAATTTAACCATAATCTAATAACAAAATGTTATCAAACACTAGAAAGGTCATCGCGCAACCCAACATATTCAATCAATATACCTACACCGCGAACGTGTACACAAGGCAAAAAGGAAACCTGATAATGAGTCTGATTGATAACAAAGCAGTGATCTACCGTGTCCGATAACTGCATTTCCTATTTTAAACCATGAAATTCCAACTGACTAACCAAACAAGAAACACGTAGGCTGAAGGCTGTATGTAGACAATAAACTTCATCTTGACTACCAAATCATGAGTCATTGAAGGTGATTAGCCCCCGCGGAAGAGATGTATCACATAAATCAGGTTTACTCATAATTGTGACGGTGACCTAACCGAAGAATGTGAAAGTTGCAACTCCAAATTTGTATCTTGGATAAAGGAGTCAGAAAATGAGTAGTCTATGGGAAATTAAAATGTAGTAACTTTGTATTATTCCGATAGGGCTCTTTTACGATATCCTCCTGATAGCGATCCACCTTTTATTCACAGCTGCGGAAAGGTGGCAAAACGTTAAAACTTCTCTTCATGACAAATATAACGTCGTAAAGTGTTTAAAAAGACGTTCGCTGTACCCCCAGATTAGAATTAAACATTTAACTGCGTATCCAACAGTCATTTCATATGTTGGCGGGCTGCAGCAGGTTGACGTTTAACAATAACCAAGTACCGCAAATGAAGTCCTAGAAAGTTCTAGATCAGACAAAAAGTTTATAGCTTTATTAGACAAGGTCCCAGAACAAGCACGGAATAACATATCCTAATTCAGCGTAGTATATTATACTATTATATAAGTAGTCGGTAGTTTCCATGTGTGGGTATCTGACTGCTAGGAGTAGCGTTGTAAGATTTAAACATGAAATTAACCTGGCAACAACCATTTCCATGGCAACGCCCTCTACTTTTTACTCCTTAACACAAGCTACTTTTGGCTTGCTATATTGATGCACTGATAGCCGATATTTGCTACTGAATATAGCAACAATCTATCTTATAAACGAATAACTCTTCAATTTCTGAATGGACCACCTTGTATAATTGATATACTGAGAATAAGTTGAAGATAAACTTGCTTGTAAGACGAAAGAAAATGTAGCGATCAGGCGACTTAGAGGTATAGCCTAGAGAGCGACAATAAAAAGAATGCGCTCGGCCCATAATTAGAGGCCTGGCTGGGTGGCCGGCATGGAGCCAAGTCAGAATAGGACAAAGCAAATCTTACACAAATTGGACAACAATCACTATAATTATCTGCGCTGACATACAATACATAGATAGGGCGTGTGAGAAGAGGGAGTGCACTACGACACGTAATACCTTTAAATTGATTTATCAAATATCTTAGGTCTTAACTCAAACTAGCACCAGTTTTATCAAAGCTATCATATCTTAATATTTTAATATGCTTAAGTAAAGCAAATATCCAGTGCAGCTGTGTCTTGGCAAAGTCCAGTGTCTAACCTATTTTCTGATTACATTTACCCGGTATTTCAAGCTGATTTTCGTGATGATCTAAGTGAAGCAACTGGGCCAGAAGGCCAGATGTACTGGGGTACTGCGGTGTGGCTGGGTCAAAATTAGGGTAAATAAAAACAAAAATAGGTTTGGAACCTTCTGGATCACGGTAGAAGTGTAGTATTGCCAGGATTTATACTTATAGGGATTTTACTTGTTTAAAAAAAATTTCATGGACACCAAGTAGACCGAATTAACGAATTTAGACCAGAAGAAATAAGAAAGTACAATAAATGGTATGCAGTTAGACCCGATAGCACCTCAGTAAGATTCCAGGAATAACTGAGAAAGACAATATGATGAATAGAATCAGAAAATAGGTTTCAGGTTTCATTAATTTGGGGTTCATTCTAGTCCTTGCCTGGAAATTATTAGAAAGTATGGTTACTAATACTGACTGTGGTGCCGGTTTGAAGAATACTGCACTCATTAGCCGCGAGAATTGTAATTATTTTATTGATTTTTGTAATCACAAAAATATGAATTCAACAAGATCAAGAGTATCCTTACTAAACTCATCAAGATTTGAAGCCAACCTGAAGTTTGCGATTATAATGATTAATGTGTACTTGAAGACAAATTACCGATAGGAATTAAATTATGCAGATCCCGTCAATATTCTCCACTTCTTTACACGTGGATTATAATATATAGTTTCCACTAATTGGGGCTCACTTATAAGCCTCATTTACAAACATAACAACGATATTTGTTACCCCACTTTAACCAATAACCTAAACCTTACAAAAGGTGACCTATCAACAATAAACCCAATAAAGGGGCCGACAAACTTGTTGATTTCACTAATACTGGCCACGGAGACATGGCCGAAGTCACAAATCTTTATGCGAGCCCGGGAGCCAAATACCTGAAATATCAGGCCCGGTACTAGGTGAAAGAAAGACTCCCAGTTTCCGCTTCATAGGGAGTTACAGGAGTAACACAAGGGCGCCGCTAATGCATACGATATAGTACAGTTGACGTACTGATCACTTGTTAACAGCGGTGGGCACTCAGAAGAAGAGCTTTAGCTTGTTGAATAATATTGATTTCATCGGAAAATACACATGACATTTTAAATTCGCCAATAATTCTGACACCTTGCTGTGTGTGCCAGGGACCCAACAGATTCTCAAATCTAAGGAAGAATTTATTTGCCAATAATGAAGCAGTGTTGGCAATTCGGTAATCTGTCGCAGTGCTAATGCTATCAAGAAATGGCCGTATGAAGAATCGAAAGTTCAAAGAATTGATTCTTGAAAGACTGAAAGCAACGCAACTTTATTCTGCTTCCAACTATGGGTACAAGTCAAAAGTTGAGACTAAAAATTCTAATCACAAATTTGCAGTAAAATTGGACAGTTGTCAGTTACCGGAAAAGAAGCCTGTTAAATTTAAGTAAGGGAAATGACATATTTAAAGTACTGTCGTTATAAAAATTATAACTTAAACCAATGACGGAGTCTAAAATATGGCTTAGGAAGACAGATAAGAATTAATATACTCACAAGCACAAGACAAACATATAATAAACATTCCTTAAAATATGTCATGGCACGAGTATACACAGATTTACAGGATCAACAAAAATCCAAACAAACACGTATCGTATCAAGCGGGATATTGTAGGGTAATATCAGTGACAGCAACATCCCGGAGCCTGGACCTCGGGGTGAAGCTCTGACTCGACCACCTCTCTAATTTTAAACATGCTGCCAGATCGCAGCTAGGGAAATGCTACTAAGGGAATACTACTTGTTCTTGCTCATATATGAGTATTGCTGAAAGCACAGTGTAAGGCCTACACGGACCGCCTCTAACTAGCCAATCCCTGTTTACATCCCGTGTAGCAGGGGACTATATGATATATCTAGCACTAATATTTGTTTACGCGTTGACTGATCACAAATTCACTACTTCAGCAACCACAATTATATTCACAGACCGTCGTTTAAGTTTTCTCTAATTAACTATCTACAAGTAAAGCACGAACACCAGAAGAAGGTCAGGTGTCCGAATAAACGTGTTCGCCGCGACTTGTTGGTACTGTAATTGTGTAAATCGCAAGTATAGGAGAAGGAAACATCTACAAGCTTATAAGTATATAGGCAAACCATGACAATTGCAATCAGGAAAACGGCCAAGATAACGAAAAATTAACGAGAACTTTAAAAGGGCCCCTTCTCCCTGGTACTTAGCATGAACTACAGAATTTACAGACGACTGCTCACACTTACCCGGTTTTAAACCAGTGGTTAACCACTTGGTGAGCTTATAAACTTGACAAACTTACCCGAAGTGTGTAGTGTCAGTGTGTAGTCTCGCGTCTACAATACTTCTCCAGCGACAGAGAGGACTGGACGCTATCTTTAGTAGCTGAGTACTAAACAAGTATTGAGCACGTGCAAAGTATTGAACACGTGCAACTTCTCCGCGCGTCTCTGACTCGTTCCTGAAACGTTATAAATGTCATTAAAAGTTGCAGTTGCCTCTACACAGTGATATTACCAGTGATATTAATACATTTTAGTGAAACGAGCATCCGTTACTACGCTACGTGTTAACACATTATCGCTGAAGTAGATGTTACAAATATGTGGTGAGGTGGTGAAATTTTGATGTCTCTAAGTTGTGGCATGTGGTTACAGTCCAACGAAATTTGGAAAAGTATCAGTACTCCGAGGAAAAATTAGAGAACATATTGTTAATTTAGAAAATAATTATTTCATAGACAGAATTGGCAAACAAACAACATGAACAATATATCTGGAATGTTAATCAACAAGAATTTATGATTAGATAATGCACATAACCTAATCATCTGCGGAATAAAATATTTTGCAAAAAGTAAAAAATCATAAAATAAAGAATAAACATGATTTTAATGTGACCAATATGGCTCGATTGACTGAAATTCGATACAAGCCTTCAGTGATCGTAAATTGAAATAGGTATAATAACGTTTAATTGAAATGGTTTTAACTGCAAGCCTACCAAAATTAGCCGACAAAAACAGTTTTGAAATCTAATTAATTTCAAAATATTCAGAATTCCGAATTTCGGAAACAATTGTAAAATAAATTTCAAAGATCATTCGACCGAAAACTCACCCAACTTAAAATGTGCTCAATTTTCAAAATGCTGTCCAACAGAAGAATATGAAATGCTGAACAAAAAATAAATCACTGAAAAATGGCAGAGGTAGCCGAGATAAAATATTGGCTAAAAATATCATATTATCACCTCCATATTGTCAACGGGTAAAGTGCAAAAGAACAAAAATTTCACACTTAACATGCAGTTCATTGGATGCAAGGAAGTTCCTTAAAACTCAATCAATTGTCCCAAGTTTATTCAAATTATTAACGAAAATAGGTTTTTTGGCCACATTCATTATTTGGAGAATAAAAATTGATTGATAAAATAATTGTCTCGATTTCGGATTGTTTTTCTTTGAGGTCTCGAAGTCTGAAGATTCTCCGGAATTCAGAATTAAAAAAAAAAGAATTTCCATCTTAATGATCAGAAGTAGTTACGGAATGCGTGATCTCCATTATTGAGACCTTGTTCAATGGCTATCTCTGATGTCTCTACAGCGTCGCAGGGAGCGGTTTCTTTTACTTCATATGTGGAAGATTCTCCATCACCATATCAGCAACGAAATTAACGTGCAGTTTGTCTCCATGCCACGTTTTGGAAACCTCGAAGTCATTCCATCTGCATGCAGAAACAGCTCAGCAGCAAATCAGTCACAACTCACTGTATGATAATTCATTTTTAGTCATAGGCCCAAAATTGTGGAATGCTATGCCTTACCATCTGAATTGCATCGGCGACCGGGAGCATTTCAAATCGCAGCTCACCCAATTCATGCTTTTCCTTCCCGATACACCGCCCATTAGGGGCTACATTCCTCAGAACTCAAACTCGCTGATTTGTTGGAGGAATGACAGGAGGATCTCCTCTCTGTGGGGTGGTCACACGATGTCATGGCCCTGTTATCCTCTATCTCAACATAGGTGACCTAGGTAGTTGACTAGAAGAGGACTGTTATCCTCTATCTCAACATAGGTGACCTAGGTAGCTGACTAGAAGAGAACTGTCTGTCTGCAGCATGAGAACCCATCCTTATCGTAGGCAAACGCTGCCTACTCGGACTCTCTGTGTTACAATACATCACGTCCAGAACCAACCTCATGACATACTCGCCAAATCTCTTGTTAGTGAGGGAGTAGAGGATGGGGTTCCCGAACGAGCTGAAGAAGATGCAGTGGAAAGACAGGATATCTAGCTCCTGGGAGACCGCAGAGGTTTTAACCTTGATGAGGTTGTAGATGATGTAAGGGAGCCAGCTGGCTACAAACATTCCGGAGAGGAGACAAATCATGACTAGTCCCTTGTTTCTACGACTCTTCCGCTTATCCACCACGATTCTTTGACTTCTGGAGTGCCTGAAAGCTATCACACACAGGGTGACATTGGTCAGCGTGATCAGTACCATGGGCAAAATAACGAAAATCATGTTGAAAACGGTGACCACATTTTTAGCACTTGGATCGTCATAGAGGGACGAAATGCATGTTCCATTATCTTGGTTGAAATCAGACGTAGCCTTGAAGACAATCGCACTTACCAAAGTAAAGATGATAGCGATTACCCAGAAGCCTCCCGCAATGATTCTGGCGGTGTAACACCGGGTGATATGGAATGGTGACACCACCAACACTAGCCTGTAGAGGGTGATGCACAACACAATGGAAATGTTGACAAGACCAGGAATGAAGCTGAGCTGGGCACTCATGAAACACCACACTTTTCCCAGCACCCACCTCCGGGCAGAGAAGGTAATGAAGTTGGGGAATATTGTGAAGATGGTGTACAAGATGTCAGCCGCCGCCAGATTCTTCACAAAGATCAGGGAGATTTTGTCGAGTCTTATGGAGTTGTATCTGACTGAGGAGTATAGAACGGTTCCGTTGCCGACAAGTCCGAATATTGTCATGAAGAAGCAGAAGATGCCGAGGGGGATTACTTGAGCGGTGGTTAGGTTCAGGGAGAAGGCATCTGCAGTGTCGTTATTCACCATTCTGTCAGGCGAGGATAGGATTAGGTACTACAGAATCAATAGGTTATTATCTTGTACTACTTATAATACAGCAATAAAGTTCTGTTACCTAGTTTCAAAGCCATCACTGAATAGTTTTAAAATCATCCGAAATTTCATATTAAGGCATCTTCTAACATAAGATTTAAAGGCATGCACATTGCACAATTTAACAAAAAGTTAGCTTCATTGCCAAAATTAGCAAACTAAAATCATTTTAACCTGAATGATATTTATCAAATATTTTAATCTTTTCCAAAAACCGCTATTGTGTCTATCGCCCTTGTGTCCGGTTCCCACTCGATTGTCAGGGCGCGCGTTTGAAAATCGCTCGCACAATACAATTACACATGAGCGCTGACCTTTGACCGGCGATAACTTCGGCTAGGAACAATATTTTTCTCCATGGGACTAAAAGCAGGTGATAAATATCACTCCTCTCCATCAGAAACAACTATAAAATCAATTTAGAGAGAAATTTCGAGGGAAGAGGAGACAATGAACCACTTTATTGGTCAGTGCCCGAAGTGGTCTTTCTTTTGACTCCTTTTACCTCAGTGTGCAGTTTGTGACAGACATAATGTGCATCTTTTGAGATCTTTTCGCTACCAAGGATCGGCGGCTTCATAAACGTGAAGAAACGTTTAACCAAATGTGGATAAAACAAAGTTCTACTTTTAGTTTCCACTTATAAAATTTTATCGGGGTAAGTACAGAGCTCCAATGCTCTATCTTATAGTGGTCATCCTGAAACTGACCACAGCCCCCTACGAAGAAGGAGACGATGATCAGATTACGAGACAACAATTCGTTAGATTTGATGTTTTAGCTACTCAGAGTAATGTTGACATAAATAACGAGTCATAAATACAAGCTCATGTACCTTTCCAGATACATTAGGGAAAGATGAAAATGTATAGCGAATTGTCTTTGTCAATATTAGACTGTCATTTTTGCAACACATTTTGACATGGAATTTTCCTCTGCCACAATGTAACACAGTATACTTAGTTACACTGCAAAATAACATCTCATTATATAAGTTAAGAGATAAGGCTAACATATAGTGTAAAATAGGGGCGGCCAACCAGACTAGTCCCACAAGGGCAACCAAATACTAAAACTAGTTCACCCGACTAACACGTGTCTACACTCAAAACCATCGATAAACTTACTCCGCATAACCTACTAAACTAACACCCAAATCCAACGGTTTTTCCACTACCTTACTCGGGATTATTACGACGGGTTTATTAACGACCGGTTAAAATATGGTTCGGGAAAAATATGGCGAAATTGCTCAAAACCCACCACATTTTCCCGGTCGCAATTTTACCGGTGTCCAACCTTTCAATTTTAGATTCACAAATTTTGTCTCAGATGTAAATTTCCTTATTAGAGATAAGCAAGTTTAGAAATTTTCGCATTGCTAAAACTTGTGAAACAAGTCGAATTATCAATAATTGTTGAAAGTAGACAGAAATAATGACTCGTGGTTAATCAAACTAGATGGAAAATAATTTTTAACATAAGAAGCGTAACAACCAGATCGATATTAAGATGAAGGGAGAGCTGTTTAGTCTTCCAATAAGTTGTAATCATCTTCGTTATTTTCATCTGGATCATCCCTTTCATCATCCCCCCTTTTCTGAGCCTGGAACTCGTAATCATATGCCGCTCTTAGGAGTACCTTCATTTTGTCAGCTAAAGGTGCGACAGCTTTGAACGTTGCCTTTAACTTGGTTTCCAACCCAATTTTAGCCAAATGAAGTCAAAAAACCTACAACAAGTGTCCCAATAGCCTTCTTTAGTGAATATAAGACAACGATTAAAATATGAGCACCCATACCCCTTGGGAACCCTAAAAGCTGAGACGGCGGGTTTATTAACGACCGGTGAAAATGTGGTTCGGGAAAAATATGGCGAAATTACCCTAAACCCGCCACTTTATCCCGGTCATAATAATCCCGAGTAATCTAAATAACAATATCCTAAAGAAGCTAACTACGCTTGAGCCCCTACTGTAACTGAGTAACTGGCTTACCACGTAAAACACATTACACTACATAGCATTCAAGGACAACATATACAACTTGCCAATTTTGCACTAACATTTCTATTTTTAGTGGGATAGTTCACATGTTAAAACCTTTCCTTAGAAGCAAGGCCCTTGCGATTATCTTATAGTTGGTCCAAAATTTAGAATTTGATCCCCAATCTCCATGCTACTCAACCAAAGAGTTGGCAGAGACTCGTAATTTCTAAATTTTAGCTTGTATCCTAATTCCTTCAACCTAGAGATATAATGCACATTTATTTGCTACTTACTGGGTTTGAAGTGAGGCATAGCTTCCTGGAGATAATGGTAACTGACTACGAGATTCTGGGGCACATTACTCCGGGACATGATGCACTGTGGTCTGGGACAAATCGTCCAGGGGAGCGACTCTCTGGCTCTCTGGGGCTCGAGGTCAGTGGGGCTAGAAATCTAGGACACGAAGTTCTCCCAGTTCTGACATTCTGTTGCTCGAGGTTATTCTGAGGAATGGCATGAATCGTCCTGATGACGTATTGCCCACTTACGCCATGAAGACAAGTTTCTTAATTGGCAGGACTGAGATGAATTATAATCCCTATGAAAGGAACCGATCTGGTTAAATAAAATAAAAGTGCATCTTATCCAAGCAGTTATGAGTATAATGACAAATAAAGAGCAGTCAGCAACTGGTACCTACAACTCTACCAATGACAAGAATACCTATGTTCGTAAATAGGAATACCAAATTCTTTAGTCTATACGTTTCGGTCACATTCTGTGACGATTAGTCAGCTTATCTAACGTTGAGTCGATTATTTCAGGACTTTATTTAAATGTATTCAAATCAGATTTTATGATAGCACCATTTGTTGCCTAAGATATGAAAAATGGCAAATTAAGTTCAATTTCAAGCTAAGATTCAGACTTAAACATCTGCTTTACTGAACAGCATGTTTTAGAAACATTCTATGTAATGATACATTCTTTCTCTGATATAATTCTCTGGCGAATTAATGTCTTAAAGTTACAAATCAGGTAAATTCATAATGTCTCCTAAAATCCATCACGTGAAACCTAAAGTGGTTATCCCGTATCCATAATCCACATTTATTTAGTTCAGAACAACCCTTGAAGCCACCTGAAGTTGTCATCCTCAACATGAGCAATGTATGTACAATCTTGCAATTCATTTATAACATGATACGAGTTTATACTGCCCCACCAATAAGGAACTGTGATGTGAATCGTGAAAGGCCATTAAGAAGTACAAAGAAGTACATACAGAAAATCGAATCTCTTGTGTCACCTAGGGTTACAATGATTAGCTCCATAAATTTTCACGCTCTGATAAATTGTTACTTCTCAAGTCTCAAGTTTAAGAGCTATCTTGTGTGATCGCTTAATTTACTCTTTGAAGCTATTTCTGAGGAAATACTCATTTGTACAGTGATTTGTAGTCCGTGTATGGTGCGCAGTTTTATTACCAAGTTTTCCCCTTACCTGTATATATTGATATATGTACGTCAAGATATACGTCAAGATATACGTCAAGATAAACGTCAAGCTATACGTCAAGAATATAAAATGCAATTTTGATTTTGGTTGTAAAAATTTCTTAAGAAACAAATTTCCGACATAACATCAGATTTTAGTGATAGAAAGCACTTCCTTAGAACTCGATATCTAAAATGATTTAAGAAAAATCTGTAACCTAAAACTTGTGAGATTTTATCTGCGAAAATATTTCACTAAATATTGTAACCACAATTCATAAGAAACGTCCACATCATCATGGTACCACGGATCCCGATCAGTTACCTTGTAAAAACAATTTACACCCAATCAGGTTAACACTCTAACAAGCCACCGCTTGCACTAATCCACAGAGAAGCATCCTAATTATTATCAAACCGTTCTTGTTATTATCAAAACAGGTTATTTGCCGGTTGGACACCTGGTAGTTTAGGACTAAGGATATATATATCATTTAAACTGCTATGTATTGATTATCGCTTATACTCTTAAAATTTGTCTGATGATAAAATCGTAGACCAGATCGTTGTGTTGATAAATCTTGGTTTTTTGTGAAATCTGACGAATCACACTGTAGTCATGACAGGAAGAAGACCTAAGACGAGGGGGACTGGGAAGAAGAAACGAGTTTCCAAGAAGAAAGTACTCTTATCAGGTGCAACTCTCGTGCATTTACAAATATAAGCTTTCCTTTATCTCAATTAGGGGCCCTTCGTTACGCCACTTGACTGGGTTTGTTGAAGAAACTGATTTGAAAGAAACCACATTTCAGGGATGGCATCAGACTTCCCACTAACAGAGGCAGAGATAAAAAACATTAAACTGACATACGATCTCTCCTCAAAATCTGGTTAGAAATTTAAAAAAAAAGAGAACTGCTATAAGTCATTTCATGTTAGAATTTTAGCAAGGAAGTATAAAAATCATAAACCCATTGTTTATTTTAGACAGACTAGAAGTGAAAAAAGTTGGAACAGTTTTGAGGTTAATTGGAGGTGCACCTACTGAAAACGAACTAAATGAGGTCGTTTCAACTTTTGGAGAGGAAGGGACACTTAGTTTTATAGAATTTCTTGGTATAGTGGAGAAACATAGAAGTAGTCATGGCTTCATGGGCGACGAGCTCAGGTTTTTACCGTTTTACTTCCATTAGTAAAGGCTGAACAGCTTGATTTGTTTAAACACTTCGACATAAATTTAATATTTTTAAGTCTTTATAGAGGTAACCCTCGATTTTAAGAGCGTCCGGTTACTCGTGAGTGATTCTCAAAACATCCATAATTCAGGGAAGCATTTGGTGTGTTTGACTCAAATGGTGACGGTGAGATTGACGCCGGAGAGCTGATTTCAATTCTGACACAGGTACACGCTTAGAAAGTATTCCTTTCAATCACAACTTTTCTCTTATTAATTGCAACACTAGATATCCGAATTACTACCCATCTATGCTTTATATGATACAAATCATAATACATTGGATTGGCACTATTACCATAATGTTTCACTAAAAACATTTAATTTTTCATCTTGAAAGGGTGCCGCTAGTTTGCAGTAGTCGGTAAGACCGAGCTTTCTATCCCAGAGAAAATCGTGAATAATTAAATGTAATGGTGTAATCAGGCACACTACCTAAACTTAAAGTAGAATGTAAGAGTGCAGACGTCCGTACGGATTTGTCTGTACCACATTTCGTGGAAGACCCTCGCGTTTTTGTTTCTGCAACTACCAATACATCTTTTTGAAGCTCACTTTTGTTTTTCTTGTTATTCTGGAACCACAATTTATCAGCTTCCTTTTCATCGACTGCAGTTACACTTAATCTACCCTCCCCTTGAACGTTTCGTTTCGCAGGTAGGTGATCCATTAACAGAGACTGAGGCGGAGGAGCTGGTCAGAGAAAGTGATCTTAATGGAGATGGCAAGATCAACTACTTTGAATTCGTTGCTATGACGATGAAACCTTGATACATCAACATCCTGATCATCATCTGATCACGATACTTTGAATTACAGCAGTTAATTAATGTGCCAAACTCAGCTATTTCTAATAATACTACTACTAGGATAGATTATTATTAAAAGTAGCGATTTTCATTGTCGATGAAATTACAGAAATAAAAATTAGAATTTAGTCCGGATTTAACTTTCTTGATGTTTCGAGGGTGAAGCTTAATAAAAACTTTAAAACGTTTCATTTAAAAACTGAAATCCAAAGAGCGATTTTTATTTCAATTCATGTTAATCATCACAACCACATATTATATTATCACAATTATCAGATACCATTACCAAATAACAGCCGTTCTAACAGTCTACGTAAATTACCCTATTAATTTGAAAATATTTGTTAGTCTGTCAAGAGTCTGTGAAACTCAGATCAGTATCTTCGTGCCCCAAGAATGGGTCTCCCCGGCAACGCTTATCTGACTCTGATAAGGGTCTGTCTGACACACAAACCATGTTCAAGACCATGCTTTGGGAGATCAGCTCAGTTTGCATGAAGCAGCTGGTTTTCCTAATTCCAAATTGATTGGGATCTGATTTCAATTACTAGTTTCCTTGAAGCACAAGGCCCTGCTAGTTAGTTAGTACCGAGGCTCAGTCACATGAGCTGACGATCGGATCACGTGATGTGGACTAACCAACGAGAGTCCAGCATCTTGATGAGGAATCGTGTGTCATGACTACGTATCAAACACGTGAACAAGCACTGTAGATTAGCGTCAATTAATTAAATAAAGGAAGGGCGGAAATAAACCGTCCACTTCCCTATCGTCAATTTGACAAACGTGCTTGCAATTTCCTGTGTAAACCCATTAGTTGAAGTTTATCTAGTTATCCAATTGTTTCTTGCTAACAATAACATTGTACCATGGAACTTCTCCGACCTGGTGATGAATTTTTGTCCGCATACAACCCTCCCTCGTCCGGAACAGACAAGCATCCCCTCCTGGACAACTCTACTTATCATGCTAACGAGTCCACCAAGGTATGTTGTTGTCAGTTTTGACAGTTTGTTTTTCTTGCCTCTACTTTCTAGCAATTAGGTGAAACTTTACCAGTTAAAATTTTGCCAGTTTAACTTATAAAAATCGTCTGGCACTAACAGTCAGTTTGCAGCAGTTTTCAGTCCTATTCTTCAGTCACACAGTTTCTATAGTTAGTTTAAACCATGTTAATTAGCTGTATATACTAGCGGTATTTACTAGTTCCACCCTGTTTTGCCTGTTTGCTTTTCTTGGGCCAGTAAAATTCAAAATATCATGATGATGTTTAATCAGGTAGTCCCGGAATACTTTGTGTTCAATTTCCCGACGAGCACGGGCCCCTTAGACCCGGGGGCACAGCACTTTACCCCATGCTACAACTACCCCACCACCCCCTGCACTCCCATCACTCCCAGCGCTGATATCCCTGGATCTCCATTTGATGTGTTCACCAACTACCAGCAGTTCATCTATGACGACCATGTCGAGCAAGGTAAAATCAGTTAAACTTTAACTTAGAGCTAAATTCATTTACATTTTACATTTTAGTTTTACATGACGACACACGTGGGCGTATAACTGTATAATTGTGTATATTGGCTTTTTGGATTATAGTTTGTTATAGTTTGTTATAGTTGACAATCGATATGTTATCAATCCTGGACGATCAAAACATAATAAAACTGCATGTTTAATATGTTTAATTTTAGTTCCAGCACCGCTAGACCTGACACTCCAACAACACTCCCCCGCTACCCCGGGCTACCAACTGGACACGGATCAGTACACCATGCCTCCTCCACCTCCCCTCCTGCCTCCCTTCCCTTACCCACCAACACCACACCCTTTCTACACTAGTTGTGGGGAGTCGACTAGTTCTTTGTTCACTGCTGATTTAACCAGACAACCGTTCCCAGACCCCAATTCGTTTATCAGCGCACAAGGACTAGGTAGGTCGGCGATTAGTTTACTTAGAATTAATGTGATAAATCTACTAGACTACTCATATGTTCACTGCGTTTAGTAAACTCAAACCTGAATTTGATTAAATTTAATGTAACCATAGCATAAGCTCAAAGCTTTCTGTTTAAGTTTTGAAGTTTAATATTCAATATAAAGGATCTTTAAAAATCATAAAATAAATGCCTCCATATCAAAAGCTCTGTTTTTATCGACCTTAACTTTCAGGTCACCCTCCCGCCTGTATGGGTCCTGACTTCAGAGACAGTACATACAATATTAATGTGATGACACGTGACAATGACAGATTTGTAATGGACAACACACTCATCCTGCAAGCTGAGGAGGCCTACAACAGAAAGAACAATGAGAACGTTCTAGAGATTTTATCCTCCCACTTCTTCGACAAGTCCCACCACGAACAGCTACAACATCTGTGGCTGGCTGCTATCTACGCTAGAGGTGAGAAAATATTCTCCTTGCCATTCGTCAGAATGTTCATAGCGAGATAGAATTATTTGACGTTTAATCCTGATGTGGTGATAAAGCCAGGGTGGTCGAGAAATAACTACATATGTATATGTCGTTGAACGTCTGTGGGACCAGCTTTCGCGCCGTTTATTAACAGCGACACAGGCATGTCGAGATAGAGTTAGGGTCAACACCTAGCATGTAGTACATTTTAACACAATCTAATGTTTATGTTTTAAAATATCCAAATTGCCATCTCTATTGTCTATTTTAAAATTTAGACTTAATCACATTTTTTATTTTAGAATCGGGAATTAAGAAGAAGAATCTAACAGCTGTAGACAGATACCGTCTCAGAAAAAGGAATCCTTTTCCGGCCACCATTTGGGAAGGAGAGAAGACGATCTATTGTCTAAAGAAAAGTGCCAGAGACAGTTTAACCAACTTTTTCGAGAGGAACCCCTACCCAACTCCGGCAGAGAAGAGGCGACTAGCGACCTCTTGTGAGCTGAGCTATGTTCAGATTTCTAACTGGTTCAAGAACAAGAGGATGCGAGAGAAAGAGAGTAATCGACTTAAGTGAAATAGTGTGTCTAGAGCTGGATCTGCTCTCAATATCAGAACTCGGACATCGGATACCATGAAGTCGAGGAATTTTAAATTTTAAAGTTACTTTAGGATGACCTTATAGTTATTCTTATTCCTTCTATCAAGTGTAGTGATAACTGATAGGTAAGACTTCGATAATGAAGACCGTGACAAATAAAATCTTTAACAACTTGTAAATTGTTATTTACATTAACTGTCGTTTGCATTACCATTTACCTGTATACGTATCTAAAAAGTGCATTTATTTAAATATCATTTATAAACTATTGTCCGTATATTATGGGGCCGGGGGTTTGAATTTGAATTAGATGTTACAACTGAATAGATATAAATGTAATAGGTCATAAAATTATGGGATTGGGAGTATGGCTCTTTTAATTTTATGTGCTGCCACTGTTAACTGGTACATATCTTCTTTTAGATCGCAGATTAATTAATTATTAAATTATAAATCTTTGAACATGTAGCGCGAAAAGTGGCATGCAACGTATGTCAAATAATAACTTGTTTTGTGATAACAATTTTACAGAACCATTCACCTGAACATGTATTAATGCATCGTACTTAGAAATAGTAATAGTATTAAAATAAGAAATTACCTTGGAGTTGGTGGAGCTCCATAATGACACAAGCAGCAAGTCTTCTGAATGAGAATTCGTCAGCAGCCAGTAATTGTTTTCCGTGAATTTCACACGCAATCCACAAGGAACATGCATGCGGCATACGCTCTGCTTTATAGTCAGTTAAAAAGGTAAAATAAAATAGCATTGGAGCATTGGGCGTTGCCGGTTGACGTGGCAAATTCTTAAATCAAAACAGCGAAGATCTTAGGAAAATTGATGAAAATAGATTTATGAAGACCGGGCCAAATAAGCTCTACAGATCTTACTAAGACTATGAACCTATCTAAATCTAATACAACAAGATTTATCAGCAATATTTTCATTTCATTTTCAAGTCAATGTGCAATGATTCAATTTATCAATTCCATTTTGTAGATTTTTTATTCAGAACTTTTTTAACGAATCAATGAAAGACAATATTTTTATTTGTAATTGTTGCTCTGAATGACATTGAACACGATACTAACAGGAGTTTGGCACATCATTGGGAATTCATCAAAACATGAAACCTTAAAAATATTACACTCGTCGCGTCGTAGAACCATCTGTTACTACAACCGACATGGTAAAGAGCTGTCAAGGGGGGACAACAACTCTCCGTACAAATTAAACGTTTAAACCCGTAGCTTAGCATCTCAAAGACAAATCAAATTACAAGATACCATCAACAATCGATATCGTAATACCAATCATATAAATGGTGAAGGCCAAAATTTGGTATGATCATAAGTTTATAGCTACCTTACTCGGTAGTAAGTAAAGTAGTCTCCACCATGATACCACGATTTTACAATTAGTAGACGCTTTGAAGCGTTTAATTTAATGGAAATTATAGACCATTCCTTGAAAGGTTAGTCAACATGAGTGTACAGTATGTTTAAAGTACATACTGGTATGAGAATCGTGGTATGGGGACGGTATGTAAATAAAAATTACTCGGATGTCCAAAAGAGCACTTGAATATTCCTGACTTCCCATTTATCTTATCAAACCAATAGTTATTTTACATTATTTTAACGAAAATTTATTTCTTTTGAAATGGAGTGAATTTTTAACTATAGACTGGATGAACCAGAAGTCAGGATACAGATACTGTCGTGAACGACTTGAAGCGCTTGCTTAGACGCATTTTCTATGTAAACATAGCTTTTAACAAATCTATGAGTGATTACACTCGGAAATCGTATCCAAGTTCATAATTGCACACGGAAGACCGATAAATTGAAGGGCAGATTTAAACATTTCATACTCAATGCCAATCTTCGTTACCGTCAGGTAATTAATTAATTACCGGTAATATCGTACGTATCATCAATCATCGATAACTTTAATGCCCGGATCAAATCATTTCGGCTTCATAATTGTTATTAACAAGAGCAAGTTAAATTATGCGAAGCAAGAAGATTTAACTCCAAGCTTACATGAAACACATGTCAAATATTTGATCTTATCATAAGTGACGTTATTCAGGTGTATTTTGGACATATTTTATTTAGTAAAACTAAAAGATACTATTTTCTACATCTTGGGGAGCAGCGGCCCAACAAATTAGAAATAATTCTTCAAATAAAGACTTATATTTTGAAATAAACTGAGGAGATAAACAAAACAGGCCCTGAACTTTAACCAAAAAATGTGAACTACCATCAGATTAAACCAAAACGGAAACCAAACACGTCAGGAGACATCAAGAAATCCCAAAATTAAAGGATTTATGAGCTCCGTGAATCCATGATATATACTGATACATAGCCAATAATTGGCAATTAGACATAATATGGATAATGTCGTACAAACTACTGAAAAAACTTTCTGACCTTAACTCTGAGTGCAATAATATATATAACTAAAAATCGAAACATAAACACAATTATACAATCATATTATCTTTGGTTTTCAATAATTTTGAAAGGAGGATGGAGCAATATGGAAGGAAGTTTTAGCTTTCACCAAAACAAGATATAGAAATAAGCCTTATGAAGTTGATTATTGTTAGCATGATGAAACTTTGATCAACATTTTTGATTTAAAATGAAAAAAATTGCTACATCCTCCAAGGGTTGATTTAAATATATCGTTCCACTAGAACGGAATCAATTGATAAAATGTGAAGAAATCATTGACCTCTTAAATTTGACATTTAGCGCACGCAGCAGAGATGTGAAGGAGTGACAAGCAACTTGGCTGATTCGCAAACTTGGCAGTAACTTTTCCGTTACTCCAAGTTATGCACGTCATTACTAGGTACTGGTAGTCGGTACCGACCATTATAAATTAGGATTTTAGATCTAAAACTTGTATGCCGTTCGTGTCGACTGTCCAACGCTGTGGATTAGCCGAACTTTCGAACCGTGTCTTAAAACGGCGAACATGTCGTCATAGATATTTTTAAGGAATTTGGTACCACTTGACTAACTTAGCTGCCTTCAGGTAGCCCAAGATCTCAGCCCGTCATAATCATTACCGTATTGGACAAAGAGAAATATACACAAAATTACATGCTTATCGCTGCATCATTTTTTTGGATAGCCCCGACTTGAGCGTAAACTAAATTATTATAATTTATGTAGAAGTTAACAGATTCAGTTCACGCCAAGCAGAGCCCTGCAACAAACATTAATTGTGACATTGTAATAATTAAGCACTGATATAGGCCAAGAAGAGTTGTTAGGACATGTCTATCTGACATCCTCTATCTTGTTGAATATTTCCTCGATGTTGCCACGAGATGCGTTACAAGTGCATTTGGTGCGGAAATCTGATAGCTGGAGTCGAAGCTGACGCGAGATAGATCGTTCTGTTTCCAGCCGCTTCTTGACTTTCTCCAGCTGTGCGCCTAACTGCTTGATGACCAATTCAGCTTGCTCCATCGTCTTCTCGCCTTGCTTGCTGAAGAAAGGATGACGGAGAAGATCACTGGCGGTAGGTCGATTGTTGGGATCGGTGCTAGTCATGAAGAAGACCATCTCAGCAGCCTCAGGGTAATCTCTCTCAAAATCTGGTGGGACTTCTCCCTTCCGTATCGCCTGCAAATTCTCAATCCGTTCCATGTTCGTACCGAACATATTAAATAGCTCAAACATGACAATACCACAGGAGAATATATCTGAGGAGCAGTGGTATATCTTACTATTACCGCTCATTTCTGGAGCGGCATAGAGGAATGTTCCTACCGACCGGGTGAGATCATCTGCAAAGAGCAGACTGTTCCAATGTTCGTCCTCGCTCAGACCATTCTGTCTGGGATTGGTAAAGCCACACCCCTCCGCGTCAAGGAGATTATATCGGGCAAGGCCCACGTCACCGATCTGTAAAGAGTCCTTGTCAAGGAACAGGTTGGAAGGTTTGATGTCCCTGTGAATAATGTTGTTGGCGTGAAGGTACTCGAGACCCGCCAAAAGATCTCTCATGAGTTTCAAGTTTTCGGGTACACTGATCTCAGAGCGTTTCCTTAGTTTCTGGGCCAAGTCCGTGTCACAGCACTGCATCTGGATATTCAGGATTAAGCCACACTGAGGTTGTCGGTACGGTTCCACTTGAGCCATAGGTTTTGAAAAGTGAGAGGAAAGGCTATTGGATTCGGGAAATGAGGATGAATATACTGGTTCTGATTTATCAGAATACGGGATAGCTTTCTGGTTGTCCTCAATTCTGCTGTTACCAATTGAGTGTTCGAACACAATTTCAAGGTCATCATTGTCCACGGTTGAATTACTGTAGCTTGACATACTGAAACTGTCCTGGGGATTGGATCTGTCTGATGATCTGGAATTGTTTTTGAGTTCGCGTAGTTTCTGGTTGTGAATGCGCCGTTTTCGAGGAAAATCAGCCTCCAACCAACAGTTATGATACCGAACAATGTTGGGGTGCACTAGGTTCGCCAAGATTTTCACTTCCCTGACGGCACTACAGGCTGGTTTCTTATCTTTCATACTAACTCTTTTAATCGCATAAATTTTTCCATCTACATTGTGCTGAGCCTTATAAACCTGCCCAAAGCCACCCTTGCCCAGGGTCTGGATCACTTTGAAGTCAAGCCTAAATCTGGGTATATTTGGAGTGACATCCAGAAGCACCTTCTTTGGAATGCTACCAATATTGTTAGCTTCGTTTCGGGTGTTCTGTTTCTGAGTGTTGTGGTATCTCAGCAGAGCGTTGCTGTCGGATCTCGAGAAATGGTCACTCATCTCACCTGTCAACTGTGAGATGAGGACTTTGAAAGCCTTGCGGTTTCCGGTTATGTCCATCTCAAAATCAAGTGCCATGTGCTCTGGGATGAGTTTTCTTCTAACCAGATGACCTAGCAGGAACTTGGCCGGTTTAGAAGGCTCATTGGGCTCAATGTATGAAGACAGCTGGTCGACGAGCGCCAGTATCAGGTAGGAATCAGCTCGCTTCTTGTCTATGGATAGCGAGGATGAGAAATCTACTCCGTCACTGGACACAACCATAGCACCCTCCTCATTCAGACTGAATGACTCGTGCGTATTGTTGTGCAACACGTCCATCGGCTGTCTCATAACACTAGGCAAATTATATTTGGTTAGTTTACAGACAATTTACAGTAGTGTAATGCAGATCCACTTTGAAGAACACTGGATAATTTAAAAACATGGGGAAATGATTCGATGTAAGAAAATTTTAATATCAAGTTTCTAGTTTTAACTACATATAATATACTTATTTTACTTCGGCTGTTCAACAGCCACATGGTTACTAGGTAACTGCACAATTACAGGATTCACAAGGACCTAATAGGGCGACTAGCCAGCGACGGTCAAAAGAATGCTTTGTTCGCATAGGCTTCGCTATAAAAGTGCAGCTATTTAAACTCTCCTTCCCTTCCTTTCGATATGATAGCCGGGGACTGCACAGGCCCAGTGGAGCCCTTAATCAAACATTTAAAAAATGATAACCCCATCGATCTAGGGCACAAAAGAGAATACTCAGGAAAAATCGAGAACGTGCAAGATTTATAACGGCCAGGTAGCGCAGTTGGTTAGAACGCCAGCTTTGCAATCGTGAGGTTGCGAGTTCGAATCCCACTGTCTGCCTGGTCGTGGGGTGAGCGTGACGTTCAGCTAAGGATCCTGAGTGGTCTATGCAGCCCCCGGTCTACTCAGCCGAATACTCGAGAAATCGGGTGTGAGGGTTAAATGAGGAGCTGCACATTGTAGCAAAGTCTCGGGCGAAGAAAGTGTGGTACACACTACCTTAACCGTCACTGGCCAAATTAATCCTTCGGCTTCCTGTAATTGGCTGGTTGCACTTGTGTAACAATGTGGCTGTTGGAATACACCGAAGTAAAATAAGTGTCTTGATAAAAATTTAAAAAATTCCTAGCTGTCAAAATCGAGTTGCAATTAACATGTTCTAGAATTTTAAGCATATTTTATTTGAAAAATAACAACAAAGGAATAATGAAATAATACAATAGCAGGTAAATAAAGTTTGCGTAACTCATGAAAAATAGAGCCGTATATTATGGTGCATAATTTAAAAAGGGAGCAAGATAGTTTCATAAGTAACCCACAGTCTTGTCACCGTGATAAATTGCAAATCAGTCAGCCCCCAGATCTTCGAAACCTTACAGTCGTAGAATATTCTAAATTAGCCAAAGTGAGTGTGATTTCTTAGAAGATTTAGTCGGGGCGACGACAATTTGCTATCACCGCCTTTCAGTGAAGGGCGAAGGCGATTGAGACGTAAGAATAAGAAGATAGCTAACACCGCCGTCCACCATGTTTTGAAAAATAGTGACATCAAATAACTTCAACCAATTATTAGTAAAGTGAAAGGCTTTCCCGGAAAGCTCGAGAAATGAGGATAAGTTGCGAAATGATAGACATATATATTACGTTAGATACATATTATATATCCGAATATTATAAATATGTCTAACATTTTGAAACTTAAATATGATCAAATAATGGTGTGGTCAGTGTGACATAACCCCAATAAATCAACCAAATGTCGTTCAATATTAACCACTACTCAACTATAGCCTACAAATATCGAGGTTGCGTAACTTGCTTAAATGTTGAACGGTTTTTATCACATTATATACATAATATTATGTGAGCGCCGAGTTTAAACCAGACATTACAATAGTGTATTGAGACGACAACCAATAGTTTGAGATCATCACAACAACTCTCTGACCACTGTGTGAGTACCCAACAAAACAATATGATCGTCCCAAAAAATTATCTGTTAATATGTGGCTGAGTATTATAACTCGTAACATAATACACTAAAATAAGTGTATAATAACGCGAAAAATATACTACATGTAGAAACTGTTCAGTTTTATTTACAGCCCAGCTAATGGTATTATATGTAGACACTAAAATTTAAGTTAGGCGGCGGAGTAACTCAACGTTCTTACACACAACACTCACTATATTATTAGATTCAGTGTGGAGCTACTACTCAAAATAATAATCTGACTACCCGACCTGGACTTAAAAATTTATAAGCTCTAACCACTCTCTTTACACTGAAGTTAAAACAAACGATACGTCTCATTTAATATAGCACTAAATATAGAAGTCAATTATCACTATAACCTGTTGAACACTTGTTATAATTGTCGTTATATTTTATAAGCGCCGTGAGCTTGAATTACGACTCCGTTGAGGCTGACAATTATCATGTAGAACATAGCTATAGGAGAGCTGGAAGTTACAATAGATGATAGACAAGGGGCCTCCGCTTAACACAAAGCTATTGAATAATTGGTCAGAATAATGTAGTGTTGAGGCTGTCTATAACGGGAAGAAGAAAGAGCGCAAAGAAAGCAAAGAAAGCAAAGAAAGCAAAGAAAGCAAAGAAAGCAAAGAAAGCAAAACTAACACACAAATATCGAACACATCTCCTCCTGTAAATGAACCTGCCCACTGACCTAGACAAAAAGAAACACAAACCTTGAAACCAAGGCATTGCATATATATGTGGGATACGTTGAACATAATATGCAAAATTATGCAGTAAATTATCCTGAATAATATACAGTGAGGAGGTGATGACACTTTGGGAGATAAAGTGAGGCGCATCCACTAGGGGAAATATCAGATAACTTTCTTAGTTATCCACTAGTTTCAAGTTATGGAACAAGTGTCTAAAAGCCTTGGTAATGGTAGCTAAAATAAATCATGGAATAGCTCTTTAAGGCACGAGCGGGGTTGCTAATTTACCGATTTGGTATTCGACTTTGAGACAGAAGCATTAATTTCACTATGGAAAAGGCGAGTACTGCACACTGCATAAGTTATACTTGAAACTTTGCTCTAACCGAAATTTGATTCAAATGCTATATTTTTACAACGAGTAGTCATAATCGATAGAACAAAAACTTCCAAAGAACTGCAATCGAATGAAATCTATAAAATCCTAACATCCAACATGATTATTTATACTCGAGTATTTATGCTCTTTGCAGATTGGAATTTAATGGCCAGTTTAAACACCAGACGAACCGAACCGAATAGCAACTGTCTGGTAAGTAACGAAATCGTCAAAGAAATGTAAGAGCATCCTTTTAGAACCTTTTAGAACTCTAGAAATATCGTTTGTTGGGCGTGTGTGCTACATGAAGCTTACATGAAACCTGCTGAAATATAGCGACTCGAGTGAAATGGTTGCAATTTGCCACGGGTAGAGGAATTCGAACGATTGTCGAGTACTAATGCTATCTCTTTATATCTTTTGAGCGGAGCGAAGCAACATGCATGGAGCAAATAACGTAACGCAACATAAAGTACATATAACTTTATTATATTACACCGTCTGTCTCGTGTAAATTTAAAGAGGTCATTGTTTCTTGAAATGAAAGATTCAAATTATAACTGTTTATTGAGGGTCGTTGATTTAAACATATGCAAAGGAACAATGGTGTTGTCCACATGAAATTACTACTAATACTTTCGTTTGTACGAGGCCACTATTTCTAATAGTGGCGACCAACCGAAAGTTAATAGACTAATTATAGTATTGTGGGTACGATTAAGTGCCTTGGGTACAACTGCAATCTACATCATACATATATACATTACGAACGTGAGCCGCATAATGGACTATTTGGGTGAGCGATCGTCTGCATTATAATGATCATTATGAAAACATCACTAAAGTTAAATCACTTAAGTACGTAAAAACACCTTCTCCCTCGTAGCAGTAACCTTATTTAAAACATGAAGCCATCAAAGAACTGATAACGTGAGTTAAATACTCGCGTGTCTCTGTAACCATCAGGCGACTAATAATGTCAGGTGATAGCTGTAAGCTTTTACTACCACATTAGTACCACTTTACGTAGACTGTCGACTAAGAGTACAGATACATAGTTCTGGGGAACAACTATATAGCTGGTCAAAAACACAAAATAGCAGCAGTTATCCCAGATTAAAAAGCACATTTAAATACTCTGGAAGACAAGTATAAGTAGTTAGATAAATTCCACCACACCTTTAAAATCTAACAGCAAAATAGTTATGAGAATTGTACGGTCCACCATTACAACTGGGCTGCATTGTGTAGCGAGCTCTATAAAAGAAACATTAGCACGAGAGTCGCATGTTTTATAGGAACACCTGGCTTGCATTTAGATGAACTGAGCAGAGGTATAATACGCAGAGTGTACACGATGGGCTATTGTTGGTTAAAACGGGAAGTAGCTCGAGATAGGACTATATCTTTTAAACAATATCATTAAAATTTAATATGAAGTAGAATTACAACGGGGGAAGGAAACAGTGAACCGTTCCCAGAACTGTGAAACTTTCCCACAGTAATCTGAGGGAGAGCGGGCTCTTGTTGGTGGTCCACAAGGAAATGCTTACCATCACTGGAGTTAAAGACCTGTAAATGTGGAGGATAGGGTTACCCAACACGATACAGATAAACTCGTACGCAACACAGAGGGAACGGTTAAAGTACAACTAGCGCTGACTTGAGTTATAAAATTCAAAAGTGCAACCCTCCTTTTAGGATAAAGCTGATACAATAATTGCCAATGACTTATTTATTAAGTAATTGGCTTGTTGGCAGCGAGCCAACAGAGAAAAGATGCAAGCCATTACAAGACGTATGAAGCACACTGACACACTAATGTTTAATAGGTTAATAGCATTAACTGACAATAAAAGAAGTGATGGGCTGTGTTATAATACGCGACTCTGTCGGATCAGCGCATAGGGAAGACATGTTCGTGTCAGCACACGCAACTTAGAACAGATAACACGCTATCAGTTCATTTTTTAACCAGCACGAAAGTACAAACAGGCATCATAACCTAAAATATCCTGATTCGACGAAACAGCTTTTTAAAACCGCGGCTTATTAAATTCTGACGTTTTAATTGATCAGCTTATAAAATTTAAAAAATTACTAATCGTGTAACGGCGCCAAATATATAAATAAAGCATTCGGTGTAATTATTAACTACAAGGGTATATGAATCAGGCAAGTGTACGCCGTCCAGGAGCTCAACTCTTGAGAAACCATAAAATAATGTACCTTTAGTTATTGCAGATTATCAGCTGTATACCAGAGGATGAAGAATTTGCTAGAAACTCGCCGACAGCCAAATTAAATTGTTCGCGCGCGTTCACGGCGATTCGATTTTATTTCTGTCGCGCGCGAAAGTAGCAATGACAATATTTGCTTTACATGACAATACTCTGCCTAAAACTAGTTGTAAATTGTAGACCCCCTTAGTGATGGAAGATAGAAACGAGTATTTATAGCCAGGAAGTCTACAGGATGAATAGGAAACCACATCCTAAATTGTTTATTGTAACCCAAAATGTGTGGTTTTTAGTGAATGTGGTATCACAAAGGCTCCGATGATAAAATTTTAGGCTGACGTTTTACGATGAAAGCGTTCAAACGCAACAGTACAAGTGTCATCCAAATTATCGGGGCCATTGAAATATGATCCATAAAACCTACATGATAATATCCATATCATTAGCAGGTAACCGGCGGGACAGGTTCATTTACTACAGGCTTCAGGACTCAGGAGTCAGGTGCCTCAAGCCTAATCAGGGCCCCAAACTGGAGTGGCCTTCTTGCAACTTCATTCCCAAACTTCCGAGTAGTTAAAAAGACAACCTAAATTACACGAATTTCAGACTAATAAGCACACAGTCGGGCGACGATAAATTTTATTCAAAAGAAGCCGAATGGAATTTAAATTATGGCAAATTCGAGTTCTATAATGAAAAGGTAATTTAAAGCTGTGTAAAGTTCACGAGGCGTCAATTAATAATGAGTGGAAGAACACAGTGTAGCTCTGACTAAATAAAAATAAATATCTTTAACAAATGTTAAACATGTGCTGAGTATTTAAAACTAGTACACCAAGTTAACCGTACTCAAATCATAAACCACACGGTGTGGTGTAATTACTACACAATATAGCCCTTTATCTACATAAATGTCGAGATTGTTGATATACAACTCACTTTGGGTAATACTGTAGCCGACAATGAAAGGGGCAAAGTACCGTTTACTTCTAAACAGATGAGACATCTCCGAGGTATAATACCACATTGTGTATATAATTTCACTCCTAGACGATTTTCTACAGAAAGATTCCAGATGGGAACATTTGGGTACATTTAGTCGGAAGCCTAATTGATTTTGGGAGGATATCCATTCCCAATAAAAAACGACGTTATTGCAAATTTGCAAGAAAATTTGGGATATAAAACCACACATGACCAACCTTGTATACAGGGAACATTAAGACCAATACAAGTGGCGCTGGAGTGTGTTCAAGAGGGGGACAGGAGGAATTATAGCCATTGTTGCTATCCACTGAATTGGCGAAAATAAAAATAATGGTGGTACTACCAGCCCTGTTAGCCATGCTTGACATTAACCGTTTAAATGGCGAAACTCTAGAATTACCAGAATAGAAGGCGAAACTCTAGAATTACCAGGATAAATGGCGAATAGCATTGATCCCCATGTATTGGTTACAAGATCTGCTCTAAGTGAATAGTATTGGCGACATTATTGACCGGATTTGAATGATATAATGTTACTGGGTTACCCATCAATATCAATTGAGGGACAAAGTACTTTAAATAAGTTCGGCCACTCAAAGGAGCATTGGATTAAATAATTTACTTGATCCAATTATTAAAACTAGTCTAAATTAGGATGGGTGAATATACCACTGCACCGTATTGAGGGTATAAGTTGAGAACTGCGAGGTTTGATAGTGTAAGAAAGATTGCCCTCTTTCAGAAACACCAGCCCTTGAAACCGGTTATAATTGAATAACGAAAAGTTAACCGTAATTCGATGTGTAAGTACATACAAGTTCTGATAAGTTAAATGACCATATCACCATATTCTGGTGACACAAAATGAGAAATCTAACGTAACCGATATTTGCTAAATTTTATGTTAAAAACAGCGATGAGATAATAAGCAATTGACAATAAAAATGTGTAGTTTTAAACGAAGAAAAACTTTAAAATCCTCACAGCGAGGATGATATAATAATATATATACTCTATATTTTACGGACCACAAATAAAAGATGTCTTGTACTTAAAATAGGATTATAAATCAACATTGTTACAGATCAGCTGTATTTTAATTAGCAAACAGTGTCTCTCCTCCACAGACGGTATTTAAGTAGGAAATTACAGTTCATGATAATGCTGAGCTAGTTAACGGTATTCAGTCTGATGCGAGTCAATCCACTTGAACTTTCATAGATTTGTATGACATTACTCTTGCACTGTCTGAAGAAAGCTTTGTTAACTACTTAACTCCTAAAGTAACTTAAGTATTTTTACTTAGGAAGTTTTACTCAGAGCGTTTCCGGCGGACAAAGTCTAAGTTTTTTACTCTGACATGCCCGAGTACTTACTAACAAAATACTTTCACTTGGCAATTGGCGACTGTCCAAGATTTGATTAGGATAAGATCGAAGTATCAAGTTAGGATATTGTCGCATTAATTAACTCGGATGAGATCAGAATGTATAAATCTAGGAACTTGTCACATTGAACTCACACAAGAGTTCTTCATATCGTAAAAGCATTTTAAACAGGCATAGTCAGTGTATTCTTTATGAACAGTGGTTACTGCCGGAGTACTTTAAGGCCAAACGTTTAGTTTATAATGAGTTTATAAAAATTTGCTGGGCATTTTAGAGATCAATCATAAGTTTGATTCTTAGTTAGAGTTTAAAATAACAGAGATGTGTGCAATAGACTGAGCTATTTCTTCATTGTCATTCAATATTCACCCTAATTTCAATTTTTTAATCAAATTGCTTCATTTACAAAATTTGACATGGAATTTTGAAATTTGTATAAAAGTTTAAATAAGCTTTTTTAACATTCTATTTACGTTTCTGTGATTTTAACAGAATTCCTAAAATGTTACAAATTATGTTAAAAAAAGGAATGTTCTAGGAAGGATCATAATATTTAAAATTCCGTCCCAAAAACATTGACTATAGCACTAGTACTAGCACTGAATCCTAACTGGTAATACACTATGATCCCGAATCTGATATCGTACAAGGATAAACTAAATAAACAGACAAACTTGAACATCAGAAGTGAACCACGAAATCAACTCTTAGGGAGTCACCGACAACATCATCACTCCTTTATCAGATCTCCTTTTCAGTAATCGATAAAAATATTGTCAATTTAGCTCGTGCCAATATGTACTGATATAATATTCATTAAACCCCCTCAAACTTGCTCCTTATTATACCCAAAAACTCTAAATTAACGACCGGGACATATTGATAATTCATTTGATCAGATGAAGGTGCTAACTTATTGTCCGACTATATCAAGACAATCATTATCTTGTTGAATGAACTAAAAGTACAGTTTTACATCAGGTACAATTGTTCTTCTTTTGGACGTGTGCCATTTAATTTATTGCGGCCAGGCCAGCGTTCCGGAACTTATATGAGGAATTTTTTTAAGGAATACGTTTTTTGAGAAAGGCAAATAAAAAGCATTAACCATAGTTTGCTACTAGCATTTAAGATAAGAACTGGAAAGTCAAAGGAATACCGCAAATAGTTTGAGTAATAAATATGAGGCAACATCTAGTAACAAATCGATATTTCAATCTGAGATACTTTAGTATGCTAAAAAACATTTAAAGAACACTTAAAACTTAATTTGACCGACTGCAGTAAATTGACCTTTCAACAGCGAAATAAAAGCGAATTTTTGGGGATTCGAACCTCAAGAACAATTAGTATTTTTATGGTACATGATTAAGCATAAATTTCGGAAATTTTTGAAATAAAAAATGAACTGTAATTTATAATAAAACGTTCTCTTGGCACTTGAGAACGCTAACAGGTTTCACGAGCAAGTATTCCCCTCTTTATTAAATACCGATACTTAAATAAGTAACAGCCCAAAGTCATGAATTTTTTGCATTTTATGCCTAAATATTACTTCGGTGGGCAACATTATCAATTCTGCCAGGATATCCTCTTAAAATTATCAAGAGGTGTCTTATTCCACAACATCACTGTGACACAGCGATACTGTTCTCTGAAGACTCTGAATTAGATTACAATTATAAAGAAAAATAACACACTTATCGTTGCAGTAGACCATTATTATATACAAAAGATATCATGCCAGATTGCTAGTAGTAGTAGGAGTTGGCCGTTGGGTTAATGTCTTGAATTATCTAAAGAACACAGTCTCGAGGCTAGACTTTTGCTATTACGACAATGAATTATTGAAAAGGAAGACAGATCATCTGTCGACGATCATTGATCGTTTTAGTTTATTCGATAAATATTCAATAACTACTTATTATATAAATATATATACTTACTGTATATACTACATCTTATTAGCTTCGTCGAAGATATGCGTCAACGTAATTCAAATGCACGAAACTTAAACCTCGCGAATTATTTATTATTAAGGTCTTAAGGCAAACCCTGGCCCTGATTTCAAACGAAGCTGAGAATGTTTTTTATAATTTATTTACCTACCTTCTGTAAACAATTATAACGGTTCAGGATAGCGGACTTATAATTTAATTTTAATCCTGTGTAATCCACTAATCCTATGTAATCCTGTGTAATCTTGTGTAATGCTGCGTAATCCTGTGTAATCCTGTGTAATCCTGTGTAATCCTGTGTAATCCTGTGTAATCCTGTGTAATCCTGTGTAATCCTGTATTCTTGATCTTAACCTAGCTACACATCAAGAGCTTGACGTAGAATATGGCCTATGGAAGATATATAATATTGGACTCAACATTATAGTTAGTCACCCTTGACCCTCCACCCAGATAACATTTAACCCAAAACTAACTCCTAATATTATTTATGTACATTGCACACGCGTGACAAAGTTCTGATTGCTTTGTTCTCCAATACCTATCTTGTAGCCACAGAGCTGATCACCGTAACCATTGAATTTGCATTTTGTTCCTTCTTTTAGCAACACTCATTGTTCCACAGCTCTATTATAAATGTGCACGAGTATGCTGACTAACGAGCTGAATCTTCCAACCGCTAGCCTCGATGAGTTGAGGCATTAATATTCAATATTAGGACGCAATGAAACTATATGCGTGCCTAGTCCAACCCGTACCCTACATAACTATTACTGGATTAGTGAGAGATACTCAGCTGTGGACAGCATGACAATCAATGAATCAACGGTTCCATTTATAAATCGTCTCAGCATAAAATTGTCTCCAATAGACACCGACGGATCTCGCAATGTGAAGGATAAAATCGATTAAATTCGTTGTGCCAGAGCTGTTTG
The DNA here is from genome assembly GCF_026151205.1 of Bolinopsis microptera. Taxonomy (NCBI): domain Eukaryota; kingdom Metazoa; phylum Ctenophora; class Tentaculata; order Lobata; family Bolinopsidae; genus Bolinopsis; species Bolinopsis microptera. Next base: position 6,335,309 of record NC_087072.1, on the reverse strand, counting down.
CCACAGATCGGCCTGGAGGGCACAGTTCAATTAAAAGTAGGTTACTATCTTGTTCGATACAGCCATTCGAGAATTTGGTTGAAACGCTGCAAACTGCAAAGAGCGTCTTAAAATATTTTGGTGGCCCTTTCATCGCACAAAGTGAGTGGGCTTTTGAACTATTTCCAATTATTTGACTAGAGCAGTCATTGAGGGGGGGGGGGGGGGGGGGTACCACTTTCATTACATCAATGGTAAAATCAACATAAAAATGGCCATGAATAGCATCGATGATCAACCTTGTTATGACAAATATGATGTTGTTGAGACCTTGAACATACTTCACAGCAGTGGCGTAACGAAGGGCCCGCCGACCCCGCTATGCGCCATCTTAGGGGGGCGCCAAATCGTCATTTGAATGTGGGACAACTTGGAAAACTTAATTACGTTACTAGCAAAACTGCGCGTTTTTCTCTAGAACCATACTTTTTCAGAGATTTTACCGATGTATCCTCTAAAATCATCTAATTTGTTCAATTTTAGAGATGGGCGCCAAAAGGGGAGGGGGGCCAACGAGCAACGTTACGCCACTGGTTCACAGATAAACAGGAAAGGGAATCATTGAAAACACGAAAGAGCATGTTCATTGAGGAAACACTGTGATTAAATACGAAAGTCAGTGATACTATCAGAAAATTGCAAATGGTTAATAAACCAACCTAAGACATTTCTAGCTGCGTTTCGTCGCTTGCGCTTGGCTAAACATTCTGTACGGAAATCAGTGACTGCAGATCTATGATAAAATACTACGATACGCTGAATCAAATTTAAAGCAATTAATAAATTTGCGTTTGTTACCAACAATACAATGACTGAGAAGGTCAGTTCAACACCAGGTGTTATCTGACCTTTGTAGTTCGATAATTTAACAATGAACATAATATACTCTATTTCCTCGATTTCATAGCGACGCAGAGATTGTTGAGAATTACGAAAAACGAAAAATAGGATGACTAGATAATAAGTCTCTAACATTAAAGACCCAAATCTGGTTTGGTCCAAATCGACTCGAATTGTGAGAACAAACGAGCGTTCAATGAGTAAGCGCTCGATTCTAATATTCCTAATATGGATAATTCTCGTTGTTCTCTGGGCCATTTTCTGCGCTTACAATGTACAGACAATTGCAATGCGCGCGCTATATACGTAATACTTTAATATAATATGAGTTTTACATTTTATGCATGTAACATTATGATTCAATGAATTCAATAGGAACTAAACATATTCGATATAGACATTTTATAAATTATCAAGCATTGATTAATTTTCCAAAAACATTTATTTTTGATAAATTGTATGCATTTTTAAATTTAATTAATTTACTGTAATATATTTTTTAAAGACAAAGTGCAAGGCCAACTAATTCAATTTAATATTTTTGCTTATTATGATGTAATTTATCATTTATTATTTTATCATTTGTTCGATAGTCGATAGTTATTGCGCTGTGCCGCGCGGCGTAGTGATTAGTAAGAACATTTGATGTTTTATTTGAATATACATCAGCAAAATCGAGCGCTTTTGCTCAAACTTTTAGCGGGACATTGGTATATATAACTTTGTAACTTCTTATTTTTTACCTAATTTGCATGTGGGCGGTCGTACAGAAATAATTGTTTGAATTATAGTAGAGATGCATTAAATCAAGTGATGCAAATGGCCGAGCACAATTGGCAGAGCACAAGCTTTGTGGGATCCAGCTGCGGCTCATGGAACTTGCAGGGGATTGTCTTGGAGCTGGTCAGCTGGAAAGTGTCTAAGAGGTAGTTTACCCGTCTGACCAATGAGGTTTGGGTACTTTCCATTCAGCCGTGGTGACTTAACCAGTTGTTTACTGATTATGGATCGGTATATATTCGGAATAGCAGGTCTGTCTTAATCTTGTTTCAAGCAACATATGTAGTGTAACTTAGATTAAATAATCTTCAGAAGTTGTTCTTCTCTGGAGTGAGTTATTTCTTTCTGAAGGAAAGATTTCATTAAGAGTTTTGAATTTCTTAAAATGTCTATCTTAGTCAATACTGAATGGTCCCGGAGAAAGTTTTAGAAGTTTGAAAATAAGGTTAGTCGGTTTTAAACTTACAACCAGTAGTCGACAGGCTCAAAGAAGCACTAAGCAATTGCGCTCACAACTCTGCTACGCAACCTTAACATTTCGGTGGCTGACTTATCTAAGACTTTAAAACATGTCTGATCTTGAAATTTCTCCTCTAGAAGGATTACATGCAGTGAATAGCATGAAGCGTTAACTTTGTCAAAGTAACTTCTAATATCCGGTTTTTTAATATAGAGTTTATGTGTGATTTAAGTATTATTTACAGCTGAGCATAAGGGTTAAATTTAAATTATTTAACCTTTTGGTGCTGTATAAAAATAACATTAATTTATTGTTATTGTTATTATGAGTATTGCTGTAGCACTAGATAGTGGTCCACTACAGACCGCCTCCAGTTGATTGATGTCTGTTTACATAGCTAGGCTGTTGAGAATTGCATGTTAAATGTGCACGGTTGCAACTGAGTTGGATTAGTGACAAAGCTATAATATTGTTTCCTGTTCAAAATTATGTACTAATGTAAATTCATTTAGTCACACTGTAGGTTCATTTTGTTGCCAATTTACCCCATTTGTAGATACCACGCCACTTGGAGCTGCTCAAAATATGATAATAGTCCAAAAAATTACGTCCTCTCTGTTGCAATCACATCATTCATCAATCTAAAACTCTCACACCTGAACGTAAAGCTTACATTCCGGCGATCGTATTGTCTTTTTGCCAAATTTTCCCCTGCGCCACTGAAACATTTCCACAAACTTATCAAGATCTTTAAAATCCAGGTAGTTATGGATCAAGTGTTTCTCAGTTTCTCCTTAGATGAACAGCCCATCACTAGAGCTGTCAGTTCGTCACACTGTCAAGAACTACTTGAACAGGTCAGTCTCTTACATTATGGTAAGTCAATGTAATTGGAGTTCATTTATTCATCTATTTATGACAATAATAATAATATGTTCCGACTTATCTGTTTTATTTGCACAGCATGTTGTTTGACGGGTTGTAAACATGCTTTGACGCTATTAATTTAAGATGCTTATTAATGTTGAACTTTCTAATTTTGACGCTATTACTTTGATGCTCATTAAAGTTGAATTTTGTTTGCAAATTTTGTTTTAGTCTGCTTTGTTGTAATCTAGTGTATAAGACAGTTATATATTACAGCCCTTATCTCATATATTGTAAATTGAAATATCTAATTTACTTTCGTAACTGAATATACTGTATATATTTAGTTTAGGGTACCTACTTACAGAATTAGGTAAACTAATCACTGAATTAAATTTCATGACTTGTTTAATCTTTCACAGCATAAATGGTTTATTAAAACATTTATTGAGCTCAATTGTTTCAATTTTCTATTCTGTCATACATTTAAATAGAGCTTAGTCAAGCAGACCTTCAATAATTTTGGTGTGCGATCAAATAATGTACTTTATTTTTCAGTTTCCTCCTAACATACTGTGTCTGGTAAATGGGAGGTCGTTTGATACAAGTTACAAGCTACAGCAATATGACACTGTTACCTTACATCCTAAACTATGCGGAGGCAAAGGAGGTAAGAAGCTCATCGGTTCTTCTTTATAACTTGTTTATTCGTTTGCATATCAATGATCTGTAAATTTCTATGTGACAACTCAGTTTTCAAATACACTTTACTCAGTGAAAATTAAAAATTATCGACTGATTTGAACATTTCTGCTGTTTGAGTGCTCGTCAAGATTATAAACCTCCTTCCAGGGTTCGGGTCCATGCTCCGTGCTATTGGTGCACAGATAGAAGCTACCACTAACAACGATGCTTGCAGAGATCTAAGTGGTAAGAGACTCCGTGACGTCAAGTGCGAGAAACTGTAAGTTTTGGCAGTGGCTCATGCTTTTATCTTTGATCTTTAAAAATTTAATGATAAATAAAGTTACTATCATGGGCAGGACCGGGTTCACAAGAACTTGTATCATCTTAGCACAGCAAAACCTTGATTTACCGTGGAGTTTCGGGAAAGGAAACAGCCGCGGTAAATAAGGGTTCGGGATAAATCGAGGATTTATGTGTTAAGCCCTATTTGGGGAAAGGAAATGGTGGCGGTAAATCGGGCTTTTGCGGAAAATCGGGGTTTTACTTTACTGTTGTATTATACTGATCGTTACATAGTTTTAATTGGTCACAAACCGTCCGGTCTCCAATAATAAGAGCTTAGTAAGTAATAATATAAAGTATAACTTATAAGTAAGGATATGATAATATATAATAAGAGACGAACCCTGAAGCAGCCTAAACTGTGCCTTTAGCGACCGCTTTCTAGAATCTTAAAACTGCTGAATATTACTCGCTACTTGTCAGCATGTACGAAGCTTCTCTTGTTTTTATTCGTAGCGACTTTCAATAATGCTGTTTCTCAAGTAACAGAACTACACAATAAACTAACCCCACTGTTTTTACTAAGATATAATAATGATGATATATTATATGGTAATAAATGATATTAATATACGATCACAACGATCAATAGAATATAACAATGGCATAAAGAGTAATAGAATAATTAAGAGTTTGCTAGCTTTAAGACGACTTCGGGCTTATAGTAACGAAGAAACAACCAGTCTAACAGTATGCTTTGAAGGATGAAGGACTGGTCAGAAAAGAAAGCCCACGAGAAAGATGACAGAAAGGAGAGGAAGAAACAGAAGCTTCAGAACATTCTAGAGCGGCCTGCTCGTATTAAAGCAGAAGATAACACGTACATATCGGAGGTAAGGGATAGCGTGAACGGTAAAACTATCTTATAACACATTTCGTTATAACATCGTGTATAACATAACAGTGGTCTTGATACTTTGATGTTTAGTCTTTGCTGTGTAGTTCACGAGGATAACTTGCTTGTCGCTGCTGAATTCTGAAAATACTTGATACCATTTAAATTTAGCAGTTACCATACTTGTACCACCATATTTCTTGCTCCACCCTGTGGAACAGATATGCTGGACGTAATTAGCCATGTGCGTGACTATAATTATAACGACAATTACCTGCAGTTTTAATAATATGTGCTAACATTATCATTTCTCTTGCTAATTATGTCCAATTACTGTTTGGAGTGTTGGCTGCACATTTAGTACAAGTTCTTGGTAGAATGTGACGGTATGCTGCGTCTACTTCTGGTTAAGTTCAGGGGACACTGCTAATCAGTTTTGGTCTGATTCGACCTTAGTTTTTCTTCCTGAACAGCGTTTTATACCGCGCTCTACACAAGAATTAGAGACAATTACAAGAATTTTAAAACTGCCGAATAATACACATGTCAGCATGTACGGAGCTTCTCTTGTTTTTATTCGTAGCACTTGTGACTTTCAATAAGACTCGTAAAAGTTAAGACGTTTAGCAGAGCTCAACCAAGATATCGGCCGGGATTTGGCGTTTTTGTCCCGGTCCCGGTCCCGGCCGGGATTACCGTTTTGGCCGGGATATTAGCCGGGATTTTTAAAACAGAATTTCGATCTTTTTAATCCAATTTAGCTTCAAATTCATATTTTATTACTTTGACTTTAAAGACAAATGAAACGACTGTTAAAAATCGAACTAATCGAAATGAAAATCGAAACTCGAAGGATTGATTAGATTTCAGGTTCATCTTCATCCGAAGATATAACGATGTTGATATCAATGTTGTCATCCTCTGCTTCATTGGTCAATGGACCCTTTATACGAAGCTGAAGGTTGCTTAAAATGTTCCATTTCAACATAGAAATATCGTGAAAATCCTGGTCCCGGCCGGGATTTCATTTTCATCCCGGTCCCGGTCCCGGTCGACCCCTGACGTTTAGTTGGTTCACCTCCCATCTTTAACCTGGATACGTCTGTCAACAAACAAACAGTGCACTGACACAGCTGCATGCCAACCAAAATAAAGCCGCAAGTAGCGCAAAATTAAAAACAGATGCTCGACATAAAACAAAAAGAAAGTTAAACCTAGACCTGTAGTGTATCTCCAGTAGTGCAGTACAACTCTTCTTGCTTGACCAGCAATTCGTTCTGCAAATTATTTGAGATATCCATTGTTCTGATCCAATTAAAGAGTTAATGTGACCGTTTAAGATTTTGATCTGGACAGCTGCCGGCATACTGTAAGTTTGACATTTCTTTGATAAATTGGGCGACTATTTGTCACAAATTTTATAATTAAGCGGTTATCAAGGAGATACGATATTATCTATCAAATCATCAAATCAGTTTTAAATTAACCATGTTATCATTGATTACCCAGACAATAACGCAACGTTTTAATAAAAGCATACTTTAATTACGCTGCTATGCACGTCCAAATGTCACCAACTTGGCAACTTTAATCTTTATACTCATATGAGTCATATAAATGATTTAAGTATTTTATATTATTCACAATGCTTCTGACGTTGATGGTAATTACAATTTTATAATTCTACACGCTTTGGTGGGTGTGGTCATGATTGTTGCAGTTCTACTTTCCAGATAACAAACTATTGTGCATACCGTTACTAGTGTTATCCGTGTTATCCGTGTTATTACATTCTGTAGACATGATGTCATTGCATGCCTTAGAAACTTTAAAGTTATAAAATATGCTATATTGCTCCAAAACTTTCCTGACCAGTCATTTTTTGTGGAACGCATTTTCACCCCGGATACAAAGCGTGCCGGATAGTTTTTACAGCTGCAACTGCAGTTATCTTGCGTATCTTAAGAGTTCCATGAACTTTTGTTCAGCTTTGATAGTTCTTTGTTACAAAGTCTGTTACAAAGTCTGTATATATATATATATATATATATAGTTTTAATACTTTCAACACTACTATATAACAAATAATTTGAGGATGACTGTAAAGGTACATTTTACCGACATTTGAAGTCAAGGCGTTGTTTTACTGATAGTTGTGGCTGACTAATAATATATATTATATATATATAATAAATTGTTGTACTTACTTATGTTGTTGTACGTACGTAAGGGAAAGATCGGCTGGGATCGCATCCGGACATCTGCATCATTGTCTTCCTCCTCAGTCTTCCCCTGTGTCGGTGACATTTCTTCTTTGGAGTTTCTATTGGAGATTTGTTTGGTTTCGTATGCCCTTTCTTTGGGAATTTCTCTGGGAATCATTTCAGAAAGTCAGAGCTGAAAGAGCTAGTTTGAAGGAGTTCATCTCTCTGGGCAAGATATATCCTTAAATGTGTGAAGTGAAGTTGCTTCCTTGCTTGACCTACCCATTACTTCCTTACTTTATCATATCTTGACTTGATACCAAAACGTGCGTTTTATCGGGTATCCCGTATCTACTATCTTGCCATTCTCACAGTCTGTAAGAAGGGTAACAATTCTGTGAGTTACAGAATTGCTACCCTTCTTCTGCTACGGCTTGTGTCACTACCCGACCACACGAATTTAAAAAAGGGTTTTTTATCTTTAGATCTGAAAGCATTGTCAGAAGACATCTGATAAGATAGCTATACTTATACAGTTCGAAACAAAGAAGCATTTTGAGCTGAAACCCAATCAGCAACGATATGACTACGGCAGCGGCGTACGCCAAACCGAAACTTGATGATCCTAACGGCGCGCACGTACACTTTTTTACTGTGCTGTACTGTACTGAGCTGGTCTCACAGTGGAAAATATCTGGATTTTATTCTTGCATAAAAGCGATAATGCAATTATCGCGTGTTTATCGCCCAATATGCGATTATCGCGTGTTTATCGCCTAACATGCGATTATTGCGCACGATTATCGCCTAACATTGGCGATTATCGCTAAATGCACGATAATCGCCATTAAATAGTGATAATCGCTAAAATCTGCGATGATAATGCAATAGTGAAATGATGAGTTAATTTTGACATACTGTGAGTCATATACTGCATCAACATTCAACACTGCACTGAATCAAAATTATGGTTGAACAGCAATAAAAAATATTATATTTGATATATATATTAAACCTTGTGCCTGACGCCGCGCGCAGCGGATCCTGCATTTTCATTTTGAGTTTGACCCTGGCCTCACAATTACATTTTACAATCAAACTATAACCTTCAAAGGCGAAAGTAAACACAAGCATCAACATTTCATATTTCCAATTTCATTCCTCTTCCCCCTGTTTAACGGACGCAAACGCTATTTACGAATGACCCCTGGGCCCCTACGACAAACCCGAAACCATAAACATAAACTTCTATTCAATTTGTAATTCGAAAATTATCTCATAATTCCGTTATGGAAATAAATCTTATACATGAATAAGAATCTGAATCAATACATATTGTTCATTCTGTCTGCCGATGGCAATTATATCAATATTATATTCAAATAGTACACGGAGTTCATTACTGCATTTCAAGTTTGACACGCGCGGTGAGCCGCGCACTTTTGTTGGATTTGAACTATACGAAAATCAAATTATGAATCGAGCGCTACTAGGGCGCTCACTTAGCGCTTAGTTACCAGCCAACTTTACTTGTTATGATTTGTACCTCTTAGTGTGACCTGGATCAGAATATTTTCTTCGACTTCAGTTTTCAAAAGTGAGAGTGCTTGGATCGAATATAGATATATCTCTGTAAGAGTGTATAAGATGTTACAACTTACACACGTGCGGTAATCGGTATCATGTCACCAAGTGACTTGTCTATTGTCGTTACCAATGGCCACACTATTCACCTAATACCGTAATCTGCTTGACAGCTCGATCGAATTAAATGATTGCATTTGTTGTTATAAAGAACGAAATTAAGCACGTTCATATCGATTATCACATTAGTGAGAACATGAGTGGAAGCAGGACAGAAATGTTCGCAGGGTTAACTGTAACACGACAGTTAAGACCACTTGGTTCCGATGGCTTCCGCAGGAGATGTTGGTTGTAAGTTATTATACATCGAACTTGTTTGTTTCCTCTTACCTACATTTTTGCTGACTCGACCTGCAATCTGCACGAGTTGTAAGTGAAATTATATAAATCTTCTAATTGTAGGTATATTAAAGTATATTAAAATGTAGGATTTTTTCCGATTTTGACCCGGGGATATACTTTAATATACTTTAATATGGTTGGCCCCCCCCCCCCCCCAAATTTTACTCTTCAGGCACATGAGAGCCAGGTTCCCTACTCTCGAAGCGGTTCCCGAAATAAAACGAGCTGTGGCACGTTTCTGCCATATCGAGGGTAAATAAGTTTTTATCACTTGCCATTGCCTCACTTCTTATTAGGAACTAGAGAAGTTCTCGCAAAACATCATGGCTTAACAAATGACAACTCTGATCGATATATCTTTTGTAAAAATCGTTCTTTAATCATTAAGGAGATGAATACATTTCAGAAAGTGGCGTACACTCTGATTGGGTGAGGGAGGTCCAGCTACGATATAAGAAATATGCTGTTGACAAGAAATGCAAGAGGAAGGGGGCAGCAGTGAAGCAGAGAGCAGCATCGGATCATCCCCCAGTTACTGCTGCTGGTACCCAGACAGATCCACTGCACGCATTGCACTGCAAGGTAAGCTGCACCTGTATCACATATGAACAATCAAATTTCATCTGTCATGATATGAGATCCACTGAATCCCTGTTGAAACAAAGCTGTTAAAATAGTGATATTCAGGATTGTGTGACCAATGCCATGCGGCATGTCCTGGACGAAAAGGCGGCGGAAATTGCGGAGATGAGGACCAATCTCCTCCTCAGCTCCACCAAGCACCCTCTCCGACCCCAGCACCCGTCAGGTAGCATAGCAGAATAAATATGACCCGGTGTCCAATGTTTTTGAAATGGTTGAAAATCGTCATTTAGTATGCAGTTTAATTCCATTGTAATGTTATTGCCAGGGTTATGTAATAATTTTGTACCCAGGCTAACAATATTTAGTCAAATTTAAAACTGATATATAACACATCTAAATATTGCAGCAGTATCCTGATCAGAACCCCTGACCCCATCCGCTCTCGCTCGCGAACTCCCTCCGTCAGTTCAAATGGGCCAGGGTAAATTTTTAAGCCATAAAAGTAAATGAGTTAATGTATGTGGTGTTTTGGTAAGTCAACTAGTTATTTTATTGATAAGAAAGGACTCTTATGAAGATTGGCGATGCGTTATATCATTTGTGATGAAATCTTAACACCATATTTATTTCAGACCGTCCCGTTCCAGTCACGGTACACCAGTCTGTGCTGTGCAACCACGATCACGGATTAATTCAGCAGCATCCAGGTATTAGGCAGTGAACCCCCCTCCTGGCTCTCCCTCCCTGGCCCTCCCTCCCTGGCTCTCCCTCCCTGGCTCTCCCTCCCTGGCCCTCCCTCCCTGGCTCTCCCTCCCTGGCCCTCCCTCCCTGGCCCTCCCTCCCTGTCCCTGCCTCACTCATTCTAATTTCAGTATCAGTGCGGACAACTGGGGGCCCGAATCTGTCATAGAAGCCAGAGTCCGCATGGCTGCTGAGAGGAAAAAAAAAGGCCTCTCAAAAGAAGCTCACTGCGACTGAGATTTTCCGACAGCGTTGGGGAGGTTCAGTTTAACTATAAAACTTGTAAATACACTGAATTTATTATTAATTTTTGAAAAATTATGTGATGTTTGTTCCGTGATACTAACTTTTTTTTGTGACACTAATTCATTAACTCTATTTGTGATACTAATTTATTAACTAATTTTATGATACCAATTTTGTGACACTAATTTTGATAGACTGTGGGATACTGAAGGGAAAAGAAGCAGTTCTAACGAGCTCTTCTCAAACACAAGGATATATCTTGTGAACTTGGCTGGTATATATGAAACATTTGACACGGAGTTGTAGAGTGAGCTATGTGCCTCGCCAGGGCTAAAGTAGTGAATGACCTTGCTGTACGGCAAGTTAAACAAGGACCACGTGCTGAGGTAATTTACTAATAAGACACAGGCTGTCTGCATCTTTGACTATAAAACATCATCAGTCGTAACTTGAGTAGGATCAGAGTGGGTTGAGTGTAGCACTTTAAAAGGATATTTAAGAGCTGAACTTGTGAATATTAAACATCTGAAGGTGATCATCCGTGTAATCCTGCAGGTCGTTACTAGATAAGTGCTTTGAAGAGGGAGCAACCTTTGAGGTGAAGGGTTCACAGGGAAAACCCCTCCTCATCACCACTATCATTAAGCCGCACAAGGAAATAAAAACTCCTGCTGACAGTGTTAAAAGGAAGCACACTCATGTCTTCAAGGATATAGTAGAGAGCCAGGTATCCTGAATAACGTTATCGGTAATAAGTTAAACTGTATATCACTTCCGCAGTTTGCCATCATAGCCATACTGAAACTGAACGAATCCCTACAGGCAATTTAGTTCAATCAACATGAATATTTGCAGGCTGAGTCAAGCTGTTCAAAATCTAATGACTCTGATATCGAATCAGTGACCAAACGGATCCGAACTGCGGAGTTAACATCACTCTCTAAAGAGCAGCGGGAGTATGTACAGGCGTTGGCTGGCGTTGACTGTAAGAAACGAATTGATGCTCTTCATGTTGCTATGTTCAAAGCTGAATGTAAGTTGTTAAGAACGATACAAATTGTCATTATCATTACAACTTAGCGGGTGGAAAAGTTAATTCTTAGTGTGCAATAGATTTCATCGCAATAAATTAAATGCTGACTCAATTTTTAGCTAACACGGGGACAGCCAATGTACGAAACAACCTGCGGCCACTGCTAAAAAAATATGATATAAAAATGGAATCAGAGAAGGAACTCAAGTCAATGGAAGAATTATACACCGTGAGTGCTCAGTTGAACTCAAAACCAATTATATATCATTTTGGTGTCATGGCGTACTAGCATATAGCATAGCACAACCCAGATTTTGAAATATAGAATATATTGTACATCAAAAATTAACATCATTCATGTTTTAAGGTGAACTATATGAGTGCAATGGTTTCTCTTTCCCATAAAGCTGCAGCACATGATAAAAATGAAACTAAAAGTGGTGAGCTGTTAGCAAGACGTACCCCAGTAGCCTACTGTGATGGACAGGAACTGCTAACCAAAACACTTATAACCTTGAAGAATACCGGTATTTCAAATTTCTAGAGATTATAGAGCTGTTTACAAAAAATTAATTTGATTTAAATAGGTCAAGGTGGGCAGTTCTTTTAGCGGTTTTTATCACATAGTTCATTAACAGCCAGCTGAATTCTATATATTCCAGGCCAGTTAGATGTGGGAACTGACAAAACTATACATGTTAAGCTGTTTGTAGACGCAGACACGAGCTCCACTAAAGTGGCAGTCAATGTGCTAAACCAGCCTTCGTGTAACAGCTCGTATGCCCACCCAATGCTGGTGTACACCGAAGCTCCGGACCATCGCAGGAACATGGAGGTCATATTTAAGGTATTTCTTCATGAAATCTAGACTTCAACTTGAGCTTATTTGTATTAACAGCTTACACTTTAAAAACTGGACAGGCATGAGACAGATAACATTACAGGTGGTTAACCGGGACCTACCACAGCTCAAGAACTTTGTCTTCTGTGGAGCACATGTGAAGATGATTCTCTGTGCAGACACAAAGGCACTGTGGGCTATGCTGGGTATGGGCAGCAATGGGACGTTCCCCTGTCCACTGTGCGAGGTACATAAAGACCTGATGCAAGTACCCAGAAGCCAGAGAGCTCTCTGCAAGCCCCGAACTTTTGCGGGAATTATGCAGAACTTTGATGCTAATATGAGGTACTTATAAACTTATAATACCAGTCATTAACTCGCTGATTGCAGCTCCTTCATTTCACAAAGTACAAACATTTATCTCGATGTATATTGTATACCATGTATGTATTTCGATAGATGTATACCATTTCTGTAAACTGTTAGTATCGAGTTTTTCCACATCAGAATGACTCAGTGTAACCCGAGATCCCAAGCCCAGTTTATGAATGTTGCTTCACGACCCATCACAGACTGTTTCGGGGAGGATTCTGATTATCTCATAAACTGGGTCGCTGTTCCGTTCTTGCACATAGTAAGTGATCGAAGCTCACAGTTTTTTATTCGAACACCGCTCATGCTGTTCCTGATATGTGGCAAATAGAACTAGGTACTAGAATTATTTGACTGATTGTCATGACTCTTGATACTTCCTTTAGAACATCAAAGTCGGGACTTTTCTGTGGACAGAGTACGGTAAACTGTGCGAGGAGATAGACTTTGTACTCGCTTGCAATGTGGCAGACGGGTTTCTTCCCAACAGCTACAGCAGTACGACAGACTTTGGAGCCATGATTCTGCGCATCGAACAAGGTAATGTAGATTCATCGATGAATGTATCACTTCATTATTGAAAAATTGGAGGCTTTGCAAACTGATATATAATGAGTTGAAGAAAATAAGTGTGGCACTGTACATTTTAGGTAACCGTGTGGCCTCGAAGTGCAACAGTGGGCCCCTTTCCTCGAAGTATGAGCAATATTTGAGGGGCATCAATGTCACTCCTGAGGCATACCATGGTGTGTCCCTGACCGGCGTGAGAGCAGGATATTTGGTTAAAGCCAATCACACTCAATTTTGGACAGACCACTTCTATAAAAACGAGTAAGTTCTGTGAGATCAGTGCGATTTAACTCATGTTACTAATGGTTGTCGTTTATAGTGAAATAACTACCACTTTTTACTTGTGATTGAAGGCTAAAATTCTGTATTGATAACGAGCTTCTGTGACTGACCGATTCTGTGTTGACAGGAAGATAAGACCACAGGACAAGCTGCACTTTCAGCAACGGCTCCTTGCACTGGATCGCATTAAGTCCTCGTATAGAGATCTCTTAGTTCTCGGTGGCAAAAGTGGGAAAGTGAAGAGTCCCCGTGAGATCGAAACTCTTGTCAAGGCCAGGGACCTCTTCTTGGCAGAGTACCGAAAGTTTGGTCAGTCCACATCGGTGAAGGTATTGTTGTTATCTCTTATAGCTTTACCTGTTGTCTCCAACCCCTAAATAGCCTGGAAGAAAGTTATTTTCATGACATATTTATAAGAAACTCCGGCCCAACCGAACTCTTAAAATTGCAACATCATTTCAACACCACCTCCACCAGATACATCTCCTTGAAGACCACTTTTTGGAGCAGATACAGCTCTGGGGGATGTTTTCTGGATCTTTCAATGAGCAAGGTGGTGAGAGTACTCACTCCCTTTTTAAGAATCACGAACACATGACAAGTAAGAAATAACTTGGGCTTTTAGAATTAATTGAGTTTGAGATCAAATTTTGATTTCCACACGTTGAATAGTAGTGTGTAAGGGGTCGTTCATATATTACTTAACCATCGAAGGTGAGGGGGAGTACATAATATGTGGACGACCACCACTTTAATACAGAAATGTAAGCAACATAAATTTTCAGACCATGTTCGTAATGACGAAGACCGAGTTGTGAAAAAGTGCGAGCTAGCAACACGGAAATACCTGTTGAAAGTGAAATCCAATCTGTGTGACTGAAATGGGTCAATCATGATGGATTTAGTGTTTGGGACAATCTGCTATATGCCTAAAATTGAAAGATTGTTAATTTGGTGATGCTTCACCCTCTGTTCATATTTTCTACTTGATCAATAATGATATTCGCCACATATTATGTAAAACGCCGCTTATGTTTTGCCATTAAAATTTTTTCGTTATAGTAGTGACTGCGACTGAAACCGCGCATCACGCAAGTTTTTGTCGCCGCGCGAGGGTGATTCAATTTTGTCCACTTCGCCATAATTCTCAGAGGATGTAATTTGACGAGTGCGGGACAATTTTGAGCGCAAGGAATCACTTGAATCGAAGATAACGATTGAGCTGACAATTTCTCCGGTAAAAATTAGACCTTAGATAACTGAATTGGGATGACATCGGAAATAACTCTGATGCGAGCAGGAATACACTATGTCATACTCATAGCAGTAATACTTGGATCAAATTAGTGTATATGTTATCATTATTATATATATAAAGTGTGCCTCACTGGGGCACCCTTAAGTAACAGTTCCAGCTCGATAGGCCTCGTAACCGGGATGGATAGAGACAAACGAAATACATCATCTCGTCACAAGCAATCAGATCTAAGTTAAACGATAAGGCCAGGACATACTATGAGCATTGAATTAACTGTCAAAATGGTAACCTGAGCCCTAGAGGTGATCACATGCTATAAGCCTAACGGAAAAGTATTCTAAAAATATAAATCTAATCGTTAAGTTAAACACATTTGAAAGCGGCTGTCAGATAATATAAACGGTTCGGGATGATGGCTGTCGAGGTTCGGGCATGACGCGCCCGGCCGCACAATAAGCGGTGACTAGGGAAGTCACAACAAAAAGTCCCCTCTCAGTCTAATCTGAGCTCTCGATATTTTGGAAGAATTCTGGATTCTAGCTAGAAATAGGTAAATTAGTCAACGAACATGAGATGAATCATATATTAACTTAAAGATGAAAACCCGCTAATCAACGTTGACCAAAATTAAATTATGTGGGCTTACAATTGAATCATATAGAGTAACTATTTGATCATTTGACGTAGCCATTTTGTCAACGCAGCATTTTGTCAATTTGTCAACTCTAAATATTCGACTGCTGTTAATCTTTTAACTTTAATTATAAACTTATGTTACCACTGAAAATCTGAAATGGCTCCAGTAGATCTGTAGATGTGGCAGCTAGGTTCTCGTTATATACTGCGATAATCGCAAATTGAGGCGACAATCGCACGATAATCGCATAATGAGGCGATTATCGCACAAGGGGGGGCGATAATCGCAAAATGAGGCGATAACCGCGCGATAATCGCAAAATGAGGCGATAATCGCACAAGGAGTCGATTATCGCGCGATAATCGCGAGGGAGTGCGATTATCGCTGCAAAAATAAAATCTGCGAAATGGCCAACATTTTCCACTGTGGTCTAGCTGTTCAGCTGATGTATCTCAAAGATAGATATTTTGCTCTTCAATTTCGATTTAAATTGAGCTGGCGCCGTGCGTAGCGAAGCTAGACATGGTTAATCAGTAATGTACTCTTTTAAATGTCGTTTACTCGTGAGTGATACTTATGGCTTCCAGTAACTCCTGGCATCATCTTGTTCTTATTGCAGGTTATGGTTTGTGGGTGGTGTGTGTTAAGTGTTTGATACGACGAGTTCGTTTTTCGCATGAGTATTTAAAGTTAAAATATATAGTTCCTGAACGGAACTTGGAGTCCTCAGTACTCAATAGCATAAATTGTTAATGTCCGCGTGTAAAGGTGTACGAATAAAGTCTCCAGTTGTTTACATAATTTACTTTCAGATGCGGTCCATGTCGGACAGCGTTGAAGCAGCTATAGCCACAGCCATCGCTGAGGACGATCAAGTGAAAGACATCACTCTCCCTGCCCCAAGCAAGGCAAAGAAATGGTAAGATTTACCTGCTGCCTTTCATCGTCTACTGACTAGTTAGAAAACTTAAGAAAATCAGTAATCTGTCAACGGACACTTAGCACATAGTTGACACATGGTTTGCACTCCTCAAAATGTTACTAGGCACACAGTGTTACTCACATCCTGACAGGTGGCCGTCGACAGATTACCAAGCTCTAAAAACTTTTGATCTAGTTGTTGGTTTCTGAAACCAGGACGAGAGTTTTGAGAACTTTGTTAACTTTCCACCTCTCGTTTAAATACTTCCATTACTCAATATTTCCTTAATAATCATTATCATTTTCATGTTTAATCCCGTCTTTTTTACAGGTTTGACGAAGATTCAGATTCATCAGTAGATGAAAACGCAGGATCCAGTAGCGATCAGGAGAGTTTAGAAACAGACACACAGAGTAACGAACAAACTGGTGAAAATACAGGGGAGGTTCAGTGCGAAAAGGGGGAGATAAAGATAACTTTTATGGATGAATCAGAAGAGACAATACCTTTTGAAGAAAATGCGACCATGGAAGTAAGTGAGGTTGACCAAATGAGTCATGTGACATCAACAGAAGAACCTGGCACTCAATCAGACAATGATTCACATCCGGACACTACGAAAGAAGCGACTGAATGTGCACCACCGTCAGAAAATTGTCCTATAGAAGAAAAACAAGAACCCATACCAGATAAAAAGAACTGGGACGAGTTTGAAGCGGCAGACATGATGTTGGCAGACCTTGGAGCTGACAAAATTAAGAGCATTCTCTCTGACATGGGTCTTAAATGTGGGGGCACTCCGTTCGCTCGAGCGGAACGTCTTTTTTCTGTCAGAAACCTTCCAAAAGAGGAAATCCCTCCCTCGCTTTTTGCCACGTCGGGTAAGGGTAAAAAACGGAAAGTTGCCCAGTTTGTGGATCGTTGAAGGTTATCACTTCCACTGCATCATCTTCATTATCAGCTCATTAATACCCGACGTCGTGTCTGACTGGTTACCTGATGTTTCTGTAAGTGGTAACCGTGTACTTTATTAGTATAGTTAGATCGATTATGTGAACGTTACTTTTGCATATTCGCGGTATGCTAAGGATCGTACACCCGCGTCGGTCAGTTTATTTCATATATTATTTCAGTTACAAAGTCTGAAATTATTGATATGTTACTTACAGCAGTGAGCAGACTTATAGGGTAATCATGGAGTTATGCTTCCGGTTCAGCTCCGGTAATTCGTTATCGTTTCGTGCAGCTTGTAATTTAGATAACAATTTGAACTGCCTCATAAGTTAGTCTGGCATTTCCTTACATTTCATCAGACTGATCGAGATCTACCTATCCTTTGAGGAAAGTTGTTCTTCTTCGCAGTGGTTACGATCTATATGTTTGGGTCAATGAACAGAGGCAGCTGGAAGGATAATGACTCAGTTTAGGAGTGAGCTTCACGCAATTACAAAGCTCAGCCTTGCCGGGCAGTTATTTAGCTGGCAACGTACAATCTTCCTTCACATGCCGGTCTGTCGGCTCTGTCCGGGCCAATCTCCGACCAGGAAATTGCAGTTTACCCAATCACAGATCCGGGAATTCGTCAACCAACATCAGCCCACTGACTTATTGTTACTGCACGCACTAATCGAGCAGAACGTGGCAATTTTAATTCACATTTTCAATCTCGTTTATACCAAGATCTGACAGTTTTAAATTACAGCTGTTAACGGCATTTTATTTCGTTCTCAGCTTGATGAAATTGCTCTGGGAAATTATTTGTGATTTCACCTTTGAGGAAAGTTCATATCCGAGAAACAGGTAACATGATGTTTTGTTTTAAATGTCAGTTAATGAGCTGGCTAAATCATTGGCTCATTTACGTAAACTACAATTAACGTTTGTATGGCTTTGTTTATGACCAATTTATCTAACTGTAATGCAATCAGCATGTGTTGTCAGAAAAGTAACCTTTGTGTTATTTAGTATTTCGCACCTGGAATTTGAATAATGTGTGTTTTCTTTCATATTTGCTGCTTTTTTTTGTCTTCTCGTGAATGTTTGAGAAAAACTTTATGTGTCATGATAATAATATGCACTACATAAATTATCTTTATGTTCTACAGAAATCATATACATTTTAGTTGGATAGCATCTCATTAAGATATTTTACTTGCGGGCACCAGAAGGGATGTGTTTACAACCTAGCATTCTTCTACTAATACACGTCACAGCTCCCTCTACCAATTATTTATACATTAATTAATGTAACGTTGCCCTTCGTGCGCTCACATTGTATCGTCTCCCCTGACTATCCCTCTCATTAGAGCTGAATGGTGCTAGTCCCCGTGACAGGCTGCAGTGTGAGCACCACGCTACAAAGAAACACTAAAGAGTACGGGAAGAAGTTCCTCTTTGACGGGTGCCCGGATACATGCTGGAACAGCGACCAGGGTGACAGCCAGTATGTTGCTGTTAGGTTCGGGGAGACAGTGCACGTCAGAAGAATCAGGATACAGGTATTATATTCCGGCGGTGTCGCGTAATGTTTGGCTCTTTTTCTGATGTTTTCTGTTTTCTTACCTGCTAGTGAGTAGTGGACTGTTTACTAACGGCCACTAATTCATAACTCGATAATCTATTCAGGTAGGAACGTTTTATGAACTTAGTTTAAGAATTTAGTTACATGAATTATTTGAATAACTTCACTCGACCTGAAGTTTCAGGGCGGTTTCGCAGCTAAAGCTTGTCAGGTCAAAGCAGGAGGTGAAGTTCTGGATACAGTCTACCCGACAGACAGTAACACTATCCAAGAGTTTGAAGTGAACGTCAGTGGGCCTGAACTTCAGCTCATTTTCTCGGGGTTTACTGACTTCTACGGGCGGCTTATCGTTTACTTGATGGAGTTTCACGATACTTGACATCCGGTCATTGAAAATTTGTGCTACGTACTAATGCTATGGCACGAGGAATGTTCCTCTGCGAGCTCGACTCTCTGGGAGCTAGAAAATTTGTGAAACTCTGTTGAAAAATAACTCTTCCTGCTGTTTCTGTGGGAAGAGAAGGATCTTGCATTCAGTTTCCGGAGGATAGGGCTCATTTAACTTTGTTAGGAACACTACTTAGCCGACCTTGTTTTAGTTATTTACCTAGTTATGTGCCTTACAGCCAGTTACAGCTGCTTCAAAAATATCTAACCGCTTGCAGCTTGGGATCCAGTTCGTTTCATTTCTGACCATTGGCCTTGATTTTAAGCTACTTTCTCTATATTATTGCAGTTGAACAAGATTATCTATTATCATAGACTTGCGAGAACCTGCGATAATATAAGATTTTAACAGCTATGAACCAGACGCGAGCAAAATGTATTTTAAACACCATGACAGCGTTTTTAACAAGTGTGCCTTGTAAATTTAAGTGTGATCTTAAACCTAGACTTTTCTTAAACAAATCACACTTGTATTTCAGATTTTTTAAAAGGTATTCGAGTTGTTTTATAAGGTTGATGGCGGGTCTTAAGCTTTATTTTTAGTACTGTCGGGTTCTTCATTTGTATTTATTTATTGGATCTCCATTCTCCAAGATATTTTTAGACACTGTTGGACACTATTCTGATTTCTGTGAGAAATTTTAATTTCCCATCACCGGATCGTTTAATTTGCAATTTGCATACCTCACATTTTTTGGCATGCCCTGTTTTCGTTTATAAACTGTACAAATACAGTTGAGCTCTTGTTGATTGTTTTGAGCAGCAATATCAACAGTTACTGAACCCCTAACATTATTACATTGCTAGGTTTTTATAACCCCCTAACATTACTAAATCGTTAGCTGTTTAAAACCACATGAGCATCCGATCAAGAGCGGGTACTCTTAATTTGAGGGGTTCTCTAAGACGGCTCTTCTCCCTCACATCCTCCGAGACAAGTAACACTCTAGTTAAGAGTGAACCGCCTCCCTCTCCTAATAACAGGATCCTTATTGTGGGATTGGGAAACTACCCTGCTCCAAGATCCAGACATAGCGTCGGTAAGTGTCTTTAATTCTGCCTTTCTTGTAACTTAAATTCAACCATGTTGGGAGTGTTTTCTTTATTAGTGATAATAAGTCATTATAATCATTTAGATTGAAGTATATTCTGCGTACAGCTCGATAACCTGCCGATTCCATAAGATTTAAAATGTCACCATAGCAACTTAACTTAATACCCCTAATAGACAAGTCATCTTTAAGTAATTTATTAAGTATATTAACACCTCCAGCACTTTAAGTAGATTAATGTCTACCTCTCTTACCAGGTGACAGTTTCATGATATAATAACATCTTTTTATATCCCAGGTCAGTATTTGTTGCGCGGTATAGCAGAACGGAACTCTGTAGAATTCTCATACAAACGGAGCTGTAAAGCTCACCTTGCTTCCTTTCAATATAACGATGCGGAAGTGTTCCTACTCAAGCCGAAGCATTTTATGAACCTCAATGGAAAAAGGTATTTAATCTCTAATGGCTTGGGCCTCTGCAATGAGTGTGAGCTTTCATTAGAATTTTAAATACATAACTTTAAGTTCAGTAAATTACAGGAAGCTTTATGACAGAATAATCCTCATTTTTATTAAACAAAACATTCGTCAAACTTTATCGCCCTGACATCTATCATTGACCTGTATTTCAATTTGAAGTCCTTTTAACAAATCTGTCAAACGAAATAGACATTAAAGATCAACAACTTTTAACGAACTATAAGACATATCAAATAACAGCGTTTTAACGTACAATATCCTCCTGACAGTGTAGTAAAAGCCGCCTCAGTCCTCCAGATCAGCCCTACTCACGTGGTTCTACTCCACGACGAACTGGATCTACCACTCGGCAAGTTCAAGGTGAAACACGGAGGCTCCGCAAACGGGCACAACGGCGTTATTGACTCTCAGGAGCGAATGAAATACAACGATATCAAACGTCTTCGTATTGGCATAGGTTAGTTTAAACCATTAAACTGGATTTAGCTTGTGATCTACAATCTTAAATAACCGATTTAAGGATTGAACTCGATTAGTTTGAAGATTAGCTATGACCTGAGATTTACCAGATTAACTCCTGAAATTTATAATGAATTACCTATTTTAAACGAATAAGATTAAGCTTTATGCTCTTCTTTCCGCATCCTTACTCCGCTCTGTAAATTGGAATTTATAATAACAGACCGTTCACCACACGAAGTTGATAAGAGTTGTTCTTGCAGGTAGGCCAGATAATAAAGAAGACGTAATGGACTACGTGTTAGAAGATTTCACACGGAATGAGCGCAACCAACTGTCAGCCATGAAAGAAACTATGATCGATACAGTGCATCAGATAATTGCTGTCATGCTCTCCCCTCCAGGTAAGACTAATTAGATTAATTAACTCATGAAGCTCTCTTTTCGTAATTAGCTAATTCTACGCCACCTTTATTTTGTGTTACCAATATTGAAAACTAAAATTAGCTGTGTAAAACTTGCAGGTGATATAGATTTGAATCCGTGATCGTTTATAAACTTGAACACTTATTTAGATGAAAACAAACCGAAAGTTAATCAGCCAAAAAAGAAGAAAAAACCAAGGCCAGCTAAGCCTGAAACTGCTGCTATCACTGCTGACAGTGCGTGCACCACTGATACCACTAATGTGACAGTGGAAGGGAGTATAGCAGAAACTGCTGAACCATGTTCTGTGGTGAATGAACAGGATGAAATATCAGCAGTTGAAATAGTTGCGGAGGACGATGAAATATCAGCAGTTGAAATAGTTGCGGAGGACGATGCGGTGGTCCCTGAAACTACCTCCAAAACCCCACAACCAGATTCTCCTGTTAACTAAAACCCAGGTAAACTAATGATATTTATATTCAGACCTGTAAATTAACCCAACCGTTGTTTGCAGATACCCAGGAAGCACACTTGATAAAGGTAAACACAGCTCTGGAGGAGCTTCCTGACTGGGAGTATGAGAAGTGCATCCCCTCCCCCCAGTGGACACCACCCTCCCCCCGGAACAATGCTAACTTAGTGTCACGTGGTACCAGTCAGACTTCTGATCCTCTCACTACTCTCGTCATGTTGGGGGCCATCCACAAAGGTCTATTGTGGTCCTTTTTGTGGGCCTTCTGAAGCTCTCTTGATTTAATGTGTGACTACTATTCTGCTAACTGTCATATGTCGTGTGTGGTTTTGTGTGATCACCAACTCTGCTTCATGTTCGTGGCTCATGCTAATTTCATATTTTTGGTTGCATTATATGCATGCAGATTGCAGTTTAAAGCAGTGAAGCACCTCATCTGAAAAGCAGAAGAATTGACTTGGACTTGGGATGTTGTACTTGATACATGCTTCAGGATACCTTCTATTTTCTACACTCTTCGGGTCAAACAATTTTAACCTGATTGAATGTTGTAATCTTGAATTGTTGAACATTTATTAATATAACCTGAAAAACATTTTATAAGTTTAATCGCTGAAAAAAAAAACACATTTTCGGGAAATATAGCCGGGTTTGGAAAATGAAGCCGCATGAAATGATGTAAAATTTTTAAATTTAATTTCTTTTAGCACAACTAACCCATTCCCCCGTTCCCAGTTAACTACAACAACAACTCTAACCGAAACTCAAGGGTGCCGGAACAGCCACCCAGTACACCCGGCTCACCAGGCAGACGACGTTTCTCCAGTGAAACAGTTCCTAAAATATTTCCGTACGACGAGCAGGACGTGAGGAAGGATTACAATAAGAGGGAGAGTAAGATAGAAAGAACCTGCAATAAGAGATTAGATTACCGACATTATAGGATGGATAGGAGAGACTCTGATTCCAGTAGAGAGTGAGTACAGGTTCTCAGGGAGTCAGACTCCAGCAGAGTCGAGATAAGGCATTCAGGTTCCAGTTCAAATTGAGAGGAGAGACACAGATTCGTACAGAGATTGAGAAATGAGACTTAGACTGAAGCAGAGTTAAGAAAAGCGGGTTCAATTCCAGCAGCGATTGTGAAAATGGAAACAGATTCCAGTAAATATCCAGTAGACATTGAAATAGATGATCAGACGCTATCAAGCTGTGGTAGACAAGAGCGGCTTGAATCATGAGTGATCGTGAAAATAGAAACAGATTCTATAGAGTCAGATTGTCAGAAAGGGTACTGAGAAATCTAGATTAGAGATTGAGACAGTTACTAGTCAAACGAACTTGATTTAGCCATTAAAGAGTAAAACTCTTAGGACTGACCATTGTAATTCTTCAGAGATGAGCTGCAAAGATATTTGATCAACTATTGACTGTATGATAATACCGCTCAATTACGTACGGACTGTAAGAATTAGCTAGGCTTCTGTCGTTATTTAGACGACATAATGGTTATATATCCAATATCAGACAGCAACTTCGCTGAGTGAACAACCTGATTTAGTCGAGTTTTAGAGTCTCATTTGATTTTGTTGACCGAATAATTAACCTAACTACTACTTACTCCAGCGAAGTTTTAAAGGTGATTTTCTTTTGGGAAAACAAGTAAACTTTTATTGTTTAGTAGAACAAATGACTGTTGTTAAGTTTTATTAATAAAATACGTAATATACGTATTACGTATCGATATGTTCGATAAAACTTCTGTTGTTTTAAACGTATTGATGCTTATACATCAGAATGTGATATTCTGATCGATAATTGTTAAATTGATATATGAATTTGACTTATAAACCGGATATGTTCAATTATAACAGGTTCTGTGGTTACATTCCTTGTCCCACAAAGAAATTTTACCAGTTTTTGTTTATTATTTTTACGTGATAAACGTCTTTTATTTCTACATTCTACTAAGCAAAAGCGTGATGAACAATGCACAATATCTAACGAATACAAAATAAGGCCCCGTCTACTTAGGACGTCCGCAAAAATCTCAGAGTTTTCAGACCCCCGGCCCCCCCCCCCCTTGCTTGTATTGCCATTCCCAACGAGTCCCTTGCACGGTTCCTGTCACACATACATTATACACAAAGAAGCAGAAGCAGCTCGAAAAGAGTGCCGCGCATGAGGTTGGTGATCCTATTGACTGTTAACGAATGTTACTCGTCCATCGTCTAAATTTCTTCGAAGTAGCGCGCGCCGCTTTCTTCTCGAAATGTTGCCCATTAACAATGCTCAAATGATCCTAGCCTAGTCCTAGTAAAAATTTGTATCACGTGGTGACCCCCACTGTCGCTTCACTATAGTAGAGTTTCAACGATACAGGGGGAGCCGCGCACCCGTGCGCGGCGGGTTGTAGGTTTACAACCTACCAGGACGCGCGCCGAGTTGGACTCGTCGACGGCGCCGCCTATGGTCCCCGGTAACTCTGATGGGGCATGGGTCAGGTATGTCCCACCCCTTAAAAAGAAACTTTGATACTCATGGGGCGGCCCACCCGTTAAAAAGAAATTTTGATACTCATGGGGCGGCCCACCCTCTGAAAATGTTTTTGATACTGATGGGGCATGGGTCAGGTATGTCCCACCCGTTAAAAAGAAATTTTGATACTCATGGGGCGGCCCACCAGTTAAAAAGAACTTTTGATATTCATGGGGCGGCACACCCTCTGAAAATGTTTTTGATACTGATGGGGTATGGGTCAGGTATGTCCCACCCGTTAAAAAGAAATTTTGATACTCATGGGGCGGCCCACCCGTTAAAAAGAAATTTTGATACTGATGGGGCATGGGTCAGGTATGTCCCACCCGTTAAAAAAAATTTGATACTCATGGGGCGGCCCACCCGTTAAAAAGAAATTTTGATACTCATTGGGTTGCTCTATCCAGAGCCCTTGCGCTTGCAGTAGCGCGCGCCCGCCTCACGGCGGTAAAAAGGGCTCGATCTAGCCATGAACCCACCCAACGATTTTGGCACCACTCTACAGTGGTGCCAAAATTACCCGCGCTTTTGTCCTCATATGCGACGTGTGTAGCCTTTCAGACATTGATTGCGTAAACGAGGTGTCGTACGTCACCTCAAGATCGGGTGACAGGGGGCTGACCATGCCCGAACCTAATTTTAATTGATCATTGATTGGGTCTGAGGTCACGTGATTATGAGCCTATGAGGTCACGTGACTATGACGTCAACAGACCTTGTCCTATGTTTCCCGCTCATTGGACCATACCAGGTGAGCTTGCATGCTTGTGAATGTAGGTGTAAGTACAGCTGTACTGTAGTTTATAACTAGTTAACCCCTATACACTGTCAATATGCACTATAGAAACCTGAAAAGTGGTTACTGCATACTGGAGGGAGAAGTGCCAAGACTACCTGCGCTACATAGACGCTGTTGTCAGCACTGCGCACACGCGCACGAACCTTCCCATCGGGGTTCGTGGATAGGTGCTTTTCTTGACTTGTGAAACAAGCGCGCCAGAAGTGGCGCGAAAGCACATGGTTAGGTGAACTCATTGGGCGGCCCACCCTCTGAAAATGTTTTTGATACTGATGGGGCATGAGTCAGGTATGTCCCACCCGTTAAAAAGAAATTTTGATACTCATGGGGCGGCCCACCCGTTAAAAAGAAATTTTGATACTAATGGGGCGGCCCACCCTCTGAAAATGTTTTTGATACTGATGGGGCATGGGTCAGGTATGTCCCACCCGTTAAAAAAAATTTGATACTGATGGGGCATGGGTCAGGTATGTCCCACCCGTTAAAAATAAATTTTGATACTCATGGGGCGGCCCACCCGTTAAAAAGAAATTTTGATACTGATGGGGCATGGGTCAGGTATGTCCCACCCGTTAAAAAGAAATTTTGATACTCATGGGGCGGCCCACCCGTTAAAAAGAAATTTTGATACTCATTGGGCGGCCCACCCTCTGAAAATGTTTTTGATACTGATGGGGCATGAGTCAGGTATGTCCCACCCGTTAAAAAGAAATTTTGATACTCATGGGGCGGCCCACCCTCTGAAAATGTTTTTGATACTGATGGGGCATGGGTCAGGTATGTCCCACCCGTTAAAAAAAATTTTGATACTGATGGGGCATGGGTCAGGTATGTCCCACCCGTTAATTTTAAAAAGAAATTTTGATACTCATGGGGCGGCCCACCCGTTAAAAAGAAATTTTGATACTCATGCATGGGGCGGCCCATCCGTTAAAAAGAAATTTTGATACTCATGGGGCGGCCCACCCTCTGAAAATGTTTTTGATACTGATGGGGCATGGGTCAGGTATGTCCCACCCGTTAAAAAGAAATTTTGATACTCATGGGGCGGCCTTACTGGGCCGCGCTCAGCCTGTCATTCCGCCAAATCTTTATATCTTTATGTTAATGAACATAATATATAGCCTGGGGTCCTCAGGTAAGGGGCGGCCCACCCTCTGAAAATGTTTTTGATACTGATGGGGCATGGGTTTGACGGATGTTACTCGTCTAAATTTCTTCGAAGTAGCGCGCGCCGCTTTCTTCTCGAAATGGCCCGATGGCAAGTGCTACGAAGTAGCGCGCGCCGGGCCAGATCATTAACAATGGTCAAGGCATGGGTCAGGTATGTCCCACCCCTTAAAAAGAAATTTTGATACTCATGGGGCGGCCCACCCGTTAAAAAGAAATTTTGATACTCATGGGGCGGCCCACCCGTTAAAAAGAAATTTTGATACTCATGGGGCGGCCCACCCGTTAAAAAGAAATTTTGATACTGATGGGGCATGGGTCAGGTATGTCCCACCCGTTAAAAAGAAATTTTGATACTCATGGGGCGGCCCACCCGTTAAAAAGAAATTTTGATACTGATGGGGCATGGGCCAGGTATATCCCAACCGTTAAAAAGAAATTTTGATACTCATGGGGCGGCCCACCCGTTGAAAAGAAATTTTGATACTCATGGGGCGGCCCACCCTCTGAAAATGTTTTTGATACTCATGGGGCATGGGACAGCTATGTCCCACTCCACAAAAATTTGATTGATACTCATGGGGCATGGTACACGAAATCCCACCAATGTTTTCTTCTTGATACTGAGGGGGCGGCCCACCCTCTGAAAAAAATATTTTGATAGTGATACTGATGGGGCATGGGACAGGTATTTCCCACCCTATAAAATTTTTATTGATACTCATGGGGCATGGTACACGAAATCCCACCAATGTTTTCTTCTTGATACTGATGGGGCGGCCCACCCTCTGAAAAAAATATTTTGATACTGATGGGGCATGGGACAGGTATTTCCCACCCCATAAAATTTTTATTGATACTCATGGGGCATGGTACACGAAATCCCACCAATGTTTTCTTCTTGATACTGATGGGGCGGCCCACCCTCTGAAAAAAATATTTTGATACTGATGGGGCATGGGACAGGTATGTCCCACCCCTAAAAATATCATTGATACTGATGGGGCATGGGTCAATATGTCCCACCCCCTAGAAAAATGAGTGATACTCATGGTCCACCATAATCTTCTTAACTACACCAGTTTTGCCAAGGACACTGTCCGACGTTGTTATCAGAATATCAGGCACGTAGCGAGGATATTTGCTTGGGCCTGGGGGGCCTCGGCGAGCGAAGCGAGCCGACGCGTCCAACCCAGCTGCGGCAGGGGTTTAGTGGTGCAGCCCCCATGGTGGGGTCCAGAGGCGGAGCCCCTTGGCCTTTGCTGGGGTTAGGGGGTGCAGCCCCCCAGATAAATTTTGAGAAATGGGTGTTTTAGACGACATTCGGCATTAAATAAATTTGTTGGACAGCAATAAATTGGGACTGAAAAGAATCAAGTACTCACTTAAATTTGGTAACACAACAGCAATTTGCATTCTCCAATTAGAATTTACGATTTTCATTTACTCAGGCCTCATTTTCTGAAGATTTGTTCCTAGTTTTTATAGTTCATATTACTCAGGGGAGGTAATATGTAATGGAACAGTGCTAGGAAAGCTCCACGGGATGTTAATTTTTTTTTGTAAAACTTGGTTTCGAGATAGCAGTTGACCAACAAACTAGGATCGGTGACCAAACTTTTGAGGGGGTCCCCGACCCCAACCGCCAAACGGTGCCCGCGGGGCAGCCACGCCCATATTTGGTTCAAATTAGGCCCAATTTAGCCAAATACCCTGAACATGCCAAAAACCCAGATTTTAGGTGCTCTACTTGTAGCTAGTGGTCCCCTGAACAAGTATATGAATTTTCATCAAGATTGGGCAAAAAATGACTGAGTTATGAGCCAAAAACCATATGACCATATTTGGGCATACGCACCAAATTTGATCGATTTTGGCCCATAAATTGGTCAAATATCAATATTTTTGAATGAAACCAACTTTATATGAAAGGTAAGCTTATACTACACATTCTCTATGATTATCAGCTCAGTATCTACCTAACTGTGGATTCTGTGTTCAAATAATCACAAAAAATGAACTAAATCGTCCATATCTCAGTTCGCGATATTTGCAAAACTGATTTCGCTCAAAACAATAGAACTCAATAGGGTTTCAATATTTTTACATGAAATTTTCAGAATCAACGTAGAATCGCATTTCGACCTTATCTCTTGTATTGAAATTTTGAGTTAGGCCTTTAAAAAAATTTGGCGGCCAAATTCTGAAAAATGCCTGGCAAATTTTGGAATTTGGCCGCCAAATTTTTTTAAAGGCCTAACTCAAAATTTCAATACAAAAGATAAGGTTGAAATGAGATTCTACGTTGATTCTGAAAATTTCATGTAAAAATATTGAAACCCTAATGAGTTCTATTGTTTTGAGCGAAATCAGTTTTGCAAATATCGCGAACTGAGATATGGACGATTTAGTTCATTTTTTGTGATTATTTGAACACAGAATCCACAGTTAGGTAGATACTGAGCTGATAATCATAGAGAATGTGTAGTATAAGCTTACCTTTCATATAAAGTTGGTTTCATTCAAAAATATTGATATTTGACCAATTTATGGGCCAAAATCGATCAAATTTGGTGCGTATGCCCAAATATGGTCATATGGTTTTTGGCTCATAACTCAGTCATTTTTTGCCCAATCTTGATGAAAATTCATATACTTGTTCAGGGGACCACTAGCTACAAGTAGAGCACCTAAAATCTGGGTTTTTGGCATGTTCAGGGTATTTGGCTAAATTGGGCCTAATTTGAACCAAATATGGGCGTGGCTGCCCCGCGGGCACCGTTTGGCGGTTGGGGTCGGGGACCCCCTCAAAAGTTTGGTCACCGGTCTTAGTTTGTTGGTCAGCTGCTATCTCGAAACCAAGTTTCACAAAAAAATCAGGGTGAACCCCCCCCCCCCCCCTTAAGGTTAACCTAAAGTTTTCTAAGATAAAAACCACTTTACGCCGAATGGCTTGCAAATTTTAACACTGAAATGCAGGACCGGGGTAGTTTGATTAAAAAAAAGATTTCCATAAAGCTATAAATGTTTAAGCATGGACTATTTGATGTACGAAAACCCATTTGATGAAGATGATATGTGATATTAGACACTTGCACTGATCATGTACACATATTTTAATATTTTTACTGCTTAACGACTGCTTTTCTTACTTACTGTATAAAAAATGGATTTATAAATCATTTGCTGAAATAAAAAACGTTACAAAAAATGAAAAAAATTCGGATTTTTGATGATTTTGAATGCCTTTTAGCGTTCATATTAATGTCCGTTCATATTAATGTCCGTTCATTTAATGTCCGTCCAAATAAGGTCCGATCATAAGGTAGTTATTGTGCCAAAATTACATTAGCGTAATCATTTGGAAACCCCCCTCCCCCTCGGGCCCCGGCTGATTACGTAATATGTGAACGATCCCTAAGTTCATTGCTGCATAATTCTGTATTATTTGATGGAAGTTTCAAATCAATTCATTTCCTTTGCCGGTTGCCTTAAGAACGGTTTTAGAAAACAGAAATTTGACTGTAAAATAGTTCTTTAAGACCCCAATTTTATTATTAATAAGGATTAAGGCAAGATAAATTAATATTATTTTCTACTGTTTTGTCATCATGCCTGATCAGGTTCCTGTTATATGGAACGTATGTTACCCTAATATTAAGCTTCTGAAAGACTTGATTTTTTACCAGTAGTAGTACTAGTAGAGACAAATATTTATCATGTAAATAAAAAATGCGAAGAATCTAGAAGTAATTCTTCTGGTGGGTCAGCATGGTCTATTGTCATCCAATCTAGAAGTAAATGATATCAAAAAATGCGAGGAATCTAGGAGTAGATGTTATCAAAAAATGCGAGGAATCTAGAAGTATAAGAGTATAGGGGTAGATCAGATCAGAGCGCAGTAAATGGAGGGTGAAATTGAATCAATAAATCCCTAGCTTCCTGAACAAAGGGTTTATCAGTGTCGGTTCCCGGAAAGATATATAAAGATATAATTGTAATTTTATTCAGATGTCTAGGTTGGCAATTTAACTGGATCAGTGGATGTCACTGAGTCTAAAAAACTTGCAAACAAGTTAGAGACAGAGGGGTGACGTGTCTTTGACTTGATCGCTGAGGACGGAAAGGTCGCCCATTTTTATTGTAGTGCTGTTTTATTTTTACTAACTGCTCCTTTTATAATGCTGTATCAAATAAGGTTTATCATACGCAACATATATCTTGAAATGAACAAATAGTGAAATAGTGAATTACATCACTTTCATTATTTCATTTATGTATTTCTATTATATGTCGCTAATAGGTATTGTCTTTTTAAAATTTTCAAATATGATTGTTACCGTGCAGTAAATAAACATGAATTGTCCTGTGGGAAACTTTATTATTGAGGCCAGAATGACTGTAATTGAGCATCCATGGATGTCCAGGCACCTGGAACAGGCTCACTTATCAGCTGAGTGACAAATATGTTGAAGCTATAGTGTCATCTTGACCTGATTTTTCTTCAGCAGTGCCATCATCCTTTTATTATGATCCAATTTGTGTTACTGTATCTTTACTTACTTTAAGTATGCTCACTGTTCTACTTTTAGATAGGAGACAAACAAAAAAAGAAAACCCCCTCTAAGAAAAAGTGGAAATGATTCATTTAGTGGCAGTGATGCTAATTCTTGCATCCTTGGACCAAGCAAAATCAGGTAACGAATTTATTTATTTAGTCAGCTTATGGGCCTATCTTAAATAAAATCAATTAAAGTTCATATTTCTGTTTCTTATAAATTCAAAAATGTAGTTCTAAGGAGCAGTGCTCCAAAATTTCACTGTTCAGGGTCTCGTCTTCCCGTCTTCCCGTCTTCCCGTCTTCCCGTCTTCCCGTCTTCCCGTCTTCCCGTCTTCACGTCTTCCCGTCTTCCCGTCTTCCCGTCTTCCCGTCTTCCCGTCTTCCCGTCTTCCCGTTTTCCCGTCTTCCCGTCTTCCCGTCTTCCCGTCTTCCCGTCTTCCCGTCTTCCCGTCTTCCCGTCTTCCCGTCTTCCCGTCTTCCCGTCTTCCCGTCTTCCCGTCTTCCCGTCTTCCCGTCTTCCCGTCTTCCCGTCTTCCCGTCTTCCCGTCTTCCCGTCTTCCCGTCTTCCCGTCTTCCCGTCTTCCCGTCTTCCCGTCTTCCCGTCTTCCCGTCTTCCCGTCTTCCCGTCTTCCCGTCTTCCCGTCTTCCGTCTTCCCGTCTTCCCGTCTTCCCGTCTTCCCGTCTTCCCGTCTTCCCGTCTTCCCGTCTTCCCGTCTTCCCGTCTTCCCGTCTTCCCGTCTTCCCGTCTTCCCGTCTTCCCGTCTTCCCGTCTTCCCGTCTTCCCGTCTTCCCGTCTTCCCGTCTTCCCGTCTTCCCGTCTTCCCGTCTTCCCGTCTTCCCGTCTTCCCGTCTTCCCGTCTTCCCGTCTTCCCGTCTTCCCGTCTTCCCGTCTTCCCGTCTTCCCGTCTTCCCGTCTTCCCGTCTTCCCGTCTTCCCGTCTTACCGTCTTCCCATTTCTTGTCTTCCCGTCTTCCCGTCTTCCCATTTCTTGTTTTCCCTACAGGGTGTACCGTATAAAGTGTGACTTTTTTCCACTTTAATAGTTTTTGACAGAATTAAACTTCACGGTTATATTTAACTAAATTTTGTATCACTAAAATAAATTCAAACACTACGTATAAGTTAAATTTAAATGGACCAATTATCAATTTATTTATGAAAACAACTCCCCATCAGATCCCAAGGTGAGCGGCTGGGATGACGAAGACTGGATAGCTGCAGACACAATCACCAACAATTACGGAACTAGTGATTATTATAATCAAACTGGAAATGTAGATAGTGCGGGAATACAATTTAAAACTGATAGCGTTTTAGGCGAAGATGATCACATAAATGTTTTTTTTCTGAACAAGGATGATCAAGAAACCGGAATGTTCTATATTCAATTTAAAGATGCGATGGTCATACATCCAAACGGCTGCCTGGCTTCAGGCACAGCAAAATTGTCCGCAGCCGTACCGAGTGAAAATGAAAAGATCTGGACCGTTTCCTTTAACGACGAACTAAGGCTAACAATAGATGTCAATGGGGTCATTCTTTACAACTTTTTGATGTCAGAATGTACAGCACGGTGGTGGACAAATAATTGGAAAATAGGCACAGTATCCATAGATATTGAATCAAGAGATTCCAAGGATATAGTACTGGACGGTTACAGGGCTTTCTCAAAAGATGGTAAGTCTAACTTAAACTATATCATGTATATATGATATGAATTACTATACCTTATCGGACCTTATTTGGACGGACATTAAATGAACAGACATAATCATGAACGGACATTAATATGAACGCTAGAAGGCATTCAAAACATAACCATCAAAAATCCTCATTTTTTTCATTTTATTAAAAGTTTTTTATTTCAGCAAATGATTTTAAATCCATTTTTATACAGTAAGTAAGAAAAAAAAGTCGTTAAGCAGCAAAAACGTTAAAATATGTGTACATGATCAATGTCTTATATCACATATCATCTTCATTAAATGGGGTTTCGTGCATGAAATAGTCCATGCTTAAAGCATCAGTGATTTTTAGCTTTATGGAAACCTTTTTTTATCAAACTACCCCGGTCCTGCATTTAAATTTTCAGTGTTAACTTTTACAAGCCATTCGGTGTGAAGTGGTTTTATCCTAGAAATTTGAGGTTAACCTTAACATCACAAGGAGCTTTCATATCACTGTTTCATTACCTCCCCTGAGTAATATGAACTACATATATAACAACGTCGGACAATTTCCATGTCAATTGTCAACACGATTTACCGTAATATCTAGAGGCTGGAACAAGTTTGTCATGTTGGCGGGGACTAGCTCATGAACTACCTTATCGGACCTTATTTGGACGGACATTACTTGAACGGACATAAGTGTGAACGGACATTAATATGAACGCTAGAAGGCAATCAAAACCATCAAAAATCTGAATTTTTTCATCTTTTTTTACGTTTTTTAAATTTTAGCAAATGATTTTTAAATCCATTTTTCATACAGTAAGCAAGAAAAGCAGTCTTTAATCAGTAAACATGTTAAAATATGTGTACATGATTATTGTCTTATATCACATATCATCTTCATCAAATGGGTTTTCGGGCATTAAATATTCCATGCTTAAAGTTAAAGCATCAGTAATACCCGCTTTTTGGAAACATTTTTTTTATCAAACTACCTCGGTCCTGCATTTCAGTGTAAACTTTTACCACCCATTCAGCGTGAATTAGTTTTATATTAGACAACTTAAGGTTAACCTTAACATCACGTGGAGCTTTCCCAGCACTTATTTGTTTCATTACCTCCCCTGAGTAATATGAACTATAACAACGTCGGACAATGTCCTTGGCAACACGATTTACCGTAATATTTAGAGGTTGAAATGTGAAACAAGTTAGTCTTGTTGGCGGGAACTAGCTCATAAACTATGTTGTTGAGTTCTATAATTTCGTTGACTTTTTCCGTCAAGTGACCCTTGAAAACATCATATACTAGAAAAGTTTTCTGTGCCTCCGGCAGACCAAGGAGAACCTTTTCGTCGTTAACATACGACACTATGATGTTCTCGATAAAACAATTATTGTCGTATATTCATTTACCCAATTATTCTCGTTAAAAATAACCTCAAAAGCTCAAAGTCTTTCGGAAATGTATATTTAGGAATAAAAAAGTGATTGCTTTGTTTTTCCCTCGTAGATTTAATTATGGGCAAACAAATTTAGATCAAGATAGTGATCATGCTATTAAATTGACTGAAATTAAAAGTTGTCATATTCTGGACAAAAAGTTCGAAATGGAAAAATTTTTGAAAAACATTCAACGGACTTTAACTTGGACGGACATTAATTGAACGGACTTTGTTTGAGCGGACATTAAGGTGAACGCTAGGACCTCCAGAATGAAATGCAACTATTGTATGTGAACACCACCCGCACACACTTTGACACTTATCCAATATTCAAATAAAAGCGAACCATCCCTAAAAGGGTACTTCGAATCTTAAGCTGCTTGCCAGCGGCTGAAACTTGCAACTATAAAAGTATAAATACTTGACTAAACTCGACTATACTTGCAGAAGATTGTGTTGCGGGCCAGTCTCTGGATCAGTCAACTGGCTGTCAACCCTGTCCGGCAGATGAATGGAGTTTAGCAGCAAACGCAGCTTCTACCTGCACGGCATGTCCAGCTGGCAAAGGGGTAGCCGCTGGATCAGGAACATCACAAAGTGCCTGCACATGGAGTAAGTTGTTGTTTCCTAAAAATTGGAGAGACCGAAGGGGTTCATCCTGAAATTTATGTTAATCTTAGAAAATAGAAATGCAATAATGTGTGCGAATAAACATTAATAGACTGAAATACTGACGTCAACAAGCAAAGTTTAGTATTTGTACAATAATTGGTATTACTATACGTTTATGAGGTCCCATCACAGATGCTCGAAAGGAATTCCTGTGAATGAAATGCAACTATTGTATGTGAACACCACCCGCACACACTTTGACACTTATCCAATATTCAAATATAAAAAGCGAACCATCCCTAAAAGGGTACTTCGAATCTTAAGCTGCTTGCCAGCGGCTGAAACTTGCAACTATAAATACTTGACTAAACTCGACTATACTTGCAGAAGATTGTGTTGCGGGCCAGTCTCTGGATCAGTCAACTGGCTGTCAACCCTGTCCGGCAGATGAATGGAGTTTAGCAGCAAACGCAGCTTCTACCTGCACGGCATGTCCAGCTGGCAAAGGGGTAGCCGCTGGATCAGGAACATCACAAAGTGCCTGCACATGGAGTAAGTTGTTGTTTCCTAAAAATTGGAGGGACCGAAGGGGTTCATCCTGAAATTTATGTTAATCTTAGAAATGCAATAATGTGTGCGAATAAACATATTAGACTGAAATACTGACGTCAACAAGCAAAGTTTAGTATTTGTACAATAATTGGTATTACTATACGTTTATGAGGTCCCATCACAGATTCTCGAAAGGAATTCCTGTGAATGAAATGCAACTATTGTATGTGAACACCACCCGCACACACTTTGACACTTATCCAATATTCAAATAAAAGCGAACCATCCCTAAAAGGGTACTTCGAATCTTATGCTGCTTGAGTGCCATAATTTCGTTGACTTTTTTCCGCCAAGTGACCCTTGAAAACATCATAAACTAGTAGAATTTTCTGTGCCTCCAGCAGACCAAGGAGAACCTTTCCATCGTTAACTTACGGCACAATAAAGTTCTCAAAGTTGTCATATTCTGGACAAAAGTTCGAAATGGAAAAATTTTCTAAAAAATTTTAACGGACTTTAACTTGGACGGACATTAATTGAACGGACTTTATTTGAACGGACATTAAGATGAACGGTAGGGCCTCCAGCGTTCAAGTAATGTCCGTCCAAATAAGGTCCGATAACGTATGCTGTTGAGTGCCATTAAATAATAATTTTGTTGACTTTTTCCGCCAAGTGACCCTTGAAAACATCATATAGTACTAGTAAATTTTTCTGTGCCTCCGGCAGACCAAGGAGAACCCTTCCTCATACATTACAAGACATATTTATAACGTACGAAATGTGGCGGTTTTCCGAAAATTTCGCCATATTTTCGGACCGCCAAAATTTCGGTCGTCGTAATAGAATCCGTCGCATTATCTTTTAGCTTATTTCAATGACTGTGCCTTCACTGCTTTATTTTGTTTCTAAAAAGTAAAATAAATAAATAAATTCTGGCATCTTGGGACAAATTATCACCACACCAATGACGAATTGAATGTTAAGCAATACAGTTTAAATTTGCATTAAAATACATGTATGTGCTAACATGAAAGTCTTACAGTCTTAATACAGACTAAGTTTGAACATGATTTTACCGAATTTCAGAAATTTCCTTACTGCTTACTGTCACAAAAAATGATGAAAAATACCCTTATTTTCTGTGACGTCCGAAATTTGACGGTTTTTGTTCAATTTCGCCATATTTTCGGACCGCCAAAATTTCGGTCGTCGCAAATTGGTCCGCCACAAAAAAGTCTTGTAAGGTAGTCATATTCTGGACAAAAAGTTGGAAGTGCAAAAATGTTTGAAAAAAATCAACGGACTTTAACTTGGACGGACCTTAAATGAACGGACTTTATTTAAACGGACATTAAGATGAACGTTAGGGGCTCCAGCGTTCATTTAATGTCCGTCCAAATAAGGTTCGATAATGTAGACTGTAAAGTGTAGACGGCGCATTTGTAACCAATTGCACCATGCATGCAGTCGGTTAATACTATCGAATAAATAAGTTTATAACAGCGGAAACAATTCAAACGACAATTTGGCACCAACCACCCCCACCCACCCCCCATTAAGTTGCCTGAAAGATGTTTATGAATTTAGTTGTTTTTCTAGAATGACGGTAATCTCCTTCAGAGGATGACGATACGAAGACCAATAATGAAGATAATCACAACTTGTCAGATGCTGGATATAGCATGACGATCAGTACAATTCTATTTGGTACTTTGCTATGTGCAATAAACATGATTTACTAAAAGTCACGTTGAAAATGTTTGAACACCGTAATTATAAAACAAATAAAGACGAATATGGATGAATATGGACGGATATGGCCAATATGCATGCATGCATGATCCAATCTATCATTATATAATCATAGCCATACTAGAGCTCTAGATTTAAACATTAAATGTGTAGCTTTCAGTTTCCTAATAAAACCGTATTGGAAAATTTATGGAATTTAAAATATCAATAATTTTAAACGAAAAACATTTTATTTTAAATATTTTTAAGATCCATACCACATCTTATTGTGGCTTAATATTTGGTACATTTGTATTCTACAGTATATATGGGTATTGGGCATATACTACTACAGTATATATGAATTAATTATACTTATAGCGTTTCTGTTCATGTTTATTGCCCAGCTATTTTTTTACAATTAAATAAGACATTAGTGCGACACCAGAAGCTACAATTACAGGTATTTCACCCAAAGCTTTGTTTTCAGCATGATTTGTGCTTGGGCCTGGGTAGATCGTGTTATTTTAGTTATTATCTATATCATATCATCTTTTGTAGCCATTTTCCTTACGTGTTCACATGTCATAATCAATAATCATGTATTTTAGTGACTATAATATTTTCTAACACGCATTAATAATCTACTTTCAGCATATTTTCACCTCACAAGCATAATCATTGTCACCTAGATTGCACTGCACTTTTAATTAGTCCTTTCACGTGCCACATCACAACTGCAAAACATCCAATCATTTAATAAGCTTCATACCTCATGTTTGTAATTTATTTGTCACGTGCCTTTACATTTATATAGCTATATAGGAAAGTTAAGAATCACCTGGCAGTTCATTTTTAATCCTTCTCTTTTAAGTTATCGAGTATACTATTCGGATTCCTTTCTCGTAAATACTCTATTTCTCTTATTCCAAAGAGTTTCAATTCTAATTGAAGTTCCCTAAAACATGAACAGTTCGAAAATTTCTGGCGCGACCCTATGACTTACCCCTTTAGGTTTAATGGTTATTAATTAATTGACGATTGTAAGGAACCTCTAAATTCTATATTAATTTCAATCTTCCTTTAAAGATAGTTAAGGGGGCATACACCAAAACAGTGGTTTGTGCCGTCCAGACCAAATGACCTCATAGGCAGTTTAGTGACCTTCTAGCGCACCGTTTCCACACCAAAAAAAATTATTTTGAGAATATCCATTTTTGTAATCGAGCATTTCCTGGTTAGAGTGGAATTTTCGGAAAAACACAATTTGTTTCGTGGAGAGGTTATAAGTTAATCATTTCTTGCGGTATCGGGTTGAAATTTTGCTCGCCGTCTATTCACATCTATTTCAAGGTGTGTGTAAAATCTTGATATCGTATCTAAAAAGGCTGGTGTGTTATAAATTTTTTAAGTTAAAAAAAGTCAACAAGTTGAAATTGTCCTTTTCAGACTTATTTTAACCAAAAAGTCAGTCAGGGAAGATCGGATTGATTTGATGGTTGACATGAACTTGTTCTCTGAATTCTGGCGCAGTTTTTGATGCCCTCAAAAATGTTTTTACTCATTTGTCTTCAGATCTATTGGACTTCAAAGCCAAACAACAAATTTAGGCACATTTTTCGTTTTTCATATTTACTGATTTTTCTAAAATTTTGATAGGAATGTGCTAGTGACTTTTTGAAGGACGCAAAATAACCGCAACTAGTACATTTATATATGAGTTGTGAACAACAAAACAACCTAAAATGCTTCCCTTTAAAGTTATGGGAGAAAATGTGATTTTTTGGCTTTGCAGATAAAAAATCACATTTTCTCCAATAACTTCAAAGTGAAGCATTTTAGGGTGTTTTGTTGTTCATAACTCATATATAAATGTGCTAATTGCAGTTATTTTGCACCCTTCAAAAAGTCACTAGCACATTCCTATCAAAATTTTAGAAAAATCAGTAAATATGAAAAACGAAAAATGTGCCTAAATTTGTTGTTTGGCTTTGAAGTCCAATAGATCTGAAGACAAATGAGTAAAAACATTTTTGAGGGCATCAAAAACTGCGCCAGAATTCAGAGAACAAGTTCATGTCAACCATCAAATCAATCCGATCTTCCCTGACTGACTTTTTGGTTAAAATAAGTCTGAAAAGGACAATTTCAACTTGTTGACTTTTTTTAACTTTAAAAATTTATAACACACCAGCCTTTTTAGATACGATATCAAGATTTTACACACACCTTGAAATAGATGTGAATAGACGGCGAGCAAAATTTCAACCCGATACCGCAAGAAATGATTAACTTATAACCTCTCCACGAAACAAATTGTGTTTTTCCGAAAATTCCACTCTAACCAGGAAATGCTCGATTACAAAAATGGGTATTCTCAAAATATTTTTTTTTGGTGTGGAAACGGTGCGCTAGAAGGTCACTGAACTGCCTATGAGGTCATTTGGTCTGGACAGATTTGGTGTATGCCCCCTTAAATGACTTAGGTTTATAGTTAATAACCATTTGCATAGAAGATAGATAGTAAATTTGTTAACGATAGAAGTATACCAGAAATGGAATATACGTTGACGTTTAATTAACAAAAGGACACTTTCTGTGAGAAAACTAACAAATAATTCGACACACTTGATGAGTTACCACGGACTTATGGAGGGGTTAATGAGGATTGAGGAACACCAGACCAGCATATCACA
The DNA here is from genome assembly GCF_026151205.1 of Bolinopsis microptera. Lineage (NCBI taxonomy): Eukaryota > Metazoa > Ctenophora > Tentaculata > Lobata > Bolinopsidae > Bolinopsis > Bolinopsis microptera. Next base: position 6,295,145 of record NC_087072.1, on the reverse strand, counting down.
AGACGAAGCGTGACGAGAAATGATTAGCAGTGGAGGTTAAACAATGAGGAGCAATCTCGATCTTGATGAACAATTCCATTCCATTTATCTTAGATAAATTATCCTTCATAATTGCCTATCGTTCTGCCATCTTAAATCCTCTTAAGAGTAATTTGCACGATTCTTTGATTATTTTCTATCCAAATTCCAAGGTTTCCGGGTAGAAGTAAGCTAACGACGATAAGATTCCGATCTCCCTCTCACTTGAAGGACCTTAGGACCATTATACGGATTGAAGTTGTTCTCGAGGTAAAATCCTTTTCCATTAGTTTTTACATAAGTAGGTTTAAGAATATAGTTGGTAATCGTAGTTCCGTGCTCTCAAAATTATATACTTTGTACAAAATTACGTTTCCGTTCCCAGGTAGAGAGACACGAACACTCCTGCTCAGACCGTGCTGCCTTTGCCGATACCTGCTAGATTGATTGATTCTCCTTCGTCAGGGGCGGGAAACATAAATTTCCCAATAGCATACACTAGACCAGAAATAGCTGAATAATATTAATAATATATTGTCATCTTTATTACTGAATATACATCTAAATAATAATTTCAAGTTTTTTTTAACGCGCCTTTGTGCGAATGGTCGCTCAACCAGTAGTACAGAGTTGTTATTTATGAAGGAATAATTCCGTATTATTATATAAGGAGGGGCGCACTAGAAGTAGAAGACAGTCACATTATTCAACATTCAACCACAAAAACTAAGTTGTTATTGTCGAAGATAATCTTTAGGTTCGGTTTTTGTAATGACAATGCATTGATGTTTTTTCCATTTTAAAACGGTCAACCACAGCTCGGGATTAATATTCACTTTAGGACTTTTCGGGGGCGTTCAGCGTTCTAATAGTGTCCACAAACATGAACATTTTTACTGTGACACTGGACACTAAGAATTGTTTAATTTCAAATCTATCTGTTTAACAGATTCTGTTATTTTTTGAGTCGACAAATATCGCAACTAGTCGCATTTACTTTTAGAAATATTGACGGACATGTTACTCGTCTAAATTTCTTCGAATTAGCGCGCGCCGCTTTCTTCTCTTTCTTGCCCGACGACGGCAAGTGCTACGAAGTAGCACGCGCCGCCCGACGCCCGACGGTCCTAATATATGGAACAAATATTTTACGAGTATCACCCGTTAAGCGGCGGATCATACTTATACAACGTATGACAAGTAAAAAGGTAATTGACGATGTCAATTCTTCGCAGCTAGTAGGTAGTGCGCCATCGACAGTGAGCCGCGCGTGCCGACTGTAGGATGGTTTTTTAGCGCTAATTTCGGCCAGCACAATTTTCTTCAAACAAATAAATATTAAGTATCCTTCCCGACCTCCGATTGCAACAAAAATTGGTAAGCTTACTCATAGATTTACAAGGAAGGTGTCCGAAAAGTTTAAAGCATATCCAACCATCAGACATTATGTTACAGCTAAAAGCAGCGTATTTTGCACCATTTTGATCACTAAATCAACTCCGATATCCACCAAATTTTTCGGACAGTTGTGAAAGCCCTATTGGAAGGTCGTCGCCAATTTTTAGAATGATCTCATTCAAGGAACTGAAGATATATCCAAATAATACGACAAAAATCAACGAATTTGGTCAAATTTGGTCAAATTACGCGACTTTTACAGCTAATTTTGCTCCAAAAGCCGCGCACCATCAAATATGGCACCTAGGCGAAACTCACTGATCTTTCCAAAAAGGTATGAAAAATTTGGTATTGTGAAAATTCTCACAGTCTCTAGAAAACAATGGTACAAAAATTTTTAAAATCCGAGCAAGTTTATTTTTATGGTGCACCTCCTACAGCTAGAGCTCGGCGATTCACAGTAGCACATTCCGCCGATCTAAGGATGATGATTAATCACTTTACACTTGTAGGTTTATAACCTACCAGGACACGCGCCGAGTTGGACTCGTCGACGCCCGACGGTCCTAATATATGGAACAAATATTTTACGAGTATCACCCGTTAACTTTACACTTGACTGTCACGTGACTTTTTCAATTGGTTCTCTAGAGCTGGCCCTGGGCCTGAACGACTATTCGAAACAGCTTAACACTATAGTAATTGAATCTTATCCCAACCCTAACCCTTACCTAATCCCTCCACTGCAGTTCACATAGCCATGTGTATACGCGTACTGCGTGACGCGCTTGTTTCACAAGTGAGTTAGCGAGAGGGCTCTGGTTAGAGCAACCTAATCCTTGTATCACGTGGTGACCCCCACTGTCGCTTCACTATCGAGTTTCGACGATACAGGGGGAGCCGCGCACTCGTGCGCGGCGGGTCATACAACGTATGACAACCTTGACAACATACGTTGCATGCCACTTTTCGCGCGCGAAGCCGTAACATGTATCACTGACATGTATCAATGACAACCTAATCCCTTGTAGCGCTATGCATTGATTCACGATGTCAATCCTTCGCATCTCGCCGATCTACATGTGGTTGCGAGAAGCATTATTGGATGCGCGCGCGCGACCCAGTAGTGCATCGCGCTACAACGCTATGCACTACTGCGTTGCTGGGCCGCGCCGCGCATCTTCTCGCAGATCGGCGAGATGCGAAGGATTGACATCGTGAATCAAACTAATCCCTAATAAAAGCATATGCTGAAACCTTGACGGATGTTACTCGTCTAAATTTCTTCGAAGTAGCGCGCGCCGCTTTCTTCTCGAAATGTTGATGATGGCAAGTGCTACGAAGTAGCGCGCGCCGGGCCAGATCATATTTAACAATGGTCAACAGGAAGCTCATTATTGGATGCGCGGCGCGACCCAGTAACGCATCGCGCTACAAAGTAAAAAATAGAGTTTTACCTAGTTTGCTAGTTTATTAAGGGGCCATTAAGCTAAGGTAATCAAAATTTATAACGGAAAACAATTTAAATTTGATTGCCATTACAACATATTAATATCATAATAAATATAAGTTTACCTAAGGACCCCAGGCTATTATGTTCATTAACAATAAAGATTTGGCGGAATGACAGGCTGAGCGCGGCCCAATAAATATAAGTGAACATCCGATAATAAACTTGTATATATATTATATTAGAACCAAAATCCTCGACTAAGAAGTAACAAATAAAAAACTATAAACTAGCAGGTTCAAGGTCCTTCAAAAATCAAATTTTGTAATAAAAGGAACCTGTGGGCCGAGAACACTGAATTAAATTTGTTGAAGGGGATTGTTTACAAATGACAGCTTTGATTGACGATGTAAATCCGTCGAGATCGTTGCTCTGAATGCTAGTTTGCGCGGCGCGTCGAAGTGGCGAAGTCCTCCAAATGACAGCTGCATTATGTCATAATTGCTTGAGGTCCATGATGAATCATTAAATTATAAGCATGTTGTAGCTTTAGAAGTGCCTTTTTCAGGCGACTTTTAGCAAGGCTAATCTTGTAGGAGTAGTAGAGCTTAAGTTTAGGTGCAATTGTGCTCCAAAATTTTGGTGGATCTTGATATAAAGTCATTAGATGGGAGTTGTGAAATGAGAGTGTTTTCTTACATCTTACTAGAAGATAGCTGATAATGCTGTTGCAGTGATGTTAGGCACCTTAGTTTTAGTATTTTAAAAACTTCCATAAATGTGTGATATGTATATAAATTTTTGAAAGCCAGGATGTTTTGTTAAGTGGTTTATGTGTATATTACAGTGCTCTAGTTGGAAGAATGTATGGTCAAGTGCCTGGTTGTCAAACTCTCTTGTTCTTGCACATGTTAGGAACTTGTTTAGGTATGCCTCTTTATCACCAAAGAGGACCCGTACGCAGTGCTTCTGAGATAGCCAGATACTTGCTGTCCTAGAGAGTGCTGCATCGCCCCAAACTGAGATACAATATGATTTGATTTGATTTGAAACTTTTACAAAATAGCAAATATACAAATGTACAGCAAATCGAACAAACATATAAAATGGGCCGAAATGTATAAATGCTATAAAGCGTGGGTCAGTGAAACAAGTACAGAGGACAACTTTTAAAACACGAGGTTTATGGCCGCCCAAAGTCTCAATAACGTCACCTCCACCTAGTAATAAAATTATGAAATATGAAGTGTGAAACAAATTATGAAATATGAAGTGTGAAACAATCAAGAAATAGCTCGTATATAAATTATAAAATTGTCTCTCAAATACAGATAACGTCCGAAAACTATTAAGATACACAATACTCATTCAAATACTGATCAGTGTCCGAGAGACATGAGTTGCTTCATGGTGGTTTCTTATCACGGCTACAGACTTTCCCGTACCGGATATAGTGGTCGAGATGAGTCTGTTCAGCCCTTTTCTTCTTCAGGTCGGTAACCAGATGTTTCCTCGTTGCTCGTTCTTCGCTAGATCTATCTGGACAGATCCATACATTTTTGTGGGTCTCAACTAGCCTCAGTCTTCCTGTTTTCATCAGAATCTGTTGAACCGCTGTTGAGCTTGGGACATTGATCTTTACTGGTCGGATAGTCGTACTACCTGGCATCTTCCTGCCGACTCTAGTCGCTTCGAAGTGAGGTTTCTCCCCAATCTCCTCCAGAACTGCGGTTACTAGCGCTGGAAGCTGTTCTCCCTCTTCTTCTTTCAACCCAAACACAATCAGGTTCTTGCTCCTGTCCTCCTCTGCAGCCACACTCTTCATCACCTTCTTCAGTATGTTACTGTCGCAGACCGTACCACTTTCACCTTTCTGTTGTACAGCTGCACTGTAGCTCTTAATCCCTGACTCCACCGTTGTTTGCACTGTCTTCTTAACCGATGTCTTAAACAACTCTAGTTCTTTGTCCTTCTGCACAAGCAGCTGGCCCTGCAGCCTGATCAACTTATCCTTGTCTTCTAACGCTTCCGTCTTCAAGAAATATATGATCTCCTCCATTTTAGCCATCTGGCATTCATGCCGTTGAACGAGGTCTATTGCTTCCACAAGCCGAAGTGCCAGATGCTTTTTATAGACAGTTGGAGCCATAAATATTTCTCTGTCCATATCTCCACCAATATCTCTGTCGTCTATTTTCAGTTCTTTTCCCAGCGCAATGAACCACTTAGTACAACTGTCCTTCAATTTTGTCTGTTCATCATACTCGAATCCTTGAATTTGGTCCAGAGATTGGGTCACCTTACGATCATCCTCCATAGTGTACTTGTATAGGAATGTACAAGTACACACGCAAAGGCTAACTACGCAGTAGCAGCAAACTGAACTTATCGCAATTTACAAAAGATAACAGAGCTCGATAATTGCAACGTAAGCTACACTGACTACACACATTCTGGGGATTCAAATAGAGTGTGGTAGAGGTCTTTATGGAGTTCCTTCGGTACAGAGTCCCTAATTCTATTTAAGGTGGCAGAGGCATAGTTTAACTTTCGTTAAGTGCTGTTATATGGGGCCCCCAGGAAAGCTGTTCATCAATAACAACTCCAAGAAACTTTGTTGCTTTGGTTTTTTTAATTGGAAAGCCATCAATAAGGAGTTGAAGCGAATCTGCCAATTCTACTGGTTTACTAGCCTTTGGTTTAAAATGTATATAACAGCACTTTGACATGTTGATGTGAAGTTTGTTAAGGATCATATACTTTTTTATATAGCTTAGCAATTTGTCGCCTTTCTCATAAGCTTCTTCTACAGTTTTGCCATTAATAAAAATGTTGGTGTCGTCAGCAAAAAGTAGAATGTTTTATATGAATATAGCAAGAGCCTCTAAAAATTAAACAATAGCATTGCTAGGACTATTGATTATACAGCCTGCAAAATATCCATGAAGAAGCTTTAAACTAGTATACTAGTTCACATCTTATAGGCACAAGTATGGCTAAGTGGATTATATAATGCAGCGCGGCGTACTCATGTGAAATACGATTACATTGAAATATTCTTCCATCTGTAAATTCGCCGAGCAAAAAACTTGTTTTTGAGATTACAAGATGGAGCGAATAACAAATGAAAATCTTGTAGCTAGAAAGGAAAAGAAATTTGGATAACTAAACGGTCAAGCATACAAATGTATATTTATTCAAGTCAAACGAGCTAATCTCATATACATTTAAGAATTGTGTGCCTTATCTAGCAATAAGAACTTGATTTCTATTTATAAGTCCTATATTAATCGAATTTCGTTTTAATATCGATTCTAAGAGTCTGAGGTAGTTTTTGATATTGATACTTATGTCATGTCATGCAGTAATTAGAATCACTAAAGCAAAACTAAATATATAGGCTCTGCTTCAGTGGCGTAACGTTGCCTGTTGGCGCCCCCCCTGCCGAAAAGGCGCCCCCTCCCCTTTTGGTGCCCCTCCCTAAAATTGAACAAATTAGGTGATTTTAGAGGATACGCAGATAAAATCTCTTAAAAAGTGTGTATCTAGAGCAAAACGCGCAGTTTTGCTAGTACTTTAGTTAAGTTTTCGAAATTGTCCCACATTCAAACAACGATTTGGCGCCCCCCTAAGACGGCGCCCCCCTGCACAGCAGAGTCAGCAGGGCCCTTCGTTACGCCACTGCTCTGCTTATTGGATCCATGGATACAAGGATACAAGGATACAAGGATACAAAAGTGATAATTATTTTATTGAATTCACAATAGTTATAATTCTGAAATAATTTAAGGTTACACAATTCTAGTTATTTACAAATGTGTAGGGATAAAATAGAAATGTTTTATAATACTATTTTTGAGGTACTATAGCATTATGCATTGGCCAGTATTTGAGTGGAAATCTGGGCTCTTATAGTAGGCTGTAAAATTTTCGTTCACAGAGAGAATTGAATGGATTGCTCTTGCTGTGGCAGTAAATTTTGTAGGGTCTAGTGTTTTATCGGATAGCAAACCGGCTAGGTCAGTAATATTTTTGGGATGGAAGTTAAATTTTTCTCTAACTGAGGAGTAGAGTAAACAGTCAGTTAGAACATGAATTTCGTCCGCAATAGGCCATGTTATATCGTTTAGTGAAATTGCTGACCAATGTCTCAGTAATTACTACGGAAGTCAATTTTTAAATTTAATAAAATGTATGCCGATATAGAATATGCTGTAAAATAACTCTTCTTCAGACCTTGTGTCTGTTATGCCTGTGAAACAACGTGATTTTAAGAAAATAACGCTTTATCAATTCTTATATATAATATCATATCTCTGGACTCTGAGTGGTAGACATGTAAATGTAGACATGTAAATGTAGACATGTAAATGTAGACATGTAAATGTAATAATATGAAGTTGGAGGTATTCGAGAACGGTATTTTTTCCCTTTTCACTATGTAATACTAATATCATGTGACAAATCAATATTCTAATTTAAGATGCAGCCATGTGGAGTGTGGAAAAGTATTTCAACTCAACTATCTAATAAGTAAATTCAATTAGATATTATTTTTCAGGTCTAATTATTGGAATAGGAAGTTAAGGCCAGAGGGGGGGGGGGGGGGGGGGTAAGGGGTCAAAAAATTCTACCAAAATATTATTTTCTAAATCGATTTAATTTTTGATGACAAAAACATTGCTGCTATTCACATATTTGTAGCTGATTAACTTTATTTTATAATTGAGGTTAACCGATTTTCACAAAATTGACTATACAACATTGAGGTTAATAAAATTGAGGTTCATATTTTATTACACGCCATAATTTTTTGTTATTTCGGTCAGCAAATGTAAACTCTAAATTTTAGGTTCATAATTATCAGAAAAAGTAATATCCAAACGTGATTAAATGAGGTTAACCTCTTCTTTTAGATATAGCGAGAATAGATCAAATGATAGAGTTATTATTTTCATCGTAAGTTTACGGTATACAAATTTCTTAATAGATGACGTGTTGATTGACTTTCTTTTATCTTGAGAAAATGAAAAAAATGAGGTTAACCATCACATTTTGGTACCGTAGGGAATATACATACGATTCTTACTTATGTAATGTACCACAATATCGAAGTGAGGTATCTATTGGTATCACAATGCCTACAACTATAATCACGTGACAAAGGTGATTTGAACTGACCATATTTTAGTAGAAGATTTTACCCGTAAATGGCTAAAAAATGAGGTTAACCTCTCATTTTTTGAATATCTGACCAGTCAATTACATGTTAACCTCAAAAACTTAATCGTTATACTGTGCAAATGTTTTACTACATATATAATAACGTATTGATAAACCAATCCCACTGTTATATGGTCTAAAGCGAGGTTAACAACCAAATTTTAAGCAGTTAGTGTTTACAGGAAGTCTTGGTTAACCTCATTTTTTACAATACAAGGACATTAACTACTGAAAGTGGCTAAAATCATTTAGGGGACGGCCAGGTCTGATCAAGCAAACGTTATTAAGTGTATAAAAAGTCCTAACTAACGAACTGTGATACATTCCAGTGAATATTCAAAATTTAGAAAACACTAAATTTCATCTATCTCAAAACACATTTTTTGACCTTTCGATTCCTTAGTTGAGAAAACCGGCCACTCCCTGATATTGAGATTTGGTACAGTGGTTCCTTGGACAACTATCTAGATATCTGGTGCAGCGATTTTTTTTATTTGACTCAGTTCTCGAATTATGAGGTTAACCAATTAAATTTTTCGAATTTTTGACCTGGTTAACCTCATAATTCGAGAACAGAGTCAAATAAAAAAAATCGCTGCACCAGATGTGAGGATAATTGTCCAAGGAACCACTGTACCAAACCTCAAGATCAGGGATTGGCCGGTTTTCTCAACTAAGAAATCGAAAGGTCAAAAAAGTTACAGCCGTTTAAAGTTCCAGTTTAACATGTAATTACAGGTAAACCTCAAAATTGAGCGCGCGATATCTCAGAAGCGCAAGGTCAGATTTTGATCCGATTTTTTTCTTTTTGTTCGTCTCCAGTAGCTATTATCAAATATGTAAAAACTACAAAAGTGCCATTTACCCCCCCCTCTGGCCTTAAACAAGAGTTTTTATTTTGATTACTCAATAATTACTCAATAATATACGCAATATCAATTTTATTAAGAGTATTGATGCTTTTTTCATACAAACAAGTTAAACCAAATTCTTTATGTCATGTATCCTGGGTTTGGACAGGATATAAATCAAGAGGCTTGCATATAATGAACATATTGACACGGGTGCAGAGTTGAGTCTGTACGGAACCTAGTAGTTTCAGATCCTTGTTTAACTTGCCGTACAGCAAGGTCATCCACCACTTTAGCCCGGCGAGGCACATAACTCCCTCTACAACTCCATGACAAATGTTTCATATATACTAGCCAAGTTCACAAGTTATATCCTTGTGTTTGAGAAGAGCTCGTTAGAACTGCTTCCTTTTCCCTTCAGTATCCCACAGTCTCTCGAGTTTCGCAACTGCCAGAGAACTCTCTTAAACAATTACTAGACTCGGTGATTATAAATCAAGAGGCTTGCATATAATGAACATATTGACACGGGTGCAGAGTTGAGTCTGTACGGAACCTAGTAGTTTCAGATCCTTGTTTAACTTGCCGTACAGCAAGGTCATCCACCACTTTAGCCCGGCGAGGCACATAACTCCCTCTACAACTCCATGACAAATGTTTCATATATACTAGCCGAGTTCACAAGTTATATCCTTGTGTTTATGCCCGCTTAAAATACTTCCATCGCGTTACATTACATACCTTACAAGACATATTTACTCTAGTAGCAGGGAATAGTTGAGTGTGCACTTCGATGTGTACTATTTCTGACAACACAGGGTTGTTTGTTAGGTCATTCTTCACCAAAATCGTGTGGGTGCACAATTTGTTTCGCTAGAGACAACCCTACAGGGCAAATTTTCTAAATTACCCTCAGTCGCGTATACGAGATTTTCGTATTTCGGCTCCTGAAGGTCATAGAGACTTCAATTTTAGCTTAAAATTACCGCAATAGCCATATTTATATACAACTTATGAAGCAACATAAGGTCTCCAGTGCTTTGTTTTATAGATATTGACAAAAAACTGTTTTTTGGCTCAGCGAACCAAAAATGGGACTGAATTTTGGTAACTTGAACTAGGAAGATCGTAGAGACTTGAATTTTAGCTTAAAATGAGCGCAAACATCACATTTATATACAACTTATAGAGCAATATAAGCCCTTTAATGCTTATTTGTTAAGATATTGACAAAAATCGGTCATTTTGACTACACGCGTGAGGAAAAATACCAAATTGGGCAACAACTTTGGTCTTTTTTTTACCAGTTTTGTGCTCAAGTTATTAAAATGTGCTTTGATGTTGTAGATCGGGTGTTTTCTTCCAATATGGGTTTCGGTATAAATCCGGAAGCACCCGGTTCATGGGTGATAGGGGTTAAAAACCCTAAAATGTCAGGCGATGGGCGAGACAATTGTCTGAATTTGGTTATAAAAACACTTGCACTCTTTGCTAGGGTTTGCTTTTTTCTGCTACATCGATCCGATTTCTAACTACTAATCATCCCCCTCTACATCATTCTCTTTTAGATACATGATTTTTATAAGTTCTTGAAGGTACATCCGGCATGATGTAAAGTCTATATCAAAGCATTTTAATGTGGTCTTAACAAGTTGCAAGATATTCAAGTTCACTAATAAAACAGAGATTGTAGGATATTCTTCTTTTACATATTGATTATTGAGTAATTTTGGTTACACATGTGAGGAAAGATACCAAATTGGTTTACCAAACGAAGATTGTAGGTTATCTATTATTCTTTACATGATTATTGACGCAACTTTATAGTCAAACCTGTATTATTTTAAATATTTAATATTTATCCACACTCTCCATAAGAATATTATTGGGAGTCATTTTGTGGTTAAAATTAGATTAAATCAGTATTTCCAAGCAAAAAACTGCCCCAAATTTCTCCTCCGAATATGGTCCGCTAGTTCGAAATTTTAGCACTTATAAACGTTATTGTTAGACATTACATTAGTGTAATACCACTGAGACCAGATGTAGTAATCTATTCAGATAAAGCGAAGAAGGTGCATCTGAAATAAAGAGAACTTTGCTGATCAAGAGAAAAGAATATTAAGAGATATCAGCAGCTGACAGAAGAGATTGCAAGCTCCAGACAGTAGCAGTTCGAGTTCGAGGCATTTACAACTGCAGCCTCCAAACCTTTATGAACCACCTGAACGTAAACACTAAAGAGAAAAAGGCCTGCATGAAGATCGCTGAATTTAGCATGAGGGCATCATACACCATCTATCTATCCAGAAACACCATTATATGGACAGATGATTGGGAGTTAGTCCAGAGGCTAGTAATTGCATAGTAGGAGCGTATAATGTTTGTAGAATGTAATTATTTTTACAAACTACCGTTCAAAACTTATAGATCAAGTGATAGCCTACCCTCAATTATATTACAACGTCGTGGGGTCAGTCGATATTGTTGCTAAAAATCAGGAGCAAGCGTCTTAAAACAGGATACCATGAATCTGTATTAGTTTTAAGTAGTTTCATTCTACAATCTACGTTTAATATTATTATTGGGTCGTTTACGTTTAAGTTATATTTGGCCATTTTATAGCCTCCCCTCAAAAAGCCCGCAATTACTCAATATGTAAAAGAAGAATATCCTACAATCTCTGTTTTATTAGTGAACTTGAATATCTTGCAACTTGTTAAGACCACATTAAAATGCTTTGATATAGACTTTACATCATGCCGGATGTACCTTCAAGAACTTATAAAAATCATGTATCTAAAAGAGAATGATGTAGAGGGGGATGATTAGTAGTTAGAAATCGGATCGATGTAGCAGAAAAAAGCAAACCCTAGCAAAGAGTGCAAGTGTTTTTATAACCAAATTCAGACAATTGTCTCGCCCATCGCCTGACATTTTAGGGTTTTTAACCCCTATCACCCATGAACCGGGTGCTTCCGGATTTATACCGAAACCCATATTGGAAGAAAACACCCGATCTACAACATCAAAGCACATTTTAATAACTTGAGCACAAAACTGGTAAAAAAAGACCAAAGTTGTTGCCCAATTTGGTATTTTTCCTCACGCGTGTAGTCAAAATGACCGATTTTTGTCAATATCTTAACAAATAAGCATTAAAGGGCTTATATTGCTCTATAAGTTGTATATAAATGTGATGTTTGCGCTCATTTTAAGCTAAAATTCAAGTCTCTACGATCTTCCTAGTTCAAGTTACCAAAATTCAGTCCCATTTTTGGTTCGCTGAGCCAAAAAACAGTTTTTTGTCAATATCTATAAAACAAAGCACTGGAGACCTTATGTTGCTTCATAAGTTGTATATAAATATGGCTATTGCGGTAATTTTAAGCTAAAATTGAAGTCTCTATGACCTTCAGGAGCCGAAATACGAAAATCTCGTATACGCGACTGAGGGTAATTTAGAAAATTTGCCCTGTAGGGTTGTCTCTAGCGAAACAAATTGTGCACCCACACGATTTTGGTTAAGAATGACCTAACAAACAACCCTGTGTTGTCAGAAATAGTACACATCGAAGTGCACACTCAACTATTCCCTGCTACTAGAGTAATTTATGTGGATCATAATTCTGGGGATCGGAATTATGGGGGAACGAAAATATGGGGATTTTTTTCAGAAATCCCCAAATTTCGTACCCCAAATTGAATTGTCGCATTTTCACGCTAAATTATTTCAGAGAAATCAAAATCAGTTTTTGATGGAATTTTTAAAAATCGTGAAAAACTAAATTAATTAAAAATCATTCTCTTCGTTTAAATCGTCTTCATCGTCGTCTCTTTCACTTTGAGTCTGCTCACCGGTGTAGTCCCAGGTGTGAGGTGTATGTCTCCCTCAACAGGAGTTTGAGCTTGTCAATTAAGTCTCCCATACTCTTGAATGTGAGACTTAGTTTGACTTCTAACCCTAATTTTGAATCTGACGCACGTTTTTCACGTAACACTGAAAAACCAGTATTTCCTATTCAGTAATTTGTATACTAAGTAACTTTCTATTTACCTGAGAAATGCGTATCCGTGTCTCACAAAACACGTAAAACAATTTATTTGACAAATTCACCTCAAATTAGCCCTATTTAAGCCAATTACATAAAAATTAATGTGTGGGATTTTGAAATGGCGGCCACAATTTTGGTAGTACGAAAATATGGGGATTTTTTCCAAAAATCCCCAAATTTCGTACCATATAAATATGTCTCGTAAGGTAATTCTGAAACATATATTACATTTACAATAAATTATGCAATATCAAAACATTACAATCAACAAAATAAATTTAATCGCAGAATCTCAAATACAAATAATCGTAAATTAAACACAACAAAACAAATTAAACAAGCAATAAATGAATATACGAATTCGCATCCACTGACAACTTACTCCTTCATAAAATTAAGATGTTATTGCACACTTGAAAGGGATGGTTAATGATTTGTTTAATTATTAGCTATTTTAGATTTTAATAATAAAATAACTCCAAGTTACATTTTAGTGTACTGGGATTGGTTGGTTCAACCGGCAGTTCTTATTCATACATTGAAATTGATTTCCATATTACATTATATAGGATGGCATCGATCAAACACATGTTGTCACTCCTTGTATTCGAGGCAGTGGCAATCCTGCCAATTATTTTGATAATCTACTGGGCACAAAAATACGGTGGCGGTTTCTCTTGGGAAGTCAAAAGCAAACTCAAATTCAACTATCATCCAGTCTTCATGATAATTGCTTTCGTTTTTGTGATGGGGCATTGTAAGTCGAAATCAACTTCATTCTCAACTTCATTTTCCTTTTAAGACAACTTACTTACTTGTTGAATAATAAGGTTTTAGAAGAGGTTTTTTTTCCATTGATCTGATTCCTTTTCAGCTATCATAGCGTTTCGAATTTTACCCCTGGCACATCGCTTGAAGAAATACATTCATGCAATTCTCAACTTGGCTGCTGTGGCATTTGCTATTGCTGGATTAGTAGCTGTAATCGACTTTCACAATGAGCAGGGATACCCCAACTTTTACAGCTTACACTCCTGGCTGGGATTGATTACTCTGTCCCTCTTATTCTTGCAGGTAATTCAATTTTAAAAGTACCGTTCTGTATATGTTCATTACTTCATTACATGTTTTGATGACTTATTAAATGTTTCTTCAAATAGGAACCCACAAGTTTGATTTTTAAATTTGATAGGCACTCGGTGGGCTGACAATTTTCCAAGACCTAGTGAAGGGAGCAAGTGATGAGATCAGAGCTGCTTACAAACCATGGCATGTTGTTGCTGGTAAGAAACTTACTATATACATATTAATACAACCTTATATCTTTCTATCGCTTTTTAATTTTTGTTAATGCAAATATGATTGTTCTTCAAATTAATCAACGTCAAAAGATTAAACAAAAATAGCGTTGTCCTGTTCAAAAAGTTTTATTTCCATAGGTACAGCCATGGTAACATTAGCTGCTGCTACAATCTGCACCGGACTGCAAGAGAAATATAGCTTTGCGTGAGTAGTCATAAAATTCATGATCACAATCTCGATCATGAAAGTACCATACTGTACAGAAATTTCCATGTTTCCATACGATATAAAACTCCTTATTGATGACAACAATTTTCAAATTTGCAGTAACCCAGACAAATTCTCTGCTAACGCCTACACATTCAACTTCACTGCTGTGACCATCCTTATGTGGGCCTTCACAGTGATCTACATCCTTGTTGCGGTAGAGAAGCGAACTCCAGAGGTGGGTAAAACTGCTGTACAGTACTCTAAAATAGTACCTTTACAAGAGGATCTCTTTGACAAGTACTACCCTCCTGGCTGCATGTGACTGTGTTAACTTCATAAGACAGTGGACGTACTAAATAGACTGACTAACTGCATGATGATAGACACTTACAAATTATTTTGACTGTTTCAATGTGCAAAACTTGCTATTCTAAACTTAAAATTTGCATTTGCTAACCTCAATTTATCTTACATTCTCTAATTTCACAATACATATAATAATATGCTCTAAATAGAGCATATTGTGATGTCGCTTAGATATATATATAATGATAAAAACCATTTCTAGCCCAAGTATAGCTAAAACGACTCTAGTCTAAAGTATATGACCTTTGTCCTTTACCAGGTAAAAAATTGCCTAAAAGCATTTTTTAAGCAGCCACAAACTTTTCGTTGGTATAATACTATATAGCACTTTCATGAGCTTATTTATATTGTACTCACTCGATGCAGCACTTACCTAGAAGTAAGGATAAACCCCGGCCTCTTATAGTTGTATTACCATCACCCGAACTGACTAAGAAACAACATGACCATGGTAAGGGTTGACCCATACGTGATTGGGATGGGAGCAACATCGTGTTCTGGATAAACCCTGACCTGATCATATCAGACAGGCTAGCCAACTACAAAGCAAGGAAAGCCAGGGCAAGGAAATCAGAACATCAGATAATGGAAGAAGTCCCGGCTTATCAGATCTATCTGAAGCCTGATGGCGGACAGCCCTGTGCACAGACTCAACTATCTACAGAACTCTTGAATGAACTCTTGAAGTTTTATAATTATAAACGATTAATTATTGTTCTTAAGGAGACGGAGTAGGTGGTCATGAGCTGATCTGACCCTAATTTTGCATGATATTGATTACAAACATTAATTTGATTAATCTAGCAAGAACAATATTTACGACAAACATTATATCCATTAAGATGAAAATCTTTTGAAATGAAAAGTAGAAATAGTAAGTTGAGATCACATGTTTTTGTGCTCTCCCAACAGTGTTTTTAAAATCTTGAGTTGCTGCTTTTGGCAAAATATTTAACTACTATTATCATGGACTTATTGGACTTACTCGATGCAACACATACACGAAAGATAAATTGACTCCAAAAGACAAAGTATTAAACACCATTGTGAATTATGAGTCTTGACTATAATAAGCTGTAAGCTGGTGTTGGGAAATAGAGGTGGATGTTTTACCATTTATAACTACCATTTTGGGAACTGCAGATAAACAGTGACTCTTAAACAAGGAATTTAAATAAGTTAATTTTTAGGCTCCAGGAGATCGACGTCCAATACTTCTCTAAACATGTATGGAAATCGTACTGTAATAGCTCTGATTTTTATTATTATTAATAAAATTAATATTTGTACTAATTTGATTATTTAATCCCAGGCATAACTGTGTTTTTATCTGATTCAGGATTTGACAGTGATTACTTAAAAAGTGTAGTTCGTAGAAGCATACTAAGGCGTTACAAAAATACGACCTATGGTAATTGTATTATAAAGGTCACTGTTTTATTATTTATACCGATAGAAATCGGGAACTGCAGAAAAGCCTGTCATTCTTAAACAAGCAATTTAAATGACTTAATTTTTAGGATTTGGGTGCTCGACGTCCATTACTCTCCTCTACATGTATGAAATCGTGCTTTAATAGCCCTGATTTAAACTAATTATTTGTTAACCTATCTTATCCCTGCGTTTTTATTCTGATTCAGAATTCAAAACCAAATCATCATTAATACAAATCTAATATGTCTAATACTACTGATATATTAATTCTAATTAATGTAAAGCTGTTGCATTTTGATCGTTTCTGAATTCCTTTAATCTTTAATCAGCTGATTTAAACCTGCAACTACGACATATCCGCTCGTTAGTTCAGACTTCGGAAGTTTGTCTTCATATTATGTTTGACTTATTGAAACATACTTACATAACAAAATCATTGAACTTCATAGATTCTAACTCCAAACTGTCTCCCCTAACAATTCACACTCTGTCAGGACGAGTACGAGACCCTGCCAGAAACACACAGCCAAAACGAGGAATCAATACAATAATCTCTTCTCTGAGTCTGTTACCATGGCAACACCATCTCCGCACCATGGCTGCATGATACTGACATCGTTGCAATGACGACGGTGTTAACTCTTTATTATTTTGGATGACCCTCATCTTTAAATATTTTCCTTACGTGACCCTCACAAGGATTATTTTGGAACGATTCCAATATTCTGGTTTTATTCGTATTGAATTTAATCGTTATTAATTATTTATCTGTTCACAATATCGTGTGTTCTCGTAAGCGGAAAAAGCTAAAAAGGTGGTAGATTATCTGGTAGTCTTGCGCAATGTTTGCTATAAATAGAATATGTTCTTTTGAAGGAGACGTCACTCAGACTCTCAGTGCAGAGGTTTTCTTGGTTTTTAGTACAACTTTACTTGTTCTGGTCTTTTAGATAAACATGTAGTTTTCATGTTAGTTATTTGTGGTAATAGCTACCTTGTTAGAATTATTATTTAATCTCGTATGGTACTTTAACTTTTGGTAAGAGTTTTTCAAAAATATTGGGAATAATATATGTTAATTAATACTGATCAGTAGGTTCAATATATATTTATCAGATTCAATGATTCTGGACCATATTACATAATGATTGTCCACCGTCTCTATAATTAGTGCACAAATGTGACAAATAATTTTGAAGGATATTTTAACATGAAATGATGATTTTGCAGATTTTGCAGCGCTTGATATTTGAATTAATGATAAATCTATTTTCATTCAGATGAAGTTATGTGTGTTTGTGCCTTGTCTAGTACCTTATAATTTATATGTTTTTTTTGGTCATTATAGCAGGTATTGGACAATGGCCATTCACGACGTTTGACAAATTGTTTTAAATAAATTATTGGAGAATTAAATGAATAGTGTGTTATATTTTGCTGCTAAAATGTTGATGTGTAATATGATGGTATTTATGAAATAGTGTGAACATGTTGAAATCTATCGTTGTTACTCAAATCTTTAGATCTGAAACCATAATGTTTGACTCTAAATATGAGTTCAGATAATAATTTAAACCAAACATTTTTAATTACCTACAATGCCAGAAAGCACGTGATGATAAAAGTCTGTAGAAGAACTAGCAAATAATTTATAAACCAATACAACCTTTTCTTGCTGCACGAAAGTTGTAAATTCGAAGAGTCAATTGTAATGCAGCATAAAAACCCTCGATTAATGCCACAAAAGAACACTTTACTTTACAACAAGATACTTCATCTAGGTGGTAACATTATCCAACCAATCCCGCTTCTTTATTTTCTTAAATAATTTCACTAGATAATCAGATAATCAGAAAAGTTCTCTGTGTAGAGTACACCTCGTACTATTAAGGTATAATGGATTATAGATTACAGCCCTTTCTATAGTATCATCTTATCATCCATTATTATACAACAGTCTTTATATCGGTGATTTATAATCTGCTTCTCTAAATATATAACCGTGATAATATTTTAGTTACCGAACTATAATAGTTGAATAGTGATGTGTAAACTGTGCAGAGTATCGAGAATAAAATTATTAGATTGTTCCTCTTTGCCCAATGTGGTATAATACCTCTGAAAGGTACGGCTAATCTTCATAATAACACTGCTGACCGCCTCTATAGAGTAGATTACATTGAGTACACAGTGTAGAATAATCACATTGTGCTCATCGAACTAAGAACCTCGAAATAAAGAACTTAGCTAAGAAACCATACTCATTACTCTCCCCCTCATTGGATTATGTAACAATGAGACCGGCTAGTTTAGATGCGTGTCTTGCTGCTTTTCTAAACACGCGTCCTGTTTGTAGTTATTAAATGTATACTGTATAGTCTCCATTGTATTGTGTACATCGTACATTGTTATTCTCTTCCAATATTCACGTGCCAAGAAAGAGAGAGAGATGTGATAATTTTTAACTGTACACTGCTGGTAACGCTATCATCTGAACATGAAATTTATTAATCACATTGAAGAAATAGATACGTTGAGAATTTTAGAAGCTTACAAAAATAGACCACACATTACATCAAGACTTCAGAAAAAACTAATTGTAAATTGTATAGTTCATGAACTGTCATTATTGTGAACAATCATCGAATTGAAATTATTCTGTACCGTACCAAGAACCATCACTATCGTGAATTATTAATAAATCAAAAATAACACTGTTCTGGGTGGCTCTTCTACTTGAACTAATTCTTAAAAAATAACACGTGACTCAGTACAAAATAACGCGTGACTCAGTACAAAATAACACGTGATTCAGTAAAAAATAACGCGAGACTCAGTACAAAATAACACGTGATTCAGGATAAAATAACGCGTGACTCAGTACAAAATAACGCGTGACTCAGTACAAAATAACACGTGACCCAGTACAAAATAACGCGTGACTCAGTACAAAATAACGCGTGACTCAGTACAAAATAACACGTGACCCAGTACAAAATAACACGTGACCCAGTACAAAATAACGCGTGACTCAGTACAAAATAACACGTGATTCAGTACAAAATAACGCGTGACTCAGTACAAAATAACACGTGATTCAGTACAAAATAACACGCGACTCAGTACAAAATAACGCGTGACTCAGTAAAAAATAACACGTGACTCAGTACAAAATAACACGTGATTCAGTACAAAATAACACGTGATTCAGTACAAAATAACGCGTGACCCAGTACAAAATAACACGTGACCCAGTACAAAATAACGCGTGACTCAGTACAAAATAACACGTGATTCAGTACAAAATAACGCGTGACTCAGTACAAAATAACACGTGATTCAGTACAAAATAACACGCGACTCAGTACAAAATAACGCGTGACTCAGTAAAAAATAACACGTGACTCAGTACAAAATAACACGTGATTCAGTACAAAATAACACGTGATTCAGTACAAAATAACGCGTGACTCAGTACAAAATAACACGTGATGTGTGTCTCAGGATGTCAGGAGCTCCTGAAGAAAGGGTGCGAGCGCTAAAACTCCTGATAGAACAGCACCTCACCTCTACTGGGATCACTGATAGGATTGATAGAGCACTGAGGGAGAGGGACAAGGACAATGTTATCCAGGATATATCCAGGTAATAGGAGCGAGTAGTTAGCAGTAGAGAGTTAGGTTACATTTCTAGTGGTATGTAGAGTCAACTGTGAATACTTATATTATGTTTTACTTATTTTACAATGTAAATGTCAGTAATATCATGGGATACTAATGCTTAATGCTTATTCATATTGTCTATCTTGTTAACATGTAACTGCACATGTAACTGCGCAGGGAGAACGTGATTGACAAGGTAATAACAGAGCTTAAAAACAGTTCTCTAAACGAAAGCGTGTTGGAACAGCCAGAAACAAAACCTGAAATTCCCATACCTCCAGGTAAAATGTACTTCAACCTAACTTTATTGTTTTATAAAGTTGGCCAAAAAGTCTTTATTACGGATATTAGTTGTTGTAGATTAAATAGCCAGGTTAACTGATCTGAAATGTGTTCCAGAGCTGGAGACGCGAGGAAAGCGGTTTCTCCAAGTTAGTTTAACACAAGGCAGAGCTTTTATAGACGATCTGGAGAACAACGAGGCAGCTACATTTCAACTGCACGCTCTTTGTTTAGGTAGGCCGTAGGAAAACAATTGGGTTGGTTACCAGTTCTACAGTGACCAGTTGTTTAGACTTTAGTCACCAGTTGTTCAGACTTAGTGACCAGTTGTTTGGTAGAGTTGTTTTAATTAGTTTGTACAACTCCTCAAGTTTTAAACAAGTACTGTAATATTATCACTGACTCTTTTCCATGCTCTGAAACATTATAGTGCTCAAAAACACTGCCCCCATTTGTTTGAGCTCATCACACGATACACCCACATTACTTACATTAACAAGCTTGTTTTAAAACTGTTTAGTGGCATTAAGTTAAGTTATTTAGTGTAAATAAGTTAAGTTTCCACTGTGCAGGAAAGAGAATGTCCAGTAAACCGGTGCCAGCTATGTGTGAACCACCTTTCGATGAGACCTTCTACTTTTGTATAGATCAGATACAGAAACGTGGTGAGAAACTACTGTCTTTAAATTTTAATTGGAGTTTTAATGATAAATTAAGTATTAATATGATAAATATCAAGAGCTTGGAAATGTATATAATATACTATATTACTTTATCATTTTAACACCAACATTTGCTTGCCAGGAAGTTTAATAACATGTCAGAGTAGGTTGCTACTTACAATAGTAAGAACCAGTCACGCTGGACACAAACACTTATTAGGTAAGTCAGGTTTAGTCTGGTAAGTCAGGTTTAGTCTGGTAAGTCAGGTTTAGTCTGGGATAGTCTGGTTTAGTCTGGTAAGTCAGGTTTAGTCTGGTAAGTCTGGTTTAGTCTGGGATAGTCAGGTTTAGTCTGGGTTAGTCAGGTTTAGTCTGGTTAGTCAGGTTTAGTCTGGTTAGTCAGGTTTAGTCTGGTAAGTCTGGTTTAGTCTGGTAAGTCTGGTTTAGTCTGGTAAGTCAGGTTTAGTCTGGTAAGTCTGGTTTAGTCTGGGATAGTCAGGTTTAGTCTGGGTTAGTCTGGTTTAGTCTGGGATAGTCAGGTTTAGTCTGGGTTAGTCAGGTTTAGTCTGGTTAGTCAGGTTTAGTCTGGTTAGTCAGGTTTAGTCTGGTAAGTCTGGTTTAGTCTGGTTAGTCAGGTTTAGTCTGGTAAGTCTGGTTTAGTCTGGTAAGTCTGGTTTAGTCTGGTAAGTCAGGTTTAGTCTGGTTTAGTCTGGTTTAGTCTGGTATAGTTATCTAAATGAAAAAACCGAATAAAATAAAGTGATAAACTTCTCTTATCTTATTTTCCCAAATAAGGCGTAATCGAGTAAGATAAAGGACAACAGATAAATTTCAGTTAATTCAACAAGTGGTTAATTATTAAGTTTTGTACTACAGTATACTGTATGGGGAGGGGGGGGGGGGTGTCGCGTCCGTCTATGTCCGCTTGTCTCATAGAATCCAAAAAGGACAGGACATAGGCGGACATATGCGGACATAGACGGACATAGGCGGACATAGGCGGACATAGACGGACATTGACGGACATATACGGACATTAGCGGACATTAATGGACACCTAAATTGCTAAATAAAATGTTCAATTTTTGCTGTTATAGGGGGATCATGTAGTTTCGTCCGTTCGGTACCGGGTACCTGGCAGGTGAGCTTGCATGCTTGTGAATGTGGGTGTAAGTACAGCTGTACTGTAGTTTATATCTAATTACTCCCTATTATAGAAACCGTAAATTTATTTTCTGACAGAAGCTAGAAATTTACCAAAATATCGACATTGTTATAAACTTATTTTGATGACCATTCCTAATAATATATAGCTAAGTTAGATGTCATTAATTCGTTAACTAGCTTGTGAGTATAGATAGATTAGGGAGCGACAGGCTCGTTAGGCAAAACAATAGCATCTACATTAATAATCTTAAGTGTTAAGATCTAAACAGACTCTTCTTCATGATGTTGTTACACGAATTATGAATTAGGGGTGAACTGGTTCATAGGATTAGGGTAATGAAAATTACTAGTTGGTTTGTGTGTAGATAGTAGGTCTGTGCGGCTTCTAGTGATAATAGAAAATTATTATAATTATTACGTAAGAATTATTATAAAAGTTATGTTTATAATTATATAGAAACAAGGAGTGTAACTTACATATTGAGGCACTTTTCGTGTACCTATCGAGAATGGAGAATGACTCGGACCGAAAATTTTCTAAATCGAAATTATTTTCAAAATTTTTCTGGAAACTACTTTTGTTTATGTTTCATGCTTCCCTGAGCATTATGAGCCGAAAATACTTTTTCGGTCCGTACAGCTACATTCGAAAGGCTGTGGATGTGATAAGTTCAATATAAATATAAAGAACGTGATATTTTGCCCTCGGATTTAAAGGAGAATCGCGATTTGTCGCAGGGAATGGGATAAATCGCGATTCTGCACGTGCCGCGATTTCCTTTTGACCTTGCCACTCCTTTCTCTTGATAGTTGATTCATGCTTATGATGATCAGGAACACATCTGGTCCAATTAGCGGGAAACGAAGAACAAGCTCTGGTGACGTCACAGTCACGTGCCCTCAGGGCTCAGGCTCATAATCACGTGACCTCAGACCCAATCAATTGGGTTCTGGCCTGGTCAGCCCCCTGTCACCCGATCTTGAGGTGACGTACGACACCTCGTTAACCCAATCAATGTCTGGAAGGCTGCAAATTTTCACATGCCAAACTCACAAGGGTCTTACGGAGTTGTGCGAGTTAACGATACATAGAGGCCGCAGAATTATGAGGACTACCAGATCCTGGTGGAACCTAAGCGATCCATGATATCACGACAGGCCCTATCGGTACCCTATATTTTCAAAACGGACAAAAAATAGAGCGGACAAAAACTGACAAAAATGGACAAAAACGGACAAAAATGGAAATAACATTTAGATGCTTCATCCTACTCTTCCACCTCCTCCTCCTGGGTCTTCCTGATCTTCCTCAGTCCTCCCACTCCTCCTCCTCGTCCTCAGTCCTCCTCATCAGTCCTCAACAGTCCTCCTCCTCCCCAGTCCTCCTCCTCCTCTTTAGTTCTCCTGGGTCCTCCTCCTGGGTCCTCCTCCTCCTCTTCATCCTCCTCCTCTTCCTCCTCAGTCCTCCTCAGTCCTCCTCAGTCCTCCTCAGTCCTCAGTCCTCCTCCTCATCCTTCTCCTCAGTCCTCCATCCTCCTCCTCAGTCCTCCCCCAGTCCCCCTCGTCCTCCTATTCAGTCCTCCTCCTCCTCAGTCCTCCTATTCAGTCCTCCTCCTCCTCAGTCCTCCTCCTTCTCAGTCCTCCTCAGTCCACCTCAGTCCTCCTCCTCATCCTTCTCCTCAGTCCTCCATCCTCCTCCTCAGTCCTCCCCTAGTCCCCCTCCTCCTCCTATTCAGTCTTCCTCCTCCTCCTCAGTCCTCCTCCTCTTCCCTCTCAGTCATCCTCCTCAGCCATCCTCCTCAGTCCTCCTCAGTCCTCCTCCTCCTGGGTCCTCCTCCTCCTCTTCATCCTCCTCTTCCTCCTCGGTCCTCAGTCCTCCTCCTCAGTCCTCCTCCTCATCCTTCTCATCAGTCCTCCTCCTCCTCAGTCCTCTCCCAGTCCCCCTCCTTCTCCTCCTATTCAGTCCTTCTCCTCCTCCGCCTCAGTTCTCCTCAGTCCTCCTTCTCATTTCTCCTAAGTCCTCCTCCTGAGTCCTCCTCCTCCTCTTCCTCCTGAGTCCTCCTCCTGAGTCCTCCTCCTCCTCTTCCTCCTGAGTCATCCTCCTGAGTCATCCTCCTCAGCCATCCTCCTCAGCCATCCTCCTCAGTACTCCTCAGTCCTCCTCCTTCTCAGTCATCGTCAGTCCTCCTCCTCAGTCCTCCTCAGTCCTCCTCCTCCTCCTGGGTCCTCCTCCTCCTCCTCCTACTGGGTCCTCCTCCTGGGTCTTCCTGATCCTCCCCAGTCCTCTTCCTCCTCCCCTCCTCAGTCCTCCTCCTACTCCTCCTCCTCGTCCTCAATCCTCCTCATCAGTCCTCAACAGTCCTCCTCCTCCCCAGTCCTCCTCCTCCTCCTGGGGCCTTTTCCTGGGTCCTCCTCCTGGGTCCTCCTTCTCCTCCTGGGTCCTCCTTCTCCTCCTGGGTCCTTCCCCTCCTCCTCCTCAGTCCTCTTCCTCCTCTTCCTCCTCCTCCTCCCTACCAGTCATCCTCCTCAGCCATCCTCCTCAGCCATCCTCCTCAGTCCTCCTCCTTCTCAGTCCTCCTGAGTCCTCCTCCTGAGTCCTTCTCCTCCTCAGTCATCCTCCTCAGTTCTCCTCCTCCTCCTAGGTCCTCCTCCTGGGTCCTCCTCCTGGGTCCTCCTCCTGGGTCTTCCTGATCCTCCCCAGTCCTCTTCCTCCTCCCCTCCTCAGTCCTCCTCCTACTCCTCTTCCTCGTCCTCAGTCCTCCTCATCAGTCCTCAACAGTCCTCCTCCTCCCCAGTCCTCCTCCTCCTCCTCCTCCTGGGGCCTTTTCCTGGATCCCTATATAATTTGATATAAGTTAAAGCTATTAATAGCTTTAGTGTGATAAATAAGTCGTTTGTTTTGTACAAAATTATAATACATAGAAGTTGCGAAAAATAATAGAATCCAAAAAGGACAGGACATAGGCGGACATAGACGGACGTGACACCCCCCCCCCCCCCCCCCCTAAAGTTAAGAGACTCGCTGTTCAGATCGCCGCGTCCATTGGTTTATCAATTAAATATCTGACCAATGAGCGTACGTTATTTCGTCTATTATAGAGATAATATAAACAATAGAACGACAACATCAGCTTAACAGCTTAACGTTGAAGGACCCGATAGAGACAGAGTACTGGAGACCGCTGGGTAGACTAATCCACAGTGATCACTTCATCACCCCCCGTATGTGTTATATTGAACAAATATTCCGAGCCAACAATGTACCAGATCTATAAAACAGAGTACGAGTCCGCCAATGTCCGTCCGAGTCCGCCAATGTCCGTCCGTGTCTGCCAATGTCCCAAAAAACACGTCCGTTGTCTCATAGAATCCAAAAAGGACAGGACATAGGCGGACATAGACGGACGTGACACCCCCCCCCCCTGTATGAGCTCGTTCTTAAGTTGCTGGTATTCAATGTAAAAGCAAAAGTCTGTTGTGATAAATAATAGCTCATATATAGAAAATTACGTCAAACATTCTAAATTCTAATATTTCTGTCAATAACTGCATTAGAAGAAATCTGTGCAAGATAACCGCCAGGATATCAGTGATATATTCCCTACTTGCTTAAGCTAAGTTGTAACTTATAACTTAGCTTAAGCAAGACTTGTAACTTAAGCTTAAGTAAGACCTTATATTATGTAAATAGTAAACGGCTCTGTCCGGGTTCAGGTAGGTAGCTGTGAGGTTGACTGGAGGCAGTGCAAGTGTCTGTAACACAAACCAACCAATTAGAACACAGTATTTACACCACGCGACACAAACCAACCAATTGGGACCAATTATAACACAGTATTTACACCACGTGACACAAACTAACCAATCAGGTTAGGAACTGCATTAGCAGAACTGCATTAGCAGAAATCTGTGCAAGATAACCGCCAGGATATCAGTGATATATTCCCTACTTGCTTAAGCTAAGTTGTAACTTATAACTTAGCTTAAGCAAGACTTGTAACTTAAGCTTAAGTAAGACCTTATATTATGTAAATAGTAAACGGCTCTGTCCGGGTTCAGGTAGCTGTGAGGTTGACTGGAGGCAGTGCAAGTGTCTGTAACACAAACCAACTAATTAGAACACAGTATTTACACCACGCGACACAAACCAACCAATTGGGACCAATTATAACACAGTATTTACACCACGTGACACAAACTAACCAATCAGGTAGCTGTGAGGTTGACTGGAGACAGTGTCTTGATAAGACAGAAGGTACGCTGCTAAACCTGGAGGTTACTGGAACTAAATCAGACTGTGGGGTCTCTGTGGGCCTGCTTACTCTTAGGTGAGATCTTCAGAACGTTACAGATATACATATAATATGCAATGTTTAATGATATTATGTAATGTTTAATGTCAGGTTTAAATCAGTACTTTGCCTTTAAAGTTCAAGTTAAGGATCATTAGTTGCCGTATTTACCGTAATATTCGAGAAATTTCCGGCTTAATATTGAGGTTTTTTTCCTTCGGCTTCCTGCAATTGGCTGGTTTCACTCCCGTTTGACTTGTGTAACAATGTGTTGGAATACTCCGAAGTAACATAAGTGTGAGATTATAAGCATTTCTTGATATATCTGTACAAATTGAAACTACCTTTTTCCAGGATTAAAATGCTGCCAGCTCTGCAGAAGAGAATATCAAGTGAAGTGTTAAAAAGTCAGCTGATGATGGAAAAGGACCGGAAGATAGAAAGAGAGCGTCTGTTCCTCATGTATACTAAACAGTGGTGGAATGAATACCTGGCTCTTCGCCCAGCTCACACAGACAGACTTGTCAAGATATTCACTGAGGTAAGGGGTCACGTTGTTACAACTTATGCGTATCTAGCAGGGCTAAAAACAGTTGGTATTACACTCCTCTCATAGATCAGGCTTTATAGCTGTTTTTACCATTCATCTCTCAGAAACTGTCCTGATTTCCAAAAATTCCCATAAAATCCCCTCTTAACCATGATAATTAATTTAACTGGTGTAAACTGTAAAAGTAATCCCATCTTGCAGGATGAGTTAGGAAGTACTCAGTTGGTGTGTATGATGTTGGCTCCTCTCCAAACCCCCCTGATTGAGTCTGCGCGGCACGCAGCTCGCTTTGTCTCCCAGATCCCCTGCTCACAGAGCCACGCACCTGGCGGTAATTCTACCAGCGAACAGTGGACCAGTCTACACGGATTCCTGGTGGCTAATAATGGGGTGAGTTTCATTTCACAAATCTTCCCACAGCCAGAAAGGCGGCAGATCGGCATGGATTTTGGAGAATAAAATTATTTTATGGCATTTGAGACAATTTGGACGTGGGAGTAGTTTAGTCCAGATTATGACCATTTATAACTTTATAATTTCATAATAAAACAAACTACATCTCTAAACTACATCGCGCTAATTAGAGACAAGTTAAATCTTATTAAACCATATTTTATATTACTTGTATCACCACCTCCGCACCGACATTTTTATTTCAAATTAGTAAATCAGAATCAATATATGATTGTGTACATTCTCTGTAGTGAGTACATTCTCTGTAGTGAGTACGCAAAGTCTTCTAATTTGATAGTTATTATTATATTATATTAAATCAAAGTTCTAAACAAGGGATAGTTAAAAAACAACACCCAAGTCTAATCTTTCCCTAAAACAAATAGCTAAATATCAAAAACTTCATTGTAATTTCTGCCAATATCTCTTGTCATAAGCTAAATTACAGAGATAATACGGATCAAAAATATTATTCATATAAAGATTTCTTTTACATAAATCATGCACAATCAGCGAGAATAGATTGCTTTGGGCTCTTCCTCTTTTCCCTGCCTCCCTAGTCCCTGGTAACTCCAGTGTATTGATGGCAAAAATGAGGGAAGAAAACGCTGGTCCATCAACAGGACCCCGCAAAACATGTCCTAACATTCTCCACCGATTACGAGCCACTTTTTCTGACAATGGTTCAGCATTGCAGCGTTTATACAAGTTTTTGTTGGAGATGACTCATGGGTACTTTATATTCAAAATAGTGCGAAGATGTTTGCGGTGAACAACATCTAGTTTTTCAAGGAATATTTTGGGGATGGCCCAGCAGGTTTATGCGACGCTGAATATAAGCTTTGCTACACAAGACGGACCCTAGAGTGATACTTTTCCTCCATGCTTCATTCCCCGACAATAATTTTCCATCACTGTCAACTTCACCCGTACTAACTTAATAAACATGAGTGAAGTCCGTTTTGTCTTCATTGACAAAGAGTTTCCATTTCTCGAGTACTGCTGCTGTTGTCTGGGGCAATATAGCTCTCAAGTTGTTTTCCTCTTCATCATTGAAGTCGACATCATCAGCATATTCAGTGTCAAGTGGAAGGCCAGCAATAGTAATCGGGAGAATCGGCCTATCTAAACTGATTGTTATAGTCCACCTAAGTTTATTCAAAACACCAGCTAAGACAAGGGTGAACAGACAGCCGGATAAATAGTCACCTTGGAAAGCTCCAAGGAGACTTAAAAACTCAGCTGAAAGAACTCCATTGACCTTCACCCGTAGCCTTGTGTTGGACAACAACAACCGGACAATCCTCAGCTCATCCTCAGTACAACTACATCCACACAGTTTCAGGAGTTCAAGAATCGTAGTGCGTTTGATCGTGTCAAACGCACTAGACTTATCAATGCCCATGCGATAATACTCCCATCTCTTCCTTTGGACAACTGACAGTAGAACTCGCTGACACCAATCACCATACAATATCAGCACAAGAACGGGCGCATTTATATACACACTGCCAACTGCCAAGGACCAGTGAAGGCATTCACTTTTTCTTCTATCCTTTTCTTTTATCCTAAGAGTTAATTTGATATAATAGTTATTAGTAGTGCCTGTCTGAATCATGTCTCGACATTGTCTCGACATAATGTGCTTAAATGAGACCAATTTTAAATCCGACATTGATCCCCACAGCCTAAACTTGCCGGGCTTATTTTACTCTTCTCCGGAAAGACCGTTGTAATGATAGTGACAGTTTGTGTGAGTCTTATGAGTAATACTATCAAATTTAACCCTCTTCAGCTGCATTTTCTTTTCCCCACAGATAAAACTTAAAGCAATTTGGATTCATTGCTTGAATGACTCGCTTGAATGACTTAAATGTACATTGTACATCTTTGTTGGGTATATTTTGATGTCGAAGCGTGTAATAAATGTTAGAATCTATTTATTTATTTATCATTTCATTGAATGCACCGTTTATATAGTATATAATAGTGTTTCTAGATCTAACAGATTTGTTCACTTGACTTTCATTCCTTGACTACATGACAGATTGCATATTAAGTTTGACCATAGAAAGGTCGTAATTTGGTTTGGAGATGTTAAATAACATAAACAGTCTCAGTTATAAAAGGTAGACATTCACGACCTGCAAATTGTAACGAGCTCAGTTATTTTCGTGACTGTAACAACAGTGTAACGCACCGTTAATACAGTGTAACGCACCGTTTATACCGCGTACTGCCTCCTATCATCAATATCTATCCCTATTCCCTATCCCTATCAATCAATCGGCACCAATGTAATAATGGTTTTACCACCGTGTTTTGGTTCAGCCGAAATACATTTTACTATGATGCGATGTTTACATAATGTTTCTCACTCAAGCTGCAGTCTGGTAGTGTTGAGTCTCAGGAATTTTTTTCTAGCTCTCATTTTTCATATTTTTTTGCCTCACACGAGATATTGTGGTATTTTCTAAATATAACTGTAATACATTGATGTAAAGTTTATTTGAATTTTGAAATAAAATAATTGTGAATGAATGGGAAAATCAAGCGACCGACTTCATTCTCGGTATCATTTGGGTTTGGGTACAGTAACAGTAATTTAAATTGAAACAACTTCCATTTGTTTGGAAAACGGAGACACTGGCGACATAATATGACAATAAAACTGATCAAAATGCAATTGCGCGCTACTGTACCGTTACTAATCAACTTCGTATTTTCCATCCAATTTGAACTCGGGCGGTCATCCAGACAAACAAAGAGAAACTTTCGAATTATTCCAGAACCTTTCACTTTCAGTATAGTTTTAATTCTCCTGTTTTCCACTCAGTTCTGGTATAGCTAACAGGAAAATAGATTGATATCCGACTATTTTCGATTCAGCAGCCAAATCTTTAAACCGGTACTCGCAGTTACTAGTCGTTTGTGATAATATAAAGTGTGGTATGTGGTAGATATTAATATAGCGTACTCTACAATCTAGATGTAGTGAACGTCAGTGATTATCAAAAACAAAAATTCATGAAAATAAATTTATTTTCGTTCCACTACAAAATGAGTGGAACGTGCGTTCAATACGTCAAAATCCACCGTTCACTACAACTAAAATTCAAAATCACTGAAAATGCACCATTCTGCAAATTTAATATAATATGCATCAGTCACTGACTGAGCAATTGGCCAGAGAGCTCCATAGAACTATAAAAGTAAGGGGCCTACTCTAGCCAACAGTTCTACTACTAGCAAATTACCTGAGGTAGTCTCACGACAATTAGTGCAATGGGCACAAGATATTCTTGAGCAGTGACAAATTTAAACCCAAATTTCACTGTTTCGACTGAATTTTTCTTCATGCTTCAATGACCATCTTACAAGGACACTGAGGAATGAGGATGGCACAAGACACGATTGAGGTACTCAATAACTTTGATTGACGATGTCAACCCTTCCAGATCGTTGCTCTGCGAAGCAGAGCAACGATCTTGTCGATCTTGTCGATCTTGTCGATCTTGTCGATCTTGTCGATCTTGTCGATCTTGTCGATCTTGTCGATCTTGTCGATCTTGTCGATCTTGTCGATCTTGTCGATCTTGTCGATCTTGTCGATCTTGTCGATCTTGTCGATCTTGTCGATCTTGTCGATCTTGTCGATCTTGTCGATCTTGTCGATCTTGTCGATCTTGTCGATGCGAAGCAAGAATGCTAGTTTGCGCGGCGCGTCGAAGCGGCGAAGTCCTCTAATCAATAACTCAAAGTTCTATTCCCAAAGAAAGCTTTGATGAACGGAAAATCATCAGAATATAAAAAGAGATTTTGGAATAGTTTTGAAAAGAAACATTTCTGCCGTCCCCTTGACCGAAATTTAGCGGTTTTTACTGAAATTTCGTCGTGGCAGCATGCTGCTCTGATTTATAAAGTGGATCATGACTCATGCAAGCGTTATATTTATAATATTGTACGTGTAACGTGACTCATTTAGCTGTAAAAACTTAGTGGTCTTAATTAGTAGCCGGTATGAATTATTAGTCACGGTATGTCGATTATGTAGCAGATACTGCTGCAATTACTAATTTGTATATCCCGGGATTTTGGTCGAGGTTAATTGCAATTACATGTTAACGATGATAACTTTCAAGTTTCTTCCTACTTATACAGTACTCAAGTAGCAATCAATCCCTTCTTACTCTAGTAGCAGGGAATAGTTGAGTGTGCACTTCGATGTGTACTATTTCTGACAACACAGGGTTGTTTGTTAGGTCATTCTTAACCAAAATCGTGTGGGTGCACAATTTCTTTCGCTAGAGACAACCCTACAGGGCAAATTTTCTAAATTACCCTCAGTCGCGTATACGAGATTTTCGTATTTCGGCTCCTGAAGGTCATAGAGACTTCAATTTTAGCTTAAAATTACCGCAATAGCCATATTTATATACAACTTATGAAGCAACATAAGGTCTCCAGTGCTTTGTTTTATAGATATTGACAAAAAACTGTTTTTTGGCTCAGCGAACCAAAAATGGGACTGAATTTTTGTAACTTGAACTAGGAAGATCGTAGAGACTTGAATTTTAGCTTAAAATGAGCGCAAACATCACATTTATATACAACTTATAGAGCAATATAAGCCCTTTAATGCTTATTTGTTAAGATATTGACAAAAATCGGTCATTTTGACTACACGCGTGAGGAAAAATACCAAATTGGGCAACAACTTTGGTCTTTTTTTGACCAGTTTTGTGCTCAAGTTATTAAAATGTGCTTTGATGTTGTAGATCGGGTGTTTTCTTCCAATATGGGTTTCGGTATAAATCCGGAAGCACCCGGTTCATGGGTGATAGGGGTTAAAAACCCTAAAATGTCAGGCGATGGGCGAGACAATTGTCTGAATTTGGTTATAAAAACACTTGCACTCTTTGCTAGGGTTTGCTTTTTTCTGCTACATCGATCCGATTTCTAACTACTAATCATCCCCCTCTACATCATTCTCTTTTAGATACATGATTGCTATAAGTTCTTGAAGGTACATCCGGCATGATGTATAGTCTATATCAAAGCATTTTAATGTGGTCTTAACAAGTTGCAAGATATTCAAGTTCACTAATAAAACAGAGATTGTAGGATATTCTTCTTTTGGGTCTTTTACATATTGAGTAATTGTGGGCTTTTTGAGGGGAGGCTATAAAATGGCCAAATATAACTTTAACGTAAACGACCCAATAATAATATTAAACGTAGAATGAAACTACTTAAAACTTATACAGATTCATGGTATCCTGTCTCAAGACGCTTGCTCCTGATTTTTAGCAACAATATCGACTGACCCCACGACGTTGTAATATAATTGTGGGTAGGTTATCACTTGATCTATAAGTTTTGAACGGTAGTTTGTAAAAATAATTACATTCTACAAACATTATACGCTCCTACTATGCAATTACTAGCCTCTGGACTAACTCCCAATCATCTGTCCATATAATGGTGTTTCTGGACAGATAGATGGTGTATGATGCCCTCATGCTAAATTCCGCGATCTTCATGCAGGCCTTTTTCTCTTTAGTGTTTACGTTCAGGTGGTTCATAAAGGTTTGGAGGCTGCAGTTGTAAATGCCTCGAACTCGAACTCGAACTCGAACTCGAACTCGAACTCGAACTCGAACTCGAACTCGAACTCGAACTGCTACTGTCTGGAGCTTGCAATCTCTTCTGTCAGCTGCTGATATCTCTTAATATTCTTTTCTCTTGATCAGCAAAGTTCTCTTTATTTCAGATGCACCTTCTTCGCTTTATCTGAACTAGCAGGAACCCGTCTAACCCTAAAATGGTGTCAAGACTCAGAGACTAAAACAATTATTACCTATTTAATTCGCGTTTTTGACACCACTTGGGTACCAAATTTTGGGCTCTAAAACTCCTATTTTTTGGCCAATTTTTTATTTTTTCATGCTGATTTGGAGGCCATTAAAGCATTTGACCCAGTCAAAAAAGTTTCAGTTGTATATCTTTGACGGTTTTTGCAGAAATTCGCGTTAAAGTTGATGCCGTGGTGTCAGTAAAATGGCACAGATAAATATATTAATATATATCCGTCTCGCTTTATATAGTAAGATAGATTATCAATCTGGTCCATGGTATTACCTACTGTAACGTCTAATCAATTCGTATTTTGCTAAAATTTCGAACTCGGGCCGTATCGAGAACGAGAAACTTTGGAGCCAGTTTACTTGTTGTTTGAATTACTGTTTAATCGGAATGTAACACAAAATAGATTATTCCGACTATTTTGCGAGTTAGAGCAAATATTAAATACTCGCAATTACTAGCGTTTGTGATAATAAAGTGTGGTAATATGTAAGAATAATATAGCTAACTTACAATCTGTTTGTAGAACGTGTTGTATCTTCCTAATAACCAAAAATTATAACTAATATATATGTTCACAACAAAAATAACCTCAATCTGTCTAAATGAACCTTGACTAACTTCAAACTGTAAAGCCACATTGCAAATCTTATATAATTATCATCAGCCCGATGTACTAGACAATTGGAGAAATCCATGATCTAAAAAAGTAAGGGGATAGAAATTATATAGAAATACTGAGCGTTAGCACGACAATGCAAAGTGCAATGAGGCAAGATATTTTGAGATGACCAAATTCAACAAATTTCACTGTTCGCCTGAATTTTCTTATTTAAGACCCTATCAAGCCACTGAACCGGGATGCTATCCGATTGATACCAATAACTTATTGAGAGAAACCCCGATCTTCCTGCGAAAGCACATTTTAATCTTGGCACATACTTGTCGACTGTACAGACATGTCGTTGTCATTTGATCTTTGATCTTCGACTTGTGATCTGTCGATTGTGTTTGTCATCTTGTCGACTTGTCGCATTTAGTCTTATGATTGCTCTTTCGATGTATAGCAAGTGATGTTTGCGCTCAATTCTTAAGCTAAAAAGTTCTATCCAAGAGCTTAAACGAAAATCTCAGTCAATTACAAAAAATTTTGATTTTTGAAAGAACATTCTGCTGGTCCCTGACAAAACAGGTTTTTATGAATATCTCGTGCAAGCAAGCGCTTGAGTATATATGGATCTGCTTCATACGTTTATTATAATATTGTAGTGTCGGATATTTAAGCTGAAAAACTTGAGTCTCAATTTAAGAATACACTGCACCTTTCAGTACGATAAGGATTGGGGTTTAAAATTCATTCATCGTTGCGTCTTACTCCAGTATAGTAAGGCTAATTTTATTTTAATTGGCGCAAGGTTCTGGAGCTATAATATAGTGCTGAGATCATATTACTGTTAAATTAGCTTTACGGGCCTCTCAGTCAGATTTCGAACAATGAAAAGTTTTCAATGGGATGTTCATGCATATGACATCGACCCTGCGACAGTCCCTGCACTACATGTATCAACATAATTACACATATTATGTCTCGCGTAAAAATAGAAGGCTCCTGCCTGACCACGAGGACTGTTTCACCTCTGTATCTCTACAATAGCCATATAATATAATTCGAAGGTTTCTCTTTTTTTGTCTGGATGACCACCCGAGTTCAAATTGGTAGGTCTACAAGTTATAGAATCAATAGTTTAGGCCGTAGAAGTGTTAACATAATCAATTTAGGTTTCTTTTATCCTGCACAGCATAAGTGGATCATTATTATTATATATTAGCTTATTAGGTTTCAATTATGTGTTGCTGTGTTTCTATTCTACTCCAGCTCCATTATCCTTAATCGAGTTTGATCAGAAGACAACAGGTAGTTTGAAAAAAGTATCTCACTCAATTAACTGCTATTGTTAGATTAATAGAGCCGTAAGCTGACAATTTGCTTAAGCTAACACCCTTTTTGTCTGAACTAGGCCAACGTTGGCGGGTGGTCTTTGAACTCTCGAGCTTTATCATATATAATTATTAGTCTCGACTCTTAAACTAGACCATAATTCTTGAAGACAAAAGATGGAAATTATTTCTATATACTGCTTTTGATTGTTTCTAACTCAAAATTTTGGAGTTTAAAACTCAAAAAGTTCTCATTTTATGGTGACAATAGCGAAAAAGAGGGAGTGGCGTGACACTGCTGCCCTCTGTAATAGATGAAATTTTACGAAATTTTCAGGAAATCTAAGTTTAACCCATATCTATATTCTCTGAAATTTTTAACAATTCTGATGCGAATTACGTGAGTTATTAAAGGGTTGCGTGTGGGTAGTTACTTCTGGGCTTTATCATATATAATTATTAGTCTCAACTCTTACTAGATCATAATTCTTGAAGACAAAAGATATATTATATATATTATATATATAATACCGCTTTTGATTGTATCTAGATTTTTCATAGTTGAGTGGCCTTTTCCCGAAGTATTCTTCTGCATTCCTTTTGTTTAATGTTAAATGGAGTTCAATTTGTTTACTGTAGGTATGTTAGATGGAGAGCCTTTCGGCATTCGATAGAGACTGCATCGAACATAATATATAGCTTAAATAGGTACTCGAATATAAATTATGATAGTATTGGAAAAGTACAGCATTTTGTTCGACATCATATAATTTCTCGCTACATATCAGGTAGATGTGAACGTCAGTGCGATATAATCCTATCCTTCAATCCTTGACTTAGACAGAAAGTCACGTGAACGATCTGTGAGGGATGATTTCTAACAATCACATATTAAAAAAGAAATCCAGTATTCAGCTAAAATCTCACAAATTAGCGGAGTTCGAGGAAGACGACCATCTTTTCAGTAATGCGGTAATTAAATTTGCCGAAAAAGCTGAAGCTGATCATTTTACTCTTAAGGCACTTCTAACGAGTTCCCAGTGCAAGTCAATGACCTTCCACGACGAGGAAGGAACGAGATTAGAATTTTTACTAGATCCAATAGGTTGGATGAGTAAATGCACTCTACACACACAAACCTTCGCTGAAGATGATCACTACATTGGGTACCTTGTAGGCTTGCTCGAGATAATCGTCAATAGCGCCCCTTACGGAGAAGACAGGCATGAGATCTACTCGCCTATACTTGTACTCGCTAAATTAATCTCTGTGAAAGCCCTGAAAGAGCGTCGTGACCCCATGAGAACTGCCCTGAAACTGCAGCATCATCTTCAGAAGTATGCGAAGAAAGAAAATGGCAGAAACTCTCTCTATGATAGGATGATCGAGGAACTGGAACAAATTCCCAGAGACTTTGCTATGACTCTGATAAGAGGATGCATTACACCGCTCGAGGTAACTAAGCTCATGAGACTGGACGATGAAACTATGTTTCTCGATAAGCTGAAGTCAGGAAACAAACAACTTGTTGCTGCTAAAATGTACCAGAAGGTCGTTTGGCAGAATTTCTGGGGAAAAGCATCAACAGAAGAAAGCACAGGCAAAGGCAAAATAATTTACGCTCTAAAAAGAATGATCAACTTCTTTTTCTGGAACTTCTTCTACCTGCCTTTGGCACTCCTATCACGATACTCCAACAGGGTGAAGCGCCAAAAATGGAGGGTAGACATTGACTTCTTCTCTCCCTTCACCTACTATCTAGCGGATTTGTTGAACTACAGTGTCCTGGTCGCTCTCTTGCT
Source organism: Bolinopsis microptera (assembly GCF_026151205.1). NCBI lineage: Eukaryota > Metazoa > Ctenophora > Tentaculata > Lobata > Bolinopsidae > Bolinopsis > Bolinopsis microptera. The sequence goes on along the minus strand of NC_087072.1, from coordinate 6,258,165 downwards.
GGCTGTAACCTTGACTACTGCTCCTGATCCGAGGCCAGTAAATCTTATGATCCAACAGCTTCAGGTGGGTATGATCACAGCAGACAACAATCCTCATTTTAAAGTTGGAGATGATGGCGTTATCTTAGTGAGGCTCCCTGCCCCGACTATACCCTTCTTCGAGTGGTGCTTGTGGGTTTGCATCCTTGCCAGGGTCCTGACAGAGTGGTTCCAAGTATTCCACAAAAAGGGATCAAATATGATAGTCAAGTTTAAGAAATACCTCAACAGTTTCTCTAATCTGAATGATGTTGTTTTGTTGTTAGTGCTGATAACTGGGATGATTTGCAAACTACATGTCTACATTGACTCCAGAGTGTATGGTGTTTATCATAGTATCCATGACAACACCATGGTGGCACGCAGGTTGGTATTCACTATCTACTTTTACAGTACTGCTGCCGTAATGGCTATGGTTCATCTACTTGAAGTCTGCACTATACATGTCCCGGGACTAGGCCCCATGATCCGAGCCATTAGACACATGTTTTCAGAGATATCAAGGGTCATCTTTCTGTTTGGTTTCTTTTTAGTAGGGTTCATAGTACCCATGCTAAGCCTGGCTTCCTGTTACAGGCAAGTTTATAGTATTGATGGAGATGATGACGCAAATGATTTTCATTCATTTGACTCAGTCAGCAAAACAGTACTATCCCTGATATGGGCCTTGTTTGACGGTATGGCTTATGGCCATAAGACGAGCCTCTACAACTCTCTGGACGGAGCCATGACACTCTTCATGGGCTTCCTCCTGGTGCTTTACGAAATCCTCCTCTGTATCATGTGCATGAACTTGCTCATTGCAATCATGTGTGATGCGTATTCCAAGGTCAACAAGGGGAAGTTTGCTGACTGGAGATTCGCTCAGTTTGAGTCCATCATGGAGTACAATGCTGTGACTAATGTTGAGGGTCATGGCATGCCTTTCTTGTTTCCATTCTGCATTCCTTACATTGTCTTCAACCTCATCACCAAACCATGCAAGAAAAGACAACTCAAGAAAATTGACACTGGGAGAACAAACGATAACCATTTCGCTCAGTTTCTGTGTCGACGAAAGGGAATTGAGTTTAGCGAGAGTGACAATAGTTGTACGATGATAATGATTGACGGGAATAATGAGGATACAGAGGGTGGAGAGACTCGTACCATGAGAAAACCCAGGAGATGAGTTATTTAAAATAATGTGTTGTTGGAAAGAGAGAGTGGTACACGTGGTACACACACGTGCCACACACGTGCTGCACTAACCTGGCACATATCATATTGTCATATGTACGTATTATTGAGGAGACATTTAGAGACATTATCAAATATCCCTTCTTCAAATTGTCACTATTTTGGCCTGCCTTGTTGTTTCTTTCATTCGTAATTTTCACACACTTTGGAATCTGTACTCCCACTTTTTCGAATTTTTCGTGTCCAGGATGTGACAGCGTTAAGATGGGCGATTGCTTTGTAGATAAACATTTATATCTGCAGTGTGTACAATGTACATCAATCATAACGTACGATAACTTTGCAGTTATTGAAAATACAACAGTTACACTTTAAAGTTTTTTTGCTTTTAATTCTTTGAACTTACGTTTTTACTCTATAATATGCCTGATTTTACAATAATTAATTTTATCTCAAAAAGTTTATTTTTTGTCCTAAAACCGTGTCTTAACGAAAGTAAAATCGACATGGAAGAATTAATCGACGAATCATGTTCGTGATTTCTCTTCTACAATAATGACAAAGGATTGAAATTATATGGCCATGACTCACTCACGAATTTTGATTTGCTCCATGGTAATTGCCTGCCTCTCAACGTCATCGGAAAACATTGTTTTCCGACAATAGAAGCTTTTCGTTTATTATATTGAGATAATTCGGTAAAGCACGCTACTGTTTTACAGAAGTATGATCTGAGAAGAGTATAGACTATCTAAATATGGGGAAAAAATATTGAAACTGTAGGTATTAGTGGGTTCATCAAAATTCGTCGTACATACCACAAATTACATAATTATATCATGATAGATCACAAACCGAACATCCAGAAGTAGGATGGAAATAATGTCACTGAAATGGAAATAACATCCCGCCTCAATACTAACCACTGGTCGCCTCAATACTAACCACTGGTCGCCTCCCAACTAACCACTGGTCGCCTCCCTACTAACCACTGGTCGCCTCAATACTAACCACTGGTCGCCTCAATACTAACCACTGGTCGCCTCAATACTAACCACTGGTCGCCTCAATACTAACCACTGGTCGCCTCCCTACTAACCACTGGTCGCCTCAATACTAACCACTGGTCGCCTCCCTACAGGACGTGGAATCTCACTGTCTCCTCCTCTGCTCCCTCCTCCTAGGCTTCTCACTTGATAGTTACGTGTGTATAGGCAGCAGAATTAAAGGTACCTCACATGTCTGGGTCATGACGCTGGGCGAGACTGGGGTTCCTACATTCTGGGACGCTATCACCGGTCAGAGGTACAGGTTTTAGACATTTGTAATTATTTGGTATCAAATATCTCAACCTGTTTTTAGTGAGGCCATCCTGTTATTCAGTGGGGCCATTTTTCTAATTGGACTTCTTTATCAAGTTACCATTTCGTTGCGAAACGTACTTTCTATCAACATTACATCCTGAAGTATGTGTAGTAGAATTTGTAATGTTTCAGATACGTTACCGGAGATACACTTCCCTACAAGACTATTGACTGTGTGTTCAATGACAAGTCATTCTACGCTAACACTCAGCCTTCCAACTCAATCTCTAAAATCAAGTAATTATTTTGTTTTGAACTTGTATATTGAACCCGAAATTACAAAGTCTGATACAATGGATGCCACTGATGGGAAACTAATGAAAACTAGATTATATCCTAACAAGATTAAACTTCCGTCAATATTACCACTTTATCAGTGGTTTTGTATTACTGAGTAAATTGTATTAGGTCAAAATGTTACTTTGCAATTTTTGGTCGAAGTTGACTGTAATATGAACAGGAGAGACCGGACAGACAGCAAATTTCCAATTATTTATCCAGAACCTTGTCCCTAGGTTTCAGTTAGGAGAGCCAGTACTCTGGAAAGCAGTGAGTGAGGATGCCATCCAATCCATGAGGGCCAGCAAGGATACCAGTAACATGCAGATCGTATTAAATCCCAACCTAATTGATCCTTACCACACTGCTGCTAATCTAGAACATCAACTTAGGAGGTAAGAGGGGTTAGCTTCTTATATTCATGTCACGTGAGCACCCTTGACTCTGTGCTATCTTTATTTTGTAACCACTTCCGGCTTTTCCGCATTAGATACTCTGTAATATAATATTACCTACACTGCGTCAAGCTCTTAGAAGTACAGTTTCTGCTTCTGAATAATAATGTACTACTAATCTTAATTAAATCTAGATTAACCCCTAAATAGACGGGGTGTCTAATTAACTCTTATAAATAATCTCAGATTATACATGATCTCAGATTGATAAGAGACGAGCGTGAACAGCATGATCTGAGCACACATTGGAATGATAATTTGTGCCATTTACTTCTGCCTGCTATCAGCGCCTATGAGATTGAGCGTGCTGCAGGTAATTATTGATGACTTTTCTAATCATCGATTATACATTCTTTACTTACCATCAAATGTATTCCAAATATTCACCATTTTGCAGGTGTCACAGTCAGTAATGAAGAATTCCAACATGCAGTGAGATACGCTGTTCCCACAGGCTTCACTTTCAAGGGATATCCAGCTCAGTTTAACCACCTCAATATTAGGCAGATATTCAGGGAATGCATGAGGTATGTAATATCTGTATAGCAAGCACCTTGGTTTTTACAAATCGTGTCGAATTTGCTACATTTGAACTCTATTCTCATTCGAAAATGTCGGTTACAGATTATGACTGTTTTGTACGGCGCACAGTTTAATATCATGGATTGAGCCGCGCACGACGCGTTTTATTGCCCAATTAATTTTCAATGTATTCAAAACATCGATTTGACTGCCGAAACCTCGCAGGTCGGAAGTTTGTTCAGACTTGATAACCAGTCACGGCGACGAACTGGAGCTGGCGATCAAGATACGAATCTACCCATATCCTGAGAATGTAGTGGCTTGCTGGGTCATGTTCGCCTGTCAGTACAGGTGCATATTATGAGACAATAACTCGGACGCTAGCTGAATTATACACATTGCACGATGAACTCCTCAAATGGAGACCAGAATATTTAATTGTTTTTTATTGAAATACTCGGTAGTTTTTCGTGGCTTTCACTTTATAAAGTTTATATTTCCACAAATTCTTGATATCGTTTATTGGACGATTAAACTATTAGATATTGCCGCCCCTGTTCGTTTTAACTGAACAGAACGACACAGATTTAGTGTTCTATTTAGTGATTATTTATATATTAATTAGGCTTCACAATAGCTTTAGGTTTTGTATGATACTATGTAAATACACTATTTTGTGAAATTCAAATAATACCAAATATTCAACAATCAATAATCCGAGACTATAATTTTTTATGAAATTCATTTTCACCATAATTTACAAATAGTTGTTCGTGAACTCACAAATAAGTTAGTCTACATATTTATATGGGTCAATTTTCAAAAATTTCATAAGATTCAACAGCATCACGGCAAAATTAGTCCCACTAAAACTTTCTTTAACTTCAAAACACTGTTATAATGTTGGATGGCAATCTCGGTTCGTCTTCAAGTTTCTGTGAATGCAGCACTTGCCCTTGATCACTCCATTTCAGCTGATTTATATTACTTTTTATTTCTAAGAGGTTCAAAATTTAGCCATCAACATGTCTGCAACGCCTCCCTGAAAACAAAATCTGTTCATTAAATGGGCTCTTCGAAATAAAGCTGGTAAGTGGATGTCGGATGAAGACTAGACTTAAATATTGAAATAATTGCTATTGAGTTGGAAATTCTCTTCATACGAGTACAGTTGCCGTAAAAGTGAATATTATTGAATAGAAAACCCCCTGTTTACTATTAGTATTGAATGTCAACTTACCGGTAGGCTGTACAAGAATATCAAAAAAGTGAATATATACGAGTACAGTTGCCGTAAAAATGAATATTATTGAATAGAAAACCCCCCGTTTACTATTAGTATTGAATGTCAACTTACCGGTAGGCTGTACAAGAATATCAAAACGAAAGCTATTACAAGAAGAATAAGCAGCCCTCCAATTATATACCACTTGTAGTTAGCCCAGAGAATGTATCTCATGGACTTCCACGGTGATGAGAACCAACTGAAAGACGTGGCAGGCCGACTGAAATAATACAACAGTGTTAACTTGCAGGAAGTAATAACGTACTTTACTAAGGTCTAAGAATGCGATTTGTCATGAAAAGCAGCGTCGGTGGAGTTTAACTCAGTTTAAAGAAGCTAGTGTTTAATGAGGACTTACTCTGGTGGTTTAAGTTTAGGGTTTTCGTTTGGTTCGTCTCTCGCTTTGCCAGCAGGTTTGGTCTCGGCGTCTTCTTTAGTCAGTATTTCCACTTCCATTTCAATCTTGCCCTGATAAGAATACATGTACAATTAATGTTCTGGAAAAATAATGATCTGGTAAAAATTACGTAAAAATGTAGTTTGATTGAACAATTGTTTTCTTTCATGTCCAAGGGCCGGGTCGTTTACTCAATATTGTGTTATCACTTTTTGGCAAATTTTAACCCCCCCCCCCACCATGAGTCCATAATCAGTTTTACAGATAGCTATTGTGTCAAAATTGCACAAGCGCAATAATTTAGAAACCTCCCTCCCTCCTTTAATATGTGTAAATACTCCGCTACCCAAGATCTAAAACTCACAGTTAACTCTCTGGGAATGGAGGGGTCGTAGTCACAGTAACAGGGCCACCAACCCTTAATATTCTTCTGGTCAAACAAGGAGATCACTTGAACTTCCTTCCCTTAAAGTTTAAATGTTGTTCATATTACCACGCTTCTTCAATAACCATGTACTTGAACTAGTAAAATCACAATTTCATAAGAAGATGCTGAAAAATAAGAAACTAGACTGAACAGTTAGCATAAAATAACCTTTATCATTGTCTATAAGATCGTCCAATGAGACAGTTTTTGCGAATTTTGCAGGTTTCGGCATTTTATTCAGATTTAACTCAAGAACACCCAAGAAATCGTCCGCGTGAAAGATGTCGTTATCCCAAATCTGGACGCAGAATATAGCAGGGTGCTTTTCTTCGTGCTTGTCGATAGAATAAAAGTGTTCTTTTTTCTTGATAACCATCACTTCTTCTGCCGGTAGGTACTTGAACGGGAATATCAACCTTTGGGATTGCGCTTGATAACATAATAGTTCAAAATAAACTCAAACAATTTTAGCTGATAGCGTAATAACCACAAAGCTTTCGTCAGATACAAAGGAATTGAATCAAATTAGTATTGTTTTAGTACTAAGTACCTCCAGTTAAAGTTTCCCTCTCCGTTAAGTGACCGATAGTGCACATCAGTCCTCTGTTTCTTGTCTTGACCCTTTAACCATCCTTTTACATAGATATCACTCATCAGTTCGCCCGTCATGCTTATATCCGATAATACCACATCGGAGCAGTTCCATATGATAACCCTCAGTTCCAAGCTGAGTTAATAAATTAATTAATATAAACGGGGTTAAATCTTAAATAGTAAGAGATACTACAGGATATTTGTAAAGAAAGAATTAGAACATGAACCATTTGGCTGGCTTTCAATATCAGGGTGATTATAATTTTAAAGTTTTAAGTGTTAGCTTTGAAGTTTGAAAATAAAGAAAGCTTACTCTTGAGGGGCACGGGGTGTAATGTTTATAGGACCCGGGATCTCGCGGCTCTTGGGAAATATGTCCACAAACAATTCGATAACACCCTGTAAATTAAAAAAACTTGTAAAATCCATGTTAATTCGGTATAAATAGAACAATAACGTTTCCATCAACCAATAATTGGAAGGGTAATATCATTGCATTTATAGATCTAACCTGAGATATTTCGGGTCGCAGTGGGTTGTAAAGAGTCCTCTGTTCAATATGTTCTGGAACCAGTTTGTTGTCAAGGAGTACGTACAACGCTAACCGCTCATCAGCAGGTCCCCAATCTTTGTGAACCTTCCCTTTTACTTCGTAATCAGAGAGGAGGTACAGAACCCCAGCTACCTTTACCCGACAGTTTCCTGACCACATGGGCGGACTGAGAACCTGGGTCGAGCACCATTCCTCTAGAATCTCCTTGGGAGTCTGGCAGTCTCGCCACTTGAACGGACCAGCCCTGAAATGAGATAAATCAGTGAACACACAAATCACATGGTTTGTAGAATTTCTTTCAAGGGTAACTATCAGAAAATTGGAATTACATTTTAGTATTAAGGTTTAAGTTTAACTCGATTACATACGTGTAGTATCGTTTAGGTAAGCCACAAATGCCTCTGTGAGTACTTAAGTATCTGTTCTCGAGATCTATCTTAGTTTCTCCAATCAGATCATCTCCAGACATGTAATCATAGTCAAATATCTGGACCTTCAGTTCAGATTCCAGGGGAATGGTGCAGTCCAGCTCGTAAACCCTGAACAAATAACAGGTAAATCTTTTTTCCTGTCACATTTGTGACTAATTCATAATTCTTTGACAAATTATGCAAGGTATTCATGGTGAAGACTGCTGTTAGAAAATGGAGCATAATAAATCGAATAGGACTTACAATCCGAACATGGGCTCCAAACATTTAGGTTTGTAGTTATCTCTGTCTCTGATCTTCGTCTTTCCTAACTTTACAGCTGGATATGGATCACTCTGGGAGCAGTATAAGAGTAAAAACTGAGCTCTAATACCAAGATTATCACATTTATTCACTCATTATCAAGACTATTAAATAACTGAAACTTGTTCACTTTTACTTACGAATCCGTTTGGATCTTGGGGTTGGAGATCTTTGGCCTTGATGACATACACTCGAACTTTGAGCTCGATAGTTTCGTTACTGGGAGCGTTTTGTAACATTCTGGGAGGGGGCTCGCTCCCATCTGCTGGTAACGGGTAGATTCTGAACGTTCCCTGGAGATGTGTCTTGTCAAATACTTTTTAAAGATGAAGCCTTACAGCTGTGAAAAATAAAAACAAATTTATATTTCGCCTATCATTCAAAATCTATCGACAGAGATGATAAGGGTTGTTCACATATTACGTTATCATTTTTAGCAATTTTTATTTAATTGCTAAAATAAAATATTTTAGCAATTTTTACCCCCTCCCCCCCCCCCCCCCCCCCCCCCCCCCCGTAATCAACAGTAATCAAGACCCAACAACCCCCCCCCCCTGACAGCAATATTACGTAATCATGGCCTGACTCCTCCCCCCCCCCCCCCCCCCCCCCCTTTGACTTTTTTCCCTGGAAGTCATTTTTCTTTACGTTTCATGTCATGATATCCGGCCAAGCACCTTTCAAACTACTTACTATAGTCGGACATCCGATCAATTTCTAAATTTTATCACTACGATGATGAAATTGAGTGGAATTTGAATTAATAATTGTCAAATTTGTATTATTCTAGAGGTACCAACCCCCCTCCCCCCCCCCCCCCCCCCCCCCGTAATCAACCGTAATCATTTGGAAACCCCACCCCCCCCCCCCCCGGCTGATTACGTAATATGTGAACGACCTCTTACACACATACCGTAGAGACACGGTAATAATGTATTGAGTATATGCAGTGGTCTTGTTGTGAGAGCTGGTGAGTTGTGTTACTGTCGTACATTACATACTGTATATTAAGAAGGGTTTCTTAGGAGTGCTTTGTTTTTGTGATGTCGCTCATCGTTGTGCTTAGTTTTGTTTTAGAAAGAGAATTGTTACCGTGCAGTCTCTAAATCTGCACAGTTTATCGACTCTTTTTATGCTACAACATTATATTCCGTCAATCGATTTAGTACATGTACTAAATGCATTTCTTATAATTCCATAAGAGACATTTAAGTTACAATAATTCCTAGAAATCATTTAGATCTGATCAATTGATACTTCTTATCCAGCCTGTATTCGACGTTTTTGTTTCTTGAAAACTTTCCACAAATATTCATCAGATAATGTGTTCAAAGTCTTGGCTTCGTGATAGGATTGAAAATGAAATTGGCAGAAAGATTTTGGACAATTATTGTAGGAAAAGAGATTTAACTTCAGGACCAATCATGATGCCCCCGATACCGGACTCAAAGTTTATCGATAAGCTTCCTGAAGATATTGAGTTAAAAGGTGCCAATGTCCAGGAAAAGGAACACCAGAACGCATATGAAGCCGAAGTTAAACTCTACCGATGTCTTGAGGAGATTGATGGACACTGTGCATATGTAGTTATTCATCAGCTAGAATATACGCATGAACAATATTCTGCTTTCGTTCCAAACCATCAGTGTAAAAAGACGAAACAGCAGATGAGGGAAATTGAAGGAGAATGTGATTTTTTAGTTGTAGGAGATCTGTTTGTTGCGGTGCTAGAAGTTAAAGGATTATCGTTGCAGGACACAGTAGATGGAAGCATAAAGTTAAAGGGTTGTTGTAAAAATGCACAGAAACAAAGGAATAGGATGAGTGATTTAATTAAATCAATAGAACCCTCAGTGATGGTATACGAGTTCTCAGCATTTCCGAACATTTCCATGGAAGAGGTGGAGGAATTAAATTATCTATGTGATGAAACAATATTGTTCAGTGAAGATCTGGATAACTTGTGCTGATCTTTACAATGGCAGATTTGGACTTGGAAAGTATCAATTACATGTGGAATGAGGTGTTCACCTGGAGCAAAGAGACTCTGAAGAAATTTGGCAAGCCTTACGGAAAGTTAAAGGACATTGCGGACGCTAAGAACTTCAACAGACTGAATAAGCCGGAGATTGTCGATGTGTGTGGTCGATCTTTTGAGTATACGAACTATCTTATGGAGACCGTTGAAGCGTATAAGAATGTGTTGACCAGACTTCAGGGTCAGTTAATTGAGAAGCAAGAGCAGGTTATCAGTGTTCAGACCGAGCTATCAGCTTGCAAGACTGAGCAACTTGAAGCGATGAAGAAAACTGTGTCAAGTTCAGTTGCTGATTCAGTGAAAGCGGAGTTCCAATCTTACAGCTCAGTCGTTCAAAGTTTGCCAGCACAGTCTCCAGTAATCAGCCCGGAAGCATTGACGTCTGTAGTCAAGACTATTGTTGCAGAGGAGGACCGCAGCAGGAACCTTCTTATCTTCGGTCTGCCTGAGGAAAAAGAAGAGAAGCTCGAATCTCAAGTCAGTGAAGTTCTGGAAACTATTGGCATAAAGCCAAAAGTAGAGGCTCAGAGAATAGGAAAAAAGAAAACGGTTGACTCAACGCGACCAGTTAAAGTTATCACCTCAAACTCGCTCATCATTAATCAGATTCTGAGGAATGCCAGGAACCTGCGGCAGAGTGAGAAGTTTAAGACAGTTTTCTTGAGCCCTGATCGGTCTGTCGAACAGAGGAAGCTCCGGAAAGATCTGGTACAGGACATGAAGAAGCGGGCACTTGCAGAACCGACCAAAAAGTTTTACATAAAGGACGGGCAAATTTATTGTGCCAATGAGAGCAACGGTTGACAACTTTTTTTGAGTGTGTGTTTCGTGTGCTGTTTTGATATGTTTTGGACCATGTTTGTGAGGGACATATTGGTAGCTGTAGTTATTTTCTATACAAGACTGAATAGTCTTCAGGCTTTAGCTGAGCTTTAATTTCCGACGCAGTTTTGTTGAGCCACTAGTCCATGATGGGGAATATAAACAATATATTTAACTCTTAATGGTCATAGCTACTTTTAATTTCATGAATCATACAGATTTTAAAGTACGCTGGTACGATTTTTATCTTATTAAATTGCTGTTCAATATCTATTTTAGTAAACATTAACTGGGGTAGTAAAACCCAGTTCCCAATCAATCACTTGAAATATATTATCAGCTGCTGTGAAACATTTTCTTCGCTAACAGTAACTGGAACAGTTGTGAAAACTGTGAGAGATAAATTGTGTTGTTGTCTTCTTGGACTGTGGTGTATCAACCAACAAAATAAATGGGAATTAAGTATTTGTAGCTTGTCTTATTGCATCATTGATACAAATAAGAAACTCAAAAGAGCATTGGTTACACGAAAATTAATAAATGAAGGAAAGCAGAATGCGTGCCAAAAGAAGAGGAAAGGAAAAGAAAAGAAATATCCAGAAAATCCCGAAATGGTCGTTGCACCGGATATTTTTAAACACCATCTAAAGATAAGCTGTCTAACAAAACACCAGTTAGATGTGTTTAATAGTAACGAGAGATTCCTGTGGGTGGAGGGCCCTGCAGGAGCAGGAAAATCCATTGCAATGTTAGGAAAAATAATAGACCTGGCTCTCAACACACCACCTGAGAAGAGGATTCTTTTAATGGTAGTGGCATTTCATAACTCTCTAATGACAGTTCAACATATGAAATTACTTAACAACATCAGACACGACATAGCATGTAAGATGATAGTGTATGATTACGGAACGACACAGGGTGATATTACTGATCAGTTTAACGAAGCAAACAGATCATTGTCACACCAAATGTTTGACTGTACCAGTAAAATTGTACTTCTAGTCACCAGGAGATGCTTATCTAAAAGTATCGACAGCTTTGTAACGAGTTTTGATAGTGTTTTTGTTGACGACTATCAGTTTCTTGTCGACAATATCTACAATGATCCTATACCTAACTTCCAAGATAATTATATTATATCAAAGGGACTACTACCCATCGTGATGAACAGTGATAAAAGCGATACTAGTGTCTGGATATTTAGTGATGAAGCACAATCATATATGGAAATGCTTGATCGAAAGTTCCCCGGTATTTATAATATGAGTACGATATCGAAAAATATGGACAAATTTAAAACATATTTTGTTAACTCAAGATTAGAACTATCAATCAATCTGCGAAACACATTCGAGATTTCTACCGTGTTGTCCGTAATCAGAAAACACTTCGAGAAAATATGTTATGCAACTGGATCTGTAAATTGGCCACTACAAGCTAAAAGCCATTTTCTTCGTGGTGCAAAACCAGTCATCTACCTGGTGGGAGATGGTGAGGCAGCTTCATTTAAAGATATTCTGATCAGAGAGCTGAAGAAGCTGAGAGGATCTGGTAGTTGTCTTAAAAACAAAGATATCGCAATAATTCTCACTGTCGCTAACATTCTTGGTGAGAAAAGACAAGAGTGTGCAGTACGTACTGTTATGAGTGTAAAAAGGAGTTGGGATACAACAGACGACAAAATAAAGATGTGTCGCACAGCGGAGGTTGCGTCAGCAGAGTGGCCAGCTGTTATCTCTATCATGAGATTTTCCGCAATAGTTAATCTACCTGATTGCAGTAAAATAGAGTATCCAGACCCTCACCTTATTCCGAACCTTTACATTCAAATCTCCAGAGCCAGAGTATACTCGACAGTGATCTTGTATAATTACCCAACGAACTCTTGTAAATATACTGATAAAATTATAGACGAACTAAAACAGCGTGGTGACGTGTGTAGGATAGTTGAACAATGATAAGAGTTAAGAAAACAAGGGGATATGATATCAACAACACAAAAGTAGTGCAACATGTTGGTATGCTGTAATATGAAAGTATCATTATCACCGATTTTACTACAAAGAAAAAAGCGTATCATTTAAATGTTTAAAATTTAACTTTGAGAACCCCCCCCCCTCCTGACAGAAATATTACGTAACCATGGCCTGACTACCCCCCCCCCCCCTCCTGACAGAAATATTACGTAATCATGGCCTGACCCTCCCCCCCCCCCCCCCCCCCCCCCTTGACTTTTTTCCTAGAAAACACCTTTCTCTACGTTTCATGCTACATTAAGGGGACATACACCAAAACCTTTTTTGCCGGGACCCGGGATTTGACTTAATAATATGAAAGACGTATAGATTATAACTGAAAGATTGAGACCAGACCCCCCCCCCCCCCTCCGTAAGCATTTGGAACCTCCCCCCCCCCTCGGCTGATTACGTAATATGTGAAGTGTGAACGACCCCTAATTGATAATTCTAAAACAGAACTGGTATATATATGGGTATAGACAGGCTTGTTTGCATTCTTTGCCAAATACCAAGATCAAAAGTAAATGTGTCAATTCTGCACACACCAAAGTTGGTCTATTGTTGATTATACAATAGGTTCAAGGATGAAGTATGAGTGTTTATCTGGATCAATATTACGAAAAAATTGACCAGAAAACCATGAAATTCGACAATGGGGCGAATGGCCCATAGTTGGGTTCATGTTGAAAAGTGAAAACAATAACAGGATAACCGTTAGCAGTTGATTAGCTCAGATGCCAGGCACGTCCAGCTTAGCATGTTTCACAAAATATGCAAAATATGTTGAATATTTTTATGTATTACAGATCATCAAACAAACCTTGAAGTGCCCGACAGCTCTATCAAGTTCTGGCTGCAATTCGTCGTGCTTGCCGTGCCAAATGGGGTAGGATTCTGCAAGATCTTTGAAGTTTCCAAATCGTAGCTCCAACTCTTCGAAATATTCCATTGATTCGTACCCTTTCTCATTATAAACTCTTCCTGGGAAATATTGGCAAATTTAGTTTTTAATCATAGAAATATAAAACCATCAGCTAGTAAATACCTTATCGGACCTTATTTGGACGGACATTACATGAACGGACATAATTATGAACGGACATTAATATGAACGCTAGAAGGCATTCAAAACCATCAAAAATCCGAATTTTTTTCCAATTTTTTGACGTTTTTTTAATTTCAGCAAATGATTTTTAAATCCATTTTTTATACAGTAAGTAAGAAGATCAGTCATTAAGCAGTAAAAATGTTAAAATATGTGTACATGATCAGTGTCTAATATCACATATCATCTTCATCAAATGGGTTTTCGTGCATGAAATAGTCCATGCTTACACAAGCATCAGTGATTTCTAGCTTTATGGAAACCTTTTTTATCAAACTACCCCGGTCCTGCATTTCAGTGTTAACTTTCATTGGCCATTCGGCGTGAAGTGGTTTTTATCTTAGACAACTTTAGGTTAACCTTAACATCACGTGGAGCTTTCCTAGCACTGTTTCGTTACCTCCCCTCAGTAATACTAAAATGAACTATAACAACGTCGGACAATGTCCTTGGCAACACGATTTACCGTAATACCTAGAGGCTGAGTGCCATAAATCATAATTTCGTTGACTTTTTCCGCCAAGTGACCCTTGAAGACATCATATACTAGTAGAGTTTTCTGTGCCTCCGGCAGACCAAGGAGAACCTTTCCGTCGTTAACTTACGGCACAATAAAGTTCTCATAGTTGTCACATTCTGGACAAAAAGTTCGAAATGGAAAAATTTTTGAAAAAATTTCAACGGACTTTAACTTGGACGGACATTAATTGAACGGACTTTATTTGAACGGACATAAAGATGAACGCTAGGGCCTCCAGCGTTCAAGTAATGTCCGTCCAAATAAGGTCCGATAAGGTAGAGGTTAAAATTAAGTGAATTAAGCCCCATCTACATTCTACAAAAACTCAATCTACATATACATCTACAATCTACATCTACAACAACTCAATCATGAGAACATTACGAAAAGAACAGCCAAAGAAGCAAACCAATATACCTAAGTTCTCGTCGCCAATAGAAGCGTAGTACTTGCTCCACCAGTCCAGATCATCCACCAACTGGTCCTCCTCGTCATCCCCAAAGAAGGGAGGTTCCCAGGCGGAGTCCGAGTCCTCGTCACTCTCCCCGTCTCCGTTGCTGAACCAGGAGTACACTGACTTTCTGGTCCCGGTTGAAGTGCCGGTTCCTCCTTTAACTGTGTCTGACGCACCTTGTCAACAAAATCAATCAGATCGAAGTGAATAAGGTAATATGTTACAACCATTTTCACAACTGTCGAACAATTTTAGTCAGGGTGACAGGGTTCAGAATTACGAAATTAATTAAATAAATGCCCGTACCTTTAAAAGTTTTGGAAGCAGAATCAAGTAAGGATTTATATGTAGAAGCGTTGGAGAAACCACCATCTGGAGATTCTCTTCCTCGTTCCATTTCATATTCCGAATCTGTACCTCCAAACCCTGAAACATTTTGTGTACAATTAAAGAAGTTTAGAAAACCCACCATATGATAAATGAACTGTTGATTTGAACTAATAATAAAAATATTACAAATTCAAGAAAATTATAAAATGTCTATCACGAATAATATGCATTTCATACCATCAATGAGCATTTTGTCTCGTATAGCTTGGTATTGAGCCACAGGGTCGCGTCTGTAATCCTTGAGACTCTGAATGGTGTGGGTACCAACAAGTGGTTTCAGACCAAAGGTTCGGTGATCCAGTAGTCTGATGTTCAGAGGCGGCATGTACAGTTCCTCTATCGGTAGGTACTAGAGGAGAGGTTCCAGATAACATACTAAGTTTGATGAGAGAGTACAAAAAAAGATAAGTTCTATTGGAAACTCGGTATATAATGTGAAACTGAACAGCGAGCTGTTTTCAAATTCTTACCACATCGAAGAAGAGAGAACTGGTATCAAAATTAGGGTTCTTCTTAGCGTTTTTAATCTTGTTAGTGCTCTTGACAACACCACCACACTCTATCTCTATACTAGGATTGTTGATGGCAGAGAGCTGGAACTTCTTCATGTTCCGCACACCCCACGTTAGAATCTGATATGTTTATAAGTGCTTGTAAGATATTTGGTCGTAGCATATCTGTACATTTCCTTTAAAATTTGATAATTCAGTTAAATCAGTATGGTGTACGATGTATAGTGTTTACTGTATAGTGGAGTATATGGTACAATTATGTTTCTTAAGTCTTAACCTAAATTAGTCTAAAGTGAAAGATTCTACCTAGTACAACTTGAACTAATCACTAAAATGAGTTTAAAAGAATTAGACCGGTGGAATTTTCACAAATTTTCGACGTAAAATATATAAATATTATGTTTAATGATACTTAATTATTTATAAAACTGGTTAACATTAGCCTCAAATCTAATTGAATGACATAATAACCTCAATTCTAGTGTGTTGCATCTCTGGAGCAATAGCTGCAGCTACTTGGTATGTTTCATCCATCATTGGAGGAAGCGAGGGTAGAATGTTATCGTCTTCGTCGTTCTGATCGATGGAAAATACGTTAAAATGTTTAACCAGAAGATGATACGAACCTTATCCCTTCCCGCGCTATATAGTTGGGTAAAGCTGGAAGGTTTGGAAGAGTATCTAGTTCGACACACCAATCTAAACTATGAGTAGCAAGATTGCAAAAATACACCGACCTACACTGACGGTACACTCTTTACTCTACAGGGAAGCATTTAATTTTTACCCTACGTCATGGGGGGTGATTCGGAATCAGCGTCCAAAAATACACCGATCTAGATTACTTTTACACCCTCAGGGCCTTTTCACAAGGATTTTCTTAAAATTTGGGCGAGCGATTTAGTGGGAGCACTTTACTACATTATCTGAAATTATACGGTCGCGGTGGATGCTACCGTATGGAAAAGAAAAAGTGATCAAAATAAAACAGGAAGAAAAAAGGCAATACATGCATTTTTACTCAGTAACATTTTGCGTTTGTTTATTAATTTATAGTTGGTCTGATTTTGATAATTCGCGATGAATCCTAACGGCAATAGCACATTTGGAATAAAGATAGAGAACGACAACGAAAGATTTGCTTGGGCCGGATACTTCATTTTCGTCTTGTTGTCATCGCTGATAGGGAACACAACTATCCTTATAGCATCCATCAAGTACAGAGCAATAAAACTCCATAAACTGATCATAGTGATAATACAGAACATAGCAGTATGTGATTTACTGATCACCATAATATCCTCCGTGCTCCCAAGACTCATATCACTCATTGCAAATGGTTGGATCCTAGGCCGTTGGTACAGCTACATCCAAGCGTACACCGACTACTATTTCTTTGTAGTGAGTGGACTTCTAATTTGTGCCCTGACCGCTAACAAGTTATTCACCCTTAATCATCCAGTACGAGCTGGGCTAATGAAGCCACGGCATGCTCATTTTGGATGTGCAGCGATATGGGGAACTGCAATTATTGTACCAATCCTGATATTTATTTTCGAAAAAGGAGACGTTAACTTTGGATACCACACATATTCTTATGACTTTGCTCGGGGGTCCAGCACCTGGAAGTGGCTTGAACCGGTAATGGGTGTAATCTTTCTGCTCACCCCAAACATTCTTGTGGTTATCACCAGCATACTTCTTATGAGGTACCTTGTCAAAGCAAGAAAATTGGCAAAACGAAGCAGCAACAATCCTCAAAGATGGCAAGGATTCCTGGCTATAACCCTCACAGCAGCAGTTTACTGCATCTCCGTGCTACCCAAGGCAATATATCACATCATCTTTGAATCTAGAGAGAACACAACTTTCAGTAGGGTTGGACAATCTTGCTCTTACTTTAACACCATTTGTAATTTCTACATATACTATCTCACAATTACCAGCTTCAGAAGGTTCGTTCGATCATTGCATTGCTGCCAGTTTATCTCGAATGCTCTATCTCAAGCCCGGTCAGTAGAAATGGATCCAAGACAAAATACAAACGGGGAAATTCAAGGGACAGCACTATAGTTATTTTAATGAAGTAATGAGAATACTGCGAGCGAATAGATAGAGGTGAAAACGTTTGTAGAAGTAACGAAAAAGAAACTTTGAATGATGATTAACTTCTCTTAAGAATTATATAGTTTTGATACCACTGCAAGCAGACTATTGTCATGTTTTATATGATTATTCCCTAAAATATTATCTGATAAAATATTAACACAAAATTCCAGCTCGACTCGTTAATTCATTAATAGAAATTTTATAAAATCCAATATTATAACTAATGTGACATACCAAGTAAAGCTCGAAAGCGGCTAATATCTCCCCACCAGGGTTAGGACCTCTTTGTATCGGGTACCAGTTTAGTCTGCAGGTCATTGCGTCCTCCGCGAATATCACTACCATCGGGTTTACTACACTTCGTCCCAGGAAATCGTGGCCCTGAATTAATATTTAATATATATCTATTGATCTGCTTACTGATCAATGTTTATCCATTTTCCTTTGATGAAAAAAATCCGTTCGCAGTGCGATGTAATAGTGCAAAGAAAATTCGGACAATAGCACAATTAATGATTAAATGAAGGACACAACATGATATGGGTTAGCACAAAGACACGCCAAATTAAGTCGAGCCTTTGCTTAGAAATTACATTCAATATTAAAGTTGTGCATGACTAATGACTATGAGTGACAGTAATATAAATGATAAAGATCACACATACCACAGGATCGTAATCAAACAGTTCCAATACGACGGAGGGTGGGTGTTGGCTCACTTCCTCAGGACACCCCCATATCTCGATTCCATCCAGAATAACAGTCTGATCCCAAGTCGGACACAGCGTCTCTGGGATAATCTTGGTAGCTTTCGACTGGTTGCCGTAGATGATCTTGGCGTATGGATCGGAGAGACCCGATGCATCCTCACTGATGAGGTCACGCGCCTGGTACAGGTATGCTCTCAGTTGGTATTTGTGCGACTCTGAGAAGTGCGGGGTTTAGAATGTACAAGCATATTTTGTAAACTAATTAATCAAATTTTCAAAAAATACAAAAGAAAATTTCGGTTGATATCCGGCCAAACACCTACTGGACTGGACCAGATATTGAAGCCGGAATATATCAGGCCAGAACCGCGGATTCAGCCGAATATTCGGTCGGTTCCTATTCCAATTCCTCACCTCTGTAGGTGATGTACATTCTAGGTGAATAAAAAGCCGGAATTTGACCAGCTTTCTGCCCAGTCTGATCCAAATTTTCATTACTCAGATGAAGATCCTCCGTGAAAGTAAAGATTGGTTCCGCGTCGGGGTTTGAAGTTACCATCTTCCGGAGCCACAATCTCCGCCGGACAAGATCGATCTTCCGTTGCTTGAAGTGGAACTTACTGCCCCACAATCGAGCATACTCCCACCCTTCTTTTGCCTCTTCCCTTATCTTCTCCTGATGAAGAAACAATTCTAAATTGTCTGAGTATATTCAAAATATGGAAGGTGTTGCTCACAAAACCTCCCATATTTGGAAGATTGAGGCATAAGTAAGTTTTGCTTCTTTCATAGTTATCTTGTCTGCTTTATATATTAAGTTTATACGAATCAGTAGAATCACTGCAGAATTGTTGTGAAATCATAATAGACTATCGAACCTGCACAGCCCTCTGTCTTATATCTGGATTTCTTTTTCGATTTCTGACCCATCTTCTTCGTCGGTGAAGGTGGTATGTCTTCTCGACAGGGACATAGCCAGTAACTGTGTGATCCAGACAGTACTCAAAACCTGATAGGGCACGTGATGACCATATTAGGTAACGATACTGGATATAGGGCACATGATGACCATATTAGGTAATGATACTGGATATACACGGTTGTAAGATGGAACATTATCTCATTGATATGAAGAAACAAACCTTGTTATGATGGGAAGTGTTACAATGAAGCCTATACTATCATGAATGATGTGAATGTGCGAGTTCTCACAAGATGAGAAGATGAAATATTCACCTTTTGATACACTTCTTTACTATAACTGACGTTAGCTTTCTGATAATTTAATTTTTCTTGCCCATTGCCCATCAAGAACTTACCAACTTCGTCAACAGCTCTACTCAAATCCACCTGCCAGCTATCATTCCATTCCCAGCCATTAGGAGGCATGATGGCTTCCTTTGCCACGTGCTCCTCGCCCAGGTTGGTCTCCCAGGTAACCTCACCGCTGGTCCAGTTACCTCCTGGTAATCTGGTAACTGTTTCGTACACGTCATCTTGGAATGTCATTATGGAACTGTCCGTGTCAGTCGACCTGGAGGATATTGTCATGACAACTATGCAATAAATAGATAATATTTGGGTATTTATAAAACGGTGCATTTACATGTACTATCAACTCTTTATGTGTAATTTATACGCTGTAGTTGGTAAAGGTGACATACGTGACTTGAGGTTTGATGAACCAGTCATCGTCCCAGAGCCAACCACTTGGTGTCTCAAAGCAGTATTTGGGGAGCTTTAGTTTTCCAGTGGAATCAGACCACTTTGGCCTGGTCATCATCTTGGTGGTCCACCCCGGCGGCACAAATACCATGTTCTCGTACTGAAGACAATAATGCTTCGTTCAAATTGACTGAATATCAAGTGATCCCTTCAATTTAGAAATATCAGATTTAGGAAAATGAACGATTCATCTATTAGCAATTATTGTATTCCATATTTGTTAAAGGTGATTTTTAAGTTGCAATCGTTATATCAAACTAGATTTATTTAAATACATACCGTTTCGGCAAACACAGAAATCTCTCCATCATATGGCCGATGTTGAATGCTTTTTGCAGCATCGTCCAACCCCATCCAGATGAAAAGTTGTAATTTAGCTGGCAACAGCCAGTTGGACTTGTGATTGATTCTATCTGTCATACAAGGTTTCTGGAATGTGACATTAGTCAACTTAGCCAACTGATCACTTATAAACTATCCGGGTTAATATTAAGTTTAGATGAAACAATCATAGTTTTATTTTATTTAGTAACATCCAAATCTTGATCATTGAAGGTGGTCAACTATTTAAATATATTATCTGCTTTCATACTTTCAGAAGATATGTGGAAGTCTTGCCGCACTTCATCCCAATAGCATCTTCTCCATTAGAATACATTATTTCGTGAGATGGTATCCTGATGTAGGCTTCTCGTCTCCCGCCCACCAGCATCCAGATTATTAGATCAGGGATACTGTTTTGCGGCTAAAATACGGGGCGAAATCAGCGAGACTGTATAACGCTATATAACATATTTATCACTTCGAGATGGCCAGGCCTACTCTCATGCTGTCTATAGGTGATGATTAACTCTGAAAAACTAGGGACAACTGGGGAATGATCCCAGAACCTCGACATTTCGCGTATCTTGCTCTACCAATTGAGCTACTGACCCTGATTCTCAGAGCGAAATCACCACTCATATACAGCACAATTTCAAGCTTTGTGTGGAATATCATTTATTATATAACATATTTAGTCAACTAAAATGTCACAACCTTACGGTATATTATATTTATAAGATTATTGACAAATTTTGGAGGAAATCATTCATTGTATTGGGAAGGCACAGTGCAAAAAACTGCAATTATTCACAGGAATTTATACCTCGACAGCAATAGTGTTTAGCCTCGATTTGTAGTTTTCTATTTCTTCTAACGCTGCTTCTAAATCCACAGCATTCTCTCTCAGTTCTTTAGCCTCGTCTGATATAGTTCTCTGAAAAGATAACTGGATCAGGTTTAAGAAGAGACAGAACAGTCGCTTGAACGGTACCCGATAATTATTTACCCAGTTTGTGAGTAAATTATATACGCTAATCTAACTGCGTATAATGCGATTACACTATTAATTGCACGAGGCGCAGCCGAGTGGAAATTGATACAATAATCGCACGAGGCGAAGCCGAGTTCGATTATTGCAGTTATTTCACGAGGCGCAGCCGAGTGCAATAACTGGTGTAATCGTATTATACATGCAGTTAGATTCGCGTATAACTCCACGCCTCTGATGTTATAACCAGTGTAATTAGTTTATAATCGCACCGACTTTGTTCAACTGTTGTTGTTATACAGGGTGGGCCTCAAAAGTCTACCCATCCTTATCTCTTAAAATTGTAACAGCTCGCTGAGATCTCACTAATTATTTTATTTCAGAATGGAAAAGCGCCATAACTTACGTTCTGATTAATATTTTTGATAAAAATTTTTAGAGAATGTTAATCATAATTAGACACAACTTCGTGCTAAGTTTTGTGTGAGTCTGAGCTTGTCTGACAAAGTTAGCTCCTGAGTGTGCTAGCTTTAATTTCTCACCCAGAACTGTTTACATTGGTTAATAGACACCACAAAAAAAATCCTGGGTAAAAAAATTAAAAAACCACCGATTTATTTATGTTTTACCAATTCTATTCACCATGATACATCGCACATTCCATGTAAGAAGAACGATATAAACAAGCAGGAAGGATCATCTGTGATAGTCCTTATCAGTTAAAATATAGAGAGAATGGAATGTGCGATGGATCCATGTGAATAGAATTGGTAAAACGTGAATAAATCGCTGGTTTTTTAATTTTGTTACCCAGGATTTTTTTTGGTGGTTTCTATTAACCAATGTAAACAGTTCTGGGTGAGAAATTCAAGCTAGCTCGCTCAGGGGCTAAATTGGTCAAATAAGCTCAGTGAAGCTCGCAATCACACAAAACTTGACACAAAGGTTTAGATACTTGTTATTAACATTCTGTGAAATTTAGAAGCAAAAATATTTATCAGAACATAAGTTATGCCACTTTTTGTTTTACAAATAATTAGTGAGATCTCAGCCTCATACTGTGTTGTGTTAATGCAATGTAAGGATTGACTTATTCCAAACACAAGGAAAGATGTTGTCCTAAACTATAAATTTAAATTTATGCCCATAAATTTATTTCGTGCGACCATTGCACTAACGGTCGCCAAACTATCTCAGGTAGTTGATTTAAGTCAATACTTGAATCAGCACCTCACAGTAGTAAAATACTCGGTTTTAATTAGGTCCTCATTTTACGAGGTCAGAGGTGCTCTCTCTAACTCTAATTATCTGCCTGAGCCATGATTTACAGCATCTTTCAGGGAATCAGTGCAATTAGTTTAGTAATCGTACCTAATAAGATTTCGGTCACTCTCAAAACAGTGCAATTAGTTTTGTAATCGCACCCCCTGGAACAAAAACCGGTGCAATTATGGAATTAATAAATGGCCGCCAAATAGGTCAAAAGTGGAGTTATATTCAGAATATTCAGACTTTACTGGAAATTGTCATGATTTGTTTGTCTCCAATTACCATGTCATCATATCTAAGTCGGTACATCTTTTCATCAAGGTTGGTGTAGTTAGTGGGGAGATCCAGTAAGTCCTTGTTAAGATCATCAATGAGGTTGTCTAACAAGGCCATGAGACTTCTAGCGCTGTCTTCGATAGGCGCTTCAGATCTTATCATCAGTCCAACTGTTTTTATGTTTTGCTCCTGATAATAAATAATCTGTGACAATTGCTGTTAGGTTCACTGGTTATATTTTAATTTAGTTCTGACCATTATTTTCAAGATTTATAATGGCATATTTTAACTTCTCAGATTTAGTAACCACCAACAATTGATTATTCAAATTCTATTCGACACTATAAAATTAATCTTCAGTTATTAATATTATAACTCTCACCAAAGTGTCAATAATTTTAAGCAGGAAGTTGAGGGACTCTATCCTGAAAGTGTTGTCCTCCCAATGAGAAATAAGCATGACACAAGGCTTTACATCCCTCCACGGCATGTAGTAGTAGGACTGTCCGTCGTAGACAGCGTTCTGAGGCTGGGTGGTCGAGGGTGAGGCCATGGCAGCATGGCCAACTGAATACTTGTTACCATAGTCTCCTGAAATTACGATTATAAGATTAAGAACTATTTATTATTTGCTTAATTTTTCTTCCAGTTAAGAAGGTACGGGACATACGGATTCTATAAAACCTGAACGATCCTCCTCCTTTCTACGTCCTTAGTTTTGCAGTTTCAGTTGATTTGTTATCAGGAAATAATAGATAAAGGCTCGGATCTCCTGAAATTAACACTTACCCATGGTAACTTCAAACTCAATGGGACCATCAACAGGATTGATCATGCAGCCCTCCAGAAACCCTACAAAAGTTCTGTACTTCCGTCTCCGCTGGAACTGCTGACAGGCATACAGGTCGTCGTGATCTATTGGCTTGATGTACTCGTCGTGGTTGGGATAGCGGCCTTGCGTAACAGTCAGTTGTACAAGGAGTCTCCCTCTGAATGAACATCCTTCTCCCTGGATGGGATATAGAACATAGTCAACATTGGGGTGAACGTAACGTCACCACTGAACATTCCACAAAAGTTTATATCAATCAACTATCTTTAACTTTATACACTAAAAAGGTTGACAGTTCCGAAATAAAATAAATATAATTATATGATTGTATTCTAATATAATTATGACTTTTTAAACGTATTCATTCCCATAAATGCACTTACAAGTCCTTTATCAAGACCCCCTAAATCCATGCTCATATTTCTGAATTCTCTGGGACTTCCATAGAAACAGACAAAGGCTGGTCCAAAAGTCGGTAAAAATCCTTCATCGTCTGTATCCTCAGAGGAAAGTCTAGTAAGGTGGAGAAAACTAGTTGCCACCACGTCGTCTCTATTCAAGTGATCTCTGGAAAAGTTTTAATCGTTACTAATAGCAAAATGAAAACGGTTTGTATTGGGGGAAACATACCAACATTTTAAAAATCCAGTTTCTATTATTTTTAATTTTTCTAAATATTTTGAATATTTATAAAATATTTATATCATATGCTAGAATTATAGTAGCATGTCACACAACTTACTTGTCCATGACTTTGAGCATGAGCTGTTCGCACATGGTAGGAATCTGAATACCCATATTCAGCTCCTGGTTCCATACCGGACTGTAACTGTTGTAGATCACGTTTGTCTTCAGTTTCTTTCCAGCAAAACTTACCACCACGTACGGATCCACCTTGTCGATTCCTTCGTGCTGCATCCCGAATGCTCTTTTCACACCGTCAAACGCGTCACTGTCCACTGAGGACCATGTTTTAGATTTCTAATTAATATTCAAATATAAGATTGTGTTTCTCCGGGGAATGTAGGGGTATTGGAAAGCTTGCTTAACTTTTTAGGCAATTATCATCTTAGTGACAATAGGCAAACCAACTTTGAATTTACGAGGTATTCAGAAAATTAATCCGTTGGAATCTAATTTTTTATTAGGAATATTAATTACTTTACAAAAAAAAGACAGCATTATTCAAAACTTCAACAAAATAGTAAGATAATATTTTCATCAAACAATGGTTGCTGTACCCGCGTCTGGCACGATGTAGTCAGCCTTTTTGCAGGGTGAAGAGTCGGACCAGTGTTAATCTCGTTTAACAGGGGGATGGAGGAGTCTTAGTGGGTGTTTTTAACACTGTTCTTAACACTGTTTTTAACACTGATCTTGGCAGATCTGGAAGCTGCAGCTCTACTTCGCTGCACTACTCGTGCGAGGAAATCCATAGTTGGGAGCATCTGATTCACTACTGATGAAGTATTTGCGAGGACTTCTAGGACCAGGTTCTGTGTCGCCGAGAGAGGTTGCTCTGCAGCTTTCCTTTTCAGGAATTTTATGACTTCTCTTCGTTTAGGAGCTGCGATGTCTGCTTCGTGGTTGTGGGTTTTTGTACTTAATCTGAGAGATTGTCTGAGAGGGAGAGATAGCACACACAGGGACACTTCGTAGGAAGTTTGTGCTTGCAGCATCGCCAGGCAGATGTGAGGGCTGAATCCTTGTCCTTCTTCCGAAAGTAGATTTTTTTAAAAGAGAGGCTGGGCCTGGTTGGCCCACGAGAGGATAGTATATGGAATATGGATGCTTTGCCTACCTAGTCTGGGGTATGGCAATCCTGTGGGAGGATGCCGGTGGAATCAAGATGTGTAATCAAGGATGATGGTAAGTGTTGTGGGTTGTGTCATAGATGAACGCTTAAGTGGTGGTTGAGTGTGGAAGAGAGAGGCGAAATAAGACGGCGTTTAAGTAGTCGCTATGTTACACCGGTCTGGTCCAACTCCTCTGGCACCATTAAGCGTTTAGTGTGGTTTGCAAAGTTGACAATGGTGGAGATGTGTTGGTTGTCGAATATGTCATTGACAGAGAGGTAGTGGTCCCGGAAATATTGACCTCTTATTTGGGCAATAGCCGGGCACTGTCCGAGAAAGTGTGAGACAGTCTCCTCTTCGTCGCCGAAAGTAGATGCATCCATCGGAGTCAAGTAGCTGTTGAGATCCTGCGCGACCAGAGATGAATTTGGAGAAGGTAGGCATGTTGATAGAATGAGATACTATTGTCTTTCATCTTCCACTTCCAGTATATATACCTAAGATCTAGGCCACGTACTTACATGTGATCGGTTCAGATACTCCTATTGCATGCCTTCGACACGCAAGTCTCACGTCCCTAATTGGTACGAGAACTACCCCCAATAGCAAGAGCTCCCGTCGCTTATGTGATCTACGAGTCGAGCAGACAAATTTTAAGGATCATGTTTACTTCTTAATGTACAGTTATGATGTACAGAGTTGTCATTCGAACTCTACCCTATATTTAGCCCGTTTCTCGGTCAATTAAATACTACTGATGGATCACATCATCTAAATTTAATCGTCACCGATTGGTGACATGATTTGATTACTGTTATCCGTGGATCACATCATCTATTAATCGTCATTCCCATCTACCACCAGCAATAATATTCATGACAACTCCGAATGAACATAATCCAGTTACATAAACGTTAAAGGGCATGCAACATGCGTATACCAGAATGTCGCTTTTTTTAAAACGATTTTCGAATTATAAAAACAATCGGCTTAAATCTCCTTTAAGATGAGTTAAACAGTAAACAAAAATGTGCCCAGCCCGAAAACTGGTTTGTCATTTCGAAGCTATAAAAGTGCAAAAAATTATAGTTGGCTGAGCACATTTCTGAGTGACTTGCTTGACTCAACTAATAATCACTGACTTGTATTTCAACTATTTCATGCATGTTTATATAGCATCCTACCGTTCCTAAACATGTCACGAAAAAGTTGATCATCCACTGAAATTGATAAATTGCTAAACGCAACTTCTTATATCATCAAAACTGCGTCTGAGATGGAATACATAATACAATATATTTAGCATGGAGTATGGAGAGATATTACAGATAAAGTCAGACTTACTCTCAGGTAGATCCTCTGCTTTGTAAACCCTGATGGTGTAAGTGCAGGGCTGCAACTGGACCCCAGCAGGCTGCAGAACATTCGACTCCATATCGATCTCATCTGCATTACTGAGCTTGGGAGGTGACTTGATCTTGTCACCAGGTCCCAGGATGGAGATTGAAACCAGAACATAACCCTTCACTCCGGACTCTTTGTCATCAGGGTCAGTTAGGAGGATCCACTTGTGCCAGAATGTGTGATCTAAGGAGAAGTATAGTTAACCCACATGAAGTAGCAGAGACCAAAAACGCAAAAAAAAACACGTTATAGAAACAATCACGTGGAAACCGTTAACCGAGCACGTGTGATTTGCACGTGTTAGAGCACGTGTTAGAACTTAGAGCACGTGTGATTTGCACGTGTTAGAGCACGTGTTAGAG
Source organism: Bolinopsis microptera (assembly GCF_026151205.1). Taxonomy (NCBI): domain Eukaryota; kingdom Metazoa; phylum Ctenophora; class Tentaculata; order Lobata; family Bolinopsidae; genus Bolinopsis; species Bolinopsis microptera. The sequence continues at coordinate 6,230,680 of NC_087072.1, read as the reverse complement.
CACGTGTGATTAGTTAGACTAACCTGAGTAGACGTATACCTCTCCAACATCGAACTTAAAGGATCCTACCAGACAATCAGATCTCATCTTCTTAGAGTTGAGAACTTCTATGAGGATGGGCATGTCTACTAGTTCCGCCGGAGACATGTTGAAATCGTAGATCAAGCACTGACGGTTATTGAAATATTTAATATTTCTTCCTGTCTACTGTTAAAATATATCGAAGCCAGCACACAAATTATTAGACGCTAGAAACTGAAAGTCCGATTAAAATGCAGGTTTTTACTCGAGTAGATCAATATCATATCATTTTTGATATTCACGTTGATCAAAGTAAATGTATTTTCAAGTGAATGTATTTTCCTTTTTTCATTTTATGTCAAAAATAGGCAAATGTCACTACCTCTTCCCACTTAGGTTTTGCAGTTGACCTTTGTACCCGAGTGTGCTTTCCCATCTTTCCTATATTCACATTGGTAACTGGATGAAGATTTCCCCCGAACAAATTTCTAGCTTCGTGAACAAACACCCTGATCTGGAAATCCTGGGGTTTTGTAGGTAGGTTGGCCCTATCCAGTAGGGCTCTTCTTTGTGCTGACGTCGTTCTGGCAAAGTTAAATTGTTATGCATCGTTCCTAATTGTGCATTTATCGTGATACTGAGTAAAATTGTCTCAAAATGCGGAAAAAAATCAATCTTTCTATAAAATTTATGACTCTGTATTTCGATAAATTTAAAATAAGTGTCAAAACGCAATTATAAGTTCCTCCACCAAAACTTACGATGATTTAAGTTTGGCAGCTTCCTTTTTGGAGATTTTGGTCTTTTCAACATCAGTTAAAGCTGCTGCCCCTCCGCCCGCTGCAGCCTCGTCAGGATCCAGATTTGGTTTAACGTAATCCAACTTAAACTGTAAGAAGTTGTCAGTCTGTTTACCAGATGCATCCTTTACAGAGGTTTTAACCTCCGCTGACTGCGCAGTGGAAGCCATGGCAATGGATCTCAGAGAGTAAACACATTCTCCAACCAGCCTGAAAAAGTGGATTAAGGTAGGAAATCGTAATGTGCCACAGAAAACGTTTTCAGGTATCAGACACAAATAAATATCATGAGGATGAATCCTCTTTATGCTAGATATGAACCCACTTGTTCTTCATGAGTTTTTCCTTGGAGACGATCTTGATGACGAGAACACTGTCGTCCAATAGCGGTATGTCTCGTTCCCACAAGTGTACCTGGAATTTTCATAGTTAGAATTGTTGATTTATCAAATCAGAGTGGGTTGATATTTTCATAACGTTAAATGGTTTCTATAACAGTTCAGAACAACTTTACTTGGAGCTAATGTATTTAAAATCAGCTTCTTAAAATAATGAAGCCAGCCATTATTTTTAGAACAGTCAAGTGAATAACTTACATCATTGATTTCTTCTGTGAAGTTTTTATCTACATTCGAAACCTTCTCAATTCCATCGAGTGTAAAGGTGACAATAAGATCCCTTTTCATGGAGACCACAACTTTCTGTAAAGTGAGGCAAAATCTTCCAGCACTCAATGAAGGTGACTCCTGGGCCATAGCGCTGGCCTCATCACCTTTCTTCCCCATTTTTATGGAGCACCCTTTACGGATGTACCTTAACCTTCGCTGTGCAAAACGAGTTTCAGGATTTTCATTTAGACGTGTAGCTGAGGCCGATTGTTCCTGTAGTCGGATATGCTCCTCCTATAAAACATAAACAAATTAGAAATCATATAAAACAGTAAGATATCAAATAGTTTATTAACTGCTATTTCACGGGATAGAATACTAAGTTGGTACAGTAATTTAGAATTTACTAAATTACTAAACTAATCCAGAGTTAATCGCGTAGGTATTGCTTGTGGTGTGTCTCATGTTTGAATCGACACCAGGACCACAGAGAGTGTTTTTAAAGAGGTTAATGATAGTTCCCTGGGAAACTGGTAAACAAACAATATTATGTGATATCTTTAAATAACCTGACGCATTAAGACTGATAAGGTATCGTCAAAATAAGAGTTAAAATCGATATTTATTAACATCTTAATGTCAAAATAAACTCAACACCAGATTTACACTGTATTTGATGTCACCAGGTGCAAAAAAATTTCACATAAAAATTATCTTCAAATGAAGAATCGTTTATAGACTTCATTGATACTGTTCATTGTGCACAAAAATGTTTCATTTGGCTATGCTTCTTCAAAACAAAGTAATGTCTATAAAATTGCAGAACAGTAGTGTGAACTACATTTGTATTAAAAGCACCCCGGCCCTACACTTTTGATACGTCTTTAGTATCTAACGCGGGCATAATATGGGCAATAGCATGATGGCTGATGGATGATGTTCTGCCATATTTAAATATCTTATCATTAATCGCCACGAATTTGCAGATAAATTCCTCTCAAAGTCTTATTACCCCCAGTATGTTATCGTTATTACACCGCTTGGAAATTTCCAGTCTGGTGATTGTATTTTTGCACACATACTATTACTAATACTAAGTTCTAGTAAAAAAGCAACAAAAATAGCTTAACATAAAAGTGTATTCATATATTTGCAAGCTTTCTAGGGGACTTTCTAGATGTCATAACTCTTGGAAAACTACCATTTGAGTAACAAATTGTACGTCAATATAGCCTGCTGAGTACCTTTGCAATGGAACATTCAGTAAATTTCTTTGATGCTTTTATATTTGGTGGACAATTTCTCGCACAAAAAGGAAGTTCTTCTTGTCATAACCTCGAACAGTGAAATTTTCTCAATAACAATGATACTATGTGTTTAAAGTTTCTATTAGAAACCACAGAGCTAGAGTAGCATTAAGAAACTAACACAAATTCCAAATTTCTCGTGGCTTAACTTTCGGACCCAGACGACGCTGCAAGTGCATTGTGAACAGAAAATCATATAAACATCATTATTCCCTCATTATAACGAAAGATGAATCCCAAACATGGTACAGAAGGAGAAATTGGGGACTCAGAACAAGCAAAGAAACAAGAAATCTGTCAGGTAAATACTACAATATGAAAATACGACGAATGTAAGGCTCTGACGGTATTTGTCAAGAGATGTGGCAACAAAACATGGTTGAGCAATCATCCCAAATAGCCCAACCCTGACTAAATATCAGGGAAAGCGCCTGCTTTTGTCTCGTGGTCACGTGAATAATGTCACCTCACTCGATTGTCTCACCCACCTTGATCATGTCCGGAGTGTAATACATATTGTCTTCTAATTAGTAGCTCTACCACAAGAGACAGGCTCCAACACCCGCATACACCCGCCCGACTCACACGCCACCAGCTGAAAAAGTAACAATATCAGAGAGTTGAGACTTGATCGGTTAAAGATTGTAAACATGTGGCCACTGGTTTGTACCTTAAAACAGTTATAAAGAAAGGAAATATCGCAGCTCACAAGTCTTTACTGTTTAGTTCCATACAGAAGGTCCGAGACCGTCACATTAATTGATTTAATTATTGTACGGTTATAATAGACCGCGTAATGCCCCCCCCCCCCCCCCCCTAATTACTCATTATATTTCTTACTTCATATCTAGACTCACAAAAAGTCGTTCAGCAGGTTTATTTTTAGTTTAAAATATTCTATTTCTAATGCAATGGCAAAGATGACAGGAATAAAAAATATTCATATTCAATATTAAAATACACGCCAGCACTGTTAGTGTTAATTGTTAATGTTATACATTTAATGTTAGACGAAATTCTGTAAAAAACGCAAAAATCGCCATATTCAGGTGCCTAAAACATGTTAAAATTAAATTATAGATTTGAAATTTTGCCGGGCCTTTTTTCACGTCCCCATATATAGTCGTGTTTCGTAAGGCACCTTTAGTCTCGCGCCCTTGAGCGAGACCTTTTATTTATAAACGACATAAGAAGTATTCGATGTTTTTTTCCACAAGTTTAACTTTACATCCTTAAGAGATAGAGCTACCACAAAACTAAACGAATTCATCGCCAATTCTCTCTAAGAGACCGACAGAGACAAAGCTATTCGTCTATAAGGTTTCTTAGAATATGAAAAATTAATGAAACACAATATAGACTATTATAGCTATGCTTTGGGGCTACAAACCACCTCCAGCTATGCTACTAATTAGTGATTACTGAAGGAATTTGAGACAAGCTTTACATTGGAACTTCCGACCCTGATATTGCGGGACATATGTTTTCGTCACTTCTGATAATGACAATACAAACAGTGTTAAACTAACAACTTTCATTGAACCATAACTCTGCTTCCGGACCACCGATTTACAAAATTCAAAAATGGGTGTTTAGAGAAAATTCTAAACTTTTCTCGGACGGTAGAAATTAAGTTCATTCGTGCTTCAGAAGAGACTGACAGGCCCATAAATAAGGGGTTTGATCACGATAATGATAATATTTATGAAGGAGCACATGTTTTAATAGCAAGCGACGAATTTGTCTCTATTTCAACATTACCATGAAGTTTAAAACGGAATATCTTTGTACTGCATTGTTCGATTTCGATAAAATTAATAAGGTAACAAGAACAATCGTTTCTCAGTTGATTAAAATAAATACCGTCAGAGTTGTTAATCTTCAGCCAGAGATATCATAAGTTTACCATGCTAAGTTGGATATTGTGAACACTTCCCTATTCCTCAGTTTTAAGTAGTGTCAGAAATGTTACATCGCCAAAAAATTTACTACAGATACGCCAAAGGGTCTGGGCCTTGTACTAGACGAATTCTCTAGACTCGTGATTACACTCACTGCTAACAATATCACGTGACGTGCACGCAAACTCGCGCGCTAAAATGCGCGCATACAGAAGTGACGAAAACATATGTCACCCCACTGCATGTACAGAGGGGAATATCTGGCGTAATTCTATAGGTGCAAACTGCAACCTGCAGTTGACAGATATCTTGCTGAGAAATCAAAGTTTGTTATAGAACTTTAATTTTTTCCTTTTCACCCTATTAAAAAAAGGCAATAGTGAAAGGTTACGAATGGAGGTTTTTGCAGAAAAACGTGGATTTTGGAGAACGAGAGAGGTGGGTTTAAATATGTCGTGTATCCTTCCTTCCGTTCGTTACCATGCAACGAAAAAGTTGGGCGCGCGCGAGGATTGCTTGCGGAGATGTGATGTATAGATAGCCTGTGATCTATAAATGCGCGGCGCGACTGTGTTTTAATGTATATGATGCATGTATTGTAGCGCGATGCACTACTGGGTCGCGCGCGCGCATCCAATAATGCTTCTCGCAACCGTATGCAGATCGGCGAGATGCGAAGGATTGACATCGTGAATCAAATGCATGTAATGTATAATATCACAGTCCTGGCAAGCACGACCGTTGCATTTATTGTGGGTATACTATGTTCCCCATTTACTATTATACCCCCTTTACTATTATACCCCCTTTACTATTATACCCCCTCTACTATTATACCCCCTTTGGTACACGTTACAAGCCTCTTTTGTGCACGCGAAGCGTGCACTCCGGCCGGAGGCGGCGGCCGAAGGCCGCCGCCTCCGGCAGGAGTTTTCCAGGCATTAAGACTCATCGGAAGTCGTTCAGCAGATTTATTTTTAGTTCAAAACATTCTAATTTGATGTCAAAGATGACAGGAATAAAAAATAGTTATGTTTAGATTTTTAAGAAATTTGCATAAAATACTCGCCAGCACTGTTATACGAAATTCGGTAAAAAACCCAAAATCGCCATATTCAGGCGCCCTAAAAACCATGTTAAAATTGAGTTAGAGATCTGAAATTTTTCAGGGCGTCTAGACGTTGACCAAATTGACTGCAAAAAAAGTTTCAGGTTTCAGGAGCATCGGGAAATGGGTTTTCTAGAACCCCTGTTTTACGACAGATTGTCGGGACATATACATACAGATATATCGGTCGGAAATGGCTGTATCTTTTATACTTTTGAATCTATGGACACTTAAATACAGGCTACAATTGACTGGCAAAGCGTCTATCCCTGAATATATATGTATATCTGTATGTATACACCACAGGTCTTGCAAATAATTGTTTACACTTTAGTTTACACTAGCAGGAACCCGTATAACCCTAAAATGGTGTCAAGACTCAAGAAACTAAAATAATTATTACCTATTTAATTCGCGTTTTTGACACCACTTGGGGGTCCAAATTTTGGCCTCTAAAACTCTTATTCCTTGGCCAATTTTTTATTTTTTCATGCTGATTTGAAAAGCATAAAAGCATTTGACCCAGTCAAAAAAGTTTCAGTTGTATATCTTTTACGGTTTTTGCGGAAAGTCGCGTTAAAGTTGATGCCGTGGTGTCAGTAAAATGGCACAGATATATATATATATATATCGTCTCGCTTTATATATAATAAGATTGTATGAAAAATTTATTTGACGTCATAAACACCCCTTGATGACGTCATCAAGTTAACCGTTTTTAAAACTTGATTTTTGAACGCAACCCAAAGAGATTTTTACAGCATCTGATTGACATGTAATCAATCGAAAATTATTACAATTCGTAAGCCGTGAATGAATGGGAAAAGCGAGCGACCGATTTCATTCTCGGTATCATTTTGCAGTTGAGAACGGTCAATCAAATTAATATCATTTCCTTTTGTTTGGGAAAGAGAGACACTGGCAGCGGTCCACTCTACCCATGATTATGGGTTTTGGTAAAATTACTATTAGGTAATACGCCCAATTTGTACGTGGCACGCGTAGTGTATTGATGTGTACACGAGTATAGCTTACATTTGCTGATAATTTCTTGAATTACAGATACAAGTTAAGTTCTACGGCAATTGAACTGAATTTCAAGTGTTTCCCGTATTTGATGCTTAATTTATCAATATTATTATCATGAAGATTGAAGTGAGCTGATTGGAGCTTATACTTAAATTTATAATAAATGTGAAATGGAAATCTAGCGTCCGCCAAAACGAAACAACGGGCGCAATTCTTGTTTCCAAATAACCATAAATAAAAAAGTAGAATTCATAAATAGGCAGTGGATATAGACTGAAGGATACAATTATAAATTAGATTATTGAAGGTCAGAGCATGCAGATTAGTAAGTGGTGGATACCTGTAGTTTGACGAGACAGTTACAAAATACAATATTAGACCATTTAGTTTTAATACAAAGTAAACCACAAACCACTAAATGTACCGGTATGAGATAGCTGACCAAGTTAAGCGGTTAGCGGTATACAGTTTCGTTTAACAAAGTTTAGTTTGATTTCACAGTGAGCCGCGACACACCACACACACAAAAGGGAGGAATATGAAGGTTGCAACCATCTGTTGAACGAGAAAACATAATTTTTAGTCAACTGCTGCTCCCACCAAGTGTTAGTCACTTGGGATGCCAAGTGTAATGAACCAGTTTTAACAACCAAAGAGCAACTTAAATACAGTCTGATATAAGTTATCTCACAGCACTATAGGTATTAAAATGATGTGATTATTCTAAAGCTTTGATCTGTAAGAGTGCAATTGTTGGGATCCATGGAATTTTTATCCACTCACTAAAACATTTAACATTTATCAATGTCAGGATTACCTGAATCTAGTTCAACTGATGTTTTTTCTGAATTTTGTTCCCTTTCACTCAAAAGTTACCCCTTCTGGATTGTTAAAATGGAATCACTGTCATGATTTCTGGCCCATTTTGCAAATTCATGCTACTCAGTACTCATATTTCAAAAAAAATAGCACACATTTAGTATTAAAATATTTAGTATCAAAAATGTGGGAGTTGAGCTTGAATAGTGGATTGAAAAAATCGTGTATAAATACACAATTTTTTCAATCCACTATTCAAGCTCAACTCCCACATTTCTAATAAAATAATGGTATGTTTACAGTACATTCACAGTACAGTACTTTGCAGTTCACAACTATAATCCACCTCCTCACTATAGTATTAAAACTGTTTTTGTGAAAAAGATTTTGCGCTCTGGTCGGAATAGCTAAAATATTTGGTATCGAGGTAAACGGTTCATTAAGTCAAGACTGAACATTTTGCGTTTTGAGAACATAGCTAATACGTTTCCAAACTAGGAACTGACCGAATATTCGGCTGAATCTGGTTCCGGCTGGTTATTCGGCTTTAATATCCAGTTCTGGTTCCGGTCTGATGGCATGAGGTGCACAAAATATTAGAAAATTTCAAAATTTTAAGGACACATTTTTAAATTTATTGACATCTAACAACCAGGTGGGAAATTTTAAAACTTTTCAGTAAAATTTCCGGTCAAATAACGTCCGATAAGGTAAATCAAAATATGTGTTATGTGTATAATTTACTCTCCAATTTAGATCTATACAATTAAAACGGAGTACCTACTACTAGTTACTGGGGTCGCCACGACAGCCTTTTATCTCTCTGCGTAGTTTCCAAATCAAATTGTGCTAACTTACAATGGAATCTGAGGTCAGCTAAACACCAATTCGTAGTGATCAAATATTGTCTCAATTAGTCCCCATTAAGATTACATCGGGTAATCGACTAACATGCCGGGCCCGGTTCCTTCGGTTTGGATTTCGGAATAGAATAAGATGTCTCGCGATCTGCTTTACTTTGGATTTCAGGGTATAATAGTAGGTCCATGTTATTACCAAAACAATAAATAATCGGCTTTAAGTATCTATTTTTAAATGATAGAGGTTGAAAAGGAATGTATTCCAGATTTTCGACAAGTTTCAGTAGTAGCCCGACATTTCATCTTTTAAACACACGCGGTTCCGGTAATTCAGCAAAATCAGGCAAACCGGAAAATAGATCCGGCCATTTCCGGCAGACAAAACCCGGCAAATCGTTCGGTTCCTATTCCAAACCTAATATGATGTCGTAAAATGTAATGTGCATGATAACTGCGATCCTAATTTGATCGATTGTTACAAAACGTGCAATCTTCTTCCTATTGTAAGACAGCAATTCGGAGAATAATATATCATGTATATGAAATAGCTAAAATAGGATTCGTAGAATCATCAATCCGAATCCAATTGTAGCTGTTATTCCGAGGTTGTTCATGTTTTGTAGTTAGTTGGTTGTTCCAGTCTATAACTGTGTTCCTACTGTAAATCTTCTCCATATTTTGTTTTTTATCAGCGCACCCCATAAGCGAGTAGCACATATTATTTTGTACGTTTCGCCTCTGTAAAGGTACTGGTACTGGTGGTACTGGTACTGGTGGTACTGGTACTGGTGGTACTGGTACTGGTGGTACTGGTACTGGTGGTACTGGTACTGGTGGTACTGGTACTGGTGGTACTGGTACTGGTGGTACTGGTACTGGTGGTACTGGTACTGGTGGTACTGGTACTGGTGGTACTGGTACTGGTGGTACTGGTACTGGTGGTACTGGTACTGGTGGTACTGGTACTGGTGGTACTGGTACTGGTGGTACTGGTACTGGTGGTACTGGTACTGGTGGTACTGGTACTAGTGGTACTGGTACTGGTGGTACTGGTACTGGTGGTACTGGTACTGGTGGTACTGGTACTGGTACTGGTGGTACTGGTACTGGTGGTACTGGTACTGGTACTGGTACTGGTGGTACTGGTACTGGTGGTACTGGTGGTACTGGTGGTACTGGTACTGGTGGTACTTGTACTGGTGGTACTGGTACTGGTGGTACTGGTACTGGTGGTACTTGTACTGGTGGTACTGGTACTGGTGGTACTGGTACTGGTGGTACTGGTACTGGTGGTACTTGTACTGGTGGTACTGGTGGTACTGGTACTGGTACTGGTGGTAATGGTACTGGTGGTACTGGTACTGGTGATACTGGTACTGATGGTACTGGTACTGATGGTACTGGTACTGGTGGTACTGGTACTGGTGATACTGGTACTGGTAGTACTGGTACTGATGGTACTGGTACTGATGGTACTGGTACTGGTGGTACTGGTACTGGTGGTACTGGTACTGGTGGTACTGGTACTGGTGGTACTGGTACTGATGGTACTGGTACTGATGGTACTGGGGCTGGTGTCTGGTGGTACTGTGTGTGACCGGCAACACTAGCTTTAACCTATTATGACGATTTTATGGGAGATGTTTTAATAATTATTACATATTATTAGTCATTACCATACAATTATTGCAAATTTAAATTGTCTCTATTTTGTCTCCGAAATTATAGCAGTAGAAACCAGGAGGCAGCTAAACTAGAGCTGCATTTAGAAACCCGATACATGTTCTAGTGACTATTGGGTGAAGTTGCCGTTTCATAGTCAAACAGGTTAACTAAGATGCCCTGTTCTAAGAAAGGAAGTTAAATGTGTATTTCTGGGAAATATAATAACTTAATAAAGGAATGTTATAGTAACCGAGTAGAGTGATCTCAATCTCCTTCCTAGTCTTCTATTTGGTATTTCTAGGATAACAGATCCAGAACACGACACACCAGTAACTCTGGCTACCTCTCTGTTCAAGAAACCTACTGATAACAGATCTTTTCTACAGAGGAACAGTCACCATCCTCCTCATGTCTTCAAAAGCGTTCCTTACTCACAACTTCTAAGAACAAAAACCATATGCTCAGATGAGGACACTTTTATGGAAGCAGCACAAGAGATTATGGGAGACTTCAAGAAAAGCGGATACAGGGATGCAGAACTTAAGGCAGCATTAACCAAAGCTAGTCTGGTTAACCGGGATCAACGCCTTACACCGAGGGAGAATACCAATGAGTCTATGCCAAATAGTGAACACTGCAACTTGATCCTCTCAACACAGTACTGCAAGGAACTCAACGAAATCAGGAGCTTCCTTGAAGATAAGAAACAAACTATTGAGCATATCATTGGTAAGCAGGTATCCATAACAATAGCTCACAGAAGGGACAACAACATCGCAGATGAAATGTTCAAGAGGCGGAGATTTGCGACAACACCTGCTGACTCAGCACCCAACTCCATCAATACGGCGGACATAACATCACAAGCTTGCAATAGACCTCGCTGTCTTACATGCAAGCTAACTAGTGGAACAGCAAATGGTACTTTGACAGTTAACAAACAGATTATCAGAATTGACATGCGGCTTAACTGTAGTAATGAAAACGTGATTTATGTAGCCCAATGTAAACTGTGCGATAGTGGCTTTTATTTCGGCCAAACCTGGTTGACTTTAAGCACACGAATGAACAGCCACAGGGCAGCTTTTAAACCAGGTTGTTACACTAAATCGGCCCTTTCCATGCACATATCTGAAATGCACCAAGACAAACTTTCTGAGAAATTAAGCAATTTTAATTTGGGTATTATTAAACAATGTAGTAGAGAGGAACTTAACATGTTTGAAGATATTTATATCGAGAAATTTAAAGCGAGGATTATTGGGTTAAATAGAAGCAAAGTTACCGGGAATTAGGTCCGATGTTTGGCTATTTTTACCCTTTACTCTTACACACACTCTCTCTCTTAGGTTATTAGCAGTAAAGTGTACTTTTTGCTTGCGAACGTGTTTCCTCCTTTTAACTTCCTATCTCAGTTCAGTCTTACTCTGCACGTTTTGTAGTTGTTTTGGCCCACTCCATGCTTTCACAGTAGTTACCTTATTTACATTACCTACTTCGTACATTTTCCTACTGACTTTTTCTTTTGAATTTTACTTTTATACTTTCGGAATGTTGTTTATTGATAATTGATTTCAAATTTCCCGCTAGATGATTCATCGATCCTGTTGATGGCGGTAAGCCGAAACTAGTCGAGACTCTGCGGATCATCCCGAGATACGTTGTATCACTGCTTATGCTCAATGATATCTAAAAAATCATTTGGTATTTCTGAGTATAATTGTTTGTTTTTTATAGGACCCGTCCAGTGGCGTAACGTTGCCTGTTGGCGCCCAACCCCCCCCCCCCCCCCCCCCCCCCCCCCCCCCCCCCCTAGAGCAAAACGCGCAGTTTTGCTACCTCAGTTAAGTTTTTCAAAATTGTCCCACATTCAAACGACGATTTTGAGCCTCCCTAAGATGGCTGAATAACCTATTAAATATTAACTTGATAGCTAAGCTATTCAATAAAAAATATAGGTTTCGGACGTGACTGTGATTCTGAGAATCATGAACTATCATAACTTTATATAGTCTCCACGTTACTAAAGTGCGTTATCTATTAGAAGATTAGAGTATTAGCAGTTTGGTAAGCTGTCATGTGGCAACCACGAGAGAGTCACGATGGTAGCAGCATGGCAAGATCATTGGACAATGAACTCTTTGTGTCGAAAGTAGTTATATGTGTATGTACCATAAGCACACTCCTCACAAACTCGTGTCCAGAATGAAAATTGTCAGTTATATATATGGGTAAACTAGACCTGCAGAAGCCAGGGGAACGGCCCATAGCAGGGTAACCAGGATGGCCCGGTACCCAAAAACCTGATTAACTAGCAAATATAAAAAATAACAATAGGTTATAAATTGATACCAATACTATACTGATATAAGATGCATAGTTCAGAAAGATCAAACCGGGGTGTTCCTTCTGTTAGTCTTTTGTAAGAGTCCATGGCTGTCGTATTCTTCTCTCCACTTCTTTTCTTCTTCGTGTTGTAGTAACCTTGCTGTAACGAGGAGTTAAAGAAATGTCTGGTATGGTATACTATGGTCCTGGGAGGTATCATGTTAAAGATATAGAGGGCTGGGGAGGTCACTGAATCATATGATTGAAAAATAAAAGGAAACTGTGTAAGTAACGTGGTTGTCCTTCCACAATCAAGAAATAAAAAGGGGGGGGGGGAGAGAGAGAGAGACAAGTATTGGGTCAAGCTAGGAGTGCCGTCTGTCCAGTGGACTGATGAGCCCTTAGAACTGGCTGAGTAGCAGGACCTGATGCAAGTCTGAACACGATCTGGGGAAGGGAGGGTGATTGTGGTAGAGGGACAATTACGTCTACTATGGCTAACATAAAAAAGACTAAGGGGGTTCATAGAAATCTAGATACTTGGTAACTCTATCGAACCCCACTATGTTACTGATAGAGAAGGTGTGATGGAAGGTATCCTCTCTGATGGTATAGTTACCAAGGTAGTATTTCCTGTGTATGGAGAATGCTGGACAGCTTGTAAAGTAGTGTGCTGTAGTTTCCTTGTATTTCTGGTATTGTCTCTATTTTGTCGTTTAACGTCAAGGTGTCTGTCAAAGAAACTAATAATGTTGGGTTGGTGAAAATCAGTGGAGGATCTGAAGAGTAAAATACGATTATAGTGAAGTCAGTTATCTCTAGCCCACCCTGTAGTATCAATATTATCCAGTTAGAAACTTCACGTGAATTGTAATATTTACTTACAGTACTCAGAATGACCCACTACAAAATAAACGTTAGGGCTCCATTTATGGAATACGTGATCTGACATAGGAACAACTTTTAGCATATTCCTGAATTATGTTTAATCTTTTAATAATCTTGCGCACGAGACCTTTCTAAACTGGCTACGTGACTGCAATAACCTGATTCCTGCCGGAGCCTGGAGCATTCAGCATGCTGTTAGTGTTCAAAGATCTGTAAAGAATGTCCTAAATTTTGGTTACATACTCTGGTCAGATACCGCATACCTGACTGTAATACTCTCGAGGAATTCGTGTTCTTTGCTCAACAGTGATGCAATTTATTTTACGAAATCATAAAATAGCTGTCTTTAATTAATTCATATCCAAGATATAATAATTATTCTGCTACCAACTGGATAGTGGACATGGACTCTGGAGATGAGCGATATAGTGCACCGATTTAAAATTGGCGGTTGAAATCTCAGTTAATTATATTCAAGCGCCTCGTGGATACGCAGAATTCGCAATTAGGACCTCTGGACTTATTGGACTGATTTTAATGAGTATTTTCATTGGATAACTTTTCTGAGAACCTCTAAAAAACCACAAATTATAAATCGGTGCGCTATAGGCTTTAATGTGCTTGAAATTCATTCTCTTTTTTATACTGGACATCATCGTTGCACAGTTCTCTAGTACGTTTCTTAATGCTATTAGCTCACGACTGGACGCTTTATTTTGGTCAACTCTTTTTACATAACAGGAGCTTGCAATATATCATTGTTGTATTGTTGTATCTTGTTGTTGTATCGTTATTTTTACCCGCCATAATAAAACCCACCGAGTCAACTTTTAGAGTTGATCTGTCAGGGAATATGGCATAATCATTTCATTGTTCCTTTTTTACATTGAAACGAGCGTCATGAACTCACTTTTTAGGTATTCCGATCTCAACGAGGTGGTTCTATTCGAAAAAAAAACAATACTTTGGTTGTAATGGACGCACAAGTACTGTTAGTGTTAAAATGATTGATACCGTGCTATGATACTTATTAGTTATTACCTATTCATACTTACTACCTATATCTACCCATATCAACAGAGATGTTATACTTCAATACTTTTAATTTTAAATGTTATTATATTTCGAAACAAATAAACAGTCTGGAAATTATATTGGGCGGAATTTTGCAATATGGCATGAGGTATAGAAATCGGTGGATTTTCAAATTTGTTTGTGAAAATAATGTTGCAGGTAAATAAGCGGAGGGTTAAATTTGGCGGATTTTCGGAAAATCCACCATATTCTTTGTTCTTGCCCGTCATTATTTTTACTTGCCATAATATTATCCGCCATAAATAAACGAACTAAGGTAGCTCAAATACGCTATCCTTGTATTTTTAATTGTCTTACTATCTGAAATATTTTGGATTATAATTAACAACTTACTAAAAATGTCTAAAGATTCTTCGATTGGAAGTTTCTGACAATGAAAGGGTCGAACATGATACAGAATACGAAGGCCACGGAAAATACAAAACTTCTTGCTGGGGACGAAAAAACCTATTCTCAGCTGATTGATGGTGAAAAGGAGAAAAGTAGTTTCTGGAAAAACGTTCTTAACAAAGGTATGTAGGAAAAAGATGAAAGGGGCTCAGGTTAAGGTCATTATATTATGTAGGGAAATAGAATAACTGGTCATGAACAATGTTCAATATTTATGAACATTGTTATTCATGAGTAATTAGTCTCCTTTTTGTTTGGAAGTAAACTCACTTGTACCAATTATAATCCGTTGAAGAAGAATTCGGCAATTTCAATTCTAACATGAATGATTTTCAGTGACTGAAAGCGGACAATATATCCTCATCATAGAATCGAGGTTAGAGAACTTTTCAACTTTTATTTTTGATTGTTCTTAATCTTAATATTTATCAATACCGACTTCAAGTTCAACCGTCATGCCGATCATGCTATCCACTTATCCTGCACGCCGCGGGATAAGTTGAAATATAATTCCTGTGCGTGTCGTCGTTAGGTGAGTTATAGAAGGTTGAGTTTTAGAGGCCGGGTTTACGCTGCCTTGGTATGATTATACCATTCCCCACTGTATTAGTAATAGTATATGACTATATCTCAATTTGGTAAACAATTCCATTTCAGAGAGAACAATAAAAAGAAGAACAAAATTAAGGCGAACGATGAACAAAGCGGTATGAACCATATTGATGAATAAAAGTATTATATAATTATACTAGTATATAATACTAGTATAATATATACTAGACTTAACCAAGATTCGATCCAATGTCATGGAAAAACCTCTTATAAGTTTCATAATGAGGAGATTAAGTCTCAAAGTCAAACATTGAAATGGTTATGTCATTAACCATATAAGCGCTAACGTTTTTACACTCCTGTGAGTGTGAACGGACAGCTTGATCCAACATATCTCAGGGCAGCACCCAAACGAGATCCCCGAAATGCAGGTCAAGGGAGGAACAGGAAAGTGGCAGCGTGTAAGTAAATTTAGATTTTAGACTTGAACAGTTCTGTTCTGTTCTACTTTGGAAGCAGAACAGTATAAGTTCCCTGCTTTGGCCACTAAAGAATAACATTAACGAAGGGTATAACACCATATTCAAAAAGTACAGAGTAATAACGATGTGCAATATTCTAAATTCATCCCCAGAAAACGCTAACCTACTTACTTGGAGGATTGTTCTTTGGTCAAATGTTAGCACTTTGCAACGCAGTGTCCGGAATCTTCAACCAAATAATCAACGAATTATTCAAGGTTTCTGCTTTAAATCCGTCACTTCTTGACAACGACATGTGTAAAATGATTGTGCTTGGAAAGAAGTCGACAAACAAATAACATATAAAATAATTTGAGATTTCTTAAATTTCTCACAAACTTGAAACTGACCACTTAGTTTTAAGTTTTAACATCTTTTCAGAGGCCCTTGCCAGCTTGCCAGACAGCAGCGAACTACGTTCTCCTTTGTCTCACTTACGGGATCTACCAGCTGGCTAGGAACGGTTTCACCATCCTCTTCTCCAAATCCGGAGCGAGGTGCTTCCTCAACGCTGTGATAGACGTGGAGGCTTGGTACTGGATCTACAAGTCATATTCCTACACCTCTCTAACCAGCGTTCAATCTCTGGACTGTCTGGCGATTCCAGTAGCGATCATTATCTCCAAGTTTCTCCTCCACAAGTCCTACAGGTGTTACCAGTACGCTGCGGTTGCTGTGTCTATCGTGGGGGTTATGCTGATAGTGTACAGTGACTATAACGTGGACGATCCCTCCAACGTTAAAGGAGACATCATGTGCGCTGTGGGTGCTCTTCTGTTCGGGGCCAGTACTGTCTGTCAGGAGTGGATCCTGCAGGAGCTCAGTACATACCAGTACATTGGAACCATGTGTTGGTATGCAGGAGCACTCAGCTTGGCTAAAGTGGGCATTCTGGAGCGGGAGATCTTCATCCACACCTTGTCAGAACACGCCGACATGTTGTTCTGGGTGGCAGGACTGGCGGTGTCCCAGTTTATTTTCTACTCTGCTATGCCCATCATGCTGAAAAGGTACGGTTGTGGAGCTGCAACAATTAACATTCTCGCTGCGGACGTGTACGCGGCAATAGCTGGAGTCCACATGTTCTCCTTATCCTACGACTACATCTACCTATCGGGGATGGTTGTGACTTGCTTCGGTATTCTCATCTACACTCTCACGGGCAAGGAAGATGAGCTGCTGGATGAGCCGCAGGAGTATGATGCTAAAAGTGGCTCCATATCAGACACAGAATATTCTTTTGAGTGTGACATGTCCAATTAGAGAATTAGATATTGTAGGTATGTTGTAAGTTAGATATTTCTTCTGGGAGCTGGCTTGTTGAATGAAATTATACGCCGAAATAATGAAGGAATAAAATAAGATAATCACTTCCCTGCTTCATCAGAATTCAAATCATTTGTTGTATAGTAGTGTTGAAAGTTTTAAAACTGTTTTAATACTTTCAGCACTACTATATTATAACAAATATTATAGCATATAATTTTGTTCAACAAACCAGCCGCTAGAAGAAATATCAAACTTGTAACATATGATATGCGGCTAATAAATGCAATCGTTCCACTAGAAATTGCTGTACTCCAAAAAAACGGGCATTAAACGCCAATAAAATTAGACTGGAATGAGAGGTATGAACATTTTATTTCGGTTTTACTGTTACACTACAGCTAGGTTGAAACAGATCGTTCAGCTCAAAGCAGCTGTAGAGTATTCAGTTTTAATTTTAATTTGCGTTTTGTATGCATGCATGCTCAAATATTGTATCACGTCGTGACCCCCACTGTCGTTTCACTATAGAGTTTCAACGATACGTATGACAACTCAAATACACACTTTATGAATGGTGATGTTACAGTAGTACCTCGTTGACGTTATATTATAACAGTAACACGGACCTCGCTATAACGCGATTTTTGTTTAAATTCTTTCCTCCCTCGAGGTGTGTTACAGCGAGGTACAACTGTATCACTATCGATTGTTTTGTTGCTCTATTGCATGTTTTTTTAAACAATAACACTAACAGAGTAGCACAGATTTGGAAACTGGTTGTATCACGTCGTGACCCCCGTGCAATGTCGTTTCACTATATTGTAGAGTTTTTACACCAGTTTTCACCCCAGTAGGATCGGTCATTAAAAACGATCCTGTCCTATAACGGATTACGTGTTGAAACACATATTATATGATTCATTAAATGATTCGTTACCTTGAATCGGAGTTGAATGTGCAACCAATGGGTCGAGATCCAAATAAAATTTTGTCATAACCTGTTTTTTTGTGTTTATATTTAAACAATAACATTTGTATCGTTTTTAAATTGTTTGATGCACAATTAATACAACAAGTCTATTTGCTATTCGTACTTTCAGTATCAGTTTTATATTACAAATGTTTTTTCCTTTAGTAATTAATACACGTTGTACTTTTAAACAGCTAAACTTTTCAAGCTACCTCTGGCTCTATACGTGAGAGGAGCGAGCAAAAGACTAGCAAGTTAGGTGAACAGCTAACTAAACCCAAAAAACCTTACTGGCTGTGATCTAACTCGGAAAGTAAACCCAGGAAACCTTGGCCTTATCAGGTCTTCAAGGTTGGACCGGTGTCCACTTTAATATCAGGTCTTCAAAGTTGGATCGGGGTCCACTTTAATATCAGGTCTTCTAACTCAGGTTGGTCCTCGTAGTCGACAATCCGCTCGAAGGTTCTGGAATCCTCGTCGCCAATGTTGAACTCCAGACCAATGTTGAACTTTTTTGGCTCTTTTGAACAAAGTGAAACAGGAGTTGTTAGAATAACTTTCGAATAGAAGTGTCTAATAATGAAGAAAGAACAGCTTTTTATATTGATAGTTGAAATCACGAGAAAGGGGTTAAGGTCACGTGATGTGATGTATTAGATGCCTGCCATGGCAACGGATAAAGTTCATGCCAGTTTAATTGTGTAAAGTTAGGTGCGGCCGGGCAAGTTAGCAGAGCTAAATCATTTATGTGCTGGCAGACAATGGGTTCTTATGACTAAACTATCACGTGAGCAGGGTCAACCAATACTCGCAAAGGTGTCGTGATAGAGCAAAGACGTGGGCAGGCCAGCTTTAGGATATTCTAGAACTTTCGGGATCAATCCATGATCCATGAATAACGAACTGTTATATACATAACACTGGCTGGGCCTAACTTCCAAAGTAAAAGAGATAGGGACTTCCTATCCGGTTTTTTGCAAAATGCTCGCCTCGTAAAAAAAATTTCCCCCAGGGGAAAATTTTGTGACAACGTAGATTTTGAGTTATCTCGAAATTTCCAGAAAAGTCTCATTTTGGGCCGATCAAAAGTTTGCAACTTTAAGTTTAACTTTGCAGATTCCTGTCCTCTGATTGGCTGAACTGTGTTACGTGCTGGCTGCTTGAAGATTGGAATGTGCGCATGTGCCACGCGTGCAAATCACTTGTATCACGTTGTGACACCCACGGTCGTTTCACCCCTTGACGATACAGAGGGGAGCCGCGCACTTCGTGCGCGGCGGGTCATACAACGTATGACAACAAATCACTTAATGTCGCGCGCCAGCTCAAGCTATTTGTTTAAATTAAACCACCAGCCAGTACGATTTTTTGTCATACGTTGTATGACCCGCCGCGCACGAGTGCGCGGCTCCCCTGTATCGTAAAAACTCTACATGGGTTCCACTATATATAGCATATAGTGAACCGATTTGTAGCGCGATGCACTACTGGGTCGCGCGCGCGCATCCAATAATGCTTCTCGCAACCACGTATGCAGATCGGCGAGATGCGAAGGATTGACATAGTGAATCAATGAACCGATATGGGGGGTCACGACGTGATACAACGATTTTTTCCCGATCCATGACTCGTGCCGAAGGCACAAAAGAGTCAAAAACAAGGGTTAGCGATCGAGGTTTTTTTTGTATCATGTATATGGTAGCATTGCGACCGTGCCTGCGAGCGTGCGTGCGTGCGTGCGTGCGTACGTGCCTGCGAGCACTGTTATCGCCCACGTGACTACCTGCGCAAAGTTATTTTGCGTGATAATCTGAATTATATAATTGTTGGCGCGCGGCGCTAAACCAACCAAGTAAATTATTAATTTCATCATGTACGTATCCCACTAGGCACTAATTGATAGCATATTATTATTATTTTGAGTTATTTTACATAGCTTAGAAGTATACACGATTTTCAAATTCAATAAAGAATTATATTAACTGGGCGGCGCTCGGCAGTCGGCATGTCACTTCGCCATATTTGCATGTTTATATAAACAGTAAAGACTGGGCCGTCCCGGCCCCAGGTTGTATGGAATATGATAAATACGCCATCACGGATCGGGAAATTGAGCGGCCATCCACAAAAGAAAAGCGGCCGCATTTCTTGTTGGGTATCTTAGCGCATTACGGATGACGAGGTTGACTATTGTTAATGGTCTGGCCCGGCGCGCACTACTTCGTAGCACTTGCCATCGAGAAGAAAGCGGCGCGCGCTACTTCGAAGAAATTTAGACGAGTAACATCCGTCGAATGACGAACTACCCAATTACAGCTGGTTTATACAAGCTTAATGGGTGATACTCGTAAAATATTTGTTCCATATATTTGTCATACACTGTATGACCCGCTGCGCACGAGTGCGCGGCTCCCCTGTATCGCGTCGAATCTCTAGTAGTGAAGCGACAGTGGGGGTCACCAAGTTGCAAGTGATACAACCATATATTAAGTTGGACCGTCGACGAGTCCAACTCGGCACGCGTACCGTCCTGGTAGGTTGTAAACCTACAAATACAATTCCGCAAGCCAAACACAGAAATCTTTTGTATAAATGATAAGGATCATATGCTTTTTTGACGGATGTTACTCGTCTAAATTTCTTCGAAGTAGCGCCCGCCGCTTTCTTCTCGAAATGTTGCCCGACGGCAAGTGCTACGAAGTAGCGCGCGCCGGGCCAGACCATTAACAATGGTCAAGCTTTTTTGTGACGTCAAGTGACGCAATCACTGATCTTACTGGGCCGCGATCAGCCTGTCATTCCGCCTAATCTTTATTCTATATATGTTTATGAACATGATAGCCTGAGGTCCCCAGGTAATCACTGATCTTGTAAAATTAGCTTTTGTATTACGACTTACCTGGGAACCTCAGGCTATAATCATGTTCATAATATATAAAGTTTATAAAGTTAAACGAATAGAGATTCGGCGGAATGACAGGCTGAGCGCCGCCCAGTAAGCATAGTTTAACGGCAAAATACAGCTACTTTGAGTTTCTTAAAGTTGTAGGTTTGGAGAAATACGGCTGCATTTATTTCTTTAAAATCTTAAGTTTGAACTAAAATGCCCTGCTAGCTCCGCATTAGCTGTTTTATGATTTGCGCGCGCTTTTATCAATTATTGCGAAATATTTGCAGTTTTTATAATTTTTGGCCCATAACTTATTATATACAATTTTAGTCATTTCGAAATACATTACTTTGCGTCATAATCAGCTATAAATCGAGACGAAACTGTTGGTATTAATATTTCACGGTAAAAGAAACATTGTTGTCAACATTTTTGAACCTGACTCGACTCGACTTACTTCGACTTAGGGCGGCTTCAATGTCCGAACAGAAATAGTTTTTTTCGAAATCTGTCTATTATATATCCCCTTCGTGCGTGAAGAAGATGAACAAGGACACTGCGTGTAACTTGTTGCACGAGGCATTAAGATATTTGGAGGAGTTCACTGGTGTCGTATCCACGGACTACAAGATGGCCTCAAACTCAGTTAAACATCAGATGTTCGAGACACAGGAGACCATCATTAAGCTACAGTCAGAACTACTAGCCTGCAAAAATGAACAGTTGGAATCGTTGCAGACGTCAGTTAAATCGTCAGTCGGAGAGTCTGTCAAGGCTGAATTCCAATCCTTCAGCTCGGTATTACAGGCGAATTGTCCAGAATCTCAGAAGCCTGTCAGTTCTGAAATGATCAAGAAAGCTGTGAAAACTGTGGTACAGGAGGAAGACCGAAACAAAAATCTGATGATTTTTGGTTTATCGGAGCAGGACAATGAGGAGCTCAGCACCGTGGTCAGTGAAGTGTTTTTAGCAATCGGAGAGAAACCCAGAATCGAAGCTAGCAGAGTCGGAAAGCTCAAACCTGGCAAGGCTGTGAGACCAGTTAAAGTGACTGCGGCAAGTGCAACAATTGTTAATCAGATTCTCGCTAAATCGAGAAACCTGCGAGCAACGGAAAAGTTTAAAACTGTTTTTATCAGCCCAGATCGATCTCCAGAACAGAGAGCCAAGCAAAGAGAACTCGTCAGGGACATGAAACGACTGGTAACTGAGCAGCCTGATAAGCTACACTTTATCAGAAACGGTGCTATAAAGAGTACTGATAAGACTAATAAGACTGCAGAATGAGCTTGTGTGTAATAATTGATTATTATTAGTGTATTCAAGTTTTTATGTGGAGGATGTTTTAACTCACTCTTGTGTGCCCAGTCTTGCACTGTCAGTATTTCTCGACACTTTGAGCACACAAAACTGTCAGTTTTCGCGACAATTGTCAGATTTCGTTTTCAGTTCTGTCAATTTCAAGCGCTACTAGCTCTACTACTAGTAGTCTACTTCAGCTCACATTAAAGGGAGTTTTCGTCGTGCGTGTAGCGCCCTTCAAGTTTAACTTGGACGGATAGGATTTATAAAACTTCTGATTATAATATCTATACTATATTGTATTTTGTATTTATGTATTTTAGTAAATGGTCATTAGAACCACCGGCACCGTCCGGGCCCAAACAAAAGTTTGTTAATCTCCTTGCTGTCGTCAAGCCCCGTGTCCTTCCGAAGAATGTCAATGTATGTGAGGTGTGGTCTTCCCCTTCGACGATGTCCTTGAAGGGGTTCCCAGAAGAGAAGTTGATGACTCAATAGTTCTTCATGTCTGGCTAAATGACCTGCGAGTCTCATCCTCCGTGCAGCTATCTTATCAGATGCTCTGATGAGGTGTCCATACACCTTGGAGTTAGTCTGCCGCTCTTTCCAGTCAATGTTAAGTGCCATCCTCAGCATTCTCGTATAACATCCATCAATACGTTTTGCGAGGGTCTGGCTGACAGTCCATGTTTCAGAGCCATATAGAAGGATGGATAGGTACCGAACTATCCTCATCACTTTCAAAAAAGAACTTTCTCATGTTACAATCTGTCACTCCGATTTTTCAACTGGAGCGGTGCAAAGCCGCTCCTCTATCGTTGTTTTGAGTGTCCAATCCAAAACCAAATTCTAGGGTACACGAAACGTGGAAGCCTGTGAGCGTGTTAGAGTCTGTTAAGTGTTAGAGTTCTAGGGTTACACGAGACTGCTCCTCTATCGTTGTTTTGAGTGTCCGATCCAAAACCAAATCTTGGCGTTACACGAGATGTGGGAGCCTGTGAGCGTGTTAGTTTCCTGCGAAGGTGTTATTTGCCTGTGGGAAAAGCGGTTATGCTGCGGTTCTAGTTAGTTAGTAGAGGCTATTAGAGCCTTTCCTTTGCTGTAGAAATGGCTAGTCCTTTCCTTTGCATAGGTTAGAAACACCCATGCACCTCCTGTTCGAGCCACCCACCTCACACCACGTGGAGGTTTTCGTGGGGCAAACAGGGATGTTAAACTTGCTTGTTGTTCTGGAAGAAATCTCCAGTTTCATTGCATTCAATATTGTTTTGTAAGTTGCGCCTGCACTAAAACTTTTTTCACTATTTGAATCATGTGAATTAAAGTTACAAATTTTCAGCAGAAATATCCATTTACCTGTATTCAGCAATTTATAAATGACCCCAAGAAATTCCTGTTAGTGTCATGAGTGTTATATGAATTGGAAAGTGCTAATTTTTTCAGCTTGCTTGCTTCTAGTTGGAGTCAGAGGTAAGAATTTTTCATTTTGCTGATGAAATTTTATCAATGAAAATAATGTAATTTTTTGTACTATACTGTTAAGTATAATTTGTTACCTTTTCATGACTACAAAATGAAATTTTACAGGGTCTGATCTGTGCCCTGATGCATCATTCCAATCGGTGACAGAGAAAAATCCTGTACAATGTAAAAGTGTCTGCTATCGTCGAGACTTCAGCCATTTCCGGTGGCTATCCGGTGTCTTCTGCTTTTGTTCCAACAGTAATGAATGTGCTGGCTTTGGTAGATCCGAGTCAAGTTTCCCTGTACTCTTAACCCTGTCAGCATCTGATGGTAATATATCAGAGCCTATTCAGGTATGTTGTTTTGACAGTATGCTTTCAGATATTTCTCATTTCAATTCAAGACTGCAATAGACTTATAGAGTTTAGATTATAAAGGGTTAACAACCCTTCAATATTTTATTTACTTAGCTTTTTGTGGTACACCCTCTATATCATTTAGTTTCCAAGGTTGATGCAATTGTAACACTTGCTGATAGAACGTACAATGGTGAGGTGGATTTGGTGCTTGATGGGATTGAAATTTCAGTTACAAGCTCCAATGGTTATGCTGTCTTCTCTGTGTTGTAAGTGACAAGCAAACAATTTACGTTTACAACAACAACAGCAAATCAATGCCAGTACAATGTTTGATTTCTGTTTAAATCAGTTTGAAAAGTAATAATCTGTGGCTCTACTTTTATACCAATCCAATAAATCACTTTAGGAGAACGTTCCTCAAACCTGGTGAAATACGGATAAAAGCTAGTGCAGCAAGTGATGGTTTGACAATCAGTAACTCGACAGTGATAACCGTTCATTGCAAGATGATAATTGGTGACCAGTCCCCATCAGAACTGATTGGTACAATAAAGCATGTTATAATGTATCCAAATTTTCCAACCAGTTAATCGAATGCAGCAGTCATCTGGCAGGTTCATATTGCAAACTCTAATATCTGGTATTGCTGATTATAGCTAGATCCTAAGTAGTCGTAAAATTAACATCCCCAAACATACATTACAGTTGAAAGTGGAGTTACGCAGACGTTGCCTTTTCAGCTGATCGCTGGGTACAATGTATATGTCAATGTCAAGACAGATGGTCTGGACAAGTATTCGTTTCTCATCATGGGTAACTTTAAATATTGACGGGATATCAAATTGTTTTCCGCTGTGAAGTGAATATTTAATCGTAATTTTGTCATGCATTTTTAATGAAGGATTTCCTTATCCCTTGAAAGCTTTCTTTCTCTTGAAATTCCACACACTTTGACTCTACATTTATATTTTTATGGTCTAGGACTCCACCGATTTTCTTTCTTTCATCAGATCCGAAAGTGCTGGTATCAGGAAGTGTGTTTACTTCACTAACAGAAACCTCTCCTGGGACCCTCTACTATTCTGACATATCATTGAGCAAAGGTTACATCTACGGAGTCCAATTGCTTTCTTCCAGGGCTGGAACTATTGATTTAGAGGTTCAAATTCTATACTACTCCACTTTTAATAGCACTCGAATTCAATAAAAATGTATGGTTTAACTATTCAGTTGCGGGGAGAAGTATTTGGGTACCGGCTACCGCGACAATTGACCCCCCGACAATTGACCCCCCATGTAATTACACTGGGGTCTATTGATCGGGTTAGGGTCAGGGTCCTGGGTCAGGGTCCTGGGTCAGGGTCCTGGGTCAGGGTCCTGGGTCAGGGTCCTGGGTCAGGGTCCTGGGTCAGGGTCCTGGGTCAGGGTCCTGGGTCAGGGTCCTGGGTCAGGGTCCTGGGTCAGGGTCCTGGGTTCTGGGTCCTGGGTCCTGGGTCAGGGTCCTGGGTCAGGGTCCTGGGTCAGGGTCAGGGTCGGGGTCGGGGTCGGGGTCGGGGTCGGGGTCGGGGTCGGGGTCGGGGTCGGGGTCGGGGTCGGGGTCGGGGTCGGGGTCGGGGTCGGGGTCGGGGTCGGGGTCGGGGTCGGGGTCGGGGACGGGTCAGGGTCAGGGTCAGGGTCCTGGGTCAGGGTCAGGGTCAGGGTCGGGGTCGGGGTCGGGGTCGGGGTCGGGGTAGGGGTCGGGGTCAGGGTCAGGGTCCTGGGTCAGGGTACTGGGTCAGGGTCCTGGGTCAGGGTCCTAGGTCAGGGTCCTGGGTCAGGGTCCTGGGTCAGGGTCAGGGTTAATTGTATTTGTATTAAATTGTATTGTCGGGGGGTCAATTGTCGGGGTTCAATTGTCGCCAACCCAAGCATTTGTGACGCCAAAATTGTTGATAATTATATCCTGAACTATTCAAAGATTAGATTTAAACTATTTTTTCTCTGTTAAACTTTTTTTCCTACTTGAATCCTTGTAACGGGACGTTACAGGTACGTTGTGGACTATCGAACACCTTGCTGAACTCAACATCATTAAACCTCGTCAAAGGAATAAACAGTGCAATCTTGAGGCCCATTTTCGTAGAGAGTAGTGAGTGTTTCATTGCTGTGATGAGTGCTGACACCGCTAGACTTTACACAAAGAACCAAATGCCAAATTCTGGAGGTTTTTACTATTTGATGTTCATTGTACAGTAAAGGACAGGCGTGTTCTTATTTTGACAGTTTGATATTTTTAAATTTATGATCGTTCTATTTTCTAACCACAATTTATACCTCTAGCTCTTTATGTTTAAAATCATCGAGTTCATTCTTCAAGCTAAATTAACCCGATTTTCCTCCAGAACCTTACGAGATTGTCGAAATGTCGCTCTCCGTCTTCACAAGTCAGCCGAGAGAGATTAACGTACCTGTACATTGGGACAAACCCGGAAATCATGAAGTCCTGTTTACGTTCACCAGCTTTGTAAGTCTATTTGGCTCTGTTCACTACTCGCTTCAAGTGTTCAAATTTCGACAAATTTCACTGTGCTTTCCCCAAACTCCGCGCTAAATAGGAGTTTTACCTCACGTAGATTTAACAAGATTTATCAAAGTATTAACTACGTTTACGTTTTCAGGATAAAAAGAAAGAGAGTAGCACTGGAATAACTGTTCTTGACAAAGTTCAGGGACTGAAGATGAGTGTGGTCCTGTTTGATAAACTCTACCATTACTACTCAGAAGATGGGAACAAGCTCGCCGTTAATGTTTCTGATGAACTTGTGTTTTCCGTCGGCGTTGAAAAAGGTTAGACTTCGTGTCAAATTTGATCATATTGATTATTGAAACAATTTAAACATTGTTTTATTACGTTATAATATTCTGTAATAAAATATAGAAAAATTAACCAATACGTATAATTATTCAATTCTAAATTCAATTCATGCACATAGAAAAAAAGACGTAAGAATTCTGATAATGATTAGTTGATTGTTCACTGCACACTTATAAATATGACTGTACTTTAAGGTAGCTTTAATACTCGTTACCAGAAAAATGACTGGCTTTGCCTGTGATATTGTTTCAGTTTTAGATCTTCAGCTCGGTAATAGTAGAGGCCAGAACACCGACGTCCCAGAAAACAATCTTACCATCCATCCCAGCAGAAGAGAATTGCTTAACCTTTCCTTCGTCAGACTTTGTCACTCTCAGCTCAGAGATAGCATTAAGATGGGTGGTGGTTACTGTGGTTCCCTTGTCATCTGTGCCCAAGTCATCTAGCTTCTTGAACCTGGCCATGGCACTCATGCCCGCACCAGCTTTCTTCTCATTGATGTCCAGTCGAACACCATGGGCTAGCTTATCCCCCTCAATGTTGTACAACAGGGGGTAGTTGTCGTGTCCTCCGCAAACTACGGAGGTTTCGTTCAGCCAGATGGCGGTTGTGAGGGGCAGAGACTTGGTTAGACACCGGAACACTTTCTCCTGGCTGTTCATATCCACCACGTTGACTGACGAATCGTGTGAGACCCAAGCCAGTTTGTCACCTGATGGAGAGAACTTAACCCCGTGAACCCATCCTTCACTTGTGTCAAACTCAGCTAGAAGTGTACCGAACTTGCTCAGCTTGGACATCCATCCAGATACTTCCGGTTTGTCTTCAAGCTCCTTCAAAGCAGATGAGAAGACTCTACACTTGAAGTCACAGGATCCGATAGCGATTATGTAGTTGTTGGGATGCCAGTCACAGCATAGGATTGTGGACCTAATGGGTTTCTTGATGTGCTTGCTAACCCACCAGTCATGCTCCTCATCGTAGTAACAGATGCTGAGAAGTCTAGCTCCACTTCCCACAGCGAACCTGTCTTCCTTGGGGGACCATCTAATGTAGGTGGCAGCTCTCTCAATCCTCAGCAACACTAGGGAAGGTTCCCACTCTTTAGTTTCCGCGTTCAGGTTCCAGATGTAAGCGTTTCTGTCCGCGGCACATGTAGCAATTCGGTTGGAGTTGGGAGCCCAGTCCACGCTCTTGACTCGATCAGCGTGCTTCGTGAGCTCCGTCTCCTTAGTGTAGATACCCTTGGCATCTTGTTGGTAGATTGTCGCGATGTTGGTCGTGTCACAAATTATCACTTTGCTCATGTCAGCGTTGAAAGCATGACCGCTGATAGGCGAAACAAGTAGTCGCTGAAAATGTTAGCATTATCAATCATTAGATTTCTAGTACAAGTATTTTCATTTAAAGTATATTATTATCAATGAACAACTCAGCCCATGGTATTATGATTCCGTTGAAATTCATAATCAATCCTACTAATAGTGTTTCTGACTTACTTGTTCTTTTTTGGCAGCCATGGACTCTGGTCAGTCTACACGACAGGTATTACCTTAGCCTACTGTAAGTCTATACGTTAAATATCATTTATAATACAAATATATCAGGAAATCTACATATTTAATTCGTTAAATAACGTGATAAACAGTCAGGACGAAATAAAAAAAGGAAAACGATGATATCAACAAGGTGCTATTGAAACGCATAACAAAACGAATAATATCAATGAATGCCAACTATCAGTATTTTACGCTAGGAATACGAATTTACTCCTTCATAAAATCTCTTTAAATTAACATGAAATCCTCATCCTCGTCTGCTGAAAGCACGTATAGTGTTTCATTGCGTCTTAATATATTATAAAGAATAAAGAATAAAGGTGCAGGTTAACACTGTCACGGTACAATAAATGAAAATACATTACCGGGGAGTGTTAGTCCGCGAAATAAAATTAACACAATATAGTCAAACGAAATTAAGTTAAATGTGCTGTATTATGAGATTATACAACTCCACCAGCCAACATACGATATGCTCGATGTGTCACTGAGTGTAATACTACACCGCAGCAGGAAATGTTTAGATAAGCTGACTTTGAGTAGTACACGTGATGTTAACTCGCAGTCGTTATCCCATTTGATTGGTTCGATTTGTCACGTGACTGCAATACTGTGTTGGGATTGGGTGCCGATTAGAGGGCGATGCAGTGAGCAGGAGTACATCTGGTTTACAATTACCACCTCGCTCAAACTTCAGTGGACACCACCTAGGATGTAAAAATGCACTCGTATATCCTGATGACATGATTGTTGATAAATATGCATATTTTATTACATTATTATGGTATGAATATGTTAAGGTGTCCATATTTGAAGTCTCATAATTGTTGATTAAATAGTTAACCCGATCTCTATTAAATCGACAACTATCCAAATTTCTACTCCAGGAACAGAAGTAACGTACACGTGGTATCCAGACCCCAACACCCTGACCTTCTCCACCCTGACTACGCACACCATCAGCGTGACTGCCGACAACCTGCTCTTGCAGCCTCAGACAGTGGAGTTGGTGGTGGAAGTGACTGACCAAGAGTTCCAGGTTTCATACCTAGAGGTGGTGTCGGAGGTGATGTTGGAGGACAAGGGGGTGGTGTTTGTGCTGACGGGGGGAGGGATTCAGATCAGCTGCAATATTACCAGAGGTGGGATATCAGTTATTGGCGTGTTTTCGTGAATCTATTTAACATTTCCAAAATCTGACTTTTATTTGTATATTTATTTTTCTACTTTTCTACTTGCATTAAATAAAACATGTTGTGATCAGGTACAGGATTGAAGATAACCCTGCATCCTGGAGACGACACCCCCATAGTCCTCTCAGAAGACCTATACAACAAGGACGCATCCTACACCTTATCCTACACCTACACCTACCCGGACCCTGTCCAGTCAACCTCTCTAACGGTCTGTGTCTCCAACACTCAGCTAGAACAGTGTAGTGAGTTCCAGAACAAGATTACCGTTGTTAAAAGAGTGGAAAAACCAACCATTCCACTTCCTGACTTCATTGAAAGAGGTCAGGTTCTGGAGCTAGAGTCTGATGTGGTAGCGGACAACTACCTGTGGACCCACAACAATCCCAAAGTGGACATGATTCTCACACAATCGGGTTTAGAGTTCCCTGAAAATGAAAATGTTGATAGTTCTACCAACAACCAGGCTTCCTACAAATTTTATTTCAAAACGATCGGAACTTTAACTATAGGCCAGTACGTGTACAATATGTTGAGTTGGCAGTATACAGAGAAAACAGTTTATGTAGAATCTTTGGTGGGAAACGTGCCAGTCAGATTCGTACCAGACGAGTACGCTACAACCAGCCAGCCAGTTAACTTGGTGATCAGCTGTCCTACAACCAGCTACCAGAACGTCACCATTAAAACCACTGCTGAGGAGGACACTGTGGAGTGCCAGCGGGAGACAGTGGAGTTCACCCTCACTTTCAACTCACCAGGGGAACAACTTGTTGAGGTTACAACTTACAACAATATCAGCTCGTCCGAAGAGACACATACGATCATCGTGCAGGATGTTGTGGATGTTGTGTTTTCTGTTGCCTCCGTTGGGATCTCACCTAATACCTCCGTAGCTGTTGGCAGTTCTGTATCTTTTGTCGCTACATCTGGGGCTGAGTTTGTTCCACAACCAGATTTAGTGGTTTCGTGGAACGTGTCTGATGTTCTTGTTACCAAACATATGCTATCTGATACTAATCCTGTATTGATCTCCTCAGTTTCTTATCTCTTCAACGAGGTATGACTTTACAATGTTAAGCAAACTCTCTTTTTATCATATATGATTGTGTCTGAAAGGCCTTGATACTTTTATAGTGTCAAAACGTTCCGAGTACATACTTCAAGTTATATTAAATTTGTTAACCTTTTAGTTGAAAAACCCTATGTAAGTACGTGTGATTTATTCTTGCTGAGGATATGTTCTACAGGTTGGGGAGCAGAAGATAAGATGTTGTATCCGTAACAACGTGAGTTCTAGCTGCGCGCACAACTCCCTGCACGTGCTGACGCCTGTTTCAGGACTAGTAATCACTTACGCAAACTCTTCCTACGTCATAGCTCCAGGACAAGCTGTTCAACTGCGAGTCAGTGTGAAGGAAGGGAGTGAGTTTGGAGTTGTTGCTAAGATTGGAAGCGTCTCCTACGATGTACCCATGAGGTTAGTTGGTATCTTTACTCTTTATCTGTTGTTAGCGAGTTTGATGATTAATTATTTCAGTTTCTGAGAAAAAAGAACTTGAAAACTACTTTTATTTCTGAACATGTAAATTGGACCACTGTGATCTAATTCCACCTCTCAACAGTAACAATCAAGGGACACTACAACATAAGTTCACCGAAGCTGGCGTATTTCCTGTGACCATGTCTGCGTTTAACGATATCTCCAGTATCAACAAGTCCCTCCCCTCCTTTATATACGTCCAGAATGAGGTTCAGGGAGTCAGCCTTCTCGATCATTCCTACCACAAACAGGTTAGAGTCGTAATTCTATTGAAACTCAAACATTCTAAAAAAATAAACGTACGATGTATCTAATGTATCTAATGTATCTAATTTGTATCTGATGTATCTAATGTATCTAATGTATCTAATGTATCTAACGACCTCCTCCGGACCCCAGGAGATGGATAAGAGTACGCTGCGAACCAACGAAGTGTATCTTACAGTGTTGATAGAAAGAGGCACTAACGCTACTGTGAGGTGTGACTTTGGAGAGAAAGAGAATTCCAACTCTATTGTAACTGAGGAGGCAGAACACTCACCTTACAACCTCTCTGTAGCTGAGAGGTATATTTGTTTTGTTTCATCTTCTGCTACACATTTTTGTGTTTACCACTTTGCGGGACTTCGATGAGTTTTACAAAATTTTATCGATTGCATTGGATTGGATTAATACCAACTCAAGTATCTGTGTTGATATATATTTTGTTCGCAGGGAACAGACCATCACGTGCAAGTACAGGTACAAAACAACTGGTGTATTTAAACCATCAGTTCGTGTTTCAAACAGCATCAGCTACATCGACATCCCAACATCCACACTTCCTGAGTTTATAGTTGAGATACCGATAGAGGGTTGCGTTATCATCCTGCCGGACACAACCAGGATAGACCGGGAACTGGAGCACGATTACTCGCTAGTCGCTGGTTCTAATGTTGTTCACACCTGGTTCATTGATGGTGTTCCGTTTGACGGGGCAGTGTTTCAGCCGACTCGTGAGGGTATGTTCAATATATCCCTGAAGTTGGAAAACAATCTTAGCAGTTTAATGGTCTACAAGGTCGTTTCGGTGGAATCAAAACTATCATCGGTTACATTTGCTAAGAACCTTGGTTCCTATCATAAGTTGAGTGCACCGGTAGAGTTTGAACTGGTGCTAGCCCCTGAGGCCGATTTTAATGTGGAATATAATGTTAACATGGGTGATGGCGTTGTCTACAGCACATCTGAAGTATCTCATTTGTATCCTGATATCGGTAACTATGAGATATTCGTCAGGGTCTCCAACTCTTTATCAACTATCAGTCTAACAAAGAATCTCAACGTTCAAGATGAGATTTTACGGGTAATGATCAAAGGAAGTTTAATGGTTCTAGAGACACAACTGTCCTCTTTCAACGCTGAAGTATTCAAGAAATCAACCTCCAAGCTAGAAGAAAATGTCCACTACGTGTGGAAGTTGGACGGAGTAACGCAACAACAGGACGCTTCAGACTTCAGCATCATCCTAGAAACCCCGGGCACCTACACCCTGAGTCTGAGCGTCTACAACGACGTGAGTGAGCAGAGTGTGTCAGAGACACTAGTGGTGACGAGCAACAGCAGCTGCCACCCTCCACTTGTGCACATCACCGGGGGTGATAACATCAGGGTCCTTTCCACTGACTCTGTCTCTTTTGAAGCGGTCATCACCACCAACTGTGAGAGTAAACACGCTATAAAGTGGTCTGTTTTGACGCTTGAGAGGGAGAGTGTCCGAGATTTTACGGAGTCTAGGTCTAAAACTCTGACTTTCCGTGCAAATTTCTTGGACGCAGGAAGCTACATTATGAGAATGGTGGTTTATGTGGCGGAGTCTCCAGACTTATACAGATCCGATGAAGTTTTGATGACCGTGGTTTCTGTTCCTATCATACCTATCTTAAATTACCCAACATTCACTACCACTAACACAAAAGAAACACTCAGAATATCTTTTGCTCACAGTTTAATCTTGAACACCTCTTTAACGTTAGACGACTTCCACTTCACCTGGTCCTGTAGCTTCAGACCAATACAGCTCCATTACGACCCCTGTCTCCAACAGAACCTCGTCAACTCACCCGACGTCTCCTTCCGTTTCAACGTCTCGGGATTCGTTGACATCTCCGTCAACCTCCAGCTGAACGACCAACCCATCAGCTCCACTAATCTGGTTCTCAACGTGACTAACTACGTGGTGCCACTTCTGAAGCTCACTGTGTCAGACCTGCACGAGTTGTCGCCAAACAAGAGGACAGTGGCCTCCCTACAGTGTTCTCACAGAGGGGTACCTTGCTTTAATCCTGATGTGTACTGGAGTGTGGTGGAGTTGTCGAGCGAGGAGTGCGGGTATACAACCGTCCAACAGAGCAGCGTCTCAACTTTCTCTCTGAAAGGTACCTCTTCAGTAACAGTTTGTCATAATTATCAACATCATGATTATCGTATCATGTGTTTGCCGTGCCATTCCAAAAATCACAAAAATTCTAAAATGTAGCTTTACTTCCGAATACCTAGCCTCCTTAAACCCCCCTCTCTCCCTCCAGAGGAGATGACGACAACAGGTCTGAATAAGAAGAACTTGGTGGTAAAGAGTGGAGTGTTTAAAGCGGGAGGGAGGTACAAAGTAGAGGGATGTGTGTGGCAGGGGGTATGTGCGGGACAGTTACTCCAGTTCCAATGTGGCCCTAGTGGTGGACAGTGTGATGTGCTGCTCAACAACGGTAATTTTAGGATTTTATCGGTTTAGGTCAATCTGGTATTAGGTACTTAATGATTGTTATCGTAGACAAATTCATCCGTAGACAGGGGCGTTTCTAACCAACTTGAACGTTGAGATTTAAGTTATTAATTCGATTTGTGCTTTAAAAGTTCGAAGGAGTTCCTTTCAGGTGCCTTAAGATGCCTAGTTTTACTTTTGAAACTCAATCTAATCACGTGTCAACTCATTCGTATCCTTATTGGTGAGGTGTTCATAAATCCAGCTAAGAAATGAGTGCTCCTAGCTGTACGGCTGATGTCCAGGAATAAAGAATCTAATTAGAAGCGCGAAGAACTTTTTATCTTTTAATTACAATCATTCATCAGCCGACAGCCGTGGAAACGGGTACTTTTATTTTGTTCATTCGCACCGCGATTTTTGAGACATTGTAAAGTTTTTTGTCGAATCCACCGATAGGGCATTCTCTACATCTATACAACTATGTGTAAATTGCTGGTTCTGGTAGTTGTGCTAGTTTCTAGTTCGAATCTTTTCGCTAAAAGCAGAGCTGACACACCCCCAGCTCCGGCTGAACGAGGAGATGACGACATATCGACACTGAAACACTACTTCCGCGAGGAGACCCTGAACCTAGGAGAGGAGATGTATTCTTTGTTAAGTGAGAGACAGGGAGCGGCGCTGATGGCTCTTCGGGTTATGGATCTTGTCAGAGAGGTTAAAGATGTTGCAGATTCAGTCAAAAAGTTGGAGAATAAGATAGACGTTCTTAGTGCAGAGCAGGAGGGAATTATTTCCAGTTTGGCTGGAGTTAAGTCGAATCTGACTACCAAAATCACCGATGTTAGCGCTCAAGTTAGCGCTCAAGTAAATACCATAGTTAGCAAAGTTGAGGAGATGGTTGATGTCATGAGATCAGAAATAAGGCTGATCTCTCAACACAAGCTGAC
The DNA here is from genome assembly GCF_026151205.1 of Bolinopsis microptera. NCBI lineage: Eukaryota > Metazoa > Ctenophora > Tentaculata > Lobata > Bolinopsidae > Bolinopsis > Bolinopsis microptera. Next base: position 6,195,695 of record NC_087072.1, on the reverse strand, counting down.
ATGGCAAAACACCACTTGGGACAACAAATACCACCCAGATTTTGCTGTGGATGGTGTTTACACTTTAGAAAGCGAATATGATGGCTCAAATCCAATGCAAAAGTCAGGACAAGACATGAATCAGAAAGGTAACATGTTGATAATTGACTTAGGGGGTTTCTTCAAGATCCACACTATCAAGCTGTGGAATAGGCTAGTCTCGTACCGATCCTTCGCTGTTGGTGTGCTGATTTACGCAGATGAACAACTTATCGGCTCGCTACACGATACTCAGTCACTCTACAATCTCCGAGTAGTTGATAACGTCTACGCCAGGAAGATATACATGAAACAGGCTCTGGATCAGTACATGAACTTTATTGAGATACAGGTGTTTGGAAGTGGTCCATACAGTGAGGAGTAACAGTGAAATACTGGATTATTTATAGAGGGATTATTTCTTTGGAAGTTAGATGATTTATTTCTTAAACCGGGGGTTGTATTATATAATATACTTGATCTGAATACACTATATGGCTTTTGTTCGCCGAGCATTTGCGTTGATTAGTGACATCAGTATGAAGATAAAATGTTCTATTTTTTATCATTGGTTCAAAAACATTTACATTTCATTTTCAATAAAGTCACAGTTTTTTTATTTCTTATCTTTGCATTCGACCTTCACTCAAATGAGTGATGAGATGTTACTGGATGGATAATAGATTGCTTACTATGCAGTATGTCTAATTCAACTGTACAAGGTTCAGCTTTTAACACTAGAATCTCAGACCATAATGATATAATATAGATCATCAATAAGAGTTAAACAAACATAAAGTTCCGTTAACAATTCCCCTAAACAACCTCACCTTTATCAGACGGTATAGTGGAAGTATCGTGCTCAAACTGGGTCTCACAAAGTGGACAAATCCACTATCACGTGACCTACAACAGCACCCAGTTCCCGGTGGTGGTGTACAGTGGTCCTCAGTCCCACTCTCGGTTCCTCCTCCCAGAGGGACCTCACCTGGTCACTGTTGTTGTGTTTGATAGCTCCGGGGCAAGGACCAGTCTGACGCCTGTTCTTGTCGCTGTGCCAAGGTTTGTCTCTTCTTGTATTTAGTTACAATTTATTGTTTAGATTCTTTAATTTTATTAACATATACGCAGAAAGTCCTAAATTTTTTACGATCAACTCCATTTGTTTAACTCCATTTAACTATGAGTATTCAATATAACCGTCCTAACCAAACCTGAAAAAACACTCCTTTTATCTAACCAATTATGATTTACAGTTGGACTGAGAGTGCGTTGAACACAACTGAACTGTTGAACAGTAACGAATATCAGTTAGTTCTTCAACTCATCAACTCAGATGTCAACAGTCTTATCAGGTTCGACTAATTTTAAATATTATTTGTGAAGTTTTAATTATATTTTAAGGGGGTTGTGAGATATACACATTGTTGTGTAGAACAAAATTCCGCTGTTGTAATTTAAATTTTGTGGAGAATCGACGGCAAAGATGGATAGAAGAATAAAAGTAGTTCAGTAAGCTGTCTCTGCTGCGATTTTGGACAGTTCAGAAATTTATTTTTCGATTCAGTAAAAACTTTTATTTTGTGTGTAGTTTGGACTAATGATTAACGTTTTTTATTCACAAATAAATACTCGGGTATTGAGTTGAGATGCAAAAATAGAATTACAGTTATTCACATATAGGCCCTAATATATAAAATGATCGAATAGTATACATAATATTATGTATTGCATAAGTGGCAACCAAAAATTGGAAAAACTAAAGCTTAAATCATATTGCATATTGTAAAAGCTGACCGCTGAAAATATTTATAAATTTCTGACCCCAAAGTGTACAATGTTTTTAATCATCACATCAAAACAGTGTCTTTGATCATTTTCTCGAGAACAGCTGTGCTTGCCTCAAGTTCAGGGATAGACTTTAGGCACCTGTTTGTGTCCAGAACCAGGCGTTGGAGAAGCAGATCTTTCTCGAAGAGTTCCTTCCTGGAAGATTCCCTGATATTGATACAGTTAGCGTTCAGTTTCAGGAGCTGTTCTCTTGCAGCCTGAACTTTCTTTTCCCAGGTCTTCTTCTGGAAATTTACTTTCGAAAGAATGTTGTCTAATTTGTTCATCTCAGTTTCATAGATCTTCTTGACCTCCTCCCTCTCGTTTTTGTTGTGCTCAACCTCCTTTTCAAGTTCTTCGATCTGAAGTTTATGTACTTCAACTGGGTCACATTTCTTCTCAACATTCACTTTCTTGGTGCAAAGTTTAGCTTCCTGGAACTGCAGCTTCTGCTTGGCACGTCTCTGGTTGTCGTAATCTTCCTCCTGTTTCTTCTTCTTCTCCTCATGATCAAGTTTAAGACTTGCCACGTCGCTTTCTAAGTTTTTGTTCTTTTCTGTAAGAGCTGCGCTTTCCTCCTTCAAAGACTCCAGATCCAGTTGTAGCTTCTCGATCTCAGCTGCAGCTACTCGTTTGTCCTCGATAGTCTTGGTTCTAGTATCCTCGGTCTCTCGGTCGATAGCTCTCTTCTGAAGTCTGAGTTCTTCGTGCGCTGCTTTCAGTTGGTCCAGTTCAGAAGACATGTTGGTGTTTTTAGAGTGATTTCTAAAGAGTTAAGGGGTTAGTTATGGTAGTATGTAATCAACTCGAAGTTTAGCAAAAGGAAAATAAATTTGTGTTAACTTGACAATTCAATAATAAACGTTTAAAAGTTTCGAAAAAAAGCACAAACAAGAAAACTGAGTTGTCTTGTTGTAAAAGACTGAATCGGATATGATATTGTCTATCTCCCACCAAAGTATTTATACTTACGATAATTAATCGATCAATTAAAGTAAGTTGTCATTTCTTCGATTAAAACTTCTCGTCTTTCATCTGCAATAATTCTGTTAATTAAAATATAAACATCATATTTCAATCCCATTGATTAATATCAATGAGCTTTATTTGAATCGGAGCCTTTACCTTATCAATTAGTTATTTTAATCATTATTGTTTCATTTAAGTGAATACTTTCATTTCCGTCTATCGCAGTTTTAATAGAAAATAAATTAAACTAACTAATTGATAAGGTAAAGGCTCCGATTCAAATAAAGCTCATTGATATTAATCAATGGGATTGAAATATGATGTTTATATTTTAATTAACAGAATTATTGCAGATGAAAGACGAGAAGTTTTAATCGAAGAAATGACAACTTACTTTAATTGATCGATTAATTATCGTAAGTATAAATACTTTGGTGGGAGATAGACAATATCATATCCGATTCAGTCTTTTACAACAAGACAACTCAGTTTTCTTGTTTGTGCTTTTTTTCGAAACTTTTAAACGTTTATTATTGAATTGTCAAGTTAACACAAATTTATTTTCCTTTTGCTAAACTTCGAGTTGATTACATACTACCATAACTAACCCCTTAACTCTTTAGAAATCACTCTAAAAACACCAACATGTCTTCTGAACTGGACCAACTGAAAGCAACGCACGAAGAACTCAGACTTCAGAAGAGAGCTATCGACCGAGAGACCGAGGATACTAGAACCAAGACTATCGAGGACAAACGAGTAGCTGCAGCTGAGATCGAGAAGCTACAACTGGATCTGGAGTCCTTGAAGGAGGAAAGCGCAGCTCTTACAGAAAAGAACAAAAACGTAGAAAGCAACGTGGCAAGTCTTAAACTTGATCATGAGGAGAAGAAGAAGAAACAGGAGGGAGATTACGACAACCAGAGACGTGCCAAGCAGAAGCTGCAGTTCCAGGAAGCTAAACTTTGCACCAAGAAAGTGAATGTTGAGAAGAAATGTGACCCAGTTGAAGTACATAAACTTCAGATCGAAGAACTTGAAAAGGAGGTTGAGCACAACAAAAACGAGAGGGAGGAGGTCAAGAAGATCTATGAAACTGAGATGAACAAATTAGACAACATTCTTTCGAAAGTAAATTTCCAGAAGAAGACCTGGGAAAAGAAAGTTCAGGCTGCAAGAGAACAGCTCCTGAAACTGAACGCTAACTGTATCAATATCAGGGAATCTTCCAGGAAGGAACTCTTCGAGAAAGATCTGCTTCTCCAACGCCTGGTTCTGGACACAAACAGGTGCCTAAAGTCTATCCCTGAACTTGAGGCAAGCACAGCTGTTCTCGAGAAAATGATCAAAGACACTGTTTTGATGTGATGATTAAAAACATTGTACACTTTGGGGTCAGAAATTTATAAATATTTCAGCGGTCAGCTTTTACAATATGCAATATGATTTAAGCTTTAGTTTTTCCAATTTTTGGTTGCCACTTATGCAATACATAATATTATGTATACTATTCGATCATTTTATATCTTAGGGCCTAGATGTGAATAACTGTAATTCTATTTTTGCATCTCAACTCAATACCCGAGTATTTATTTGTGAATAAAAAACGTTAGTCATTAGTCCAAACTACATACAAAATAAAAGTTTTTACTGAATCGAAAAATAAATTTCTGAACTGTCCAAAATCGCAGCAGAGACAGCTTACTTACTCGTATTATATTCACAATATACGAATACTGTAAAGAAATTAAGAGTTAACTTCAATTGATCATAAGAGCATAAGGTTTAAGATTAAGATATAATTGTAATCATGATATTATTATTAATTGTAACAATTGTCATATGATAACGCAATAATACAACATAATATATTGAGAATGGAAAAATTTAAGAACCATGAGCTCTTAATGTCATTTTAGATTTTTTGAATAGGATAAATGAAGTTTTAACTCGTAGATATTCAACAAATTTAAAATAGGATAATATGACAAGACCCACAAATTGATACATAATAAACACCAGGCTAAGAATCCATAAGCACCCTTCGAGATGTTTTTACTTCTCAATATAAAGGCTGTTCATCTACATGATATATAGTACCGCTTATTGGTGACATTGGTATCGTCATGCATCATTGCAAAAATATTCCAGTAAAGTACTAAAGTATTACAATTCTTTCTTTAAAATACATGACAGTATGATGACACGTGCCCTAAAACCTCATTTATTCGTTCCTCAGTTACCCTTAGCAGCTGAGATTGATGGTGCTATGTTGTTTAGATCCTTTGTCCCTGAATACAGTTAGTGCCATAATCGGTGGATGCATGGTGGCGACATGATGGTGGCATTGGCCACTTCACCTAAGATCTTTCTTGATAGTCATGTATAGGTAACGTTTCCAATGTGGAAACTCGTGTTTCATGGTGACTGATTTCAGTCGCCTCTGTTTTTCTCAATCTCGTTAACCTTTTTGAGACACAATCCAAGATCCACATCCGAAATGCCTCCATTCTCCAAAGGTAGACACACGGATTGAGAGCGGCGTTGATTGGGGTAAACACTCTGTAGCCCATTAACATGAAATACCAGACGAAGAAGGGACTCTTAGTGGCGCCTCCTCCAGACAATATTTTCCAGAAAAACATATTGTTCAAAAGCTCCGCCAGAAACATGGGGAGATTGCAGACGAGAAAGACAGCTGTAATGATAGTTATTGTGATAGAAGCACGTCTAAATATATCGCCTGCATTAGCATGATTAGAAGATTCTTTTGCCAAGGCCATGACACTCAAAACAAAACTCACAAACACGATAACAGAGATAAGAGTAAGATTTACAACGTTGTTCATAACAAGGGCCGTGTATTTCCAATCAGGCGGATTGACGGCGTTAGTCTCCGTACAAGATGCAATCCAAGAGAAGTACATAAACTTGGTCACTCCAGAACCCAAGAGAACATTCTGCACAGTGAGAATGTATCCAGCATACATGGCACACGCCACACAAATCCCACCATTGTTGACCTGGTAAAAGGGAGCCAGGATGGCCAGAGTCCTGGTGACACTTACAACCAGGACCATGAACTGGGAGAAGCGCAATGTGAAGTAGAAGGGAACATACCACATACCGCATATAGTGTAGTTTAGAAAGAATGCCAGGGGCCGTCTACCAGTCACCAGAGAGCAGATTATGGGAAGGGTCAGTGCGCACGTGCAGGCGTCTGCAGCACTGAGAACTGTCAATAGAACATTGGGGAGGGAGTCTTTCCGCTTACTCCAGAAAAAGAGGAGGGAGATTATGTTTCCAGGGACTCCCACACTGATACACAGAACCAGCGCAGCTCCGATCATCTTATCTGCAGTTCCGTTAAAGGTGTGGCCCTCCATATCCGTCATGTACAGCACGTGGTAGCTTGTATTTGCCATATTTAAAGTTCAAAGTATATTATACTATATTTACCAATGTTCGGCACTTCTGTAATCTGTTCTTTGGGATGATATATCCACCTACAATAAATTTAAATTTTATGAGAAAAATGAGAAACAATTATGTACGAGACAAACATAATGGAACCTAACAAAGATCATACAAGAAATTGAGTGAGTACAAATTGTTCAAACTTCAAATTGTCTTTCGTGAGAAATAACTGATGTTTTCTGATCATACTCGTGGCAATGTGGCATATTCTAATTGGACTCGAGCAAAAATGGTATAATACGTACTGAAATAATGGACTGTGATATACCTATCAATCACGGTATAACAAGTTCACGGATGCACGGTTCGTGCGCCACGTACCGTCTAGAATAGGTTAATCCGTCTTTACAAGCGGAGGTGTTGGTTGTGGGTTACCTTAACCGATGTTGTGGTAAACTTAGTTTGTGAAACAAAGAAACGAATTAACGATTTTACAGTATTAATCTAACAGTATGTACTGCTACTATTTAAGTTACTAGACTCTTGCTGTGTTGAAGTGCATCACTTAGCTATAAGTCTGGACACGAACCAATGAGGTTTTACAAAAATAGATTACACTATATTGCAATGTTGATAATGTCAGATCAGCGGTACTAAAATCAAATTCGAAATCAAATTCGGAACCCGTTACCAGTCAATGTGTTCAAACCATAAAATATTAACACCGGTTAATGAGAAGGTAAAGGTGCAAAACAATAAAGCCAATAGCTTCCATAAAATAGAACAACACAGGGTCCCTTAGTTTGGTAAAGGGGTCAACTAGTAACGACTAACGGCGTTCTTCTTCAGACAAATTGGTGCTGCGAGGGTTCGGTAAATATAGTTGTACATTAAGTCCACCTTTGTCGTCATCCGTTGACAAAAGTGAACTTACAAAGTTGAGGGCATTCTTAAATTGAGCTGTGATTATTTAGCGAACGTAATTAAATTGATATCTACAAAATATAGAGGGTTTTGCTCACAATATCATAGTTAAACTAGGAACCTAAATGGATTTACTGTGCGCCTTACCAAAGCTCGTTCGTCGTGCGGAAACACAAAATCGCTGGTTTAACAAATTGGGCACACTAGTACTGCCGTTTTCTGACAAAAGTGCTTATAGTAACATTTTGGAAATTTCGGGTTTTTTTGGTCTACCTTTTGTTTTTGGGTCTAGAACTATCCACGAGAGTCAATGGATACGTTCGCCGACCCCCCTTTTTGAAATTCCTTTTTGGAACCCCCTAAAATGCAAAATATTGTCATTTTCTGAGAAAAGTGCTTAAAGAATAAAGACCATTTTTGAAAACGGATGCCGTTTATCTTAAAATGGTTGCATTGTTTTTTACGTCAAAAACTGGCCTAGTGACGGCAATTTAGTGATCGTGGGTCTCTTGGCCTGAAAAAAAAAACAATTTGTTGCACTTACAGTCACAAAAGTGCTTTAAAGCCATTATACTTTTAATCAAATGTTGATTCTGTCGACTGAAGCTAAATAAACGATATTTACGAAGCTAAATTTTCACGACGGATCGATTGGTGATGGTCACAAACTTCAGAAAGCAACCTTCCCCGTCAAAATTGCCGACTTGTCAATGGAGAACTTTTTAAGGGGGAATACACCAAAACAGGGGTTTGTGTCGGCCAACTCAAATGACCTCATACATGTCATAGGAACTTCAGTGACCATCTAGCGCACCGTCTCCACACCGAACAAGTTGTTTTTGAGAACCTCCATTTCTTTAATCGAGCATTGCCAGGTTAAAGTGCATTTTTTGGAAAAAAATAATTGTCGCATCTTGAAAGGAGCTGAAATTGTCCATATCAGGCTTATTTTGAACAAAAAGTCAGTCAGGAAACATCGGATTGTTTTGATATTTAACATTAAATTGTTCTAAGAATTCTGGCGCAGTTTTTGGTGCCCTCAACAAAAATGTGTTCAGTCAACTGGAAAGTTGATGTTTTGGACCTCAAAGTTACAAAAAAATATCATATTTTTCGCTTTTGTCATAAAAATTGCCCTAACACCACAGAGACGAGGCTTGGACCCCAATTTTAGGTGTAAATGGTGCGCTTCAACGTGCTTTAAGACCCTGTTATGTTAAGGAAATCATTCCATTAAACAAAATTCCGACCATTTCGAGCAAATAATTTTTTTTTAAATTTGCAAATTAGCTAAATATTTAATTAACTAATTGAAACGTGAAAATTTTCTAAGCAGAACATTTTTCTGTTGATAGTATCAACGCTCTCGATTAATCTGCAACCTTATACGATGTTTACCACTAAAGATATTTGACAAACGAGAAAGGTGGTAAAAAGTGGCAAAAATCCTCTAAAAGCTCCTTGTTGAATGATCGCAGATAAAGTTACCACAAATGTTGGTGCACTTAAGCACTTTTATCAGAAAACTAAATTTTTAAATTTTTATTTTAGCCCTTCCCAATATTACAACCAGTGTTTCATCACAGCAGTTTTAGGCTAACTTTTGTCATAAGTCTCAAAAGTCGACAAAGCACCTTAGAAACATAGTGGGTGCCCGGTGCAGTCTAAATTTGACAGCAGCTAGTCCAGAGCAATTACAGAATTTAAATCTTTAAAGTCAATTTGCACAAAATGAACCTTTGTGCACTTTTGTCAGAAAACGGCAGACTCTGCCGTCGGCAGAGTAACTATGATTACTACGCTTAGTTAAAGGTTTAAAGAGTATACTAACTTATACTACCTTGATTACTAGTTAAACGGGTATAAGACCTGTTATGGAGTAGTAATTATAACGATAAACACCCTGGTACCTGCCCGCCTGCCCGTTAATCGTTTCCTGGATCATTAACTAATTATATAATAAGTAGTGTGTGTAAGAATTAAGATAAATAAGTAAATAATATATCACCCATAATAGATCAATCCTGCCAAATTCACAGGTTCTACTGCCTCAATTCAAGTTAACAAACTCGAATATTTTTAAATTTTGTATCAAATCACAAACCAGTCTTCAGTTGAGTATATTAAATTTTGGGCCATTATTAATTTTCGGGTGTTTCGGATCATTTCAACACCAACCCAATTAGGACTCGGCCGATTTTTTATTCCAATGGGGACGATAAGAAGTTTCACTTGAGTTTCTGAACACAAACCATTGTTGAAGTTACATTTCAGGCAGATGATCCCATTAATTAATTTTATTACAATCCATAGAAATCTGTTCAATTTAGTTAATGTTATTACTTAATTTCTATTAATAAATGACTTTACACAGTGAGGAGGACAGTGCAACCAACAAATGGGCGGCAGAGCTGAGGGAAGTGTTATCTGGAGTAAACAACACTGGAGACCTCTCTACTTATCTTAGTAGTCTCAGCTTCACTGTCGCTAACTTCCTCAACACTAACGCTAACGAGGTCAGATTATTGATTAACTGCTTCATCAAATACGACCATATTCCTCGTGAAATGTATTTGGTTCATTGCAGGCAAGTGTCACGTGTCAGAATTGGTTCACCTTCCGACCAGTAGGCTATCCCGACGTACAGTCAAATCCGTCCTAATTTAAGCCTTTGTCGGACAAAATTCGCAACAAAGCGATTTTAACGGGATATGGTCGGGACAGGTCCTAGGAATCATTCCAGAGAGTTCCCAAAATCCTCGACTTCAGGAAAATCCACAGTTACCACTTTTTTACCACCTTTTTACCACTTTGGTTTTCCGCAAATAAGTCACGTTCTGAATATCCTAGAAGATTCTAGTTTAAAGCATTGTGTTTAGAAAACAAAGAAGAACAATTTTTTCTTTAACAACTTTTTCAAAAAATAAATTATTTAATTAATTAATTAAATAATTAATAAATTTTCAAATATTTCAAAAATACATTTTCATAAAGAATGTTCACAATTACATTCCACGTATACTGAACTAATTTTTATGAAAATTTTGAAAATTTTCACTTACAATATTTTGGACTTGTAAAATTTTCGAAATTTGTAAAGAAAAACCACTATTTACCACTTTTTACCACATCGAATCTCCGCTAATAAAACGACTTCTGAATGTCGTAGAATGTTCTAGATTGAACCAATGTGTTCAAAATATAAAAGAGAACAACTTTTTATCCGACAACCTTTGGATTAGATAATTAATTAATTAGTTAATTAAATAATAATTAAATTTTTAAAAATTTCAAAATACAATTTGTATCAAAAATATTTGCCGTGACGTAAAACGTAAAATGGATTTACTTGAATAACAGAACATACACCGTCACATAGATAAGATAACAGATTAAAAATCCAGATAAATGGAATAAACGGTAAAATATCCAAATTTGTACGATACTATTATAGCTTATAACTATTTACACATCATATCTCTCGACTTAGTGTTGTGCTTAACTTAATTGTTAAACTGGTTTGTTTGGAAGCGTAAGCTTCAGCTTTACTTTATGTTTACTTCTCTTCGTAAAAAAGTTGAATCTGCTAAAAATCGAGGACTTAAATCACACTAAATAGTTAATATTTTGACAAGAAGAAATTAAACGGCAGTACAACGGCATGACTGATTCAGCTCAGAGTGACGTCTTGTGTGCATTATTGCAGACAGTGACCATAGACCAGTTCCAAAGATTCATATCTAGCCTAGCGGTTAGAGCATCCGCCTTCTGCGCAGAAGGTTCAGGGTTCGAATCCCAGTGTCACCTAGTCTAGGGAGTAGCTAAGGATCCATTGGATCTATGCGATCTCAACGGCCGACTCAACCGAATGATAGGAAACTTAATTGAGGGTTAAATGAGGAGGGGTACCTGTTAAAAGTTCAAGAAACTTCCTAGGGTACCCCTTCAGTGCATACTGAATAGCACATAGTGCTATTAACTATTATATCGGCCAATGAAGAGGGGTCCGTACTCCGTTGTAAATGAGGCAGGACCATCTTTAGTCCACGAACACAGTTTAAACAAATTTCCATTCTGTAACGTAGAGATCGCACCAAATGATGAATCCTCAAACCGGATTACAGACAGGGTAAGTTGGTATAGTAAACATACGTTAGGCTCTTACTAAGTTACTAATTCGCTCGCCCAAAAATTTCACGTGACTTTCTCCGTAGCTTAGTGCACTAGATTCCCACTATCGGAATCGTTCTGAATAGCCGATCCTTACCAACTCCGTGGATCCGACTGGTGGTGTCTGATCCAGTGAAAGCGTGGCACAGAAATCGTGCAGAAAGCCCAATTACGGTATCGTAGCACACTGTCACGTGATAAGCGATTAGGTAATCATTGATAACCCAATCAATTTCGCTAACGAGATGAACAAATTGCTTGATAACTTCGTCATTTTCAATCCGTTTCGCACATCGTTTTGATTTGCAGAGAGGCAGTTGAGTGGTCTAATCAAGTTGATGTTTCTGTAATTGGTGATGATACTGATTTGCTTGTAATTTTACTGCACATGACAAAACACTTTGCATTTGACCACCTACTGTTTCTCACCACAAAAAGCTACATCTATGACATTGAGAAAATTCGAAGTGCGATTGGTAGGAGGCACGTAAGTCGTAAACACGATAAGCTGCTGTGCCACACTTTCACTGGATCAGACACCACCAGTCGGATCCACGGAGTTGGTAAGGATCGGCTCTTCAGAACGATCGCATCCATCGATGAAAGTGTAATAGATGCTTTTTATTCGGCAAATTCTACACCAGCTGGCAGCTACCATAAATCATGTAGGAGAACTTTTAATGCTGCAGCTGATTTCATCAAAATCGAGATCACTAGATGAAGCTAGACTTTCAGGTCTTGAACAGAAGTCGCAATCTTTAACAGCAGACATCAAGTGCGAACAGCTCTCGCCAACATCTGGGGCAGCTGAACAACATTCTTATCGTGTTTACCATCAGCTGCAGGCGTGGGATGAGAATGACCTAGATCCGATAAGCTGGGGATGGAAGATGAACAAATTGTTCAGAACAATGGGACACATGTACCAGTGACCACTCTTATGAGTACAGCTCCGAAAAAGCTCATTCAAAAAATCAGTTGCAACTGTTTAAAGTCAGGTTGTGGCAATGCTTGTTCATGCAGAAAAGCAGGAATACATTGTGGATCAACCTGCCTCAAATGTCAGGACAATTGCACCAATGTGCCAGCTGAGGACTCATAAGTTAGACTCTTATCTAGTATATATGGTTATATAAAGTACTACTTCGATTTCCCGATTAATTTAATGAAAATTTGTTAATTATTCGTGATATGTATTTTTTAACATTTTGATCAAAAATAATTTTTATAATTTTTGAATATTTGTTTAATATTCGAATTAACCAATTAATTAATTATCTAATCCAAAGGTTGTCGGATAAAAAGTTGTTCTCTTTTATATTTTGAACACATTGGTTCAATCTAGAACATTCTACGACATTCAGAAGTCGTTTTATTAGCGGAGATTCGATGTGGTAAAAAGTGGTAAATAGTGGTTTTTCTTTACAAATTTCGAAAATTTTACAAGTCCAAAATATTGTAAGTGAAAATTTTCAAAATTTTCATAAAAATTAGTTCAATATACGTGGAATGTAATTGTGAACATTCTTTATGAAAATGTATTTTTGAAATATTTGAAAATTTATTAATTATTTAATTAATTAATTAAATAATTTATTTTTGAAAAAGTTGTTAAAGAAAAAATTGTTCTTCTTTGTTTTCTAAACACAATGCTTTAAACTAGAATCTTCTAGGATATTCAGAACGTGACTTATTTGCGGAAAACCAAAGTGGTAAAAAGGTGGTAAAAAAGTGGTAACTGTGGATTTTCCTGAAGTCGAGGATTTTGGGAACTCTCTGGAATGATTCCTGGGACCTGTCCCGACCATATCCCGTTAAAATCGCTTTGTTGCGAATTTTGTCCGACAAAAAGACGGATTTGACTGTACTACTTTTGTTAATTAGATACTTTTTAACGAGATTGGCATGTAACTTTGTAACAGGGAGGACGACTCGACTCAGCTCGACATTTTTGAATAAAACTATATTCCTTTTAGAAGGGTTGCTAATTTCTGTGGAATAAATTAATCACCGAAGGTTTGCCTGGTTTACTTACGATTTGATAATTTCAGGAAGGATTGCAGCTGTTTATTGAGTTTCTAGAGATGTTGTTGACATTTCTTAGAGAAGTTTTAGCGGGAGAGTACTCACTGCCCGACAACTCACTTGAAGTTATCCTGGATATTCTCAACAAACTTCTCTCGCTTACCCAGAAACTGTTAGTTTTTACTCCTCTCAAGCGGGAATAATTCTCTTATTCTTACTTCCTCCCTGTGACCACGGGTTTTCTAGTCTTACTTATCTATACTATAATTTAAACTTGACGAAATTTCCCCGGCAACGGGGACATAGAAGAAAAAACACCGAAAATCGACCTCAAAATGACCCTCTGGTGAAATCAAACCCAGCTTGCAAATGGAGTTGAAACCTCGCCATTTTTAGCAGGGTTGTAGAAAAAGGATAGGGATAGGCTATAGCATTCTTAGAATTTTGATTTAGGCTTTAGATTTTTTATAATTAACGTCGGAAGTGAGGTAAAATAACCGTTAGAATAATGTCGTTATTTTAGCAAAGGTTTACTGCGCTGTTGCGTAGCAACGTTAAAATGCACGTGCGCAAGCAAAAACATCTTAACTACGCGCGTTGTTATGCTGTATGCTACGTCATAATTTCAAAACTAGCTCACATTTACGCTCACGCTATGACTTATATTCATAACTTTGGTTGTGATTGGTATTTTTTGATGCGGTAAAAAGTATCGTTTTGGGAATCCGAATACTAACAACGCTGTCGCCATTGTTAGATAAATTCCATTATGTCTACAGTATAACAGAGCTATATGATGAAGAGAAATTAAAACATAACTGATTTTTAAAATTTCCCCGAACAAAGCTTTCGACTAGCGGGTTTCTAGTAACTTTATAATTCAGAGACTTCTTTCTGTACACTGTACGACCGCCCACGTGAAAATTAGGTGAAAAATAAGAAGTTGCAAAGTAACCATAGTAACGAGGATTGTTACACTTACACGTAATAACCCTCGTTACCATGGTTATTATGTAACTACCTATTTCTCTTCTATTTGCACGTGGGCGGTCGTACAAAGATACAAAGGGAATTCTCTGAATTATATTCTCTGTATAAGTAAGATTCCAAAAATTTAAAGTTAGGGTTTGAATCGGGGTTTTAATAAATGGGCGTTACCAAACGCCGAAATATAAATCATGGTTCCCTTATTTTCTCAATACTCTGCAGCCCATCTGCTATTATTTCCCCCCAATAATCTGATGAAATGTTATCAGGTTCTCATCAGGAGAGACGGAACTATATCTGTCCCTGTTAAACCAGGCCTACACCTTGTGTGATGACGTCACTGCCCTCGTGCTCACTATCCAACTTAATGAGCGGGTATCTGGGGAAGCGGACTTGGTACAAAAACAACAGTTCGTAGGTTTGTTACCTTGTGTTACTGGGTACAACTTTATTATAGCTTCAAATTGTTGGTTACATAATATTAGCTACCTACACTTTTTGTGAACAATCCTTTCTTACGGGATACTCTCCACAAAAGATATTACCATGACCCCTCCCTTCTGATCTTAATGAGACATGTCCTCCAGGGGTCCTTGGTAGAAAGCTAGAACCTGACACGTTAGAAGAGAAACATTTGAAACGTCAGGATACAAGTTCCAGCTACCACACAGTGTGGATTTCCAGCGTGAGGAATGTGTACAGGGTCACATGGTGCTATATGATGAGAACCCGTACGGTGCTCTGGACCCTGTCTCAAGTCACGTCAGCTCCTTGTCTCTGAGGTACCTGGTGGTGTTACTTTTCGTTTGGGGATATGTATTTGTAGTGAAACTTTCAGATGATGTATGTTCTTTTTAATTCATGATTTTGGCCGTTAATGTTTAAACACTCTAAAAATGAATGCCTTTTGAGTTTTGATAAAGATTTTAACGTAGAACACAGATATTGTAATGGATCAGAAGTCCCAATTATGGACACAAAGGAGGATATAACCATCACCCTTCCTGTTAACGATACCAAGGTACAGATTGCGTTAATACCTTTTAGTTGAGATGCTCATTAACTATACAAGTTTAGCATGGTTTTTTCATTCTTAGATCATTGATATTTTCTAGTTGTATCCCAATACAAAACATTGGTAAAATGTTCCTCTGGGTTATACAGTATTTTCAGGGTAACACAGAGTCAGTGTTCAGTGTTTTAAGCCACAAGAGGGAAGACATATCGACTACTAACCAGTACAAAGTTGAGAAACGGGCTCACATTCACAGGATTGAACTTGATAATTATGGTGCTTTAACCGTTCAGGTAGATATTATTATCGTCATTGTTTTATGGAGTAAGCATTTGATTTTAGACTTGTCCCCTTGCAGCATTACGAAACGGTTTAAATATCTAGTTTTTTATTTCATTTTTTCTAAAAACCTAGCGATGATTTAACTCATGATATTTTCAGATCACATGTATGAATACGATGACAAACGTGCCGCTAAGTGTTCTTGTCGGAGTTGACAACGTTCCAAATTCTGACGATTATATCAAATCAGGGCTAGTTGAAAAGTCTTCGAGTCTTTCCATCCATTTCACAGCAGAACAACTTGTTCACTTCAGTAAGTATTGGTTCCCAGAATCTATAGTACCTTAAAAATAGCTTAATACATTGAATTTCTGATAATACATACGTTATGAGCAGATATTGAGTGATTTAAGAATGCAGAATACACGATCAAACCAGCGTGTTTTGCTTACGACACGCACATCTAACAAGCATCCGAATCTGTCTAACAAGCAAGTAGAAGTACACACTGTGCACTTTCAGACGCTAGTGAGCTCGTGTTGAGTGTAACGAACTACGAGAATCCCACTCTCCCTTACGGTAAACAGAAACCCCCTGATGAGAGAAAGTACAATGTCCAGTACTGGTACAGTCAATGCTTGTACAGGTGAGATGATAAAAACTAGGATTCAAATATTGACTTAAGTTAGCTATAGTTGCAGTTCACCGGGCAGACCTTGAAAGTAAGTGGAGCATTTAATTTAGATATTGATTTGACCGGTGTTTGTTTATTTCAACCTAGCCAAAGGTTCTTAGAATATGTCTGGAATCCTTTGTAAATGTCATCTTTTATTTGGGACGATCGGTCCAGAATAAACGCCACGTGATATAAAACTTTTGCGAGGCGCGGATTCATTTTGGTAATATGTCAGCGTTTACGAAACGCGCGTGTCCGCGCGCACGCACATCGATTTGCCAGTCAAATTGTATTTACCCGTCAGACACATGGAACTTGTGTCTGAAGGCTGCCCCTAACCATTGCACTTCTGCTCACAGGACACAGGATAGCTGGAGTGAGGAGGGTTGTACAAGTAGTGAGGACAGCAGTCCTACAGAGGCCGTTTGTCGGTGCTCTCATCTGACTCTATTCGCCTCCCGACACTTCGTCACTCCCAACAAACTTGATATCGCGACTATTCTGACCACTAAAAGGTACGGCATTATGAACAGTAGTGAAAATAAAAATTCAATTCTCTCGGACTATCTCAGTGGTTAATCACTTTAGCTAGCCCTCATTCAATCGTGGAATTTTAAGATAGTTAAAAACGGCCTGGATTAATCTTTTTTAAACTCCAGGTTAGATGACGGACACGTGATTCTGACCCTTTCTTGTACTCTCCTCTTCATCTACCTGGTTACTCTGACAATACTGGTCAAGTTGGACATTGTCCGGGGTTCAAGCTCCAGTGTTATCTATCTTGAGGATAACTATGTCAGGTAAATGTTACATTCCGATCAAGCTTTACGATAATGTCTTCTTTTTTATTATCAGCTGTTTGCCGGGCGCTGAATTTTACTACTTTAAAGTAATTTACATTATCAGGGACAAACAAGGTTACCTGATCCGTGTAGTAACGGGTTCCCAACCGAACGCGGGCACAACAGCTAAAGTAAACATCAAACTGTACGGAAAACAGAGGGACAGTCCTGCTAGACTACTCTCAGCGCAACGTCCCCTCTTCGCTTCTAAATCCACGGAATCGTTTGTCCTGAAGTACCCGACCAGTCTTGGTAAACTTCACCACATTCACATCTGGCACGATAACTCGGGGAGGGATCCCAGCTGGTTTTTGGAGAATGTCACTGTGACCGATCTTAACACAAATAGAACCAGGTTTGTTGAGTTCTTATAATATCGTTATTAGTGCTCTATACTTAGAAAATATATAGTATTATTAGGTCAAGTTTCTCAAATAGGCTTATAAATTTTCTCATATAATCGATGCTTTTTTCCTCAGATATTTCCCATGCCATGAATGGCTAGCAGTCGAAGAGGGCAATGGAGATATTGAAAAGATGATTCCTTGCTCTAAATCACCGTATAAGACAAGGTACTTACTACCTTTAAATATCCCTAATAAGGGCAATAAGGAAGATTTTTTTGATTGTTGAGAAAAGCTGCTAAAGTAACGATGGTCTAACAAATGAAATAGTTAAATTTTGAATGATTCTTTTTTCTCACAGATTGGTTTTTTATAATTAATCTGGGTTATCTACTTTAGTTAACAATTTCAATTAATTTGCAGATGGGACGCCTTTATAAGCAACGCCTCATTTTCCGAACATCACTTGTGGGCCAGTATCTTCAAGGATCACACTTACGCTAACTTTAGCAAACCTCAGCGACTGACCGTGTGCTTTACTCTCATCTTCATTGCTATGGCCATAAACGTAGCGTTTTGGAAACCCGCTTTAGACACGGTACAGTTTTATAACTATTTTAAATTCATTCTCTGAGGCATAGTACACCGTTGAAATTTTCTTTGATAAAGGTTTGCTTATTATATTGACTTATCACTTATCATTTCAGACGTTCCACTTCACAATATTCAACATTGGGATGGACGTCGGTAACACAAGGTATCATGACGGGAGCTATCCTGCTCCCCTTTATACTGGGCGTGGTCATCTTGTTCAGAAGAAGTCAGACCAGGATACCCTTACTGGTTTACCCCGACTCTACTAAAGTCCTGTCTCAATCCTCCATCACGGACGCCGAGCTTGCTGGAGGTAAAGTTTATTTCACAACTCACATTAACTCACATTAACTCTCGCTCATTATTCAGAACAATAGATTAAAAATTGTACAAGTTGGTGGAGTGCGGCCTTATTTAGGTCTCTCACCTCCCCCAGTCCCTCTCAATTAACATAACCAGTAAAACACCCCCCAGATTACAACAGAAGAGCAGGTCTAACTCCAGTATTAGAGGAACTATCCACCCCACGTAACGGCCGCATTCTGGAGAACCCTGCCTCCCAGATCTGGTGTGACGGTGGAGTATCCCTCCCTTGGTGGTGTGCCTTACTAGGGTGGCTCCTTTGCTTAGTTGCCATCACCTGCTCTGTTGTCATATCCACTTTCTATGGCATGAAGTTTGGGAACAATAAGTCGTTACAGTGGCTGGCTTCGTTTGTCGTGTCCATGCTTGAGTCTGTCTTCATTTCTCAGCCTCTTATCGTGAGTTAGCTTCTAATCACACTCATAACGGTTCTTAATTATAATTGCAATTTGAATGGGTTTTTACGTTTAAAATAAGGTAACAAATTTCAAACATGAATAAAACATATTTTATGATTTAATAAATTCTAGGTTCTTGGTTGTGGCATCTATGCTTCATTTTCGTTTGGTAAGAAGAAGAAAAGCAGGCCCCTGTCTAAAGCAGATACGATGACTCTTAACTTCATGCTGCCCCGTAACTTCACCACTAAGGCCTATGAAGGACTCGCCAGATTGAAGGCCTTCAGGTAAGCCCACAGTCCTATTGTCAGGCAGCAAATAATATGATATAATTGTCACATTATTTAAATTTTGAATTACACTACTTTTTATTACCTTGGTCACATCACTGTAAAAAAACAGTGGCTGCGATGACTCTATAGGTGAGCTTCATGGTAATATTTCTCCGTATTAAGGTTCCATTCGACGAAGCCGCCAGCGCACAAAGCGACTACAATGGCGGCGCGTGAAGAATGCATGCGGAGGAAAGAGTTATCGGAGTTGGTTAACTCGATGCTTCTGCACGTGTATCTGTTGATTGTAGTGCTGCTCTCTGCTAACAGCTCTCTACCTGACCGTGGTCATTGGAGTGTACAGGGAGTCGACATCGCTTTCACTGGCAGGTTCGTGCTCCATGGAGATGGTATATTTAAATATTTTGGATATTTGAATTTGTAAACGTTGAGAAGAGCTGAGATATCTCAGGTAACATTGGTCTTTCTCGGGATTTATTTTGTTGTAAAAGTCGCATAATTGAGATATGTACATATCTTGAAAACTTTGTTTACGAATTGTGTGATGTATATGCAACGTAATTCTTAGTAATATGGCAACAGCACTGTAATAATGAAAATCAAGGTAACTACATGGGAATATTATGTCACGAAGAATATTTCCCTTAGTTTGTTTAAAACTAAAATATTCTCGTCAAGAGTATCACTTTTCCAATTTCCACTGACATATTTTGTAGTCGTATTATCCTCGAAATTATCCGTATTTGTCTGCCATAGTGTTTGTTTCTCTTGTGAGATCGATATATATATGGGTAAACTAGACCTGCATAAGCCAGGGGAACGGCCCATAGCAGGGTAACCAGGATGGCCCGGTATCCTAAAACCTGAGATCGATATTTACTTGTTTATGGGCAGTTTTTTTTGTTATTTTTATATTTCATATTTCTTTTAATCTTATCAACCTATTGAAATGGAACTATTCTAATATTTGTTAAGGTGCGGATGATAAGTGAAAATAGTTTATCCCTGATGATATACCTGAATAAAATACTTGTTAAAAGATTTTAAACATTCCTTGTAGTTGTACGCTTACGGAAACGATCATATTATTATGATTCTTTTGTCTCAACTCTATCCCTACCTAAATCTGGAAAATAAATACCGTATTTATACGAAACATTTTTTATTCATCAGTAGAAATATTACATGTCTTCTTCTCTTTTTAGTAATTTAATTACCATCCACTAGGGGACATATTTGTGTGAGACATGCCTCTGATTGTGATGGTGATACGAAAATTTGGAATTGGCAAATTTTGTACCAGATAAATATTTCCCAAATAGATATTCACGCTTAAATGGCTTGAATTTCTCTCCTTTGAGGAATTTTGTATTATTGAAGCGAGTAGTAGAATTACGTTATTTACTTATATTTCAACACAATAAGTAGGTCTCTGGATTCTGAAACATTATCTTGATCACATACCTAAACTATCTAATATCTATACTAATTATAGAAATCGATTCCTAGTGATTACACAGATTCTGATAACTGATACTATATCTTGTGTTCTAATTACACGTTAATGTACTAATTATACTAATTATGGGGGGGGGCCAACCATATTAAAGTATATTAAAGTATATCCCCGGGTCAAAATCGGAAAAAATCCTACATTTTAATATACTTTAATATACCTACAATTAGAAGATTTATATTCTTCGTTAAGATTTACATGATGAACTATATTTTTCACTCAGATTCGCAAGATAAGCCTGTTTTAGGACTAGTACATGAATTTCCATCCAGATTGGTCAAAAATTGGCTGAGCTATGAGCTTTAAAAAATATGCCCATATTTGGGCATACGCTTTTGCCCAAATTCGCTTTTGCCCAAATTCGATAAAATTTCAATATTTTTTAATGAGACTAACTCTATGTGAAAGATATAACTCAGTGTTTGTTGAATATAGTGGATACTAAGTAAAAAGACTTCCATGAACAAAATTGGGAAAATTGCACATAATATCTCTGTTCGGAATACTAGCCAAAATGACTTCATTAAAATTGAAATAACTCCATCAGTTTTCAATATTTTTTCAAGAACTTTTTGGAATCGATTAAGAATTGCATTTCAAGCTTATTTTGGGTAACAATTTTCGATGTAGGCCTCCAAGGATAAGGATATATTAAAGTATATTGTAGGTATATTAAAGTATATTAAAGTATATCCCCGGGTCGAAATCGGGAAAAATCCTACATTTTAATATACTTTAATATGGTTGGCCCCCCCCCCCCCCCCCCAATTATACTCTAATCATGTCCCCCGTTCATCTGAAGGCCCCCCCCCCCCCCCCCCCCCCCTTCAGCGCGGTCTAATAGCACTTTGTAGATGTACACAGAGTTCACACTAAACACCTGGTTCAACTAGAGCTCATATAGACATCTTAGTTACATTCTTCTTTAATATTCGCTGTACTGTTTACATTCCTGCTTACATTCCTGCCCGTGTGTGTAAATACATCACGTCATTTGGAGATGCTTTTGCCTCTATTTTTTCCGGTGTGACCCCTTACATCACTGAATACCTGTTATTAGCTTTACATTATCCCTACAGTCCAACTGTAGACCCCATACATCTGATACGATTATATAGTAGCTCATTCGCCGGCCGGCGCCCGATCCATTCCACTCTCTCTCATTATCGATCTAGTTGGGTGCTGAACGTGTGTATTGAGTGTACCGGTACCCATTTAATAAGTTTCTGTTGTAGTGAGGCTGATACCAGTAGCTGCTATTGAATGTAGGTACCCGTTACGATTCTGTTACAACTGCATTGTTATTCTGTTATTAATATTACTATATATTGTTATTGGATGTTGTGATGTGGGGCCAGCTGTAACCTTTTGTTGAGGACCACCGCGGGGCAGTACTCAGACCCTTTCTTACTCTCGTAACACTGGCCCGCCCTAATTAATCGTTACACTCTGACTCTGTCAGACTCTTAACATTGGCCCTAATTTGTCGTTACACTCTCATGATCACACACTCCGATCGTGATGTAACTGTTTCAATGTTCTCTGTTCACTTTGCTGTTGAGTAATGTGTTCGGTGTCGGGACTTTCAAGCTCCAAATGTGAACTTAATTTCTCGTTTCACCTGGTAATTAGATGGAGATTAGTGCATTCTTCTCTCCCAAATTACCCCAGGCAGAGAGAGAGAG
The DNA here is from genome assembly GCF_026151205.1 of Bolinopsis microptera. Classification (NCBI taxonomy): domain Eukaryota; kingdom Metazoa; phylum Ctenophora; class Tentaculata; order Lobata; family Bolinopsidae; genus Bolinopsis; species Bolinopsis microptera. The sequence goes on along the minus strand of NC_087072.1, from coordinate 6,173,347 downwards.
TTTGTGTGTTGTTCATCTTGTTGTACTAATCTGTCACTTTTCAACAGGTTTACCTGTCCTTGTAGAGGGAAATTTATCTAATTATTCAACCGTACCGACATTTGTGACCCTGAATCGTGTGGTTCCTTTACTATCTAAATCATGATTCATTCTTTATACTGCACACATAGCGCCACAGAAGGAGCAACAATAGCAAGCATTATCTTTGTAAGGACGTTAAAGCGACTCTTTGACGCCGTAAAGGTACTCTACACTGGCATTAGCTTCCTCTGATTTGATCGTGTATCTCTGTTCCGTGTGTAGTGTCTTCTTCTCTGCGTAGTTTGATCTTTGATTTGTGTACTAATAAGTGAAGTCATAAGTGCTGCACTGCAATTGTGGTCGTGATGAATTATTAACTGTACAATTTAGTTTAACGTTCCCACTCTGAACTGATGATAATCACAGCGCCGTAACATTATTGCTGTATAACGCTCAAATATATTCTTACCGTTATGTGATAATTATAAAGCTCGATCAGACGAAAAATGGAAACAGTAAAAGTAGTTACTGCCGAGGATAAATACGTCAAAAAATCTAACACTAATAATCGCAATAATCTACCCTGTGTTCAGTTCCAAAACTCGTATTTAATTTCATCGTCTCCCACATGCCAGTAACTTAATATATTTCACCGTAACTCAATATATATTTCGATCCTTTTCACGGGACGCCACAAATGCTCCCTTTAACTTAAATGCGGTCTCTAACTCCCGGTCATTTGTTCCTCTATTTCTAATTATCCTTACATCTCTTTATTGTGTCATTAGTGTACAGTACATTTACAGTGAAGCATCTTCCTAAGTTGGGCTGGATTTTAATGGATGTTGTACGAAATATTTTGATCTTCCGGCATTACATCTCATGATGTTTCACCCCGCCTGCCCGCCAATACTTAGCGTTAAAAGTGACTTAAGATGAGCTCTTCTCCGTTACCCTTATTCTATCCCCAACCCTTACCATTACGGTTACAATCACCCAAACCCAACCCTGACTCAAACACCTTGTTTAAAATGGCAGATGTAAAATATCCAGAGCCCCATTAATAAAATAATCTCACTCTAGAGCTTTTTCCTGGTTTAGGCAGGTGTCTATCTCCGGGCCGAACTTTACAAAACTTTATAACGGGTCAGATCGGCGTCCTACAAGTGATATATGATACGACAATATTTCTGTGTGCCCGCAGTTTTTCGAATCGTTTGCGCTTTTAATTAGAATTGAAATCAGTTTTGTTTCGTCTTTAGCAGAGTTTTTATGAGCCAATAATTTAACTATTTGCTCAGGGCCCGTAGTGCGTTGAATTTTGATGAGCTTGCTTAGTACTTTAGTAATTAACTTTTGCATTCCGTTTTATATATTGCTTTTTTACTCAAACTTTTATTACGCGAAGTAATGATTTCAGTAATTCGACGCAGGTCACCTCTTTTGTCATACTAAGAAAATGATAATTAAAACCTTTCGCTCCAGTTCTTATCTGAAAACATTACGTTCAGGAGAATGTTCAGCACTTTGATTACGAAATGTTGATTTGGATGGAAATGTGATCAGCCAACTACTCCGAGTAAAACACCTAACGTCAGAGTAGTTAAATAGTTATAAACCATTTGGTCAGCGATACATCACCAGTGATGAGACTCGCCGTTTTGGCTGCAATAATCAGTGTGGTGCACTGTTTTAACCTGGACACTAAATCACCGTACATCATCAAGAGTGATGCTGCGGAGGGCTACTTCGGTTACTCGGTGGCACTCCACAAGAACAGTGAAGGTAACTTCCTATTAATCGGAGCCCCGACCTCGTCCACACCCCAGCCAGGTGTTGACCAGGGTGGCACCATCTTCAAGTGCAAAGTGCCTACTGATTTAGGGGACCTCACTGAGCCGGTGGTTTGCAGTGAACAGCTGACTGTACTGGACGATCAGGGAAACAAGTGGGTTGGTAGTGATGACGTTCACGGTAACTTCGAATTCAGCTACAACAAGACGGATATTTACAACATCCAGAGTGACCAGAAGTCACACCAGTGGTTGGGTGTTACCCTCCAATCCAGTATAGACTCCGACTACTTAATAGGATGCGCTCATAAATACGAGACCAGGTACCTGGGGATAGCCTCCTTTTTTGACGACCCTCCCCGACAGTTGACTGGTAAATGTATCCTGCTCGGCAAAGATTTGGACTTCCAGGAGTCGGTATATCAACCATGCAAAGGAGTTGAGTCAGGACTATCCAAGGTAGGAAACTGTCAAGCGGGAACCTCAGCCCACTGGTTGGATGACAAGCTGGTGTTAGGTGCTCCGGGCTGCTACGAGGGTTCAGGGGGACTCTATATCTACGACACTGCAGATTTAGTTATAGACCCTGATACCACTGACCCGTATAAAGATCCCGAATACGAGGACTCCCAACCCTACATAGGTTACAGTACCACAATCTGCGATATGAACGGAGATGGAATCATGGACGTTATATCTGGCGGTCCCAGGGGTAAACTTTACCGAGGTCAGGTAGTCATATACCAGACGGAGCAGGGCATCTCGCAAGTTCTGACAGAGCAAATGCCATTCGACCTGATCGGAGAACAGATGGGCAGTTATTACGGAGGGAGTGTTCTCTGTCAGGATATGAACGGAGACGGTATTGATGACTTGGTGGTCGGAGCTCCGTGGTACTCCTTGTATCCAGGTCAAGGACAAAGCAGGCCGGACACTGGCCGGGTTTACTTCTATCCTGGTGCTCAGAAGTTCGATATATTCGACGAGTTTGAGTTCCTGCCGATCGACTATGATTTGAGTTTACTCCAACACATATCCGGTACTGACGAGTCAGAAACTTTTGGGTACGCTCTGAGCTCGGCTGGGGATGTGAACAACGACGGTGCATACGACATGTTGGTTGGAAGTCCTAACTACAATGATGGTGAGGGTAAAGTTTCTCTTTTTTTGGGAGGATACGATGGGATCGTGACAACACCCTCCCAAATCTTCACACCAACTAAACTCGGCATTTTAGACAGCCTCCGAGGATTTGGCTGGAGTATTGCTGGAGGGAAGGACATGGATGATAATGGCATCTCTGACGTGCTCATAGGATCATACAAATCTCAACATGCCGTGCTATTGAGAGGTATTCCCATTATTGATGTTCTGATCACTATTACTATATACGGGGATGACGCTACAACCGAACTGGACCCACTTGGAGAGCCAACGCTGGACGTGCCAAATGGAAAAAAGGTTCAAGGTATAAACCTGCAGGCATGCTTCGAGTATATAGGCGCTCCGGCAGACAGTGCTGCGGTTGCGACCGTTAATTTTGAAATTAAGCTAGACAGTGCCAGCGAAACATTCTCCCAAGCTAGACTGTACACCAACTACACCAACCCTACTCAAGTGTACCAGGGAAGGGTGGATGTTGATTTGGACAACAGTTTTAAGATTTGCACTGCCGCTATCCCGGCTTACTATCGGGGTGAACTGGGTTACTCCTCACGACCTGTGGTGTTCAGTATGGAAGCTGGGCTGGAAGAGAGGGAGAGGTTTGCTGATCGTGCTGTCCTCAACGAGCAGCTGATAAGTGATGCTACTTTTGTTCTTGGCATCGCCTCAGATTGTCCACGTGACACAGGAATATGTACAACTGATGTAGCTATTGAGATTGGGGACGTTCAATATGACAAAATGGACAAGTACCCTCTAACTATTGGCCTGATTGAAGAGTTTAGACTGCCTGTAAAAGTAGTCAACAAAGGACCAAACACTGCCTACGGATCAATACTAAATGTTGAAAACATTCCCGGTATACTCCCATTTCTGCCATCAATTGATTGTAACTCTACCTACGTCGAGGGGTTAGCGGATGATACACTCTACAGCATCCAATGTATGCTTCCAACCAAACTGATGAATGAGGAGATTCTAACCGTACCCCTAGACTTCAACATGACTAAGCTGATAAGTCCACAAGATTTCGAGTTCTCGTTTGTGGTGACAGTTTTAGAACCGAGTGTAAAGGCGGCTGGCACCAGTGGTTTCTCTACATTCGCTCTTAACATTGTAAACCTGGCTGATCTCCGACTGAATGGTGGATCCTCACCAGTCGATGTGGATTATAACAACAACTACGGAGCAACTAACAAGTTGTTGGGATATGATGGTCCGGTGATCCGACACAAATACGACTTATCCCTGAGGGACGAATCCATTAATTTGTTCGTGAAAAATATAACTTTGTCAATCTACTGGCCGGAGAAATTCACAGGGGAAGGTGCATGGCTGTTTCCTCTCGAAGCTGTGAGTTTCCCCAACATGAACGAGACAGATGCCCAAGTTAAATGTGACCACGATGACATGATTGTGACCAACTGGGGACTCTTCAAAGAGACTTTCAGTGAGTCAGACGTAATTTATTCTAACTTCAGTTGCAAGGAGAATAAGGATCTCTGCCGAAAGATAACGTGTAATTTAGAGTTTCTCGAAAGAGGTCGCACTTCTTTCAAGATTGTCTTGACAACCAGGCTTCAGGAATACTTTTTGCACGATTTTGGTAAACTCAATGTCACATCGTATGTAGAATTGAAGTCGGTCGAAGAGACAATGACCATGTCCGAAATACACACCGCCGCCAGTGCAACAACTTTTCTCTCTCCGAGCACGAGCAGACGGCAGAACTTCTTGTGGGTGATCATCTTTGCAGCTATCGCAGCTCTCCTCATCATCCTCCTCCTCATCTTCTGTCTGTGGAAGTTTAACTTCTTCAAACGAGCAAATCTGCAGCCAGAACCGGGTCCTCCCATGGTGGTCGGATATTTGACTGATGCTTATGACGATCCAGATGATCATTACTATAACCAGGACAAAGTTTTGCTTCCTGGTGGAATGTGAAGAAACGATTCTTTGTGGATTTTTTGCGATGTTTCTAATTTTTTATTGAATTCTTTTAAATTAGCTGTTAGTTTTAAGTATCTGACATTGACATTAAATCTATTCATTCAATATAAGTTGGATACAACCATCCACATAATTAAGTTTGTACATAGTAATATCATTTTTGACAATCTAGATTATAAAATGTCTGATAGTTTAAATGATATTTTTCATTCACATTACTCGATATGAGGAATTTACATCTTAAGGTATCTTACTAACGATATCTTTGCTAACGTGATTATTGAATTAACTTTTGAATTTTTACTTGAATTAGTAAAACTTCGTTTTTGGCAGATACTATTTTCATTATTAACATAAATAATCTTATATGATCAATAGATCTTGTTGTTTACATTTTTGTCAAAGCATGCATATAAATACAGTTCTCTAACACTAAGAATTGTGATAGAAAGTTCAGATCTTGTGTAAAATTTAAAAATAACTCAAAAATAACAAAAGGTACTTTCTTCGTAAAATGTATCACAATTTCATTCGTATGTAGACAAGATAGAAACAACTTTTATTTTAGATAGTCACATGTCATATCAATACGTTGCATGACTAACCCTAGCCAGGGTTATGATAATATTATAAATAAAATTTAGTGACCTACGCAAGTTATTCGAGAGAAAGTGAGACTTGCCGGGAGCGTTCATTTCTCGCTAAACATAAACATTAAACCGTATTCTGGGGAATGGATCCCATTATGGCATATGACGTTTTGATGTTCCAGTAAATTTAAATTCCTGCAATCATATAATTTATTAAATTCTTACGGCTTATGAAATATTGATATCTGAAATATTTTATTTAAATATATCTCCACAAAATACACAAACTTCAAGCATAAAATAATTTTTCTTTTGTAGATAAAATAAGGCTTCTTTCGTGCCGACAACAATTATTTTTGGCATGAACTAGAAATAATTTTAGAAAGAAAAATGACATGGTTCAAACAGCATGGAGCTAGAATAAGACCAAAGTTAACACCTTGCTATCTATCTGCTGCATAGTCTTCAGTCTGGTAATAGCATACCTCAGCCTAAAAACAAACGCCACCACGGTCTTTATGAGATTATTTTTCCTTGAAATGGGCTGCAGGTTAATAAAACTAGATTATATCTACATTTTTACTGCTGTTTTTTCTTGCTTAATGTATTAAAAATCGGTTGAAAAATTCTCTGCTAAAATTAGAAAGAACGCTAAAAAAGTGAGCAAATGTCGGATTTTTAGTGTTTTGAACGCCTTCTAGCATTCTTTTTAATGTCCGTTCACGCAATGTCTGGTCAAATAACGTCCGATAATAATGAAAGATAACTTTCATTAAAAAAGAAACAAACAAAAAGAACTCACTTTGAACAGCCAGTGTTAATTTGCACCGCCCTGTGGTAGTTATAGCCAATACCGTCTTTAGTCTTGAAGTGATCAGTAGATAATCTGTTTCTGAATCTACATGTTTTTAGAAATCCTGTAAATAGCTTATTAAATTACCTTATCGGACCTTATTTGGACGGACATTACTTGAACGCTGGAGGCCCTAGCGTTCATCTTAATGTCCGTTCAAATAAAGTCCGTTCAATTAATGTCCGTCCAAGTTAAAGTCCGTTCAATTTTTTTCAAAACTTTTTCATTTCGAACTTTTTGTCCAGAATATGACAACTTTTTAATTTCAGTCAATTTCAATAGCTATCATTAAACTAAACTATATCATCGAATTAATAAAAACAAGGTATTATAAAATTTTAACAATCTGAATTGTAAATATCACATTATATTGCATGATCACTATCTTGAAGTTGATCTTCGGCTTCTTCTACCTCCACATTTTCTCTTACAACTGGTTGTCTGTCCAACTCGTAGTCGTACCGGGCAATGAACGATCCCAACTGCTCTACTAGAGAGATACTTGAATGCCTAAAGTACAACTTAAGCTTTATCTCTAGCCGGAGCCCCCCACTTGGTATAGGCGACCTTTGGTGGCTTATGTCAGCTACGATCTAAGATGAGAAGTACGAATGAGTCGGACTTTTCAATTGACTCGTATCGTACGTACTTTTCAATTCTACTGAAAAGTTCTCCTTCTTGAAATCGATGAAAGAGTTCTAAATCGCATGTTACGGACTAATATTGAGCGTTTTCAAAAACTTGTGTTTCTATATATTCCAATCGTCGATTAACTTAAAGTTTAACTTTAAGAGAAACAAGCTGTTTAAATAAGTAAATTGTCTAGTAATTTTGTAGAATTTTTGTTTTACTTTTAAATGCTTGCCTGGCCAAAGAATTCTGGCCCCGATGATAATAATTCAAAAACAAAAAAATTCTATCTGAATCGTACGTCGTATGAGTCGGACTTTTCAAAGTTGCGTACAAGTACGTACTTTTCCCCCTAAACGAGTCCGTACTTCTCATCTTAGGCTACGATACCTTCTACCATACCATCCATCTCGATAAAGTAGAAGACAAACCGGGATCGGATATCTCCCTAGGTATGTGACCGACGGTATCTGATCTAGTCTTGTAGGTACCTTCGTACCTTATCTGCACAGCGCAGATAAGCTTACTGTATGAAAAATGGATTTAAAAATCATTTGCTAAAATTTAAAAAACGTCAAAAAATGATGGAAAAAATTCGGATTTTTGATGGTTTTGATTGCCTTCTACTTCTAGCGTTCATATTAATGTCCGTTCATAATTATGTCCGTTCAAGTAATGTCCGTCCAAGTAATGTCCGTCCAAATAAGGTCCGATAAGGTAGTTAATCTCAAAGAATTCAACCTTTTTGTGCTCCTAATCTAAAGTTAATGGTCGTTCAATTATTAATCCAAAGCTTGAAACAGCTTGAATGCATCACTAATAAGCTTGAATGCATCACTAATCTTGTCTACTAATCTTACTATATTAATATATAAAGCAAGACGATATATATATATATATGGATATATGGATCCGTGCCATTTTACTGACACCAGGGCATCAACTTTAACGCGACTTTCCGCAAAAACCGTAAAAGATATACAACTGAAACTTTTTTGACTGGGTCAAATGCTTTAATGGCCTTCAAATCAGCATGAAAAACTTAAAAATACGTCAAGGAATAAGAATTTTAGTGCCCAAAATTTGGACTCCCAAGTGGTGTCAAAAACGCGAATTAAATAGGTAATAATTATTTTATTCTCTCGAGTCTTGACACCACTTTAGGGTAGACGGGTTCATGCTAGTTATCTTAAATGCATCACTAATTACTTCTTTATAGCTTTATAAACAGCCTGCCCAAAGATATATTTGAGTACCGACAAGATAAACACTGTTCAATAAATTACTAGGAGACTGTATGCCGCGATTTTCTACTGCGAAGAAGGCATAACACTAAGGTAGCTTAGAAGAAGGCTTACCTGGGGACCCCAGGCTATTATGTTCATAAACAATAAAGATTCGGCGGAATGACAGGCTGAGCGCCGCGCCGCTCAGTAAAAGAAGGCATAACACTAAGTTCATACGAACGTTTCATTCAGATATAATTAGATTCGTTGGTTGAAATTCTTTCAATTCTTATAAATATAATACTAGCGCATAGTCTACTATGCGTTAGACTTAGTATATAACTATAAATGTCTACTATAATTCTTATAATACTATTACTAACGCATAGTCTGTACGCATAACTTTCTTTTTAATGATCGTGTTTGTTAGATTATGTTTGCTCCTAATAACTATAGGATATTGTGTCCAGAATGACCAATCTTATAATAAATCTGAGGGTATGATGTCCACCCCTCGTACAATCAAGTCAGCAGTTACAACTTACCGTCGTGTTCAGAAGAATCTCAAAAAAAGTATGACAGATTCCTGGCCTGAGTATCCACTTCAAACATCTGAGATTTTATCTTTGAGTGCAACGACAACAGAATATCCACCACAAATCGCAGAAACTGTTGCAGAACGCGATACCTTAGCTGTTGACGATATTTCAGATGGATTTATTCCGAATACAAATTTTCTAAAAGTACATGATACAGAACAGTATGTGACCGAACTATTCGGTCCAGTCAGAAAAGATCCCTCCATAACAAGCCCAATAACGCATGAAGTGAATATGGAGATGCTAAAAGATGGCTGTGATGAAACCGTAAAAAGCTCTGGGTCTACAATTATCAAAGTGGCATGCTCATGCTGGGGAAAAGAAATACCATGTGAGGAGGTCAGTTTTTATAACTCCACCGATTCCAAAACTGGCCTGATAGCTGTGACAACTGTGAATGTTTTTTTAGCTACCTGTTGTGTCTAGAACAGAACAGTATGTGACCGAACTATTCGGTCCAGTCAGAAAAGATCCCTCCATAACAAGCCCAATAACGCATGAAGTGAATATGGAGATGCTAAAAGATGGCTGTGATGAAACCGTAAAAAGGTCTGGGTCTACAATTATCAAAGTGGCATGCTCATGCTGGGGAAAAGAAATACCATGTGAGGAGGTCAGTTTTTATAACTCCACCGATTCCAAAACTGGCCTGATAGCTGTGACAACTGTGAATGTTTTTTTAGCTACCTGTTGTGTCTATCTATCTGTTGTTTTCATCACCATGGTATACACCAGGCTTCAAACGCGTCGATCTACCAACTTGGTAGATGTCCTTATCCTCCAAAATGGACTGGCAGACTTGTTCGTAGGATTAGGAGTCCTGTTTCAGAGCATTATCCTATATCTGATGATCGCAAAGGGCAGCGACATCCCCAACATAACAGTTCTGACCTTTATCAGCTACATCTTAACGGGAGTAGCTGTCAAGATGAGCGTCTTCATGCAGTGTGTCTTGGGGGTATTCAGGTGCATCCAGATCGTAAAACCGCATTACAAAATCAACGAGAAGGCTCTTTATGTGTGCATTCTGCTGTACATGCTCATTTGGACGGTTATTGTTGGGATCGATTTGTGGCAGTTCACTGAAAAGATAGGAACACACAACCAAGTGTCAATGGTGAAGACATTGGTTATGAAATGTCAGCCGGGATTTGGGTTGACGCTTTTAACTATGCAAAAGGAGCAGTATGGCATGAGCTACACCGCATACCACCTTAATAACCTGGCCCAATTTACCTTACCAACTGCTGTTCCCACACTGCTTTGCTTTGTGCTCCTGATAGTGCAATTGTGCCAACTGAGGAAGGCATGTGCAGACAACCCTGCTAATCCAGCGAACATATCAGGGGACCGAGATAAGGATAACTACGTTTCCAAGGCTAGCTGGACCATCTTCCTGTTGACCAGCATCTACGTGAGCACCTCAGCTGTTAGTGTTATTACATGGCTGGTAAGTGAAGGTAGGAAAGGAACCTTCGGCTCGAAGATCCAGCACAATAGCTTGCTGGTGAAGCAAAGACGCGCAATGCCCGACATGAGTGAACATACTGCCATATACTTCTCTCTGTTGACCTGTACCCTGATATGTTCCACTCTTACCCCTCTCACTCTACTGCTGAGGAGATCTCGCCGTGATAGATAGAGCTCTGTCAGCAATTGGGACACGTTATATGTAAACAGAACCATCACGACTACTACAACCGAGACAAGGAAGTCTTAGATTATAAGAAGTTACAATACAGTTATAATATATGAATGTTTGCCCTTCGGACAAAATTTGCAAATATATTATGTTACAGTGCAATTAAGCATTCGAGTAATTGGTTTTCAAGCATTGATCGCGGATAACGTTCCTTGATTTCATTCATCTTTCTTCATTCGATGAATAGAACTATTTATCATACTCATAGCTGTGAGTGTGACGTGTGAGTATTTTTGAACTGTCGTAACACGTGATTAACTGTTTACCTTCCATTGGCTTAGAATATTCTGCTGACGTTCTGCTGACGTTGTTCTTATAATATTCAGTATGTTTAAACAGTTGGATATACATTATACAATAGACTTATTTGTTCTACCATATTCTTGTAAAAAAAACGGTTTGATGGTTTGGGTTCATATTTTAATGTCAACATGTCAATTGTTAACATAAATCAAAATCTAATGGTTTAATACTCATTGAGACAGTAAAAAATGTTGTAAAAACTAAAATCAAATATTCAGAAGGATAAATATTCAAAAATGGGTGCGTCTCTGTACATGAAAACTATAAAAGATTCTTAATCATCGAAAGGATGACTTCTTGAATTTTTGTAGTCTGTTGGATAGAGAATTCACGCTTATTTTGAAAGATAATTTTAAAAAGAGAGCTTTGTTGATATATCAGTGCTGCGCCTTCAGGGGGAGCAGCAGTATTTACAACGTGACCACGAAGGATATGTGGTACACCTGGATGGAGGAAGTGTTCACCAAAGCTGCGTTCTGGGAGCCCAACTACTTGGACATCAGGTTGGTTCTGTCAGGCACATAATTATTTCACTCCAATTCTCTCCGCTATGATGCAACCCTCTTGACTTGTTAGTCATTTCTTTTTCTCATTGCTTGTCACCCGTTTATAACCTCATCCCACCTTGTGGCAAGCGCTTTAAAACTGCCCAATCAGAATGACCTTGATAAAACTGTTTAGGGCACTGGATGAACTTAGTTATAAAGTTATTGAGTACCGTAGAGGGGGTTCTAGAAGCATATTTGCTTTCATGTAATTGAAGTTATCTAGTTCTGATGCTCTTCTACGAGTTACATGACCTGGTGACGCATTGGCATAATTACAGGGTAAGCATCTTCAATCAACATCTTTGATCGTATTGGAGGGAGAAAACAAACACTTTAATGTTTGAGATGAAGATGGTTGACCTTGCAACATTTGACATAAAACTGCTTCTTTAAGAGTTTAAGTAATCCCAGGAATTAATATGGGCAGTTTATCGTATAATGTTTTCCGTTAAGAAGTTGAGCAATGCGGGCGTTTGAAATAGGAAACTATTGAGCTAACAGCAAATTCACTTGCAGAGGTTTCACCCGGGACGGAGGGTTTTACCGGCTGGGAAACATAAGACTAAGAATGCAGACCAGAGACGCTTGTGACAAGGGAAACTGTCTCAACAGCTGGTCCTCTCCCAATGTAGAGTCCCATTATTCAGATAAGATCGGGTATTCTACTGCAGGTTTGTGGAGTTTGTTTTTCCAATAAGTTTAATTAGCGCACTTATTTTTTCACTTCGTTGAATTTTTCAAAATACCCGATTAATTGTGAGTTTATACAGGTTGACCCCTCCCCCGGACGTATTAAAACTACCAATGGTACCATGTCCGTGTAGGTATTGTCCGTTAAGTAAAACTAAAAAATTCCCGATCCATCAGGTACTTTCACGTGGTATGACGAATCGGGACACATCGTGTACCTACCTTCAACCCGCGAGAAATCTCTCTCCCTCCTACAATCCCTCAAATCAAGCAGTTGGATCAGCCATGCTACGTCTGTTGTATTTGTTGAGGTTTCCCTGTACACCCCCTCTACCAACACGTTTGTGGATGTGAAGTATATCACGGAGTTTCCTGACTTTTGTTCCGCACAAAGTCGGGTAGTGGCGTCCCCTCTACATGTTCTTTTCAGGTAAATAAAGTTAGAAACTTAACACTCATCTTTTATGGTCTGTGGTAGACAGCAGGGATATATTGTCTAGACGAGATAGAAAAAAATATAAAGAAAATATCCAGGGCATATTATCCAGGGTGTCCATTTTCTGAATGAATACAGCAAGTTTTTCAAACAGTGGATTTCGCAATAAAACTTATGTTTTACTTCAGACTAAAAGATGCAGCTAATTATGCGATCATTATTCCTTAAATCTGACTATATTTCAGGAACTCTACTCAAGAAATCCTGTTGTTCATAGTCCTGGGAACGTATGTGGTTGGACTGGTACTCCTTCTCAGGGAGATATTCCACACTTACGTGGAGCACAGTTCCACCCCATCCCTCACCTACAACACCATCCTGGCTATCTTCATGATAGGTTCCTTTGTCACCCACCTCACCAGAATACTCGAGGTCAATCACCTCAGGAACCGGATCATTGAGAAGGCAGAGTTCCTGGACTTGAGCACCCTAAACTTCCTGACAACTACCATGATGGTGTGCTACGGCATGTCAACATTCCTTCTTATCATGCGATCAATTCTTATCTTGAAGTTCTTCCGACTCATTAACATCTTTCACTCTGTTTTGTTTATCGCTCTGAAGAATGTTCTTCACTTTGCCATATACATAATACTCACCATCCTCATATTCGCTCTAACCGGTATGATCCTCTTTGGATCACGTGTCATCCTCTTTTCCTCATTTACCAAGTCCATCATGTCTCTCCTAGCAGTCCTCACTCGAAACATGGAGTACGTTCAGTTTCAAGAGGCTGCACCATTTGTTGCACCAATCTACTTCATCGTATTTTACGGGGTGACCTACTGTGTACTGAGCCGTATTGTGGCTGCAATCTTCATCAGGACCATGTTTGAGCTGAGAAGAGGGAAGGCGGACCAGGCGCAGGAGGAGTTGGCTAACTTCTTGTGGATCAAGTTCCAGGAGTGGTTATGGGAGGAGGACGATGAGCAGAAGAAGAGGAAGAAAAAGACTCCTAACCACGATGTGGTCAGCACCAAAGTAGAGGAGATGGAGGCCTTTGTAAACGCTCTGCTCAGAACAGTTGAATCATCGATCAACAGGAGAGGAGGCGGTGGTGGAGACGGTCCTGCTCCAGGAGGCGGTGGTGGAGACGGTCCTGCTCCAGGAGGCGGTGGTGGAGACGGTCCTGCTCCAAGAGGCGGTGGTGGTGGAAACGGTCCAGGTTCTGGGCGTGGACCTCAATCCCCCACTCGACCTGATTCAAGTACTAGCTCTGTTTTTGAGCCTTCTTCAAGGCCAAATTCTGTGCCGAGAACTGCAGGTTCCAGTTCTGGAAAAAGAGTTCCGATTCTTAAGTCAGCCCAGGCTTCGACTCGACCAAAGAAGAAGGGAGTGATCAATAAGTCTGTGCGAATAGAGGGGTTCAGCCAACTGGAAGATTACAACCCACCACCCTTTTCTCCCAAGAAAGATCTCCCAAGCTCTCCAAAGTCAAGTGAAGGTCCTCTTTCACCAAGAAGACCGACACGACCTCTTGAGGAGCCTACTTTTAGCTTTATTACTCCGATGAGACCGATTTCTCCACAAAAAGGTGCGATCCCTACAATAGAGCTACCAACCCCTCCACTTAAAAATGGATTTGAACCAGAACAGCAGGACAATGCTTTTTCACCGGAATCGCCAGATATTTCTACATCATCTACTTTATCAAATAACAGGTTAAGTGGTTTGCCGATAAAGTCTCTTCCTACGAAAAAGGATTTTCCCGATACAATCAGGATGATGACCCTTCCACTAAGTCCACCCAACGTTCCTCGGCACATGCAGCCTATAATAAACAAGAGAGCTGAGTTACCACCATTGCAAACCACTACCACTTCCAACAAAAGTTAGTTTATTTTGTGTATAGACGGTGATTTTAATTGGCGAAACGCTTGCTTTACGTCAATAGTAATAAATTACGTTTAGCGTTTTCATGGGAATCGCTTTAAAACTGGTGGTAAACTCCTTAACTTTGTTAAACGATATTAACATCTCTCAATGCTTCAATAGCATATCGTTTTAGACAGCAACGTACGTCGTGGAGGGCGGGATACATTATTACCGGGTCACATGGTTATTAACCGCGCTCTGTTTTAACTTTTCAGTGGTTGGTGATCTGCCAAAAAGGAGGTCACGTAAGTTCTCCAGATCTGAAAGACCAATTGTAGGAGGATCAAATGCTGTATTGACTCCGGTCGAGCTAAATCAGGTTAGATTTTTTATTGTTTTGGGGTTTTTTGGAGGAATCCCGGGTCTCATGACTCGTGTGTCCTAGACGATACAACTTTGAGAATATTCATAAATCGCATCTGGAGATAAACTTTGAATGTAGTCAAGAAATTCCCAGTAGATATTTTTCACGTACGTGAAGCAATCTAGAACAACAAAGTTTTAGTTGGAATCAGGCCAACCGCCACATAATCAAGGCAATAGAATTACAATGTTCACTTGTCACAAGCCTCCCTGAAACGCCCTACGCTCCCCTATCTTTCTCGTGTGAATCCAAAGGGAGCGTCAACTAGTTCCGCTCGTTAGATCATTAAGGGTGGGTAAAAAAGTTTTGCATATTACAAATTTATAGAACGTATCTTATTTTGACAGCAAGTTAACCTGTGTTCAACCATGACCAAAGCAATGTCTGTCCAAAATAAACATAGCCACCTTCACTCAAAATTTACCTTATGGTCATCGACCATCGTAGATAATCATAAAGCGTGCCCAAGTAGAATTCAAGCTTGCCAAATTCCTTGACCCTTGGTAAATGAAATGAGAAATTCCTGAACTTTTATATATTGCAGCAAGAATCCGATCACGTGACTGGTAAGGGGAAAAATGGGCCCGTTTCCCTGGGACAAGACAGTCGGATTAGGAAGGTTATTTGTGATATTAATGATATGAGTAAAACGCCAAATAAGGATGCGGACTCCTCCCCAATGAAGGACCCTGAAACTCCGATCCAGCATCAAGGTAGTACAATCAGACGTATTTTGTAGAGTTTTTATTGACACATACCTAATAATTACATACCTAACTACATACTTAATTACATACATTATTACTTTATTACATATCTTATTTCTTGTGCTCATTATTTGGCCCTATTTGTCGTCTGGTCATGTTCCACGAAACACAACCAACAACACTTTTATCCAACTATTTCAAACAATACTGATTAAAACACACCTATAATGCCTGACCAAACAAATTTCATTGGGACATTAAAATTTTAACAGAAGTCACCAACCCTTGTTTTAATTTCAAACACTCTTCATAACAAATAAAGGGATGATTAATTGCAATGATTTATTTGAACCAAGATTTTAATATCGTCTGCAGATGACGCGTTTAATCAACTGCGAGAACACTTGCAAAGAGGGGACACCTGTCCGGATGTGATAATAAAGTCCCTGTTAACGGAGGTAGACCGACCTCAGACAACCCCCGGAGAGATGCAGAAACAGAGAGCTATCCTAGCGGAGCATCTCTTGAAGGCAGGGTGGGATGCTGATCCACCCTTCTTGCAGAGGGAGCACACTGGCATGTCACTTTTCTCCCTGCTCACCAGGTTTGGTGTATTTTTAATTAGTTTTGATGGATTACCGGTTTCATTAGGTGATTTGGTCCTGTATTTGGTCCTGTATTTGGTCCTGTATTTGGTCCTGTATTTGGTCCTGTATTTGGTCCTGTATTTGGTCCTGTATTTAAGAAGAGTTAAACTGTTTTTGAATTATTTCCCAGCTTAATAAATAATATATCAGTTGTTGACAGTGTATTTCAACAGGGAAAGTACACAGTTGTCAGACTGGCCGAGTATCAGTAGAGAAAGTACACTGGAGGGTGACAAGGGTCACCGAGGAGAAGGAGGGAGAGGGTCCAGTGGTAGGCCCCCTGATTATGAGGACCACTCCCAGTCAGAGTTACCTGAGAATGTGTCCGCTCTTATCAAACGTGCTCTAGCTCAGGTTCGTCCAGACTAAATCTTCTCTGAAAATAATTTTACTTTTTAACCTACACGGACGTATTTATAGATTTATGTGATTGCTCTTAATAGATCTCCGGCCTCGGACTATTCAATGATTATGATTCCCGGCAGTTTACAAGAAGCCCGACTGGTCCATGGACCACTGGTCTATGGACCACTCTAGGTGGTCCATGGACCACTGGTCCATGGACCACCTTATCACTGAATAAGTGGTCCATGGACCACTTTAACAAGGTCCATGGTATCAGCAAGCACTTTAGCTTCCATTATCATATGATCCAATCATACGGTAGACTTCTTCGCTAAGATTGCAAGATGTCAGTATTAACTACGAAAAACGTCGCAGAGATATATAAGATGAATTGTGGTACACAGCCATCGTCGTTTTCGATATACAAGACAGATACTTGTACACCACTACTGTGTTTTCAATATGAGCCACTCACTACACAACGAAATCCATCGGATTACAAATACTGATGAGCATGCAAGGGATTTCCTCTTTCAACGTGGTATTCTGAAGTCCTCTCTTTCCTGTCCTGGCTGCTCTTCTGCTATGAACCTTGTACCCTGCTCCTCTAAGAAGTCCTCAGACCTTCTCATCTGGCGGTGTTCACCCTGCTCAAGGTTTAGGAACATACGAACGGATAGTGTACTCTCTGGACAGAAGCTCACCTTCTCACTATTCCTACAGCTGGTTTTCTACCTCAGCATCAAATCCCTTGCAAATGTAGCTATCTCTCAGCTCATAGGAGTATCAGAGAACACCATCAGTGTCTGGAAGACCATGATACATACAAGAGTAGCTGACTTTCTGGTATCCAATCCCTCTCCTCTCGGTGGACCTGGTGTTGTCGTGGAGATGGATGAGGCCAAGTTCGGAAAACGCAAGTACAATAAAGGAGCTTACAGAGAAGGGCAGTGGGTGCTTGGAGCTGTAGATCGGAGCAACGGTAACTGTTTCCTACTACCCTGTCCGAACAACAGCAGAGGTGCATCCACACTACTCCCTCTGATTAGACGCTGGATCCTCCCTGGTTCTGTTGTCTATACTGACGAGTGGGGAGCCTATAACAGCCTAACTACCGCTGGCTACACTCATCACACCGTCAACCACTCGATCCAGTTCGTGGACCCGGCAACTGGCGTGCATACTAACACTCAGGAAGGACTTTGGGCTCATGTGAAAAAATCTGTTGTTGGAAAAACTGACTTGGAACTAGCTCTTGTTGATTTCATGTTTCGTAGAAGATTCCATGCCACAGGAGGGTCCCAGCAGATTTCTAATTGTTTTAATGGGTATCTTTCAGTTTTAAAAGCATAAATTTTTGATTATTTCTCCGTTACAGTTTCTAAAATCGCAGTTATTATATTGTTCTATTGATTACCTATTCATTCCTTATCTTGATGTGATAACTTCGTGTTACGGGATCCGATCCATTGGGCATTTGTGTCAAGCGATCTCTTCAGGTGATTACTCAAATATCCGATCATGTTGCGAAATCAAGCTTGTTAGGTATCAGGTAGTTTCCCGCTCCTTGTTAATCGGTGTCAACAAAACGGTTGAGGACGTTTTTCAGTTGGATGTTAAGTTTGACAAGACCACTATTTATCGGATGAGTGACCCCTCACACAGTATTCCATACGGCAACACTAGCCAGGAAAACAGCAATTTCTCTCCAGTAGTTGCAGTGTTGGCACTTGGTCTGAAGGATCCACGCCCCATGTACATCAAGACCCAAGCTGGGAGTCAAGTAACCCACAAAGCGGCCCTTATGTCTGGCACGTTGTGCGTACTCAGTGGCAAGACAGAGTTGAGATACAAACGCTCGATACCTAGAGGTTGGGGAAAAGTAGAAGAACAGTACTTCCTGATATTTGAACAGAAATGTCCAACAGAAACTGACAGCGCCCTCAAAGGTCCGCAGAAGAACCCTCAGTCAGACATCACCACGGAACAGGCTGAAGAAATGAACTTCCCCCTCCTTAAGACTCCCCCCACTGTTGTTCGAGTAACGTCTGTAGCAGACAACCTGGATTATGAAACAGATGGAGGACTCCTGCTTGCATCAACGATCAGTGCAGTTGTAGGGAAGATGGATGAGGGAACGGTAGATAAGGAGCTCATAAGAAGTCAAGTCTCAACTGCAGGATCTTTATCTGAAAAGCGGACAAGACTTCAGAACAAAATGTGCATGTCAATCGGGGAACTCTCCATGTCAGCAGCCAATAACTCGATGTCTCACGGCATGAACTTCTCACGATGTGACTCCCCGAGGATCGAAGACGAGGAAATGAAAGATGACATTGCATCAGTGCGTAATGCTCAAAAATGTGTGGAGAACTCTCTAAAGCATGTTGTGGATTCCATCGTATCTGTCAAGGCGAATGTAGCAACTCTCCAGGAAGCGACCAAACAACAAACTCAAAAAGAAATCTCGCCTCACCCAACCAGCAACACCGATGTTTTGGATGCGATAAGTGATTTGAAAAGTGCAGTGAGTGATTGCAACAACAGAATCGACAATCTGAGCAAGACAAATGTTTTTACACAAACGATAAAGGAGTGCAATGGTAAAATTGATGACCTTGTGGAGAACATAAACGGCACAAAAGATGACCTTCAGTCAATGAGGAAGATTCTGAACGACCTTAGTCAAAATGGAGTAGATATCATGAAGAAATCGGTGGAAGACATGGGGAGCTACTACAATAGTGTCTTCTGCGATGAAACAAGGGAGCACATTAAAGACATCCACGCGTATGTAACACACCAAATGTGCGAGGTCGCAATTCAAACTGACCCTTTGATAAAAGAAATAGCAGCGTTAGGAGACCAACCGAACCTAGCCTCGCCTTCGCCCAAATTTGGTTTCCCCGATCCAATAAAGCCCTCCCTGAAAGTCTTGGTCGAAAGTGGGCAACCCATCAACGTTTGGCTTGTTACCGATTCAATTATGAGACACATTGATGAGTCATGCTTGGAATTTAGGAAATATAGGTTGAATTTCAAAAGAATTGACTTTACATGTAGTGAATCACTGACCGGTGAATACATGATGGGGAGCAAAATACCAACAGAGAAGCCTCAACTAATATATGTACATCTCGGCATCAATGATATACACAAAGGAGAGGACATTACCAAAATCATCGACAACTTCAAGATCTTTAATGAAATGCTAGAACTAGTATCTCCCACCACCAGACTGGTCATCTCTTGCCCCCTACTGAACGGAAACACCTACCAGAACCGACACGTCTTTTCCTTGAGGAGATCCCTGTCCTTATTGGTCAATCAGCAGCAAGACGAGGACCCTAAAACAAAAAGGATTTTCCTTCAGAGAAATGATAAGTTCTTCATTAACACTCAGTCCACTTCTAAGCAGAACTTGATGTACTTCCGCGATAATCTCCATCTATCAGAAAGAGGAATGCATGCAATCACCAACACCATGAGAGACACCCTCGACAAGATCTTCAGGGAGTTTGAGCTTCCAGTCTAAATTTTAGTCTTCAAATCATGACCACCAACCCAACCTCTTGAAAAAATACTATGAATTTACAATCCAAAATTATAAGCTGGAACATCCAATCAACAAATACAACTTTTGGCTCTAAGTTTGATGACCCTCAATTTTGTGCCGTCTTTGACAAGTTTCCTATTGTCTGCCTTCAAGAAATAAGACAACCTGTCAAACACTCGGGTTACAGGTCCTTCAATAAAACCCGCCGGGACAAAAAACATGGTGGCGTATGCATAATGGTCCAAAACGAAATATCCAAAGGCGTTAAACTTGAAAAATCCACAATTGAAGATGTTGTTGCCTGTAAACTTGACAAAAATTACTTTGGCGTAGATAATGATATATTCATTGTTAACTCATACATTAAGCCAGCTAACACTTCCTCTAAAAACTCAAATATTTCGGGCTTTGACACCATCCGTGAACTGGACCAATTTCTCAATGTTCTTTTAAGTAAAGGTGATGTCATTACTTGTGGTGACTTCAACTCGCGTATCGGCCATGACATTGACTTTATCAAAGAGGACAAATGTGGCTACGAGAGCTTCATTCCCCTGCCAGAAGACTACACCCCACAAGAACTTCCAACCAGGAACTCAAAGGACAAAAAGTCGAACAATTACAAAAGACCCTTTCTAGAAATGCTTGTCAATAATGAACTCCATATTCTCAATGGGAGAACTTTAGGAGACTCATATGGTGACTTCACTTGTATTCAGACCAGCGGTGCCAGCGTTGTTGACTACTTTATTATATCACCAAACTGCAGTAAGTATCTAAGTCATATGACAATCCAGCCGTTCACTTGCTTTTCTGATCATAAACCACTACTCCTGGCACTCAACTTCTCTCCTTCCAACACTCCTGTAAACACAAAGGCACTCCATGAAACTTACGCTCGAGCCCCACTTCGTTACAAAATAACTCCTGATAGCCTTTCAAGCTTACGGGATACAATGATGGACCCACTTGTGGAAGAATGTTCCAAAAGCCTCTTAGAAACAGATTATCCCGAAGATCTCCTAGGTACATACAAATTAAACGAAGATATCACAGTACACTTGAACAAAATAGCAGACAAATGTCTCCAAAAGACCAAACATCCCAAAATAACCAAAAAGGGATCAATAAATAAACAACCCTGGTTCACACAAGCCACCAGAGAAGCTAAAATATCTTGTACTCGTGCAGCTCAAATTGTTTCTGATTTCCCCAATAGCGATTATCTTCGAAAAAATTTTTACCAAGTAAAAAATACGTACAAAAGTTTAATTGACCGTACAAAAAACAAATATCTTGACAAATTGAATACAGATATTGAATCTGGTAAAATTCTTAACTGGAAACAATTCAAAAAACTGAAAAAATTTAAAGGAAGAGTTGACAAATTTGATTGCCATGACATGGACAACTTTCAAAAATTCTTTGGTAAACTTTATGCCAATGCACATAGCACCATAACTGTAGAGAATAAGGAAGAAATGCTTCAAAATGCAGAGGCTATTAACAATAATTTCCAACCATCCCCTGCACAATCAATACTCAATGGCCAGATCTCTGTGGACGAAATATCTACTGCGATCTCTTCACTCAAAAACGGCAAAAGTTCCTCGGAGGATATGATATGTAATGAAATACTGAAGACCTTGTCCACAACAAACACACAACTCCTTTGCAAAGTCTTTAACCGCTGTTTGGACACTGGAACTTACCCATGGAACAACAGCATTATTACACCTCTACACAAAAAAGGCGACAAAGATAATCCAGACAATTACAGAGCAGTTGCTGTGAGTAGTACAATCGGAAAACTATTTTCGACCATCATGTTAAACAGGATAATCAAGTTCAAAAATGAATACAACCCGGACCCCATAAATCAACTTGGCTTCGCTAAAGGAGCTCAAACATATGACCACATACTCACACTCAACACCATTACGTCTAAATACAAAAAGCTCAAGGTTCCCGTCTATGCTGTTTTTGTGGACTTCCGGAAGGCCTTCGACTCTGTTTGCCGTGAAGCTCTTTTCTTAAAATTAGCTAAACTAGGTATCACTGGCAAAACATTTAATGTTCTTAAACATATGTATAAAAATTCCACTGGCCAGATAAAACTATCTGGATTTGTCAGCGAAAAATTTGATATCAATAAAGGAACTGAACAGGGTCATCCACTTTCCCCTGATCTATTTAAGATATACATCAGAGATCTTTCCCCTCGACTAGAATATGATAACTGTCCGAAACTAATGAACCAACTTATCAGTCACTTACTATGGGCAGATGATCTGATACTCTTGGCACTGGACCCCAAAACCCTCCAAAAGCAACTCGATGCTTTGAACAATTTCTGCTTGGAATGGGGCGTCGAAATTAATGCAGATAAAACTAAACTCATGAAATTTAATGCCCGTTTTGATACTTATCAGCCGGTTCCCCTCAAAATTGGTGATCACTTGTTAGAAGAAGTCGAGTCATACTGCTATCTAGGAATCGAAATACACAAATCCGGCACATTCACAAATGCCCGAACTGAGCTCAAAAAGAAAGCCATGCGTGCACTTTATGCCATGAAAAGCTCAGTAAACAAATCCAAATTATCATTCCGCTCTCTAACAACACTCTTTGATGGTCTTATTAAACCTATCGTTCTTTACGGAGCGCCTATTTACACACCTAACATGGCTATCATAAAACACATAACAAAACAAGTCGATCTCAATATGGATGCCGACACAAAAACAAAATTTCAAACTAGTATCCTCAAGAAAATTAGCCTTCTGAACAGCGAAAAAGTTCACCTTCACTTTCTTAAATGGTCACTGGGGGTAAATCGTAAAGCCAGCAACGCAGGCGTCTGGGGTGAGTCAGGCCGCTACCCATTAATCTATGAATGTATTAACCTCACTCTCAAATATAGCCAACGTTTGAAAAATCTCAAAGATAACTCCCTTGTCTCCTTAGCTTTCAAAGAACAGATGAACATGAAATTGGACTGGTACAGGGGTTTGGAGCCTGTCCTCGCGCTAGACCCATGTTTCTCTACCGATCATGTCACAGCCTACCGCACACTCAAAAACAATCACTCCAAGTTACTTTTCGAAAGAAACCCGAGTATCGCAAAACCACCAAAAGAGGACTTTCTTATTCACAACGGTTTCAAGAAACGAATTCCTCCTCAATCAACACAACCCATCGGGAGTAAAATATTCACACCACACGTCATTACTAAAACTTTGAAATGTAACTTTAGAGAATATTGGGGGTCCTGTATCAACACTTCTCGGAAATTAGAATTCTATCGTGACCTAAAATCCAAATTTAACAAAGAGTATTACCTAGATAGTGTCATTAAATATGCAGACCGTGCTAATATCACAAGACTGCGGATCAGTGCACATCGACTCGAAATTGAACTTGGCCGATATAATCAAACTCCACGTGACGAGCGAATATGCTCCTGGTGCAATATAGTCTTAGGTTCTGGTATTATTGAGAATGAAGACCACTTCCTTAACCATTGTGATCTTAACGCTGCATCGAGGCGAAAAGTCCTAGACAAGATCCAGTCACTCATATCAAATCCAATCAAACCGTCTGCGACATCTTATTCTGTTCACAATGTCATCCCTGGAGCAAACGTCCTCAAATTCATCAGCAACAACAGTGAAATCATTGAACTTATCACGAACGAAAGTCAAGTCCACCTCACGAGAGTCGTTGCTAGGTTTGCCACTACGTGTTTTAACAACCGCAAGAAATTTGTTGACTCTCTGGCCAGTACATGAACAGTGAACACTGAAAATCACTGTACCCGCTTTTGTTTCTTTTCGCGCAACGACGAGTGCAAACTGCAAAGTGACCTGGCTCAAGCATTACAGCATTACCAAGGCGACTGAAAACAAAATATTTTATGTCAAATCTTTATTTTTCACTTTAGTTAAGTTATATTAATATAATAAATTCAAATCTTATGATATTGTTATTATCTTAACAGTTACTATTGTAGCTCAAGATTTTAAATTTGTATTCCTTGTATTCCTTGTATTCCTTGTATTCCTTGTGTCAAGTCTTCGATATATAATATGCGAACAGACAGTGAGAAGTATTGATTTTTTGCCATCGACCACAGTCTACTACATCCTTCAACTACATATTTGTACCCTCCACTACCCTACTATGGTTTACACATCTGACAAGGACAAGAGATTGAACAGCATCAATTCCTGTGACCCAATCTGCAAACCCTCTACTCCTTTGGCTAAGTCGACTCAACGAGGCAGACCGCTGGTGGTAAGCAGAGCACACCCCAACTTCTGCACACACTGTGGTGAGCGCCATGCCTCTATATCCTGCGCTGCTGTGGATCCTGTCAACATAGACGCTCCTATCCCAACTAATTCTACAGCTCTCCCTGTCCCTCCTTCCAGATGCCCCGACTGCACAGTGCTGAAAAGAACGGGTCCTACAATTACAGTCCTTGATGGTGTCGAAAGAACCGTCACTATCACAGAACGAAAGCTCTGCCCAACCCACCTTGTTGGAGACTCCACTGCTCCTCCCCCTTCCCCTCCTTCCCCTACCAACTGTCGACTCTCCCCTCAACCTCATCGAGATACCGCCTCCTCAACCACTACCAGAGAGCTCGGCAGGACCTATCAGACGGAGGAATACCACACGGAGGAGCATGGAAGCAGCAATCCATCAACAATATCCTCTTGTTTTGGAGATGGTGAAGAGTGGGACGAGCGCAAGGCAGGCTATTCAGCAGATTCAGATGCCCAGATCAACGTTCTACAAGTGGCGTTTTGTTGCAGAAATGAAGCTTGTCGACTCCTCACACTATCATCACCTAGCTGATCAGTTCAAGGGAACCAAGCTGTGTGATCAATGTAAATACTGTTTATTTGAGGACTCTGCCTCTCTCAGAAAGACAGAGGAGATGAGGAAGAGCTCCGACCTTCTCCATCTATCTATGTAAATTGTATGTTATTTACTTTTGTAATACTTATTATACATATTGCAATCATAAAGATGCCAATTTCAATTGATAATAAAAAATTAGATATAATCTTCATGAGTTGACTTATGGTGGTCCATGGACCACTGTACCTTGGTGAAGTGGTCCATGGACCAGTCGAGCTTCTTGGAGACTGCCTGATTCCCCTTATAACAGTATCCACTGCAGGTAGCACAGCACCAAGACAGTCCTGGGTTTGGATCTAGTAAGAGTTCTGCTGGCTCCTCGACCAGCACCACTGGCTCTGACACATCTCCTACTGGACCTCCTGAACCTATCGTCACTGAAAACACTTTTATATTCGCTAGAGACATCTAGACAGACATTCGATATTATGTAAATCTAGTTTCAGCGGCCGGGGCCGGTAAACGTACTTGCTACTTAGTTATATGCTACCCGCGGTTAACTTGGCCGAGTGTGAAGCATCATTTAGCTTAATCGTGCGAAAATTTAATGCTAAATATACTTACCCAGACAAATGAAGTATTGATGAAAACTGTTGAAATTATTATATATTACTGACTTTTAAAATAGCAGCATAAGTAGTAATTAGTTATAGTTGAAATCTATCCTTCAGAATTTGATTTTTCTTTACAATTATTTAATAGTTGATAAAACATTTATCTTCATATCTTGATCTTATTCTTAGCTTCGTTTGTTTGTTTTTCAATAGTTACCGAAATAACATATGTATAAAGCCAATTTGATGAGAAATCCACGAACACAACATTCGGGATTGATATGAATAACTACCCGTGATGATAAAATTTGGAGCATTTCAAAAGTCATCATGATTATACTATTCAAAGATTTTTCGAAGCGATTTAAGCATGGGCATTAAGCACTGCTCATTAAGCAGTGCGTCATGACTCGTGATATATAAATTTTCATCACGTCAACGCACTAGAGTTAGACTACACTAGACCCCACTAGACTCCACTAGACATTAATTCCATGCTCTAGAATCCTCAACAGTCTCCTCCTCATGCTCCCTAATGTTCTGCTGGCGAGGAAGAGGATTAAGTAGGGTGATCATCTTTGCCTCCAATACCTCCGAATTTGCAGCAATTAGATTTTTTGCGTATATTGATCCGTGAAAACGATTCCTGAAGATTGAAAAACTCACGGTATCTATTTTTAAAGAAGTCTAGACCTTCTCACCCTCCCTTGCTTCTCTTAAGGAGAGAAATCTTCTTTTGTCAGCCGAGTTCTTACCCAGCACCCAGTGTGACTGTGACTTTCCCTGACTATCGTAGTAACGGAGTCTACCCGGTTTAGTATGGGAACTGGGAAGGTTCATGGTGAATCGGGGTTTAAAGTTAAACCCTACTAAAATATAAGATTTGAAGGGAGGGTTCTTGTAAAGGAGAGGCACCTGGTAGTGGTACTTGATTTGTTATAATTTGGACCTTATTGCTGATCAGCTAAAAGTAGTTATGATAGGTTAAGGCTATGGTTGTGTAATTGAATTTCTGAAATATTTGTCGTTTGCTGTCATGCTTTACGGTTACCTGCACTGTTAATCATTGCGTTTAGCTTTGAGTAGTTTATTATGTGCGTAACTAAACTATTAAAAATGTTGCTTATTTTATTTGAATCACTTCCAGTGGAAGTTCCACACATTAAATATCTTTCAATTTAGCGGATGTTTATCATGGAGCAGAGTGAAACCTGAAGTCGGCATTTAGCTACCATGGTTAAATGGTTGATGATGATTGATGGGGACATGCCCTTCATCTCTACATGAAATTCCAGCTCATTCAAGGTAAGATGGGTTCAAAGTTACAGAGCTTGTTTAGTTTTAACGGTTGTAAGATGGGTTCCAAGTTACAGAGCTTGTTTAGTTATATAACGGTTGTCCGGCGCTGATTAACTCAGCACCATAACATCATAATCATATGATCGTGGTCCAAGTTCGAACTGTACCCAGCAATTAATTTACCCCAACCAAAATCCTGCTCGTTTAAAATCCAATCAGCAAATTGAGTATAGCGTGCCCCTTTTCAGCCTGCTCATTCTAAAGAAGATCTAAAAATGTGATCGTATGGGGAGTGGAGGAGTATATACCGAAATTAAGATAAAAGCCCATTAGCCGTGCAGGGGTGGCTCGTGGAGCGATGGGTGACCAGTGGAATTCATGCCTTCACCCTTCAAAGGTAAGCTTTAGACGTTAGTTTGGTATCTGCGTTTTGTTGCCTAGGTGATAGGTCTCGCAAGCATCCGCGTGATTCAAATAAACAGATTTCTAAATTTAGACCGTGAGAAATTTTGGCTCTGTTAATTTTCCGTACCAAAAGGTCTGCACAGACTGCATGGCTGAAAATGAATTACCGGCTAGTCTGTGTTAACCAACCGTATTTTGAGAAACTTTGCAACCTTTCGACAAATTATCTGGTATGGGCAATACATTTGGTGGTCCGATGTGTTAATCCAGAATAAACTTTGGGGCTGGCCATTCTTGAACTCGTGCCGCCGATTTTTTAAATCCACATAAACATCGCATAATCTCTAGTTTTCTAAATAGAACTTGCATCATACTCATAGCGTAAGATAATTTTTAAAGTCAATTTTTTCTAAAACGAAAGGATGTATCATCTGCCAAATACCATGGTTCCTGTTGAAATCACACCAGACGTGAAACAAGAGTCTTGGTCAATTAAATAACTCAAATTTTTAGTAGCTAGAATTGGTTCCATCTTAAATGTTTTGAGAGCTTTAATCGTAATTTTAAGTTTTACCCTATAATAAGCAGGCGATTTCTTCTCTCTTAACTTTTTGCCTCAGCAGGCAGATAACGTTTCGACCAATCAAATAGCGCCATCCCTCCTCCTTAAAATTGTTCTTAAAGCGGTTAGGTATTTTCCACCAATGGGAAGCTTCCGAGATTAAAAATATGTTTGACTTTTAATTGACCACTTAACTCAAGCTCTTGGCTTCAGGGTAAATTAAGGCAAAGGTGGTATCAATAATAAACGTTGCGTTAACTTCCTAACCTTATTGCTAAGTCAAGCTTTAATCTGAGATCTGTTTCAAGAGAAGAGATTTTCGGTTAAACCAGCGTATAAGTGAGCAAGTCGCTGACAACAGGTTAGTCATAGTGAGTTACTAAAATTTCAATGACAACTCCATATTTTTGGTTGAAAGATCGTAACTAAATTGGAAAATTTGGCTATCATTATTGGTTGAAAGACAAGTAAATTAGATAGTTTTGTTATCATCATTGGTTGAAAGATTGGATAACATCATTCGGGAGAAAATAGTTTGAGCTTTACACTTTACAGACTAGTTAACAAATAAAAATTATGATAATTTCGAGAGGCACAGTATAACCCATGTTATTCATTGCAAAGAAATTGCCTTATAAAACTCTGCCTACGCTAACGATATAAATTTAAATCGCTGATTGGAAGCAATTTAACGATTGGCGTGGGTTTCATCAAAGAAATTAACATTCGGTTTACCAAAACGGATTATAATCTAAGCCAAAAGGAGTTAAAATATCTCGATGACTTTTTGTATGATTTCAGCGAGTTGTTACGGATTACCCAGCTTTTTAACGCGGCAAATAAAATTTGTCGCGTTTAAACTGACTAAATGTTCAATTCCTCTCTGAAGAAAATATCTGAATTCTATAGAAACCTTTTGCTCTAATATTATTTAAAAGTAGTATAAATAATATAGCGGAAATTATCGCCAAAATCATCAAAATCTTTAAATCGAGGATGGTAATGTTTACATTTCCAATTAAGTTAGATAGAAAGAGGACCTTTATTTAGGGACGGAAATACGTTTGATCCACTCAATAAAAATGTATCAATAAATAAATAATGGCCAAAAAATTGAAATCCGAAGTTTCGTCCTAAGTTAACCGACATATTAGAATGAATATGTTGTTTTTGGCAGAGGATGAAACCCCCGTAAAACTCTCTATTTTTAACTAATTTGGAATTATTTTCTTGGTTTTTAGGCTTCCAACCTCCCTAAAAAACGTCAACGTTTTACCACATTAATCTGTTCGCTGGGATAGTCAACATTTGCCAATTATCAATCCATCAATTAACCAGATCCAACGACCAATATTTCTTATGTTTTCTGATAGTCTAGGTAGAAACTAAAATAATACCTTGGCCATCATCCGTGCTGATAGCTTGCCCTTATATTTATACAATTTGCTGGCTTGCCAGAATTAAAAACATATTTAATCGCGCGAGCGAACAAAATTGAATCTGTGGTTAAACCTGTGAATATGCGGATTTAATTATGGTCCCGCAGGGAAGTGGTTTTGATCCTTGACAAAATCTTTAAAATTAGGATTTTACATCAAATTTCGTCCTAGGTGTATCTTCAGAAGGGAAGATAATATTGAAAATGTTGTTTATACGTTGGGAAACAGGTGGTTACAGAGAAACAATCTGCGGTTACCTGCAGATAAAGAATGAATTTGTAGAGACCTTTCGGCTTTCATGCAGGGACTTCATATCTAGATATCATATCCATTTCACCGTCTGTGCAGCGTCTGTAGTCTGCAGACGGTCAGTGATTTTGCTAGGGTGTGTGTTTCATGAATTTTAGACCAAAGTTTGAGTTCTGAACTAACATTTTCGTATGTCTGGCAAATTTTACATGAGCGATTTGCCTTTACAGTCAATTCAAATTTCGCTGAAAAGACCAATTATTTGAGGTAACCAAATGTTTACTCTAACTATTAAAAGAAAAGAATTATGGACGAAAGAAAATAATTATGGATTCAAAATAAACAAAGAACACCGATCAACCGTTCGTGCATCACGGGTAATACTAATGACACTCGTGGTAAAACAATTGAAATAGTTGGGATTAATTACAAACTGGGAGTTGTGTTTGAAATGACAAGGATTACGATATTGTGACTTAATGTTCACATGCTTGACCTTCTGTAGCAAACTCTTTATAAATGGTTAAGATAAATTGTTCTTTTGGGCGGAGAGAAATGAAAAATGGATTATAAAATTCTGTGGCTGGCATTGTGGCCGGAAATTTGTTGCTCGACTGATTTTCCGAGGACAATCGAATTAAAGCCGTCATTTCGGAAAGTTATGTTACTCAAATTGGTCAGAAGGGACTAAACAATGTGCCTTATTTAATGTAGTAACACGATTAAAGGGCGCTCTACCAAGTTGACTATCAATTATTATTCAAGCTACCACAAATCACGTGGAATATGCTGCAAGTAGTTTTAAAGAGGCAACCCAAACCATCATGACTGGTTATTGTTAATATTCGTCGAAATCTAGTATCATTCTCATTAAATCTTCTCTCAGTTTTGCATGCAGTTTTAATTCTAAACTTCTCTCCTTCGAGCGGCGAGGGAAGATAACCATGGTATCAGTATCGATTAAGATACTGCACTGCCTCTCTTTAACACGTCACGGTATGGCAACTAAACGTTTTGTCAGTTTGCATAACTAAACGTTCTAGCCGGGTAACTAGCCTCTATAAAGAGCTTGACTTCTCGATCTCTGCTCAGATCGTCGCCTCCCGGAACTCTCTTCTTCTTCTTGCCCTCTGGTCATGTCTTCTCGCCATTGCCTTTCCTCTACATTATCGGCCAAACATATTTTGGAGAGAAGCGTTGCCATAGTATCAAAATCTATCATTGATACTAAACATTCCACTTTTTTATGATGTCATGTCATGATAAGCTTTGTTTATATTCTCAAATCTCATGATTCCGAATAATTTGCTCAAGATAGACCAAACATAAACTTCATTAAACATGCTACAAATGTTCGCAATACTTCGATAAAATGATTAAATCTGTTCTATTGGTTCTCTAAAAACGGTAAGACGCCCTATATAAATATTCAATAAGGGGACTCCAATTTCAAAAATCAGAGCCTGGAGGCTGAAAAGCTTGTGTTTTTAAGGTACTGAATCGCTGAGTACTCTTGCGTTCGTCGGCACGTGCCGAAAATTGGGTGCACGGGTCAGTGGCCGATTAGCACGTGACCAAGGGACGTGCTTGTTAAGGAGACCCGATTAGGGATTGGGTGGGGATCATGGGACCGTTCAGCAGCACACCTGCACCTAAATGAGTTTAGGGAGTTTGGATACAGTTTAATTGGGGTATGTGGTGCCATAACGTCAGGGTGGATCTTATCACGTGATCCGTATTTCTGGTTATTATTGGCGGGAGGATCTGCTCGCTGATTGGACCAGATCTCAACATGCATTGTGTGCCAATGCCCCACATTGCCTGCTAATCGGGTCTGTTTCCGAGTTTAAAACGCAACACTCTCCTCCCTCCATCTTTGGAATTTGTCCTCGTTTAATTGTTAACACTTCTAACCATCCCAAATAGTTGTAGAAATATTTTTCTAAGCGTGGGATGGTCTAAAAGTAAAAGTGGAAATCGTACTGACTGTTTGTCCATTTTCGAAAATCCTGCTGATATCGTCTGTACGATTTCCCACCGTCAACTGGATTTAAGTTCAATTCAGTTCATTTAAGTTCATTCGTTCATGTCTCCGATACTGTACTGCAGCCATGAATTTCAGTTGCACGATTAACTCAACAGTCAACATATGATAGACTTCTCTCGGTGCGATTAGTCATCCCTTTCGGCTTACTGTGAGCACGTTTCCCCCTTCAATGCTACAATTCAGTATGATTAATACCACTTGTGCCTTCATTTTGAGAAATTTGTTTCAAATGTGTGCTGTATTGTAAAAATCGAGGTTTATTAAATCATCGTTTAACTCTAAGCCTAAAATACAATTGTAATTCTATTTCGGTAAAGTATGTTCTGTCTCGATGAGAGGGCCTTTCACTCTTTGAATCGCCGATTTCGCGATACAACCAACCTTAAACGCGGGTCCGATCTGGAGGGCAGATAAGAAGTAGATACAATTTGTCACCTATTACAGTAAGGCTCGCCAGCTTCCCTCCTACCAATTGTCATTTGTAACGATCACATTAAAACCTTGTAGCGAATTGAATTGTTGACGTGACATTTGCGTTGTAGTAGTCTCACGTGGCTGGATTGTTTGTTGACATAGACCTGTTCTCTCTTTGACTGAACGCCCTGGACGGGCTCGCTCGTCAAAGTGACATATTGGTACGAGTCGTTCTTGCCAGCTGCTTCAACTGTCATGACAAAATCGGTCTGGAGTGGGGAAAAGCGGCTCAGGATAAGCAGCGTTCTCAGCAAGTAAAATATAGTTTCGAGGCGTACGCTTCAAATCACTGACCCTTGAATACGGTGCTCCTTTTACCGTTCAATATGGTGCTTCATGTGTTAAAGTTCCGTCTGTTAAACGTTTTCCCAGGAATCTCCTGGCCACCAAAATTACAGGCATTCTCACCGCGGGATGTATTGTTCCGTCAAATTGTCAAGTTTTTAAGAGCTTGCCTGCCCACCAAAGACTCGAATGGTGTGAGCCCTGATCCGTGTTTCCTTTTTGATTACAAGTAGCTGTCATTATGCAGTTTCGCCCTCGGTTCCTAAGCATGTCTTGAATCACGTAGGGCTGTTAAGGTGGCCGGAGTTCGTGCTGATCGTTGTATCTGTATGCGGATATTGACGGGTAATCGCGGACTTTACTGCCTCTTGTGATTTTTACCACGTGGGCAGAGTGGCGCGTTTTGCTCGTGTCCCGAACTTCCCCGATACCCTCACTCGACACCTACATCCTAAACCGGGCTTTGTTTATTTTAACGCTCCCTGTGGTTGATTTTTCTTGGTTTCGTTAGTTTTCCGGCGAAAAAAGGGACAGAAACCCGGGTGGGCTTTGAAGAGAGAAAAGCATTTCACACGTCGTAACACTGATGAATTTCACCCAGAGCCGCGAAAATAGCATAGATGCTACTTCTTCCATTCCAAGCGTCTATATTTATTTTGCACCCTGCCACCCTAAGATTTAGTTTGGGATAAAGTCAAGCTTGAAACCGTTTGATTTTTCGCTCTCTTGACTCTTGTTTAAATCACTTAGAATTTAGGTGAATTTTGTCATGGCTTTCAAATCTTAAATGGGAATCATCAACAGTTTGGAACTCCCCTCTGCAATCCAGACCAATCTTTTTTTATTTACTAAGGCCTAGCCCATGGGCCATAGACCTTCCAGCCGGTTTTGGGCGGTGAATTTGGCCCTCCCGTCCGCCTGAATCGTCACACTGTCACAATTTTGGCTTTCAGGGCAATTTTCCTGACTGTCTTGTCAGATGTTACTTTGCCTAAAGGTCCGCCATAATCTAAAGTAATTGTTAATTAGAGGCTGTTAATCGTCTTTGCCAAATTAGCTCATCATATTCAATAATTTAATCAAAGTTCAGGCTGGCAAGGTACTTTGATACTTATTCCTCCACAGTCTGAAACAAAGTGTGAGGGGTTGCTTTGAGCCGTACCGGGAGACTGTACCCACCCAATCACCAGCCTTGCCCCTGTCACGTGGGATGTAACGCTGGATGCGCGTTGCGTCCCCTCTAATTCTAACCTCCCAACTAGCTAAACATTTCTCCTGGCCTTACTCTCTACTTCGCCCCCGCTCTTTCTGATTTCTGAACAGTCCTCCCGAGCTTCTCCTTTTGTGAACAATTCTCCTGGCAACGCTTCACCATCTTAAGCATTTTTTAACTATCCAGCAGTCGGCACGTCGCATGGTTCATTTTATAGTACCATATACTAAATATACTTATAGCTGTTAATGTTAAAATCCAATATTACTTCCTAAACCACCATCTTGAAACAACCCGTCTTTGATTGTTGATGATCTTTCCCGCTTTTTTAAACTCCATCAACACCCCTCTTCATAATTCGCTTAACTCGTGATGTAAAAAGAAGCTTCTGCTATTTTTTGGGTGACGTTGGGGATCGTTATTTCGATTCATCAAATACTTTTTATTAAATGTTTGTGTATTTGTACTAACACAGTAATTATTCTAGCTATCCGGCTAACCCCAACTGCTTTACGAACTACTGCTACCCTCTGAAATCAATTTATTCTCATCATGGCAAAGGTAAGCTATTGTGTGATTTAGATACTTGGTGTTAGATCTTACGTCTCGAATTTTACTATGCATATATTGCTACTTTGAATAATCAAAATTGAATACCATCTTGAACGTTCGAGGGTGTACGTAGTACTATTAATTGATTTGCTTGACAACCATTAAATATTTGATTCTCGAACGATTATTCTTTGATTTTATCATGTCGTACGGGTAGCTGATCATTAATCAATAATTTATAATTTTAGCTAGAAGATTTCTAGTTTCATTTTAGCTGAAAACTCAATCGGCGAAAAGATTTATAATAATCATTATTTTGCTGAAATCTTGCTGCTAACACATCCAAATCTCATATAACCAGCACTGAATGATCAAGAGTGCTCTTCCACCCTTAAAATCTCTTCTAAATTTCAGCATCCCCAGGTGTTCCAACCTAAGATAATCGTTCACCAATCGGGAATGAGTGCAGGTCTCTACACCCCTTCTTCGCCCTACAGCGCCTTCTCGCCAACCAAGGCCAAATCGTCCTATTCATCCTCACCCCGTTCAACATGTACGTTCAGACACGTGACCTTGTTTCTGTGTCACGTGACCCACTCAGCTCACACTCTCTTGGTTATATAGTGTGGTTGAGCGGGAATTCAAGTAACCGTGACCTGTGTGTTGCTGCTGCTGACCACCGGCCCCGCGCTGTCGTGTTTAGTTGTAGACATGTGATGTTTCTTGCACACTCTTGTAACATTCCATCTCTCTGCAACTGTTTACCTCAGCGGTGTCGTGTTCATGTTTATTGTGATCTGGTGCTGTAGTATGTGTGTGTGTGTGTCACTGCTAACTTCTTTTGTTCTTTGACTTTTCATGCTGATCACTCAACTTGTTTCGTGATCTTAAAATCGTAAGCACTTGGTATTTAGCTGACAGCTTGGTAAATTCCATCACAAGCTACAACAACATATTTTACAAGCATCATGTAATTTTCTCGAGCATAGATTACATAGTGCCTTGTGGTTTTACATAATTACTGTGCAATTTATTCTAAAAATCTGGCTCTAAGGTCATCTTTTGAGAACACATCTAGGAACATTTTTATCCAAAAAAAGCAAAGTAAGGTAACCCCAACGTTTGCAGACTCGTCCCTGTGCCGCGGAACAACTGGAATCAGCAGTTACACCTCCTCCATATCCAACACTCAATCCAACGTCCAAGCTTCCAACACTCTACTCCACGAGTACTACTATCAGGTCAGTTCTTTTCTTTTATTTTGTGTATTGTCGGCGTGGTCAATTTAAACGGATTGGTTTTGAACCCTCAATAAATCAGCGTTCAGAAACCTCTTACATTAATGATGGCTGCAAGATTAAACGGGGTCATTCGCAATTTTGCGAGTTCGTTAAATTCTCGAATCGAAAATTTGCGATCTCTCTTTTGAACCATTAATTTCTACCCCCTTCGTCTCGTGACTCTAAGATGTCATGTTTTGTACTGTAGCGGTATTAGAAATCATTCAAGTAAGATACAAAATTGCGTCCTCAACGTCTAATCGAAATTATCTCAAAACAAGTATAACTACCAGAGATATAAGATCTGGTTAGAGATTATCTTTAATTTCTACTATCTAGTTAGGCCACCTTACTTGCAATAAACGTTGTCAAAGTTAAAAACCATGAAACGAACAAACTACTTTAAGATGACAGGTAGTACTAGTAGACCTTGGCAACCTCCTCGATTCTTTAATCTGGTGTTTCAAGTGGTAAGAGAGCGGCTCAATGTAGACGGAACAGCAGTGTTATCATATCGGCTTCTTTGGGGTATTAATTAATTAATAAATTGGACTTCATCACCATTACCTAGAAATCAGCGCATGCATTGCCTTAAATCGGCAAATTGATAAATACACAACGCTTGCCAATGCTTGATTGCAATTCTTCTAGTTGTCGACATGGTATAAAAGCCTAGGAATCAAGCAATCTCAGTACTCGTGCTACAAGGTCGACAAATAAATTTGTCACAGATTGGTGCATTTGTCATGTTAGATCACCGTGGAGAAGTTCCTGATTCTATAACGAGATTATTATTATGTGTGTCAAATCTCTTATTAGTTTAAGACGCGGCACCCTCCCCTCCACGAAATATGGGCACAGCAGCTGGCAGAATAAGGTCACCTCGGGATAAAAATTACTCTAACTAATTGTTCTAAGTGTCGATTAGATATTTCGTTTTTCAAAGCATACCGAAGATTTTATCAAGTTAGACCCGTACTGTGCAATCGCCCTTTTTTCGGCAACAGCTTAAGGCTTAATTAGCAGAGATACTAAGGTCAATTCATCGGACATCATCAGACATACTCAAACAGTCAACCCCTGAACGTAAATTGTTGCCCTCATAGCCCAAAATTTAGCACAGTTTATTGCTCAAAGGAAAATGGCGAACAGCGGACGCTTCTTTTAATGGCCGTCTTCATGCTTTTGCTCTTAACTGACTTATCAATCATGATTAAAAAGTATCGACATATTTCGTTCTTTTTAAGATTTTAGACAAACTGGGCTCTGATTGGTTGAGCGGAGGGTTCCCCTCAGATCTTATTGGTGGAGGGGCAGAGCTTGCTTCACGAGGCTAGGGAGTCTAATGATGATTAACGCGTCAGAGCCCCTAATCTCAGTCGATTGTGTCTGTGCGGGCGCCCTGTTACCCAAGATATCCGGGCTAAGTCACCTGCCCCTCTGCAATTCACGGATCAACGTGTGAAATACCGATCACGTGCTCCAATTGTAGGCAATTGTGATTGATTTTGAGAATGGGTTTGAAAAATGTGAGATTTCTGGGTGGGTCCAGTAAGCTGGGAATTTACCGGATAATTTGTTTCAGGCGTTCAGGACCGGATTCCCGTCTTTGTTGGACCAATGTCACCCATTTAGTGAGAGAAAGAGCAGCACTAAGAGATTCGTCTGCAACTATCACGGATGTGGAAAAATGTTCGGAAGAAATGAGGAAAAGGTAAGATCTACATATAATACTGTAGCTTTATCAATTACATTTTGTGGGGGGGTTACTAGGTATCATGTTATAGTTGGAGATTGAATTTTTCGACTTTCCCACCAGAAATTCATTGTTCAAAATTCTTAGTTCTTCTTAAATAGCTTCTGGTGTTTTGGCATAGAATTTGTGAAACTAAGTAACTTTTACTTCAGACTCGACATGAGAAGATACACAGTGGAGTTAAACCTTACGCCTGTGAACTCTGTAGTAAACGGTAAGAACTGACTTCAATTTGCCACCGCAGTTCTCTTTATGTTCCAAATATTTTATGAATCTTCTGTTTTTCTTCGAAACTTTCATTTTACCCTAAAGGTAATGATATAGAAGATATTGTTATGCTCTTTGCTGTAGCGAATATTCCTTTCTTAATATGTTCCCCGCCAGGTTTGGAAGGAAGGATCACCTGACCCAGCACATGAGGACCCACAACAGAGGTCGAAGGGAAGAAGGAAGACGGGACGAGAATGACAAGAACAGCAGAAACCAGCAGAACAACAAGAACAACAAGAACGCCCGGATCTGAAGAAACATAGCGCCGCTAAGACTGTGCCTGCTTTAGCTCCAACTCTAGTGTACTGATACGTGTGTGCAATATAACTCGCCCTTTCAGGGACGTATGTGTGCCAGACAACAGATTTATAACTGCAAGTGACTATTTATGCGTTAATACCGATATGCATCTGTGTGTAATAGCAATAAGTACCGCATTTGTGTGCGATTAAGCATTTGTGTCGCACAATATGGCGTGTGCTGCTCACATCTGAGCGATAAGACTGAAATGAGATCGCTTAGAATATAGGATTGCGAGTAATTTATGATTAAAGTTAACTTAAAGTGCGTAAGGACACTGTTTTAATTATTTAAATGTATCTTATTAATATTAATAGCTAAATATTTAACGATTAATAGTAAATAGGTATACAGATTTTCAAAATTTAGCTTCGAGTTTAAAAATTTTCGCTCATTTTCGCTGTAAAATAAATTTAGAGCTAGTAAAATATATTTAGAGCTAGAGTAGGAGCAAATGTTACGCCCTTTCTCAAACTTATAGTTTTCTATCTTAATTTTTTATCTTTCCTTTCAAAAGATGAAGAGTCTAACAGGATTTGAGTTTCTATTTTATCGAGTTCTTTACGGCTTAATATTAGTGGTCCAGCGTACAACTCCTTTTTTTAATATGGAGAGGTTAATTGTTAAAAGTTGATTGAGTGGTGATTGGCAGTAAGAATTATAGTTCAACCTTAGTTTAATGCTTAACAACACTATAATCTTCATCATGCTTTGTTCATGTCGACCTATAAAGTATCTCGTTTGATTTTGTAAAATCACATTCCTCCTGATCAATGATGCATGTCAATTTTGAGGACTATGTCGGGCAAAGGTATTTCTCCAACGGCAAATACTGAGTAATTTTGACAAATTTCCATTGATACGGATAGTTGCAAATTCAAACTATAACTTCTCCCAACTGTCAAATCGTCACTTCCCCACTTGAGTTACTGTTAATTAAATAATGAATTGGTACACCTCCGTCAATTATGCGGAATTTTGAATAAAATCACGCGTAACTTTGACCAATTATTAATGCGACATAACAGTGGGAAATATGAGGGTGGTAGCAAGGTAATAGTTAGTTCCGGAAGTGTGTTTGAAAGGTTGGGGTTCTAGACAATGGACTGCTCTGGAAACATTGTCGCAGTCTCCCAACAAAGGAGCCAGGAGACGACTTGTCACAAGTTCCGGAGCAGCTAGACATTCCCCCTCCTCTAATTTCCCTGCTGTCCAATCAGCGAGGAGAGGAGGGTGCACGTGTTATCTGCTGCCCAATCAGGGAGGAGGGGAGGGAACACGTGACCTGGCTGTTAGTAGCGTTATTGCTACGTGATAGTTCCCGAGGTGCTAACTTGAGAATCCGTGACAATAGGAATACTTGCAAATTGGACCGTTGAGGAAGTAATAGTGAACTTTGTTACCAGCCCTTATCTGCCCTTATTTGTTTTTCAACTAGCTAACTAGCCACTCGATTGTTAAGAAAGTCTGCCACATTGTGAAAGTTTACGTAACCATGGTAATACTAATATAACAATCTACCTATTACTGAATTACTTGTAAACAGTAAAGTATGGTGTCATAAAAGTAGGACTTCTAGCTATTCCTTCATCAACCACTGTAATTATCTAGATCTAGATCCGCTGTTGTTAAACGGTTTGGACTATAATTAATACTAAAAGTATGGGTTTACAAGTTCCAATAACATCATATGCATTATACATGTTATAGATATGTTAATTATGAGTTGTTCATTGTTCATGTTTGAAATTTCTTGAATGAGGTACAAAATGGTGTCAAAGTAATTCAAATTGTACGCGAACGTGGCACTTCATTATCAATTATTAATATTATTTAAAAGCCATTTTGAAATTTACCCAGATGCATTCTCGCCTGGTTTTTAAATTGGTCGTGAGTCGCGGTAGTAAAAAAAAGCTGATGCACTGATGCAGTTAGCAAAAGCAATTGTATTTGTTTGTTCGTTCAGATTTAAACACAACGCAATTTTAAAGTTAATTCGACTGAACTTTTTAATGAAAATTACGTATGAATCCGGTTAACAGTTAAACCGATTTGCAATCAATTGCAAACGAGTGAATTCAAGTTTGAAGTAAAATCCACTACACAATTTTCACAATTTTCAATGTTCAAGGAATCTAGAATTCTCAAATTCAATTCGTGAGTATATCCCAAATATAAATTTACCAGTCCCAGGCTCAAATCATGAATCCACTATTAGTAGTACTAGTAGTACGACTACTAGTAGTAACTTAGTACTACTACTAGTAGTAGTACTACTACTTGTCCTTGGCTAGCCGTGTATGATAACATGCACTTCGGATACTCCTTGTTCTTTATACATCAAAGGCCTTATATTATGTTACATTATGTTATCGACCATATTACCCTTTTGTTTAACTTGATTTATTAAATGTGAAGCTGAAAACTATTACCTTATCGGACCTTATTTGAACGGACATTACTTGAACGCTGGAGGCCCTAGCGTTCACCTTAATGTCCGTTCAAATAAAGTCCGTTCAATTAATGTCCGTCCAAGTTAAAGTCCGTTGAATTTTTTTCAAACATTTTTCCATTTCGAACTTTTTGTCCAGAATATGACAACTTTTAATTTCAGTCAATTTCAATAGCTATCATTAAACTAAACTATATCGTTGAATCAATGAAAACAAGTTATTATCAAATTTTAACGATCTAAATTGTAAATATCACATTATGGCATGATCACTATCTTGATCTATTTTTTTTGCCCATGCAGTTGATCTACGAGGGAAAAACAAAGCAATCACTTTTTATTCCTAAATAATAATATACATTTCCGAAAGACTTTGAGTTTATTTTTAACGACAAACATTGGGTAAATGAATCTACAACAATAAGTTTTATCGATAACATCATAGTGTCGTATGTTAACGACGAAAAGGTTCTCCTTGGTCTGCCGGAGGCACAGATAACATTTCTAGTGTATATTATGATGTTTTCAAGGGTCACTTGACGGAAAAAGTCAACGAAATTATGGCTCTCAACAAAATAGTTCATGAGCTAGTCCACGCCAACATGACATACTTGTTTCACATTTCATCCACTAGAAATTACGGTAAATCGTGTTACCAAGGACATTGTCCGACGTTGTTATAGCTCATATTACTCAGGGGAGGTAATTAAACAGATAAGTGCTGGGAAAGCTCCACGTGATGTTAAGGTTAACCTAAAGTAAAACCACTTCACGCCGAATGGGTGGTAAAAGTTTACACTGAAATGCAGGACCGAGGTAGTTTGATAAAAAAAGGTTTCCAAAATGCGGGTATTACTGATGCTTTAAGCATGGAATATTTATTGCCCGAAAACCCATTTGATGAAGATGATATGTGATATTAGACAATAATCATGTACACATATTTTAACTATGTTTACTGATCAAAGACTGCTTTTCTTGCTTACTGTATGAAAAATGGATTTAAAAATGATTTGCTAAAATTTTAAAAACGTTTTAAAAAATTCGGATTTTTGATGGTTTTGATTGCCTTCTAGCGTTCATATTAATGTCCGTTCATAATTATGTCCGTTCAAGTAATGTCCGTCCAAATAAGGTCCGATAAGGTACTTTATAATTAAAGCACCAAGGGTACAATTAGCGCTCCTACTGAATCGCTCGCCCAAATTTTAAGAAAATTCTTGTGAAAAGGCCCTTTGGGCATGAAAGTGATCTAGATCGGTGTATTGTTGGACGCTGATTCCGAATCAGCCCCCCCCCCCCCCCCCCCCCCCCCCCCCCCCCCCATGACGTAGGGTTAAAATGTTTCCCTGGAGAGTTATGGGCAAAAAACCGTTTTGGTCACGTGACAGGCTAGTAAAATACGAATTCGATTGTTTAGGGCCCGGGTTAGGGTTAGGGTTGTGGTAAGGGTTATGGTTAGCTTCGGGGTTATGGTTAGGGCTAGGGTTGGGATTAGGGTTTATGTAAAACCGTTTTGTACGGCTGCAAAACCATAAAAAACCAAAGTCACGTGAAATTTTTGGGCGAGCGAATTTGTAAAAGCCTACAATTAGAGTTGGTACAAATTTTTCTCTCCGTCCGATTTTAATTTGTTTTTTGTCTCACGTCGCGATATTTGATTTTTGTGGCTATTTACCACAGCAGGGGGGCAACTTTGGTACCAAACTGCAAACGTTGTTAAAAAATGTGAATAAAATAATTTCAGCGTAAAACCTGATTATACTTAGTATAGAGATCATGGCAGGGATTAATTAACGGAAATTGAAACTCTAACAGTGAACAGTAACTACTATTTTGTTTTTAACAGATCAGGAAACTGCAAAATCCACGCATACAAATTAGATAAAGCAATTTTAGATAAAGCAAATTAGATAAAGCAATTTTAGATAAAGCAATTTAGATAAAGCAATTTTTTATTTCAGCCATACCAGCCCTTAAATACAGAATCACGGACAACATCCAGATTCCAGATCACCACAGTTGACAGTTTTGGATCGGAAATAGCTCCCTAGCTTACTTACAATACAAGGCAAAGTCAAACAACTTCACATTTTGTGAACACTGTCCAGAAGAGGAAGAAATCTCAAAGCACTAATTTATCATTTATGTGCCACTGTGCCACTGTGCCACTGTGTATGGTGTAGGATACATGACCCTTAGATTAAGAATCTTCGATAACATATTTCTAACCTGGGAAGGCGGGAAGCGGAAAACATAATCTCAGCAAGAATCAGTACGGTTAATGGTTATTAATTATATCGAGGCAACTAACCGCCTACTAAAAGAGGACCTGTTTAACGATCCCGTTAACCAGATGCAGCAGTAACACTCAACATTATATACTCATACAAGTTGCGCCAGTGACCAGGGGCACCACCCGGCGGGATGGTGATATGTGATAACATGACAAAGCTTCAAGACTACAGGACACAGGAGTATGTTTTGGAGGACTTCGCCGCTTCGACGTGCCGCGCAAACTAGCATTCTTGCTTCGCATCTGGCACGATCTGGAACATGGAAGGGTTGACATCTTCAATCAAGAGTATGTTATTATTATGATTGTGATATTTATTATTAATATGAATGTAGCATATAACTTGAGAGTCTCTCTCCAGCAGCAGAAGTTGGAACGCGTTTATGTGAATTAAATACTAGAAAGCCTTGAATAGAATTAGCCACAGCGTACAACTACAGTGAGGCTTACATGTTACATTTACAGTGAACAGTCGTCTCCAGTCTCCGACCAATCATGTCTGATGTCAGATTGTCAGAAGAAGAAAAAGAAGAAACACTTGATTCAGATTGACGATTATATCAGCATAAAGTTCCCAGTAAGGTTGATGCGTGCGATTTTTCGCCAAAAATGTTTCTAATTTTTGGCCCGTAACTAAAACTTCAAACTTGTAGGTTTATACTTTTATAACCTAGCAAGACGTGCGCCAAGTTGAACTCGTCGACGGTCTAATATTTGGAACAAATATCACCCGTTAACTTTAAACTTTAAAATTGCAATTGCATTGTTAATTATTTTAAAATAACTTTTATGGGGCCGGGGTTATTATTATATGTGGTTATTATCAATTATGGCATGGGGTTATTATTAAATGTTGCTATCATGCATGTATGAGAAACAAAACTTTAGTTTTTTGTATTAATATTGCAAACTTTTTTAAATTTTACAATTATAAAATATTGCTCTAACCAGAGCCCT
The DNA here is from genome assembly GCF_026151205.1 of Bolinopsis microptera. NCBI lineage: Eukaryota > Metazoa > Ctenophora > Tentaculata > Lobata > Bolinopsidae > Bolinopsis > Bolinopsis microptera. Next base: position 6,129,969 of record NC_087072.1, on the reverse strand, counting down.
CTCGCTTGCAATAGCGGCTTCGCGCGCGAAAAGTGGCATGCAACGTATCTCAAGCGTAGACAATGTAAAATAAAATACGCAGTATTTTTATTAAATTGTTTGTCCCAAGTTAACAAGTGACAATCGTGCAATATTTGTTAATGGAAATATTAAATATTAAGCTATCGTTGATGAATTACTTTATAGCACTTGCCTTTTTCTCAACGCTGTCAGCTGTGGCCCCTATCGCACACAAGCACAAGCATGTAAAATGTAAAAGTGCGTGCGCGGCCATTTTGCGACAAATACAAAATAGCCACGATTCGATCACGATTAAACTTGACCATTGTTAATGGTCTGGCCCGGCGCGCGCTACTTCGTAGCACGTGCCATCGAGAAGAAAGCGGCGCGCGCTACTTCGAAGAAATTTAGACAAGTAACAAGATTAAACAAAACATACAAATTTATAAAACTCTCACGTTGCAACACGATGCGTACATTTAAATATTTTTGTTTAATATTGTAGCTAGTATTTGCTACGAATTTTACCTGGTCTAGGGATCCTTAATTGACAATTTCACATAGCCATGTGTATACCATATACGTGTACAGCGTGACGCGCTTGTTTGTCGCGCGCTACTGCAAGCGAGAGGGCTCTGGTTAGAGCAAATTGACAATGTCAAATGTCAATCCTTCGCATGGCTCGGCGTGGCCCATACCTTACTCATACTCTATCCAGAGCCCTTGCGCTTGCAGTGGCGCGCATTACTCGTAAAACAAGCGCGCCCGCAGTGGCGCGAAAGCACATGGTTAGGTGAAGCCCATACCAGTGGTGCATTGCACCAATTATTAAAATCTTCAAATATCCATGAGTCTACGCGTACTGCGTGATGCGCTTGTTTCACAAATAAGATGCTGCGCTACTGCAGGCAAAAGGGCCGGCTCTGGTTAGAGCAAATTAAAATCATTTAAAAAATTCTGTGCCAACTCATGTCGCCGCGCGGCGCGCTTATTACACTGACTATGTTGTTTCCTCCCTGCTTCTTCATATCGGTCGCGCTAAATCACTCTACAGTCGATTCTCTTATTTTCATCACTTTAGTTTCGCATTGGATAGAGCACATGTTATACGCGCGCGTTACGTGTCATCATATTGTATCCTGATTTCCCAATTACGTTTCTACTACATGCAGCTTACTTTGGATTTCAAACTTCGAGTTTTCGTCAACAGTCAATAATTATCCATGATTCATCTGCATCAGTGCCACTTGTGTTATACCTTATATGTAGTTATAATCCTATAAGTTTAATGAATAGCTGTTAAAAATATTTATCCTCATTTGCTGCATTTTTGCTCGCAGGTGTACTGACATATGCTAGGTACAGATAGAATTGTTTGCTGGATCAAAATGCTGAGATTTTAATATAAAGCATCATTAGTTTAGGTTAAGCCTGATTGCTTGAGTCCTATTTAAACATATGTTAATGGACACGATATCGTGTCCATTTGATATCGTGTCCATTTGTCAATGATCGATCAGATGTTATATGTTATAACATTACGAACTTATAATATCCAGTATCCACGTTTGCGCTTATTGTAATGGTGTTTCTTTTATATACGAAGAGCATCTATTGTTGTTCCTTAAGCCAGCTGACCCAGCTATTGTAAACGTTTACGGTCTAAAATGCTGCTCACTTTAGAATCACTGAGCTTCGTATTTAAATCATTAATTTCTGACATTATAATTCCTAAATCTAGGCTGCAAAAACATATAGGTTTTCGGATTGTGACCTGAGCAGCCGAAACTGACATTATTGTTATCTTTATAATATACTATTACCGTGTAGTTTATAGAGTATAAATTTATTGTCTAACTTGATTTTATTTCTATAGAAGTGTTTCGACCAGTTAATTTAGTAAACTAACAAAATGTACGTCTGCAGTTCCGACTGCAATTCGAAATATTCTGTAGGAATCCATATATTTGTTGATCAATATATTAATATGATGTTTGGTTCATTTGAACTTTGCCTTCTAGAATCTAGTGTGAATATTATATTATAGATATTTACAGCAAATATTTTAATTAACAGGTTCAGCAGCATTATGTAAAATATGGGAAAAGTTGATCAACCGCCGAATATTAGGTACGCGTACTACATGTGTTCAGCTGTGATTCAATAAAATAATTAAACAACAAGTTAACTTAAGAGTTGCAATTTGATTGATATACAATATCATGCGATAGATTATTACAAAACTTCGAAGGCTTTTAACTTGAATAACAATATCATTTTTAAAGCAAGGTTTTTAATTGAAGGCAAGCATATCGGTTTTTACTGATGTAAGAGGATTTTTGTTCTTAGTTTCTATGATATTGTACTGTACATATTTTTACCTCCTTCACCCTCCTAGCTGCATCAAGACTGATTCTTCATCCTCACACTTACACACCCTCAATTATTGTCACCACCTGGCACTTTATCATATATAATCACGTCTTCGCCCCATCATCCCCAATTAAAGACGATTACATATACATATTGTATAGATGTGGATACTGGCGGGGAGGTGATCATTGTTTGTTTACATTAATAGTGAGCACATTAAAAACACTTTCCAATTACAAAACTTAACCACAAAACCAGCTCTGACCACTATTTCTAGGTTCTGAAACGTCTAAATGATGCGAATTATAAATCCTCAGAGCTGATCCCACTCTACATTAAAAACACTTTCCAACTACAAAACTTAACCACAAAACCGACTCTGAGCATTATTTCTAGGTTCTGAAACGACTAAATGATGCGAATTATAAATCCTCAGAGCTGATCCCACTCTACATTAAAAACACTTTCCAACTACAAAACTTAACCACAAAACCGACTCTGAGCATTATTTCTAGGTTCTGAAACGACTAAATGATGCGAATTATAAATCCTCAGAGCTGATCCCACTCTACATTAAAAACACTTTCCAACTACAAAACTTAACCACAAAACCAGCTCTGACCACTATTTCTAGGTTCTGAAACGACTAAATGATGCGAATTATAAATCCTCAGAGCTGATCCCACTCTACATTAAAAACACTTTCCAACTACAAAACTTAACCACAAAACCAGCTCTGACCACTATTTCTAGGTTCTGAAACGACTAAATGATGCGAATTATAAATCCTCAGAGCTGATCCCACTCTACATTAAAAACACTTTCCAACTACAAAACTTAACCACAAAACCGACTCTGAGCACTATTTCTAGGTTCTGAAACGTCTAAATGATGCGAATTATAAATCCTCAGAGCTGATCCCACTCTACATTAAACACACTTTCCAACTATAAAACTTAACCACAAAACCGACTCTGAGCATTATTTCTAGGTTCTGAAACGACTAAATGATGCGAATTATAAATCCTCAGAGCTGATCCCACTCTACATTAAAAACACTTTCCAACTACAAAACTTAACCACAAAACCGACTCTGAGCATTATTTCTAGGTTCTGAAACGACTAAATGATGCGAATTATAAATCCTCAGAGCTGATCCCACTCTACATTAAAAACACTTTCCAACTACAAAACTTAACCACAAAACCGACTCTGAGCACTATTTCTAGGTTCTGAAACGTCTAAATGATGCGAATTATAAATCCTCAGAGCTGATCCCACTCTACATTAAACACACTTTCCAACTATAAAACTTAACCACAAAACCGACTCTGAGCACTATTTCTAGGTTCTCAAACGACTAAATGATGCGAATTATAAATCCTCAGAGCTGATCCCACTCTACATTAAAAACACTTTCCAACTACAAAACTTAACCACAAAACCGACTCTGACCACTATTTCTAGGTTCTGAAACGTCTAAATGATGCGAATTATAAATCCTCAGAGCTGATCCCACTCTACATTAAAAACACTTTCCAACTACAAAACTTAACCACAAAACCGACTCTGAGCACTATTTCTAAGTTCTGAAACGACTAAATGATGCGAATTATAAATCCTCAGAGCTGATCCCACTCTACATTAAAAACACTTTCCAACTACAAAACTTAACCACAAAACCAGCTCTGAACATTATTTCTAGGTTCTGAAACGTCTAAATGATGCGAATTATAAATCCTCAGAGCTGATCCCACTCTACATTAAAAACACTTTCCAACTACAAAACTTAACCACAAAACCGACTCTGACCACTATTTCTAGGTTCTGAAACGTCTAAATGATGCGAATTATAAATCCTCAGAGCTGATCCCACTCTACATTAAAAACACTTTCCAACTACAAAACTTAACCACAAAACCGACTCTGAGCACTATTTCTAGGTTCTGAAACGACTAAATGATGCGAATTATAAATCCTCAGAGCTGATCCCACTCTACATTAAAAACACTTTCCAACTACAAAACTTAACCACAAAACCAGCTCTGAGCATTATTTCTAGGTTCTGAAACGTCTAAATGATGCGAATTATAAATCCTCAGAGCTGATCCCACTCTACATTAAAAACACTTTCCAACTACAAAACTTAACCACAAAACCAGCTCTGACTACTATTTCTAGGTTCTGAAACGACTAAATGATGCAAATTATAAATCCTCAGAGCTGATCCCACTCTACATTAAAAACACTTTCCAACTACAAAACTTAACCACAAAACCAGCTCTGACCACTATTTCTAGGTTCTGAAACGACTCGGAGCAGTTCTTCAAGCCCTGCATTCATCCGTCGCAACACTATTATCTGATAGAGTTTTGATGCCGTGGAGCGTAGGGTAATGCCCCTGTTGTTCGAGCAGTATGATGTATCACCCTTTTTCGGGACAATAACAATGATACCCTTAACCCAATCCTCTGGCACATTCTCTGTCTCCCATACACGTGCAAACAGTTTCTCAAGCCTGTCTAAAAGACCAGAAGCCCCATACTTCAGCTGTTCGTTGGAAATTTCATCAATTCCAGGGCTCTTGTGATTCTTCAGACTCTTTAAAGCCTCAGAGATCTATGCTAGGGGGTATATCACTATCACTCAGATACGGAAAATATGGTGCGACCTCTAGACTGTCCAGGTCTGAAAGGTCCACGTCTCCTATCTGCGGATTTAGTAGTTCAAGTGCTCACCCCATCGTTTTCGTTGAGCAGCGGGGTCAGAAATCAACTTCTCGGTTTTATCTCTGACAGCAGTTGACTTCCGACTCTTCTTGCCTGACAAGGACTTGATCATCTGCCAGACCTCCCTCTGCTGACCGTGTGAAGAAGCTGTTTCCAGATCGGCTGCAACCTGTAAAGCCCAGTTCTCATCGTCCTTCTTGCAGCTCTTCTTAACACGCTTATTAGCGAGAGAATACTCAGATCTATTGAATCCATCACTTGGGCATTTCTGCTTGACCTTACTCCGCTCCGTGATGAGATCCTTTGTCTCTTGTGACAAGTGCTGCTTCTTCCTCCGGCGCGGGCGTTGACCCAAAACCTCCAAAGAAACTTCCCTGATGCCCTCCTTGACCAACTCCCACTCTCCATCCAGACTCTCTTCCACCGGCAGACCACTGAATCGGTTATGCAGTGCGATGCAATACTCCTGCACCTTAGATTGGTCACGCAGATGCTCGATAGCTGGTGCTTTTCTATGTGACCCTTGTATCTTTTTGATTCCCATCAGTTTAATCCTCATAGGACTCTTGACCAAGTAGTGATCAGAGCCTATGTCTGCACCTCTATAAGTTCGAACATCAAGAAGAGAGTGACTCCACTTGGTAGAGATATAAACATGATCTATCTGATTGACAGTACGGCTATAATTGGGAGACCTCCAGGTGCCTTTATGGATGTCCTTGTGTTGAAACAATGTTCCCCCAACTGTCAACTGATACATGGCACAGAAATCCAACAGCCGAAGTCCGTTATCACTTGACGTCTCATGTAAGGACTCTCCTCCAATTACCCCAGACCAAGATGAAATCAAAAGTGCAAATTTCAATGTTGTCACATTGAAACGTTAAATAATTCCTTTCCTCCTTATTTTATTTTTCATAAATATCTTATCAGCTAGCAAAGAAAAACAGTCCTGGCTGTCCAAGAACCCTAACACGAGGGCCGGAACACACAAGCAGTGGTAGCAGGAAATACAACAAGCAGTGGCGTAACAACAATACGAACTAGAGGGACTATAAAAACAGGTTACCACTTCCTGTAAAGAAGAAGAATAAAAAACATTCCCCCATCTCACGTGCGTCGTGCAAGCAGATTAAAAATCTTACTGTTATCTATATTTTGAGACCTCATGTGGCGTGTTTTTCTGCTTTTTATACTTATAGCACTAAAGATTCTGCAGTCTTAACTCTTATACTTTTCAAGTACAAATAATTGACTTCGGTAAAATTGTAATATGCCGACTCGCTTTAAAGGTTTAAAACATGATTGATTGTTGGTTGTAAAGTGCTAAGTATTTTTCCTTCTTAAATGGCTATATAAAAATGCTTGTTATATTAGCCGGAGTTTAGCAGCTCTGAAACAACCTTATGATAGAGCGCACAAATATAGAGCAGCTGTTATGAACAGTCAACTAACAGCCATTTTAACGGCCGTGATCATGTCGTTACGATAATACATAATAGCCGTCTCAGCATTTTTAGCCGGTTAATTAGTTTACCGGCTATAAAAAATCTTACGCAGTGGGAGCTCTGAGGATTTATAATTCGCATCATTTACTCGTTTGAGAACCTAGAAATAGTGGTCAGAGCTGGTTTTGTGGTTAAGTTTTGTAGTTGGAAAGTGTTTTTAATGTAGAGTGGGATCAGCTCTGAGGATTTATAATTTGCATCATTTAGTCGTTTCAGAACCTAGAAATAATGCTCAGAGCTGGTTTTGTGGTTAAGTTTTGTAGTTGGAAAGTGTTTTTAATGTAGAGTGGGATCAGCTCTGAGGATTTATAATTCGCATCATTTAGTCGTTTCAGAACCTAGAAATAATGGTCAGAGCTGGTTTTGTGGTTAAGTTTTGTAGTTTGAAAGTGTTTTTAATGTAGAGTGGGATCAGCTCTGAGGATTTATATTTTATAATTCGCATCATTTAGTCGTTTGAGAACCTAGAAATAGTGGTCAGAGCTGGTTTTGTGGTTAAGTTTTGTAGTTGGAAAGTGTTTTTAATGTAGAGTGGGATCAGCTCTGAGGATTTATAATTTGCATCATTTAGTCGTTTCAGAACCTAGAAATAATGCTCAGAGCTGGTTTTGTGGTTAAGTTTTGTAGTTGGAAAGTGTTTTTAATGTAGAGTGGGATCAGCTCTGAGGATTTATAATTCGCATCATTTAGTCGTTTCAGAACTTAGAAATAATGGTCAGAGCTGGTTTTGTGGTTAAGTTTTGTAGTTTGAAAGTGTTTTTAATGTAGAGTGGGATCAGCTCTGAGGATTTATAATTTGCATCATTTAGTCGTTTCAGAACCTAGAAATAGTGGTCAGAGCTGGTTTTGTGGTTAAGTTTTGTAGTTGGAAAGTGTTTTTAATGTAGAGTGGGATCAGCTCTGAGGATTTATAATTTATAATTCGCATCATTTAGTCGTTTGAGAACCTAGAAATAGTGGTCAGAGCTGGTTTTGTGGTTAAGTTTTGTAGTTGGAAAGTGTTTTTAATGTAGAGTGGGATCAGCTCTGAGGATTTATAATTTGCATCATTTAGTCGTTTCAGAACCTAGAAATAATGCTCAGAGCTGGTTTTGTGGTTAAGTTTTGTAGTTGGAAAGTGTTTTTAATGTAGAGTGGGATCAGCTCTGAGGATTTATAATTCGCATCATTTAGTCGTTTCAGAACTTAGAAATAATGGTCAGAGCTGGTTTTGTGGTTAAGTTTTGTAGTTTGAAAGTGTTTTTAATGTAGAGTGGGATCAGCTCTGAGGATTTATAATTTGCATCATTTAGTCGTTTCAGAACCTAGAAATAGTGGTCAGAGCTGGTTTTGTGGTTAAGTTTTGTAGTTGGAAAGTGTTTTTAATGTAGAGTGGGATCAGCTCTGAGGATTTATAATTCGCATCATTTAGTCGTTTCAGAACCTAGAAATAATGCTCAGAGTCGGTTTTGTGGTTAAGTTTTGTAGTTGGAAAGTGTTTTTAATGTAGAGTGGGATCAGCTCTGAGGATTTATAATTTGCATCATTTAGTCGTTTCAGAACCTAGAAATAGTGCTCAGAGTCGGTTTTGTGGTTAAGTTTTGTAATTGGAAAGTGTTTTTAATGTAGAGTGGGATCAGCTCTGAGGATTTATAATTCGCATCATTTAGTCGTTTCAGAACCTAGAAATAGTGGTCAGAGTCGGTTTTGTGGTTAAGTTTTGTAGTTGGAAAGTGTTTTTAATGTAGAGTGGGATCAGCTCTGAGGATTTATAATTTGCATCATTTAGTCGTTTCAGAACCTAGAAATAGTGCTCAGAGTCGGTTTTGTGGTTAAGTTTTGAAAGTTGTTCATGAATTCATACACTGTAGACTGTATAAGTGCCGTACATTTGATTAGCAATTTACTGGGCATGTGACTTAATTGTGCCATGATGTTGATTGTTGCCAAATTTCGGTAACAAATTAGGACTTAATTTGAGTTTACTGCACGCGCGATGAATAATTTGTGTTTATAGAGATCTGCGGCGCGTTATTAGGTTAACCAATGAAATCACGGCGTTTTTGTCACGTGACAGTCGACTGTAGAGTGATTAATTATCATCCTCTTCATATACGTAAATTTGAGGTTTAATTTCGTTTATACTTTATATCAACCTACCAGGACGCGCGCCGAGTTGGACTCGTCGACTAATATTTGAAACAAATATTTTACGAGTTATATCACCCGTTAAATACGTAAATAAACAAATAAAGTTTAAAATACCACTACGACATGGACACAGTCTATTTAATTAAAGGAACTCATTACAGCTAGGATTGACGGTTTTTATTATTTCGGCAAGGCCTCTCGTGTCTCGGCTTTCTTTATTTAACTTTCAATAATGAATCACCGTTTCCGTTTTGTGATTGATCATCATTATTCTGAGGCCGTGGCACCATTCACCTAACCATGTGCTTTCGCGCCACTGCGGGCGCGCTTGTTTCACAAGTGAGGCGGGCGCGCGCTATATACTGCAAGCGCAAGGGCTCTAGATAGAGCAAGTGGCACCATTTCACCGTTGCATAAACCAACGAAAAAACATACAATCTTCCGATTACAAATAAACCAGCTGACGCTGGGCCACCGATTCCACGAACAAAACACTGACTAGATTCGAACTCGTGACCCCTGCTGTACGAGAGCAGTGCTCTAACCACTGAGCTACAGTGGCTAACTTCCAACATCGATCCATGGGGTGTCGTTTTTAAGCTTTCGTCTCAATGAGCAGTGATAATAGATTTTTTTCTCCGATACTACTTCATCCTGGCCTTAGACCAGGAAAAGTTTTTTTAGTTCAGGGAAGACTCTGTGATAACTCGTTTGTATTTTTTCTGAAATCAGTAAAACCTCTTCGTACCAGGCTTCTTGGAGACTACAAAAACTGTGCAGTTCATAAAAAACATTTTACAGAGAGTTTCACATGATCCCGAACTCCAGTAGTGATTAAATTTTCAAGCTTCTGATATATTAGAGCTTTTCATTATAAATCAAAACAAAGTTATTTTGCATGACATTCTGAATTAAATTATTGTTGGTACGCAGCGCTGAACTGATCAAGTAAGTTGTTCATTTTCACCATGTATATATCCCACTAGGCATTAATTTATGGAATTGAATTGGAAGATATAATTTAGTGGCGGTCGGCTGATTCCAGTATGGAATTAGCTGAGCAGCGCTCGACCTGTCAATCCACCATATCTGCATGCTTATGAACACTAATGCCTGGGGTCACCAGGTTATATGGAATATGATAAAATAGTGTAACCGTGCCTACGGCCGGGACCTCACTATCGCAGCTGAAATCCAAAAGTATAAACCTGCCTATTATATTCAAAAACATGCATTACATTTTCGTAGTTAAACTGGTGCGAAAGTATGAAATCACTCAGTCCAAACAGACCGCAATTTAATTCGGAATGCCCCTCATATATCTTATAGTAATACTTGATAGCCAATCTTGAGGTACACTGCCAAATTACATAATTGTATATTGCAAATCTGTTATGGGGAGAGAGAGCAAGAGTGGTAGAGAGGGACAGTATGTGAGACACTTTAGTATCACATTTGGGTCACACAAAATGATCAATTAAACCACTTACCACTGGCCGATTTAAAAAACCTTATCATTTGGCTTAGTCAGAGTTTTGTCGGCACTATACCAACAAAAACCAGCCCGTAACTCTTATCGTTTTCTTGATTAAGCCGTTTGGAAATTACACGTGAACAGACAAACAAACATCTTGAGATCATTAGTATAGATACACCATCACTGATCGGGAAATTGAGCAGCCATCCACAAAAGAAAAGCGGCAGTATTTCTTGTTGAACAGACAAAGATGACATTATATATTATATATATATATTTCATGGCTGGACTTCTACACAATAAAAGAAAGCGGTTGTGATTAGATCTTCGAAAATCTTTGCATCGTTTATTTACATCAATTCTGAGAAATTATATCATTAAAGTAACTACAACAAATACGAATCATATACAATTGAGAATAAATACAAACTAAAAGCAGTGGGAAAATCTGATGAACTGAAATTTAAAAAAGAAACTGAAAGCCGTTAAAAATGTACTCTTATCTTATCTCTTATCTAAATACTGATAACTGATTCTCGGAAAATCACTTAAAATCACAACAAAAACCTGTAAAATTTATACTTAAGTAAAAAATGTTATATGCACGTCTCTGGAATAATGGTATAACTAAATAAAATCTACAAAATATACTAAAACTAAAACTAAGCTCCGGCAGATTTAAAAAGTAGATGGTTACTATCAAGGGTGTTCATACCCCCAAACCGTTCAAGGGTTTTCAATTGGGTCTGGTAGAACCCCTCTCTAGCTTCCATAGCCTTTTCTTTGTCTGCTTTACTAATATTAGGCTCATATATATATATATATATATAACTCTAAAACTCTGGTCACAAGAGCAACTGCCTAAACGTGCAGAAGTGAAAACAAATACATAAAATACTAGCAATCCTTTAAATATCCTTGTCCTTATATGACATTATAGTAAATTGATTCTCTGCATGCAAATTTTGCAGCTGCCCATTAAATGTTGGATACCATTCTTACCACTTGGGTTGTCTAGGTAACTTTCACATTTTTCCAGAATTAAGCAATTGCTTTTCATGTTGCTTTCTACATAGCTGGTTAATATTCATAATCCACAACAGTTCTTATTCTGAATTTGACCACGACTCATTGGATTAAAAAACTTATAATTAGTGAACCTCCTTTTGCTTACAATCATAGAAGAAGAAATTACATGGTATCTGTCCCTAATTGAATATATCTTCTGTACATTACAAAATTGGTCTTCTCTGAGATTTCCTTAACACTAGGGGTGCAATACCTCTCCATTAGAGTTTTCTCTATGCTAGACTGTAAGATTTTTTCATGTAAGTCCAAGCATTTCTGGCTAAGCAGAAAATGCAGATATAAAGCTTCAATGCTTGAGCGAGCACTTCAGCATCTTCAGCTACTCATCCGACTTCTTCTTTATTGTTTATCTCGAATTATATATTACATAGTAGTGTTCAAAGGATTGGTGCTTCATTTATTAAGATTGATCATTATATATGAATATTTAATACATCAAACATGACAAACAAATACGACTATTAGGATCATACCAGTTACTAAATTACTTATCGATAACTGATTCAAATGACCACCAGGTGTTATCGCAGCTATCAGAGATGACTTCAGATGACAAATACCATTATTTGATAACTAATGAACCATCACAAAATGTCAATTAAGCTCCCAATTACCCAGCTTTGGTGTACACAACAGGTGGGTGGCTCTGTATCTTCTCATCCTGTTAGACAGTAGGTGTCAAGTCAAGGATACAAGTCACAATACATGCTAACAAGCCTCACTAAACAGACGGACGTCTGTTACAGTTGCTCCTCTTAGTTTCACTTTAGAGTATCCTTTTAGATCCTCATCTCCTTAAGCTTACATGAGCTTGCAGGCTAGTTTGTTTTTATCAATTGAATATTGATCAAAAATTGCGTTATCTTTTGCAAATTTCGTAAGATGAAAGCGGGAACAACAGGTGAAAAGCTAGGATACCTACCGAGATCTCCAGATCACATCAGATACCTCATGGGAGCTTGGACACTTGTTGCGATCCTACTTGATGTGATTGGAAACATACTTGTGCTGATGATATGTAGAAGTGGTAGAATAAAACTTGACAAAACTTCAGTCATTATAATCAGGAACCTATCAGTGGCAGATATTGGGTATTCAATCTACATGATGTCAGTTTTGGGCAGCATTATGGCGGTAAACGAATCGTTTAATGAACGATGGTGTGTTGTTTTGTTGTACACTGGATACTGCTTTATTTCCGCTGATGTCTATCTGCTGTGTTTTCTAAATATCAACAAGTTGGTGACACTGAAATCACCTCTCAGAGCTAAATTTAGATCTGCCAGGTATGGTCACGTGATTGTTGCCACTATTTGGTTTGTATCCATCTCCCTCAGCTTCACAAAAACAGCTTTTCTGCTTGGCACGAGCAATCTAGACATGACATACCAGCATCTGACTTATGAATGTATGCCGGTATACACAGACAATATAGTCAGATGGATCATGGTTGTCACGACAACAGTTATAGTGATCCTTATCCCCCTCTTCGTCATAGTGGTAACCACTATCCTCCTGTTTTGCCACATACACCGGGTCAGAGGTGTCCAGAAACAGACAATCAGAACCCTACTTCTTGTTTCAACTGTGTTTACAGTATCCTACCTCCCTTATGCTGTTACTGCGGTTACCCAAACTGTTTTGGTTGACGAGACCAAGTTTCCTGGCTGGTTTCATCTGCTTTATCAGATCTCACACAACTTGCTTTATCTTAATTACGCTGCTAATCCACTCATTTACATCTTTACGATCACAAGTTTTCGGGAGATTATTTGTGAAACTGCTCGGAAGTTTTGGAACTATTTTAAGGGACAAAGGTCGAGAGTAGGCGTGAAAGTGATCTTCTTGACGGTTCAACCGTTATGACTCACAGTTACAAGCTTAAAATGTATCTTTGGCATCCAGAATCGAAATTTGTAAAATTGCTAGCTGGTATCTATTTTATTGGATAAATTTACTCAAAGTTTATTTACACAAATAATTCAGTTCTTTGAACAAATTAACCCAGGGAATCCATCTGGTTTGAAAGTTGATACTGCGATCGAATTCCTGATTAATGAGTTTTACTTTTACTGAAGATTTACTCGAACTCGAGAACAGATATATCATTACAAAGCAGTAATATAAAGCTAATAATATAAAGATTATTATACTAATATGAAACAGGGAACACCCCTTCAATCATTTTGAAGACGAATAGTATTGTGGGCGAAAAATCATGTGTTCATACTTCATGATATATCACGATAACTACTAAAATATAGTCTTCGCCGTGAAATCGATTAAAATATCAAACACCTCAAATCTTCATAAAAAATCGTGTAAAATACCTTTGAAGTAAGAGTAATGACTCTTCAAAGCAGTGGGTGAGAATGAGCGAGGAATCCCACATGAATAACAAATTATTGTATTGTAACGAACTCCAGAATCCTCAAAATAATTTGTATTATTATTACTTTTAAAAAAATCCAAAATCATAAAAACTATTGCAAAACAGATTTGACTTCGTTTAAGTTGATAAATCTAAGTTTGTGGTAATCGGGATGAAATGTAAGGGAGCAGTAGAATATCACTAAAAATAGTGGGGATTGTCACTAGTCACTACCCCTCTCCGGTGATATTCTAAAGTCTATTTTTAAAGTCTGTCGCATACAGACTTGTTTTAATTCTAAATGGAAAGCTCGAACACTGTGGTAATTGTTACATATATTATGAAGACTGCGACAGAATAAAACTGACTAATTAATGCACTGGTTTCTGCGGGTTGTAGTACGAGTTCTTAATAAAATGTATAATTATTTGGTTTGTTGATAAAGTACAAGCCTCCAACATAGTGTTTGAAGTAAACATAAACTATTGGAACCTAGACCCAAGTAGCTCCGTCAGCCATGAAATTTGCATATCAAAACATGCACATTGCCGTCTTAAAATCTACTTGCAATAAATCTAAAGTCACATGACACCCTATCATGTGACTTGTTTTACATGATAACAGTTGTGCAGTCGCCATGACAATGCTGTATATTGCATGTCAGCTTTCTGCTCAAGCTGATCGCGAAATATATTGCTTAGTTTTTTATTAGACTTTTTGCTTACGTGTTGAATATAGTGACTTCTGAACGTTTGTCATTACACCAGGACTTACTCTTGACAAGTGGTCATTATAAAGTTAAGTTGTAGGATCAGTTGTATTGCTGTCTAATCAGACTATGTTGTCATAGGATTTTGCCGATTAGAGTTCCCAGTTGATGGCTAGGAAAATGATTTAGACCCCCTCTACGCTATCATTAGTTACCGATTGCACGACTAAAACAGTGTCCCATGGGGGCCGCTTGGGTTGGGCTTTGATCTGTTACAATCAAACTGTCAATCATACCGTATTCTCTAAACGTTATATTATTGTGTTAGGATTGCATGTTCGAAAAGCAAGAGAGCAGAATCCTCAAACAAAGACATCGGAACTACTGAGCCATGTCCGACTCGCAACGTAGCAGCGGACGTAAGTACTCTTCTTCCTTTATAAATTGATTTAATAAGTTTTAATTCTCTCTTGACTCAGTTTGACAACAGTTCCCAACATCATGACCGGTACTTATTCGATTAATGCTGCATTTCAAATGACCACAGTTCACATCCAATCTTGACAGGGCCAGGGTTGCCGACTACAGGTCGAAGATACCAGAGACGAACAATCGGTAACAGAGCCGCTAATGTTCAAAAGGGTGCAACCACCACTGTAAGTAACTTTTGTTTCTTTAATCAATTACAAAGATTAGTTATCTCGATAACATCTGCGTACTTGCACACGATAATTCGATGTTCTGGTTAATATGAGTTCAATTTTCATCCCTTCAAGAACTCTATTATTGCCCATTCCAGGGCTCATTATGCGACTTTGTCCTTTAATCAGACATTGAGTAGGTTAAATAGAATAACCAGGATTTGTCTAATAAAGTCCTTTGATTTATTGAATCAGGCCGCCCGACTAATAACCCAATAAACGTTGGTAAACTTACAAATGGGGGATATACTTATTTATCATTCCGCTGTAACCAGGGCAACTGTTATTTGACACCACCCTACACAATTGGTAAACTAAATATTGCAAGGCCAGCCAGACAATCGATTTGTTTTGTGCAAGTTCAGCTTTCAGAATATATTCCCTTATACCTAGTATGATAAGTCGTCTAATTGGATTAAATAAAAGGCAGTTTGGTCACCAGGACACCACGAAGAATTAGACTCTGGGCCAGGGCACATCCTTAGTAACACAGCCGGAGTTTCGCTGCTTTTATAGTCCAGTTTACTCCCCCATTATTCGTTACCGTTCCTTATTCTTTGTTTCATCTTTGGTTTCCCGTCCCGTAACAGTCTCTGAATTTTGTAACCGCCAATTGTCACTGATAAGTGAGGTCTCGTGTTGTTACCTGGCAGTTCTGGTGAAGCTTCACTGTACTCTAGTAATACACTTAAAACGCTTATATAAAGGACCTGCAGGTTTTTAAATCAGTTAACATAGCTCCAGATAGTGAAATAGTAAACATATCATTCGTGTTAGGGGAACAGGAGCACGTTGCCATGGTAACAAATTTGTGTAAAGTAATAAAGTGATGGTACTCAGAATATTTTGTACGTAGGTATTCCACTTTTAAATAATCAGCATTTCGAAATGTCTGTTTGTTTGTTCGTGTAGTTGTTGTATATGTCTGCTCTTGAACCAGAGCTTGTCAAGCTCCCAAAACTTGTTGAGCCTGTCAAGCCGGTCCCAGAGCCTGTCCCAGAGCTTCTCAAGCTTCCAGAGCTTGTCCCAGAGCCTGTCCCAGCGCTCATCGAGCTGGTTCCAGAGCCTGTCAAGTCTGTCAAGTCCGTCACTAAATCAGGGGTGAGTATTTTACTATCAAGTTACATTCCTCAACTTCTACACCCGTAAATCTGGCGACCAAACCTAACCTCTACACAATGAACTGATGTAACAGTTACATGTCGAGCGCTTTAACTGCCAATAAATGCCGTTTAAACGGGTTCTAAATGTCTTAACATTGTTCCACTTAAGCTTTTTGAACTCCCCGTTCTCTTGAATATTCTCTCGATGTTTACTTCTGCTTTTGGGCTTTCATTCGCCGCCTCGTCGTCTTATTTGGAACACGGCCATTAGTGTTATAATTATAATTTGTATAACGGCCCCTAACTTCATGAAGGACGCCAAGACAGGGTGTTATTTGTGTGTAATGGTAGTGGGTGGTACAGTAAATATAACTATAGTTTTGCGACTCTTAATACGGCTAATGCAAGTTAGGGCAATTACTATTTTATTCTCTCTAGGCTACTAACTTTCTTAATCTAATGCCACTAATCAGCTGTCCAATACAATTTCGATATTACATCTCGTTACTTCGTTAGACTGCTGATAATTGTTCCTCTATTAACTACGTCCTCTCTAGAGATCAGTGCTTTATAACCTACATCACAGTTAAGAACTTTAATCACCAATTAACATCCACAGTATTCCGCCTAAATACTAGTAACGAGAGTTATACCTTCTGAAACAGTAATTTCTTCACTTGTAAAGTGTTTGTTGGTTTATTGACAGTACAGTGCACGGACACTATAATATCTTGAAGCTGGGACAATCACTACATAATCATTATTTACCAGCTTGTTATGTGTATTTACCGTGTTACCATGGCAACCTGTATCCAGACCAAGCAACGACATACAGCTTGATACTGTGTTCCCGTCACAAATTACATAACCAGATCAGCTGTAACAACGTGACGTAACTTGTATTTTGTAACGGAGATTTAAGTACAAGTAGATGAGAGGTTCAGTGATATCCACATTCTGGAGAATCGGAATTATAGTATCAGTAATATGTGTGGTGAATTATATTGGGGGATATATTGTTCAATGTTGATTAAAGATAAATGCCTGACGCCTGTTTGGGGCGCTATGGCAACTAAATGCCACTAAATAGTTGATTGATAACGGAGTAACGGAACGGGAGCCGCGATCAACTTGACGGTTCCTTGATTTTATTGTATATGGTGGAGCTTTATAATCCCACCATCATTATAATCACTATTCCTTGTACTCACTTTGTCTCCTGCTGACCCTTTCATTTCCATCATTACATTAGGCTTGTCATTTGTCAATCCTTTTTTCGGTGACCTCTGTCGTAGAGTTGGTAGGTTTCGTTTGACGTATTCATTCTATCGCTCAGCCAAGTTTCTATAAGTTATGTGTTTCTCAACTTTACTTCTTATCAAGTCCTACAAATGAATAGTTGGGTGCACGACTCTTGAATCTGAGCCACATGTCAGCGAAGTCGGAAAAGAAGATGTCGACGTCAGCGAAGAAAGATAGGAAGGCGTCAATATCAGAGAACAAAGAGAAGAAGGAGAAGAAAGTGTCAATCTCCGAAAATAAAGAGAAGAAAGAGCCGAAGAAGGTGTCGATAATGGAGCCACCTCCCCGCGTTAAGCCTCCAGTGGACACTATATCCCCCCTCCCTGTATCATCTCGTATCTCCGTTATAGCTCCTCCTAAATTTGTAAGTTCCTCATTATCACGCCTGGTTTTTTGAAAACCTGCTGTTTTTCTACTGGCTCAGTGTAGTATTTCCGTAACATTCTATGTTACACATGAACGACTGTATAATACAGATTGCTTAATGTATAGTTCCAGTTGGATACCACCGGTAAATCAATTAGAAATATAACTCCTGTTACTTCAACTACTACTGGTACTTGATACCAGTTGTTGTTACCATCCACAAGGTCCACTTCACTCTTACAAACTGGGCGATAGGGGACGTGAATCTCACCCTAGAACTTGGGTATTGGTAATCTTGTTGCTATGGTTACCATAATTTGTTTGGTGATTAGGTATGCGATTGCCGGACGTTCTAGAATATCCCAATAAACTGTTGCTAGGCATAACACCGAACAACCAGGGCCAACTTGACTGCATAATATTCATTATCCATTATCCATCACTGAAATGAATAACAGATCAGTTGAAGTACGGTGTGAACACAGGTTTGCAGCGACTAAGAACGCAGTTCATTACCAGTATTAGTGGTAGTATGTACAACTAACGTGGTTCATTTCAGCAACGAAAGTCTGTGATCACCGGAGATGTCGTCAAGGACTTAATGAAGGCTACTAAAGCTAGCCGGGATATTAAGCGACAACAGGTATTATATATATTCCTTTTATGTAAGTTCCCACAAATTTGAGACGTGGGTTGCTTATTATCGCGATAGCCAGTGCTTCAATATATCATTTTAATTTAATCGACAAGACTTATTTGAGCTGTGATTGACCGATATAGCAACTATTGATTGATATTTATGCCCACCTTGAACCATATCTCCTACTGATTAATTAATATCTTAGTGATGGTCTATAGCTGATACACCTTCTCCCAAACTCTTATCAGTTCAACTCAAATCAAGCCCTTTACCCGCGTTGTACGATTTAAAACGTCTCTCTTGTTGCTATTGTAGTTGCAACTAGTGCTCTAGTGTAGTTGATTTTATGAGATTATGACCCAACAGATTGACGCTCGACATGGATGGTTATTTGATAAGATAGCTGATTACTGTGACTTACCTCAAGATGTTGTTGAAGACCAAATCTTAGATTCAGATGTAAGTTTCTTGTCTATTTCTAAGGATTTTGTTTCAGTTTTTTTATTCGATTTTAGGTGTTTTTAGTTATAAACTTTTGATTTTATATGTGCGCAAAATACAATGCTTAGTCAATTCTGTAAATTGAAGACTAAAATAGGTTACGCAATACGCATTATCAGGGATTGAGTAAAGTAAGTCTATTCATATACAGATTGCCTTGCTTTTTGGCAAAATTTTAACAAACGTATTTGTTAAAATATATTGAGTAATAGTAATAGTAATAGTAATAGTAATAGTAATAGTAATAGTAATAGTAATAGTAATAGTAATAGTAATAGTAATAGTAATAGTAATAGTAATAGTAATAGTAATAGTAATAGTAATAGTAATAGTAATAGTAATAGTAATAGTAATAGTAATAGTAATAGTAATAGTAATAGTAATAGTAATAGTAATAGTAATAGTAATAGTAATAGTAATAGTACTATGTTTACAGTATGCACTAAAGGGGTATCCTAGGAAGTTTCTTGAACTTATAACAGGTACCCTTACAGGTATAGCTCGGCATAGATTTAAGATTACAGAGAGTTTGCGGCTTATGCTTTACTACTCATAATATAACTTACGTACGTTTTGGTACGTTTTGGTGAGTTTGGCAGGGCGTGCTCAGGACAACTGCATCGAGTGCGTCCTCCTCCAGCTCAGCATTGAGTTATCGTTTGTCGGAGTGTATCCCGGAACCGGTGGTGTGTCTGGGTACTGTTCCATAAATCTGCCTAGACCAACTTTGAAACTGTCTAGCAATGTGATACTCCGGAGCTCCGATGGGAGCACGTTGAAGAGCTGAGCTGCTCTAACTCTAAAGCTGTTGTCGTAATCTGTTCTTACCGACAACTGTGCGTTTTTGTTCATGGCTGGGATCTCTGCCTTAATACCATGCCTTTGATGAGACTTGAACTCGAAGCCCGTATCGTTCGGAGCATGTTCATTAAGAATTTTCCATACATGAATAATAGAATAACGCTCTCTCCGCCTCTGAAGGGACATCAACTTAAGCTTCTTCAGCCTGTCCCAGTACTGGAGATCACGGCAGCCAGATATCTTTCTAGTAAAGGATCTCTGTACAGTCTCCAGCTTTTGTATCTCTGTGACTTTTGTAGGGTTCCAGACTGGACAGCAGTACTCTAGCTTGGAGCGAACCATGCTTTTGTATAAAGTCAGCATGACTACTTGTGACCGGTCTCTAAAGGCACTCAATGTCCAAGCCGCCATTTTTCTAGCTCCTTGAACTGTCTTCTCAATGTGAGGACCCCATGACCTACTGCTGCTAACATACACTCCAAGGTCTCTGACAGTTTCCTGTGGTGATATTGTGTGTCCTTTTGGTGTAGTATACTCAACAGTCTCTGGGTAGAACGGGAGCTCTCTTAGAGCTTTTGATCCATTCAGGGGGTAGTTTACAACCTCAAACTTCTGTTCGTGTAGCTCCATGTTGTTAACACGTGACCACTCGATGACTATGTTGAGATCATCTTGCAGTAACTCCACACTACTCATTCCTCGGATAGCCCCAATCAGCGTTGTGTCGTCTGCAAAGCTGAATCCGTTACTATAGCTAATGCTGTTCAACAGATCGTTGATGTACAGGATAAATAGGATCGGTCCTAGGACTGTCCCTTGTGGCACCCCACTTGCCACTGGCTGGAAGGATGATTTGCGACCTTCAACAACGACTGTTTGTTTTCTGTTTAGCAAAAACTCTTTGATCCACCTTAAAGCCTGACCACCAATTCCGTATCGACCAAGCTTGGCTAGCAGCACTGCATGGTCGACCTTGTCAAAAGCTTTGGCAAAGTCGAGGTAAATCACATCAACTTCTTCATCATTGTTGAGTGATTTGTAGATCTGTTCGATGTGACTGAGAAGCTGCGTCATGCAACTCCTCTTTTTTCTGAACCCATGCTGGTTCGTATTGATCATCATGTTCTCTTCCAAATGACGAACCAGGTTTTTTCTGATTACACGCTCAAATGTCTTTATGATGTGCGAGGTTAAAGACACTGGTCTATAGTTTGCTGGGTCCGTTCTGTCCCCCTTCTTATAGATAGGGGTGATATATTGGGTCTTTAATTCCGCTGGTATATACCCACTGCTGAACGATTCCTGCCAGAGGAGTGTTAGCGGGTCTGCAAGTTGTTCTTTGCAGGCTGTGAGTATCCTAGCAGGAATCTCTCCGTCAGGTGCGGCTGAATAGGGATCCAGTTCTCCTAATGCTTCAATGATATCTTTTCTTGTGAAGCTTAGCTCGTTGAATCCGGAATCCAGTCCCTGAGGTAATCCTTGGCTCTTCATACATTCATCAATATCGGCAACTTAACCATTTTTTGTTCAATTTTAATGAAAATCGATATGCGACAGTTTTGAGCATTCTTAGAGGATCCACCAATATTGAACCTAGAATAGATGTGGCCAGTTATAGATTCATAAAATAATCAAAGTTTCAATTTAGTGCATTCTTCTACTTTCCGTAAAGAAAGTACTAAATTATCAGTCAGCTGCGACATTTAAAAGCTATCACCCTCTAAATTAATATTTCGGTATGTAAATATAATGAACTAATTATTAAGCTTATCTAATCGAAAGGTGAGACAAACTCACAAACTAGTTCCACTCTGCGGATTCATCTATCCGCGCGCGAAAAATCTTACGCAATTGTGAGTAAAAAGTTTTATTGCAAGCATTTACCATGACATGAATTTCTAGCTAGCTAGCTAAGCTAATTTAAGCTAGCTAAGCTTCGGTTCTAATTTAACTGGTCGCCTTTCAGTTCACACTATTCGAGAACTTCTTCAAAGAGAACGGATCACGAGTTTTGTTGGTGTTCCAAACGCACGACAGGGACGCTGATGGGAAGGAGAAAAAGGGCTCCCAGAAGCTGTTGGTTACTAGCGGAGAAGATGTCAAACTTGTTGGAACTTGTACTTACTTCTTCAGAATTACCAATGATAAGGAGGTTATCGACAAATTCATGGACCGAGTAAGTTGTTCAATACGTTCTACATTTCGTCTTTCCCGTGGGAAGGGATTAACTGTGATTTCACGATGATATATTTTAAAACCATTATCTTAAGCTTGTAAAATTCTTATCTCACGATTAACGGTACCTGACCGAACACACATTTCACGGTAAATTCCCCCACCAGGACGTGTTCTTCGGAACAGTAGAGTCCCCCGACGGAGATCTTCTGACAGCAGTCAGGACCATGTTGGACAGTTTAGTTATCCCACTCTTGCTAAAAAATAAAGACTGGGGTAAGCTCTCTAATAACGGGAGCGGTGCTATTGTCGGAAACTTTATTACCGGGTTGGAAGATTTCTCTAAACTTCTAGAATCTGCCAAAGCCAATCTGTCAGAAACGTGAGTTCAATGTTTATGATCGCGACTTTTGAAATGTTACATAATCGTTTAAGTTTGATTGAAATTTGGGCTATTAATCTATGGATTAATGAAATTTATCTACGGAATTTATCTATGTATTTGTTTTCTGTGTGTATATTCCGACGATTCTAACGCTGAAACCCTAGTTTCATTTCTAGTGTTAAACTGAAGATGCCAGATGATCTCCCTATCCAGGGATTAACAACTCCTCAACAATACCAGAATACAGGTTAGCATCAGTAGTCATTGAAATTTGAATAGGGAAGTATTGTTATTAAAACAGTCAATGAAATCGCATGAACTTTTTTCCCGTTAAATGATCAGATTGTAGCCTCCTCGAATGGAGACCCATCTGACACACGATTCTACAAATAATAACACTGAATATTCCACAGCTGGTAACTTTGACCTGGTGACCCAACTTGAGGGAATAGTAGCCAGTTGGTGCAAGCAGATAGAGCAGGTCCTAGCTCAGTCCGAACAAATGAGAAAAGAAGCTGATGATACTGGACCCAACTCAGAGCTTGTCTACTGGAAGGAAAGGATGGCCAGTTTCAATGCGTGAGTTTAAAACGGGTCGTTCAACTTTGCCAACTAATGATTATCTGCTGCTGGCATTGATACTCGTGCCTATCATTTAAGAATTATAATAAACTTATCAGGTTATTTCGAACTTTTGTGACTTAAACTGATATTCCGCAGATTGCTCGACCAAATCAAGTCACAACCGTGCAAAACTACAATTGGAATCCTGTTTGCTGCCAAGAGTAAGATAATCAAACACTGGAAGACACTGGATGCCCGGATAACGGACGCAGCAAACGAGGCTAAGGACAACGTCAAGTACCTGTACACGCTGATGAAATTCTGTAAACCTTTGAAGAGGTGTAGCCCTGTGGAGATGCTGGACTGTATTCCCGGTCTGATCAACGCTATCAGGATGATCAACTCCATATCTCGCTACTACAACACCTCCGAGAGAATGACTAGTCTTTTCGTCAAAGTCACAAATCAGGTCGGTTTATATATTTTTTGTTTTTGCAATTCATTATGTACCTTCTAATAGACTTCTGCATCTGAGTTATGAAGTTTTGACCCTATTAACATGGATTGCCTCACCGCAAGTGCTGAAGTGTAACTCAATAATTTCCCCCAGATGGTGTCTGCGTGTAAGAACTACATCCTGAAAGATGTGAGCAAGGTATGGGAACTTCCCAGAGACCAAGCCCTGCAGCGTATAGGAGACTGCCTCAATCTCAACTTGGAGTACCAGGCATGTTTCAGAAGAACCAAAGAAAAGCTGAAGGAGAGTCCAAGTGACAAACAGTTTGATTTCAGTGAAAAGTACATTTTCGGAAAGTTTGAGATCTTTGCTCGCCGCATGGAGAAGGTGCAAGACATGCTTCTTACGATGGATAGATTCAGCATCCTTGCTGTCTCTAAGATCGAAGGAATGGAATCTCATAATAAGCAATGGACTTCGGTCGTTGGAATGGCCAAGAAGAAGAACTATGATATATTGGATCACAGAAGACAAGAATTTGAGACTGATTACGATGACTTCCTGCGAGCTGTAGAATTGATACAGACCAAACTTCAAAAGCACATGGAGAAGTGTGTCGAGGGACAAACAAGTGTAAGTTTGGAGGGGGATATTTAAAACATATAAGTGATACGAAAGTGTTAGTTTGTTTGGATATTTTATTGTGCCTTACTGTTCTATCTATGTAATATCGCTAATTTTCTGAACGCGACTGGACTATAGGGTAGAATATTTTGCGGGGTTGCTAACCTAAATTCCGTCATCCAAATCGAGATAAGTAACTAATCTGCTATACATTTTCAGACTTGGAAGTCATTGCTGATGTTAAAGAAGTTTGAAGATATGCCTCAACTTCAATTGGACCTTGAGGAGAAATGGTTCAAGTGCCTCATCTCCTATGGAAAGTAAGTTATTTTCATGTTTTATGAGACGCAGCTTATAGTCAATTTCATTATAAAAAGCTCTAAAGTTGTAAATAGATATTAAAGTAAAGTAAATTCAGAAAAATAACAGATTCATTCACCAGGGATCTAGAGAATATCAGAAAGCAGTACCAGAAGGTGAAAGATAACCCTCCAATCCCCCGAAACATGCCTCCTATTTCCGGTAGAATAGCGTGGGCTAGACAGCTCTATGAAGTTATTGACAAACCCATGCAGCTTCTCGGTACTCAACGAGGAATAGTTAACACCGCTGAGGGAAGGAAGATTGTCAAGAACTTCAACAGAATGGCGGCTGTGCTTGTTGAGTTTGAGGTGCGGTATTCTTGATAAATCTTTAGATTCGGTCATTCCAATGAAAATGAAATTATTGACTTGAACATCATCTTTAACCAGATCACCTGGTTATATATAATTGATCAAAACTCTTTGATAATTACTATTAAACTTGCACTAACACACAATCTAACAATAAACATTCCGTCTACAGGTCCTATACCACCAAGGTTGGACCCAGGCTGTGGAGAAGGCAATTACAGGACTCAAATCATCTCTGTTGGTTGAACATCCTGAGACACAGAAACTGTACGTCAATATGGACCCCCACGTGTGGGAACTACTCAGAGAAACTAGGATTATGATCCTCATGGAACTTGATGTAAGAAATTGTAGGAAATATTGTTGAAACTTGAAACTCATATAATAGCTTCCTTGTTGCTGCGTGATTATTTTTAACCTAAGTACATCTTATTGTATTATCGTAAACTGGTACAAAATAAGTACTGAACATTTATTTTTTCCTATTTCAGGTTCCTGCTGCTGCCAAGTCTCTACGAGTCAACATCTACACCATGAAACACAACTGGACACGACTTGAGTCCATCTTGGCAGACTACGACTCACTCATCAAATGTATTCCCAAGATCTTCCTGAGAGCGATGGGACCGATTATATCCAGAGTGGACGAGGCCATCAAACCTGGCAAATCTATCATGTCGTGGACCTCCATGAATCTTGACAGCTACACAAAGAACATTTATGTTGAGCTGAACAACCTGGAGAAAGTGATGAGAAGAGTACGTGATATGCACGATGTTCAGCTGGAAAACGTCCTGGCATCTATCTCTGCATCTCCTCTGGTGGAAATTCCTCAAGATGATGTGTACGCTGTGGACGAGTTCCTTGATATGTTTGAGAGGGAAACAAAATCTAAGTGCACCAAACTTGCAAGACAGATGGAGCTTATCGAAATTTCGCTCCACGATATCATACGTTACTTGAAGCAGAATTACAATGAATATGAGCTGGTCGGTTTGGAAGACCAATACAAGTGTCTCCGCCCAGAGGGTAAGAATCAGACCAGATGTACAGAGTGCCTGCCCTGCTGTGTCTTCAACGTGTATCAGTACTTCCACAGTCGCTCAACTGAAGCTCTCGTCAAATGTACCCGGAATTCTCTGGATGCCATCAGGAGAAGGTTTATCATCTCAACTGCTAATCAGTTCATGAAGTCATCCCGTGACCAAGTCCAAGAGCCGAAACCACCTCTGTTCAAAGCTGACATTTGTCTCGCTATCCCACAAACTGTCATGAAGCCCAGTCTTGACGACGTTCAAGGGTGCCTCAATAAGGCCGTCCAAATGCTCCTACAAGCATGCCAGACGATCAAGGACTGGGGCAAGCCAGATCCTGAAGATGGTAGACATAAAATTTTCTGGAAAGCAATCAGCGAACACAAAGACATACAGAAGGTCGTAATAATACTGAACACGATTGTGAACAGTACTATTGTGGAAGTTAACGCAGCTCTCTCTAGTTTCTCTAACTACAACTACCTCTGGCAAGACAACAAGGACAAGGAACTGGAAGCGTTCCTGAAGATCGATCCAACTTTGTCAGAATTTGAAGCAAAGATCAGTTACTACGAGAAGGAAGGCGCTGAGATCGTAGGAATGAGTTCTGACAAGCAAGTCGGTGCCATACTTATGAGAAGTGAACCTCTAAGAGTAGCACTCAAAGCTGAGTGTGACAACTGGAAGAACGTTTACGCAGTATGCCTCAACCAAAGGGTTAAGACAGACATGAACGATCTCATTGAGTTCATCAGTGAGATGTCTAAGAAGCTTGGTCGTAATATCACTGATTTAGACGATGTCCGAAATGCCATGTCAGCCTTGTCCAAAATGCGTGAGGCTGAAATCAAGGTAGATATGACTATTGGACCAGTTGAGGAAGCGTATGCTATGTTGTCACGTCATGACTGTCATGTCATGAGGGAGGAGGTTGAGAATGTTGACACCTTGCAATATCGTTGGACTAAGGTTCTTTCTCAGTCACATAAAGTGCAAAACCATCTTCTTACAATCCAACCCAACTTCCGTAAGGATCTCGTCACCAATATCACTGTTTACAGAGATACTGTGGATGACTTTATTGGGGATTACGATCAGAAAGGACCGATGGAACTTGGTATTAGTCCACAGGAAGCATCTGAGAGGGTCAGCATCTTCCAAGTTAAGTTTGACGACATGTGGCAGAAGTATGAGACATATTCTGGAGGTGAAGAGCTGTTCGGCTTGGCTGTCACAGAATATCCAGAGCTGCACAAAACCAAACGAGAACTTACTCTGCTTCAGAAACTCTACGGCCTCTACAACGATGTCATCAACACAGTTAACGGTTATTACGACATCCTCTGGCATGAGGTTGACATTGAGCAAATCATGAGTGAGCTTGTAGACTTCCAAAATAAATGCAGGAAGTTGCCAAAGGGTCTTAAAGACTGGGAAGCATTCTTGGATCTGAAGAAAAAGATCGACGACTTCAATGAATGTTGTCCTCTGTTGGAGATGATGGCTAACAAGGCTATGGAGAAGCGCCATTGGACTCGAATCGAAGACCTCACCAAATATAAGTTTGATATCGAATCCGAGACCTTCCAGTTGAGAGACATCATGAAGGCTCCACTGCTTGAATTCAAAGAAGACATTGAAGACATCTGTGTAGCTGCAGTCAAGGAGAGAGATATCGAGGGCAAACTCAAACAGGTCATTGCTGATTGGAGTACTCAAGAGTTCTCGTTCGGTATGTTCAAGACTCGCGGCGAACTTCTACTGAAGGGTAATGAAACCGCTGAGATCGTCTCGCTGATGGAAGATTCTCTTATGGTCCTAGGATCGTTACTTAGTAATCGATACAATGCTCCATTTAAACCTAACATCCAAAAGTGGGTAGCTAATCTGACAGGAACAACAGAGATTATCGAGCAGTGGCTCCTTGTACAGAATCTATGGATCTACCTAGAGGCTGTGTTTGTTGGCGGTGATATTGCCAAGCAGTTGCCCCAAGAGGCAAAACGTTTCGCTAACATTGACAAAAGTTGGGCTAAGATCATGGCCTATGCTCACGAGAATCCTAATGTAGTACAGTGCTGCGTTGGTGACGAGATGTTGGCTCAACTACTCCCCCATCTTCTGGAACAGCTTGAGATCTGTCAGAAGTCTCTTACTGGTTATCTTGAGAAGAAACGACTGTTGTTCCCCAGGTTCTTCTTCGTTTCCGATCCTGCACTACTTGAGATCCTTGGTCAAGCAAGTGATTCCCACACCATCCAGAACCATCTGCTATCTGTGTTTGATAACGTTAGGTATGTCACATTCGACGAGAAGGTTTATGATAAGATCCTGGAGATCATATCACAAGAGGGTGAGAGGGTGGACCTTGTCTCCTCTGTCATGGCTTCAGGTAATGTTGAAAACTGGCTTGGAGCTCTCTTGAAATCAGCCCAGGAGTGTGTTCATTTTGTCATCAGAACTGCTAGTATGGCTCTTCAGGACCCTAACTTCAAACTTGTAGAATTCTTGTTCAACTATCAAGCTCAAGTAGGTCTGCTTGGTCTCCAAATGCTGTGGACCAAAGAAGCTGAAATTGCGATGAGTCAAGCTCGAAGCGACAAAAAGATCATGGCTGCTACTGATCAGAAGTTTTTGGACATGCTAAACCTGCTCATTGAGGTCACTACACGTGAGCTAACAAAAATGGAGAGAACAAAATTCGAAACCCATATCACCATTCACGTGCATCAGCGTGATATCTTCCATGATCTCGTTGCAATGCACGTCAAATCTGTCAGCGATTTCGAATGGACCAAACAGAGTAGGTTCTACTTTGACGACGACAATGACGTGTGCCAGATCTCAATCACCAATGTCGATTTCTCCTACCAGAACGAGTTCCTGGGTTGTACTGATCGTCTTTGTATCACCCCACTCACTGACAGGTGCTACATTTCTATCGCTCAAGCTCTGCACATGAGTTTGGGAGCCGCCCCTGCTGGTCCAGCTGGAACAGGTAAAACTGAATCCGTCAAAGACATGGGAAGGTGTCTGGGTAAGTTTGTGGTTGTGTTCAACTGTTCCGATCAGATGGATTTCCGTGGTCTTGGTCGTATCTACAAGGGTCTCGCCCAATCTGGATGCTGGGGTTGCTTTGACGAGTTCAATCGTGTCGAGCTTCCTGTACTTTCTGTGGCTGCTCAGCAGATTGCTGTTGTCCTCAGTTGTAAGAAAGAACGTAAGAAGGAGTTCATCTTCACTGATGGTGATGTGGTCAGTCTAGATCCAGAGTTTGGTCTCTTCTTGACGATGAACCCCGGTTACGCCGGACGACAGGAGTTGCCAGAAAATCTGAAGATTAACTTCAGGACAGTGGCTATGATGGTGCCAGATCGTGAGATCATCATGAGAGTAAAACTTGCGTCAGTAGGTTTCATGACTAACGTGGTGCTGTCTGGTAAGTTCTTCACTCTCTACAAGCTCTGTGAGGAGCAGCTGTCAAAACAAGTCCATTATGATTTCGGTCTAAGAAATATCTTGTCTGTGCTGAGGACTATGGGAGCCTTCATGAGAAGCAACAAAGAGATGTCTGAAGACAGCATCATGATGAAAGTTATGAGAGACATGAACTTGTCCAAACTGGTGGATGAAGATGAACCCTTGTTCTTGTCACTGATTGACGATCTGTTCCCATCGCTTGTTCTGCCAACTGTCGGTTACCCGGAGCTGGAAGCATGTATTTCGGAAAGGGTCAGCGAGATGGGACTCGTAAATCATCCTCCATGGATGCTCAAAGTTATTCAGTTGTATGAGACTCAGCGAGTACGGCATGGTATGATGACACTAGGACCCTCTGGTGCAGGAAAGACCAGCTGTATCTATGCTCTCATGAGATCCATGACTCAGATGGGACAACCTCATCGAGAAATGAGAATGAATCCAAAAGCCATCACTGCACCTCAGATGTTCGGTAGATTAGATGTATCGACCAACGATTGGACAGATGGAATTTTCTCTACTCTTTGGAGAAAGACCTTAAAGATGAAGAAATCCGAGTATGTTTGGCTCATTCTTGATGGTCCAGTAGATGCTATCTGGATTGAAAATCTGAACTCTGTATTGGACGACAACAAGACACTGACACTTGCCAACGGTGATCGAATTCCCATGTCACCAAACGCCAAAATTATCTTTGAAGTGCATAACATCGACAATGCTTCTCCAGCGACTGTGTCCAGGAACGGTATGGTGTTCATGTCTGCCTCCGTATTGAACTTTGCGCCGCTCACAGGAGCTTGGCTTAGTAGTCTTACTCCTATGCAGTCTGACGTATTCAAAAATCTGATAGATCATTGCTTTGAAGAGACATACCAATTCTATGAGATCGCACTAAAACCGAAGATGGACATCTTAGAGAGTATTTTAGTCGCACAATTCATCAGCATCATCAATGGATTACTGCCTCCACAGGATGCAGCGAAACAGCCGTCCAATGCAAACATGGAACGTCTTTATGTGTTTGCTCTTATGTGGAGTATGGGTGCTATCCTTGAATTGGAAGACAGGGTTAAATTCCAAAACTTCCTCGAAGAGAAGGGTGGCCTGAGCTTGCCCAAATGCGATGCAGCTACCGGCACCACAATATTTGAATACTACGTTACAGATGATGGAGAATGGGCTCATTGGGATGCCAAGGTCGAAGAGTACATGTATCCTCAAGATAGTATCCCAAGATACGACTCTATTCTTGTGCCTAATGTTGATAACACATGCACTGAGTTCTTACTTGCAACCATCGCCAAACAAAACAAAGGAGTGTTGCTGATCGGTGAAAGTGGTACTGCCAAGACTGTCATCATCAAGGCATACTGCGGTAAGTACGATCCCGACGAACATCTGTACAAAGCCATGAACTTCTCATCAGCCACAACTCCTGGTCTTTTCCAGAGTGCTGTAGAGAGCTACGTCGACAAGAGGATGGGAAGCACATACGGACCTCCAGCAGGAAAGAAGATGACAGTGTTCATTGATGATGTGAACATGCCTGTCATCAACGAGTGGGGTGATCAGATCACCAACGAGATCGTCAGGCAGCTGATGGAGAACAAAGGTTTTTACAATCTGGAGAAGCCGGGTGACTACACGAGTATTGCTGATGTTCAGATCATGGCTGCTATGAGTCACCCAGGTGGTGGTAGAAATGACATTCCTGAACGGCTCAAGCGACAGTTCTGTGTATTTAATTGTACACTTCCTTCTGAAAACAGTATGGATCTCATTTTCAATACTATTGCTGCTGGCTACTTCTCTGAAGCGAGGAACTTCGTTCCCGAAGTTGGAGCTATGACTAAAAATCTTGTCCCCATCACCAGGATTTTATGGCAAAGCGTAAAGAAGAAGCTGCTTCCAACCCCAGCCAAGTTCCATTACATCTTCAACTTGCGTGATCTTAGTAGGATCTGGAAAGGAATTCTCAAAGTCACTGCTGAGGTTATCGACACACAAGACAAAGTCTTGGCCTTGTGGTACGGTGAAGTGAACAGAGTAATTGGTGACCGGTTTACCAACCAGAAAGATTGTGATTGGCTTCACAGCGCTTTGGTCGGAATAGTTAACGAAGAACTCGGTACTGAAATGGGTGAAAAACTCCATAAGGACATCTTCTTTGCAGATTTCATGAGAGAGCCACCAGAGCCAACTGGTGAAGAACCGGACGATGCTGAATTTGAGGCTCCAAAGATTTACGAACAAGTTAATGTCAAGACCGAACTACCAACCAAGCTAAAATCGTACCAAGAAATGTACAATGAGACTGTGAGAGGTGCTGGTATGGATCTTGTGTTCTTCAAGGATGCCGCCGTACATCTTGCTCGTATCTCCAGAATTCTGTCCATGCCCATTGGACATGCTATGTTGGTGGGTGTAGGTGGTTCCGGTAAACAGTCTCTGACTAGACTGGCTTCTTTCATCGCTGGATATGAAATCTTCCAGATTACTTTGTCCAGAACTTACAACGCTCAGAATCTTCTAGATGATCTGAAAATCTTGTACCGATCAGCTGGTGTAAAGGGTAAGGGCGTCACCTTTATCTTTACTGACAATGAGATTAAGGACGAAAACTTCCTTGAGTCGATGAACAATCTTATCGCTTCCGGTGAGATTTCAGGCATGTTCCAGCGTGACGAAATCGATGAAATTCTTGGTGAACTCGGACCAGTTATGAAGAAAGAGATGCCGAGACATCCGCCTACAAATGAAAACCTCTACGAATACTTTATAAACCGAGTCAAACAAAACCTTCACGTGGTACTATGTTTCTCTCCAGTGGGCGAAAAGTTCAGAACCAGGTCACTCAAGTTCCCCGGTCTCTTCTCAGGTTGCACAATGGATTGGTTCATGAGATGGCCTAAAGAGGCTCTCGTGGAAGTCTCTAACCACTTCTTGAGCACATACAAAATGGATACCCCAGATGATGTGAAACTAAGTATCATCCAGAGTATGGGTGTAATTCAGGATGGGGTTGCTGAGACATGTATTGAATACTTCAATAGGTTCAGGAGACAGACTCATGTCACTCCAAAATCTTACCTTTCTTTCTTGGCCGGTTTTAAGATTATCTACACTGAGAAATATAGTGAAATTAAAATCTTGGCTTCAAGGATGGAAACCGGTTTGGCAAAGTTGCTAGAAGCGAGTCAGAGTGTTGCAGAGCTTAGTGAAATGTTGGTAGTGAAAGAAAAGGATTTAGCAGTCGCCAGTAAAGAGGCTGACGTTGTGTTGCGAGAGGTGACGGTCTCCGCAACAGCTGCTGAAAAAGTAAAGGCTTCCGTTCAGAAAGTAAAGGACAAAGCTCAAGCTATCGTCGACGAGATTTCAAAGGACAAATTGGTTGCTACAACGAAGTTAGCTGCTGCAGCGCCCGCCCTTAAAGAAGCAGAAAAAGCTCTTAGTACCATCAAGGCGGGAGACATCGCTACTGTCCGTAAACTCGGTAAACCACCTCATTTGATCATGCGTATTATGGATTCCGTGTTGCTTCTTTTCCAGAAGTCTATAGCGAAGACCCAGATGGATCCAGAGAAGCCTGGATTTATCATGACAAGTTGGGGTGATGCCTTGAAGTTAATGGGAGATACTAAATTCTTGAATAACCTTCTAACATTCCCAAAAGACACGATCAATGATGAGGTGGTTGAGTTGCTTGAACCATATTTGGCCGCGGATGATTTCAACCTTGAAAGAGCTAAGGCTGTGTCTGGCAATGTTGCTGGTCTTCTCAGTTGGTGTCGAGCTATGTCCTTCTTCTTCAGTATCAACAAGGAGGTGTTGCCCTTGAAGGCTAACTTGGCTGTCCAAGAAGGTAGATTGCTGATCGCTAATACTGATTTAGCTGAAGCGCAAGGTCAGTTGGATGAGAAGCAAAAGGAATTGGACGTGGTACAAGCGAAGTTCGATGCTGCTGTGAATCACAAGCAGATGTTGATGGACGACGCTGAGGCTACAAGACGAAAAATGACCAATGCCACTGCTCTTATTGAGGGTCTGGCCGGTGAGAAAACTCGATGGACTGAAGCTGGTTTACGTTTTAGTGACCAAATCAAGCGACTTGTTGGAGATGCTCTTCTGTGTACAGGTTTCTTGTCATACTCTGGTCCATTCAACCAAGAGTTCCGAGACATCCTGGTTAAGAACTGGAAGACTATGTGCATGAGAAACAAGATCCCCTTCTCAGAAGATCTCGATCTGACAAAGATGTTGGTCGATAATGCAACGGCAGGCGAGTGGGTCCTGCAAGGCCTTCCAACTGATAACCTCTCCGTTGAAAATGGTATTATTGTAACGAAAGCGACTCGATACCCACTTCTTATTGATCCTCAAGGTCAAGCTACGATCTGGATTAAAAAGAAGGAGGCTGAAAATGAACTTACTGTCTCACAGATGAACAACAAATACTTCAGAACGCATCTTGAAGACGCTCTTTCACTAGGTCGACCCTTCTTGCTGGAAGACGTCGGGGAGGAACTTGACCCTGCGCTGGATAACGTTCTCGAAAAAAACTTCATCAAACAGGGTTCAACCTTCAAGGTGAAAGTGGGTGACAAAGAATGTGACGTGATGAGCGGTTTCCGTATGTACATCACCACAAAGCTCCCCAATCCCGTGTACACGCCTGAGATCTCTGCCAGAACCAGTATCATTGACTTCACAGTCACACAAAAGGGTCTAGAAGATCAGCTGTTGGGTCGTGTCATCCTTACTGAAAAAGCTGAGCTGGAGAGCGAGAGAAACAAACTTATGGAGGAAGTCAATGCAAACAAAAAGCGAATGCAGGATCTCGAGGATAACTTACTGAAGCGTCTTACCGAGACCCAGGGCTCACTGGTAGAGGACGAAGACTTGATTGTTGTACTCCAAGTTACCAAGAAAACTGCCCAAGATGTTAGTGAAAAGTTGAGCACTGCTGCCGAAACTGAGATAAAGATCAACACTGCAAGAGAGGAATACCGTCCAGTGGCTACTCGGGGAAGTATTCTATATTTCCTGATTGTCAGTATGTCCATGGTAAACAACATGTACCAGACATCGCTCCGTCAGTTCCTCATAGAGTTTGATATCAGTTTGGCAAGATCCGACAAATCTCCGATCACTGCTAAACGTATCAAGTTTATCATCCAATACTTGACATTTGCTATCTTCAAGTACACCATGAGAGGTCTCTACGAAGA
Organism: Bolinopsis microptera; assembly: GCF_026151205.1. Taxonomy (NCBI): domain Eukaryota; kingdom Metazoa; phylum Ctenophora; class Tentaculata; order Lobata; family Bolinopsidae; genus Bolinopsis; species Bolinopsis microptera. Next base: position 6,095,548 of record NC_087072.1, on the reverse strand, counting down.
GGATAGGTTCCTGTTCACCATGCTGCTTTCCCTGAACATCGATCTCAACAGTGGCCGACTCCGAGGAGAAGAGTTCCAAACCTTCTTCAAGGGTGGTGCCGCTCTTGATCTGAACTCTGTAGAACCCAAACCCAAGAAGTGGATCATGGATATGACTTGGCTGAACTTGGTGCAATTGAGCAAGCTCACGAGGTTTTCTCAAATCCTCGGACAAGTCACCAGGAACGATAAAGCATGGAAGGCTTGGTTCGATACTGATGCTCCCGAAGAAAATGACATCCCAGACTACAAGTTCAATGTTGATGAGTCATTCAGTAAACTATTGCTGATCAGATCGTGGTGTCCAGATCGTATCATCCCTCAGGCAAGACACTACGTCAACGCTAGTGTGGGTAAGAAGTTCACTGAAGCAGTTATTCTCAACTATCCTCTCTTGTATGACGAGACTCACGCAAAATGCCCACTGATCTGTTTCCTGAGCATGGGATCAGATCCCACTGAAAGCATCAAGAACTTTGCCAAGAAGAAGAAGACTGAGTGCAGAGATATTTCTATGGGACAAGGTCAGGAGGTACCGTCTAGAAGAATTCTAGCTCAGAGTTTCGCGGATGGTTGCTGGGTCTTACTTCAGAACTGCCATCTGGGTCTAGGGTTCATGGACGAGGTACTGGCAACTGTCCTAACCGCCGAATCCATCAATCCTAACTTCAGACTATGGATGACAACAGAGCCTCATCCTGAGTTCCCTATAAACTTCTTACAGCACAGTATCAAGTTTACCAATGAGCCGCCTCAGGGTATTAAAGCAGGTCTCTCCAGAACCTACAACAACATGACTCAGGAGCAACTTGACATTTCCAGTACATTCCAATGGAAGCCAATGTTGTACGACCTTGCTTTCCTGCACACAACAGTCCAAGAAAGGAGAAAGTTCGGACCGCTAGGTTGGAACATTCCATACGAGTTTAACCAGTCTGATCTGACCGCGAGTCTTCAGGTTGTCCAGACTCATCTGGACGATATGGATCCTAAGAGAGGTGTCTCGTGGGTTTGTATTCGTTACATGATAGCAGAGGTTCAGTATGGTGGTCGTGTCACTGATGACTTCGACAAACACCTACTGAATACTTACACCAGGACATGGATGGGCGAGAACATCTTCAACAACAACTTCTGCTTCTACAAGGGCTACAAAATCCCTAACTTTGCTAAAGTAGACGAGTATCTCAACTACATCAACGAAGAACTGCCCGAGGTGGACACACCAGAAGCCTTCGGTCTGCATCCTAACGCGGACATCACATACCAGAGTAATACAGCCAACACTGTCATCGAGAAGATCATCAACATCCAGCCCAAAGACGCAGGAACTGGAGGAGGTGAAACAAGGGAGGAGTTAGTCTACCGATTATCTGCAGAGATGTTGGAGAAGGTTCCAGAGAACTTTGTCAGTCACGAAGTCAAGGCCAGACTCATGAAATACGGAGTATTCCAGCCCATGAACATTTTCCTTAGACAAGAAATCGATCGTATCCAGAAAGTCATTACAGTTGTGAAACAAACTTTGATAGATTTGCAACTTGCTATCGACGGTACAATCATTATGAGCGATTCTCTCAAAGACGCTTTGGACAACATATTCGATGCTCGAGTCCCCAAGACCTGGTCCAAGATATCCTGGGACAGTTCTACTCTAGGTTTCTGGTTCACCGAATTGCTGGACAGAGATATGCAGTTCAAGTCATGGATATTCGAGTCCAGACCTAACGTGTTCTGGCTCACTGGATTTTTCAATCCTCAGGTAATTTACTCACAGTTGTTTACATTTTAATTAATAATTAATCATTACATAATATTAACTTATTACATTATTGCATAATCATTCCCGCTGATTAGATATTGAAGACAATAATGCCTCATCAGCTCTAATAATAATTGTGTGCAGGGTTTCCTGACTGCGATGAGACAGGAGATTACTCGTGCTCACAAGGGCTGGGCGCTGGATGTGGTGCAGCTCTTCAACGAGATGACAAAGATGAACAAAGAGGACGTCTCCAGGTATGCGTCCTTCAACTTCACATCCTTCCAATAATCATTAGACTTTAATTTTGTCTTGATGAGCAAGTCATTTATGCCTATGGTAAATTTTCATTTCAGTCGAATAACGGTTCTTGTATTTCAGTTCACCCCAAGATGGAGTGTACATATACGGGCTGTCACTGGATGGTGCTGGTTGGGATAAGAGGGGAATGCGGCTTATTGAACCTTCACCCAAAGTACTCTTCACACCACTCCCTGTGGTCCACATGTTCGCTCTCAATGAAATGACCAAGGAACAGAAGGCTCAACGAGTGAGTTTTAGATTTATTTAGATAAGTTGACTGATGTTATTGTTAACATGATTTGTTTGATAGTTGAATACAAAGATGGTGTCTTGTTGGAATTCTAATTGCAATGCAGGTATTGTGTTAATGTGTGACCAGTAAACATGATTTGCTGACTCTGACACTTTCCCAGGTGTACGAATGTCCAGTCTACAAGAAGCCTCAGCGTACTGACCTGACCTACATCACCAACATGAGGTTGAAGACGAGCCAGAACCCCGAGTACTGGACCTTGAGGGGCGCTGCTCTGCTCTGTGACATCAAATAGATCAGTCGTCACTCGATCTGCAGCATTTGAGCGACTATACTCAGAGTTTTTTGTTTACTCGAATGATTTATCAGAACTAGGTAAAGATTGTACCATTATCATTTAGTTCTTTTTGTTAGTGTTGGAATTTGTGTTTGTGGAAATGAACAAAAAGTACATATTTTGCTCAAGATAAAAGAAATTTAACGTTTAAACGTTTCTTCCTTTTAACAAGATTTATATGGTTTGGGTGTGGTTGAACCTAACTTTTAAATGTTGTCAACATGGAAAAATTCTCTGCAACAGGCCCAAATCGAAAAGAATGACAATTCGAAAAATATGCTTTTAGCAGAGTATTATCCAGATGTATTTACTTTTAAAACGGTGTATATATACACCACACAGTATTTCACTTCCAGAACTTACTTTTTTTAAAGATCTCTGGTTTTTCCTCGTGATTATTGATTATATTAATTAAATGTCCTTTAATTGTTGCATCCTGATTATCCTTAATTGCCCGTACTGAAAAAAGGATGGTTCGGGCATTTCTTTTGATGTAAATATTATCATGCTTGTTTAGATTTTTGCCATAAATATTTTGCGTTTCATTTTTCGATCAGTTGACTGAATTCATTTTGAGGTTGCAGTTGACAAGTTGTGTCGATCTCAACTGAAAAAAATCGTCGTACTTGTAATCAACGGCACGCTATATTTGACAGTTGAAAATTGAAAGTTGAAAACTTACGACGGCAAGCGGTGCAGTACACAGAGGAATCAATGATCAATATAATTATAATTATATTTATATAATTATATTTATATAATTATTCGTATTCATTATTTGATCATTGATCAAGTATTCCTCTGTGCACTAGGTACTGCTTGCCGTCGTAAGTTTCAATTTTCAAGTGTCAAGAATAACGTACCGTTGATTACAATATAAGAATATACATAAGTAATGCAATATTAAATATGATATATATATATATTTATATATCTTACTATATATAAAGCGAGACGATATATATATATATATATATATCCATGCCATTTTACTGACACCACGGCATCAACTTTAACGCAACTTTCCGCAAAAACCGTAAAAGATATAAAACTGAAACTTTTTTGACTGGGTCAAATGCTTTAATGGCCTTCAAATCAGCATGAAAAAATAAAAAATTGGCCAAGGAATAATAATTTTAGTGCCCAAAATTTGGACTCCCGAGTGGTGTCAAAAGTAGTAGTAGTAAATCTTTCAAAGTACGAAATATCTCTTTAAAAGAGCATCCTAGGCACCATATAGATATCAAAACGCATAAAAAAGAAAACAAAAACATCAACCATCTTCTAACTTCTTCCACTCCTCCCTATCTAAAGCTAAAAATCTAAGGTCTTCGAAATCAGTCAAATTCTTAAGTCTAATATCAAGATTTCTACTAGTCAAGTCTTTTCTAATAACATCTAATAAGTTTAAACATGGTCTACCCCGTCTCCCTTCCATAAAAATATCAGAATTTATAGCAAATAACATAGAGGTGTATGCTGGTGAGTCTTCCTGTCCTCTTAAGATATGTCCTAACATTCTCCATCGAAACTTAGAGACTCTCACAGACAAGGGAGTGACATAACAACGAGCATAGAGTGCCTCATTAGAAATAACCCCAGTAGGCCATCTGATGTTGAGGATTCTTCGGAGGTGTTTGCGATGAGCAATATCAAGTTCATTCAACGAAGCTAGTGGTGCAGCCCAGGAGTTGCAGTTGTAGAGTAGAATAGAGACTACTTGTGAGTTGTGCCTCGTAGATTTTGATCTTCCTTCGGACTGAAATCTTGCTCTTCATCCAAACTTTCTGAAATTTACTAAAGGCAACATTACCAAGTTCATTCAACGAAGCTAGTGGTGCAGCCCAGGAGTTGCAGTTGTAGAGTAGAATAGAGACTACTTGTGCCTCGTAGATTTTGATCTTCCTTCGGACTGAAATCTTGCTCTTCATCCAAACTTTCTGAAATTTACTAAAGGCAACATTACCAAAAACGCGAATTAAATAGGTAATAATTATTTTAGTCTCTCGAGTCTTGACACCACTTTAGTGTTAGACGGGTTCCTGCTAGTTTTTATAATAGTATCGAATCGCAAAAAATTAATATTATCCATCACCTGAGTTCTGCCGCTCCAACAAATCGATGTATTTTTGGACGCTGATTACGAATCACCCCCATGACGTAGGGTAAAATGCTCAGGGCCTTTTCACAAGATTTTTTTTAATTTAGGCGAGCGATTTATATTAGTCATTTAGTGGGAGCGAGTAAGGTTTGCTGGGTTATCCAGATCGATGAAATAGTGAAACGGTAATTAACAGGTAGATGACTAATTTGATGGAGTCTAGAGAGTGAAGATTGAAGAGTCAAGGTTTGAAGAATCAAAAGTTGAAGGTCAATGCCCAGGAAACCTTACTACTCCTAGCTGGGGCCTATCTTCGAAAGTAAAAGAGATAGAGACTTCCGGTTTTTTGCAAAATATTCGCCTCGTAAAAATAACGTTCCGGTAAGGTTTTCTGGGTTCACAAGTTTTAATCCAACAAGGGGCCATCTACTTTAACTTAGGACGTCCACCAAAATCGCAGATTTTCAGAACACCCCCCATCTCCCTGTCCGGGTGTGTCAAAATTTTCAAAACCAACCCCCCCCCCCCCCCCCCCCCCCCCCGCCCCCTCCCCCGGACGACCGGATTTCCAGCTACTTTTAAGTGTTAAGAGTACAAATAAAATCAACTCGAATTCATTGTCAAAGAGTTGAAATGACACTTTTTCGTTAATTCTGCCAAAATTTCCGGACGGATTTGAAGAAACCACCCCCCTCCCCCTGTCCGGATTAGTCCGGAATTCCAAAACCACCCCCTCCCTATTTGCTGGACGTCCTAAGTAGATGGCCCCTAATTCAGTGCTACTTCAGCTAGTGAGTTATGTCCAATTTAAGGATAAGACTGGATCTGGAAGAGCTGAGTCATTTTAGGGGCTACCAAATAATTTCCACCGGTATTTTGACGAGTTGAATATCCTGCACCCTTTGAACATCCTCGATTTGCTTGAATCTCAAAAATGGCGAGTTGGAGGTTAGATTCACAAGTTTTAATCCGACAATTCAGTGCTACTTCAGCTAGTGAGTTATGTTCAATTTAAGGATTACTTATTGAAAGCAGCATAACCTAGAGTAGACTAATCCTACGCTGAATGTCTGCTTTACTACAAAGCATGGAGCCCAGTGTGATGCTTCTCCACTGATCTCACTACCAGCTCTACTCATTTTGCATTCGATTTATAATCCTTTGCACACCTTCTTCTTCGAAGGCCGAAGGAGGCTGTGGTCATTATTACTATCTAGGATAGATCATGACCACTGTAAGATAGAGCATTGGAGCCCTGTGCTTACCCCGGTAAAATATTTATTAATGGAAAAAGTTAAACTTTGTTTTCTCCACATTTAGTGAATCGTTTTGTTGCTTGTATGAAGCCGATGATCCTTGGTAGTGAGAACTTGTCCACTATGTCTGTCACATTAAGATAGACGGAGTCAAAGTATCCTCTTCGTTTGAAAGACCACTTCGGGCACTGACCAATAAAGTGGTTCATTATCTCCTCTTCCATGAGACAGTGTGGACAAGTTTTACTTTTAGCGACCGTTGTCGGCTTGACCTTATTAATATGGTAGTTTAGTTCACAATGTCCAGTAATATAAGGAATTGTATCGCTGTTCTTGTGCTCTCTTTGCCAAGTTATGGGATTGATCTGGCGAACTTGTGTCTCCATACTCGTACAAAATGAGTGTTGGACAACGTTCTACATCTTTCCCTCATTTTCCGATGACTTATACTCCGCAGTGCTCCCTTCCATATAGTATAATAATACTTTTGGTAGTGGTAGTAGCACTTGGGCGGAGTCCAAGTTATCAGAGCCTTGTTTGGCAAGAGAGTCTGCCTTTTCGTTACCATCATAGCCTTTGTGGGCTGGTATCCATCGTAGTAGGATTTGATTGTCCATTGCTAGTTGGTTAAGCGCACTTTCAACGCGGAGTAGAACTACAAGAGATTGTTACGACTCTCTTAATTCACTCGGATCCAACAACACGCTAGAGATACGATGGATTGCAGCACACAAAAAGCAGATGAGCTGGCCAAGCTTGGTACAGTCAGTGAATCCACTTTGAAGTGTCCAATTCCACAATCCTACATCAAGCGTCAAATCGACAACAAAGTCAACAGACTGAATCAGGAAACTTGGTTAACTGACGGTCCCAGACACACCAAACTGACACTCGGCCACAAGCACGCCAAAATCATCAAAAACCTCAACACTACACTCAGCAACAACAGACAAGATTACAGAACTGCAGTTCACCTCATCACGGGTCACTGCGGCCTAAATAAACACCTTCACACCAATTGCAAATCAAACACCAGTGCTTGTCCCATGTGCGGCGACGGAGAGGAAACTGTCTCACACTTCCTCGGACAGTGTCCGGCTATTGCCCAAATTAGAGGTCAATATTTCCAGGACTACTACCTCTCTGTCAATGACATATTCGACAACCAACACATCACCACAATTGTCAATTTCGCAAACCGCACCAAACGCTTAATTGTGCCGGAAGAGCTGGATCAGACCGGGGTGACTTAAAGTATTATCTTATATGCTATTTCGTCTCGTTTTACTTTTCCAAACCCAGCTGGCACTTAAGCGTATCATTTTGACTCATATCACTTATTACACCATCTTCCACCGTTCACTCTGATTTCACCGGAAACCTTCCCCAGGGTTGCCACACCCCAGAGGTAGGCAGAGCATCTCAATGCTATCCTCTCGTGGGCTATCTTGGCCCAGCCTCTCTTTAAAAAATTTAAAAAAAACGTATTGCTGTGCTGGTGCTTTTAGATTTGACTTTGGTATTACTCATTGCCATTATTGTCGCCTGGCTATCACAGTTTATGATGATTTTTCTAGTTATGGTTCCAGATTCCCGTGATATTTTTGCCGCTGCACCTACGGCAAAGGTCTTAGCCTGGAAGACGGTTGAGTTAGTTCCTAGGTGGTAGGACTCCTCACGTGGAGGGGTGTGGTTATTCACAATGTGCACTCCTGCTCCAACTTGTTCATTCATTTTGGAGCCGTCTGTGTAGCATTGTATGTTGTTGGTATCGTTCTCGATTTCCTCATACTCTGAGAGTCGAGGAATTTCTGTGTCAACATTCAGTGATGTAGTCTGTTGAGTGTTGATCTTGCCCTTCAGAATTGAGATTGATAGCCTTTAATTAATAACTGTTCGTTTAGTTCTGAGTGGGTGGGTACTGGTTAGGTTGCCCTTCTTGTTAACCATCGGCTCATATATCTAGTGGTTGTTTGATTTGAGTCTAAGAGCTCCTTTTGCTGCTTCATCTTCTATCACCAGGTTAATGAGGATAATTCCGGTGATGATGTCTAGAGCTGCTCCAGGAGTTGATGGTAACCACTAACCCTCCTGTGGACCTGTTATGAGAAAATTCCCTACCCGCTGCGCTGTACGCTGCTTAGGATTGTTAAGTTATGTTTTTTGGACACACCATTGAGCCAGATTGTCGCAGCGTATGTCAAGGAAGGTCTGACAACAGCTGTATATATCCATTTCATGGTCTTGGGGGTGAACCCCCATGTTGGTCCAATGGCTCTCCTGCATTGCATGAGTATGCCTTTGGCTTTTTGGCGGGATGCAGTGTCCCGCCATTTTTAATCTCCTGCTTCGTAACTTGTTTGACAGCCTTGGGAGGCTACCATACAAAGTTATATTGCTGACCTTGTCCTTCCATGAGATACCCAGCACCATACGCAACATCTTTGTGTATGTTCCATCCAAACTTTTCTCTTGAGCCTTTGTCAGTGTCCAGGTTTCTGATCCGTAGAGCAGTACTGATTCACAAGCCGCTATGAACAGCCTCTAATCTTGAGGCTCTTTGCGAGTTTGGATTTCCAGATATCCTTCAGTCTATGTAGGGCACCCCACGCTTTTCCTTTTCTAACCCTTATCTCCCTATCTGTGCTCTCAATCCAGGAGCCTAAGTAGATGAAATCATCTACATTTTCTATGGCTTCTCCGGATCGACTTTGTAGGTCGCTAGATCGATCCTCCATATTCAGTGTCATGACCTTGGTCTTGCCTTCGTTTATGTGTAGTCCCACGTTTGCTGCCGCCGATTCTACTCTGAGCAGGAACTCGTTAGCCTTGTCTATGTCCTCAGATATAAGTGCTATATCATCTGCATCGGTGATGATCTTGGGCACTACTCTTCTGCTTTTTCTACGTTCGAGAGTGAGTCCAAGTCGCTCCGCATCATCGCCTATGGCTTGCCTCATACAGTAGTCGATGACTATTGCAAAGAGGTAAGGTGCTAAGGTATCACCCTGTAACACACCTGCAAGTATCTCGAACAATTCAGTTTCTCCGTCAGGAGTTATGAGTTGACCATTGTTAATGATTTGGCCCGGTGCGAGCTATTTCGTAGCTCGTGCCATCGAGAAGAAAGCGGCGCGCGCTACTTCGAAGAAATTTAGACGAGTAACATCCGTCAAAGTTATGAGCTAAAACACCATATAACCATATTTGGGCATACGCACCAAATTTGATCGATTTTGGCCAATAAAATTAAATTAGTCAAATATCAATATTTTTGAATGAAACCAACTTTATATTGAAGGTAAGCCTATACTACACATTTTTTATGATTACTGTGGATTCTGTATGAAAATAATCGCAAAAAATGAAAGGGTTCAAATGCACCAGGCTTTGTATCACGTCGTGACCCCCATTTTTGTTTCACTAAGTCAAAGTGGGTATTCACTAGTACCGTGGCCACGATACAGCCGCGCACTCGTGTGCAGCAGGTCTACATGCTACAACGTACGACAAGCCAGGCTATTTTTATAAACATAATAGCCTGGGGTCCCCAGTACAGGTAATACTGTTCTTGTATGCAGGCTACACAATGATCACACTAAAAAACGATCATTGATTCACGATGTCAATCCTTCGCAGCTCAGCGCGTATGGTATATAGTGCATTGCGCTTGTATCACGTTGCGACCCCCACGGTCGTTTCACTATGGTTTATCGTCCTGACGATAAACCATAGTGAAACCATAGTGAAACCGCGCACTTCGTGCGCGGCAGGTCATACAACGTATGACAACATTGCGCTACAAGACAAGCACTTCTTATCGAAAGTTACAACAGCTGATAACATTGTCATACGTTGTATGACCCGCCGCGCACGAAGTGCGCGGCTCCCCCTGTAGCAGGGGTAGCGTCTTCTTCACCACTATAGTGAAGCGACCGTGGGGGTCACCGCGTGATACAATGATAACATACAACAAAGCTAGCAAATTATCATCGAGCTTGACGGATGTCATTGGTCATGTTACTCGTTTTAATTTCTTCGAAGTAGCGCGCGCCACTTTCTTCTCGAAATATTAGACGGGGGAAACGAAAGCCCGATGCAAGTGCTACAAAGTAACGCACGCTTGTCATACGTTGTTGGTTGTATGACCCGCCGCGCACTAGTGCGCGGCTCCCCCTGTTGCCTGTATCGTCGAAACTCCACTATAGTGAAGCAACAGTGGGGGTCACCACGTGATACAAACGCGCGCCGGGTAAGTCTATTAACAATGGACAATCATCGAGCGCAATTTCGTAAGAAATTCTACTGGCTAGGATTTATTTCGTAAGGTAATAGAATTACAAATTTCCGGGTTTTTTGCAAAATTTTCGCGTTCGTCTCGTAATTTTTAAAGTTACAATTTAGCTTGATTAGTGATCTTGTTTTTGTTTTTATGGTTTGTTGGTGGGTGTGTCTTTATTTATAAGTGCTTTTTGCAATAATATATCAATAAACCTTCTTGTAGCGCGATGCACTACTGGGTCGCGCGCGCATCAAATAATGCTTCTTGCAACCGTATGCAGATCGGCGAGATGCGAAGGATTGACATCGTGAATCAATAAACCTTCCTATGATTCCTATATGATACTTATAAAGTGTTTTCTAGTGGTTTATTGTTAATCCTAGTGTGGTATATATTTGACGGATGTTACTCGTCTATGGTCTAAATTTCTTCGAAGTAGCGCGCGCTGCTTTCTTCTAGAAATGGCACGTGCTACGAAATGGCAAGTGCTACGAAGTAGCGCGCGCCGGGCCAGACCATTAACAATGGTCAAGTATATATCAATCTATCTTTTTATGATTAATCGGGCCAAAAATACAGTATAGTAAGGCGATGACATTTATCAGGAAAAGAATAAGATTTGACTTATTGAGAACAAAAATTATTGCTCTTAGAGGAGAAAAAGGGATGAAAGTGGTAGTGATGTTAAATAGCGGATTAAGATATAAATTTAGAGCCAGTACATTGAATTGGCTTGACATGACATACGTTGCATGCCACTTTTCACAGCACGAAGCACGCGCCGCCGCACTGCGCACGCCGAAGGCGTTTGACAAAATAGCTAATGAGGTCTGATAAGGTAATTTGAAACGGGGCGCTGCGAGCAGCTTGCTGCATGCTGGCTGACACGACCCCAAAACATAGTGTTTTCGGTTTTGGTACGATAGAAAGGTTGAGAATGAAGCTGGTTTGATGATAGCTGCCGAGTGGCAGTTAAAATCGCCGATATTAAAAGACAGAGATGGACCAGATTTTAGGAACAGATAGAGGTGGTTTTCGTGATTTTTAGAGTTTTTTGTTTTCATTAGAGCCCTCCATGGTGGAAGGCTTACCAAAAGAGTGATCCAGGACTCGAAAGAGAACCTGTTACACATTGGAACTTAATCTTACCTCAATAAATGTAATAGATTTGTAGTGTTGTAATTAGTTTAAAACTGAGGTTGGAGTCAGATTGAGGGACCTTATAGTATGGAGCAAGATCTTTCCTTGCGTTTGACAAAATAGCTAATGAGGTCTGATAAGGTAATTTGAAACGGGGCGCTGCGAGCAGCTTGTTGGCTGACACGACCCTTGTAGCGCGATGCACTACTGGGTCGCGCGCGCGCATCCAATAATGCTTCTCGCAACCACATCTTATGGCTATGCAGATCGGCGAGATGCGAAGGATTGACATCGTTAATCAAACACGACCCCAAAACATAGTGTTTTTGGTTATGATATTGTGGATACGTAACATGTATCAAGAATTGGCTATTTTTTCCCTGCTCTTGCCGAAGGCAAAAAGATCGCTCCTACTAAATCGCTCGCCCAAATTTTAAGAAAATTCTTGTGAAAAGGCCCTTTGGGTGTGAAATTGATCTAATTCGATGTATTTTTGGACGCTGATTCCGAATCACCCCACATGACGTAGGGTAAAATGCTTCCACGGAGAGTTATGGGCAAAAAACCGTTTTGGTCACGTGACAGGCTAGTAAACCATGAATTCGATTGTTTAGGGCTAGCTCGGGTTAGGGTTAGGGTTGTGGTAAGGGTTATGGTTAGCTTAATTCGGGGTTATGGTTAGGGTTAGGGTTGGGATTAGGGTTTATGTAAAACCGTTTTGTACGGCTGCAAAACCATAAAAACCAAAGTCACGTGAAATTTTTGGGCGAGCGAATTAGTAAGAGCCCAAAAAAATCATAAGGAATAAGTAATCGGGTTTGGATATATGAGGTTGCCCGATGGACCTGCGTTGATACATGTTTCGTATCCCTTCGGCGGCGCGCGCTTCGCGCGCGAAAAGTGGCATGCAACGTATGTCAAGACCTGCGATGATGACAATGGACAAAAGTCTGCATCTGCTCCTTCGCAATAAAGACCATTCCACCATAATTAAGTGTATAGGAAGCGTCTGTTATGCTGCGCGCGACCCTTACCATGTGTTAATTAATTACAGTGAAATTCCTTCTTCGCAAAGTTATTTTCTGAAATTACTGGATTCATTTATTGTTGATACGCGGCGCTGCAATGGTCAAATAAATCGTCAATTTTTTCCATACATTAATTGACGATGTCAATTCATTTCAGCTCGGCGCGGCACAGTAGCGCATCTTGCTGTGAGAAGCCTCATTGAGTGCGCGGCGCGGCACAGTAACGCATCGCGCTACAATTCCATACACTAATCCTACTCATTCATAAAAAACATAGTATGTAAATAATAAATATGTTGCACTTTTATTTTTCCAGTCACACTTTTCACTCAAAAGAATTGAAGAAAAAATGGTACATCGTAGGGAAAATTAATCGTGCGTGGTTTAACCGCGGCGAAATTTTTGTTAATACTTAAGACAGAGGGGCGAGAAAGAACATTGTCAATATAGACAATTTAGATTTGAACTTGGAGCCGCAAGGCCAAGGGTGATTTTCAAAATATTGAGTTTTTGAAGGGTTATTTTTATATAGGGTCATTGTGACATTATGTGTATACTGTTTGAAACATTTTATTACTATTTATAACCGCTCTGACATCGTTAGTACCTGACACTTGTGTTGCTATTCCATTTCATTTCAAAGGAACACAATTTAATTTGGGAAAACTTAGATTTTAAGTTATCCAGAAAAGTGTGATTTTAGGCCGAATAAAAGTTCGCAACTTTAACTTTGCAGATTCGCCTGTCCTCTGATTGGCTGATTTGCGTCACGTGCTGCTTAAAGATTGGAATGTTTTGCAATCACTGCACTTTTTGTCTTTTAATGGTATAGAAAAAGTGCATTTTATCAGCCTTTTAATCCTGAATTAATTCCTGTTAGTAAACTCGCTATATATACATTTGACACATTGCTGCAGTTTATCTCTTTTGCCGATACGTTGATGCACGGTGTACGTGTCGTGCTATAGGGTTCTGGATTCATTTGTCTCCTCTCGTTTATCCTCTCGTTTTCTCAATAACTAATGTACAATTAAAAAAGCTTAAGATCCACTTACCCTTTAGTTCCAAGTAAGTATCCACTATTCAGAGACCTAATCCGGATGAGTAATTTTTGTGGCCACACATTCGCATTGAAAAAGTTATGCTTGCAATTTATATCGAGCTCAGACTGCAGATAATAAAGGATAGAATGTGATCAAGTTTTTAATAGCTGAACACAATGGACACCTTATAAAGATTGTATCGGTTTATTCATTTTTCGAGGGTGTCTATCCTTATAGCTAGACAATTACCATTGCTGAAATTATCTGTATACTGTTCGAAGCAATTTTAAATATATATATGCACCTAAATAAATTATTTGGAATATTTTTGAAAGAGAATAAAAAGCCCAATTTTTGAAAGTCTCATTTTATATACGGTCATTGTGGTATTATATGTATATTGTTAGAATACTTTTTATTTTTACTATTTTTACTGACGACACCAGAAAGATGTTTGAAGCTTCAAGATATTTAGCTGGTATAAAAAAGTCGGGTAACATAGTGGTCAATGATACCAACAACAATCCTATTGGTACCGATTTAGGGAAAGCAAACACAGCGAAATCTTTCTTCGAAAAACAACTAACAGAAGGAGTTGAAGCTGGCCTGCAACCTTTTACCTGCGATCCAAAACCACTTGATAACCCCATTACACCAGTTGAAGTTGAACTTGCTGCAAGTAAACTCAAATCAAACCGTGCCAGTGGTCCAGATAATCTCCAGAATGAGTTGATAAAGTACGCCCATCCAATCACTTTTGAGAAGTATGCTGAGGCAATTAACGAGTCATTTAGTGGGAACAAATACATTAGTTCGATAGGACAAGGTATTGTGACTCCTCTGCAGAAGCCCGGTAAACCTAAAGGTCCCCTCACAAGCCTTAGACCACTTACACTGTTAAACGGATCGAGGAAGATGCTCACTCAAATTGCCTTAAAACGGGTTGAGAGTAGAATTGACAACTACACCATGCCATGGCAGAGTGCTTACAAGAGAGGTAGGAGCTGCTCTGACATTGTGTGGGCTCAGAGAATGCTCATATCTGTTGTGATGAGGAAGAAATGGACATTTAGCAAAATGGGTATTGATATGAGTAGAGCTTTTGATACCGTGAAAAGGGATACTATCATAAATGTTTTGAAAGATGCTGGTTGTTCGGAGGACGACATTCGCTTAGTTCAATACCTTCTATCGAATACTCTCCTTAGAGTTCGTGTTAACTCCTCACTGTCGGAAGAGTTTGAAAGTTTACTCGGAGCCTTTCAAGGTGACAGTTTATCTGGAAAGCTATTCACACTTATTCTTGCAGCAGCCTTACACCACCTCAGAGCTGTATCTGGGAGACCAAACCCACCAGTATCAGAACTAGGTTTTCCAACTGAGTGGGAATATTCAGACGATTGTGACTTTGCTGACGAGGACATCGAGAAACTGAGAATTTTCCTTCCTGCAGTGAAAGAGATTCTCAAAGACTGGAACCTCCAAGTAAATGAAAGTAAAACTGAATTCAGTACCTTCTACCTGGCGAAAAAATCTGATAAAGACACTAACACTTATTTCACTTGCATTAGGCTTAGAAATTTATTCTCTGGTCAACAGATTTCAAATGTTTAATTAATTTGTAGTATGACAGTAAGGTATATAAGAAGTTATTTAATTTTGCTTGGGCTATTATATTGACTAGGTATTGAGGTTTAATGATGATATGGAATTTGAATTCTATATAAATTTACACTATGTGGTTGGGGCATTTTGCATAGTAAATATGGTTACTACTCATATATATCATATTATTTGATTGGTATTCGATTTCTGATTATTTCTCTAGGAATATGATTATTATATCTCAATTTGGCTTTAGGTAGGGTGCCCCGCTAAAAGAACTGGATTCTTCCAGGAAGCATCCCGTGCACAGAGCTTGGTCTACATATATATTAAATTATTAACCATTCATTCTGTATGTGCACGAAAATTTATTTCAATCAAAAACTAACGGTCAGCCATTAGCTAATAATGAACCATGGCGAAGTAATAAGTCACTAGGTTCCTTACTGTGTACTGAGAAGGACATTCAAAGAAGGAGAATCCTAGCTGAAATTGCTTTTAAGAACTTCGAAAAAGTTTGGTTGTCCGGTAAGAAAATTTCCCTTGAAAGAAAGCTGAGGTTATATGACGCTCAAGTTGTATCTGTATTAATTTACAACTCAAATAGTTGGAGTCCTAAAAAAGCAACCATGGAGAAAATGGACACACTTCATCGTAGACACCTCAGGTCCATTTTAAACATCAAATGGCCTAAAGGTATGATAAGCAACAAAGCATTGTATGAAAGGTGCAAAGTTGAAAAGTTATCAAAGCGTATCGAACACCAGCGGTGGAAGATGTTTGGACACATTCTCAGGAGTATGGAGAACACCCCAGCCCAAACGGCTCTCTCTTTTGCTATTGAATCAGATAATTTATTTATTGGAAGATTGGGGAGACCTAGAATGAACTTGTTATCGGTTTTAAGAAGTGATTTAAGTAGTAGAAATTTGCAAATGGACAACTCTCATGAATTGAATGAAATTAGAGATATAGCTGCATGCAACAGATGTTGGGAAAATCTTTTTCAAGGGTACAGTTTACCGCATTAAGGTATTTTTAAGAATCATTTTTGTCGGTAAGATCCTGTTTTATAATAATAATAATATGCTATAAAGAATGTCTCCCAGTCTAGGGAGTAAAAACAATTAAGTTGAGATTTTATGCTTTGAAGAACTAAAGGATTACACAAGTCAGAAGTAGTTAACTCTAAATTCTTAAATGTATTATATGGCCCAATTTCAATCGTAAAACATGTATGTGTAGGTTGGCAACACTTAAAAAGCCTAGGTTCAGAAATATAGCTCAGTGTCCATTACTTGTTCACTCATCTGAACTCACTCTCAGCTTGCAACTCCCACCCATTTGGGGATTTTAGCAGCCTGATTCCTTGAAACAATTAATGTTTCGTTTGTGTTTTGAATGAGATATTCAAAAAAAATGTAAATCAGCCTAGTAATAGCTCTTTTATTTAATAATACTTTTAATGGGTATATTATTTATTATGGACTGCCTTCATGGAGAGTTTCTATGCACAGTTTCTAGAGTTGGGATATCCCTTAAGTATACAAATTATTCAGTTAACTGTAGATAATTTCTAAGGAATTCCTTATCCTCAGATAGCTATGTTTTGGAGCGTTCTCTTTGGATTCATCGCGATATGGTATGATGTTATCTTAGCTAGTGAATCAGCTTATGACATCAGAGGTCAGATAGCAATCAGCAATGATCCAGGATGGCAAACAAGAACTCTGATTTCTGCTAACTTTGGTGAATACCATGGATACGCTCAGCAGAATGGTTCTTTTGTTATTCCAAATGTCAAACCAGGTACTTTCTTTCTTACTTTTTAATTCTTGTTTGCATCAGCACATGTGTTGGGACTATCCATTTTGTGACACACACAATTTGTCCATTTGTTTTGTATGTCACATTGTGTCTGGTCTTGTATCATGAAAATTGTATTTAGAGATCAGATGGCAATGCACTTTTCCTTTGCCATTATCTTCATGAACTGTTGTGTTATAGTGCAGTGGTCAAGTTGGGGTCTATTTGATGGGTTGTCATGGGAACAGATCTGACTTAGATTGCCTTCTCCATCTCTGTGGCCATCAATACTCGGCAAACTGCCTTTTATACTGAAAACAATTGTGTTTTACTTATTTTACCGCATCCATACTAAAATAATCAAAAATGTTACTGTATAGACTTAAATTGAAGATGTTATACTTATAGGCTAAGTCATATGAGAAAATAATTGTATACCGCTCATGCTTACTGCTGCTTGTTAAGATCTATGTGTCACCTAAATGTTGTAAAATTTCTGATGATGTAAGATAAATGATGTTTAATTATATTGTTTGCAAATAATTCTTTTAGAGTATCACATTGAGATTGGCTAAATAAACCTATTTCCTATTAACTTTCACTTGACATGTTGTCTAGCACACATCTTAGAACTGTTTATATCGTGATGCATGACACTTTTTGCTGAACCCTGTAATAAATCTTAATATATGTGATATTTCGTAGCAAAGGCTCTGAGATCATGTGATGTAGATGACCTACTCACTTGGTACCGTTTGGTTAGACCTCGACCACATGACCAGTCACATTGTGTGTCATGAAATATCAAGACTTTGAATGGAATCTCACCGTTTCTAGAATTAAAGATTAAGACGTTATTATACAACGATTTATTAATTTAAAGCCAGACTGATAATACAACTTTTCAGGGAGTTACATCGTGGAAGTATTAAACCCAAACTACATAATTGCTCCAGTCAGAGTTGAAATCAGTAGCAAAGCTAGTGGAAGAATAAGAGCTCGTAAAGTGGACTATGTACAACCGAATGAGGTCATGTTAGTTAAATATCCTCTTACTTTCCGAGTTGCTGATAGGACTAATTTCTTTGAAAAACGTGAAACGTGGCACATAACTGACGTTTTCTCGAGCCCAATGGTGCCCATGCTGTTGCTACCTGTATTCTTCATGCTTGTACTCCCCAAAATTAAAGACATGCAAGATCCTGAAACTAAGAAAGAATTGGAGGATGCTTCTAAGATGATGTCAAATCCTCAGATGCCAGATATGAGTGACATGTTGACCTCTCTATTGGGGGGTACCAAAAAACCTAAGAAGATCGCCAGTTCAAAAATAAGGCGCTAGACCTTACAGTGATATTATGAAATGTAATGTGAATTTGTTGATATGTAATACCTTTCAACCACTGGGCTGAAAGGCGTGGGCGAAATATATTTCTGTAATTTTGGAGTACTCTATATCATTTATACATGCAAATTATTGATTTATGGGATATTTTTGTGGTTGTGTCTTCAAATTTTCCTTTTATAGGATCGAACCCCCGCCCTGTCTAAGGCATGGCAAATTTCATTAATGAGAAGATTTCAAAATATTGTCTGTCCTAATGAAAGATCCTTTTGATCTCTGTGTTTTTCATCAGCTCTTGTGTCTACTGACTTTCTACGTGGTATATTTTTGGCACTGTGCCAGCTGTGTTGACTCTCACGTGGTCTCATACTGTTTATTTAAAGGATAGCTACGTTTAAAATAGTAATTTAATTAAGTGGTATTTAATCTTTCATTATTTGATCAGAAATCTATTGGCAATTCGCTACTTTCGACAGTATAGTGTAAATATGTTATATTCGTCTGTTCTATTGTAAATGATGGGTCGAAGATTACAGCAATGTATTTATTTTGGAGGTTTAATTCACTGCTAGTCAAATTATGCTGATCTTTTACAAATCCAGTTTTACTCTCGGTTATTATCTCTGCCTTATTCGATCCTCGAGAATAATCATTTTCAAACTATCTGAACATTTTTCACGAGTAAAACTTACAAAATTCTGGACCCTTTAAGGCAGAGACAGTTTTAAGCGTCGGTACAAGCACTACTTGGTACCTACCTTACCTGTCAATATAATACATTTGTTTTTAAACAACTTTTGTTAAATCATGCACTGCTGTTTTACTGCTGACTAATTTTAAATCCAGACTTCTAATTAATTAATTAACAGCAGAATTTGTACAAATACTAACTTCTTTAAATTTAATCACATTTGTTATTCAGATCTTTGTCATGTATCAACGTGATAATATTATATACTAATAATGTCAATATCCCAGGCTGATGAAATGTCCGGGTCCGGTGAGCTGCGGCCCAGTCAGCAATGCCTACAACCTCTCGAGTTTGAAGATTGTTTGACTGACAGCCCAGCGTTTAGAGAAAATTTGAAAAGTCATGAGAAAGAAATCGAAAGTTGTTCTGGCGTCTTAAAGCAACTTCAAAATGAAATGAAAAAGCTGTTGCAGATTGAGGAGGAACTTTCCAAATGCCACAAACAGTTTTCGAATACTATAAGCAACATTTCTTTTAAACCAATCGGTTCTCAAACGGAAGATGACATAGAAACAGAGAATGCTTTCCGAAAGTTTGGGGAAGTTATGGACGAAATAGAAGACCAAAGGGATAGGTTCATAAGTATAAAGAACAACTGTGCAATGAAACGCCTGGATCGATTTAGGAAAAACGATATTGGGAGGTGTAAAGAGGCCAAACGAAAGTTTCATAGCCAGACTGAAAAATCTTGTGCCAGTTTAGAGAAGTCGCTGGGTGCAAAGAAAAACACTAAAGGAATTGATGATCTTGATATCAATTGCAAAGAAGAAAGAGAGAATTTGTTTAAGAACTCTTTATACTATGTTGATTCATTGCATGAAGTTCAAGAACTGAAGAGAATAGAAGTTTGTGAGGCACTACTGCAGATCATGTTTGCATGGAAAACCTTCTATCACACTGGTTACGAGGCTTTTAACGAGTTTGAATCTTATTCACAAGACCTCTCCCTGCGGCTGCAGAATCTAAGGGATACCTTCGACCATGAGAAAGAAGAAGCTGACAAGTTAAAAGAAAGAGTATCTAAAAAGCTGACTACTGGAAGCACTTCGTCATCTCCTGACACAAGACAGGGTTACTTGTACTCTAAAGAGAAACTTGCTGTTGGTTTTGGTCACTCTTGGCTCAAGTACTTCTGTGAGTATTCACGGAAGCACAAGACTTTGACCTTGAGAACGTATAATCAACCACAAGGACGAGTGGGGAACACAGACCAGATCAATGTTACTAATGTTGTGAAGAAACGTACCGATGATATTCCAAGAAGATTCTGCTTTGAAGTGACTTCAGCTGATGGAAAAGTTTGGGTACTTCAGTCTCTATCGGAAGAGGATTTGAAGAATTGGATGGAAATAATGGAGGGCAAAGAAGCAACGTTCGCTGAGCCAATGCAAGCTGCCAAGTTAAGAGTTCCTCACGAAGTTGGAATGGACTTTGTCATCAAGTGTATTGATAGGCTGACAGCTCTGGGGCTCAACGAGCAGGGTATATATCGTGTAAGCGGGGCTCAAACAAAGATGACAAAACTTATCGCAAACACTTTTGAGGACAAGAATGTAGATGCTGTGTTGGAAACGGACGACGTTAAAGTCATTGCATCTGCTCTGAAATATTACTTCCGTGAAATCCTTCCCGAACCTCTGTTGACCTTCAGCCTCCACGCAGACTTTCTTGAGGCAATGAAAACAGAAAATCGAGAACAAAAAATCACAAACCTCTCGAATGTTGTGACTCGGCTCCCCAAGATGAACTATGAGTGTCTGAAACTACTAATCAAACATCTCTACGACGTAGCTGCTTTTAAAGACGAAAATCTGATGCAAGAAAGTAATTTGGGAGTCGTGTTCGGGCCCACTTTGATGAGACCTAAGGAAGAAACTGTTGCTAGTATTTTTAATATAAAGCATCAGAACATTCTCATAGAAAACTTGATAATCGAGTATGATGCCATCTTTGAAGGTGGAAAGATGAACGAGAAGTACCAAACACTTGTTAATTCCCGTAACTCTAGCAGGTTGCATCGCCGCCCCAAAAAGGATAAGATCGCACCTCGACCTCCCAGTCAGTTGTCCACAGTGGAAACAGACCGTACTCAAAATCCATTCGGCTCGTCTGATGAAGAGTCTCCTAGTCCAGAGTTTAACAGATACAAAAACATCAGTAGCCACTCCTCTCCGCACCTGTATGCTAATAGTCCCAGAAATTCTATATACGGCAATACAACGTCCTCACAGCGAATGGCTAATCCATCTCCAGTGCTCAACAGATGGCCTCCTGACAAATCTTACCAGCCTTCAACTCCTCCCCAAAAACCTGCCAAGACTCTGACAAGAAGCAATTTGGGGCTGGGTCGGACTGCAGAAGCTTTGTACGACTGTGATGCTGAAAATTCAGACGAGCTTTCCTTCGCAGCTGGTGATATTGTAACCAATCTGGAGGATGCAGAAGAAGATGGTTGGTGTACGGGCTCCTGTCGGGGACACCGAGGCCTTGTTCCGATGAACTTTTTAAAGGAACGCAATGTATCGAACATTTGATATTATATTGCAAATATTAATTGAGGGTAAAACTTTATACTTAGATCCAATTTGGGTGTCCCAGATTGACTTAATGTTAGATAGTTATGATTACTGCTGGGTTTCATTTTCTAAGGTATAACTTGTTCCCCCGAAAGTTTCTCGCTTGACTAGTTGTTGATACTATGTAATTCCGCCATAAATACAATAATATACCTTAATATATGATTTTGAGAGGATGACTAAGTGCGATGAATCACAAATTTTTGGATATATTTTATATAATGAGGAATCGCTTAGCATAAAAGTTTCCTTGCATAATTTACTGGTGTAGCACGTGATATTGCAATTGCTTCAAATTTCCATAATCATTGTTATGTTGTTACATAATTCAGAAATTATAAGCCAGCTCACCTTTTGCAGTTAAGTGTAGTTGAGGTTGTTTAGCCGTAAAGTACAGAATTCTGTGTTCATATCGTGTCACTAGAGAAACAAAAATGTTAAGTGTGTAGATAAGTCTCAGTAGAAATAGGGCTGTTTTAGTGTCAGCCACGTAGCTTAGGAGTAAACTGCTTGTTTTGTGCACAATAGCAATTAGTACTAATTACTAATTAGTACTATAATTAGTACTAATAACTAATTAGTACTAATTACTAATTAGTACTATAATTAGTATTAGGTTTATTTGGAAGTACATGAATGCTACGTTTTGATAGTCATACAGGTACTCTCACAAAGCCGTGTCTTTGCCCACAATTTTTAGCTATGTTTGTAAGATTTTTATCAATTTGTTTTCTTTAGTGAAGTATATTAATAATATATTATGCATTGTTTACTATTTTCAATTTGTTAATGTTTTTAGTGAATATTATTTTATGTGAAACTGAACAGGCTCTGAAGACGACCATGTTTAATCTGTCCTAATTATATATTATAATTATTTCCTGTGTCAAACATTCCAATTTTTGAATATTGATTCCTGTGCACACGTGATAATAATATGACCCCTGTCTGGCAATTGATTTTCAAATTGGCATTATCAATTTTGTGATGGAATTTAGATTGGAGAACGCTGAGAATAAGACTCTTGTGGTTTTCATATGATGATAACGTATATTTGTAGAAATAATCAAATGAATGATTTTTTTGTTGAAAATGTTTCTTACTTCATCTTAAACACACGTGTAATCTAAATTATTACTTTAAATCACTTACTATTGCTTACTCGACTCGCGTAGTAACATTGGTTATAATAACAGTTTGCTGTTTAAGTAAGTTAATCACGTTTATAGGGGTGACTAAATCCGTTTTTTTCATAATTCAAGGCTGCTAAGCTGCTGGGGAAATGTGTAATTCCGAGTAATTTTGGGTAATTTTCTCGGTTTTACCTCAGCTTCAGTGATTTAACATTTTGAGAAGCTTTCTAATAGATGAGACAAAGCCTACCACAAAGATTTCAACACGTCTATATAATGATGTAGTTTTAGAGGGAAGTTAGAAAATGTCCGGAGAAAGTTTGTTTACGTTAGAGAATCAAAGTTTGAAGGCTGTTGTACGGGTTGTTTAAAAGTGAGTCAAAGGTTATTGTGAGTGGCCCAGTTGATGTGAATAGTGATAATATGATGATATTATGTATATTACTGACAATTGAAATGCACTTTTATAAATTCGTCGTATTATTGGATTCCGTGTCTACATGAACCGAATCTGGTGTCCTTCTTGACTTTAAATTTTTCATAAAAATTACTGATGTGTTTTGAATTAATTCTGTTAATGATGACAATACTATACCTATGATTAAATCACTGCCAGCCGCTGCCATTGTTTTGTCACCACTTGCTAGTTGCTGTGATGTTTATGTTCGCACTATTCCACTTCCTAGACTGTAAAATACACACGCACAATGTTCACATTACAATATGTTACCAGTGATGACAATGTCAATGTGTAATATTCATTATTCATATTGCATTATACTAGCTGTACTATGAAAGAATTTAACGGTAGTAGCTGTGAACATTCCATTTGCTGATGTAAATATGTACATTCTAAACATAAACCTATTTTGGGAGGTAGTCGACAATCGGACTCAGCAGTATTAGTATAATACACCCGATCTAGTGAAGTTATTTGAGGATATTGATTATCTAATCTTCTATTCTCATCATAAGACTATGATCCCTTCAGAATACACGTTACACAAACTCACTTAAGGGGCAGGGGGGGTCTTTATGAAATTTCTCTCGAAATTGATTTTATAGTTGTTTCTGATAGAGGGGAGTGATATCTATCTGCTGCTTTTGGTCCCATGGAAAAATATTGTTCCTAGCCGAATTTATTGCCGGTCAAAGGTCAGCGTTCATGTGTAATTGTATTGCGCGAGCGATTTTCAATCGCGCGCCCTGAAAATCGAGTCTAAAATACTATCTTCTCCTACATTTTTTGAGCAATCACCTTGAAACTTTCAGGATATGTTCTAAGGACCATTTAGAAGATTCCATTCGATCAGAATTTTAAGATAGGCCTTAGAAAATTTTTTATTCGATTTTGAAAATCTTGGACCTCGTTTTTTGACGATTTTTCCAGGCCCAAGATTTTCAAAATCGAATAAAAAATTTTCTAAGGCCTATCTTAAAATTCTGATTGAATGGAATCTTCTAAATGGTCCTTAGAACATATCCTGAAAGTTTCAAGGTGATTGCTCAAAAAATGTAGGAGAAGATAGAATTTTAGACTCGATTTTCAGGGCGCGCGATTGAAAATCGCTCGCGCAATACAATTACACATGAACGCTGACCTTTGACCGGCAATAAATTCGGCTAGGAACAATATTTTTCCATGGGACCAAAAGCAGCGGATAGATATCACTCCCCTCTATCAGAAACAACTATAAAATCAATTTCGAGAGAAATTTCATAAAGACCCCCCCTGCCCCCTTAACCACGTGACCATACCACTGAGATGTTATCTTTTAGGTGGCTGTAATTCCTCCAGTCACATTACAGTAAAGAATTGTCAAGAGAGGCAAGTCAGGCAGCAATACAATTTGCGGTAAAAATAGAGAAATTAACGACTTTAAGGCCACAGGGGGGGGTCGAGGCCTCAAAAAATGCAAAAAAACATTATGCTTTGAATCAATATATATTTTTGTGGTGGATACTTTGCCACCACTCATTTGTCTGTAGCTATTTTACTTTTTTTTATAAATGAGGTTAACCAATTCTCATTTAACCTCATTTTTTTGATAAATCGATAATGGAGGGCAGAAATATTGATGCCATTACAACTGAAAACTACGATAAGCTTTGTTTTTATTGTTTTTGTGTTATTTCAGCAGTTAAACTTTGAAAAATATACAAATAAAGGCAAAATTCTCAAAAATCACATAACATAAAAAACAGTTTTTTGCCTCTCCTGAAAACCTCGAATTTTTGACTTCAAAATCTATCTTCTCCTAGAGTTTTTATCCATTTCACCTCAAATTTGGAACTTATGTTCCTGACATAAATTTAAAAGTTTGTTATGTAACGATTGTTGTAATTTTGCTCCTAACTCTTTTTATGAGGTTAACCATTTTAAATTTTGTAACCCGCACTCATGGTTAACCTCATATCTCAGCTTTGGAGCAAGATATCATAAATCGTTACATAACAAAAACTCAAAATACCTTGAAGAACATTGTTGCCAAGTTACAAGGTTCTAAGTCATAAACTGAAAAAGAAGATAGATTTTGAACACGATTTCATTTAAAATTTTCATTTACAATAGAATTACAGGTAAACCTCAAAATTCAACGCGCGATATCTTCAAATAGGAAACTTTGTTTTCGGTAAGGACAAAAGCATTTGAAAATTTAGATCGAGCTCTACAACATATCTCAAAATCTCAAAATCGACCTCGGACCCCCCCCTGTGGCCTTAAGCAGTACGTGTCTACCTAAACCTAATTAAATAGCTTGCACGTGCACTACACTACACACTACTACACCACACCTTCCAGGCTTAGTTAACGAACAAATAATAAGTTTTGGGGGCCATAATAAGTTTGTTTGAAGTGGTACCTGAGTTGAATTCGGAAAATAAGCATGGGCATAAACATGAACTTAGTATGACGCTCCATCTTCCTCATCATTAATTCTATTTTGGATGTTAGATTTAGGCAGAACTTGCTCGGCTCTCATAGAATGTCTGGTATGATAACTATATAAATGACTGAAACCCTCCTCGACAATAACTACACTCTTATCAGTGTGGTTCTCCCTTGTTCATTACGCCCCTCTCTCTCTACATGTACTTTATAATACACAGCTGTAACATACTATGACAACGGTTTCTCTGTTTAACTCTCTCTCTTTTGTGGCATGGTTGTCATCGTCTAGTAGTGTGTGTGTAGTGTTTACTATCTTTTATTTCCGTTGGAATATAACCAGTATTTTGTCACATCACACCATCGTTTTGATTAATAGCTTTTTTAAATGTGGACCACTTTATATGTAGGTATCGTATTTAATACAGGATATGAAACATATTATGAGTATAAACACTGCATATTATTACTCACCTCCCTGGCGGGCGCTGTGTTCTATAATTAAACTAGCTGCTTGGAGCACTGTAAATTTGAGGGCACACTCACAACCACACTCACAACCACACTCCCCACCACACTCACAACCACACTCCCCACCACACTCACAACCACACTCCCCACCACACTCACAACCACACTCCCCACCACACTCACAACCACACTCCCCACCACACTCACAACCACACTCCCACCACACTCACAACCACACTCCCCACCACACTCACAACCACACTCCCCACCACACTCACAACCACACTCCCCACCACACTCACAACCACACTCCCCACAACACTCCCCACCACACTCACAACCACACTCCCCACACAGCTCGTACAAACGCCCAGTGCCCACCACGTACTCTCCGGACCATATATTCTACGTTTGTCGACAAGTTGTACCATCACATATTAGTTCTGCTCACATCACGTGTATAAACTGTAAGATATGTGGCGTGTATTGGTCTATATAATTTAGTTAGCTCATGTACTGCGTAGTACCATGAACTTATAATTCAATCAGCTCCAACCGGGGAATAGCATCTGAACCTGTCTATTAGATATCCTAGTTGCAAGTTAGCACAACATTAGTTCTCCTTTTGTAAATCTATCTTAGCCTGCTCTCTCTGATATATCTGTCACAATGTGTTGAGCTGAATTGTTACCATATTTGGGCATGAAATATACCCAGGGCATGTTGGCAGCCCATAGCGTTTGATAGGTAGCAAATAGTGCCCATATATTGCCAGGTTAAGTCATGCCCAAGAAGAAGACCGGTGCACGCAAGAAAGCTGATAAAATGAGGGAACGACAGCGGGCCATCCAGTCGGGAGGGATCGAGGGACGGAGTTTGATCGACTTTCCGTGCAACGCACTCATGACATGCGACAAGTGCCAGAGACTGCAGAAAAACAGGGCGTTTTGTTACTTCTGTGATTCATCACAGAAGCTGCCTATGTGCGGCCATTGCGGGAAAACTAAATGTCAACAGAAATCGGGTGACTGTATCGTCAAACACCCAAATAAGTTTACAGTTGGCATGGAGATGGTGGGGGCAATATGTGATCACTGTGAGGCGTGGATATGTCATGGTAAGAAGTGTTTAGAGTCACATGGGTGTGCCTGTCCCTGTATTGATAGCCAGTGTTATGAGTGTAAACGGACGCTGTGGGAACATGGTGGCAGGTTGTTTATTTGCAGTTATTGTCGGTATCATATCTGCGAGGACGATCAGATGGAACACCAGGCATCGTGCCAGGTTCTTGATAGCGAGAATTACAAGTGTGGCAGCTGCAATAAAGTCGGACAGTTCTCTTGTCTTAGGTGCAAAATCTGCTTTTGTGACGATCATGTCAGACGGAAAGGTGCTAAGGCCGAGAGGAACGTTGCTACGAAATGTCCAAAATGTCAGTTTGAATTACGGGAGACGAAAGACCTGAGTATGTCTGCACGGAAGTACGAGTTTGGACGTCAGGGTCAGGTGTATGATACTGAGGATGACGGCGGTGGTTTTTATCAGAACCACGACTTTGGTGGTGGTGGTGGGTTTAGTTTTGGAGGGGTTAAGGCAGAGAGATGTGAGACGAGTGAGAGTGAGGAATATGTGAGCAGTGGGGAGGAGGAGGAGCTGGAGACTGGGGTGGAGAAACTCAGTGTCAGCTAACTTTTGTGGTTTAGTTTTAGATTTTGATAATTTATTATGGGGGAACGTCAATTTTCAGATAAATCCTGGTTATATTTTGTTAAATAAGTGTTTAAATTTGACTTAAGCTTTAATTAGGTATTGTGCCTTTATTCTTACATCCGAGTAAACTGACGAATTTTAAATATTCTATTGGATGTTTGCACTCCTTGTTATGAAATGACCATCTGTAATAGATTGATCAAATTTGTGTTTAATTTCCGCCGTATATTTGAATTTTACACAAATAATATGTGGTCACTCTTTGCCTCGTCATAAATCCACTCCTTTTACGGTAAAGCCTAAGAGTCTGGTGTATTCTAGAAATTTAATCCCGAGGAAGAGCTATGCTTCTATCGCTTTCGGACTACCGATCTACTCAATGACAAGTTTAGCCAGTGCGCCACGTTTTGTACTAATATGGACATATCTCAGGTTGTCAATGGAACAGAAGCATGTAAGTGAAGCACTTAAAGAAAAGAAACTCGCTGAAGGAGCTCTCAAAACATCTTTTTTCGGAAACTGGAAAGCAGACAACGACACAGCCGCTCACCACTACGAAAAGGCGGGCCAGTTTTTCAAGCTTGGTAAATCTTGGGCTGAAAGTAGATCATGTTACATTGAAGCAGCAACATATTACGATAGAGCGCGGGTGCTGTTTAGTGCTGGCAAGTGCCACGAAGCAGCTGGTAGTTGTTCGAAGGAGTTAGGTCGTTTTGATGAAGCACACCAGCACATTGAGCGTGCAGGCGACTTCTATACCCAGAACGGGACTGCTTCCACGGCAATAACTTGCTATGTTAAGGGTGCTGAGGCACTTGATCTCAAACTTCCTGAGCAAGCAGCTGCACTTTATCTCAGGGCTGGAGAGTTAGAAAAAGATAACGATCACACCCGGGAGGCTATCAAATGTTACTCGGGTGCTAAGAAAATATTCGCTCGCACCAAAATGTACAAGGAATGTATCAGTGCTGTGCAATACACTCGCGAGCTGTACGAGCAGCTAGAATCGTACGAGCACATAGAGAAATGTAACATGAGTCTTGTTATATTACATTTAGCGAGGGGGGATTCAGTGGCTGCTAAACAGTCTATATCCGGGGATGTATCCCTCGTGGCTGATCAGCTTATTGATGCAGTTGAAAATGGGGACGATGAGACGATAAATAAACTGAAGTCTCACGGAGACATTGTATATTTAGACACTGAAATAGCTAAAATAGCCAAGTTTTTAACTCAGGATGGAGCTGTCAATGTGCCTTCTTCTCAGCGATCTAAACCTTCAAACACAACCACCACATCTTCTATCTTCCAATCAGCTGGAAAGAAATCAAATTCTCAGAAAGAGGAACTGTTTGCTCGACCAAACAGAACAAACAGAGACGAGCTGTTTGCCAGGACTAAACCGTCAGGAGATAGCGAGAAGAGCGAGTTGTTTAGTCGTCCAGCACCAGTCACTCAACCAGCAACACCTGTGTACCAGTCAGCTCCTGTCGCCAGCAATTTAGGGGACAATTCTAATCCATTCGGAGAAGACGGCGCTAACCCTTCTGGAGATAATCAGGGTGAATCACCGGACCAAACATCGGACTCTAATCCAATCGTAGAGGCTGATAACAATAACCCATTTGAGGAGGATGATGAAGAGGACTTGTGTTGAATATCACATCATGTCACGTGTTCGTCTTTATTTGGACTTTTCTAGCTGGTCTAGAACAGTCGTCAATGTGTTACACTTCATTTGATGGTAATTTATGTCTCATGTGTACAGATCAAATAAATTTTTCTATATTATATGTGTTGGGGGTTGGGTGATGTAACGCTAATTACCTTTTCCGTGTGTTAAATTATAATTTGTGAGGCAGCTTTTTAGAGCTGAAGCGGTTTCTCTTATAAATTTAAAATTTAATTTATGCTTGTTTGTAATATTGAACAATTGATATTGAAATCATGTTTAGCAAGAGTTAAACCGTTTCAGAATTTGTGTATCACTTGACGGTTGAAAGTATTAAAAACAAATTTCTACATGCTGAAATTTTCACAAATTCATATCGAAATTTATTGCAACAACACTACTTTGAAAGTACTGAATTTTAATGAGTACTAAGACTATTCTAAACATCCTTCTTTAATTTTCACTGTTTAGTGTTTGCACGACTTGTCTGACCCTTTACTCAATCTCAGAATGTCCCAGTAGTCAGCTCAACATGTCTGGTCTCGAGGAAATCTCTGAGGATGAGCGTGTAAGGATCGCCTCTGATTTCGTCAAGTCCGCACCCCCTGGCGAGTTTAAAGAGGTGGTGAATGACGTGCGTGTGCTGCTGGCTAACGACAAACTGCTGACTCGAGCATCCAGTGTGTTCTACGAGTACGCCACTGATCAGTTCACCACCGTCAAGGTTGATGGAGAGGACACTCTGATAACTAAAGATGGTTCTTTGGACGGCTCTAAACGATTCTACGATCCTAATTCTAGCAAGTCGTTCACTTACAACTACTTAAAGAACGAAGCTAGTGATATACAAGAAGAAGACAGAGATGCTGATGCTGAGAAGTGGAGAGAAGCTATCCAGGTTGCGCTCAAACCATACCTTGATGAGTTTTTTCCAGCACACGTGACCGCTATTTACGGCAAAGTTGAGGATGACCAGGTCTCAATAACCGTTTGCATTGAAGACCATAAATACAACCCCAACAACTTCTGGAACGGCAAATGGAAGAGCAAGTGGGACGTGAAGTTCCCAACTGCAGGAGGATACGCTAAGGTTGAGGGGACGATGAGCGCTCAGGTCCACTATTACGAGGACGGAAATGTCCAGCTTCTGTCGAACAAGAATGTGGAGGAATCAATACAGCTCTCCTCACCCAACGAGGGAGCCACGAACTTGGTGGAGTACATCAAGAAATCGGAGACAGAGTATCAGCTGGCAATCAACGAGAATTACAACTCCATGTCCAACAATACCTTCAAAGCGCTGCGCAGGAACCTGCCCATCACCCAATCCCTAATTGACTGGCATAAGCTCCATGGCTTCCAAGTAGGCAAGGACATAATGAACAAAAGTTAACAACTTCGTGGTGGCTTAAATTTGTATGATTTTGTCGATATATTAATAATTGTACTTTGTATTAAAATAGTAATGTGTTTTTTACAGTCGAATTATTGCGATGAGTGAAAGCCACAGGCTGCTAAGCATGACTTGCATCAATTTAGTTCCTTTACTATTTGTAGTTCATCGCTGTACGGGCTACTCTTTTAATCGTAAAAACGGCTGAATTTCATTACTTTCTTTCCGACAATCTAGAGAGTCGACGAAACTGGTGATGGCACACTATTTTCACATTCCAAGGATTTTTGTTTTAAATTGAACGTCACAATTCCGTCTCAATTATAAGAATTATTTTGTATGGTGTTGAAAACGATTTTAATAACCTGTGCTATGCGAGCATTGTAGGAGTATATATATTTTAAGTTTACGTGTAACCAATTTACGTGTATGTAACTCATTTTTATTTTCTTATGTTATTCAACACATTTTTAGTTGAACCAATTGGTCAGGAATTTCCCGATGATTTTATCATAAAAGCCTCGTCGTAGGATATTGACTTTATTTGCGACATTACTCATGATATTCATTAGTTCCCTATTGAAAATATGCGAGTAGTTTACGGAAGCCAAATTCATTTACTCAGTGATTAAAGCTCCCAAAGCAAGGTTACCAGTAAATGAGACAATTTTTGGTTAATTTTGTGATTTGGGATGTTAATTAATGACAAAACAATGGAGTTTATATTTCGTCAAATTTAATTTAGGAACATGTAAGTTACCAGAAGCGGGTCTTAAACGCATTTCACGCTCTACGACTAGCAGATCGTTTCCATCACTGGCGTGCAAAGTACAAAGCTGTTGCATCACAATCGCGCGTCTTTTTACGCGCGTTGGTCTAAGCTAGGATGCCAATTAATAATATAAGTGGATCGGCCGGACACCCTGGATCGATTTATCGAGCCCCATGGCATGTGAAAAATTATATGTTAGCATGTTTTGTAGCCGCATTGCTAACTGGAACTATCTCTGCATAATCTGCAAGATTTAAGTACATGTGGGTCGTTTAACTGTTAACATTTATGTGATGGAAGTATTATAGATAGTAAAAAAGATGAAAATATTCTTTTTTTAGGCGAAAACAAAAAATACAGCGACAACTTACAACATTTTTGACATACTCAACCCCGGCGGAGGCCATTCGCACATAATAGAGCACCGTTTGGGAATCCAATAATCCCGATTAGGACATTTCAACATGTATGCTTGATATTGTTATTCAGCCCCATTATAATAATACTACAGTTCACGTTGTATGTTTATAAGATTAAGGGGTCATCTTATTAAGACGTCCGCCAAAATCGCAGATTTTCAGACCTCCCCCTGTCCGGGTGAATCCGAATTTTCAAAACCACGGTACAGTCTTGTCTAATGTAATTTAAATCAAATAATATAATAAAATACAAACAGTATAGTTATACACGTGTAGCGCGATGCGTTACTAGATCGGCGAGATGCGCTACTGTGCCGCGCCGAGCTGCCATGAATTGACATCGTCAATTAAGTTATACACATAATGTCACAATGACCCTATATAAAAGGAAAAAACTAAACCCTTCAACAACTCAAAGCTTTGAAAATCACCCTTGGCCTTGCGGCTCCAAGTTCAAATCTAAACTGTCTATATTGACAAAGAAATCACTGTTGTTCTTAAGATTTCAAACCGAAGGCGCTTCCTTGTTCCTAATATAATTGATAATATAATATTTGGAACAAATATTTTACGAGTATCAGCCTGTCATTCCGCCAAATCTCTATATATATAATGTTCATGAACATGATAGCCTGAGGTCCATACAGGTTAAAGTGCGCGGTGGAAATAAAAAGCAAAAAAAAAAACCACCTTTAAAGTTATAAAACGGGTGATACTCTTAAAATATTTGTTCCAAATATATTAGACAAGACGGATGATAATTAATCACTCTACACTCGACTGTCACGTGACTTTTTCAACCCGTTCTCTAGCTGGTCCTGAACGACTATTCGAACCCTAACCCTCTTATCTGATCCCAACCCTAACCCTAACCCAATCTTTAACAAAAGCATATGCTGAAACCCTAACCCTAACGAGAAATTAGGCTAACTTCCTTATACGGTCATATCACGTGATCGAGACAGTTTTTCGCCTATATATCGTCAGGGGAGCATTTTAACCCTATGTCATGGGGGGTGATTCGGAATCAGCGTCCGAAAATACATCGATTGAAGTTGATTTCAACTGTCGGGGGCCCTTTTAGAACTATCTCGAAGATCGACTGTAGAGTGATTTAGTACGCTCGAGACAAGACCATAGACAAGTCCAACTCGGCGCGTGTCTTGATACTTGGTACTGGTTATAAACCTACAATACGTACCCACCGGGTAAATTATCAACTTCGACCAATGTATTAGCTACTATATACATGCTAATGTTAACGGGTGATACTCGTAAAATATTTGTTTCAAATAAGACGAGTCCAACTCGGCGCGCGTCTCGGTAGGTTAAAAACCTACACGTTTTCGTCCTTTTTACACTCTTGAAACGCATAGCACAGGAGGCATTGTAGGTTTACAACCTACCAGGACACGCGCCGAGTTGGACTCGTCGACGGTCCAATATATAGAACAGATATTTTACGAGTATCACCCGTTAAAGGAGGCACACATACACAATACAGCTCGACGGTATCGTGCTACACGGTGAATTGGCATCATTCACACTCAGAGGCAGCTTTTGGTACCAAAATCAGAGACAAAACATTCTGTGCCAACTCATGGCGCTTATTACATAGACTAATCAATAATTATCGCTTCCGGATCAATTCCTCATCCCTTAGTATTATCAGTTTTACACATAGCTATTGTGTTTCAATTATACCATAATATAATACTAGCGTGATCATTTAGAACCCTCCTTTCAGTGATTACGTACTATGTGAACGACCCCTAACCTTTTTCATGAACGTGTCACCAAAGTTCACAGCCGATGCAGTAAAATATCCCTTTGGCCTTTTTACTATCGGGTGCCACATATTTCAATAGAAAAGGTGATCGGGTTTGTGGCACTTTCAGGTTCCAACTTCCAGTCCTAAAGTATTTGCCACTATCAGGATTTTAATAACTTCAGTTGAGCTTAATTTACCGGGACCACAGTCAATAAAACATTCATTCTTTTCTCTACACTCTAATTCGGTTTGGATAAATGATATTTTGAATTCAAGTCTAAACAAGCAGCAGTTAAACACAAGTATGGGAGAAATTGACAACACAAAATTAGAAGTTTAAGCAAACATTATTTACAATTACAGTTAACGGTACACAATCTTTACTCGTTTTCAGGAGGGCATTCTGTTTAGTTAACAGTTTCAATATTTTATTAATCGTAATATACTAAAAGATAACTTAAGTGATTCTTCAAGCGTTTGGAACCTTGCCATGCAAATTCCCAGGGATGCTTTTAAAATTTGCCCAAATTAGCTTAAAAATAGCCGCCACATTTCACATTTCAAACAAATACAATGTTCTCATAAATCAAGTGAGGATGGCAATCCAAATTCCAATGGGATGACATTCTCGATCAAATCATAGAAAAGGTCCTCTGATTGTTTCCATAACAAAATTATCACGACAATAGATTGAGTTCGCCATAAAAGCTACGTTGTGTGAATTCTCCTGTAAAAATAAATATGCTCGAGCGTCCAAATACCCTAACATTTCATTTTAATGTCTGAAACAAAATAGATTTCCAGTAAAACAAGCTCTATTCATTATGATTTAATGTGCATATTTCGCTTCCCATGGTCCCATTCTTAAATTTTGATTAAAAATAAATCATCATTATCATCAAAAATGGACTAGCATTGAAAATTGTCCAAAACGACAATCGGCTCCGAAACATCAAGTGGCTCTCTGGCCAAAACTAGCAAGGGTTATAAGAGAATGTCTCTTCAAATGCCTCGATGTTCCTAAAGGAGGTCTGGGTTAATTAACCAATTTTCTATCCTGTGGTGCGTAAGTCAGAACATAACTCCATCATTTGGCTGGTGACCGACTCCCTTTGCTTTCTGCATATGTCTGAAATAATGAGATTGAAGGTATATTGAAGATGAGGATTTAAAACAAAACCGAATAATATTGCTCTTAGGAGCTAAAAATAAACGGTGAAAGTTACCAGGGCCTGGTGTACCGCTCGCGAAATATCAACTTACGTCCAAATTCCCTTGAGAGCATCTTTGATAGTCATCTTTGAGTTCCATCCTCTTGGTAAAACTGTCTTTAGGTCCACCTGAAGTGTTGGCACAGTTATGGATATGTTGAATATTCAGTTACACACATAATTTAGCTTACATTTCACACTAATACCAGAGTTTAATGTGAACAATTCGTGGTGTATCTACACTCTAAAGAGGTGCTAAGTACTGCATTGGGGACAACAAGGGAAGAGGGTAGGCCGATGCAGAAAATAAATAAGACAAAGTTATTGTTTTAGAAGTACTTTTGGTCAATAAGCTAAGCTATGGTAGATGTGCAGAGCTACAAAAGGCCTGCAAAATTAAAATAGGAGCTGACTTCTGGATGGGGAAGGTGAGGAATGGACGAAGCATTAGATTGTTAAATCTTGGAAAGGAAAGGTTCTAGTCAATGTTTTGGAATGAAAGCTGCCCTTCTAATTTTGAAAAAACATTAATGAGGGATGAATTTTGGTTAGATTTTCGGGCCGCATGTACTTCTCCAATTTCAGGAGGAGCCACTTGGCTTCCTTCATCGGTACAAGTGTACAGGACTACAGTACGCTATCTTCAGGACAACAGCTCATTTATACGTGATTATGTCTGAAGTACGAACGTGCGTACATTAACGCGCATCAACCACAGCGATGCATAATGTGCGTTTTGTAACAAGACACATAGTTCGCGTGCTACGTCCAGTGTGGCGGTAGACCGTTCTAAATTATTTATATTTTATGTGACTGAATTGGTATCCAAGCTGGGACAAATTTAAACTTGAAACTCAATTAATAATAAACGTAGAATTACGTTTTCAGCTAGCGAGATCTGTTACATGTGTTGTTGGCATAAAGATGACTGAACCAGAGTTCTTCTATTTTATCCGGACAAATATAATAAGAGTACAACAAGTACAGCAGCGATATAAGTTACAGCACCAATCAATAACTGAGGACTAACGGGGGTATAGTGCCAACTACAGCGTTTGATGAGGGCTTTATTGAGCCCCTTATCTCCGAGAACATGTAGTTAAGCTGTTTTTGATCTATAAACTTTCAAAATGTTACACAAATACATCATTTTATTTTTAAGAAAATTCGCCAAATGACCAGTACATGCCTTGACAAGTGACCGAGTGTAAACAAAATTAGGGACACTATAACACCAGTTGACCAGTAAACTGGTCTTACATTCAAACTTATCGAAGCTCGGCCAAATGAAGTCCAATTATCGGGTAACATTTTTAAATGTACCAAATTTGGTGCATATGTCCATAATTTTTTTTGATACTTGGTTAGTTGGTTAATGGTTATTTATGAAAATTGTGTTTTTATATACTTTTTACATCTCTTCCTTTCATTCCCATAATTAATTTGACTGTCCATTTTATTCTAGAAAGAAGAGGCGTTTCTAATTAAAATTTAAAATTTGTATCAACGAAAGACAAAAATTACTCAAAGTACTCAATCTCGCCATAAGTAACCTTGATCGCGGCTACAGTCACTCCCTTGTAGACTCCTGAGATCGTAGCGTAACCGACAGTTCCGTCAAAGTAAATCTTCTTAACACTGGCTGTGTAAGGAATGTCGGCTTTGTACTGAGTACCAGTGATAACAGCAGTTAGCCTGGACTTTGGCGGGACAATCACATTGGCTTGGATGGTATCCGTGTGTGTCTTGGTGGTTGTGTCTCCACTGGTGAATGTGGAGGTGGTAGAGGCACTGATCGTTGTTTTCTGTGCTATCCCAATTAGAGGTGATCCAGCTGTAATTTCCATTGCGATCCCCAGTTGGATAGCTTGGCTGAATGTAAAGGAGCTCGACTCAGCGATGGAGTAGGATAAGGTCCTGGCAACAATCTGTTCGTTGTCTGAGTCGTTCTCCACGATGGTAGAACTCACCTTATCTGGGGCTGTCTGCTGTTTCTCCGCATCAAGATCATATTGCACGTTGGACATGATCATCTTCTCAACAGGCTTCTCAGCCCAGTAAGTAAGGGACTCCTTCTTCAGGAAGTAAGGAGAGGTGGATAAGGAGCTGTAGCTAGCTTTGGCTCCAAACCCTCTCACTGACTGCAGGCTGCTAGAAGAAGCTCGAGCTTCAAAGATGGATACATCAGAATTTGCCCCACTTCCATGGTCCCTCCAGACGTACCCCCAGTTGCTGGATGATCCATAAGTAGTGTAACTGCTTTTCACACAGTACACGTCTCCAAGGGCAGGTTCACTGCCGGAAGTTGCAACATTTCCCAGAGCCACGTATCCACCGGGGCAGATTACTTTCCACAGTTGTACATCTTTGTCAGCTCCTGAACCACCGTCGTTCCAGATCCTGGAGTATGAGACCGGGGCCACGACTGAGTTGTCGTTAGCGTCTGTGGGTCTCAACAGGAACCCTATTTTGGGCTTGCTGTGTGAGGCAACAACAATATCTCCAAGAGGATAGTATCCGTCTTTAGATTCAGTCCTCCAGATCGAACAGTCAGCATCAGCTCCAGATCCAGCGTCGTTCCAGATCATCTTCAGCTGTCCCATTTCGTACAAGTTCAGTGGTTTGTCCTCACCAGTAGGTAGACTCCACACATCCCTAACTTTGCTTCCGTCAGCTTTGAGGAGGTTAGCAGCAGAGGACGATGGCTTGGAGTATCCTGAGACACCGACAAACGTTCCGGCATCAAGTCCATAAGCGTCTCCGCCAGCCCTGATGATAGTCCACAAACTAAGATCAGAATTAGCACCTGAGCCCCGGTCGTTCCATGTGTGTACTGTGTCTGCCCGTACAACATATTCGTTCTTTACACAGCAGTACTTACTGGAGTCAGGCTTGGTAGAGTGGCTGTTCACTGCAACTCCTCCAAGACAGGTGTATCCAGACGGAGCGTTCATCTTGTAGAAAGCAACATCAGAATGGGCACCACTTCCAGCATCGTTCCACACCAGAGAGAAACTGGAAGGGTTGACTAGAGCATCTGATTTCCTCTTTGAGACTAAGACTGCTTTAGAATTGGGTGAGCCATGGTGTCCAGTAACGACATCCCCAAGAGAGCAGAATTCGGACTGGTAGTTCTGAGCTCTCCACGCAGCTCCGTCCATGTCAGCTTCAGAGCCTGAATCTCTCCAGATGAGTTGGTAGGCATCAGTGTACTTGTAGACTATATCCGGGTTAACTTGGTTCTGAGCTGCGGTGACAGCTATCAGAGCTACTGCAAACAGGATCATCTTTGTTCTTCTGTAGTTTTGTTCTTGGAGTTGTGGCTTTGTCGAATGTGGTCCAAGCTTTGATCAGACTCTTTTATACCCACAAATAGGGGCGTTATCCTGGCAAAAGTGTCCATCTTTTGACAAGGTGTGAAACAGATGGTAGAGGTTATATCGGTAATTTCTATTGTTTGATAAATAAAATCCCCCGACGGTTGTTCTAGACAAGAGAAAGGTGTTGTCGAATCTCCCATTCTCCCACCTACGTGTTGTTTCAAGTATTTGCTAAAAAATTCCCCTTTATCGGCTAGAATGACTACAAAAGTAGCAGCGGTTTACAAATATCTAACGCTCGTCAAGTAAAGATAACACCTTTCCTTAGACGTCAAACTATTGTGATTCTATTAAAAGAAGTCATTGAAAAGACATAGACAAAGCTTTAAAAACTGTCGACTGCGAAACAAGAGCTGAGCCTTTGATTAACATCATATCTCGGAACCGGTAACAAGTAGTTAAGTTTCCCCTCTAAATAACTTTTACAGAGAGGAGGGCAGATGGCTCAAAGTTCTTTAGAGCATTGGTTCTTTGAACACCTATAAGAGAATAGTATTCAATAAATTGTCCCCTTTCTTCAAATTAACTGGGACTTCACAAGTCCAGAATACGTTGGTACGTAAGTTAATACTATACTAAGTATTTTGGTTGGAGTCGCGATTGAACTCAATGCTAATGGTTATGATTTTTGCAGAGGAAGCAGCACATGAAGATCAAATTTAAATTTTTAGAAACAATTCGACAGAAAAAGGGACCCGACAGGATTAAAGTAAACCCATTAAAACCACAAATTAGCTGACCTGGCCGGAAGAGGTCACGAAGTTTACAATTATCCGGGTCCTGAATCTGATCTTTGGAGCGGTACTGGGGTAGTCTGGTCCAGCCTCAATGTGCAGCTGGTATATTCTGTTCTCAAACGGACACTGAAAAATGGTTGGACGTTATAGAACATGTGCATGATGAATGTGGAACTTGTAGCGCCGAATCGAATTAAACATGACGTGGCAACGTTACAACATGACAGTAACACAGATTTGACTATGAGAATGTGGCGGCGCTACCACAAGATAATTACGTCATATTATACACTCACAAAAGATGCAGTAACACTAGTATACTATCTACTATGCAGTCTATACTATATACTATATAATACATACTATCTACTATGCAGTCTATACTATATACTATATAATACATACTATCTACTATGCAGTCTATACTATATACTATATAATACATACTATCTACTATGCAGTCTATACTATCTACTATATAATACATACTATCTACTATGCAGTCTATACTATATACTATATAATACATACTATCTACTATGCAGTCTATACTATATACTATATAATACATACTATCTACTATGCAGTCTATACTATATACTATATAACTATATAATAAATACTATCTACTATGCAGTCTATACTAATCTACTATATAACCTACATACTAGCTATTCTATGCAGTCTATACTATATACTATATAATACATACTAGTCTACGATGCAGTCTTACTATATACTATATAATACATACTATCTACTATGCAGTCTATACTTATATACTATATAATACATACTATCCGCTATCCGTTATATATCTAGTACGACAATATGAGAGTGTAGAGTACATGGTAAATGTAGAAAGCTTGACATTCGACATCAATACGAGTGTAACTATTCTGCTCCTCGAACAATAGAGGTGGCAATATTTAAACCATACAATAAAAATTATTTCATGTTGATTGAGTGAATTCTGGTAAAGTTAGATTATTTCTAAAATCACCCTAGGAGGTCCAATGATGGTGGCGTTCCAGTGTGTAAGTGACATGTCGTCATCCTTCTCAAGTCCCCAGGAGAGAGACCCGTCACCTACACCCTTCTCACCATCTTCCAGCTCCTGCAGCAGCTTGAAGTTCCGGGGAACTGAATAATCAAAAACCCTTGTTAGATTATCAATTGTCATAATCCGACTATTGGGACTATTCTGGTTTCAGCTTCGACAGAAACGGTATTGTAAGATTGAGGTACGTTAAACGGATAGTAAATCTTTCGATGATATTCGTGTACTCTGTTAAACTTTTAAAAAGTTAGAATAACAACTAGTTTGAGAGCCCTTGATTAAAAAATAAAGTTCAAAATAAGAGCTGTATCGGAGGTTGGTTAATGTGGCAAGATTATTCAGTACTCACTTTCTGTCATTCTATGTCGGTACGATCTAGTTCTTTTAGCTATAAAAAGCAACATATTGAAATAATGACAGTTAACTTTGAAAATGATAATATGGATCAAGTTTGAAACGTTCTCAGGAGGTTAGAACTAAGCTTAAATACACCGGAATTACCCACTTTCCATGCCTAGATTTGATATATATCAATATCTAGATTTGCCTTGGCCATAACTCCATAAGATAAAGACTAGACCTTAAATTTCAATTATACCACGCGGAAATCTCAGCAACAAATGTATACATACTGGACACAGTTGGTATGAACCGAAATACATAAGCAAAATGTACAATTTAAAATTAAATACTTCTTACATCTGATTCCCATAAAAGAACACAATTTTAATATAAACATAACCACTCGAAAAGTGATATTAAAAGACAATTTTATCCAAACATCAAAATCTTAAACGTGACAAATAATTCCAAAATTAAACGAACTAAAGACCAAGTCTTGTAAGATCAGCTGTGACTTGTTCTAAGGTATTATCAGGTCCTGTAACTGTCCTTCCTTGCACTCTAGAATCAATGAATATCTCATAGTCATTGCCACTTTCATAAGTTTTGTCACCATAAAAATATATGTCATCAAATTCTTTTTCGATGTACTGAAGGCAGTAAGTTTTGTCCCAGCCTATAGGAAAACAATCGAAACTGATTTGACCTCCAATACTGTACTTCATTTCTAGATCAGGAAACTGGTTTTTTAAAGCTGTAACAAATTGTTCTCTCAGCTTGTGGACATGGTCGTATTCGAAGAATTCTTTGCGTTCTTCCACTGAGCAGGCTCTGCCAACAGGGCAAATATTTATCATACCATTCCTGAACTCGATGAAGGTACCACGTTTGCAAGGAAGTTTCAATTTTGACATGTAGGACAGGCAAAAGTTTATAAAATCTTGGAGTTTATCATTGCCTATCTTATCTATTATACTTGTTTTTCCAATCAATTTTTCGCCCTTTTTTGCCACAAGCCCATTTTCCGAAAAGAGATAAGTTGCAAGCTCAATGTGTCCATCAAGTTGCTCAACTATTTTAGCCTCATCGGATCCCCCGACAATACCAACAGTAGTTCTCTTACTCAGATCTGTCATGAAATCCAGCATCTTGTTCGTGATGACAGCTCTGGGAGCTGTGAGAGTACCGTCAACATCGAACAAGAACAAGACCCTCCGTGACATGATGTGTACGATAGCTTTAAGAAGTTTATGTTAGGTGAAAAATATAGAAAACATAGCAGACAGCAGTACTGTTAAACTTAAAGTTGTATTTGAACGAGTACAAGATGTCGCCACATTAGTTTAAGAATATGAGCATCTACAGAATCTCTGGATCATTTCGGCTAGAAGACTCAAGATAAATACGAAATAAAACAAGTTTGATTTACGATATACTAAAAATTTAGTGTATTATAATAAATTACACATCCTGCATTTCCCTCAATCTTCTGATGGCTGATCTTACTGTAGCAGCAGCTGTAGTACTGACAGCATAGGCACCTCCAGCAACAGTTTTTCTGCATGCTTTACAGGACCAGATTCCGACACACGTTCTCTTCATTGCGTCTTTACCGCAGAACATACAAGTGTACTTAGAGTGCTGGGAGATCTCAATCTTCTTTATCATTTTACGAAGAGAAGCACCATATCTTGTACCGTACTTTCCGGTGATTCCAACCTTCTTGGTCCTCTTTGCCATCTTGAGGAGCTACAAAGAAACATGGTTACATAAACGAGGTTGATTTTAAAGAATTTTAAATACATGTATGTCCTCTATAATCTATATTTGCCACATCTAACTTGAAGAAAATCCTTGACTAGTGTGAAACAAT
The DNA here is from genome assembly GCF_026151205.1 of Bolinopsis microptera. Taxonomy (NCBI): domain Eukaryota; kingdom Metazoa; phylum Ctenophora; class Tentaculata; order Lobata; family Bolinopsidae; genus Bolinopsis; species Bolinopsis microptera. The sequence goes on along the minus strand of NC_087072.1, from coordinate 6,053,087 downwards.
TGTAGGCAAATCTTCCCAATCTTACATTAAAGCAGTCAATCAGATATGTGCTACTGTTCTAGTGCTTTAATAAGAATTTTCACACTAGCACAAATAAAAGCTCTACCTTAGTTCTGATGATTGAACTAATTCTGTTTCCAAATTAAATTTAAGAATATGGGCATTTGTGGGGAGAACTTTCGGATTATTCGTACAAGAGCACAGTGGGCCACCAGGCTATATTAGGTCCAAAAATGAGTTTGTCAGTTTAGGATGTATTTTAAATAATCTGATAGGAAAATTGTTTCCCTATAGAATGCAAAAAACCGAAATTAAAAATTCCATATGGTTTAACTGCTACGCGGCCGCGAAATTTGCGATTTTTCAAAAATGATTTTGTTTCTTTTTGGCAGTGAAAAATAGCTCTTACTCTGTTTCTTAAATAAGATTATATAAAGTAAATTGACTCCTTTTATGTCTCCAAACAACTCTCAAACCTTAATTTATTGGAAAAAACCTTAATAGGCTATCTAATTTAGCTGATTTTTGACATGAGCCTGAATTTTTGCCCCATTTTTAGGCAAATCTTTGGCCTTCCAGCCCAAAAATAGTTAAATTACCGGCCTTTGCTGGCTGCCGCCCTATTCCTTGGTACCATTTGAAAGCTTAGAGGATTCCCTACAACATACAAAAAAATTGTCTTGGTCATTTGTGGGCATTTTTTTAAAATGCCGATTTTTTACCAATTTATTGGCTAAAACTATGTTATTTGGGGCTTGTGCCCAAATATGGGCATACATATTTTTGTTATAACTCGGCCATCTTTTGTTCAACCTTGATGAAATTTTAAATACAAGTCCTGGAAACGTTCAGCTACAAGTAAAGCATCTCAAAACTGGTTTTGTGGCTTATGTAAGAAATTTTGAATTTTTGGGCTAAAAATTCAAGGAGCATAATTCAAAATTCCCCAATTTTCTCAGTTTTTGTGTTAAGTAGGGTCTTGAAATTGGTTTAGATCGTTTTTTTGGGCCAAAGCAGTCTATAGAACACCTTTCAGACATATTTGGATGGTACTAACATGTCTAATATAGCTTGCCCCCCTATTCTGGTCCACTGTGAAGAGGCAATACGGTTATAGAATAAAACACACTTGAATAAAGATGTACTAAAAATTTAGTGTATTATAATAAATTACACATCCTGCATTTCCCTCAATCTTCTGATGGCTGATCTTACTGTAGCAGCAGCTGTAGTACTGACAGCATAGGCACCTCCAGCAACAGTTTTTCTGCATGCTTTACAGGACCAGATTCCGACACACGTTCTCTTCATTGCGTCTTTACCGCAGAACATACAAGTGTACTTAGAGTGCTGGGAGATCTCAATCTTCTTTATCATTTTACGAAGAGAAGCACCATATCTTGTACCGTACTTTCCAGTGATTCCAACCTTCTTGGTCCTCTTTGCCATCTTGAGGAGCTAAAAAGGATAGTTCTCGTTATTTGAAAATAGTTTGGAAATTATTTGATGTAAATTGTACAGTCATACAATGTATGTAAAATGATAAGGAATATATAATAATAAATCTTATCTTATCTTATCGCATTTATTTGATAGTTTGGAGAGTCGTATCTGTGAACTTTATATTCTCCTATTATATTTTATATGTTTGTATCTATATTAGAATGTGAGTTAACTCCTTATATTTCAGGAGTATGTTATATATATATGATGTCTCTGTTAGCCGTGGGGTCTTTGTATATCTATTGACTTATCTCCTTTCAACTATCAACGTGTGTCATTGATTCATTGAACTAACAGTATCAAGCCAAATTTTATTGAATTGTGTTTGACCATTCCAATTACATTTGTCCTGAAAAAAACGAGAGTTGATTGTAGCTTCTCAGATGACCGAGATATGAGGCATGACCAGTTTATTCATTACATGTGATTGGCTTACTTTATCACGTGATAAGGTGACCCCGTTAACCAACCCGTTAAACATTATGGGAATTGTTAAGGCTGCCCAATTAAGGTGTTGTGTCATGGTGTCTCATAATTACCCAATCAAATTTGTTAACGAGATACACAAAATGCTTGATAATTTCGTCATTTCTCATCAGTTTTGTCTCATTTTTCCAGATCTGATGCAACATTTAATAATCTACTGTCTCTATAAAAATTAGGCGTTCAGCATGTTCAAAGAGATCAATATAGATGTTTTAATATTGAATGGGCGACAGCGTGGTCTAAAATAGTCGAATTTTCAAATTTTGGCGATGGAATCCTCCGATAGTATGATACAGTATGCCATCTGCAAGGCAACAACTCCCAACTTTAAAACACAGCGATAGTATAAGACCCCTTGTACATTCAATCAAATCATGTGATGCAATTGGCAGAGCACAGTACACTGATAACGATCCATTGGCGATTGCTACCAAAAATTAGTTTAAATCTCTATACTATCATCTATGTCCCAAAACAAATATCAAGGTTCTGCCCAGAATATCTTTAAGCAATGTGGGTGTGGCACCAAGAATAATGTCAACTAGCATGAGATTGTAATTGTGAGCACATGTTCTTTATACAAACCCACAATGAGTGCTGATTCCAACAATATATACACATAGATTCAAAAATAGTTTCTGTCCAAATATTTAAGTTAAAACAAACACCCTCAAAAATAAGAGTCGATAAAGAAATCAATAAATTTATAAGGTCATGAAAAATCAGAGTAACAATCTGTATAAAAAACCCAATGCTCACATTATGCAAAAAAAACAACACCTTGAAGTAACTACCAGCCTTGCTTGAACCACATCAATACATAAGAGTGGTACCTAATACTAATACTAATGATAATTAAAAGCAGTACTGAGAAGTTATGTGTGGTTGAGCGACTGTATATTTTCTCTCTATTACGTCTTCAACTGTACTTGGAAGTAAATCAAATCAAATCAAATCAAAATATAATGACACAAACATCATCACACATCATCAAAAATATATCTACTAAAGTTTAAAAATTATCTTAAATCTGTTGGCCTAAACAACCAAGTTAATATGTTAAAATGAATCTAATTTACATACTTTCCACTACTACGAGCCGTCAAAACAAAAATGTCACGGTTTATAGGTATTATGTTCAAAATAAAACGCAAATTACCAATCAAAGCACGCTTACAGATCTTCCAAAGTTTTGTACAATCTCACTTAAATTTCTGTTCACTAGTTTGGGGCTTTGCTGCAAAATCCCATATTGAATCACTGTTCACTAAACAAAAGCAGGGAATACGAGCAGTTATGCCGGGCTACGTGAATTACTATTACAAGGACGGTAAGCTTCCGGATCATACTAAAACTACGTATAAAGAGTACGAAATATTATCTGTACACGGGGTCATCATAAAAAATGCTCTGACTCTGATGCACAAGATAACTTACATGCCTGGCCTTCTGCCGTCGTCGATAAAAGACTTATTTCCTCCCGATATACCAAAGTATGGCACGTCTTATGACGACAATATCGACTGGCTAACAACGTACTCTCAACCAGATCTACGCGCTAGTGTTCTGTATAAAGGTCCTATATTAGCTATTACCGAGCACAACATTAGTCGCATAACTTGCCCATCTAGCATTTTCTCAATAAGCATATATAAGAAATCAGCGAAGCGTGTAATGATAGAACTACAAAGCTCAGGAAACGATGAAGAATGGCCACCTTTTCTGTTACATAATTTACCCGGGCTACGTAAATCGACAAGATCAGGCACACAACAAATCAACTACCGAGAATAAACTAAGGAATAAATAAAACCAGACGGTTAGCACACTAGTCACTATCAACCATATGCCACTTTTTTCACTGCCCATTCACTGTCATATTAATAGCATCATATAGATAGCGCTAGCAGGTGCTGATAAGACATGGGCTCAGTCATTCTTTTTTGTTTTAACCCCATACATACATGTTACATGGCGAGATCTCCATCCAAAAGGATTAGTCTGCGTCATCTGCGTCATTACTTTGTATTATACAACTTCGGCGGGTAATATTTCTCCATCCTTTTCGATCTGCAGCCAATCTTCTCATACAATCAATCGTGAGTCCATTACGATCCAATCTCTGCTCAGCATCTTCAATAAATACATCATTTAAGCTCTTCCTAGGCCTGCCTCTTGATCGTTTCCCATGCTTGGGTTTCCATTCAAGTAGATAGTTAGGTAACCGATCTTCAGGCATTCTACTGACATGTCCAAACCAACGTAGCCGTTTTGTTGCTATTATGTCAGTAAGAGCAGTTATTGAAGCCCTTCTTAAAACATCTTCATTTCTTACTCGATGGAACCACCTCACTCTCAGGATTCTCTCAGGATTAACCCCAAGTAGCTTATAAAACAGTGCGTGTGATCATCTGTCGTATCAAATCAAATTATTTGTCACTATATGTTAATAAATCATGATATACAAGTTTTAATTTTTAAAGTTTCTGTTTTTGTTTTTAATGAATAGACGTAATCAACATTTTCAATTTTCATATTCACGCATATTAAATAAAATTATATTGTTATGTATTATATTTTTTTGTAAACATTGGCCGGGTACCAAAAACCGGTCCCCAAACAACAAACAATGACCCTATATAAAATCAACCCTTAAAGAATTCAAAAAATTCCCTTAACAATCAAAACTACTATATAAGTTGATAAAGCGGTTTTTAGCAACATGAGGATTACACACAAGATATCCATTGTGCTTCTCTTTATTAGTAGCATAATTTAATCCCTCGATCTTTCCTAATACTTCGTCCGAAACATACCAAAAATAACTATCATTTACAGATCCGTTTAATATAGTCTCTTTTTTGAAAGCCTCTAATCTTATTTTAAAACTTAACACAGTCCCGCAATTCTTGACATCCGAGGGGAGTTTGTTCCAATATGGTCTCACCCTCTCCGGAAGAAAAGAACTGTGGACTTTCTTCATTTTACTGCTACTTTTACTGCATCTACTGTTTGATACCACATTAAGACCAGATCTGCTCATACTGAACAAACCAGCTCCGTACTTTTATCTATTAACTTATTACATATTTGTGCTCTGCTTTAGCATCACTTGACTATTAAAGTTCAGGCCATAACCTTATAGTCAGCCAATTGGCCATTGCTATATTATGTGTATATTGTTTGAATACTTTTCCAAGGAAAAGAATATTCAAACAATATACACATAATATAGCAATGGCCAATTGGCTGACTATAAGGTCATGGCCTGAACTTTAATAAGTTTAATAGTCAAGTGATGCTAAAGCAGAGCACAAATATGTAATAAGTTAATAGATAAAAATACTGATTCAATGATTAAAATTATAGCTGTGAGTGTCAATAAATTACTGTGTCATAAAAAAAAAGGAACGATGTACACGTGATCTGAGATACCAATATCTCAATATCAAAAGGATAGTGTCTAGAAACATTCATAGTCCATGGTGGCAGGTATCAAGTTAAACGAAGTTACACTGACTGGCAATGTATACGATTGCCGTCTCCCTCTCTCACCCCTGACCGCTATCAGGGTGCTCCTGAGGATTGAGAATCTAATCCTGGTGCGCATGTAACACATAATAGCCGCATAGTCTTCTCCTCTCTTCTGGGATAGTTTTTCAGCGAGTCTCTTGTGGTATCTTGTGGCTTGTGGACCCCATCCGCCATTTGTTGAGTATATAAGTGGGGTAAAGGTGCCTTTTTCCACCTGGATGATTCTGTTGTTGTACTTTTTCATTTTCCTCATTTCATGAGCTTTATAGATCTGTTCCATATCTTTTTTGTCATATGTGGGTGAGTTGGGGTGGGTAACACAGACATCAAAGAATGTTCGTTCAAATGTGCTCCAGAGACCTCGTGAGGATACATCAGGTGCAGCTCTATCAGCATTGGTACCAACAATTTCTTCATTATCAAGGGGTATCAATGCTGGCTCAGTCACTACATCTCTGCATACTTCACGCTGCAGCTCTGCATTTAGATCGCGGATGTTGTTGTGTCTCATAGAAACATAGCCACCTTTCTTGCATATAAGTGTGTGATTCACATTATTTCTCTCTCCACAAGCACAGTGAAATGGGGTGTTAGGGATCTCCCAACCATAACGCAAGTACAGAGCATCACGGAACTCAATCTTGTTCAGGGAGTAGCCAAATCTCTTCAATGGAAGTGCAGTAAGCCAACATCCTGAACCTTTCTCTTTGATGAACTGGAGAGATCTCTTTAGGTTGGGATCTCTTACACTGTCCTCTATTGATTTGCTAACCGTAAATAAGTGTTTCTCCTTGATTGCCTTGAGACTTTTTATAATGTCATTTTGAATTGACATGTTGTAATGTTCAAGGGTGTTTTGCTGGTTGATAATCAGGTCTGTGAGGTCTTTTGTGATGGTGACTGAGGCTGTGAATTCTCTATTGCAGTTTTTGTCATATATCCTTTTCTCTAGATTTCCTATATTAGGATATATCTTTATGTAACCCCATGTTTTCCTTAAGCATGGTAGAGAGGGTGTTGTCTTTCCCAGAAAAAAACTTGAGTTAACCTTCTTATTGGACAGTTGGGCTTGTTTAAGGTGCCCGATGATCTGAAGTGAGTCATCTGGTGTGTATGATGGCTGAAGTGTCTCGCTCTTCTCTCCTGCTGTAAGTTTTCTTTGTGTATGCTTCTGGTGGATGATTCTCTCTACTCTTCTACTCTGCTATCTTCAAAACTGAATTGGCCATGGACAATTTGTATTGTATTGTAAAAGACATTTATTGTAAGAGATGCTGTGTTTTAATCGGCATTGGTGACTACTTGAGATTTATTTATTATATTTGATGAACTTATAATTTGCGGGGTTTTTATTCTACTTATTTGATAATATTATGAGAGTGTACTTTTAATAATGCTTTTATATTTGTTAGAGTTTATAGTGAGAGATATTGAGTATCTCATTTTAATATTTTAATCAAGCAAGAATGCTTTGTCTTTCCTCTGGGTGATTTAATCGTTTCTAGTTTTCTAACTTTGTTAGGCGGGATATTGTTAGGCGGGATATTGTCATATATCCTTTTCTCTAGATTTCCTATATTAGGATATATCTTTATGTAACCCCATGTTTTCCTTAAGCATGGTTGTTTTATATGACAGACTCTAGAGACCTACTAGAGCTTACGATCCTTGACGGAGCTTTCTTGGTGAGTTACTTTCTCTCCGTCAAGTGTTTATGGGTTTATCCCTTTTACTCTTTATAGAAGTATTGTGAGTTATTCAGATTGACTAAAGGTATTATTTACTATACATTGATATAGATCATTTCAGCTTGGTTATACGATTACTGGGTTTCATTGCTTATTACCTACAAACAGTTTTCAACTGGGTTGGAGATACCTAGGCCACCATGTCTGACTGGCAATGCAAATATGGAGCGGTCCAAGTCTGATACGTTCTTACCCAAGATTGCTGGAATAAAATCTGTTCTGATGCAATCCTCCAATGGTCGAAACAAGTGACTTATACCCGGGATGGTCCTCTGAATGAACGTCCACCGGTGACAAATTCCCTTAGTATATGCAGTCAAAGCAGCTTGGGGCTCCTCAACAGCAATTGATGACAACAGCTTGATGTCCTGACACCATTTATGGACTTTATCTGAGACATATTTGTTCTTAAAAGCTTCGCTGCCAATTGCTGCACCCAAATGGCGTTCTCCTTCAGACTCAATTTTAATACCAGTGCCTGAGAATACTTTCTGCGCAAGATCTAGGTCCTCGCTATTCTTCACAATCAGGACGGTCTTACTGGCTTTTGGGTAATATCCATACTTTGGTCCTTGCTCCAACAGCGTATCCCACCATATCTTAATACCTTCAATCTTTCCACCAGCACTACTGTCGTCTGCATACCAAGACTGTTTGCAAACACTGGGCTTGGAGGCTGTGGCTAGGTCATCTACTAGAGGCTTGATCCCTAACGCATAGAATGCCATTGCTGCTACATCTCCCTGAGTTGAACCTTCCTCAGACTTAAGTTGGTAGTGGTCCTCGGTAGTATTAATGATCAGGTCTGCTGGCTTTTGGTAGTGGTTCTTTAGATACTGATAGAGCGGAGGACAGATCTCATGAACATTGTGAAGGGCTGCTTCTCTATTAAGACGATTGAACGCATTCAGAATAAAACAAATATTCAGAATAAAACAAATATTATATTCAAATCTCTTTATTCAACAATATTAAATCATTATAGAACCTAATTTGTGGCTTGATCGTTATGTTAGGGCTATTCTGTTAGCTGATGCTGACAGGCACTGCATGGGGCAGAGACTTAGGACCATTACGCTGGAGGCTTACAATGACCCTTTTTGAACCCCATGGCAGTGCTAGTTTTATTATGGTACAAATTGTAAATCGAAGTTATGAAAACGATCAAGTCACTCCTGTTTTACACTATCAACAGCTACTTAAAACAACCTAGATTGTACAACTCACTTTGAAGATTAAACTGTTAAGTGATGAGTGATTGGGCTCATTAAACATTTTAGTAGCGGAGACATGCGGATCAGCTTCTTGAGGTTCTAATAGTTCATTCAGACAAGAAGTTTTATTTTTCCAAATTTAGTCGTTCAAGCTGCCTGAGTTCAGAAAGTTTGCCAAAGGGGCCCAGGTATTCTTGTCACCTTTACCCTGAGACGAGAGAATGACTTTTTTTACCTTTGATTTGAATACACCATGAGTGATTTCAAGGTCGTTCAGTGCCAACATCTGACGGAATGAATTCCAAAGGCAACTAGATTTGTAAACGAAACTGTTTGAGGGCATGGTTGTTATAAGAAGAGTTTCTTTGCCGGGTCTTTTAGACAAACAGAAAAGTTCAAATAGTGCAATTGGTGTTCGATATTTAAAGACTTTAAAAAGTTCATTGCAGCAGTGATACGCGTATAAATTATGCAATGTCATGAGTGATTGACGGGCAAAAATTGGCTTGGTGTGCTCTCTCTCAAAGAATTTGCTAGTAAGTTTCTGTTCACTGATAGGTCTAGTCCTAGCACATGTCATAAATTTATCAAGGTATGCTTTTTTGTCACCAAACATGATACGAACACACTTTTTCTGGGCTACAAATAGTGGTTGAAGTTTATTATTACTTGCACCTCCCCAAACGGTAATGCCATAAGATAGGTGACTTTCAAAAAGTGTGTGGTACAGGTCCTTATGGATAGATGATGGAATTTTATCCTTAATCGTGTATAGCCTCCCAGAACAGGACGAGAGTTTTCTAACTAGTTTGTCTCTATAGGGATTGAAAGTTAGGCCTTCGTCGACAATTACTCCCAGGAATTTCGTTTCCTGCACCTTTGAGAGAGGTAGGCCGTTGAGGTAAAGTCTATTTTCAATTAATAAAGATTGATCATCAAGTTTTCTTTTAGCTGTATTGAATTCTATGTAGCAACTTTTCTTGGTGTTAACATGTAATTTATTAGCCAATGTGTACTCGTGGACTGATCGTAGGACCCTATTTGCATTATTGTAGGCCTCTGCTCTAGTTTTGGCAACTACAAATATGTTTGTATCATCAGCAAATAGGACATAGCTAGTGTTATCGAGTTGAGAGTTTGTTAAGTCATTTATGTATATTAAAAACAGGAGAGGCCCAAGGCAGCTCCCCTGTGGAACGCCATAGAGAACAGGAAGTCTGTCTGATACTTCGCCCAGGACGGACACACACTGCTCTCTGTCCGACAAGTAACTTTCCAGTAACTTAAGTGGCACTCCTCTAATCCCATATATTTCAAGTTTCTCAAGCAAAATTGTGTGGTCTATTGTGTCAAAGGCCTTGCTTAGATCAATAAAAATTCCTAGAACATGAAGACCTTGCTTTAGGGCCTTTTGGATGTGAAAAACTGAGTAGTTAAGTGCATGTGATGTTGAGTGACTCTTTCGGAATCCGAATTGACTGTCGTGAAGGATTCCTTGACTAACCAAGAAGCTGTAAAGACGTTTGTATATTATCTTTTCAAAAATTTTACCAAAAATTGGAAGTGTGGAAACAGGCCTGTATTGACCATTATCAGCGTCAACCTGTAGTATTGCTTCAGTGTCACTGTCTTCCCAGATCTGTCTCATTGCATGAATGGAAGCCTCTATTCCTGATTTGAGCCCTGCACAGGTCTGCAGTGGGCCAGCAGCATATTGTATATCAGTTTTGAAAGACATTATAACTGCTTTTCCAATGATTCTGCGCAATATCTCCCCGATTCCAATTGGTCTTACACCAGGTTTCCCGTTCTTATCCTGGCCTTTATCAAGAGGGATTAATCTGCATACTTTTCCAAGGTGTGAACCAGCTCCGTAATTGGCCAAACCACTTATCATTTTAAAAGATTCAATGAGGTCCCCACGTATTCGCCGCTCTGCCAGCGTTGTTAAATTGAGGATTTCCAGTCGACGACTGTATGGAAGAGTACCCACCTTGTCAATCAGACTGGTAAACCGCCTCTGGACGCTCTCCAGCTCCAAGATGATCCCCCAACTTCCATGAACCGCAACTGGACTCCACAATTGAACACAATACTCTAAATGGGGTCTTATTAAAGCTTTGGAAGTATAAATATATTTTGTACATTAAGGATGCATTAATAATCACATCATAATCGAATCAGTACAACAGCTGTAACAAGCAGATCCCAAAGAAAAAATACCAAACCAAGAGAAATAAAACTACAGCAGTGTGATATTCTACATCTAAAGACAATGGTCTACATTGCAGTGCTAAAGTCTGCCCTGGCGTCTATTCACAGGGTCCAAAGCAACGGTGGGGACTACCAGAATTGCTGAATAAAAGTTATAACTCTTAAATATCTCAAATACCTATTATAAATTGTTTAATTTGGGTGGGTGGTGTGGTGGGATTGACGTGGAAGACAGAAGAGCTGAGTAGATTTAGAGTTTGTCTGAAGGTTTCAGTTTCACTTTTCTTACGATAACATAGTCGGACCACTAGGCCAGGAGAAACTTTCCGAGTTACAGCACTGTATAATCCCTGATACCGTATTGGACCGTTTCAGGTATCCTGGCCTTAACAAATTGTTTCACAAAGCCAGGCCATGTCTATATATACGCGTACTGCGTGACGCGCTCGTTTCACAAGTAAAAAATTTGCCGCTCCTTTGCCGCCTTCGGCGGTCGCGCGCAACTGCAAGCGAAAGGGCTCTGGTTAGAGCAAAGAGATTGTTGTTGTAAAATATTTGTTAAAATGTCAGAGAATGTCGACGAGTCCACCTCGGCCGGCGCGCGTCCTAATGGGTTATTACTTATTAAAATTAGTTTTTAAAGTTTGGACCATTTATTATATATAATTTACTTAATTTGTAATATTGACGACACCATTGTTATTTAAACGTTGAAATAGTTCATTGTGTATATTGTTTTTATTATTTATAATCGACATTTCGTTCCACACTTTTGTCATGGACACAGGGGGAGCTGAAACCAGGTTTTTGATCAAACATTGCCATTTGTAGTCAAACGTCGCCAACTGTTGCTCTCGTCCAATGAAATCGCTGCATTATGAAAGCCAAGCTTCGCATACGAATATATTCACCTAACCATGTGCTTTTGCACCATTGCGGGCGCGCTTGTTTCACTGCGGGCTTGTAGCGCGATGCACTACTGGGTCGCGCGCGCGCATCCAATAATGCTTCTCGCAACCACTTCGGTAGATCGGCAAAATGCACCACTGTGCCTCACCGTATTTAAGCGATATCTTATCACGATATAGCGATATCTTATCACCTGATTAAGATATCGTTATGTGACAAAGTTAGCCTAGAGGTTGCTCTAACCAGAGCCCTCTCGCTTGCAGTAGCGCGCAACCGCCGGAGGCGTCACGCAGTACGCGTAGGCACATGGCTATGTGAAGCCTAGAGGATGAAACGATTATCCTAACCATCAAGGGTTTGTGTAATTTCATAGTGTGACAAATTCAACTAAATTGTGCCTTTTAATAGGGTCACTTATATTTACCAATATCCTCAAACTCAAATGAACGTGTCCATATATACATTCAATTAAATCAGGTGAATCAATTGGCAGAGCACAATATAAAGGCAACGGAAATGGTCCATTGTTACCAATATTTTTGAAAAACATAATTTACTCCTGCTCCATCCACGTAGAGCAATAAGTCTTGTTCTTGATTTTGATTTGATTTGAAACTTTTACAAAATAGCAAATATACAAATGTACAGCAAATCGAACAAACATATGAAATGGGCCGAAATGTATAAATGCTATAAAGCGTGGGTCAGTGAAACAATTGTAGCGCGATGCACTACTGGGTCGCGCGCGCGCATCCAATAATGCTTCTCGCAACCACACGTATGCAGATCGGCGAGATGCGAAGGATTGACATCGTGAATCAAGTGAAACAAGTACAGAGGACAACTTTCAAAATACGAGTTTAATGGCCGCCCAAAGTCTCAATAACGTCACCTCCATGTCCACCTAGTAATAAAATTATGTAATATGAAGTGCGAAACAATCAAGAAATAGAGTATATAAATTATAAAATTGTCTCTCAAATACAGTAAAACAAATTTTAGTAAAACAAATTTTATTTTATACCCACAATCAAATCATATTTAGTTCAAATATTTAAAGTCAAAATAACCATTTCACATAAGTGGTTTTGTTATAATAAAAATAATTTGTGATAAATTAATAAATTAATTTACACTCAAAAATGTACAAAATATACACAATTTTTACCTAGTGCAACACTGGTTCGGCGCGCGGCTGATTGAAAAAGTTTAGTACTACTAACTACAGTGTACAGCGTACATGAAAAGATAACTTACTGAATCTTTTAATACTAAATACATATTAATTCAGATGAAAGTTCTATAGAAATTTATTTATATATGGATTATAAACATTTTTGTTTGTGTGTTTTGTGCTATGCATCTTTATACCTATTTTAGAAGATATTTTTATAGAATATTAGAAGTGCAGTAGTATAGGGTCAGTTTCAGACGAATTAAGCATAAATGACATCAATGAAACAAGAAATTTTTCAATGAAACAAGAAATTTAATTTTTAGCACATTCTACAGAGTAAAGAGATGTAAAACAATTTATAAAAATATAATGCTCGTTTGGTGTATGACTTTTTGTCCTTGACTGTTAGTTTGATTTTGAAGGGACAGGCAACTAACGGGGCAGGGAATGTGCGTGCCTGAAAGCTTTTGCACACACCAAAACGCTAGTTCAATTGAGTTTTTAGAGAGGATCAGAAGAAAATTGTTTGCAGACGTTAGGGGTTCTATTTGTGTTTGTTACTATGGGTTACAGTCTTGTTGTGACAGAAAGTCTACACTATAAATATGCCTAAGTTTAAATTGTGTAGTTTGAGGATATAAGATGCAACTTTAAGATGGATATTGGAGAGCTGTTGAAAAATTATGGTCGTTGTATCTATGGTTATAATAAGCTAATATAAATATCTTAAACTATACAATGCTAATTAAAAATTTCTTTATACTGCATTATCAAATTAAATGTTAAAAATTCAAAAATATACATTCATTTTATTTTATTAAAGACTTTCTCACACATACTTTACTCACAGAACAAGACTTGGAAAACACTAGACTAGGGGAATTTCGCTGACATGTGTGTGACCAGCAAGTAGTGATCTTTCGAAGACAATATTGTTGCAGTCAAAATCTTTGATTGTCCAATCAAGCGTGTTGTGGCTGTGTTGATTATTTAATAGTGCACGTTTAAGCTTACCCCGCAAACACATCACACTCATGGTAAAGTCATCCATTCTAATTTTTGGAGTAATCATGTTAAAAATTTTGGTTGATCTTGTATTATGCTTATCAGGTGGGTCAGCCTGACAAATAAGTAGGGTCGGCTTCCTTGTCGAGCATCATTGCCATGTCTGAAGTGGTTTGTAATGGGCCATTGTTAGCCCCAAGCGTTTTGGTCCCTCATTCCTGCCACTCAGCATTGCCTACTGTAAAGTAGAAATTTTTCTAAGACAATAGAGAAACTGACCCTGTCTCACTAAATTCCCCTAAATTCAACCACTTACCATAATAGAAATACTAACAACCAAATAAAGTTTTTTAAATAAAGAATATTTCCTCAAGTTTACGTCTAGCTAACTAATTCGTGGTTTAAGCTCTTATTTTATTTATGATTAAAGGAATGTAAAATAAAACTTTTTGTTTCATTGAAAACTTTTCGTTTCATTGTTCAATGAGTTAGCCACAAAAATGTTCAAATTATGCAGGAGGGTAAAGGACACAATTGCTAGTTAAATGCTTCTTTGTACCCGTTGACTACAATGAACATTTTGCGGAGTTTCTCCAGACGGCTTTTATCGGAGTGCGTGTTATTTACTAGGTTATGCACAAGCCAGGCCAACATTTTGTTTTTGTGTCAGCTGCGCTACCAGGTTGCAGAGTATGATTAACACTAAGAAATTATACACTAAGAAATTATACACTATACAAATTTGCTAATACATAATATCAGAGTCCAATCTAGCTGCAAACGTCAGACACCACAGTTCAGCAGTCAAGTACCGTTTAAGTGAACACCGAAACATGAGGATTAGGTGTCATTTTGTAAATCACTTTATGGAAGGATGATTCAGTAATTGTTGTAGAAAATTACAGTCACTGCCACCTATAGCGTTATGTCATGGGAGATTGGGTCACCTTACGATCATCCTCCATAGTGTACTTGTATAGGAATTTACAAGTACACACGCAAAGGCTAACTGCACGGTAGCAGCAAACTGAACTTATCGCAAGTTACAAAAGATAAGAGAGCTCGATAATTGCAACGTAAGCTACACTGACTACACACACTTAGCATTGCAGATATTATCCTCGTTCTTACATGCCTTACAACATCACTAGATACTTCTCCTTCAAAGGCTATGAAATGTTGACAGCTCTGATAATAGTTCTTTCATTCAAATTTCTGATTGTTTCTGAATAGACTCTGTGAGGACAGATTGTAATGGAAATAAATAGCTGAATTATGTATCGACATTTCTAAGTCATACTCATATTCTGAAATAGTATTAATTACGATCAATATTCACATTAAAAATTTGACGACGAAATTTATTTCAAACAAAATATATAACTGTAAAATAGTTATCTACTGTAAAATAGTTTTTAACGAAATCAGAGCAAATATGAACATAAAACTGACAAAATTTATCAAATAGGGCTCATCTGAAAATTAAGGAATAGCGTGACATGTACAGGAGATAACAAGATTAAAAGAGATAAAAGATATTAATGGGCAGCAAAGGAGTGAAATTTAAACAAAAATATTACTATTTATACGTCACTCAACTAAAAACTGTGTTAGATTGTTCAACTCTGTTTTATCGTTGAGTGTTGGTTTCTTTTCAACTAAAAATCGGGCTTCTTTAATCTTCCTGTTGATGAGTGATGTTCCTCTATCCACGATTTGAAGTTTAAGCTTTGGGGGGCCCAGGTGTGCTGAGGATAACTTTCCCTGTAGTGCTTTGCTAGTAGCTTATCTTCGTACGATTTTGCTGTTGGATTTGCCGCACCACGGTAATGTTCGACGAACCTGCACTTGATTGATCTGTATGTTTCCCCACCATATGCATAGTTCTCGGTGCAATTGTCTACTTCACAAGTGATGTGGTAGACAGTGTTAGTTGTGGTGCATTCTCCATCGGTTAAAGCTGCGCATGTTCTGCAGTTTGATGTTGTGCAGGATTTCTTGTTAAGGGGTCTGGAGTCTGTAAGGAGATCCTTCAGTTTCCCTCCAGGTTTCCCTCCAATTTTGATGGGGAATCCGCTATGTCTGACGGCATCTCTGTATTTGCTACTATTAGCTTCGTTGACATAAGGTAGTTTGAGAATCGCTCCATCTTGGTCTTTGTTCTGCATGTACGTTCTGAATACTGTAATATGTAGGAAGAAGAAAGAATGTCTGATGATGTTCAGGTCATTATTCTTGATTTGATTTGAAATTGATTTGATTTGTAGATATAATTATATTTGTGAGGCTGTCTATCCTTTTAGCTAGACAACTACTATCGCTGAATTTATCTGTGTATATTGTTAGAATGAATTTGTATAATGAAAACATAGATAAAGTATATACTGTACATACAACTAAATCAAGTGATGCAATTGGCAGAGCACAATCAATTCAAGTGTTGCAATTAGCAAATCACAATACATAGTAACGAAAAGAAAAGATAAAGAAAACTTAGATAAAGCTTGTATGTTATAGACTGTATGATACAAAGAAGTTTATCTTTAATGCCTATACTAATCGAGATCTTCTAGATATGAGGCAAGAAACAGACACACTGTTAAATGCTTTTCCAGAATCGATCAGTGATAAAAGTGACTTTTCTCCATTTAACTTCATTCTTTATTAAGGTGAACTAATGCAATGAAACGATAGTGAAACAAGTTTTAATGAAACAAGTTTTAAATTCTATCCTTTATTTACAATAAAATTATATTATGATCCTTGGTATTGGGTCCTCGGGTCCTTGGTATTGTCTTCGGTATATTGTCCATTACCTGCGTTCTGCTTTTATAGTTTCAACATTAGTGAGTTCTAAATAAACAGCTTTAAACCGACTATGTATGAATAAATGAAATACCTGACAATCCGCACTCCAACAACTCCAGCACATGAGTAATTTGTGATAGTATGATGTATGATTCTTAAAAACTTTAAATTAAATTTGGCGTTCACAGGTCCTCGAGATCATGTGATCGCCGTGTGAGGTTTTGTTAATGCGTGTCGCACCTTCAAGCTTAAATTATTCACCTTACTGAGGCAGCGAACCAACGCGGGGCTTTACTTCTATGATATGATATGTTTTGATTGTTATTAATAAATACCAAAATTTAAAACTTGTTTTCCTAATCAAAATCATCATAATGTTATTATTCTTGATTTGATTTGATTTGATTTGATGGTTTAAAAAAATTTAATTTTTGTAGTTATATTACAGCACACGGGACCTAAGCCAAGTGTTTAGAAAATAATTGCATGAAACACAAATGCGTATGTGCACAAACGTACTTATAGATTAAGGATTTTTGATTAACTGTAAGCCGTGTGTCCTCCTTCTGCAATGCATCACAGAGTAAAAAGTAATGCAATATACTTTTTTTATTAGCTGAAAGAATTACCACACTGATGTATTATTTACTAACCAGTTCCAAACAGGATGAACTTGACATGAAATGATGGGTTTCATACTATGACACAGCCCTGGGAAAGTAAGTTTAACTTAATAGACATCAATACATGCACAATGCACATGAAAAGATGCTACAAATTAACTATTTACAGTATACTTGGTGTAGTATTGGTATATATATTTTTACCTATTGTTACCTTTTACCTTCCTTGCTAGTTAATTAGGATTTTGGATACTGGTCCATTCTGATTGCCCTGCTCTGGGCCGTACTTGTGGCTCAAGCAGGTCTGTATATGACTTATTACAGTCAAATGCAAACCTCTCTATACCGTGCCTCTCTACACTTGCACTGGGTACCTTGATATACCGTGCCTCTCTACAGTGGGTACCTTGATATACCGGTCCCCTTCTTTCCCCCAGACTCTTAGTTAATTAGCCCGTTTTGCGCAAGAGTGTGATGTATCATAGCTTTTATCGCATTTGGTGGTGAGTTTGAGTACATATTCCTTCACAATACGACACAATACATGAATATTAGGATCTAATTGGACATAATATAAGATTCTTGACAGGTTATTGAGAGGCTACAGATACTGGGGCCGGGGTTGGGATCATGTGAATTTCTCTAGTCCCTATACCGTACATTTTCCGTTTCCCCCGAGAGGTCCGGTATAAAGAGGTTTCACTGTATTATATCTTTTCCAATCTTCTCCAAATTTATGTTACTGTAACTTTATTACCATCCAGGTGGTATGAATGCTTGTGGATTAGCTTTATCGCAAATAACATATCTCATAGCATCACTAACAAAGAAAAACAACAAATCTTCCATCGTGGAGCTCAATCAGGTAATTGTGATAAACGGAATTAATATAGTTTTTAACTAAAGGAGATTTTACCAACGCCTGAGGAGATTGGTCCTGCCCATAAATGAATTTAAAAATCGCACTTACTGTTTTTGTGTGGAATCTATATAATATAATATCAGACTGGTATTCAACCATGTACATCCCATTGTGGTTCAAATGAATATTCTCACTGTATAATGTATAATGTATATTGTATAATGTATAATGTTCTCAGTTGGTAGAACGGCATGGGGAGGAGGCGGAGAAGCACATTCTTCATACCCTCTTTAGCCAAGTAGAGTTCAGCAGTGATGGCAAGAGCACTGGCAAGGATTTTCATCAGGTTTGTTACTAAATTAAAATTTTAATTTATTGCAGAGTGGACTAGATGTAGAATTATTCTTATCATGAAAATTCAGAGTTTTGCAAACTGAAGATCGCTATTTTTTAGACCCAGATCCTCATACAAGAGGCAAAGAACTTGATGTTGAAGCCCAACTTTATCGGGCTACTATGTTACGCAACGCAAGGTACACTACGCCCTTCCCCCTCTCTCTTTCCTTCACTGGTTAAAGTTTTACGGCTGTCACCTCTAAACGAAGTGAGTATTATTTCTGTTACAAGTTATAATTTATTGTCGGATGTACTGAAGGCAGTCTCTAGCTAAAAGTGACCATATTTTGAACACAGGACAAAGGAAGAGAAGTAATTCAACTAATGATATTAATTTTCTATACATGGATTGACTCTTTATATCCCTCATAATTCTCTCTAATAATCTCTCATACATACATTTAAAGAATAAAAAGCTTTAATATAAAATGATAACATTTACTATCAGATTGTGTTCGCACTCGCCCTCAGTCAATCTCCCGATCAAGAAATCCAGAAGCAAGGTATGTATTTTGATTGACTTTTTTTCCCTCTAACCTATTAATTTAAAAAATAGTATCAGTGTCAAATACTTTGAATGTATCCCACATCCGTCCTCTTTGGTTACCACTGTTATTATAACGGTTGCTATAAGTTTTTATAGTCGCCCGATGAGACTTGAGAGGTACACTGTAGTAGAATAGAAGACGGCAAGTCATTACTTTATAACGGAATATTTGATGAGCTGCAACAGTCTACCTTTCTTACGAACAGTTCCCGATTTAAAACCACGATATTATATTTAAACTTACTCTGACAGTCCTATGTCCGTTTGTGCGATTTGGTGGTTTTTGTTCTGAAAGTATAGAAGTAACTAGCATAATGTTCACTCCTCATACAGTCTTATATGTAACATGTTAGCTGATGGTCACTGGTCAGTATTAACTGCAAGTATGTTATTACATTTAACCTAGACTACCTAGTACTAGTACTTAGCAGAGACTACTTCTGTAGTCTGTATGTGGGCTCCTGGTTTAGATGGTTATATAATGTAATGTCCAGACTTACACACATGACCATTAAATTATATACAATATTACATAATATATAATAGGCCGACCAAGACAAAGCTACTTGTCTATGTTACTGAAGGAAGTTGGGACGAACTCCAAAGAGGAACTGCGAACCCTGTTGCGGGACAGGGATATATGGAGGGGGTTATCTGGCGTAGATTGAACTTTGTTCCGACATAGTAGTAGTAATAGTAGTATACAATATATACAGTACATGGTATATTATATTATCGTATGCCCGAACAAGAGCAGCATGTCCTGCTTCTCATAATGATTTTAATTCTACAAGCTAACTTTAGTTTAGTATAATAGTAGCTAACTTATAGTTTAGTATAATAGCAGTTAATGGTCGTTAGTAAATGTTTCACTGTGTTTACACACCGATACCACACATACATAAACCCTTACACAATACAATACCTATAAAGTAGTAACCGAGGTTCTACTCAGTTTTCAGTTCCGATAGATCATGTGATCATGTGATCAGGTGCTTCACCCTATTGTTGAGATTTGGACAGTATCCAAGGAGCCCGACCAAGTCCGCTGGGTTCACACAGGTTGCGGTAATGTGAACCCTGCTTGGGCTGATCATAGTAGTCCGTGGACTAAGGACTTGTCCGCGGACTGGGTCGGGCTTCTTGGATATTCCTGAGATGTTCACTGTGCGTATGTGTGCAGAGAATGAAAGTAAAAATACTAATAGCACTCATACACCTTAATACACTTGTGAGTTGCTTCTCTCTCCTGAACCACCGAGCAGGTAGTGAGTATTACACTAAAAATAAACACCGCCACGCTACGAGCTTGTTCGAGATCAGTTAGCTGGAATCTGGATTACTATGGCTCTCTGTGGAACCCAACAAAGATATAAGACATTTATAGACCATTATAACCACAAAATCAGCTGATGATCTGAATTACTGGTAGATCTGCAGATGATCAAGTGGAAAAACTCGAACTACTCTCATTTCAAAGAGACGAATAAGTTAAATGGGGGGGGGGGGGGGGGGGGGGGGGCCGGGGGGGGGGGGGGGGGGGGGGCGGGCGGGGGGGGGGGGGGGGGGGGGGGGGGGTGACACGTCCGTCACAAATAAACAATAATACTCATCCCTTGACATTAATGGTAGACTGGGGTTAAAGGGCTTCCATACCATTACATCGTACCTTTACAGTTTACATCGTACAACCACAAAGCTCTACGGTTTATTTTAACATTTCTTCGCATGATGACTCATTGAGTTACCCGGAAATATTCAGTCGAGAAGTGTCGAGCACCACTTCTCGCCTAGAGACTAGAGTACCCCCGGATGAAATAGAGTTTGGATACTGCTTTACCTGACACTAATTTAGCTGTGATCCCTGCCAAATGCACCAAAAAGTATTATGAAATTAAAAGTATCATAACAAGAATAGCAGCTGCAAGTTTTGTTCGGTGCACCATTACTTCGGTCATAAAAACACGTAGCTACTTAGTACAAAGTAAAACAGTGATTCCAAGTTCCAAAGTAACCAAGTCAAAACATCCTGAATGATAACAGTTAATAACATCACATTATAACATCCCCCTATTTAAAATATGAACTCGTCAAACATTGAAATTCAATAAATAATAAATAAACATACGTGCTCAATGCGCGGCATGGCACGCTTAAAATCTATGCATACTGCAGCGCGAAAAACTTTCTATAAAATTAACTTTCATTTTGCTAGTAGAAAAAGATACGTTACAGTAATTTGTCCCACACATGGCGCAAAGTGCCTCACTTGACTCCAAAATTCGAGTCGAACCATAAATTATCGGAAAATTCCAATTTGTCAACGTTCTAAAATCTTAGTACTACTGATACAAATAAATAAATCTGAAATGTAATAATAAAACATCCTCAAAAAACACGTTTCCTTTGTTCAATTCGATTTGGTAGTAAAAATTTATTCACGGTATAAATTAAATAACATACGGTAAATCAGTTTTCAGTCCTGTCTCTTACAACATTAATTCAATAGTTAAAATCGGCAATACATTACAAGTAAAAATATGATGTGAGTCCTGTCTCTTACAACGTTCAGTCTTAAAATTTATAGTGATTCTGTGACATTACAATATAACCTTAAAGGTTATTTCCCTCCTAACTTATCATAACTTAGCCGGTCAGGTGCAGTAACGTGGCGTCTGGGACGTGGTTCATGCTCTACTGCAATACCGTCAGGTTTAGTTTGCTCTTGTTCAACTACTTCAGTACTAGTCTGTCCCAGACTGTGGTCTACACTATCAGGCTTGCCATTATGTAATGCCATTTCTAAACTGTCAGGTTTACCATTATTTAATGCAACTATAGGAGGCTGTACGGGTTTACTCTAACTTTCTACCCGCTTTACCACATGGTCGAGATGCTTTCGGACTAAAGACCCCTGTCCTTCTGCTTCAATAATCACAATCTTTGATCCTTCAAGTGACTGAACGACACCTTCATTCCACTTATTGTGGCGAACATCCCAATAATACACTTTATCTCCGACGTCAAAAGATCTTAAGGGTTGACTCCGGAGTTTCTCTCGCTGTTCAGCAACTTTTTCCTCATATTTAGAATCGTTTGTGCACGGATTCAACAAACTTAACGCAGTTCTAGGTCGACGTCCAAACATAAGAACGGCAGGCTCTATCCTGGTGGTGCTGTGCGGAGTGTTTCGGTACTGAAACAACCATTGTGAGAGTTTGGTTGTGATATCCCCCGGATGATCAGCTGTCATTTTCTTAATAGCACGTTTAAATTGAAGTACCTGATTCTCAGCTTGGCCATTACTACTGGGATGGTAACTGGGAATAGGGACGCACTTGATTCCGTTCTTCGACAGAAACGTTACAAACTCCGTAGAGCGAGATAACTGCGGACCATTATCCATTACACAAACCTTTGGGAGTCCAAAACAGGCAAATAACTCCCTCAATTTCTTAATCAGATTTGCAGCCGTCGTATTTTGCTTCATGTCTTTCACTTCCAACCACTTGGAATACGCACACACGACAATTAACCACATAGAACCCTGGAAGGGACCAGCAAAATCCAAATGCAGTCGTTGCCATGGTTGATCTGGAACGTCCCACGGGCGTGGAAGAGCTTTCTTCGGCAGTGGCTGTACACTTTGGCAACTCTTACACGTCTTAGACACTTTCTCTATCTCAGCATCCATCAGCGGCCACCACATGTACCTCCTGGCCATGTTCTTCATAGCTGATGAACCCATGTGGGTGCTGTGTAATAGCTCCAGAACGTCCGGTCTCATTTTAGTTGGAATGATAACCCGTCCACCCCACATCAAGCATCCTTTATCCACAGAGAGTTCCGTCTGTTTCTCATAATACGGTTTAAAAGCAGCCTCAAAAGAATCTCCTGAAATTGTCTTGTTCTTAACAACTTTCGGTCTTTTAGTCCATCCCTCCAGAGTAAACATTATAACTTTAGCAAGTAACGAATCTGTTCTCGACATCTTAGAGATCAGTGCAGAGTTCAACAACGGATTATCCTCTCCAACAAAGACAGTGTAAATTTCATCTTTACACGTTTCACACTCATTTACACCGTCACAAACTAGACTGTCCGGGTGTGTACTAGCAGGTGTGTCTTTGATTTTCAATGGGAAACGAGAGCATACATCAGCATTTGCATGCTTTCCAGTCGGACGGTATGATATGGTGTAATCATAATTAGCTAGAATCAAAGCCCATCTTTGTAATCGGCTAATCACCATCTCTGGAATACCCTTGTTTTGATGCAGAATATATTGGAGAGGTTTATTGTCCGTCACCAACTGGAAGTGGACCGCGTAAACATACTTGTGGAACTTCTTTAGGGACCAAATAATCGCTAACGCCTCTCTGTCCAATTGAGAATACCTCCTCTCCGCATCAGTCAATGTCCTACTCACAAATTCAATCGGTTTTTCTGTACCATCAGAATACTTATGCGATATCACCCCACCAAGACCAAGTGAACTTGCATCACAATCTACTTTTAGAGGAACAGAAGGATCGTAAAACGCAAGTACTCTCTCAGACGTTAGCATTTCCTTCAATTTGTTGAACGCTTCTTTCTGTTCTTTCCCAAATACCCACTTTGTCTGTGCCGATCTGAGCTGGTTGAGAGGTTCAATGACAGTCGACATGTTACCTGGCGTAGTGCACGGCTCCGAGGAACGAAACCAGCTGTTCTCTCGTTTCGGGAAATGGAGCTTTCACCAGAGTCTCCACTTTTGAGCTGACAGGCTTTATCCCTTGGGCAGACACCACGTGACCCAAGTAAATCACCGAAGGTTGCATGAATTCAGATTTGTCTAATCGGCAGCGAAATCCAGCGTCCTCCAGTCTCTTTATCACCTGTCTGACATTTGACATGTGTTCCTCGTCATTAAATCCCGTTATCAGAATGTCATCCACCCGGCAACAGGTTTGACGAATCCCTGTCAGTACTTCATCGATTGTAGCTTGAAATTGAGCTCCAGCTGAGTTGATGCCAAAAGGAAGGCGTGTCCACATTAGTAAACCAAGCTGAGTATTCAGAGTCGTCAGAGCTTGATCACATTTCCTTAAGAGTAAGCTGTTGTAGGCACTCTTAATATCAATCTTCGAGAACAGTTTTCCTCCAACCATGCCAGCAAAGCATTCATCAACTGTCGGAAGAGGGTAAGTCTTGGTATCTAGTGCAGGATTGAGTGTGGACTTGTAGTCTCCACACACTCTGATCGTTTTATCTGGCTTGGCCACCGGCACAATGGGAGAAGCCCACTCTGAATTGTCAACAGGAACCAGCAGGCCCTCTGCTATCATCTGTTTCAATGTATCTTCTGTTTTCCCCCTAATCGAGAAAGCTGTCACTCTAGCTTTGCAGAACTTCGGCCTAGCTCCTTCTTTCAGGTTTAAACGGGCCTCGTACCCTTTCACAACTCCTACTCCAGGCATGAAAATGGGACTTTTCTTCATCTCTTCTGCAAATTTCTCATGACATTCACTAGTAGATACAGTTGCCGCATTAACCAGCCTACCGAACCACTCTGGCCCGAAAAGTCTCTCGATCCAGTCCCGACCCAGCAAGGTAGGAAAGCAAGAGTCCACCACATGCAAATTCATCTCTCCATGATATGTTCCATTAAATTTGACGGATGTTTTGGCAATCATGCAAACGTTAACTGTTTGACCATTGGCTACACAAAGAGTTTTAACACTATCTATCAACTTGCAATCATTCAAATTTAGCTGTGAAAACTTAGGTTTAGAAATACATGTTAAAGCAGCACCAGTGTCTAATTCAAACTCGACTGGTTTCCCATTTAGTAATAACAAAATCATGGGTTTTCTACTTCGAAAATGACAAACCATATCACGGGATTCACAAACAGAAATTTGATTTTCAGAACAAACTCTACTCGACACAGTCGACATACATTCTACTGTACAATCATAACTTACAGCAGATTCAGCTTCACTCAAACTCGAACTCCCCATGGAGTTGGATGAGTCATTCTCGTCATGAGAATGTTGGAAATCAGGAGCAGAGTTCCCCTTGAGGGGATAGTTGACTGGATCAACAGGTAGATAGATGCAAGGTTCAGGTGACAGATCAGGATTACATATAACTGGAGAATCCTCCGATAAAACATCCACTTTCATCATATACTCATGTTCCTGATCCCCGTAAACATCATCATCATCTGCTTCACCCACATTGTTCTGTTTTGGGCGTTTCCCCTTCAAACAGTTTGCTCTGATATGACCGGTCTGGTGACAGTTTCTACATTTCACTTTGCAATCCGGAGCCTTATGGCCCTTCAATGTACATTTTGAGCAAACCAGTCCTTTATCACCAGGGCGATAACCTTTCATCTGACCTTGTTCCGATTGTCCCCCATAATGGTGTTTTTTATGGACAAAATGAGCAGATGGTGCTGACCCGTAACCTGACATGGCTGAATTAGCTGTCATCGCGTTTTCTTTTGCTATAGCTGCTGTTAGGACTTTTGCAGATGTGTCCAAGTTTGCTTTAGTTAGCAAATAAGATCTGATATTCGAATCTCTCAATCCATACAGAAAACGGTCCTTGACCATACGGTCGTAAAAAGTTCCGAAGTTGCACACATTTGCCTTTTCCTTGACTCGCGACATGTAAAGGCTTAGCCCCTCTCCAGATTCCTGCTTCATCAGGTTAAAACGATACCCTTCTGATACCGCATCTAACGCTGGAGCCAGATTTTCGGTCAGCAGTTTTACAAGATCATTGTATGTTTTCTTGGCAGGTTTGTCCGGTGCACAATATGATTTCAACACCTTGTACCCCATTTGTCCAATGTTCGACAACAACAACGATACTGAGTAACTGTTTTTGGCCTCTTCTTCTGTCAGTTTTTCTTGGACTATGCAACATGAAATTGCTTGGTCCAACCGCTCAAGCCAATCCTCTACGTTGTCCAGTTGCATGGGTTCTATAATCCTCGTCGCCATTTAGTACAAAGTAAAACAGTGATTCCAAGTTCCAAAGTAACCAAGTCAAAACATCCTGAATGATAACAGTTAATAACATCACATTATAACTAAAACCACGTTCATGTTACGTCCACTTTCTATCCAATCTACACTCTACAATAAATCACTAGTAAAGTTACAGAGTACACGGTTTAATAGGCGCTCTTGTTCACACTTGTTATACTTAGCCAACTACTTAGTGTTACACTATGTGTGATTTGGTGTGATTGATCTGGGTAGTAAGTCCTTAGTCACACTTTACACCGCCTCCCTTACACCACCGCTTATATATACACTAGTTAACTACACATCTGGCAACAAATCCCTACCCGGAAACACATACGTCCCACATCTCCCGCTCTGAAAGTTCTGGAACGGTGACAAGTAAAGTGTGCATTTCAAAGAAACGGACATAAGTTAGCTAGTACATTACGGATATTATAAGGTACACTGTTGTAAGGGTGATATATTATATGTTATATCACAAGTTCTGCTGTATGCTAAGGTACATTGTATCACGTACTCGTGTAATACTGTCACACTGGACACACGCAGTTAATTATATAGTGACAGAAGTGAGACGTTATGTCACATAACTGATTATTACTAACAATCTCACGCGTTTCCTCCTCCGCAAACATGACGTCACCTCATACGTCACTCATTTTACATTTACCTTCACTTGATTATGTCTAAATATGTTTTAATCCAGTCAGAAGTTGTAACGTAATACCACATTTTCCAGTAAACACTTTGAGTGATGTTATTTGTTAGCTCGATAACTGATAAGGCGGCTCATTACAGATTAATTATCCCATTACAGATCAATTATCTCCATGATTTATAAATTCAGCTTGTTCAAAGAACTTGTATAAGTAAAAGAATGGTCAGGTATTCGAAGCAGTCCAAATCACCCAAATTATGTTAGCTATCAAAGTCTAATAAAATACATAATGACAGTATTTAACGGGCATAGCGTTAGAATAGTCAAAATTTACACGTAGTATTTACACGTCACTCCACCAAAAGCTGTTCAGTCAGTAAGTATTGTTTGTTATAAACCATAAAAAAGGTTTTATAAACAACCTTATAAACAGGCCTTAAAAAGCAGAGTATTTAATACAATTCATTGCAGCGATCACAGTCCTGGACACTAAGATCTGCAACGTACTGCGACAGTATCTGAAGGACGGAGACACGACCATCAGAGAGCTGCCCGTACACGTAGTTTACTATGCCATCAGTCACGTCCTCAAAGAAAATAACATTCCCGCTGCTGATAAGGATCTGCTTATCGATCATCTGCGTCAAGTCTTCCCCATTGATAACTGTCCCATAATCCTGGTTCCCTTGCTGCATAACTCAACTATCTATAGAAACAGGTGAGTTCTTTGCGAGGTTAAAAGTTTCAGTCATGCTCTCGCTATCTTTATGTTTTATGGTTTCTTCCATAGAATTTGTTATACCGGTGTCTGAGTCTAAAACAAAATGTACATACAGTGCAACTTACCTTTCTTAGATAGTTGTTATACCGCAAGTGACAAGGTTCTTATGATCCAGCTGGCTTACCAAACAAAACAAGAACTCTAACTGTATAATTATCTGCAGTTTGCACTCCACTCCGGCTAACAACAGCCTGGAAACGGACCCCCACAACCTGCCCGAACTCATTAAAGAGTGTGGATATTCTTGCTGTGACAGGTAAATCAATGAGAAATGAGGATTAAATAGATGACATGTTAAATTCTGTCCAAGTTCCAGGTTCCTTAGAATCTTCGATCCTTCAAACTGGGGCAGAGTCGTAAGTAGAGCCACAGTACTAGTTTACAATGAACATTTTTCTGTCGAGAGAGTAGTTGCGGCGCGACGCAGCCACGCGCGGTTTTTCATCACGTGATTAATTACGTTAGAACTTTTCTTTGTGTGATGTACAACTGATAACGTGATCGATGAGATCACAGGTTACTCTCAACGGAAAAATTTCTAGACGCCCTGCTTGTGGGTGAAATGGAAGTGACAGATCTGTCTACTGAGCAGTTGATTAAACTTTCTGAAGTATATTTATGTGAAAATCGTCATTATTCCAACGGGTGTATAGCTCAGTGGTAGAGCAATCGACTGCAGATCGATAGGTCCATGGTTCAACTCCGTGTGCGCCCTTAGCTTTTTGTCAAAGTTTTAATAATCCTGGTTTTAATATAATATTATAACTAGCTTGTCTTCAGTGTTGACGAGTTACAAGGCCTATTTAATGTTATCAAATCAGAGATAACTGCTAGGACTGTTGCCAAAACTCTGGGCATGATGGTTCAAACACCGAAGAATGGCAACGATACCGTGGTACGTGAAAATGTTAACTTAAAAGTGTGTAACAATCAACAAGCTAAATAGTTGATTAAGTTTTTAGTTGTTTTAACAAATAATTTTTTTCAGATAAGTCTACAGAACATTAACTCCTCCCTATCATGGACAGATAAACCAGAACCTCCAGCAAATTCGACCTCTTGGAACATCAAGAATCTAATTTTCGTGCTATCTCAGAAGGTAAAGATTTTTCTGTGTCAATAAAATACTATGAACTTGTTGTTTGTTTGGTGCCGGTAGTTCTAATGACCAATTTACAAAAGAATTTATGTACAAATACTATTTTAATTAATAATATTATTAATTACTCATGAATCCTAGTAGTGTAAGAGTAATTATATTATCAAGAATGGGATGATTTTCGAAGTGAACCTTTAAAAAAAATGCAGGTACCACATTTGGATTGGAGAGAGGTGATTATAGAACTTGATTATCCTGAGTTCTTCGTTCCCGATGTCCAGGGCTTAAACTTCATCCTCGAAGCCTACAATCTTGCGACCACTGAGCCATTCCCAACCACTGCAATCTACCGGTAAGTCTATTTTAAAGTTTAGGGTACTTGCACACTATATATAAATTATAATATCTACATGATATGTTTTAACGGTAATATTGTAATAACTTTGACCATCCCTTCTTTTCGTTCAGAATGTGGGCCAACGTGAAGGGTCAGTTGTCATGGATAAAGCACAGCTTGTCGTCAGAATCCGAATTTTCCTTCATAAAGAATCTCGGAAAACAAGTCGAATTGGAAATTCTGAAGAGTCCTCCAGAGGAAGGCATGCCGGAAGTTCAGATTCGAGAGGTTAGATAAATTGGTTTATTTATTCATTTATTTTAGCTAACTAAAGAGAAAAAACGTATATTTTCATTATAGCATAAAATCATGATATTATAGCAACTCACAAATATGTTTGTATTTGTAAATTATTATTTCACCGTTTCCTTCTAAAACGAGCACACTGATCTGATCTGAGCCAAGGATGATGAATAAGATCGGAAAGGAGGATCCTAGTTTTGCAATCTCCGTTCAAGCAGTCCCTCAGGAAGTTAAGTCTCAATGTTCTGTCTACGGAGGCTGGTTCCCAACAGTCCAAGTGAAGGAACATCATCACATCATCGCGAGTCTGAAAAGGGATGTCACCGTAAAGGAGGGCGTAAGCGATACAGCCAATAGCCCAGACAGAAGCATGGAAAGGATAGTAGTACCCAGCATCCCAGTATTCAGGCGGAATGAAGGTATCAGTACCACGGAACATGCGGTAGGGTTCAGGGGTGAGTGCTGCTGAGGAACCAAAGTCAATCAGTTTGATCTGCTGTGTGGTAGGATTGTAAAGAATGTTCTCGTCCTTGAGGTCTCGATGGTCGACGTTCTGAAGAGTGAGGTAGTAAACAGCGTTGACCAGTTGTCGGATAATGTTAGCCGCTTCTCTGTCATCTATGATCTCCCCATATTGAATGTGTGAGAAGAGGTCTAAAAATCCAGGGTGGTACTCCATCACCAGATACCAGAGGGAGACTTCGTCGCTGAAGTAGACTGAAACTAAAGAGAGGATGTTAGGATGGTTGAGGTTCTTCCACAAGACTATCTCGTTGGGAAGGTAATCTTCTTTCTTGTCACACCAGGTCCTGTTCCGGATCTTATCGTCACATACTGTTTTCACAGCTCTCAGTTTCATGGTAGAAAGTTCACGACAAAGCCAGACTGTTCCATATCCTCCTTCTCCCAGTGGTTTGATAGCTTCGAAGTTCTCCCTCCAATCAGCTTCAGTTCCAATCCGCTTCGCCATATCTGCAGTTGATGTTCTGTTGTAGAAGTTGTTGTTCTGAGGATAGTTGTGTAGCTCGTTGAAAGATATGACTAAATGATAAGTGAACGTAGGGGGAACAAGTACTTATACTGGCTGCTTTGAACAAGACTAAGGACTTATTGCTTGTTGGGATCTGTCTCGCTACGAATATCACGCATATAATCAAAACGTCTCTGGTAGAGTGTCGGATTACTCATCATTCTTATCACGACGTGAATCGTAACATGTGATCCCAACGAGCGGCCGAAAGATTCCAACCTCGTCATTAACCAGGACATGTGATCTTGTGATCAACACTGCAAAGTTTACGGAACCAAGAATATTCTGCAGAGATCGTGACGAGTCAACTAACTGGTCTCAATTCTTGAGAACCCAACATTTACTAGTTAAACAGATTAAATTACTCGACCGTGAGATCATTATAATACTGAGTGGCTCAGTTTAACGTTACAATCACAGCATACCCCCAGTGACAACCGCCATTGACATGTCGAGATAAATTTAATTCTGGGCCACTTCAAAGTATCTAGAAATATACTGTCAGGCGACAGGCACTTATATTCATGAACCTTAAATCCAGTTTTCGGCATAATTTCGAAGTAAACTTCTTGCCCACTAATACCCTATCCCCAGGTTTGGAACTCACTGGATCTGATTGAGACCCTGTTGAATATTGGAGAATGTGGAGAACGAGCGGAAGTAGTGAACATCCTGACTACCCCTGCCAAACTCTGCCCGGATATTCTCATGCTGGGTCTCCTTCAGAGCAAGTGTAACTGGCACACTCTTCAGGTTTGTACGGCTTTCTCATTGCCCTAAATTCAACTTTTCCCCCTCGTCTCACAACAGTTTCTTAGATATGTTCTGTTTTTCACGGCTATGGTAGTGGTACTGTCTTCAAATATATCCCGTAAATAAACAATTTGATTTTCAGGACGACATGATAAGATCCCTGCTACAAACCTTCCTTGGAAACCACCCGAACTCAGCCATCATCCTACATTATTGCTGGTCCGGACCCGGAAACAGACAAGCCACCCTCCAGAAGATCATGTTGGGTGCCATGTCCGACTACTATCTCCATGATCAGACTCACAGCGGACAAGTTGACCAGACGCGACTATCCAGAATCCTGGACGTGGCTCAGGATCTCAAGACCCTGTCCCAGTTGCTCCATTCCCCAAACTTCTTGTTTGTTATCGAGTTAGCGGTACTGGCCTCGAGAAGGGAATATCTCAAACTTGACAAGTGGCTTACTGATAAGCTCATCACTCATCAGGAACCCTTTGTTAGGGTATGTCAACCGAACTGAAGCCAACAAGCGATCGAAATTACGAATTATATAATTAAAATTTGCGATAAGATTTTAGAATCTACGAAAGTTTGCTCATGCACTAGCGGAGAGGAAACAGCCCACACTTCGCGTTTCGTAAGCCTAGCCGCCTGGGGTTTGGCAGGCGGCATATTTTTTGAATAAACTTTTAAAATTATAAAGAAGCTTTATTTCACTTTATAATGTGCGGTACCTCCACAGGCGACTATCACATACCTAACCCGGAAGCTTGATAGCGAGAATCCCAAAAACCCTCACCTCCCTCAAGAAGTGATGCTGAGTGTCCTGCACTGTCTACAGCGAGTCCTGCAGCAGTCCACCGTACCTGACGGCTTTCCCATCTCTCAGGAAGTGAAGGACCACATTCACCACCTGGTTACCACCCACCTCCCTGCTGCCTCCATGATGCCTCCCAATAACTCCATCATGACGAACAGTACTCCCATGATGTCCAACAACTCCTCCATGATGGGTACCACCACCTCCATACTATCAAGCAGTCTGGCTAACACCAACACCCTGCTGCCCAACACCACCGCCAACCAGCTCATTGCCTCCAGCACTGCCAGCAACCCCATGCTACCAAACACCAACTCCATGTCTAGCAACATCCTGGGCACCACCAACATGGGTGCTCTGGGGGGCATGTCTAGTCTTCAGAACAAACTACCACAGCTGATGAGTCAAAACAACACCCCTAACCCGGTAAGTAAGGCTTCTCTCCCTCCCTTTACACACCGGGCAAATTACACGGGGAATTATCAGCTCATTTTTCTAGGACACTGTTTAAATTATCGGTCCTCTCTCTCTCTCTCTGTGCTGTAAAGTAATATGTAGTATTTTGTTTTGTATTATTATATTTGACGGATGGTACCACCCCAGTCTGCCCCGCTGGGCGCCATGACGAACGGTCTGAGCAGTGTGCTCGGAGGAAGCATTTCACAGCTCCAGCAGGTGAACACGACTACCAACTCTGCTGCTGCCAACAACACCACAGTCAACAACAATAACACCAGCAGTAAACACATCCTACAGGTAGGGATTGTTTTGTACTTGACGTTGCTATGGGCCGCCGATCAAGGCATTCATAAGTGATTAAATCACACTGTAATTTGTACGGCAGGAGTTGCTCTTTTCTATCTGTACTTCTATTGCTCTATTGGAGTTACATGTTATTATGAAATGGGATCCATTATTGTTGTACATGAGATACAGGCTCTCCCTTCAGTTGCTGTAATGTTATTTGCCCAACTGTCTGATTGCTCACATTTCAAAGCGTCTCACCACACGTTTTTACCGCTGACTAATCTCTATAGATAAACCATAAATCAGGAATTTCTCAACGTAGCCATTTGGGAATGAATAATTTTTACAGCGCTTTATTGTCTCAGTCCGCAAATTTATCGCCGTCGCGATGCTTGTCTGCAATCTCGAATTGCATTAACCTTGCTCAATATATCAAGTCATGAATATTGAGTTGGAAGTTAGGA
Organism: Bolinopsis microptera; assembly: GCF_026151205.1. Lineage (NCBI taxonomy): Eukaryota > Metazoa > Ctenophora > Tentaculata > Lobata > Bolinopsidae > Bolinopsis > Bolinopsis microptera. The sequence goes on along the minus strand of NC_087072.1, from coordinate 6,020,047 downwards.
CCAGGCCAAGGTTTCATGCTCGGTATTTTACTGAACCTTATAAAACTCAGAATATATTCCTCTTATTGCCGATCATCGCTTGTTTACTCCTTACACTTTACAGTAGCCTGACCTTACCTAATAGGCTGACCTCTGACTGCTTAAAAAGATTTTGCTGAAGCCATTAATCTGATTTTGAGCCTGACTGTTTTCTGCTTAATTCTGACTGAGCATTGTCCTGGAGGTGGTATTAATGACGTCATAGTAAAGTGTGTGGCATTACACGTAACCAGTAACCACGCACCTTGTTTAAGTGGAGTGTGAGCCTCGTGTTAATGCCATGTCCTGTCGTTCTATTTGTATTATTGTCTTTTTAAATGCCATATCGGGTATCCTAGTTTGCTCTGTTGCTGTGTTGTAATGTGTGAAGGGAATTGGGAACAATCTAATGTGTAACCAAGTGGCTCGGTAAACAATATCTTACACAATTGTAATAGAATTACCATTTTACTACTGAATTAACATTTCATCTCTGCATGAGAAAAATGGTAATCCTGCAAAACTGTAATTCTGCACTGAACTTACACTCTATGAGATAGTATATGATTTAAAAGATAGTACAGTTTTATGTCCTGATAAGAACATAATCTCAATCCGTATTATGATTGTACTGCAACAAGACATACGGTTATTGTTTTTTTACTTTTCTATTCCGTACAAGTTAGATTTTGATGATTTCATAAATATCGTCTTTTCTGTAGAAATCAAGATCGCATTTTTTTGTAAAATTTAATGTGTGGTTTGAGACGTTACATATTTTGATACCTTAATGTAAAGCATTGGCTGCTCAATTGTTACTTTTATCTTAGACAGCGTTATTGCGTCATCCTTTGAATGTAACTACTCATAAGTTTTTTATCACTTCAACTGTTTCTCACAGATCTGTGACAATGCCTTTATTTCAGCACTATGATCTGTGACAATGCCTTTATTTCAGCACTATGGTCAGCAGTCGTCCAGTCCCCCGATCCCCCCAGACAGCTCCTTCTCAGCCGTAGTGGCTCAGCAACAGAGGAGGACTTCTCTCAGTCAGCCCTCTAACAATATCCTGTCCTCTGGTAAGGAAGAAGGTTATACACAATTTCTTTTGTTTCGTAAACATGTTACTTTATAAAGACTGTTATTTTGTGTGTCCCAGTTTGTCCTTTGTCATGTCTCGTGCTTCTCCGATGCAGATTGCAGATCTTTGTTTACAATGTGTAGAATCAATCAATCATTGTACATTATGTACTGTTGTGTTCTCAGTAGTACCACTTGTGGTCCCTCATTGCACTTTCTGTGTGCTGTGTGTGACAAATTACACTTTATAAATAGGCACTCAGTCTACTGAGATGTTAACCAGATTGCTCAACTCCGTGTTACAATTAAGTACTCGCTACTTCTCGCTCTTAATCCCTTGTTACATGTAGGGTGACGTGGTTATACTATAATATGTCGTATGACATGTGATGACATCACATGACCTACGACACATGGTGATGTACGTGGTGAGGAGAGGCACACATGCGCTGGTTACTAAGTAACGGTTACTAAGGTCCTGGCTTCTAAGTTAGACGCCGTTATATATACGTGTTACGATCCTGTGAGGTGAAACACAACTCAATGTACTCTTTTGTACTGTTGATAAGTCGTGTGGGAGTTTACTTAATTTGAGGATTTTGGTTTTGTTTTATATAATCGTTAGTCAGTGAAGCGAGACGGTCAGAAAAATCTGGAAGACATGGTAATGTTCTCGTTATCGTTACTCCAGAGTTGTTAATATATATTCTTGTCACCAGCTTTTCAATGACTCCGAGAGTTAGGAAGTTGCTCCTAAACGGTTTAAATTACTGAGGCGTTGCCTAAGTTAAAGTTAAAATTTCGCCTCGTCGTGACCCTGTGGGAAATGGCTTGTTCGCTAACACCACGTTTTGTCAACAATTTGTCAACAATTTGTCAACATGAACAGTTTGTCAACCTTTTCTCAACATGAACAGTTTGTCAACCTTTTCTCAACATGAACAGTTTGTCAACCTTTTCTCAACATGAACAGTTTGTCAACCTTTTCTCAACATGAACAATTTGTCAACCTTTTCTCAACAGTTTATTATCTCCACTCACGTCGCTGTAACACTAGTTATCATTACAATATTACATATTGTTAAATACATTCTCAAGAATAAGAAACATATAAAGTATATTCGCGACCACAAATCATGAGCTCAGTACTCAATATATTTCATCAGCTTTTCTCTCTTGATTCGAGCTCACTCACGCCAGCACATTAAAGTTGGGACAACGACCCCTCTCTCTTTCTTTCTCTGAGATCACATTTCTCTCTCTCTCTCTCTCTCTCTCTCTCTCTCTCTCTCTCTCTCTCTCTCTCTCTCTCTCTCTCTCTCTCTCTCTCTCTCTCTCTCTCTCTCTCTCTCTCTCTCTCTCTCTCTCTCTCTCTCTCTCTCTCTCTCTCTCTCTCTCTCTCTCTCTCTCTCTCACTCCTGCTAATCCTGACCTTTCTCTCTAGCTGGGCTCTTTTGTTATGCGGGAAGTTCTACGGAACGTTACACAAACCTGCCCTTCCGTCTTTCCTGTGCTCGGTTACGTGCGTGGTGGCGGTAGTCTGCTTTCGTATTAGTATTACATATTTTGTTACGCAACACGCGGCAGTGGTGTGTATAATTTGTAAAATATTACATAATATGCACATTATATTTTGAGCGGATTGTTATCGTGCTCTTTATTTAAAGGAGCGAGATTACCAGCTGAATACTTGTACAGCTCATACAATCTGGGCAGGACGGTGTAATTGATATTTAACTAGATAATTACAAGGGTCCGTATCCTCCCTATCTCGCGTGTACATGTAAATGTTATACATGGGACCCTTGTTGTCGTTCACCACCAGCAGGGGACAGGATAATTTGAAATATGATCTGTGCTCGCTTTACTCTGTGCTACATGTAGTTCTGCCGTGCCGTGATCTGTGATCGTTTTGCTCTGTGCAATGTTTAGTTTCGTGGTTCTTTCTGACCACCAACCTCTCTCTTTCTGCCCCGCATTAGATATATAATTGTTTGCCGTGTCTATTAGCTCGCCTTACATATTGCTAGTTAGTAATGCAGGAGAGTTAGTGTGTATATTACTACGGCTACTGTAATGTGCATATTACAACGCTACAGTAATGTTCATATTACTACGCTACTGTAATGTGCATATTACTACGCTACTTTAATGTTCATATTACTACGCTACTGTAATGTTCATATTACTACGCTACTGTAATGTGCATATTACTACGCTACCGTAATGTTCATATTACAACGCTACAGTAATGTTCATATTACAACGCTACTGTAATGTTCATATTACTACGCTACTTTAATGTTCATATTACTACGCTACTGTAATGTGCATTATATTACTACGCTACTGTAATGTTCATATTACTACGCTACTGTAATGTGCATATTACTACGCTACCGTAATGTGCATATTACTACGCTACCGTCATGTGTATATTACTACGCTACTGTAATGTGTATATTACTACTGTACACGCTAACAGTTACTCGCTCTCCTGAATTAGTACATGTGAGAGGAGTGAACTCTCTTCTCTCTCTCTTCTCTTCTCTCTTTTTTCCTGCATAATATTAAATATATACACTTCCACTAGCTGGAAGAGCTCACTGTACATTATTGGATATATACACACGAATATATTTGTTGGCTGCTCATTGACACGGCAGTAATGTGCCCTCTCTCTCTCTCTCTCTCTCTGGCTCTCTTTCTCTCTTGGCCTAGTTCCCTGTGTGCTGTCCCCATCTGTTGCCGCTTGGTCAGGAGAGCTATCTCTCTCTCTCTCTCTCTCTCTCTCTCTCTCTCTCTCTCTCTCTCTCTCTCTCTCTCTCTCTCTCTCTCTCTCTCTCTCTCTCTCTCTCTCTCTCTCTCTCTCTCTCTCTCTCTCTCTCTCTCTCTCTCTCTCTCTCTCTCTCTCTCTCTCTCTCTCTCTCTCTCTCTCTCTCGCTCTCTCTTTCTCTGGCTGCTGGCAGTGGCTGCTCTGACTATTATCATTACACCCCATATGGGCACAGTACTCGCTTGACAACGCGCTATAATATTCTCCTGTGAGTATATTCTTTGTAGTTGTCTGCAACTCTCACTCTCACATCTCTCTCTCTCTATCTTTCTAACTCGGCCGTTTAGTAGCATGATTGTAGATCGGGTGTGTAGTTTCGTGTTTCTTTACTCTTCTCCGTTACGAGCTGTGTGACGACTTACAGATTCCGTGTACATGTTTCCTGATCTGCACGACTTGAAGTACTCGTAGTTGGTGGGTCCTTTTTAACTGTGTGTGTACGTATGTAGGTGATGTACGTGTGTACGTGGTGTAAGTAGTGTATGTGGTGTATGTGTGTACGTGTGTACGTGTGTACGTGTGTACGTGGCATGTGTACATGACACGTGGTGTTGGTATGTGCGCACGTTGCCACCTGTTATGACACTTCTTTCTGTATTGTGTTTCCTGCCCTCCTATGTAGTACGTGTTCCTACATTTGTGAAGTTCCGTATACGTTTTAACATCACTGATACTTTGTGTTGCAACTTGTCTCTCGTAATGTATTTGTCAAGTGGTTGTTTGTCGCGGCCGCCGTAGAATGATTATCAACTTTAAACTTTTAAGCTTCTAAGAGCAAAACGCACCGGCTCGTGTAATAAAGTTATTCTCATTTCAGGAATAGGGCCCGGCACGCTAGGCCAACAGAACACGATGTCTACAGGGCTGGGTCAGAGCCTGCAGGGTGGTGTAGGACAGTCACTTATCTCTCAGGGGAACCTGCAGAGCAGTCTACAATCTCACCTCAACCTCGGTGGCACCTCCTCCCCTCAATCCACTCTGGGAGCTGGATCTCAGAACCTCTTCCAGCACAACAAGATGAACATGGGCCACTCTGGATTCGGGAGTAACACTCTCGGGAACTTGGGTCAGAGCAGTTTGTCGTCCCACCTCAACAGCTTGGGTCAAAACAATATGTCCCAGAGTTTGGGGCAGGGTGGGTTTAACAGTCTGGGTCAGCAAGGTATCGGACAACAGGTGTTAGGTCAACAGGTCCTAGGACAACAGGGACTAGGCCAACACAGCATGAACACTTCAAACCCCAACTTTATGGGCAACTTCGACCAAACGTTGTCTAACATCAATCAGAACCATTTCCCTAAAGATATTGAGGACGAGGCAAACTCCTACTTCCAGCAAATAATCATCACAAAATCAATCCCTATCAACACTGCTCTCGACATGTTGAAGAAGTTCGAGAGTTCCTCTGATAAACGAGAAAAGGACGTTTTTAACTGTATGCTTCATGCGCTATTTGAAGAATATAAATTCTTTAACCAATACCCGGAACAGGAACTGAAGATAACAGGAAAACTGTTCGGTGGGATCATTGAGCGTGGACTTGTCACTTACGTTTCTCTAGGCTACGCTCTGAGGATTATCCTTGACTCCCTTCAGTTTCCCCCGACACATAAAATGTACATGTTTGGTATAAACGCTATCGAAGAATTCAAACACAAGCTTAAAGATTACCCGCAGTATTGTCGGTATCTAAAAGAAAAGAATCCTCACTATAAAGACTTTCCGCCAAGACTTCTGGAATATATCGAGCACGGTGAAGAATCTCAGGAACCACCATCAGCCAAGTTCAATCAGCAGCAGCCTCAACAAGGCTTCGGGACGGGTGCTTTACAGCAATCGTCCTTCCAGACAATGTTTGGTAACCAAACGAACTACAATCAGAATAACCAGAATTTGGGGATGTTCGCACAGTCCAACTCTGGTGGGGCCAGTTTGTTCAACCCTGCTCCGCCCTCTTCCTCCCCCCATGCAACACCTCAGATGAATTCCTTTAATCTTCAGAGTATTCTCCACAACCCAGCCTCCAAGGGTACCATTGGTTCATCCCTTGGCAATATAGGATCATCTCTTGGGACAAATAGCTTCAACCTACCACCCTCCTCCTCCCCCAACATCCTGACCCACCAAGCAGTCCCAGTTCAACAGAACGCCGTCATTCCTCATGGCAGATCGACCCCTACTAGAACCGTAACTCCTCAAGGGGGCTGGACTCAGCCAGAACAGGACGACAAAAAGGTTATTTGCAAGACTCATTTATTGATTTCAATGATATACATCTCAAAGTCATTACTTTTGCCCTTGAGTAGATAGTAAACTTGGAGGTCTGGCTGTTCAATAAATGATTATAAGAGTTTGTATTACTTTCAGAGCGTAGAACAGTTGAAAGTAAAACACCAGCCACCGCCAGAAGGAGTTCAAGATAAGATTCTCTTTATCTTTAACAACATCTCCCAGGACAACATACATCAAAAGGTTTAACTTGTTTTACTTACTACTAGATGTTTGTTTTCCTGGTACTGTCAATGAGTCGGAGATAGTTTGTATTTTAATAACATCAACACTTATTTAAAATATTTAAGAATATCTTACTGAATTTAGATACTGTTCGCATAAATTAACAAATCATACAGGCTGAGGAATGGCTAGAAATAGTGGAACAACAGTTCTTCCCGTGGGCAGCTCAGTACCTGATTACAGAGAGAGTGAGTATCGAGCCCAACTTCCATCAGCTCTATCTACAGTTTGTCGAGACACTCAGCCAAAAGGAATACACAGCCCATGTGCTACACGAAACTTACAACAATATTAAGGTGATATATTTTTTGATAACTTCCGGTAAACATTTGATGATCTACCTAAGTTAGAAAGATTTCATAATGTGGTCACTTGAAAACAATTAGTCATGAAACTTCTCTGATGAATGATCGTTTGGATTGATTATTTAATATCCTTACATCCCCAGATTTTGTTAAAATCTCCTACGATGAGCTCAACCAATGCTAGTGAGAAGAGCTACCTGAAGAATTTGGGAGCTTTCTTGGGACTTTACACTTTGGGGAGAAACAAGCCCATCCTACAAATTGTGAGTCATTACAAAAATGCTCTAAAAAATAATAAAAAATAACACCTTGAAGATGATACAGTATTAAGAATAAATTTAAGAAAGGTAATCTCAATATAAAATGACTTGCTCTTTTAACAGGATCTAGATTTGAAAAGCCTGATCTTAGAGTCCATACACAAAGGGCAGCTAGCTGGAGTCCCCAAAGATCAAGAGTTCCTCTTGTTCGCTGTTCCCTTCGTCTGCAATGTGCTCCGTGCTGTAGCTGAAAGTAAGGTCTTCGCTCCACCTAATTCCTGGACAATGGGCCTCCTGGGCCTGCTAGTCGAGATACACAACATTCCCGATATCAAGGTATGTGAGTGTTACACTGTACTTTCATCTTGTCATACAATTTTACTATTTTCGTTCAAAGTTCTAATCACTATTGCTACAGTTTATATTTTCCCACAACGTATATCCCTAACTCAAATAATTTTCTATTCAGCTATCCCTGAAGTTCGAGACAGAGCTGCTTCTCAAGGATTTGAACACGGACATGTCCGCTGTCAAGGTCAAGAACATTCTTCAGTGTGAGAACCTGAAAGAAAAGTACAAAGTAGAGCAGGTGATTAAAAACACTATGATTTGGCAGTGGTCGGATGGATGAATTGTCATTAAATCATCATTTAGATCCGCAACTTTATAATTATTACTTAGCTGTTCATTCCCGTTTGATACAATTTTGCCTGTTATAACATGTTCTCGTTTCAGTTGGTGTCTCTGAGCATACCCAAGTCAGTGAACTCAATAATGGCGCCCCAGTCCTTCACTCCACAGCCACTACCTGCAGGAACTCCGCCCCAGCAACATCCCATCCCTCCCATGATACATCCTCCAATGCCTACAGAAATGGATTACACCAAGATCCGTATCAACAATCAGTTACCCCTATTCCAAAAGAGACCAGAGCTGACACATTGTGTTCAAACTGCTATAGACTCTGCTATCACCAAGATGGGTAGGATCGTGGTTGAGAAGTCTATCAATATGACCCTCACCACTGCTGAAAACATTATAAAGAAGGACTTTGCCTTGGACCCCGAGGAGAGCAAGATGAGAATGGCTGCTCAGTTTATGGTACGCAGTATCGCTGCTGCCGCCGTACTGATTTACGCACGTGACCAACTCAACACTCTTATCAAGGACAACTTGGTGAAGAGCTTCATGCCAAACATCCCCAAAACAATGCCAGGTCTTGACATGCAGCTGATGCAGGAGGTTAATGATGCCGCCAAGTTTGTTGCTGTCGACAATTTGGATTTGGCCTGCATGAGACTGCAAGCTGATGCAGTAAAACAAGCCTTCAAAGAGATTGATAAGCGACTCGAAAAGGTACAAAAATAAGTTTTTTCATCTTTTTACTGACCAGTTGTTTCAGAACGATTCTCTTGCTAAAAAATTTACGTTCCACGCGTATTTTACTATTCTTTTTCACTAGCTAACCTTTAAGTTTTTAACCATAGTTTACTTGTTGCAGGAGTACAGAAAGAGGTTTGAATGTAGACAAGAAGGACAGAGGTTCACTAACACTATTGTTGCATCAATACAAGAACAGCTACCCGAGCAGCTCCGGCTACAACCCGGGGGATGCACCCAACAGCAGTTTAAAGTCTACCAGCAATACGGCAAAAACATTCCTCGTAAGTTGGCAATTATTCGACCCAGCTGTAGCCACATACTCTTGTCTTTCTTATTTTATTTAACCCTCTGTAAATGACCTAATATAAAACTATCCTGTAATAATAATGCTGTATTCCTTAGAAGAACTATGAGAATTAATCGTGGAGATTAAACTTTAATTAAATATGTTTCAGTTAAACATATTTCAGCCTCCCTGCCAATGCCCTCTGTTCTGGCTCCCATATCCTCCATCAGTTCTCAGTACCCACTCCACCCTGGTAGTTTGAACCAGGGCCAGGACAAGTGGGGCGCTCTAGACCAGCCCCAACCTGGTCATGACCTGGCTGACATCGGGGCTACTGGGGACAGAAGCCATAACTTCGACATGAACAGGTTGGATACTTTTTCAGTTTCAGTAATTTTTCATTTTCTCACATTCACCGTGGTTTCTTTTTTGTCGTTCAGCGAGAATGTCAGGAGCGTTACGTTACGTTGCAGACTCTCTGACTGGGTACTTAATAATAGTGAGTTTTCATTGGGCGCAGAGTATGCAATACTCAGTATCATATCCAGATTTAAGTTTTAATTTAAGTTCCTCTAATTTATTTTGTTTCAACTTTTTTTCCCCAGCAGATCCAGTATGATGAACAACAGAATGCAGTCCTTCTTCCAGCAACCTAATGCGGGCGGCTTCGGTGCTTCTGATAGACCTATTGATGAGTTGTCGGTGAGTTAAACATGATGTTTAGAAATGAAAAGGCTGATTTGCCTATACGACTAATAACTATGTAATACATAGTGTGGAAGGGGAGAGGGGGTTGAAAAAGGCATTCACTTCGAGTAAAGTGCGATTTTCATCCGAGTATAGCCTAACCCATGACTACTTTGGTGAATGTAGCAATATTTAGGTTATTATTAAACGTCAATTAAATACTATATTAATATCTACAATTTCATCCTTTTTCAGAGGATGGTAATGTACAAGCAGCAGCAGCAGCAGCAACAACAGCAACAACAACAGCAACAACAACAGCAGCAGCAGCAACAGCAACAGGCTCAGCAGCAACAGGCTCAGCAGCAACAGCAGCAGCAACAACAGCAACAACAACAGCAACAACAACAACAGCAGCAGCAACAGCAACAGGCTCAGCAGCAACAGGCTCAGCAGCAACAGGCTCAGCAACAACAGGCTCAGCAACAACAGGCTCAGCAACAACAGGCTCAGCAACAACAGGCTCAACAACAACAGCAGGCTCAGCAACAGCAGGCTCAGCAACAACAGGCTCAGCAACAGCAGGCTCAGCAACAGCAGCAGCAACCTTTCACCATGCCTAGTGGCCAGCAGCCTGTATCATATCAGAATGATGAACTGCCTGGACTACTTGATGTTCTGTACGCCAAGATAGAAACCCTCATACCTCAGTTCCCCGTTACTTCATACCTTCGTCCAATTCTTGACAAGATCTTGAAGACGATCCAGTCCGCCAAGTACAACATTTCAGACAGTATCCGTCTCATTGGATACAGTGTTGAAGGTACAGTTTAAATTTTATTTAGTGACATGTGATGTGATGTTGAGTGACATTTGTTTAATTAGCCTACCTTCAGACAACTTGTAGCTGTATATAGTTGCTAAAATATAGTTGGTAAAATAAAATCTAATTTGACGGAATTGTACACTGCAGGTATTCTGGAGTGCCATAGACCGGATGTGATGGAAAAGGAGGCGGAAAAAGCAAAGATTCTGTGCGAGGCACAGCTCATTATACTGAAGTACTTAGCTCAATCTAATGTGTTCGGACCCCAAGTGCTACAAAAACATACAACCAAGTGAGTAAATTGTATTTTTAAACATGCAATCATAATATAACTACAATATGGAATATCATTTCGGCTGCCATTCGACGATAAATTAACTAAGATTAAATCCTTAAAGTATAATTTTTCTCATTTCACTGAAAAACTGTTGACACTAAAAGTTAAAATAAGTATTTTAAAATATCGTGCATTATTCACTGAGATAAAACTCAACAGTTCATTTGCAACATGTGACAATTCCAATGTCAGCAAACCAGTTTGGATGTTGTCCGCAATGGCCGTGACACCCTATGTAACTGCTGCCGAAATAAGCCTGCTTGATGTAGTTTGAGGCAGCTGAGTAAGTTGACAACGCCTTAATGTGTCCCTCAATTCTTGTGAATCCGACTGGGCAATCCCCGTTAGCCATGATGCAATAAGAACCAGCGGACCAGGTCTTTCCCACACTCTCAACTTTGGTTTCCAAGATCTGCATGTTCGAGCTTAGATCCGTTCCCGCGCTTTCCAGTTCAGCCACTTGCCCTCCAATCTTTTCTGTGGCTGTTTCCAAAGCCTCCACTTTCTGGGTCAGGTTCTGAAGATTCGAACTGAGATCCGTCCCCTTCCCATCCAACTCTTCTACTTTTCCTCCAATCATCTCCAGACTGGCTTGAATTTCTCCCTGTTCCTCATTCAGCATCTCAACCTCCTCCGCAAACTTTTCCTCTGAAGCAGCAAGTTTCTCCTTCATCTGCTGGATAGTCTTCTCAGCCAGTTCCAACGAGTTCATCACCTTCTCCATCTTATGGGTCTGCTGCTCCGCCAATGCTGTTAGGGAGATTGTATTCTTAATGGATTCCATCAGAAGATCTCTCAGTTCTTCTACCGATACTGCGGACCCTCCTTTCTTACCAGCCGCTAACGTCACCATGACTACCATCACCAACAGAGTTGTATATTTCAGAACGCCCATTTGCCTGAGCAAGTGTACAAATTATCACGTGCAAAAATTGATATTTTACATCTACAGTTTAGGAAACTATAATTAAATAAAACATAAATATCTGAAAATCCGTAAAAAAGGAAATTGCTCAAAGATGTTTTTGTTACTAGTTACTTGCAGAAAGGATTTACTAAGTTAAAAATTTACTAAGTTGCAAATGTGTCACATAGGTAAGTCACGGTGCACGGTTGCCTCACTTCAAAGACAAAGAGGTTTTAAGTTATCTTGCCCTCACCAAGACACGTCAGTCACGGAATTACTGAAAGTAATTATGCTGTTTCAAATTATGAAAGGTTCAATTATTATTTGTTCTATCGACAAAAGTTGTTGACTTTCGCCCTAGCTGCCCCATCGAGCTATGTCAGTAAATGCTGCTGGTGCCAGTTATTTAATGTGGAACCCACTCTACTCCGCTGAAACAGAAGCAACATTTAAGTGCAGCGGGTGCGGGATCGCACCCGTAGCCGTTGGCCACACATATTCACACTTTGTGCACATATTCACACACATATTCCGCACTTTTTTTGCACCGATCCGAACTTTTAGACTTATTTTGCACTGACATGTTGCCTCTGCTTTGAAAGGTTCGTCAGTCCCAGACTCTTAGGACGGCACCTTCTGGAACCTATCTAACTACATATAAGCCAGCTCCAGACTCTGGAGTCCAGAGCTATCATCAATAGGATTAGAACGAAAAACTTACTAATCCTACTCTACTCTCAAGGCGTACTCAAAACGTGAAAAAACAAATATAAGTTTAGTACTAAATTGTAAATGATATGGTTTATTAAGTATAGCTGTGGTCAGTTTACAGTTACTACCGCTCTCAATCCTCATCAGATGAACATTTCACTTGTGGTAGTGCAATTGTATCATATTCTAGCGAAAACTTTATAGCTCTCCTTCAAAGTTTTATCGGTGGTGTTGGGTTTTTACTGGTTTTGTACCGGTAAACTCTTTATAAATTGTACGTCTTTGCTCTTTGTGTTTCGGAGTCAGTAGAGACTTTCCCTCATCGCACCATGACCAATACCACTAAATACTATTATAGGGCTACTAGGGCGGAGTTTGTTGACGTACCACCACTATTGCGCAACAACTAATTGTATCCATTCCATTGGTCTCGTAGTGATGAGGAACAGTCTACACTAGCTTCAAAAGTTTGAGCTGTAAGATTAAACGATTGAGCATTTCGTCAAATTCAGCCCTCGGCGCAAATTCTTCAAAATTGGAGAGAAAGAATTCTGTGCCAACTCGTGTCGCTCATTAGACTAGCAAATAATCGCCACCCTCGAGCCGCATTATTTGCCAAATAAGCCGCACACTTGCCGCACATTTAGTAATTTTAGGCAAAAGTAGGGGAAAAAGCACGGTAACATCAAAAGTACCAGTAATACGAGCCGCTGAGAGAAATCCTTATATTAGCGAACAGTAATTCGTCTTAAGTATAACCCATATGATATAATGATGGTTCCAAGCAAAAGTTTTTTACTGTAATATGAAATCCCTGAAATTCCCAATATTGACAAGAGTTTGCAATATGACTTTACAGTTAAGTATACACTTCACAAATTAATTGAACAAAATTGAAATCATCCTGGTTTGACTTGATTGTAGAGTCTCATCAACTTCTTGCAATTGAGGTAATGCAGTACAAGTCCCTCCCTGTTGTACAGATTCCACGAAGCTTGCCATCCGTGATTTGTTTGAACGTTAAGCTTCGTCGGCTCTATTCCCAGCTTTTCTACCAGTGAGCCAACATAAATATCCTCAACCTGGGGTGCATATTATTATTATTATGTTATTATGATTCATATTGTACGGCCTGTGGAGAAACTCTTAAAGCTCACAAATATGTTTGTTGTTTTCGTCAAATGTTAAAATCTAAATGTTATAAAACCTGAGCCGGGGGTGGTTCACTGTGTAGAGATAATATCTGTTTCATTAGCGACCTGGTCAGGAAATATCCTCCGCCAGCACAGAAATGGTCCGGTACCTGCACCATATTTGTTAGAATGTCTTCGTTATTGTCGTGAAGTCAGTTTGTTGCTGTTTTGTCTCATAACAAAGCTGTATTATTTCCAAAAAATCTCTATAGAGATAAATGAAGCGAAACAAATTAGCAATTTCCCGAAAATGTCTGACCTGAAAGTCTTTACTGTAAAGGTGTTTGAATTGTTGTCTCTTCTTAACATTGGCTTTCTTCCCCGGAAACCTCTTCCCTCCTCCATAAAAATCATGGCCCAAATCTACTGACTGGAAAGTCTGCATTATATTTTCTACATTGACAAAGGAGTCGTCATCTGTCTTGAGAATGAGATTGAAGGAGAGGTTCCACACTTCGAGAATATATTGGAAACCCCACATGACTTTGGTGGATAGTTTGCCGTAAGAATCAGGCTCCGGATAACGCACAATGTCTCTGAAAAGTTGTTCTTCTTTTGTAATATTTCGTTCTAAAGTTTCGTTCACCGTCTGACCGATCAAAAAGAAATGTTTGTAGTCTCTCCTCCACGGTTCAATGGAGAGATAACTGGACCGGACACATTGCCGTCGTATCTCGTGCTTCTCGTCAGGCCCAGATAATATCATGATAAGAAGTTTAGGTATGGCTAACGTTCCATTAGCTGCATTCTGCGTGATACGACTTGATCCTTGAGGTTTCAAATTTGAAATGTCGGTGAAATTTATAAGTTTCTTGCTATCTTGTTCTTCCAAAAAACCATTGTCAATGGAGTTACCAACTAATTTCTGATCTTTGCTGCTTTCTTGCACAATGTTTTCCGTGATTTTCTTGTCCGGTTTTGTTACGTAGAGTTCAAAGACGTTAAGGAAGTTGTTAATGTTATTGATGGTGTTGTTCTTGAGCACTGAGATGGTAATTATAACGATTAGGACAACTGTCAATAAAATGGACTTGTTTAGTGCTGTTAGTTTTATCCGATGGACTTTCATGACGGCAAATGATGAAAAATGAGGGAGATAACAACACAATAAGTACAATAGAAAATGCGGAACCGTGTAACAAGTCATCACACCTGAACCCAGAGTCTTAGTACTACCATCTGTCATAAAATAGGAAATCGGACCCCTTTTTCAATCGCCATGTGATTACTTTGCACTATCCAATGTGGGCACATCTTCTACTGCAATAAGTTTAAATAGGGATTGTAGCCCGAATATAGAATGATAAATGGGATAAACTTTACTAATCACTGTGTTCCAGGGCTGTTCAGGACGCTAAGGACGAGATAAAGTACAACGACCACGCCATAGATCTGCTGATAAAACACAACTTGATAATCATGAAGGAGTTTGCCACCCATCTGGCTCACATCCTGCACAAAGAGATAACATCACCCCACTATCCGCATCACATGCTCATCAACAACCCTCTCTTCAAGATCCAGATCAACCTCGGTGTCAACATCTGTGAGTCTTCCGTTACGCGATCACCGTTACATTTTTGTTCTAACAGTTACTAGTTTACAATAAATGCAGAAATTATCTATTATATACCGTAATCATGATAAAAACAATTTAAGATAGTTGATAAATCAGACTCTTCTCTACTTTTTGAAGGAATATAGAAGTAAAACTTAATTGTACTAGAGCGGTAGTATAGTACTAGAGCGGTAGTATAGTGCTCCTTCACATTGATATATAATTTTACTAAGTAGTAAATTCCATCGTACCAGGTAACAAAGTGAAAGCAGGAGACTCGATGGTAAGAGAAGAAGATGTGAAGCAGCTAAAAGACGTTCTCAGGTTCTTTGTACACCGCACTAATGAGGCCGGCAGAGAGGACGATCCCAAACACAGAGAAGAGGTATTGTAACATAGTTCAAACATATCGCCAGAACACTAAGGAATGATATGGAAACTTGTTTTAATTATATATTATAATTATTATACCTGTGCTTACTGCGTAGTGGTTCCGGCGATATAGACTCCATAATACGTAACACGGGGGTTTATCCATTTTAATAGTTATTATCATAATTACAGTGTTCGTTTGTTTGTTGTTTTGTTATTTTCTATGGATGACAACTACATTTGTGAAAGTGATTCCAGATTGCCCCTGCCTTGATCAAAAATCTAGAAAAGAAAAAACTATTTTGAACGATTCTATTTTATATCCATTTATTGTTTATTATTTTATTTATTATTCATTTTATCTCTAAACAAATATTTTGAACGATTCTATTTTATGTTCATTTATTGCTGTACTCTGTACAATTTGAAAAGTATTTAATACAAAAAATAAACTTTATCAAGGTCTCATTGGGTTCCAATTTACAAAATCCGCGTCTTATATTGGTTGATTTAATATACGGCGCCCTGAACTCTTAAAGCATAAGCCCTTTTTGTCGATTGAGGAGTTATCTTGTCGAGAACTGGAAGTTCGTTTATTTTCAAATAAAATCTTAGTGGTGGAGAAGAGCTGATATTGGTCGAGTCTGCCTACGATTGGTTAACAACAATTCTAGCTGACACGAACGATTAAAAGTCAAACAGAGCCGATGCAGTTTTAAGTACGAATTTAGAGTGATTGTCTAGACAGATTGGTGGGGACCTCTCTGTGCTGCCTGGATTCGCATGCAGCCTGTCACGAGACTGGTCACCCGGTTAGCTTTCATTGGCCATGTGACATTTGATTTCCACGTCAAATGTTTACTGGCAGAATCATTCCGCATGATCGGAAACTCGGGATTGAGGTTAAATGTAGGTGCACAGATAGCAAGGCTTCTGACGAAGCTCAGACCTCGTTACTTTCAAACACTCCCACTCATTTATTTGACACACTCACAGTACCAAATCATGTTTGTATAAAAACTGAATATATGTTTTAACCAATGTCGACCGAAAATGTATGAGTTTAGCTACGCCTACATGATGTATGAGTTTAGCTACACGGGCATCGTTATCATGTCAATGAGAGTGGACTTGTCCCGGTAGTCGGTACGGTCATGATACTAGATCTCTTGCCCGCGCCGTCACACCACTGGTTATTTATTGCTGTACTCTGTAAAAGATTTGAAAAGTATTTAGTTAAAAATATTTTACATTAATTAAAGTAAGCGTTGACCGGCAGACCCTGCTCTTCAGCTGCCCCCCCCCCCCCCCCCCCCCCCCCCCCAAAAGGTACATACTGTCATAACCGTCGCTTGTAAGAATCGTCGGCTTCCTGTAACATTTGGCCACTAACTTGGTAGCCATGGTAACCATGTGGCTTTTAGAAGTACCCAAGAAAAATAAATATGAAATTAAACAGTACAGCCAGTTACAACCAGTAATAGCCAGTAATTGAGCGTATTTTCAGATGACAGCGAGCGTGAAGATGATAATCCAGCAGTGGATAATGATCTGCCAGAAACCAGGAGAAAACCACGAACAGCAGGTGGTTCAGTTCTTCACCCATCTCCAGCAGCGCAGTGAGGAGACCATCACCCTGCTCTTCAAGATATACGCCGAGTACATTGCTGAGGTCAACTTTACCAACTACCTCCAGAACAAGGTATTTTTAAATCATCTGAGAATTCTGAGCGAGTTTTAATACACTCGAATAGATTTTGTACCCAATTAAACGTCATATTGTTACTTTAATGTATTCACTTTGCTATACTAGTTAAGCAGGGATAATGCAAATTATTTTTAATGATGGACCAAAAAGTTCGATATTATAGCTTGACCGCTTGATCTATGATATGAATCAATTATTAAACCCAATTTTCCTCCAGGGTTACGTATACAAAATGCGAGAGGAGATCTACAACTTCGTTGACATTTTCGTCAAGTTAGTCTACGTGATGATGAAGTTTGCTGTGGTCGAACAGAACCGCCTGAAGCTCCTGAAAACCGTTCTGATCACCGTCAAGGGAGTTCTACAGAAGGACCACGACAGAAGACAAGAACAGAAGACACAGTTCCTGGTCCTACCATACCACAGATTCTTTGCAATCCTGTTCCAGGAAGTGACTGCTGAACCGATGCCTTATGAAAAACTGCTTGCAATTCTGAAGATATTCTGGTAAGTCGATTTGAGGATTGGTTCATACACAGCTCATTTGGTCGTTTTTCTACTTTCCGCTGTCCTCATACTTTTTCGTTGTTCGCCATAAAAATTCGGGAAGTTGGAATCTAGCCTGTTTCTTAGAATAGTCAAGGTTTGTCCTGTAGTTGAGTACTGCTGTAGTGGCTTTCAGTTTTTAAATATCAGAGTTCTTCTGTCCAAGAAGCATATTCTGGAGTTCGGTTTTAGTATGCCAGAGATCAGATAATTTGATACATTTTTTGGCAACATTTCCTTTTCAGCTCAGTGTACCATCACCTTCAGCCGAGTTACCTGCCTGGTTTCACTTACGCCTGGTTAGAGCTCATCTCCCAGAGACAGTTCCTAAACAAAATGCTGACCACGGAGAACAAAGCCCAGCCTGGACAGGGCTGGCCCCTCTACCAGCAGCTTCTCATTGATCTCTTTAAGTTCCTCTACCCCTTCCTGCGAAACGCGGAACTGATCTTCAAACAAGAGACACTGTACAAAGGAACACTGAGGTGTTTGCTGGTGCTGCTGCACGACTTCCCAGAGTTCCTCTGTGATTATCACTTCCCCTTCTGTGACGTCATTCCCCCTGGCTGTGTGCAACTCAGAAACATCATCCTCAGCGCTTTCCCTAGCACCAAGAGTCTTCCTGATCCGTTCAGCAAGGATCTCAAGGTTGGTTTGCAACTTTTCCTTGTATTTAGGTGACATCATTAAGTTAAATCTGCTTATTTATAGTTTGAATGACGTTCCTTGACTCAAAGTTTCCAAGAACTTTTGCGCGGTTTCTTTTAAGGCTTGTGTGTTCATTTTGTACAATTATTTATTTCTAAGAATGTTGTTTCGTGGCAGGTGGATCAGCTGGAAAGCATCACAGAATCTCCGCGAATGAGTTACGATTACACGGCGGCTATACCAGCCACATTCAAGAAAGACCTGGACTCTTATCTGAACAGCCGGACTCCAGTTACCTTCCTGGTTGAACTCCGCAAGCATTTGAAGGCTCCTCATGAGGACCTTTCTAGAGTTGTCGGCCAGGGAGAACCGGTAAATCTAGTAAGAATCTTTTTCATTTTCATTTTGTTCTCAAATTCCATCCAATTAAATTCGCTCCTTCATGGAAACTGCCATGTTATTAGTATGATTTATGACGCAATTTAAATCATCATAAGATTTAAGCAACTGTTATGCGATACGTGGGCAGTAGGCACTGCTATTGCCTATTAGATCACGACATGACCTTGGTTTTCCCCTTAAGTCGTTAATTAGAATATGATCATTTGATCAATGACTAATGAGTAATGACCACGATCATCATTCATCACTGTCCGACCATTTTGATCATGGGCCATGGTCGAATCATAAGAAATTATAATTTAAAAACTGTACTAATCTCAAACCTCCCAGTAAACATAATGTTACTGCTAAGTGCTAAACCTTTAACTCGCGTATTACAGATGACAAAGTTGGAGACTGGAAGCAAATACAACATTCCCCTGATGAACAGTCTGGTGCTGTATGTGGGAGTTAAAGCTATCAACCTCATGCACTCCAACCGGCACACCCCGACTCAGACCACTATTGCTCAGGGTGCTCACATGGATATATTCCAGAACCTGGCTGTGGATCTGGATAATGAGGGTACTTGAATCATTGTTTATTAAATTGTTAGCGATTTCAATCTTCCTATCCTGCAACATCTCCTGTTAAGATGACCTTAATTCTGTTTACCAAACATCTCTCTTGTCCAGGTCGGTATCTGTTCCTGAACGCGATCTGTAACCAGCTCCGTTACCCCAACACTCACACCCACTACTTCTCCTGCACTCTCCTCTACCTGTTCGCCGAGGGAAACAGCGAGAAGCTTCGAGAACAAATCACCAGGTGCGTGTATATGTCGCAATCCTGCTTCTTTTCAAAGGTTTCATACAAGTGATCCAATAATACAGCTCACAGGTTGACGTAAACAGGATGGAACAGTGTTGGAACAGTGTTTACTGTTTACTAAATACAGTGTTTACTGTTTACTAAATACTAAATTGACGTCACTCAGGATTCTGTTGGAAAGGCTGTGTGCAAACCGTCCGCATCCTTGGGGTCTGCTGATCACCTTCATAGAGCTGATAAAGAACCACGACTACCACTTCTGGGATCACGACTTTGTCACGTGTGCTCCTGAGATAGAGAAGTTAGTTGACAATTTCGGAATTTTATAAACTGTGTAACAACTTGGATCGTTGTTAAACAGTAAGAAGTTCGTTTCATTTACATATAAAAGGAGTTGATCATTTATGGGGATTAAATTATAACCTTGCATTATTTTTCAGCTTGTTCAAGTCTGTGTTCAGCAACCTAGCCAGCAAAACCAACCCGAGTTTAAACAGCCGAGAGGAGGGAGAATAGAGTGTACATAAATTTGTGACGTCACGTTTCAAGGTGTGACGTCCGGGGTCAAGATGTGACGTCACATATTGAAGTTGTGACGTCACGTGGTCGAGATGTGACGTCACTTGGTCGAAGTATGACGTCACGTTGTCAAGAAGTGACGACAAGTGTTCATGTGTAACGTCGCGCGTTCATGTGTGGCATCATTTCACGTTTCAGTGAATCCATTGGAAATCATTGTTCCTTCTGTCGGTGTATCCTGAAAGATCGGACACCAACTACCAAAATCTCAGTTACTTAACTCACCCCTCCCCCCTCCCCCTCTCCCATCTCCCATTCCCCCAGATTTTGGGCTCTCTCCAGGGCCTGCCTGGCCCTGTGTGTTTGCCTCCTTCCCGCCTCTACCCTAGATTTACCATTTTTTACCTACGTTCCATTTCCCTTTTATTTACCAAATACCTTGTCTTTTCAGTCCAGTATTATGGGTTTGATATTTAATTTAGCGACGAAGAGTTGAGTATTGATAGTGATGTTGTATCTAGATGCGTGGAGCGTTAAGAGTGACCTTTGTATCCTGATAAATTTGACGAACTTTTTGTCAGGTCAACAAGCCTCGTTACAGCGCAGTGCTAGTGGCCTCTGTCACAATTCGTCACAATTTATTTTCCTGATTGTATTGACAAAGTATAGTTTGAGATTGTCTGAAAAAGTAGCACATTGCAATTCCATGCTCCGTTGATCAAACTATTTCGGTAACCATGATCGCTAATAATAATATGGGACAACAAAAGCGAACACTGCTTGCGCTTTCTAGGTCTTGGGTACTTTCTTAAGAATAAGTAAATTAGACATGAGGCCACTTTGAGCACTGTGATTATGTAACTTCATTTTGTGTCTTTTCACACCATTCAGAATGGAAGTTTTAATTTACTTTTTTTTTCATTTGTAGTGTACCGTAATTCTGGTAATTAAAACTCATTAAAAGCTCTCTTTTGCCAATAACCAATAATACTCGTGTCATATCTGGCTACGGTTCGTTACTATGGTGACCGCACGCTACTCACTGGAAATGTAATACTTTATAGCAAGTTTAGTCTCGCGTTGGTGATTCATGGTATAGGTTATTATTGTGAATCAAAAAATCCCAAATGCATGAAAATAAACCTACCTGGTGATATGTGAGTGGTCCACAGAGTAACTTTCCGTGCTGCAAGTAATCTGAATTACGGTACCTTACGGTGAAATGTTTACAATTTCTCTCTGAACATTGAGTTTCCGTATGTACTATTATCATCATGACTTTTCTCCTGTTTCAAGTCTGTTTTTAGTTTTCCGTTTAAAACCTTGTAGCAACTACAATAATTTTAAAGTTAATTACAGTAATTATAATTAATTAATTACAGTAATTTTAAAGTTAACTTTTTAGAGCAGGGACGTACACGCTTTTGTAAAATCATAAATGTTATTTCTTCTTATCAATTATATTGTAACAACTGAAGCCTTTAGACTATTAATTTTCATTTTTCACAGTTTGTATGATTACATTTCATGACTGGGTAATGCAAATAGGTAATCAAGTTAGATGGTATTTTCAATCGAATCATATCACGTTAATTTACCGTGATTAGACAATATTATTTATATCCATAAGTATGTTTTTGAGCAACCTACTTCAGTAACTTCATTCTCCTTTTTTTTAAAGATTAGTTAATTGGTTGCTTGGTTAATACATTTATTAAATGGTTGATTAAATGTAGGTAAATTCTGTTATCATACATTTTATTCGAGGCATTGGAGCAGTTCTTAAGGCCACAGGGGGGGGTCCGAGGTCAATTTTGAGATTTTGAGATATGTTGTAGAGCTCGATCTAAATTTTCAAATGCTTTTGTCCTTACCGAAAACAAAGTTTCCTATTTGAAGATATCGCGCGTTGAATTTTGAGGTTTACCTGTAATTCTATTGTAAATGAAAACTTTAAATGCAATTGTGTTCAAAATCTATCTTCTTTTTTAGTTTATGACTTAGAACCTTGTAACTTGCCAACAATGTTCTTAAAGGTATTTTGAGTTTTTGTTATGTAACGATTTATGATATCTTGCTCCAAAGCTGAGATATGAGGTTAACCATGAGTGAGAATTACAAAATTTACAAAATTTAAAATGGTTAACCTCATAAAAAGAGTTAGGAGCAAAATTACAACAATCGTTACATAACAAACTTTTAAATTTATGTCAGGAACATAAGTTCCAAATTTGAGGTGAAATGGATAAAAGCTCTAGGAGAAGATAGGTTTTTGAGGTGGTAAATAAATTGTTCAGGAGAGTCAAAAGACCATGATTCTGAGAAAATATGTTAACCTCAATTTTCCAACAAATAAAGGACATATAATAGTTCTGTTCACATTGGATGGCCAATTGATACCCATTGATAAGTTTAACTTGTGACGAGAGCAACAAAATGTTAAGAACTGGTTATTTGTGAGGTTAACTGATTAAAAAGGCAATAGTTAACCTCAATTTTACGACAAACTAGGCGCTCTGGGGGGCTAAGGGTGGTGTGCAAGCGTCAGATAGTACGTGGTCTGCCAACTGGCAAAAAACTTTTTTTCGACCTCGGACCCCCCCCTGTGGCCTTAACTGTTTTTAATTGAGACTTTATATGTGCTAAGAAGTACTATACATCGAAATTCGAATGTTTTACGTAAAACTAATATAAGCTAAATTTTTAGCTTCGGTTGTCGAATCGGTCATGATTTGTAGTGTTGAGATATTGGGGCTGGTATCTTTTTTCATCGTAATTGAGCCTCAATTAAGAAAGGGTGCATTAGTTGTAGCTTATTATTTGATTATTGAAGATTGGAGTTATTTATTATCAAAAGTTACAGATGTATTTTTAATATTTATGATTTTATGATAGTGATGTTGCATAATGTTGTGAATATATGCCATTACCAGGGAAGGAAAGTTAATTAAGTAATATTGATTTTTTGTTTTGTGAAAAACCATCCTTTAATGCTAACTGCTGCTCCGAAGGTTTTCAATTTAACAACAGATCGATGCTACCTCATTGAATGTTAGCTAACTTTCCCTATCAGTTTTGTTATTCACTTCCCCCCCCCCTCCTCCTCCCCCTCCCCCTCTTTACCCTGTTTAGTGAGTGCCCCTCTATAATACACTTACTAAGGTATTATGACCGTGCACCCAATACTCAGGAAAATATCTGCCGTTATTTGGAAAAGGGATTAAGTTTAATTTGGAGATGTGGTGTTATCGGTATCAATATTTCCTGCTCATTCACGCAATCTAAATTTGAATTCGTGTACAAAGTCACATTTTGTCAGCCTTTCTAAGGCGTAATCTCTGTGATATTATTTGAAATTTAATTTAATTAGTTAGATAAGCCATATTATTAATCTCACATGTACAGACGTGAAACAGTTTCAAGAAATATTGGAAATTATTTTTAAATAAACCATTTTACGTTCCCTTTTTCAAATCTAACGGCAACCCAACCCTCCCACCCCAAACCTTCACCCCTTTTCCTGGCTCTGCTCCAAGGTTTTAAACGGAAAGAACTCAAGACTTGTTCAGGAGTGTTTCAAGCTCTGATTTTTGATTGGGCGGCTGCAATCCCGCATTCACGTGCCGAGGAAACAGCGGTAATAAATAAAGGACTGTTTAGCGCGTGTCTGGGAAATTGTTGCAGTATATTTAAATCTGACTTGCTTTCATGGCAAGGATTATCTAATCTTCTTTATAATTGTGTTTAACGTTTAAGTCCGCATTAATGTGACGTTTTAATTGTTTGTAACTTCGTTTTGAAAAGCGAAACCAAATATCAGCTGATTATCGACTTTCACAGCTCCTAGCACTGCTTACTATACTTTCTCACGAAGGCGGCGATGGTCGCTACACGTTGCTTATCTTTTTTTGTTTGTGCTTGCCGGCGCGCGCAAAAAGGACAAAGGAAATTCAATGTGTGTCAAGAAAAATGAGCACTAACAAATAATAATTAAATTTACCTAGCTCGCTGGCCTCTTTCTCGCTCCTCTCATTCATCATTGTGCATGAAGCTTGAAAATAGCGCCGCGCATAGTATTGGTGTTCCAGCATCCAGGTAATATTAATAGTTTAAAATCAGATAAGAGACAAAAGTGAAAAGTGAAACCAATGCAGGGGGGGGGGCAATGGCATAAATGGAGAAAATGGAGAATTACTCATGGGTTTTTCCATTTTCTCCAAAGAAATAGTCTCCATTTTATGCCATTTTATGCCATTGAAAACCTGAAAAATTTAGAATTTCGAGAAAAATTATTTAAAAAAAAGATATTTTCGGCCAATAATGAACAGGGTATCTTGAAACATGGAGAAAAGTGGTTTTCAGAAAAACTTTGAAAAATGTTGACTTAGAAAATGTTCGGTCCGAGTCATTTACGATACGTACCTCCCGTATCGAGAGCTCCCGATTCCGAGCTCGTGTTGCAATGGGGAGGCCTGCCTTCCGAGATCGCATTACCTCGAGTCCAAAATTGTGTATCGAGGGGAAGGTGTGGACTTCGAAAAACCGAAAAAATATTTTCGGGTAATAATGAAGAGGGAAGCATGAAACGTGGAGAAAAGCGGTTTTCAGAAAAAATTTGAAAAATTTTGACTTAGAAAATTACCCCTCGGTACACAATTTTGGACTCGAGGCTTCCCCTGGTAATGCGATCTCGGAAGGCAGGCCTCCCCTTTGCAACACGAGCTCGGAATCGGGAGCTCTCGATGCGAGAGGTACGTATCGAGAATGACTCGGGCCGAAAATTTTCTAAGTCAAAATTTTTCAAAGTTTTTCTAAAAACCACTTTTCTCCACCATCCACGTTTCATGCTATCCTCTTCATTATTAGCCGAAAATATTTTTTTGGTTTTTCGGGTCAACGAAGTCTGCACCTACCCCTCGATACACAAATTTGGATTCGAGGCTTCCCCCTGGTAATGCATCTCGGAAGGCAGGCCTCCCCTTTGCAGTGCGAGCTGGTTTCGACTTTCGAGGATGTAGGTCTCACTTCTCAGTGCCTATTACTCACTCCTGCTGTAGCCTGTAGAAATAACTTTACACTAGGCTTGAGTAATTATGAGTTTGCCTGAAGTGTGCCTCTACTAACCTAGTATAAGCATCTAGTAGCCTACTATGAGCTTTCATAAGCTTGTTACACCCCTAGTGCCTAGTAAGCGTAAATAAACATGTTAGGATGTCCAATTTAGGTGTTAAATGGTGTTAAAGATGAAATTTCGAAGACAAAATTCATGGCATAAAATGGAGAAAATGGAGAATTACTCATGGGTTTTTCCATTTTCTCCATAGAAAAAGTCTCCATTTTATGCCATTTTATGCCATTTTATGCCATTGGCCCCCCCCCAATGCACATATCACATATACTGTATACATACTCATAGGGCATATGCACTCCTGCGCGCAGTGTTGTGACCTCCCTTCGTCGTAATTAGCTCGTATTCAGATTGAACAATTTTGAAGTCAAATAAATGTTGTTTCTTTTAGATTTGAATAAACAATATGGATTTAGT
Source organism: Bolinopsis microptera (assembly GCF_026151205.1). Lineage (NCBI taxonomy): Eukaryota > Metazoa > Ctenophora > Tentaculata > Lobata > Bolinopsidae > Bolinopsis > Bolinopsis microptera. The sequence continues at coordinate 5,994,596 of NC_087072.1, read as the reverse complement.
CCGAAAGTAATTTGTCTACTAAATAACATTTTGAAATTATGAACAAAATTGGTAAAAATTTGCCATAGTTGTGACCAAAAAACTACGCGCAGAATTAGATATTTCTTCATAAACGCGTGAACATTTTTGAGTTTAACATTGAATATCTTAGCTCGGTTATTTTAATACTTAATTTTAAAGTATCTATCCGATAACTAAACATTTTATCTTTACGACAGTATAATTTTTTTTTGTATATTTGCTAAATTAAAAAAACAGTAGGAATAGGAACGTCGAAGGTCGATCTTGCGCTTATTTCAGTCCCAAAATATACCCTAATCATAAACTTCATAAAACCCACTGAAAATGATGTCTACAGGCATATTTAGCCCTTACACCTTCCCAAATCATTTAGCAAGGATTCAGAGCCAGCTTTTAAAATTAGCTTTCGAATAACATTGTTAAGACATAAAACTATAAATAAATGAGTGCGTTTTTCTCTTTCGTCTCAACAGTTTCTCTTTCATTTTAACACTATATATTAGTAAAAGCAATCAGCGATCTTTATTCATCATTAAGGGAGTAAAATAATTGGTCCTCGTTAATGTTTAGTGTCTGATTACAGTTTCGGTCCGACCTCCACACCTGAAAAGATATTGGGGGTATTATCAGTTAAGTAAATGGAAAAATCATATTTGCATCATAAAACTATGAAAACTAATGTTTTTGAAGGCTCGCCTATTCGTTTAAGCAATCAAATAATCAGTGCAAAGAACAGTTGAAGGCACCGGGAATGTTTCAAATAAATCCTCTGTCTACTATCAGACCACACACTCCACTATGCACTTCAATGTATCGTATAACAATGGCAGTTGAAATGTGTTCCCGCCATTTTAAAATCAAAATGTGCGCAGCATCTTACGGGTTATGCGCCGTGATCAACGGTCACGGCGCAATGGTTCTGCGCCGTGACCATTGATCACGGCGCATACACATTGCGTTTAAATTGTCGTATAAATGTCCAGCTTCTCTGTGAAATTTGGTTGACTCGACTAATTTAAAAATTTAATACTCTTTGTTTCATTCTAGTTTAATTGTATTTCTATTATGGTCGGAAAGAATTATAATGTTTTTTCTTCTACTGGGCCACATTCAGCCTGTCATTCCGCCATATTTTCAACGGCTATGAACACTAACATATGAACACTTATATGAGCCTGGCCCCATGTAAGATGTTTCTTTGTAGTCAGCAGTGTATTACTATTTCGGTTTTATAGTCGCATTTAATTCAGTAAATATTAATGGTTTCTTCACCTTCTTCACCGGCCAAAAACATTCGATCAACATCGAAAATGACGTCACAACGACGGTAATGTCAATGACGTCACGAAGCTCACTTGAAGTTTTTGCTGCTGTCTGAGTTTATCAGCTTGTTCACCAGTCTCTGTACTTCTTCAGCGTGCTGATTCAACAGCTCCTGCGGGAGATGCTTCTTGTAGCGCTTTTAGCGTCTTTCACCGCTTTTAGCTTCTCCTGAAATAATCGAGAGGTAATATTGTCTTCTTTCTCTAATAACAAACAAAATAATAAACAAACAAATAAGCAAAGTTTTGTCTGCTTTCAAGCTCAAAAGTAATAGTAACACTAACACGACTCACGAGCCCTTTAAAGCTTGTAATAATGTAAGGCGTGACTGTGTTTTCTATGGACAAAATTATTTCAACCTAATTTCTGCATGACAATGTTTAACCTAATTTCTACATGACTATGATCCAGCTATCAGGAAAATTTAAACATCTAATAATTTAAAATTATATCATTAGAACTAGAAGTTCATTTAAAAGTATCGAAATCTTAGTTCTATTTTTACAGTCACCTTTTTAACTATTGAGTTCAATGATTGCTAACTTTGATTTACTCTTTAACTAAAATTTGCTGAAATTAAAAAGTTGTATGATAAAAAGGTACACAAAATCAAAAACTTAGTCGATTAAACTCGTTTCTAGTCTGCGTCCAAACTTACTTATTATTATTAAAGTTAAACGTTAGAATTTATAAATAATAGTAAAACAGGATTTAATATCTCCCAAAGGATCAACCTCGTGAACTGTAACTTCGATTTAATAAAAGGCTCGAATAAAAGCAAAGAGGTTACTAAGTACTTACCTATTACCCCCATGACATAAGGTTAAAATTCTCCCCTAACGAGATATTGGCGAAAAACTGTCTCGATCACGTGATATGACCGTATAAGGAAGTTAGCCTAATTTCTCTATATAGTGTTTCAGTATATGCTTTTGTAAAGGATTTGGTTAGGGTTATGCCGTTAGGGTTGGGATCTGATTAGAGGGTTATGGTTTCCGGGTTTCGAATAGTTGTTTAGGGCCATCTACAGAACGGGTTGAAGAAGTCACGTGACAGGCGATTGTAGAGTGATTAATCATCATCCACCATAACTGCCATCGTAAACAGTTAATTAATTAGGTATCAACAATCAAGCACAATATATAATACAGCAGGGCTGATTACTGCTGACACATTATAAAGCAACTAAGAGCAGAAATATGGATGATGGAATAACGCGAGGCAACAGTGAACTGGGCGCAATTAAGACGCGAACAGTGAACGCACGAGGTTTAAAGCTCAAAGTGCTCCTTCATCAATTCTGTTCACTCTTAGACGGATTTGACACGCGAAATTGCGCGGCAATTATGCGCGGCGCGTAAAACTTTTGTAAACCTTTCGGACAAGGGTTAAATTATTTTTCTACTGTCAACACAGCCCAAGTAATACATGTTTTAATATAAAAAAATGTTCAATTTTTTTGTATCATTTTTAACTAATTTTTTTTTCAAATCGCTGCCACATCAAAATTATTTTACGAAAGTACATTAAATTTTTACAGAAAGCAAGCCTAATCGTTTTAGAACTATATTAAAAAAGAATTTAATATTAAAAATGTTAAAACTTTAAAATTATCAATTGAATAAATTGCCAACGTCCAAATATTTGTAAAATACGACGAAGAGGGGTCACAACACTGCGCGCGGCAGTGATATGGAAAATGCAAGATGGACCAAGTAACAGGTTAACGGGCCATACTCGTAAAATATTTGTGTCAAATATTCGTTAAGGCCGTCACTTTCACTTTTAGGTGGGCACACCACAGTACTCGGCGCGCGTCTTGGTTGTAGGTTTATAACCTACCAGGACGCGCGCGGCGCCGAGTTGGACTCGTTGGAACAAATATTTTACGAGTATCACCCGTTAAGCGTCTTGGTAGGTTATAAACCTACAAGTTACTGTCACCAACATGTTACATCAGGCTATCATGTTCATAAACATAACCGAATAGAGATTAGGCGGAATGACAGGCTGAGCGCGCGGCCCAGTAACCAAGATGTAACTAGGTCGAACAGGAAAATTAGGTCTCACCACTCGCACGCAGGAATTAGGTCTCACGCAGGCGCAGCTTTTCTGTTATTTATGTATATATCGCCCGTTAGCTTAGGAGTCGTTCACGTATTACGTAATCATGTTTGGAACATTTTTACCCCCCCTCTGTAATCAGTTTTACACATAGCTATTATTGCAATTGTGCTAAAATTACACTAGCATAATAATTCGCAATTCGGAACCCTCCCCCTCAGCTGATTGCGTAATAATAATATTGAATATTTTATATAACGACCCCTTAATGCCCAGGCGATGAACTGTTTCGATCACAGACCATATATTTATAATACATAATAAGGAAGTTAATGTAATTAAGATTTCTTAACGGGTGATACTCGTAAAATATTTTTTCCAAAAGACCGTCTACAGTCTAATCGACGACCCAGCAGACCTTACCGGCTAGCGATATTACTACAGGGTGATCGCCTTTTCACAGCTTGTTGAACTCCGCGCGCGCTAGCGCTAGTTCATTGCATTTGCACGCTTCAAATATTCCAAGAATGCAATTGTACCGCGTACCACGTGATACGATTCAGCCAATCAGAGAACAACAATCTGCAAAGTTAAAGCTGCGCAGTTTTATAAGGCCAAGACTTTTCGCAATAATTCAAAATCTACAGCGTTTTGAATTTTCCTCCTGGGGAGGAAACGTTATTTTTACAAGGCGAACATTTTGTTGAAAACCAGACGTTTCTATCTCTCTCGCCGAAATAAAAGGGATGATGTTACCTTCTTGACTTAAACGTAATGGTAAATTTTTCTCAAAATCCTTGAATAAATGGGTAACCCCTAGTAATGTCTTTTCTAGCACTTTTAGATGTTGCAATGGTAGAGGTTGTCTCACTTGCAACAGTTTTAATCCTGTTAATACATTTAGGAGCAGTACTTTTAAAAATGATTTTATCTTTGGACATACAAATTTTATATTTAATTGTAAAACTAATAATGTTATCTATGTTATTACCTGTTCTACCTGTAAAAAACAATATGTTGGAGAAACAACTCAACCACTTCATAAAAGAGTCAATGGCCACAGAAATTGTGTCAAAGCCAAATCATCCACATTTTTATATGAACATTTTAATATTCCTGGTCACGTCTTCTCAGATGCTTCCATACAGATTGTAGATTATGTTGATTCTGACATGTCCACTGATGTCAAAAATGATTTACTTCTCCTGGAGGATTACTGGATAGAGAAGCTTGGGACAGCATTCCCTCTTGGTCTTAATGACAAGAAGAAAGGAACGGGCAACATCTCCCAAGATCGGGTTATGAATTATTTTAGTGGACAGATTGCTCGATACAATCGTGGCAGAGGGAATGGAAAGAAGAAAGTTCAGCCTAAGAAGTCTCTGGATACCATATAGAGTCTGATATTAACAGGCTGAAAGATAACATCTCTTCAGAACATTCCATATACAAAACATTAAAATGTTATAGCTTATCAGATTTAGACACTCTCTACTCTTTGAGTCAAAATAATTCAGGATTGATTTACAACGTATGTTCCTCTTTCTGTTCAACATTTTCCCCCAAATACCATCAGAACAAATCTGAATCCAGTAATAGAGAATTTATAATTGTTCCATTTAATTGCAAATTCATTGATAATCTTAACCTAAAATCTATTTTCTCTGACACTTCAGTCATTGATTTGCTTCCCATTTTGATTCAGTCTTTTACACCATTACAGATTTATTATGAGTATAATGATCCTATAAGTCTTTCTATTCGTAACTATGCTTCATTCTTAAAGAAACTTTCTATTTCTGATATTAAATCTATTTTAGGTAGTCCATGCGATTGTCACTCCTCCCCTTTCAATTATCCTCCTCATGGACATGTAGTTACTGGTAATTTAGATATTGTTGATAATGTTGAACTTAGGGAAGTACTTTCCTACGGTTGTAAATACAGAATTCCCACATTTAAATCTCCAGATGAGATATATATGTCAGTTACCGAAGCTGTCGATAAATTTATAAAATCAAAAAGTAGAAAGTACTGTCAAAAAGAAGTAAAGTTCAGCGATTGGAAGGAAAAAGTGTTATCAATAGTTTCCAATCGTATTGAATATTACAAGAAAAACTTTCCTGAAACGTTTGAAATAAAAGAAAACACACTGGAAAAAGATGATGTTAAAAGAAGTCTTAAATTGCTGAAAAGTAAATACATTATTTGTAGTATCGACAAAGCTTCTGGCAATTTTTCATTTATTTGTAAAAAGTTTTATGTAAAAACTCTTGTCAATGAAATGGGTTTTGATCCTAATACTCTAGAATGTATAGGTAATGATACATATAAACCCTGTAGCGAAGACGAGACTCATTATGTCAATAAAATATCTGAGAGTCTAAAGGAGAGATTTAATGTACAAGTTGAAGATAAAAACTTGCGACTAGCACGCATCTTCTGGAACCCTAAGCTTCATAAGAACCCTTACAAGGCGAGGTTCATTGCAGGTGCCCGTTTTTGCGTTACGAAACAACTTAACGTCCAAGTTAACTGTTGTCTGAAACTTTTGAGGAAATACTTCAAGAAATACTGCGAGGCAATCTACAACAACAGCGGTATAAACATGTTTTGGAGCATAGATTCCTCAAGTGAATTCCTTGAAGCTATCAAAAATAGCGATGTTTATAATATACAAGTATATGATTTTACTACTCTTTATACCAGATTAGACTTGATTGAAGTAGAGAATATGATTAATGAAGTTGTTGATTTAATATTTTCAGACCGTAATAGATATATTTGTATTTCTAAAAGAGACAGTAATACATGTTTCTTTTCCAATAAAACCTATGATTGTCATGCCTGCTTTAGTCAAGATGACCTAAAAGAGGCTGTCAAATTTATTATTTATAACACTTATGTCGTCTTCGGTGGGATTGTATTCATACAAACCAAGGGTATTCCTATGGGTGGAAATTCAAGTTCCCCTATAGCTGATCTCACTGTTGGCAAAAAGGAATTTAATTATATGAAACGTTTACTTCAGGAAAAGAAAATGAGATTAGCAAAGATATTATCCAATAATAAACGATATGTTGACGATTTATCTATTATTAACTACCTTTACTTTCATAAATTGATTAAAGATATTTATCCTAATTCATTGGAGATGGAGCGAGCTGGTTCCAATAATAAAATCATTAACTACCTTGATTTAAATATTAATATTTCCACAGAAGGACTAGAAATATCAGTGTATAACAAAACTGATGATTTTAATTTTCATGTTGTATCCCTTACATTTCCTCACAGTAACATCCCAACCGAGGTTGGCTACAACGTTTTTTCAAGTCAAGTTCTTAGATATGGTAATGTTTGCACTAGATTGGATATCTTTACCTCCCATCTTCACAAAATATTCAAAATTCTAATTGATAGAGGATATAGCCGTGATAGACTGATTAAAGGCATTAAACGTTGTCTGAGGAAATATGATAACGTTTTCAGGAAGTTCGGTATTCTAGATGACCGTAACATTATTAAAGAACTCCCCTGATATCTTTTGATTTATTGAAACACGGGTACTAACTCTGCTAAACTGAACAAATTCTGAATCTTAGGTGAATAAGTGTACAACGTGCTAAACCGAAGTTCAGACTGACCAGTGAAAATGGGCGAGCGTACCAAGTGTCATTTTAATTAGAAGTTTTAGTCAGTGATTTATTTTTGAAGCTTGTAATTACAATATCTTATGCTCCTATAAATACTTTAATTAATTGTTTGTCCCGTTATTCTTTTTCCTTCCTCTTTTCCTTGTCATCCCCTTTAGTTTTAAGATTCTTGCTATAAATGGCTACAGCTAACACTATTAATGCTAAGTACCAAACAACAAGTGGGAGGTGGATCGTTGGTACCATTAAATCGATTTAACACCGCAATTCCAGTCGCAAGCCTGGGACCACTACTAGCATAGTCACAACATCTGCAAAGCTGCCATATAGCCTGACTGACAATTTTCTCGACTGCCTGACAATGTTTCTTCTTTTTTCCCCATTTAGAATACAAAGATTAGTACATTTTAGCTTATGATTAATATTATATTTTTACCTATAGTTTACTTAGATTCCAAAGTTAGGCCCCTAACGGTAAGGTTTCCTGGGGAGTCCAACTCGGCGCGCGTTTTGTATTGGTAGGTTATAAACCTACAAGTAATTTCCCGTTACAACAAAACTTGTAGGTTCAAGGTTCTGGTTAGTGTTAAATCACTCTACAGCTGATCGATCAGATCTCGAAGATCATGATCTTCGAGATTGTTCTAAATGGCCCCCACAGTTAAAACCAACTTCAATCAATGTATTTTCGGACGCTGATTCCAAATCACCCCTCCCCCATGACATAGAGTTAAAACGCTGCCCTAAAGAGATATTGGCGAAAAACTGTCTCGATCACGTGATATGATCGTATATAAGGAAGTTAGTCTAATTTCTCGTTAGGGTCAGGGTTTCAGCGTATGTTTTTGTTAAGGATTGGGTTAGAGTTAGGGTTTGGATCAGATTAGAGAGTTGGGGTTTCGAAAAGTCTTTTAACTTCAGGACCAGCTAGAGAACAGAGAACGGGTTGAAAAAGTCACGTGACAGTCGAGTGTAGAGTGATTAATCATCATCCCGACACGATATCACATAATATACAGAACCCCCGGCCTTCACTCTTGCAAAATTTTAAGATTTCATTTTGTGTCGTATTCACTTTTTCACACGTTATTTGTTATTTTAATAATTTGAATCGTGTTTGGTACAGTTTACCAATAATAATTTAACATTTTACTATCATGCAGATAACTTGGTTGATGATGTCAATGATTCTGCATTTGTAGTACTGAGTATATATGCTTTTCCGGTCTCGTTGAAGTTACCACCAGATCACAATCTCATACAAACATGAACAAAGATACATTATAAGCTCAAAGTTGCTATCTAAGGGATATAACTACAATAGTAATACCGACAAGCAACAATTTAAAGGTCTTATAGAATGTAAACAATTTAAAGGTCTTATCTAGAATATTTTAACGTTCCTTAGTTCACCACGAAATTCTCATAATATAAGCTCAATCTTACTAGCCAACTTCCGAGCGTGCTTTAATATTTATATAATCACTATAATACACACTCGAACTTCGAGATTTTTATTAGAGGGCCCCTTTTATTTGCAGTTGGAACCAGTAGTAGAAGTTGAAATTTGCTGAAGTTAGCTACATCTTGGTTACAGTAAAATCTACCAAGTACACACCAATTTATATTCAATTGGCAAGAGCAAAGACTGAACTTCGATTCTTCCCCATTTCATTAATTATTCGTCTACGGTATACCCAATTACTCAATTAGTGTGAACGTGAACACAGTATGAACTTGAAAAAACTTGGAATTGAATTTTATCGTGGAGAGAGTCAATCGACGTACATAACTAGCAGCCACATTTTAAATTTCTCACAAATGACACAAGTCACAACTAGGATCTTAGAGTGCTAAAAAAACCACTATTAACATGATTGAGTGTTTAAAAGGACACAGATAATGGCTGTTAGAGCGCAGAGATTATTAGTGAAAAAGGATATGATGTTTCTTCCTGGTTTAAAATGAAGAAATAGGTGTCTATTTTGGTTTCTCAGGTCACTCGATTGTTTTTAATTGTCGTTTAATAGGTACGTTGCCATAACAATTTTTGCGCTTCTGTCTACATGATCAATTGATTCGGCTGCCGCGCGTGCCGTTTGTTCAGCGTGTACCCACGTTTATTAACCAGATGTATTCTCGGTATTTGTGGCGCGGCCCACATCTAGTCTTGTCCCTATCTTGCCATTTGCCTATTAACGAGCTATTACCAGTATGATCGAATACTAATTATTTAATTAACTTTATTAACAAATCATGGGGGCTAGTTGCGCCACAATGTTAGTAAAAAAACCTGACACGTCTTGAGATGGTTTATTTGACAATCTAATATCATTGGTTTACCTTCATAGTACTTACTGTAATCATTATATACCAAACACATACGCTGAAGTCTGAGCCACTCTAAACGGTGAGATATAACGTGCCACAAATATTGAGAATACAGCGCCTCCCACGTTATGGCTGACCAAAAATACAATGATAGGCTCATTTCAAGCCTCAAAGATTGAAGGAGATTTTTCTAGAATATCGAACAGAATCATCCGAAAGGTTCTTAAAGGATGTTTGTGATTAAATATTTTGACTTGACGACATCGGATTGGCCCCATAGTCCATACAAATTTATAACTTCTACAGAATCAATTTATGGCAATCGGGTCATATTATTTGCTTGAATTTACATAACAAGCACTGAAAACTAACATTTGATAATCATTGAATGGATCCTTTAGACCAGTTTTGCCGCGCCAGTAACTATTGGAAGAAAAAGAAAACAGATCTTTAAAAGTTACCACAACACCATTTTCTTAAAATCGTGTTAGTTAACATGACAGCAATAGATTATTAGTGAAATGTTTAGGGGAGTCGAGAGTACAAAGACGCTTTTAAATTGATTGCTTGACAAGTACCTCTTAGAGACATAGTGCCGGCAAGCGTGCAATAAATCAGTACATACTCAGTAGTCAGTACACAACAGAGGTTATTATCATACGATTTGCCGTCTCTGTCCTCAAGCAGGTATGATAAACTGATGGAATTGAAATTGCTGCCGATTAAGAAACGATAAAGATATGATAAGCACGATGATGGCGATTAAAGAAATGCCAGTATAATTATATCGGCGTGCTATGCACATACAGCCCGGTAAACACATAATAATGCTGCTTCTTAAAACCCTATCTAATAGTAATAAGCAACTCTCCACAATATGTCGACCTTCCACAAGAACATGAGTTGTACTTCCGACCGCGACAATGGTGTTTTCTCACACACACTGCTGATTGAGACCCACAGAGCGGAGTGTTCAGGACACAGCTGTGGGCAAGACAGTTGCTGTTGGAGTGATTGGCTGAGCTGAGTCTCCCTCTGCCTCTGGATCTGGAGTGGTGTTCTGATGAATTGCCATGGCAACCATGTCTCTGATCATATCACGTTGCTCTTGTTTAGTGAGCGATGCATCGTCAACATCTTCTAGTCTTAGTGCGTCCAGGTTGAGCTGAAACAAATGAATTACATTCTAGCCTAATTCACTCCAACTTTAGTGTCATATGCAGTAAAACTTACAGAGGATGTATCTAGAATCTACAGGTTCATTCTGATCACACTTAACTAGTGAATCGAATTTAATAATCTTAGGGCGATGAAATTACTTACATTCTTATATTTGAGCTTCTCGATGTTTCTAGTAAGTTTCAAAACCCCAAGGGAATCCTTAAAGACCAGACTTCCCGGATCTAAAGTCATGTGTTCAGCAATGTCGGGCTGGATTATAGAAGGTGGTTTACCAACTATTGTAGAGATCTGGTGCGACACCATGTCAGTGGGTGATTGGAGAGAAGGTCTGCAACAGATTACAATTGTTAATTATATTTCAGAGGAGGATAATTAAGTTTGGGGTTAAGGTGAACTATGTTAGTTCAATTGTGGGTTGTCGAGGTAATACTATACCCAATTTTAGCGACTTATTCGCCACAATTTGCATCTTATGAACACTGGGTTACATAGCATTACGGAGAGTCGTTCGGATAAATTAACGAGAAAATGAATGGTATTGTTGTATCGTGCAGTGGCATGGTATTGGAATTTGGCCAAGAGTTGGGTTACATGGACACTGGTGGGAGGGGGAGAGGTGGAGTGGAGGAGGGGGGAAGAGTACTGTAAAACTCACTCGTATTGATCTAGCGCTTCAAAGGAAGGAGGGAGTAGATTAACCCCAGAACTTGTAGAGAGAACACTGACCGCATCACCAGCTGAACTGCTCATCAGAGAAGCTTCACTCATCGCAAAATCGTCGAACCTAAGTCAGCAGTGAATAAAAGAGCAGAAACAAATCCTTAAATTCCTATTTTTAGCTGAAAATATCTTCAATCAAAAAATCTAGTAAAACTTACATTTTCTTCAGTTCATGAATAGCTTGCTCATAGAAGAGCCGCCTCCTGACAGACTCTAGTGCACCCTGAAGTAACATTACCCCACAAGAAATTGGTCCCACAGCCCCGGCCTGCCTGGCGGCGTCCACCAGAGAATCAGACATGGTGTCACTCAGCATCTTACAAACATCATCCACGGAAAGATTGTCTATAGGATCGTTAAACATGTCACTCCAGTTTATCTCATCTCCTGCTTGACTCTGAGGAGCGGTTACTTTGTCATTAGAGATCATTTTATTAGAAACACAAAGTTGAGCTGCGTAATATTATGATATGCCAGGTTGCATTGGAAATAATTATCTTTATGTTTAATGTTTATATAAATAATGGTCGTATTGATGAGTACTTTTCATTGTTATAGAATCTGTTGTAATATATTGAAAGAATCGTAACAAAATGAATAAATTCTAGCATCCAATCATTTTCGAATCTATAATTTTCCATATTTCCAAACTGTAGATTTTACATATTAACATAATTTCTCTGAAATGTTATCAATGCACCAGGAAATAGAGTAAACGGCACTAGCAATATTACTCGCTGCGCCAAGGAGAGGAGTGTGACATACAAGTAATGGGGAAGGTTTTCTTGGCTGTAAAGAGTAAACATGGAGAGACTTGGGAGGGGCCGAGAAACTTTAATGAGTTTTAAAAAGTAATCAAGTTTAAATAATAACTGCATTTGACTTTTATGCTAAGCAATGAAGAAGATATTTAGTAAACAATATCCTGCCTGCAGAAAATTGCACCAAAAGTACCCTAGACAAGCCTGGATTAAAATGTGACTGGTGCTTTCAATTCTTTATTGTGTCATGAAATCCATAAAATTTCTTCATGTTAGAAGAAAAAATATCATATTACGGGGAAAACCCTGAAAATCATATCCCCCATATTTTTGGCGCAGGAGTGCATTAGAACTTAAGCAGTTTTTTTTGGAGCTGTTAAGCTGAAACTCTGCTTTATGATAAAAAAGAAAAAGCCTCCAGGATAAAAGCTAAAATTAAAAAAATGTATGACCACACTATACTAATTAACCAAAAGCTAGTAAGAAAAGAAAGGGCTATTCATTAATTCATTAAAATTCCCCGCGAAAATGAACTGAATACGGATTTTTGAGACAAAAACGTGCTTCCAAAAAGATTAACACGTCAGCAAGTGATATTAGAAAAGAAACAGATTCCAATCAAGCAGGCTTACAAAGAATTAATGAAAATTAGTCCATTTCGCGTACATGCAGGCAGCGAGGAAAAATAAGATAATGAGGAAAAATAAGATAACAACAAACATGCTAAAGTTTATAGATAACCAATGAAGTTTGAATGAGGGGATGGTAGAGTTCCTGCTTCACTAAACGCTGGATATCCACCGGTTTCTCATCACAGCTGCACTTGACTTCGAGATAATACTTGACTCTGCATAAAATATGTTCAAAGCTCCACTGTCATATTGTGGACATGCCGGACAGCTCCACAAGCAGTGTCTCATCACGGTATCATCCCCTTATCATCTCAACCTCGTCATCCTCAATCTCCTCAGAGATCCTGCCTTCCAGTTTGCTTCTGTACCCACTCTGACGACTCTTCCCAGCACCAGCTTCCACTCCGTCTGCTTTGTCTTCATTTGCTTCGGTGAATTTCTTTGCAAGCATGCAGGTCGCCATTTTTATTAGCGAGTTGAACTTGACCAGCATTACGTTCTTCTAATGAGATGAAACATATTTGAAAATTTACGAAAATCTTAAATTAACGAATGCATGCCTGAATATGAGGATCATGATCCTATTGATTTTACAGCACATTAAAACACTCTCAAACACATATACTTAACCAGAAAGGAAGGTAAAACATTGAGCTGGACATAAAATAACTGAGCATCCTGAATTGCCCAGAAAAAAAAATACACGTATATAAACTCGACAAGGTAAAATTAATAACTAATGTCAAGTCACATCTTAGCACTGTACGAGTAACTTTTATTAATCTGATACACTGTTAAGGTTTAAAACGCTGTCCCTATAAAATTGATAAATCGCAGTAACAACAATTAAAAAGTGAGGTATTCGCTGAAAAAGTTAAGGTGCTATAAACACTGATGATTTTTCTTTTTATTATTTTATCGCTTAATTTAAAATCAACATCCCTTTTCAACTTATCATTTTCAAAGAGATATGAGAAGGAAACATGCAAAAATTAGCAGGTAATCATTATCAACTTATCATTTTCAAAGAGATTTGAGAAGAAAACATGCAAAATTAGCAGGTAATCATTATCAAACCTCGCTTTCATTATCAGGAATCATAGAGCTATCCTGAGAATTGTCCCCAAAGTCAGATACCAGAGCGTCGTAATCGAGGGTTGAGGCGTTTGACAGGGCCTCCTCCTGGACAGGAACACAACTTTAGCACCCATGACTTGGTAGCATCAACTTCATTGTCAGCTGCCCATTGCGAAAAGCAACAGGAAAGCTACAAACATCAGCACAATATAGCTTATTATAAAAGAACATTATACATATTGTTATATGATCGCAGTACCCTGATTATCATCTTCCATCAGTCATATAGAGTATACACCCCAGTATTACAACAGTGACAACCGGGGAAGAAAATAAAACAAAACTTTTTGGCCAAACAATCACAATCTCATTTCCAACACGCATTATCAGGAGTAATATTATAACCTGATATAATTACAACCCTCGGGCCTGTCGTTGTGGAAGTTTAGAAATGTGTGACTATTTGACCCACCTGAACTTCGTTAGGAAGTGTAGTAAAGATGTGTATAAGTTTCCGAAGACTAGGAGCCAGGAGTGATTTGCACATGTTGCAGGCTTCTGTTGGACCCAGGTACTTCCAGAACGTGGCATTAGCTACGAAATTTTGATAAGGTCGTAATTTTAATATAATCAGTGTTTAAATTTATCATTATCAGACCATTTCGTTAGCATAATATTATTAATATTATCGGAATTAAGTTTTTCTTGATTTCCTCTTACCAATGATAAGAAACTCGTCTGATTCAAACAGAGGGACGGAGTTACAATAAGATTTCTGAGATAGAGCATGTCTCAAGCTGACGTCTCCATGGAAACCAAGAGCTCGTGTCACTGTTGTTACACAATTTACCTGAACACAAACTGTTTTAGCAATAGTAAATATTGTGAAAGTATATGGCTTTAAATAAGTTATTTTCAAATAATTTGGCTACTTTATGGCAAATTAATCCTATCAGTGCAGTGGTTACTAAGAGACTATGTGATTGGTTACTAAGAAGCTCTGTTCAAGTGGTTACTAACTTACTCAATGGTTACTGAGTAACTCTGTGGATGGTTACTAATATGTTACTAAGTAACTAACCTGCCCGGAAGAAGACACAGCAGCCCCGTTAGAAATAACACGTTCTCTCTCCGCCTTGTCCGCCGCTGTGTGAGTGTAAGTTATCTTCTTGGGGAGCCCCTCACGTGACAGTATGGCGGTCACTGAGCCTATGTTAGCCACGTGTAACATTCCCAAACTATCTTTCACATTATCTGAGTGGGAAGATTGCTGTAACTACTAACTACGGCATGGAAGGACGACCCAAATTGTATATAGACAATAAAGACGAGTTAGAAAAGTGCCAGGGGATGAGGTGTAACACACATTTTAGTATAAGTTATAAATATATAATAATATATAATAAAATAACAATTATGCTAAAAAGCAGCGAATTTAACTTAACGGACCAGTAGAGGTCTCGGTCTGGGATGTAGCAGTGGAAGGTCTTGATTGGCCGTTGTCTTGGCTAGGAATGGTTTGAAAGATACACATACACCCGGTAACTCCACTCCACCTGCTCTGACCCAGCTCTTCGTGACCCTGCTTCAGGTTCACATCTATCTTGTGAAGTGATCGCTTCATTGCACGCCTGTAAACAACAAGCATTATATCACAGATACTCCGGGAATGTAAAATACATGTACGTGCTAAGTTTAAAAAAAAAGCGAGTGTTCACAACATTTATGAATATCAGTTAATGTGAACCTGATATCGTGAGGAGAGGGAAAGGAGGAGCCTCCTCCCAATATCTCCTTCACATAGGACCAGTAGTTACTGGCAGTGTACCGAGAGGCTGTGTTCCCTTTTAAACCCTCAAACATGGCACACCCCCACAGTGAACCATCATCTTGTCTCAGATCTGGGGAATGTTACTGTGTAAATTACAGTAGGCTCTTGCAGAACCTAATGTTATTCAAAACATCTCAATTCTAACGACGGACAATGAGTTTTACGTGCTAGGATAATTTGTTTTAACACGTCATCTTAAACAGGTAAACTGTGAGTTAAACAGGGTAACTGATGATACATTTACAGATAAACAGACCGGGTGTGACAGGGTCTGCGGTAAAGAAGGTTTGTCTAAGCTCCTGTATCAACTCCTCCGAGTGGAATATGTTCTCATTCAGTTGCTCTATCTTCAACCCAAAACTGTACGGAGCGGGAGGATCAGTGTTACTCTCTGAAACACTTCTTGGTCAGCTTTAAAAGGGATAAAACATGTTTTTGAAATTTCGATCTAAAAGGTGGGCGCCAGAGAAGATTACACAACCACACCTACATCAACAAGTTTCATACTTCTAGCATCTGCTAAATGTAGTTATATAGCCCCAATAACCCCTAATAAACTTGCTAAATAGGTTTTCCGGGTTCTTAGATGTTGGGCGAGCACAGTTTCCTGTTGCCTCCTGGACCCTGGTTTTGGCTTTCGTTTTACAATTTCCCTCATGTTTAAATTAAATGAAGTGGGAAGACACCCCTCAATTATATAAAATAACGTCGGCTGATTCCAGATAACAAATTGCACTGCAAAATTGGTTAGAATATTCCCATGGCTCGTAATTGAAATCATCGATAACAAATTAGAAGACTGAACGGGATGGTTAGCAAGGTACACGTACTGGCACTGCAGTTTTAGTGCACACTGGACAGAGCTACCACACTGACTCACCCACTACCCAGCAGAGCTTCGTTCGAACTGCGAACAGTGTCCAATATGCTAATATGTATTAGGTAATTGGGTTAGGAAAGTAAACATACATGCGACAAAGATCAGGGTTACCATAAGGAAGAAAATTTCAGCAAAATTTATAGAAAAGAGTGTACACATACATGCGAGAAAAATCGGGTTACCAATAAGAAAAAATCACAACAGAAAAGTTTACAACCCTCAGATCTCTCGGATCCTCTGTTCTCTGTTGTGATTTTTTCTTATTGGTAACCCGATTTTTCTCGCATGTATGTGTACACTCTTTTCTATAAATTTTGCTGAAATTTTCTTCCTTATGGTAACCCTGATCTTTGTCGCATGTATGTTTACTTTCCTAACCCAATTACCACACTCTCTGGTTCAGAGATCAAACCTCCCCTTTTCAGTGTAACCTTGATAAAGTCCAATGCGTGACGAAAATTTGGTTTTACAGTTCACTTAGTTCCTTGTTTCACTTTGTTCGCAGTTTTATTTCGGGAGACGTGAAGTCTAAAATGAAAGCTAAATATGTATTAGGTCATTTTACTGTCCTACTTTACACCAATATACCGTACCCGGTGCACCATGCAGCTAAAACATCGAACCTTGTTTTTATATATCTATATTCTATATCATATTTTGAATTATTATCCAAAGATCTCTAAACTTATGTTAGTTAGTCACACACCTGCATGTTTGTAACATGTTGTTTAGATGCCGCCCTCCTAACGTGTTGCCCTCGCACGTATCGGGGCTGTTTACTAAGTCCGACTAAAACTAACGTGCGACTTTCACTACATGGTCAAATAAATTTGTGATTTATAATGTAATAATCTGTTATCTTAAAAGAGCGAAGAGTACACAGTCAAATATCACGACGCTGTTTTCCAGTCCCTTCATTATCATGTTTGCCCATAACTGATGAAAACTGACTATCCTGATCGATTGGTGTTGATCGCGGAACCACCAAGCGATTTAATTATAATTCATTTAAAAAATCAGATCGAATTACATCCGAGTAGCTGCTGGTTAAGTTACGAAATAAATTTACAATATCACTAAGTTACCACAATCCCAGGAAGCGTAGTTGTAGTTCTTGGGAGCTAGAGCTTCAGTCATCTTCTCAAATGAGGGAGAGTAGCCGGGTGAGTAGCAGTTGTCCTCCGAGTATTCCTTAAAATCCTTGAAATAAAGCATTTTTAGTGTGTCATAAGCATTCGTCAGACGGGCGGTGGACTTTTTATCAGCGTCGTCTATTTTCTCTAACATACTGAAATACGATGTGCATAATTATTAATTATATAGTTATTCAGTCATAATATGTACTTGTCGATAACATATTAAATATGCCACTTGTCAGAATTAATTTTCCACTTACAGCTGCAATACGAATAAACATATTATTATAACGCTGCACTGCATTAAAACTCTACAATACAGACTCAGAAGATGATTGTAAACTGGAATAAGAGGGCGGGGCGAGATAAAAAGCAGAAATACCTGCAATAGTGTCTGGTAAGTTCAAGAAAGGATGGCGGGTAGTTATCTAGCTTTAAAATCCTCAGAGATCCATGTTGGAGGGTATGTTCTCTCCACAGACGGAGTGGGATGACAAGTTGACATCGTCCACATTTAACTTTACTCAGCTTCTGGCGGTACATCATCTCTCTTGGTCATTCCTAATGTCGGGATGTTATTATTAAAACGTGATTTTGGGGCTAATTTTCCGTAGTATCTTATCGAGCAGAATTGAAATAAAGGTTTGATAAAAACTTAACGAGAATTTATTGAATTAAGATTTAACTTAATAATCGTTTGTCGTTAATTTCCGTCCAGGAGCATGATAATTTGTCTGCAGCTGTTATCAGCTAAAGTGTGTTAATTAACGTGATTAGGGAATAGAGTCAACAACAAAAAGATAAAAAGTGACCGGTGTAATTTGCCATTATAATTTTGGATGAACATTGGCCAACACCATTCGTTCAGGGATATACTTCCTGTTAAATTCTGATAAAATATTAAACTAATCATATTAGATGGGGTAGAAATATAATTGCAAGAGAACTTATCACAATCTTGAGTCTGAACAGATTGTGCTGCCGACACAGTTTATAACTCGGAGAAATAAAAACATGATTGGTTCTAAATTGAATTTGCTTCGATAAGGAAATGAGACCATTTCCGTTGATTCCATTAGTACCTTACTTTTGCTTTCAATTTTTTTTGTAACGCGTCCCTAGTCACGAATAGAATTCAGTTTGTCTTCAAATACATCGATCAAACGGTGGCAAGAGCAGTATAGAGCTTGTTGCAATTCAACTTGTTTGTATCACTCCCTCTGTCCCTCTGTCCCTCTGTCCCTGAGTTCCAGAGTCCCTGAGTTGCTCTGTGCCTCTGTGCCTCTGTGCCTCTGTGCGTCGGTGCCTCTGTGCCTCTGTCCCTCTGTCCCTCTGTCCCTCTGTCCCTCTGTCCCTCTGGCCCTCTGTCCCTCTGTCCCTCTGTCCCTCTGTCCCTCTGTCCCTCTGTCCCGCTGTCCCTCTGTCCCTCTGTCCCTCTGTCCCTCTGTCCCTCTGTCCCTCTGTCCCTCTGTCCCTCTGTCCCTCTGTCCCTCTGTCCCTCTGTCCCTCTGTCCCTCTGTCCCTCTGTCCCATATTCCATAATCTTGACATTATTTCTAAAATCATCGATTCACAGTAAATCAATTTTACGTTTCATCTTTTAAAGATATGTCTAACCTCACGTCCACATTTGCAGCTATGTCCAGACTATTCGTCTTAGGACTGTTTACAGTCGTACTCGTAACTCTTAGCGAGGCACACAGGTACAAGGGAGCGGAGTACAAACAAACAAAGGTTGTTGCAGGACATGTTGACGTTGAACCTGACAGCAGGCTAGAAGCTGACGGCTATGAAGAATGCGACGATTTCCTCAATGACCCATCTTACAATGAAAACTACGTGGAAGGGGACGGGAACGCAAACGCTGCCAATGGATTCCATCATCTTCTCAACCGCCACAAGCCCAAGCCATTGGCAGATATCTGCGAAAGTTACGAATGCCTGGACGCTGAAGAAGTGGACTCACCCGGATGTGGATTTGCAACGAGGATCTTACCAAGTGCCTACTGGATGGTTGCAGACATCGACCTGTCCCGAGAATTGGGAGTTAGAGAAGCCTACAAGCGCATCTATCGCGTGAGAAGCGGACACAGCAACGATCAGGCACTTAAGATGAGCTTCGTGCTTCCAGTCTTGAAGAAATACTACCTGGACGAGTTTGGACAAGTCGAGCGAGCAGAGATTGGTATGCTCATTCCATCAGAATACCAGAGCAACCCACCAGCATCAACATACGACGAGGTAAGAATCGAGAAATGGGATGAGATGAAGGTTTATGTCCGAGCATATGGTGGGTACAGGGATGATGCAGAATACCAACAGCAGTTCGACCTTCTCAAGTTAGCACTGGACAAACAGAACATCGTCCCATATCCTCACATGAAGATTGTGGTTGGGTACACCTACTACAGATACGGCAGACAGCGTCTAGAAGCAATGCTGGTTGACAACGACTCCATTAGTGCGTGATAACTGGATCATCGGGAAACTTTGTGATAAAATTTGAATGATCAAATTATATTAACGGTGACATTTCAATTCAAATTCTAAATTATTTCTCTTTGAAATTGGGTACGTTTTAAAATACGTCTTAATACTTCAAGGTCGAAAAATTTTAATTGATTACCTTCGACGAGGGAAGGGTATAATGTTATTTATTTTTTTGTGATTGATGTACTGTGTACATCTGTGATTATATATTTTTCATCACATTGCAGCATTTATAAACCAGGTCTTATTTATTGTGTACACTCAGTTACTAATCCAAAATAATTATGGTTATTTGCCTCAAATTCTACTAAAAGATGTACAATTAACATTTTACTGCATCTAGATCAATTGAATTTGAAATGAAACATTATATTCAAATTGATTGAACCTTATTAATTTTACCCTCATATATTTTCAGCTATGTCAAGAGTCTATGAAGTCTTAGGGTTGCTGACAGTCGCACTTCTCAACCTTGGTGGAGCACATTCGAAACATTCCTACCAGACGATTGAGGAAGACAACTACTCTTGGGAAGAAGCTGAGGGCTACCAGGAATGCCAGACAAATGACCCGGGATACAACGAGTTTGATGCCACCCAAGACTTTGATGGAAGCTCCCCGAACGATCTTGGAAATTACCCTGACGATCAGGGAAATTTCCGAAAGAGTCCTAAACCAAAGGCCCTTGAAGAGATTTGCGGAACCTACGAGTGCCCGATGTTCCAAAAAGTCGAGTCATCAGGATGCGGATTTGAGGAGAGAATCATTCTGCGTGCCAACTGGACCGTTACTGACATCGACCTGAAATCACCTGACGGATATCGGGAGGCCTACTTCCGTCTTCATGGTTACAGGAGCGGAGCAAGGAACGACCGTGGACTTGAGATGGATATGGCGGTTCCTGTCATGAAGAAATGGTGGATGGACGAAGATGGTAATATCCTGTCAGCTACAATGAGCTTCTACATTCCTGCAGACGTCCAGAGCAACCCTCCTGCCTCGACAGACGAGCAGCTGAGAGTGGAGCAGTGGGACGAGGCTACAATCTACATACGGGCCTATGGTGGGAGCAGACACGATCCAGAACATCTCAAGCAGTTCGACCTTCTCAAGACAGCTCTAGCAAAGCAGAACCTGACACCGTACCCTTATATGAGAATGACAGCTGGATTCACGAGCCCTTTTAATGGCAGACAGCGCAGAGAGCTCATTCTGGTGGACAACGCATCTATGATTTAAACTGATTTTACCTTAAAACTAACTCTATTAACAGGACTTAAACTGAGTGGTTCATAACTTTAATGACTTGAGTTTAATTCAATTATAGAGAATTTTCTTTACGATGAGAGAGATAAGAGAACTAGAAACTTGGCCTAAATGTTTTGAAATTATTTTATATGCGTTTTAAAAATTATTTTTTGTCTGTTTAATAATTTGTATCATATTATGGACTATGGTGGTCTCATGGTTTTAAAAATTATCTTGATGTAAATAAAATGTAAAATGTTTGAAATGTTTTCTTGGGTAAATTTCTATTGATCCCGTTTATAAATGAAATATTTTATTGTAATTTTATAAAATATATTGATATCTTTGTAAAAATCAAATTATTCGATCTAAAATGAAACTGGTAAGAACTGCTGGATCCTGTAGCAGTAGAAGATAACAATATAATATATAAAAATATCCACTCTGAAACTTCATAAACAATAAAGTTATCGTTACCAATTAAATATAAAATAACCTAAAGTGGGATACCTATAACAGTAGAAAAAAAAAATTCACATCAGTAAATTGAAAGAGTCAAACTGTGGTGCTTCAGGGAAGAAAAAGGTGAAATCTTGATGAAGCAGTTCATCTCATCGTCGTCGTTTTATAATAAAAAGGGGATAAAATAATCTTTTTGAGTTATTGACCTTTTTTCCATATCTGGGGTCCCGATACAATATAACAATGATAATCGTCGATCATGAAAATCGATTTTTATGATGTTTTATAAAAGAGGAGAGGAATCAAACGTAATTTCACGGGAATACTAATTCTGTCAACTTCATTCCCAGATTTTTGCAACAATGTTACATCACTCTGAAACTTGACAGGTATCAACTAAACAGCATTTAGAAAGTTTTATAAATTTGAGTAAAGCGTTAATAGTAGTAGTAGTAGTAAATCTTTCAAAGTACGAAATATCTCTTTAAAAGAGCATCCTAGGCACCTTATAGATATCAAAACGCATAAAAAAGAAAACAAAAACATGAACCATCTTCTAACTTCTTCCACTCCTCCCTATCTAAAGCTAAAAATCTAAGGTCTTCGAAATCAGTCAAATTCTTAAGTCTAATATCAAGATTTCTACTAGTCAAGTCTTTTCTAATAACATCTAATAAGATTAAACATGGTCTACCCCGTCTCCCTTCCATAAAAATATCAGAATTTATAGCAAATAATTAAAGCGTTAATAAGTGCTGAAATTACAGTTTGTTCAAAATGCCTGATTGGTTGCTTTACAATTGACTTGTGGCCACTTGGCAGTTGACACTGTGCAATGTATGTATTAAAATCCAACGAACATACTTTAACCTTTTACATAGTATGAACTAATATGATATATCAGCATTACTTGAATCTCGATATATATATATATATATTATATTTAGTTTACCAGTAGTTCACTATTCAGTTGTTCACTATTCAGTACTGTATCACTTAGTAATAACTACCATCTGGTTTACTGTTCAACTCCATCGAACAAATCTGACAAGAATTGTAACAATGTAACAGCGCGCTGGGGAGGTGTTACACGTCAAAGCGATAATAACTATACGCCAGGTGGTGCCTACCTGGACTCTTGGCGGAGAATAGGACAAAAGATGTGACAAAAAGGTGAGAATTCTGACAGATCACAAACTGGATCGTCAAGTGAGAAACAAAGATAGAGATTGTGCGGAGGCAAAGAGAGACATTTCGTGTCATCTACTTTTATCATAACATCTGCTGTGCAAATTCATCTTATTGTATTTAAAAGCCAACTATCAATCTTCGGTACAATTCACAAGTATTCTCTTTTCTATCTTGACTTATTTACTGGGTTTCGCACCACGGACCGAAGACTGACCTATTTTTTGTGATTTGCCCTTACTTTGTTCAGGGAGATTTATCAGGGGAGGTGACTGAGCCCCCCCCCCCCACTATTCCAATTTTCATCTAGTGTGCGTGTGCAGTGTGCAGTGTGCCGTGTGCAGTGTGCAGTGTGCAGTGTGCAGTGTGCAGTGTGCAGTGTGCAGTGTGCAGTGTGCAGTGTGCAGTGTGCAGTGTGCAGTGTGCAGTGTGTAGTGTGCAGTGTGCAGTGTGCAGTGTGCAGTGTGCAGTGTGCATGTGTATCATATTTTATAAATTTATGCCGTCCGCACTATTTGACAAGTTTTTTATGCGCACCTACGAATGCTCCCGCTCAGTATTTTTCCTTTTCAACCGTTGCTGATAAAGGTATAAAGAAAGGCTAGGAATTCATTGCTACTGTACATAAGCACCTGACGTGATATAATAATTCTTTGCCACTCAGCTCTGTAATCTAATCTTTCTACTTCAGTTGTTAACTTTCTGAATCTTTAAATCTATATTCTGATTAAGTCGTGTAGTGCTATTGAGTCTCATTTGATGATTCTTTCAAGAAGATTTCTGATTTTTTCTGAATAGACTCAGTGATGACAATGTTTCGTCCTTAGATCATTGTCATCACTGAGTCTATTCAGAAAAATCCGAAATTTTCTTGAATAAATCTATATTGCAAATCTTCAAATAATGTACTGTAAAACATAAGATTCTCTCTCCCTGTCCTTCGGTAATTTTTCATTAATTCAAAACAATCATTACTATTTTTGCTTTATTATTTAGTGCAAGTAAAGATCCTTAAAACGAAAAGGAATGCTTAGATTGTTAGGACTGGTGTATCTGGTGGTGGGTGGATATTCTGCAACAAGCACTGAGCGATGTCCTCAGGGAGTGCGGGGATTTGCAGGACCGTCAGAGCACCAATACTACAACTGCAGGAGCGGGGATAAATACGCAGAGCTCGTAACCTGTGAGGATGGCATGATCTACGATAGAAAGGAAGTCACGTGCACACAAAATCTGCTGAAAAGAGGACAAAGTGAGCTGGTACAGCCAATCGTTGACCAGGTATCTCTGGGACAGGCTATAAAGATAGGGACACTGTACAGCCAGAGGACCAGCCAAATGTACCATGGTTACGAACTTTACAGCAAGGACACATTGGACGAATACGTGAGCAGGATAGAGGGATCTCTGAGGGAAGTTCAAGAAATAGATGCTGTGGCCAACACAAGGAGTTCCAGAGCCAAGTTTGGGCTCGGGGCAGAATTGGAACTGGAACTTATGTCCGGTCTGATCAGTGTTAAGGGCAGCGCTGAGTACATGAAGGACGAAATCAAAAGTTCTCAAAGAGCACGAGTTGTCCTGAAGAAAGAGATCGAAGGTGACGTTTTGGAGTTAGATAAGGATGGTGCATCTATAGACTATGACTACTGCAATCTTATCGGCCGAAACACTGGACCCACTCATTTTGTGTCAAGAATAATCTATGGACAAAGATCTTACATGGTTTTCGAAAAAGATGCAGCAGTTGGTGAAAATTTGGATGACACTTAAAGGTTCATTAGAAGCCCAAATTGATTTGATTCCGGACCTAGTCATTAAGGGCAGTGTGGCGATAGGTCTGCATGACCAAGAGTACCATAATGATGACAAAATGAGGGTTAAGTTCTACGGTGATGCCATCCTAGAAAAAGTTCCTAGAACTTGGTTTCAGGCCATTGACACATTTAATACAGTTCTCGAACAAAAGGAAGATGGACGCAAAGTACTGGCGTATAGTAGTCCAATCAAATACTCATTGACTCCCCTCAATGAAGTGTGTGATGATGGAACTGCAGCAGTGATCCAGGGTATAACGGAGGATTTAGTGTCCAAGACTATAAAATACCTTGATGATCTGACTGACAACAGAGAGAAGCTAAACTACTTGCTAGGAACAGATCCAGCCATTAGATACTCGGCAATCAGGGAGCAGCTACTTGTCTTCAAAAATGGAATCGAGGCTTTCTATGCGAGTATGGCATCCAGAGTAGCAAAGTTGCTTCCGCTTATTAAAGCAAGCATGGTCGATGAGCGTGAGTTAAGAAATATTCTTACTGATTTTGAAGACTCTGCGTTCGTTAAGTCACGATCTGATGATTTCCTCACTTACAGATATCGTGAAATCGATACCATCCTAAATATTGTCAAAGGAGCCCTGAAGAACCCAGACATGCTTTTGTCTGATCCAGTTAGTGCCACAGACAACCAATGTGTTTTCAAACAGGATTATGGCACCATCTTTGAGATGAATCTCCTACCAGAGAGTGGAGTTGCCCAGAAATTCATTGACACGAAAGATACATGGTCAGAGCCAACAGCATGGTTCGAGAGAACAAGTACAGTTTTAAATGTCGGACAAGCAAGGAAACGATTCGAAACCTATGTGGAGGCTAATGTGAAGACCACAGGCCAGAAGAGGTGCTACATGCTGAAGTTGGGTTCACTTAACAATGAACAAAATTACCAGATGTATTTATATGAGAATGGCAAGGAAGTAACCAAGGACTTCCAGATACCGCAAAAACCACCCCATGCGGTGGCTTGTGAAGAGACACATTCTGATGGGTTGACTCTCAGGGTAGAAGATAACAAAGATGAGGATGTCACAGGAATTGAAGTTACGCTGGAAAGCTATGTCCACAATCACAAATCAAAACAAGTACTGGAAAAAGGAACGTCTGCTAGGGTAACAAATCTTCATTCTGACGAGAATTACAAAGTCAGTTACAGATATGTTGTTCAGAACGGTCACGGATTCAGCGAATACTCACAGTCGGAAGATTGCAGAACTCGGCCATCCTCTGCTCCTGTTGCTCTTCTAGCCAGCCCAATTACTTCAAATACTATTAGAATCTCATGGGCAACGCCTGCATTGATCGCACCACATCTTAAAGACAGAGACATCACCTATACTGTACTGATTAACGAAGGAAACAGTTTAGGTATAAGTGCAACGGTGAGTGCAGCTGATCTGGGATTTAAAGTGTATCAGTTTAACGGAAAAAGGGCAGGAACTTTGTACACAATAGGAGTGTTTTCAACAGTTAATGGTAACGAAGGTGACACTGCAGTTTTAACAGTCACAACAGCACCGGCCGCTCCTGCAGCTCCAGTTCCAGGTCAGATCCAAGACAACAGAGTGCGATTCCAAGTGAAGGTTGGAGACGTCAGCGTACCGGCAGGAGTGACAAAAGAACTGCTCTCGATCAAGTACTACAAGATTAACAACAATCAGGTTGTTAGTGGAACTGAAGTCTACTACATGCAGCGTCTTCAGGTAAATGGAACTTGGTTTATTAATATTTTCAATATATCTTATCATGATGCTATTTTAACGTACAAACGTTTAGCAGAGAACAACAACCAATTCAATTTGTCAGCTTTTGAATAACTATCGTATTAACATATTATTAATATTAAAATTACCTCTTACTCTACAGAATCAAGAAAACACCGAGATAGACATTGCTAGTTTGGAGACAGGAACCTTATATGGAGTGCAAGTTAAACTTTTGGTAAATATCATTGATATAATAAAAAGAAACGCGATATGACAAGTATTAAAATTGCATACTTCAGTCCCATCATGCCACTATCATTCTATAATCTATATAATAAGATTTTCACATGCTGAAAACAATAAGAAAGAGAGAATAATTGATCAGGAAATGTTGGGATTTACAAGCATTATTTAACAGGTAAGGTATGATGGCCGACTGCTGGGATCTGACTACTCCAGTCAAGTTACTGTAACCACCACAAATACCGGTTCTCCTATCGACAATCTACGAGATAATATCAACCAGTTTGAGTCTTCTCCAAACAAAAACTCGACAATGCAGACCTACAGAAGAACCAGCTTGTCTCCACAATGAATGCCGCGGAGAACAAATTCACCTCCGCAAAATCAGGAGGCCTGAGTCAGATAGATGACATGGGGGAGAGGATTTCTCTGGATTTCGTGGGAGTTCAGCAAAAATCGAATGGTAAAATCTATGTGACAACCGATACATTTAAAAAAATCTTTTGTATTGGTAATTTCGGGTATCTGCCAATTTTTCATAATATGTAATTTTGAAAGATTCAACGTTAGCATTAGACTACGCCACAAATTTAAAGTTATATAATATATTATACTCTCTTAAGTTGCAATCACTAATTGATTCATTTAATGAATAATGACGATACTGATTCCGTGTGTTTTCAGTCCTGCAGAAATCAAAGTGCTTCTTGGATGGATTTCAGATTTGGGACCAATCTGACAGTCTATTAAATACGCTATATGTCAACTCGGAGGCTGACTGTCTAGCTAAATGCGCCGATACTGACGGCTGTTCCAGTGCCAGTGTCGAAAACATTAAAAATGGCAATAGAATAACATCACGAAAGTGTCTTCTTGGACCAAAACGAAATGGCTATATGCTGTATCCACAGAAAAACTTCATATCGGCCAACATGTATTGCCAATGTAAGTTTCTTGTTTTTGAAACTGCTGATTTAACAGCTAATATTATGATTTTTCTTGATTCAATTGTAGCACAGCTCTGAAAATGTAAATTATCCAGAAACTTTTAATATAACATGATTTACAATAATATCTGTTTCAGTGACAGAATCTGCTACAATCGACACCTGGAAAGAATGCGTCCAAGAAAACATCAATTATCCCGGTGCAGACATCGTCAATTCGGCTGGAATAAGTAATATCGAAGAGTGTGCAGCATTCTGCCAAACTGTGGAGAATTGTGTAGCAGCTTCGTTCAACAAACAATCCAAGACATGCTACGCTAAAAACAAAAGAAACGGAGACCGGGTCAATTCAGACAGCAATACAGTCAGCGTCTCCTTGATGTGCCTAAGTAAGTTGTCAACCTCAAACCAAGAATCAACGATAGAAATGAAATAACATGATTTAAAGTCTAACTTTTAATTTCTTTCCTTGTCGTAATGATAGAATTTATGTTATAAATCCGCGATAGTTATAATATGACGAAATGTTTACAGGTGCAAACCGAGGTGGAATCAGTCGATGTGCGAAGAGTGGAGTCAGGTTCACTGGATCAGTCATCCATACGACATCAACAGCTTCTCTTGATCTCTGTATCCAGTTCTGTGCTAACAAAGACAACTGTGAGTCTGTGTCCTACAACAGTTCTTCAAGGAGTTGCGAGGCACACAACAAGCGACTTGGAGCTAGCAGAGGAAATGTGGGCGGTTGGACAAGCGTCAACATTTACTGCTTGGGTAAATTGATAATGATAGTTTCTAGGTCCTAACTTATTTTATTTTGGCCCTTAGAGGAAACAATCAGTGCATCAGTGCCAGATTCGAAAGGCCGGAAAAACGTACTAAGGCCAAACATCTTTGGGCCACGGCAAAAGCTGGCCTATTTGAATTTTTGCTTCTAAAACAGTGTGAAGGTCGCATTTCTGCAGATAACTAAAGCTATGATAAAATCTTGCTATTTTCAGGACTACAGCACTTCTAAGATTCTAACTGAACCGGATGACATCGGAAAATGGAAATCTCTCATAGGGAAAGAAGTAAATCTACTTGGTAATCGAAGAATTCAAAATATATATCAATCTTATTTTAAACATTTTCTCGCATTAAAACTGTATCATATGATTTATTTGTCAAGAAACTTCAAAATGATAAACAAAATTTGTAAATCGAGTAAAGCAAACAAAATGTGATGTGAAAAATCTATCTGGAGGGGGTTGCTTAAACCTTTAAACATGAAAGTGTTACAAACGTTTATAGTAACAGGAAAGTTTATAGTAACAGGAGCTTTACAAAACATGCGTTACTCGTCTTCCGCAATAATATAAGTAATCTAAGTTCAATCAGTAAAGAGTCATTATTTCTGACCGTGTTAATGATATATATCTTGATCAGAAACAAAGACAAATGAACTGACGAAGCAGCTAAGTTATAATCGATAGGTGACCACACAGAAGCATAGTTAATCAATAACATGTAAAAAACAAAAACGTAGGATAAGCTGGTTGAAGCTGCACGTCGCCAGTCGATAAAATTTACAGAATGTTTTTATAAGTCACGTTTATCTTTTTAAAACGAGAATGAATGAATGAATCGGACATGCTATTGAGTTTTCAATTGTACTTACCGTAATCGGTTTACAACTGTAGACATGGTAAGTAAAGTGATTGTAAGTTATTAGACAAGTTATATATACAAATTCACAGTTTTAATTCTGAATCCTTAACACGGATGTGTTTCTGTAAGTGAACTGAAGTATAATCTTCAAGCAATGGGATGAAGGGAGGAGAAATAATCCTCCCTCTACTTTCCCGGCTACTGGGACTGGATAATACTGACAAGGAAAGAGACACTACGGCCTACGCTAGAGGACACTACGCTAGAGGACACTACAATAGCGAACTGTAAGTTCAGTAATACGGAGCTTGCCCAAAAAGTGGACAGTACGGCTAAATCTCATGACCCAATAAACGGCCCAATCTGCTGACTGTTTCTTATCAGCTTCTGCTTCCGAAAATATTTGTTGATTCAATTTAAAATCATATTTATTATCAAAGTCAATTAAATTCTATATGAAACATTACTGACGACATTATTGATATACATTGTTGATATACATGTATATAATATACATGTATGTCTTGAAACATTGAAACATTGATGTTTATCACAAAATTTTGATTAATTAAATAGTAAATCAAAAATGTCATAATGTGTCACATTGGTCATAGTCACTGACACAATAATCTCGATGAAATATCCTGACTTAGTAAAAACTTATCAAAATATCACGATAAAGTTTTGTATCGTTTGTAAGACAAATTTCGGTTTTCACAATAAGATGCATTTTCTAATTTCCTAACAAATTTGAGATGACTTTGGAGAAGTTCCCAATGTCAGTTGCAGTTGTGAGGCCCTGTCCCTGGCCCTGTCCCTGGCCCTGGACCCCACAGTGAAGAGCCCCTGCTCCTGGACCCTGCAAAATCTAAGGCTGTGTTCGTGATGATACTTTAGCTAACCCGGCGGCGCTTTGCACCATCTTGCTCATATCCATCTAACAGCCTACTAGACTGAGCCCAGCCTGCCGAGAAATCCTGACTTAGCGGCTGAATGTAATAAGCGCCGGAGGGCTTTCTACCTGGCCCCCAAAAGTCTATCGGTGGCACACCTTCAGCCCATTCGTACTCATGATAGGTGGTTGTTTGAGTGAACATTCTCTTGCAGCTGTGGAGTTGGTCCTGATCACTCATCATGCCGTTAGTAACTTGTTCTGGAGCTGTCTCTACTCGACCTTTCTTCTCACCAGGTTTACAGGTTGCAAGTGCAGTCCCCAGGCTCTTGTCAGGCTCTACTACTGGCTCAGTTTCCCCCAGCTCAGGCGTGACACAGGAAGATTCTGCTTGGTCTCGATACTGGTTAAAGTTGATTTGTAGTTCGCGGAGTAGTTGTGGATCGACTCTTTTCTCCAACTCCCGTAAGTAAATGTGAGCGTCTTTCAGAACTTGAACTTTGCTTCTGACCCTGTCTTGGTCGTGAAACTGCCAGCCGAAATCCTGGAATTTGTTAGTTATCATAAAGATAGAAAATGAAATAAATATTGAGCTGGCTCCTAACAAATACTATGCAGCGCCCCAAGGGCCAAAAAGTAGCATATTGTTCCTCAGACACGAGCAGAAACCGTGCAGATCCATTATTAAATATTCATAACCAAACCGGACCAGATCTGACAAAACGATCTAGTCGCAGTGGCTGGACCAGAATAAATAGGCTAATTCGGTTTCTGGACCAGATGGGAGCAAAATTTGCCTATACCGGACTCAATAATATAAGCAGTTGGCTCCCAACTGTAAGCAAATGTAAATAGGAGGCTGGCAACAAAAAAGCTAACCACATACTCAGATAAAATAAATAGGAATAACATTAAAACTAGCGTATGTCGAGACAAACCTTTCTGAGATCGTTAAAACACTCGTTCAAATGCTTCATCCTCTTGCGCTCTCTGTCATTTGCTTCATTTCTCCTCTTGGTTTTATCGTGCTCCTGATGTTCCATCTGTTGTGGGGTCACCTTCAAATGATGTTTATTATGTCACATGACACACATATGCTCATGATGAAGTCATGATAAATTGATTGCTGGGGGTCAAAACGTTTACACCATTCACAAAGAAGGGGAGTCCGAGAGATATTATAATACAAAAAAAACATATGCTACGTACGGTCTGAAGGAGAAGGAGGAGTGGAAGGAGGAAGGAGGTGGCTCATTGCGATCTTTGATCCGGTGTTTTGGTTTCACAACATATGGCAACCAAACGGCAATTCATAGGGTACATCAGCATATGGCGATAAAGTTTTGTTCGGTACGCAATTAATAGCGATGGCAAACATCCGCAAATCATCAATCAATCTGAAGAGTACTGAAGAAATGAAATCAGTAGCAGGAATCGTCCCATTTGAAGTTTTTATTGAAAAAAAATTCACCAGGATAGGTAAATCCATTATTAAGTCGTTTCATTGACAGTCGATTCAATTATTGGGTATTAACTATCAATCGAAATGTTTGGCAGCGTACTGAGAGTGTGTTATATCACGTGATCGCTGATTAATAAAATCCCAGATTAATTTAACAAAACAATTCATATTTCAGAGCTGGTAGCTGAAATGAAGCAGGTGGACAAATGGGCAATTCAATTTTAATCATAACAATTTGGGCAATTCATTGTAATGAGGAGGAGCATTGTTATGATGTTGAGACAGAGATTAATATTTCAATTCGGATATCTTCAGTTTCAATAGATAGGGGCAGGACATACTCTGACGTTTACATCACATGATCAAAAGTTGAGCCAAAAATGGAACCAAACTGTTTTCTTGCCGAGTTTTCTACTTTTGTTTACTATAAAAGTAGTAAACTCGGCAAGAAAACAGAATTGATATTTCATGCCCCACGGAGAGCACTGCTGACAGTTCGCTATAATATGACGGACGAATCTCACGTTACAGATCCAGACACGTTTAGCTGGAGATTTAAACTGAATAAGCAAAGCAATCAGAGTAGCATAAAAATGAAGTGGTTATGTGATCACGGACAGCACATGAATGGCATGATGGATCATATTTTATATAACAATAGCAACTAGCAAGTTGCAACGGTAATATGGTGTCTGTGAAAACAACGACCAAGAAAAGAAGAAATTAAGGCCAGAGGGGGGGGGTAAGGGGTCAAAAAATTCTACCAAAATATTATTTTCTAAATCGATTTAATTTTTGATGACAAAAACATTGCTGCTATTCACATATTTGTAGCTGATTAACTTTATTTTATAATTGAGGTTAACCGATTTTCACAAAATTGACTACTGTATACAACATTGAGGTTAATAAAATTGAGGTTCATATTTTATTACACGCCATAATTTTTTGTTATTTCGGTCAGCAAATGTAAACTCTAAATTTTAGGTTCATAATTATCAGAAAAAGTAATATCCAAACGTGATTAAATGAGGTTAACCTCTTCTTTTAGATATAGCGAGAATAGATCAAATGATAGAGTTATTATTTTCATGGTAAGTTTACGGTATACAAATTTCTAAATAGATGACGTGTTGATTGACTTTACTTTTATCTTGAGAAAATGAAAAAAATGAGGTTAACCATCACATTTTGGTACCGTAGGGAATATACATACGATTCTTACTTATGTAATGTACCACAATATCGAAGTGAGGTATCTATTGGTATCACAATGCCTACAACTATAATCACGTGACAAAGGTGATTTGAACTGACCATATTTTAGTAGAAGATTTTACCCGTAAATGGCTAAAAAATGAGGTTAACCTCTCATTTTTTGAATATCTGACCAGTTAATTACATGTTAACCTCAAAACCTTAATCGTTATACTGTGCAAATGTTTTACTACATATATAATAACATATTGATAAACCAATCCCAGTGTTATATGGTCTAAAGCGAGGTTAACAACCAAATTTTAAGCAGTTAGTGTTTACAGGAAGTCTTGGTTAACCTCATTTTTTACAATACAAGGACATTAACTACTGAAAGTGGCTAAAATCATTTAGGGGACGGCCAGGTCTGATCAAGCAAACGTTATTAAGTGTATAAAAAGTCCTAACTAACGAACTGTGATACATTCCAGTGAATATTCAAAATTTTGAAAACACTAAATTGCATCTATCTCAAAACACATTTTTTGACCTTTCGATTCCTTAGTTGAGAAAACTGGCCACTCCCTGATCTTGAAGTTTGGTACAGTGGTTCCTTAGACAATTGTCCTCATTTATTATGTGAGCGATTTTTTAAATTTGACTCGGTTCTCGAATTATGAGGTTAACCAGCTAAATTTTCCGAATTTTTGACATGGTTAACCTCATAATTCGAGAACCGAGTCAAATAAAAAAAATCGCTCACATAATAAATGAGGATAATTGTCTAAGGAACCACTGTACCAAACCTCAAGATCAGGGAGTGGCCGGTTTTCTCAACTAAGGAATCGAAAGGTCAAAAAAGTTACAGCCGTTTAAAGATCCAGTTTAACATGTAATTACAGGTAAACCTCAAAATTTAGCGCGCGATATCTCAGGAACGCAAGGTCAGATTTTGATCCGGTTTTTTTCTTCTTGTTCGTCTCCAGCAGCTATTATCAAATATGTGAAAACTAGAAAAGTGCCATTTACCCCCCCCTCTGGCCTTAAGCGCCAATAAAATGGCCTTTTCCGCGACATTGTCTCCAGAAACGTGCAGCGCGGCTTAAAATTCTTCTTCTAGAACATCCTCCGGAACAAATCTGCGCACGATATTGTAAATTGTACATTGTACATACTATGTTTGTCACAAGTATATTACACTTATTGACATTGTCGGACAAATGATTTTATCAAACATTGTATCATCCATTTTGTACTTTCAATATTTGGAAAATATCATATTATTTGATATCATGGTTTATAATAGGTCCCACTGTAATCTGTATCAAACATTGTATGTCTGTGAAGGCACATACAATGTTTGTCAAAACAAAAAATTCTCATCGTAAATGTGGATTTTGTTTGAAACTGTACTTACAATGTGTGGAATTGAACGTAGATTCGTAATGTGCCGCCCTGATTATTCGACGTGAATTAGTTTACTTGAAAATTAGTACTTTCCCCGCTAATACCAACCGAATAAATTCCAGTCATCAGTAACAACGAATTTTCAACATCTGTGACTCTATATCCAATACAATAATCCTACTAATCCGTTCGATAAAACGTCACAAAACCTACCTTCTGGTTCTCACAAGGTGCTATTGTGCTGTTGTCATGACAACAGGGGCGACTATCAATTATTCTCAGCTCAACAAAGAATCTGAAAACAAAGGTCCAAGAGGTGTGAAATCTAGAACTGGAAGAGGGACCTCTCACCAGTTCTTTGTGTACAAAAGATTACTGATTTTTCTACCTGTCAGGCAACTAAAGGGTGTTGCTAGAAAAACACCTGGTTGGAGGGTATTCCTTCACGGCCCTGATTTTTTCCAATAGCATATTGATATAGAAAGCACAATCTTGAGTACCTCAAATTGTTTAACTTGTCTAATAGGGCCTCTGCTGCTTTTCTTGGGTTGTAATGGCAGACATAAGGCTGTTGTTAGGCATCCTGTTCATGTTCGGTGGTGTTGCTGCCGTCAAATGTCCCAAAGGGATCCGAGCATTTGCTACATTTGCTGATGACGAGTACTATGAGTGTGCGGAAGGAAAAGAAGCGGTGTTGAAGAAGTGTAATGCAGGGATGAAGTTTAATAAAAAGCTTGCGGAGTGTGCTAACCCTGATGATCTAGAGAAGAGAGGTCTGAAGGAGTCAAGTGAATCAGGTTCCCACGAGAGGGTGTCCATGGGGGAGGCTATTAAGATAGGGGCCTTGTATGATGTGAGAAGAGGCTTTCTGTACAATGGCTTCAACCTTTGGTCGAAGAAAACATTAAAAGAAGAGATATACTCTGTTGAGAGTGATGGTCTGAATGTTGAGTTTCTGGTTGAAAAGAATGCCCGAGATAAGGCCAAACACTTCGGTCTAGGAGCCCAACTTGAGTTAGATTTCCTAGCTGGTCTGATCAGCATAAAAGGAAGTGCACAGTTTCTCAAGGACTATAGGAAGACCACCAATTCGGTCAGAATGATCCTTAAAGGTGAGCTGATTGGTTCAACTGAGGACATTGATACGTATACGCCCATTGACTATCCTGATCTTTGTGAAATGGTCACACCCACCAGTGGCCCAACTCATGTTATCACTCGAATAACTAAAGGTCAAAGGTCATATTTTATCTTCGATAAATACGTGGAGCACAATAGAAACTCCGAGGATATCGAAGCTGAACTAGCAGCAAGTGTTAGTTTTATACCTCTGTGTTCAATCGAAGGTCGTATTGCAATACACGCTAATGGGACGCAAGTGAAGAACATTGACCGACTCAATGTTAGGTTCTATGGAGATGCCTTGCTAGCTAGTTTCCCTACACAGTACCCACAAGCAGCTGTAGCATACGATGACACCATAAGAAATGGCCCCCGGACCACTCCTATGAGATACCATGTCACTCCCATATCCGAGTTTTGTGACAGTTTGGCTGATGCTGATAATGTCATAATTCACAAAATAACCGAAGATTTGGTAGAGTTGTCGAGTAACTCTCTGTCTGTATTAAGGGGTATTCAAGCTTCTGTCAATACTTTGCTTGAACTCGACCCTGCAATTAGGTACGAGTCAATCAAACTACCTCTAATCACCTTCAAAAATGCGCTAGAGGAGTTCATGTCGGAATACAGAAGGCAACTTGTTGACATTTTGCCAAAGGTTAAAGCTAAGCTAATAAATGAAAGTGCGCTGGTTGAGATTCTGGTTACTTTCGAAAATTCAGCATTCACAAATCATCGAGCGGATACATTCTTGACCCTAAGAAAGAAGGAAATCGAAACTATCACCTTGATAATAGACAAAGCCCTGAAGGATCCAAAGATGTCTCTATCAGACGTTAAAAATGCTGTTGATAATGAGTGCATATTTAAAGGGGAATCCAGCTCTGCTTTCGTTCTTAAACTGCTCCCTTCAGAAGATATTACCCAACAATTCTTAAATTCAAGGGGAACTTGGTCTGAAGAACAGGCATGGTTCTCCAACAACATCCTAAAAGTGAAAGAAATTGGAAATCGAAAGCGGGTGTTTGAAAGCTACGTCGACACCAACAAAAAGGATGCAGAGAGATCACAGTGCTTCTTGATAAGACTAGAGAATATATCAGACGATCCAGACGACATCTCTGAAGTCCAACTGTACGAAACTGGAAGCCAATTTGAAACGGACTTCAGGCCTCCACAAGCACCTCCAACTCCAAAGTGCCCGATTGATGAAATCGGATCAAACAGTATGAAAATTGTCTCCAGAAGGACAGATAACGCTCAAGTAACTGGACAAGAAGTGTTACTGGAAGAGGTGACTGCTGGAGGAGAACTAGCTAAATCGTCAGTTTTCGTTCCTAACGAAGATTCATTTGTGGTCGAAGGCTTGAAACCGTTCACTCAGTTCCTTATAAAAACTAGGTACGTCGTGCATGATGGTCATAGTTACAGTGACGTCACAGAGAGCCTGAACGACTGTGTTACAAAACCTACTTCCCCTCCCACAGCCCTGAAAGTAACAGGCACCACGGCTACTTCAACCATTTTACTGTGGTCTAAACCTGAACACATTCACCCAGCATTTGCAAAAACTCCAATTAAATACAGAGTAAAGGTGTACAAGGATAGTATAGTGGTCACAGATCAGGAAACCAGCGAGCTGACTAGCTCGGTGCAGGGTCTTCAGCCCGGTACTCTGTACTCTGTCACTGTCACTGCAGAGGTCCTTGATGACAAGACGGCCGGTAAAATCAGTCTTAATGCTAAGGCAGACTTTGCAACTGCCCCGGCCGCTCTTGCAGCTCCAGTTCCAGGTCAGATCCAAGACAACAGAGTGAGATTCCAAGTGAAGGTTGGAGACGTCAGCGTACCGGCAGGAGTGACAAAAGAACTGCTCTCGATCAAGTACTACAAGATTAACAACAATCAGGTTGTTAGTGGAACTGAAGTCTACTACATGCAGCGTCTTCAGGTAAATGTGAAGTGGAAACTAGTTGAATATAATATTATAATAGAGTGTCCTTTCATTTCTGGCGGGTTATCAAAAATAGACAAAAATAACCTCAAATTTTACAGGATCAAGAAAACACCGAGATAGACATTGCTAGTTTTGAAACTGGAACGTCTTATGGAGTGCAAGTTAAACTTTTGGTAATAACATTTATATGTTTTATTCAAATAGGATATATCCTATTTGAATAAAATAATAGAATATTAATTCTATATATAAAATTAATATTCGAAAAGTAATTTTCAGCTCTAGTATGAATGAATTTATTAATTATATATTTAACCTGAGTCCATCATGTTAGAGTTAAACGGTGATTCACAGCACTGCGCAATAATTTATCTTTGATAATTAAATTATCCCAGGTAAAGCAAGGAGATAACATGATAAGCTCAGACTACTCAGATCCAACACTGATCACCACCACCAGCTCCGGCTCTCCGATAGACCACCTCCGGGAGAATATCAGCAACTTCCAGTCTTCTTCTGAACAGCAATTAGACCATGCAAACTCTCAGAAGGACCAGCTCATTTCCACGCTAGATAATACAGAAAAGACGTTCAATGATGCAAAATCTGGAGGGCTACAACAGATTCTTGCAATGTCGCAAAAGATTTCCCTGGATTTCGTGGGAGTTCAGCAAAAATCAAATGGTGAGGTTCGCGGAGTGAGCAGAACAATTTATACATTATTAATTAGAATAAGTAATTTCTTTTAACTAAACGTACAAGATACGTTGCAAGTTATGAAATTGATTTATACCATCTGTTTTCAGGCCTGCAGAAATCAAAGTGCTTCTTGGATGGATTTCAGATTTGGGACCAATCTGACAGTCTATTAAATACGCTATATGTCAACTCGGAGGCTGACTGTCTAGCTAAATGCGCCGATACTGACGGCTGTTCCAGTGCCAGTGTCGAAAACATTAAAAATGGCAATAGAATAACATCACGAAAGTGTCTTCTTGGAAAAAATCGAAATGGCTATATGCTGTATCCTCAGAAAAACTTCATGTCGGCAAACATGTATTGCCAATGTAAGTTTCTTGTTTTCATCATAGCATAATAGGTCTGAAAATTTATTTTATCCATGGAAACTTTTAAATGTAACATTGTTCACAATAATATCTGTTTCAGTGACAGAATCTGCTACAATCGACACCTGGAAAGAATGCGTCCAAGAAAACATCAATTATCCCGGTGCAGAAATCGTCAATTCGGCTGGAATAAGTAATATCGGAGAGTGTGCAGCATTCTGCCAAACTGTGGAGGGTTGTGTAGCAGCTTCGTTCAACAAACCATCCAAGACATGCTACGCTAAAAACAAAAGAAACGGAGACCGGGTCAATTCAGACAGCAATACAGTCAGCATCTCCTTGATGTGCCTAAGTAAGTTGTCAACCTCAAACCAAGAATCAACGATAGAAATGAAATAACATGATCTAAAGTCTAAACTTTTAATTTCTTTCCTTGTCGTAATGATAGAATTTATGTTATAAATCCGCGATAGTTATAATATGACGAAATGTTTACAGGTGCAAACCGAGGTGGAATCAGTCGATGTGCGAAGAGTGGAGTCAGGTTCACTGGATCAGTCATCCATACGACATCAACAGCTTCTCTTGATCTCTGTATCCAGTTCTGTGCTAACAAAGACAACTGTGAGTCTGTGTCATACAACAGTTCTTCAAGGAGTTGCGAGGCACACAACAAGCGACTTGGAGCTAGCAGAGGAAATGTGGGCGGTTGGACAAGCGTCAACATTTACTGCTTGGGTAAATTAACACACGTTTATTATAATTCTCATCTTTTTGACAATATTAGCCCCTATTGCAAAATGTTCATGTTGCGTAATTATGCCTGTTAAGTTGTATATATCAGAGTTTAAAAAATTTAAAATTTAGACAGCGGAACCCTTCACATCAATCTTATAATATAAGCGTATAAGAAAATCGCGTGAAGTTGTGTCTAGCCGACCGATGAAGTGATGACTACAATACTTACCAACATACATTTTAACTAGTAAATCAAGTTGCATGCATAAGATTTTAGGAGATCAGAATATGATCTTTAAATCTGTGGAATACATTTTTCACGCGCATGGCCATGGGACTCGAGTACAAGTTTTATATGCCACGTTTCAACAAAATATAACGTTGTAAATTGTAATCATACTAACAAGTTCAAATATAATGTGAATATTAACCTAATATGTGAATATTAACCTTTGTAAAGCGGAGAATGGCTCTACAAAGAACATCATATGATCAATCAATAAGCCCTTTCAAGTGTTATCTTTGTAACCAACTTATTTGCAGGGTTGCAGCACTTTTAGGATGACTGGTGGCGTTCAAGAGGTGATCTAGAATAATAAAGGTATGGTGTTGTTGATATTAACGAATTTAACCTGATTAAAATCCTATAAAAAATATGTCAAGTGACTGTTTATTGACAAACCAGTACATATTATACGGTTTGAAAGTTTTACCATTGTACAGTTCATATCTCTATACTTCTTCTTTTTAGGTCCGGAGAGAGAATATTCCCGAAGTAGAAACCTAGGACATTCACCTAAACAAAGGAAATTAGTTAGAGTGATTTCATACTAAAGACTCATATATAATCGGATAGTTGTATTTTCATTTTATTTCCAAATTTCACTTTCATTAAATTGTGCAATCTGATTTTCTTTTCAAGAATAAAACGCATAAAATTTATGAATGTCTCTCTGAAATTCAGCTCAAGTAAATAAAATAGTTGTAATTTCTTCGTAATCTCGTATGGTGATGCATTTTGAAAAGAAGTACTATACAAAGTTGTGGTCTTATATCACTGTCCCGCTGACAATGCTGTGGCAATGTGACAGCATGGCAATGTGACAGCGGGTTAGTTGCTTCACAAAGGAGCACTATGCGTTAAAGGTGTGCAGGTCAGACTCTGCAACATGGTGGGTAAACCACCGACACATCATGTAACTGTCACAATATTCAGAGCATATTCTGAGTGAACTGTTTGTGTTCGGAAAGAAATAATTCCTAAATCTTTTGAAAACAATATAATATCCATTCATATTTCATAGCTATAGGACCACAATATCATGGATCCTCCAATTAACATTAAAGTAATATCACAGTCAACATTAACACTAGCAGAGTCACGTTAACATTAAGTTGGGCAAATTTGTTTTAAACAAATCGGGGCCCGTTAACATAAATAACATTCATATCATTTGAAAGAAACCTATCTGAATTCTGAAAGATAAAATCACTTTGTTCAATTTCACGCAAATTGACGCAAATCTTAGAAATTGGTGAATATTAAGAAAACTATCTATGAAACACCGGCACCAAATACGGATACCACTACAAGCAAAATAAAACAAACCCATGATAAAACTAGCCGAATGAACTTTATACAAGATAATATTATAGGCATAGCAAAAGACACTAAAAACACAATATTCATTATTCATGCTAAGTTTGTTTGAAACCTGACATAACGTTCCAATTGACCGTTGTCCGTTCATGCAACTGCCGATTTTCCGCTGGCATGAACTTAAAGTTCGTCTCCGATATCCTAAGAGAGTTCCTGATCTCTGTCACAGATTTGGCAATGTCCGTTGCTCCCTTGCTGTAAGTTTGAGTGTTATTGCTGATGGGGAAAGTCAGGAAGAAACCCCCGACTTTATATTCCGAGTTCGCAACTTGCGGATAAGACGCAATGTTGTTTCTGAAGGAGCTGCT
Organism: Bolinopsis microptera; assembly: GCF_026151205.1. Lineage (NCBI taxonomy): Eukaryota > Metazoa > Ctenophora > Tentaculata > Lobata > Bolinopsidae > Bolinopsis > Bolinopsis microptera. Next base: position 5,953,406 of record NC_087072.1, on the reverse strand, counting down.
GCTATGGGAACGAATTTGAGCTCTCTGTGATCTTATAGAGGAAACAGTTGAGCATCTATTGGAAATAACTGAGTCCGTCTCTGTGTGGGACTTGGAGTTTTGATCCTGAACAATTATCAGTTAAATTGAGTCGACTTAACGATTTGATCATTTTAATTGTATCCATCGAAATTGATAGCACAATAAGAGTCAGCAAATCATGTTGATGAATAAATTTAAATTCACCTAGTACACATCGGTATAATTAAACTTTTAGCACGAGAATTGTTAATCGAAACGTCGACAGAACAAATTTCCAAAATTTCATAAAAACAATTTTGGACTCACTATGATAGAGCCAGTTTTCTTAATGTCAGGTATTTTAGTAACCCGTCTCTCTATAGCCTTCATTCGCTCTGTCTCCGCAGGATCCATTATAAATCTGTTTCTGAAGACGTCGTCAAAGTGGTTTAAATCCTCTTGTCTCTCCTCTGGATCTGATTAACGATAGATTAAACATTTCATAATATATTTAAAACGGAATAATTTGAAACAGGGTCAAATTATATTAAAAATAAACAATTGAATTTTCAAGAAATGGTAGTTAAAATAGTTTTGATAACGAATACATTTGAAGTGAAGGTGTAGCACCGAATGAACAACAGGGAATTGTGCAATATGACCTATAATGGTGCTAACAAACCATCTGTGCTTGCATTCATGCATTCCAAGTTATAATTGTCAAATAATAATTAATGTAATATTTGAATTGAATTTGTAAAAATTAAGGTGGTCTAGCTGATGTTTATATAATATTATAACTTATGAATTACTGAAATTAATACAAATTGTGTAGTACATTCATACATTATAACACTATACTAGCAAATCTCTAATCTCTACTGCAAATCTGTGACTTGAACACGGGCGAAAAAGGCAAAATATAACGTTTTCCAGAGACGGCATGTTTTTCCTGGCACGCTAAGAAACTAATTTTTCGAAGGAAAATAAAACGTTGACATGTTTTCTTTTTCATTTTAATGCTGATGACATTTTTTACACAAAACAAGAACCTACCTATTGGTGGCAACCGCCTTCGAGTAAACAACTCTGCAATATTGGTTAAAGTTGGTGGCTATTTTAGGCGAAGGTGCAGCGATCAACACCACCAAGTCACCACGATACGGCACAGTGGTGTTGGACGTTACAAATAATTATCCGCAACTTTTCAAAGGCAATTTTCAATTCTAAAAATCTATAATCGTATAACTCACGATAATACATAGTTTAAAATTAAACACCTGCTCATTTTACATTTTACAAGTGCATGGCCTAGAGTGGGGAGACTGAAATATGGAAAAGGTATATTTATTAAGATGGTTACATAACAGCAACAAACCGCTGATTTTCATTATGAAAACTTATGACAGGCATCGACATAAGCTTATAATTTTTTGGATCAGCTGATAACATATCGAAAAATACACGGAACAGGTAGGATTGATAATCTGTAAGACAATAATATAGTCTCTCAGATAAAGTAAATAAACGAAAAATACCGATAACAAAGTAATGCAAATTATGATATTAACCATGAGAAATTTAAGCAAGTCTCCATTTTTGAGTTTGAAGGTCTGATATGACAAGAGCGCTTCGTTTTGTGCACGGCTTTTACTATCCAACCAGACTATAAAATATAACTGAGAAAACCACTGATGTGTGACTCATGATCGCTCTTAACTACATATTTTTAAAGGCTCGGTCGCAATATTCAGTTCAGTTATAAAATTTCGCAACACAATACGGTTACAGTGCTAGGATACTACTTGTCCGTAATTATTTAACTATTTTAATATCTTTTAAGTTATTAGCTTATTATTATCTACTTTTATTTTACTTTATCTTGTGCATATACTATTGCTTGTTGATGGTTGATGGTTGATGGTTAACCTGGTCTGTCAAATGATACCGTATTATATTATCACATTATGCAAGTGAAAGATGGTATATTTGAAGCAATAACCTTACTAAGTTACTATTCTCTACAGTTCATTTTGTCTTGTGCGTCTCCAATAGAATATGCTTAATAATATAACCTATTGCTTGTTGACGATTGACGGTACCACTTGGTAAAATGAACCACTCTACGGTACATCCATAACTATCGATAATATTGGTAACTTAGGAAATAGTGAAGGAAGCCGGATACTTTATGCAATTTGAAGGACAGTGGACAACTAGGCTAAAGATTACAGGACGCAATATCCAATACAGGAGCAGTACGGACGCGATTCTTGTTCTTGCCTAATATAAGGCATGTCCTATAAGAGGAAAAAGAACAATATAAAATAAAGGTTGTAAGCTATGAAGGAGGTGGATGTTGTGTGTGTCACTGATCACTATTCACTACATGACACGTGGTTTGACGACCCAATCACCTTGTTCCTGATCCTGGGATTTCTTTTCAAACAACATTCTGCATTTTTTGCGGAGTTTCTCGTGACGAGCAATGCTTTTCATCATTTTGCTTTGATCTGCTTTGTCACGTCGCAGAACTGAGAGTTCTTTGGTTTGCCGGATAAGTAGCTCCAGTAAATTCTGCTCTGTAGAAAGAAGATCACATACTTATAGAAATCTAAAGCAGTTAAGAAGTTGACCGGTTCAGGATTCAATAAATGTGAACGTAGAAATCTATTAGTTAATGCTCGTTTGTGTTTAAAAACTGTATAGGAGTTGGTTAAAGCTCTAAATTTTAACATTGAGATATTATATAAAAGGCTACTTATAATGCTGATAAAATGCTGTAAGCCTTATACAGGTCACAAATAAGACAATAGCACTGTATAGTGTATATCCATCCACGCACCCTCTTTCAAGATAACAGCTTGTCTGGATAGATTGTTATTTTTTCTGCGGTGATCAGTAACTGGCCGGGGAAGTGTTATCTTCTGTTTTGCTAGGGTCAACAAGTCAACCAACATTGGCAACTTCACGGCTACATCAGCCGAACAGTCATTCCCAAGTGCTGGAGTGAAATTTACCTGAAACAAGTTTGCGTCTAATGGTTATTAAGTTGAACAAAAGAAGGCAAATTGTTGTTCGGAGATGTAAAGTTATCATGCATAGTCTTAAAACCCACAGTAAACAATTGTATTGTTGTCAGTTGAAATCAGTCCATGGCTTGCTTGTTCTTCCTTGACTAGGAGTTGGTGTAACTTTGTTTTTACAGCGACTATCTCACCAACTTCTAGCATTGTGTATTCTCGCAGCTGTCACGTGTAAAACAATGTTAGACCGCCTCCGAGAAACAATGGCATGTCAGGGCCGACTCCGACTGCCCTGACATTTTTTCTCAAAAATTTCCTCAATTCCTCTTATTTCCTCCCAGGCTGCCTGGCAAGATGGCGTGTTTCTGGATGTGGGCAACCCTGATGCGGGACAGGGATGTATGGAGGGGGTTTTTTGGTGTAGATTGGACTTAGTTCCGACCTAGTAGTAGTAGTGGTAGTAGTAATATAATACATACAATACACCACTCACCTCTAAGAGCCACGGTTTAAGTTTTTTGTCAAGTATAATGTCGAAACCATACAGTTCGATACATTGCTTAGCAGATTCTGGTATGGAATTGGCCTGCATCAGTATGGTCAGTGAGATCATGTGTTTGATTCGCTCCCAGGCCAGCCTGTCATCCACACTACACTGTTGAAAATAAGCTCGCAGTTGAGAAATACTCCACCTGTAATAGTGAGGTGAAAATAGCCTTAAAATTGAAGCAATTATTTAACCCTGCGTACAGAGTTGAAAACAATTTTATAATTGATAAATCATAACAAACACTGTTTTGTGGACATCTCTTTCTAAAATGATAAAAAGTGCAAACAATTTACTTGCACCCAGCACCAACTCGTTCCTTTTCCACGTTGTAATTGGGGCCGTTTCTATTGATAGAGGTGTTGGTGAGGTGAGCAAACTTGTTGTGAATGACACTTCCAGCATATTTCTCAGTACTGAACCGGACCAGTCCGTCCTGGTGCAGGTATATTCTCAGGGGGTGATAACTTGTCACCACTGCATATAGTCGCAAGTCGAACTTATATCCTCCTGAAAATGATACAGATATGAGATGATGGTATATTTCTAACGTTGGAATTCAGATATCACAAACATTTTAAGAGATTAACAAAGAATATGATCAAAACATTCAATCGGATAATCACCTATGAGATAAGGGTCCTCTATGTATCGCTGGACCACTGTTGATCCATCGTAGAGCAAATCGCTGATGTTATCAAATAGGAATATACCTCGGCCTCTAGACAAATCTGATGGTTTGCAAATCCAAACCTGTAGCAAAATGTTAAGAAAGGATTATATATTTCTTATTGTATAGATTATTTTTTCAAGCAATCGACGGAATAGATATTATATTTAAGAAATATGGGTACATACTACATAATATGTGAAAATGAGCATTTATCAAGATAGATATTATCGCCTGTATAGGTTCCAAATCAATGCACCAGGTGCATTGATATCACTAGATTTGGAACCTATACAGGCGATAATATAGTGTCATTCACAACAAGTTTGCATTGCACCTAGTTGTCAAAGAGAAAAATTTACTAACTTAGAATATAAAAGACCTGTTTTCCTTTTTTGCTTTGAATTTTAGAAAAATATGATAGGAACTTTGTATAGTCGTTTGGAAGGTTGAATGAAACAGGAAAGAAGTTAAATATTGTCCCATGAACCATCCGCATTCTCTTCAAGCATCGAGCTAGTGAATCTTTCCTTGTGATAGTGTTACCCTGAGTGAAGGTTATAATGTAGCCTGTCAACTCCAAAAATATAGTTTTCAATTGATTGTAGAATTCGTAGTATGATCACGAACATAAGTTAATTTTGAGGTGATCTTTCATTTAGAAAATAACTGTGATTCTTGGATTTAATTGGTCGATGATGCTAGATGATTGGAAAGCCACTATCACTTGAATGACAAATCTATATCACCTCCAATTAGTATTGGCATTAGTTTATACATCTCACCTTTGGGAAGTGATTTAATATCTGCCAGGTTTTTACATTTTTATAATCTGATAGTGTAAATCCACTTCCCCTCCAATACAAGTTCCATTGATCATTTCTATGGGTTTCTGGAACTTCTTTGAACTGTTCTTGGTTCAAAGCTTTAGAGAGAAGCTGTGGGATGCCATTATCTGTCTTATAAAATAACCAGGATGGTCTTTGGTTCATTGCACAACTATTCACATCACACACTACAGGATCATGAATTCTTTTATGGACCAAATAAAAATCTGTCCTATACTGAAAAAGGCGTCCAAAGGCAGCTATTTATGTGAAGGATTATAGTTGATTTCCAACAGTTTACATCCCTGAATAAGTTAAAATGTCATATAATTGTTTTTAATATAGACTATAGAGTTAATGCAAAAGTATAAAATAAATGAAGCTAAACAGTTAATAAATTATTTGCGATCGACATAAGCCGCGTGTCTTATAAAATAATTATCAACTAATCCATACAGTGTACTCTAAATGAAATGCTCTTACCACTTCTACTAAATGGATTGGAAATATTTAAATTTGAGCAGTCAATTGGTTAAAATCATTTATCATCACTATTTATATGCAGAATACAATTGAGTCAGCACCACTCTCCTTACTCAAGAAAACAACAAATTTCCTTATTTATAACTTATATTAGTATATATACTAATATAAGTTATAAATAAGGAAATTTGTATGATATATATAATATTTGTATGATATATGATATATATATATATATATATATATATATATATCATATATCATTAAATTTCTGCACAGTAAATACCTTAATAAAAGATATTTTGAGTAAGGAAGGGTGGCCAACATAACCACGGCTAAATCCGCCAGCTCACGGACTCTAAGGTAAGGAATAGGTTGCTGTTGCTGAAGCATTGAGGTACACCGTCATTTGCTCAGTAGGCAGTCTAGTAATGGAGCTAAGAACATTAGCAACCCTGCAGATTCACACTTATACACTTATACAATAAGTTTGAATCCATATCTCTGAGAATGAGACTTGCATGGTAAAGGGAGTCCATGTTAATTATCACTATACCAGGTCATCGACGCAAATCAAACAGCAAGTTACTTTACATAACAGTTCATTTGCAGCCTTCAAAAAATTATATCTACGACCCCGGTTGACTTTAAGCCGTGACCAGTTTTAGCTCACATACCCTTTGAAATTCATGATTTTTGGTAGGAACCATTCTTCGCCGATAAGGTTTACCGATAAGCGTGGTCAGTGGTGGCTGTATGGACCCAATAAAATAAATATTAAACTAATCTCATTCCAAAGGCCGGAACGGCCGGGCTTAAACCACAACTGTATGACTGTACAGTATTCCAGCAACCACTACATCAACATCCCAATATGGTGGGCAAAATACTTTATATCAAATTTAGATAATTCCTAGATGATAGCTGTTTATATAAATGGACTGACCTTGTAGCACTATGCACTACTGGGCCGCACCGTGCATCAAATAATGGTTATTGTAATCTTTTGCACACTGAGCTGCAAAAGATTTAAATTGTTAATCAAGGACTTGTCGGAAAATAAGCTTGGATACGTTGTATGACCAGCCAAGCGCGAGTGCGCGGCTCCCTGTATCGTAGAATTGATATAGTGAAACGACAATGGAGGTGCACGAAGTAATAAAAATTTTGTCGAAGTAGTGCGCACCAAGACAAGTGATACAAAATAACTTAGCTTGCACTATTTCGAATATTTTGCCTCGAAAATGAAAAATAGAGCGGCCGCGCGCTAATTTGGAAAAAACCCGAGTATTATTTCTCAAAAGTACAGTTTACTAAAAAACAATAATGTTTTAGTAATTTTTGACGAATGTAAATTTTTGGTTAATTGCGCGCATTTCCTTTACCTAATGTAGTATTATTCATAAAATTTTTACAAAAGAGATTCTATTCTATTCAGTGAACGATACCTTTGCTTTTGGAATTATGCCAACATGAAGTCCCCTTTCATTTAACTTCCATTATGACCTGGCGTGGAATTCCCTCTGTGAGCATGCATTTCAATTTTGCTCCCGTAAGAGAAGTGAGCAAAATACCAGCAAGCTAGGTGATCCATTCATGGATTTCTCGATCATTTGACTGAGTCAACCGGAAAAGTTTGCACCAAAATCTTTAGGGTATCTCTTGAGATCGAGGCACGAGCGGATTTCGAATCGTAAACTAGGAAAACAAATTTTTAGGAAAACAAATTTAAATTTTGGTATTTATTAATAACAATCAAAACATATCATATCATAAAAATAAAGCCGCGCGTTGGTTGACTGCCTCAGTAAGGTGAATAATTTAAGCTTGAAGGTTAAATTTAATTTAAAGTTTCTAGAAATCATACATCACTACGAGTTACTCATGCTTTTGGATTATAAGAGTGCGGATTGTCAGGTATTTCATTCATTCATACTTAATCGGTTTAAAGCTGTATATTTAGAACTCACTATTGTTTAAACTACGAAAGCAGAACGTAGATAATGGACAATATACCGACGACAATGCCAAGGACCCGAGTGCCGCATTGACTTTTCCGGATCCGTTTTTACCGAAGGCTTATCCACCAGTTCCTCATGCTGCATGTATAGTCTGATAATATTTTGTCTTATCTCTAGCAAGCATTCTGTAAATTGAAGTGTCGAATTTATTATAGAAGAGCCAGCCAACCTCCGCATTATAATCTTTTGTGTGCCAAGTTCGTTTATAAAATCTAATCATATAATAAGATTGATCCAATAATCTAAGATGAACGGTATATCATAGCTCATCGTTATTAAAATCCGAATGGATGAATTAATCAAGTAATGTTCCCTTTCAACACAACTAAACAACAAACAAATGCTTGCTCACCAGTGGTGACGCAATCGTAGGGGCATGCAGTTGGTTCAGACAACTCTCACCCTGACGACGGCGTCGAGAAATTATCAAATTATGCATTTGCGCCATACTGGACACATTTTATATTTAATATTTTGTGGTTTGTAGAAATTAGTGTTATCTACAGTATAGCTTAACTGGTGAGCAAGCATCGTCCCACTCGGCCGGGACGAAAATACCGAGTCCAATCACAGAAAGTTAACCAAAAGATAAAAATAAGAGCTCGGATATCAACAAAAATCACACACTCCAGACGACGGGGGAAGAGAGGAAAGGAAGTAAGCTGCTGGGCTCAACAAATTTTGATAATTGTAAACAAATTTGTTCTTGTGCCCTATAATAATTTGGTATTGAGGTATGACCCTGTACTGTGCGTGATAGTGAAAATGAAAGTGAATGTGAATCTATAATGCGAACGAAATGAGTTATGGCCAAATGATTCTTCAATTTCAAAATAATAAAGTCAAAGGACTCTGTTTTAAAATACAAGCTCATTCTTATCGAAGTTTAATTCTGTTCATTCTAATTCTTCGTATCTCGACTGTATCTTGAGTTGCTCACTTTTCAGTGTTACTTTAACTAAGTTCGTTGACTTAGTAAAGCTTATCGAACTGTCAATTTTTTATTTTGATTACGAGTCCCTTCAAGCAGTCGCCAACATTGATGCCCTAAATGATTCTATTGGTATCAAATTGTCACCTTAAGTTCTGTCTAATTTGTCTTTATGTTTATTATTTCCGTGGTATCCTTTTGGTATCCATTTGGACAGTTGTTGATGGAATTAAATCGATAAAGTAAAGCTAAGTAAAATTTTAGTTTCAGATGGCAATTATATACAAACCATGAAAGTATAGTCATCTCAAGGGAAAATTCTCCCACTTGCGTTTTCTCGTGGCCTTTTAATCTGATCATTAATGTGTTTTCCCTTATTAACGACCATATTAATTATGGTTCTTGGTCACTGTAATATTCCATCATAATCTGCTAGTACTTTCTTGGAAATTCACACGATCGAACCAGTGGCACAACGCAGAGGCGGCTATTGAGGGCGTCCAAGCGTCCGTGGACGCCCTAAAATTATTATCTGGTGGCTAATGCTTGAAAATAGAAATAGTGATTAGTAATGGTATTCGGAAATATCTAACCGCAATATAAAGCTCTCTATTCATTCAAATGTTCGAATGTAAGCGCACGCATGATCTTTGTGAAATTTTGTGGTGTAGGGTGTCCAATCCTTGTTTGGACAACTAAGACGCGCAGTTTTAACACATAGTTAATTGTAAACGGTACAAAGCGCAAGCACATCAAGCGCATCCACTACAGGTAATCTATATGATTTGGTTGTCCAGGACAATCTGAACTGTTATGATACTGCACGGCTGAGATCGTACACGTGTGTGTCCTGTTTCACTCATGTTATAAGTTTTTGTTTTTGTTTATTTGCTGTCGCCTGTGACACATTACATACATGAGGCACTGTGGCCTGTGTGTAACTATAATGTATGTTAAAGTAAAGTAAAGTAAAATTTAGGACATCACATCATCACACATGTCTACAAAATATCATCGCACTGTGTGAAAAAATATATAATAAATATTTCCCCACCAACATTAATTATTTATCAAATACAATATTTAAAAACAATTTTATCAAAAACATTATAAAATAAATAAATAAAATAAAATACAACATTTATAAACCGCCTTATAGCTAAATCATATAACTCGATATAATTTAATCCTGGAGATAAACTCCAGTGCTTTCTAAAGCGGCTCTTACATTAACTGAGCTTAGTTTAATTGAAAATTAGACATGACAATTTCATTTTACCTATGTAAATGCAAAATCAATCAAATGCTAGAGAAAAGAAGTATGTTTTAAGTTTGGTCTTGAAAGATGTAACTGACTCAGCTGATCTTATGTCGTATGGCAAGGAATTAAATACTTTAACTGCACAGTGACTAAAAGCTTTCTCTGTGTTTACATAGTTAGGAGAGGGCGGAAAACTAAGGTAAAAATAATCATTATCAAGACGTACATTTTTAAAACTTTGCTGCCTAGGAGATATCAACTCTTTTAAGTAAGGAGGAGCTATATTATTTAAACACTTGTAGGCAAGTAGGGCAATCTTAAAATCTATTCTAAATCTAACTGGTAGAAAATGAACTTTCTTAAGTAGTGGAGTAGTGTGTGCCTTTCTTCCTCTCCCGAAAATAAATCTTACAGCAGAATTTTGCACCTTCTGTAAACGACTTAAATCCTTCGTCGGAGTCTCTCAAGGACACAGTCGAAAACTTTAACGTATATTTTCAGGAGAAAATAAAGGCAATACGAAATAACTTTGATCATGTGGAGTCTGACGATCAAACGCCCTCTTACTGCGGAGAAAAACTAGCTGAGTTCTCTCCAACTACTCTAGAAGAACTAGAGGAGATAATCAAGGCATCTGAGATCAAGTCTTCTTCAATTGACCCTCTACCTGCAAACATCTTTAAAGAAAACCTTGAGGTTCTACTACCCGTCTTAGTTGACATAGTAAATGCTTCATTATCTTCTGGCAGTATTGATGGCGCTAAACTAGCTCATATCACACCCCTGATCAAGGGCCAGGGATTAGATAGTGATAATCTCAAGAATTACAGACCAATATCTAACCTTAGTTTTGTGGGCAAGTTGATAGAAAGAGTAGTCCTCAGGCGTCTAAATGAACATCTCGAAAACAACAACCTGAACATCCCACAGCAGTCTGGATACAAATCAAAACACAGCACCGAGACTCTGCTTGTGAGAGTTGTTAACGATCTACTCATTGCATCTACAGAAAGCAAGGCAACTGTTGTTCTTCTCCTAGATCTCAGCGCAGCTTTTGATACAGTTGACCACTGCAAACTACTGAACATCCTCAGAAATGAGTTGGGAATAACAGGGACAGCTTGGAAATGGTTCAGCAGCTTCCTCACAGGTAGATGTCAAACGATTAAAGTTGGAAATGAGGAATCTTATGAGATAGTGATTAAGTTTGGAGTCCCACAAGGCTCTGTGCTGGGTCCGGTCCTGTTCAACATCTACATTCGCTCTTTGTACTCAGCAGCACATGATTTGAACTTCTCCATCCAGGGTTACGCCGACGATCATCAGCTGTATAAAAGTTTCAAGCCAAACGAGGAGCCCACCGTCCTTATCAACGATGTTCCCAAATGTTTCCAAGAAATTAATGACTGGATGAAAAAACATTATCTACAGCTCAATGCAGGAAAAACTGAGATTCTTGTCTTTGGGACACCGCTTGTTCTCCAGCAGCTGTCCATAGGGGGCGTGTTTGTTAACTCTGAGACGTGTGTCAGGCTGTCACCTGTTGCAAAGAACCTCGGATTTCGTCTCGACTCTCAACTAAACTTTGGTGAGCAAATCAAGCAACTTAAAACATCGTGTTTTCTGAAACTAAGAGACCTTGCTAAGATGAAAACTTTCCTCACAACCAAACAGATGGGAACACTGACTCAAGCAATTGTAATCTCATCGCTTGACTACTGCAATGCACTTTACTACGGTTGTAGTCAAGCCTCAATTACGCAGCTGCAGAACATTCAGAACCGAGCATGCCGTCTGGTTTTTGGATTAAAGAAGAGAGACTCAGTCGAAGAGAAGCTCAAATCCCTTCATTGGCTCAAGGTGAAGGAGAGGATTGAGTTTAAGTTATGCTTACTGATTTTCAAAGCAGTCAATGGTGTTGCTCCTGCATATCTGTGTGATCTAGTAACATTTGTTAGTTCGAGTAGCAGAAGAACTTCCTCCTTACACCTACCCGTCGGATCTACAAGATCACACCCAAGAGCATTTCAGACTGTTGCTCCGAAAATCTGGAACCAACTACCAATTGAAATTAAGACTTGTTCCGATGTTGATCTGTTCAAAACATTATTAAAAACTCAACTGTTTAAGAAAAGTTATGGCATGAGCGATTAATTGACAATATAATAACTTTATGTTATTTGCTTAAACTGTTTAGGATGCAACCTAATGTCATGATCTTTTTGAACTTATTAGCAATTAGACTGTTAGCTCGCTTCACAAGCATGTCATCTTCGTTCCAAAACTTTTTATGTCCTATGCATACACTCCTTGATAATTATCTTGATCTAGTATCTTTGTTTCACACAATAGAGCATAAGTTTTGTGGTTTATCCACTGGGCTTAGAGTTTGTGTTTAAGCTACCAAATTTTATTATTATTATTTATTATAAGAGCTCAGTCCAAAATATACGCTATTGCAATAATCAATTCTAGAGAGTACTAGAGCATGAACAAGCTGAATCTTAAGGTTAAAAGACAGTTTTGATGCAATAAACCACAAATTTCTGATCTGAATATTACATGCTTGAACCACTGACGTAATCTGATCACTCATTGAAAGATAACTGTCCAAATACAGCCCAAGACTCTTCACAGTTCCACTAACAACATGTGGCTCTTGATCCTTAACAATCTGTAGAGAGGCTGGAATATTTGTTGAGTCAAATTTAGAGGATATAACGATGACTTCAGTCTTAGAAGAATTCAGTTGAAGGAAATTGTTTGTCATCCATTTCTTGATATCAGACATACAGTGTTCCATATTGTGCTCTAGCTGTGATGGGTCATCAGAATCAAGAGTGAAATACAGCTGGGTGTCATCAGCATACAAATGAATACAGCACCCATGCATACTTGCAATGTTCTCAAGATCTTTGGTGTACAATATGAATAGCAGGGGGCCAAGGATTGAACCTTGTGGCACACCTATCTCAAGAACAGTTGCTGAGGAAGACGAATCCTTGACTTTGACACAAAATGAACGGTTAGCCAAGTAGGACCTGATCCATGTAAGAGCAATGCCTGTAATGCCATAAGCAGATCTTAGCTTCTTGATTAATCTTGGGTGATTGACAGTATCAAAGGCAGCACTCAAATCTAGAAGTAAAAGAACAACTTTAGTTTTCTTGTCAATAGTTATCAAGATGTCGTTATGGATTCTGGTTGTTGCAGTTTCACAGCTATGAAACTTCCTATAGCCGGACTGAACTTTAGAAAGCAAGTTGTTATCCTCAAGATAACTGGTGAGCTGTATAGATACACACTTCTCAATGATTTTTGACAAGAATGAGAGATTGCTAATAGGCCTATAGTTAGATAGAGATTCACCGTCAAGGCCACGTTTCTTCAAACTTGGACGAATGAGAGCCTCCTTAAGTTTTATAGGAAACTCACCTTTAACTAATGATTCATTGACTATAAATGAGATCAGAGGAAGGAGTTCTGGGAGACACTTGATGAGAATCTTTGTAGGTATGGGGTCAAGATCACAGAATTTGTTAGACATATTCTTTATGATGCTTACTAGTTCTTCATCAGACACATGACGGAATTGTACTATCTTTGGGCTATTAGAAAGAGGGGGGGGGGTGTAACCCAAAAAAACCCAACTCCTACCCAAGAAAAGGTAATACTGGGATTGGGTTTTTTTGGGTTTTTTTGGGTTTTTTAAACAAAATTTAAACAAAATTCTAGCCATTTCATTAATTGTATTGAATGTGAATTATTTCCCACTGAGTCTTACCTACGTGTTGTTCTCATGTCTTAACTTAATAGATAGTTTACATAGTATTATATAAGTGTGTTTATATTGATAGTATGTTATCACGATAGCAAACAGGATGTCTCGTTCATCGAGATATAATCCATATATAAATGCACAAAGTGGAAATGTGCCAAACGTGGCAAATGTGTTCTCCTGTCATGAAAGGAGGCTATGACGAAGGTCAAGGGCAAGTCAAAGCACATGACTTAAATTACTTGACTTAAGGCGGCTTCAGATTCCGAGTCTCGATGATGTGTCTCCAAAGCTTTCTGTCCGCCATAAGCTCCTTAATCTCCCCAGTGTTCTTAATCCAGTGTCACTTATTAGGTTATCGACGAAGGTGAGCGGTGGTCTACCCCTCCCTAGGTTCCCAAAGGAGAAGTTGGTGTGCTGCCAGGTCATCATGTCGCTGGATGTGCCCAGCCAACCTCATTCTTCTGGCCTGTATCTCCGAAATAACTCTTGGGAGTGATCCAAAGACCTCCTTGTTGGTGCGATGTCCTCTCCAGTCCACGTTTAGGGCCATCCGAAGCATTCTACTGTAACATCCGTCTATTCTTTTCTTCAAAGATTCTGTTATTGTCCACGTTCTCGTTCCATACAGGAAGATTGATTCAACCGTAACTTGAACAGACGGATCTTTAAATCTCGGCGCAAATTGGACCTCCATATAGCTTACATTTTGTGGTAGGCAGCCCATGCCTTGGCCTTGCGTAACCTAAAGTCGTGCTCCGTTGTACTAAAATCCTCAACTTCTTCTAAGGCATGTCCGTCCTTAGAAATTATTGTGTGTGGCTCCTCTCCTACTAAATTAACTGTAAGATGCTTGGTTTTAGACAAAAAAGATTTCATGCCTCCTCATCAGATGAGGCTTCTGTAGGACTGTAGCATGTGATGACAGTGAGCCTGGGCTTTCCATTAAGAGACATGGTGAGGATCCTTGCGCTGTAAGATTTTATAATTTTATAAGACTTATAGCCTCATATGCGCTGCTGTCCTCGTCAAGATGATTCCTACTCTCCCATTAGAAGCGCCAGCTGTGTTTCTCCACGCAGATGATATCACTGGATGAATCCCTTTGTTCATCTTTTCTATTCTGGTATTCTCAGCAATCAGCATGCACTACCCAATGTTCGATTCTTGCAGGCCAAGGATGTGCAGCTTGCTTCGAGAAAATAGTTCTGCAAGTTCGATGCGTTTGTGCTGTTCTCTGGCTGTTCTTATGTTAAATGTGCTAACCTTAGCAGTCCTTTTACATGATACAATACAATTGATGTTCATATTTTTTTGATGTTTTCTTGTTTGACTTTCTGTAGAAATAGGTTGTCGTGATGTGGAGACCGAGTCATCAGCTTCTGTAATAGCAGCGTAATTACCCCGGCAACCACTTCCACTAGAAAAATAAGGGGCTTTAACCCTTAAGCTGTTGATAAACTTCATCTTGACTTTTCAGTTGGCTCACAATCCTGTGCAGTCCCCTGCACATTGGCAGTGGATTGTGTTCTTAACTCTTGCGCCACTAAAAGGTTAAGGGCATCCGCTTGAACAATAGCCATCTTTAAGGGGGCCGGGGGGGTCTTCATCAAAATTCTCTCGAAATTGACTTTATAGTTGTTTCTGATAGAGGGGAGTGATATCTACCAGCTCCTTTTGGTCCCATGGAAAAATATTGTTCCTAGCCGAAATTATTGCCGGTCTAAGGTCAGCGCTTATGTGTAATTGTATTGCGCGAGCGATTTTCAATCGCAAATTTTGAAAATCGAGTCTAAAAATCTATCTTCTCCTACATTTTTTGAGCAATCACCCTGAAACTTTCAGGATATGTTCTAGGGACCATTTAGAAGAGATCGTTCAAGCCAAAATTTTGAGATAGGCCTTTAAAAATTTTTAATTCAATTTTGAAAATCTTGGACCTGAAAAAATCGTTAAAAAACGAGGTCCAAGATTTTCAAAATTTAATAAAAAAATTTTAAAGGCCTATCTCAAAATTTTGGCTTGAACGATCTCTTCTAACTGGTCCCTAGAACATATCCTGAAAGTTTCAGGGTGATTGCTCAAAAAATGTAGGAGAAGATAGATTTTTAGACTCGATTTTCAAAATTTGCGATTGAAAATCGCTCGCGCAATACAATTACACATAAGCGCTGACCTTAGACCGGCGATAATTTCGGCTAGGAACAATATTTTTCCATGGGACCAAAAGCAGCTGGTAGATATCACTCCCTTCTATCAGAAACAACTATAAAGTCAATTTCGAGAGAATTTTGATGAAGACCCCCCCCCCCCCGGCCCCCTTAACTCTCACCATAATATCTTGGGTATCTTGAGCATGTAATTGCACGAACATAATATGCTATACAAGACAAATGTGACACTTCCTTTTTCTACCCAACAGCATCAGTTGTAATCCTTACCCAATCGTCACCTGCTCCAGTGTGGGACTTTCCGATTTTATCCCAAAGCATAAGGAGGTTAGAGTGAGAACAGAGCTACACTTTAGCGGGGACTAATCCTTCCCCTGACTACCTCGTTAGCCGGTACCCCGGGCATAGGGAGCCGTATCCTGACCACCAGAGTGTGGTCCAGTCTAGCTGGGTCATAGTAGACTAGATTGAACAGGGTAACAGCCAACACCTCTTTAGCTACTGTGCAATCCACAGTAAAGATTTACGAGTCTCAAAGCCTCTTGTAGACCAAGAGTTAAGGAGTCAATAGATCAAATTATTGAACTACCGGGGCTCAATGTCTCCCGTCGATCGTCCTGCCTTTAGCCTGGACCCCCTGTCCAGTATCCAGTCTTCAGCACGCGGAGGTAGTGACTTTCATCATGCTGTCCGATGAGTGTCTGGAAGAGGGCACCAGCAGGATACCCCTTTTCAAAGTTCTGGGAGCCTCACATCAGACCGGGCTTCCACCCAGCTTCTATCCAGCGGTGACGCCTTGGGCCACCTAAGCTTCACACAACCATTGAAAGACCACCTGCCTACTTGTAAAATTTTGACGATGCGATTATTACAGTCGAGGGTCTGATGCTGTACATTCTCAGTGTAACAGCTGACAACAGTTATCAACACTTTATGCCCCGGCTGTTTACATCCGATGCCTGCGAGCAAACTTTATGCTTTCCTGCGCATAGGCCTCCTTGCAGGCATTAGAACTAATCTGTGGTCTATGGATATGTTGGTTGGCATGGGCAAATCAAACCGTTTGCGTTCCCTCGAGCTTGATGCACTCGGCAAAAGTTTGATCCTTGTAACAGTTGCCCACCCTCGCAACAAGCTTGTTATACCGCATCCGAAAGCAGAAACCATTTAGAGGTAAAGATACTTCAATCCCAAGATTGTTACAAGCTATGAAGAAGGGAGTCTCAAGAGTCAAGGGGTAGAGAACTCCTTCAAGAACACTAATATAGCTTTGAAGGAGAAGCTTTCCAACCATCTTCTGACGGAGCAGAGAGTGACGAAGCGGAAACAGATGATGAAGAAGAGGAAGTGGAGGATATTGACTCATCAGAGGAATGGGCGAAAATAGTAACTGTGTATTGTGATGCTCTGCATCATGATACGGCTGTTGAGGTTTGCCTCAATGGAGGGCGAGATCGAATGCCATCCCAGTCAGGATTTTAGCGACTCCAGGGCCATAAACAAGCGAAGATATCACTTAATATCACATGCGATCATGCAGCTGATGGTAACTGTAAGATTCTTTCAGTTGGAGATAGAGCATGGTTTCTCGTTAAGCGGATGATCAGGAAAACGGAAACAGAGATCGTGAAGGTGAGAAGAACTCGTACCGGTTGCGGTCAGGGTTGGGGTCATCAGTGAGTTGCGTCCCTACTAACTCAATTTGCCATGGCCATCGAAGTGAGCATTACATATGGCTGATATCATATCTGGATGGCCAACTTCTTCTGAGCACATCAGTGAATAAAATACTGCTTTTGGGTGATATTTAAGCGATTATATATCTATTGTGATGTTGTAGTGATGAACCACAACAGTGATGTTGTACTGATAATTGTTTTGCTAGGTGCCTACATGATTTTATTTCCTTCAAATGAAAAATTTGTAAAAAACCCAAAAAAACCCAACTCCTACCCTGAAAAAGGTAATACTGGGATTGGGTTTTTTTGGGTTTTTTTGGGTTACACCCCCCCCCAAAGAGGAACAAATTCATCTGAGTTAGGAGAATCTTGGGATTGTTGTTCTAAATAAATGTTGTTGTATATGTTGTCGACCTTTGATTTAAAGAACTGTGCAAAGTTGTTAGCACTCTCAAGATTCGAAGAGCAAGAAGGTGTAGTAGTACTAACTTTTTCTTTATTGAGCAACTTATTAACGATGGAATAAGTCTTTTTAACATCACCTGCACTATCTTGTAACCTTGTTTTGTAGAAGTGATCTCTTGTGGATACAATGACTGAGGATGCTCTCTCTGATGCTTTCCTGTACAGTCGTTTATAATCTGGGCAATCATGATTCTTTTGATACAGTCTCTCAATCTTTCTTCTCATTGCTTTTGCTTGTTGACAGTGTGTAGACCACCATTCAGCATTATGATCTTTTCTTGGGATGAAAGTTTTTTCTTTAGCATGCTTGTCCAAAATACTGCTCAACTCAGACTCATAGATATCAACTGCACTATCGAGGTCATTGAAGCAATCAGTGTCACATAGTTTTGACTTAAGAATGTCCTCAACAAAAGCATCTAGGTCTATGCAAGCAATGTTTCTGTAAGTAATTGGTTCTAGAGTGCCTATGGGTGCTGGAGATACATTGCAATTGAAAGCAACAAAGTAGTGGTCAGACGATGTGCCAGAATCAGTAATGACAGGATCTAGAACTTCAATGCAATCGTGAGTAAAAGAACCATCCCTGGTAATTACAAGATCTAATATGCCCCCATCTCTGTGTGTTGCAGCTAAAATTTGTTGCACCCACCCACAAGACCTAAGTAGTGAATTAAACCTTTGTGCAACTGAATCATTTTCGTCTTCAATGTGGATATTAAAATCACCCATGATCAAGGGCTTTCCAGGTTTGTCTACTAAATCAACCAAGAGTTGCTCAAAGTCAGTTAGAAATTGGGGGATGTTAGCACTCTGAGATGTGGAGGTGCCAGAACGGTAAATTGAAACAATTCGTAGTATATCTCCAGAAGATGATTTGAAGGTACATTCACAAGACTCAAACGTTTTGAATCGCTTGCACTTCTGAGGAGTCACTTTAAGACTTTTCTTATATAGAACAGCAACACCTCCTCCCCGCCCAGCTCTTGGCTGGCTATGAATGGAATATCCAAGTTCTTTCATCTCAGAAAACTTAGCATTGTCATCTTTTCTCAGCCAAGTTTCTGTAGCACAGCAAATATCAGTATCAAAGTCTTCAAACAATTGCATGACTCCAGCAGTTTTATTGCAGATGGATCTGCAATTGAACAGGGCAAAGTTCATACTCTGACATTCTGACTTAGAGTTTGTAGCTAGTTTTTTGAAGTAAGGATGTTTTGTTTATACCGATTCAATGCATGTTGCATGATGGGGCACTGCTCTGAGCTGGAATGGTGAGTGTTACAGTGAGATGAGATTCTTGGATCTTTTGACAGACTGCAATTGCGACATCTATGTCTGCTAGGGTCTTCCTTGTAATGACAGTCTGATGTTCTATGCCTACCGCTGCAATACATACACAGGGTTGCCGGGGGACCTTAAAAACCTTAAAAAACCTTAAAAACCTTAAAAACGGCAATTTTGGGCAAAAAACCTTAAAAAAGACGTGAAAAACGGGCAAATTTTCAGGTTTTTAAGGTTTTTTAAGGTTCCATACCTAAATTATACCTAGCTTGATGTTAGATCTAAATGGATTTTCCGGATTAGTAAAAATTTTTGAAATTATACCTAGCTTGATGTAGATCTGATTGGATTTTCTGAATTTATACCTAGCTCGGTGTAGATCTGATTGGATATTCTGAAATTATACCTAGCTCTGTGTAGACCTGATAAGATTTTCTGAAATTATACCTAGCTCGGTGTAGATCTAATTGGGTTTCTGAAAATATACCTAGCTCGGTGTAGATCTAATTGGGTTTCTGAAATTATACCTAGCTTGTTGTAGATCTAATTGGGTTTTTCTGAAATTATACCTAGCTTGTTGTAGATCTAATTGGGGTTTTCTGAAATTATACCTAGCTTGTTGTAGATCTAATTGGGTTTTTCTGAAATTATACCTAGCTCGGTGTAGATCTAATTGGGTTTCTGAAATTATACCTAGCTTGTTGTAGATCTAATTAGGTTTTTCTGAAATTATACCTAGCTCGGTGTAGATCTAATTGGGTTTCTGAAATTATACCTAGCTCGGTGTAGATCTGATTGGGTTTTTCTGAAATTATACCTAGCTTGTTGTAGATCTAATTGGGTTTTTCTGAAATTATACCTAGCTTGTTGTAGATCTAATTAGGTTTTTCTGAAATTATACCTAGCTCGGTGTAGATCTAATTGGGTTTCTGAAATTATACCTAGCTTGTTGTAGATCTAATTGGGTTTTTCTGAAATTATACCTAGCTTGTTGTAGATCTAATTAGGTTTTTCTGAAATTATACCTAGCTTGTTGTAGATCTAATTGGGTTTTTCTGAAATTATACGGTATACCTAGCTTGTTGTAGATCTAATTGGGGTTTTCTGAAATTATACCTAGCTTGTTGTAGATCTAATTGGGTTTTTCTGAAATTATACCTAGCTCGGTGTAGATCTAATTGGGTTTCTGAAATTATACCTAGCTTGTTGTAGATCTAATTTGGTTTTTCTGAAATTATACCTAGCTCGGTGTAGATCTAATTGGGTTTCTGAAATTATACCTAGCTCGGTGTAGATCTGATTGGGTTTTTCTGAAATTATACCTAGCTTGTTGTAGATCTAATTGGGTTTTTCTGAAATTATACCTAGCTTGTTGTAGATCTAATTGGGTTTTTCTGAAATTATACCTAGCTTGTTGTAGATCTAATTGGGTTTTTCTGAAATTATACCTAGCTTGTTGTAGATCTAATTGGGGTTTTCTGAAATTATACTTAGCTTGTTGTAGATCTCATTGGGTTTTTCTGAAATTATACCTAGCTTGTTGTAGATCTAATTGGGTTTTTCTGAAATTATACCTAGCTTGTTGTAGATCTAATTGGGGTTTTCTGAAATTATACCTTCCCCCTTTAAGATATGATTGCAATTTCTGTAGCGGAAAACCTTGAAAAACCTTAAATTTGCACCTTTATTGCATTACGTTTGTCCAAACTTTCGCACTGTGGACCTTAAAAAACCTTGAATTTAACTGTTTTGGACCTTAAAAATGGGTCAAAAGGGGCCTTAAAAGACGTGAAAAAACCTTAAAAATGACTCTCAAAAATGCCGGCAACCCTGTACATACAAACCAGAGTTTCTTTCTCAGGACAATTTTGGGAAATATGGTGGAGCTTCTGACAATTATAGCACTGCTTGATGATGAATCTATCCTTTACAGGACAAGCACTATTCAGAATGAAGATTTTGCCGTCTCCTGTCAATAGGTTCCTAATCTGAGGAGAGACCTTGATCCCAGCAGTAGTGTACCTTAGTCCAACATTTATGTACACAATTAAATTTCAAAGAAATGCTCATTATCTAGCAAGTGTTTAAGTCCAGGATTTTTCAAGGGAATAATATCTAGAAGAGCTTTTTTAGTCTGTAACCGGAAATCTTCAGCAGGCAAACCAGAGCGATCAATGGTTTCGAATATCTGACTGGGAATATTAGACACAGTGACCTTAGGGAGAGCTTTCTGTGAGAGAGTGATGTGAAAACCAAGTGATTAATGACATCAGAGTTTTCAATAAGACTTTTAGCCTTCAGCCTATCAGATGAAGATGGAAAAACTAGCGTTATCTTCTTATGTGAATCTAGTAGGCTAGTTTTCATAGCAATCAATCGTGTGTCATAGAGCAACTCAGATAGAACATCTGGAGCAGATGAAATATCAGCAGAAGGAAAGGGACTATCTAGCACCAATATCTCTTTACTTTCCTTGCCAATTTGATTTATGTTAGCGGACACTTTACTTGGCTGAGGAGAACTAGCACCACCTAAAAGAGCTTCAGCAAAATTGCTGTAAGAGGACAGTGCACTTGGAGACCGGGATTGCAAGTTTTCTTTGTTAACATTAGAAACTCGCTCTTCCAGCAAATGTTCAGAGGCTGGAGCACATAGAGCAAGCTTGTCGACAATAATGCTATGCATTTCCTCACGAAATGATTCCAGAAGGGCAGAGTTGTTTGCCCTCATCAGATGCTCAACTTTGGAGAGAATATCAGGAGCTTCATCATGACCATTATCATGACTCATCACAGGGTTGGACTTAGGAGCATCTACCACAGATGGTACAGGTGGACCAGGTGGAGAAACGTTTTTGGAAGAACAGGTGTCATCTACCAGTGAAATGCAATCTTCACATACGAATAGAAAATAACCCCAACGAGCTTGATCTGCAATCATAGGTCTCACCTTAGCACGGAAGGTATTTGTACTAATGGACTCAGGAAATTGAACACCGGTTTTTTTTGCGACAAGCGGAGTGAAACATCCCATCACAGACATTACAGATAATCGATTCATTCACAGTTTCATTACTCCCACACTGTTTACACGAGCCGTCTTCAAATACAGGAAGTATAACAGAGTTCTTCTTTGGCTTTAGAGTCTTCTTGAGCTTCTTACTGGCCAGGGCCTCGTGCCCCTTTTGGCCCGCCATTGACATTGCTTCCTGAAACTCAATAAATGTAATAGATTTGTAGTGTTGTAATTAGTTTAAAACTTATCCTATTTTAAAGACTTCCCAGTGGAATAAAGATTTATAAAACGCTTCTTTGCCACACAAGGATGGAACCAAAGATAATTGTTATGTTTCTCTTTATTACTCACATAACTGGCTCCTAATTTTTAAGGTCCCCTACAAAAGAAAAAAGGTCTTTTTGGTGCCTCTGTGCAGCGATTTTTCGTTTAAAAGACCCATGATTCGTGATTAAGTACTCTTAAAGTAAAGTAAAGTAAAATTAATGACATCACATCATCACACATGTTTACAAACTATCATCGCACTGTGTGAAAAAATATATAATAAATATTTCCCCACCAACATTAATTAATTATCAAATACAATATTTAAAAACAATTTCATCAAAAACATTATCCTATTTTAAAAACTTCCCAGTGGAATAAAGATTTATAAAACGCTTCTTTGCCACATAAGGATGGAACCAAAGATAATTGTTATGTTTCTCTTTATTACTGACATAACTGGCTCCCTCAATTCTTACTAAAACTTCATTAGAAACATTCCAAAAAAAGCAATCATTTGTAATACTTTAGAAATCATATCTATCTTATATCCTTCTAATTTAATTTTAAAACCTAAAACTGTCACAGAGTTCTTGACGTCCGGAGGGAGTTTGTTCCAATATGGAATAACTTGCTCCGGGAGAAAAGACTTCTGGATATTCTTGACCTTTGTCACACTTTTATTAAAGTATTTAAATAAAATAAAAAAATAAAAAAAATTGGATGAAACCAGATTAAGACCTGATCTGCTTGGTCTGAACAAGTCTGAACCATACTCAGTCATACCATTAATAACCTTAAAAGCTTCAATAAGGTCCCCACGTATTCGCCGCTCTGCCAGCGTTGTCAAATTGAGGATCTCCAGTCTACGGCTGTAAGGAAGAGTACCCACCTCAGCTCATCAATCAGACGGGTAAACCACCTCTGGACGCTCTCCAGCTCCAAAACAGTCCCCCAACTTCCATGAGCCGCAGGTGGATTCCACAATTGGACACAATACTCAAGATGAGGTCTTTTTTATTTTTTTAAAATTTTTATGTTGGGGCACCCACTTTACCTCCCTATTGGGAGGCTACGTCCGTCATTAGTGACTTACGTCTATTGGGGTTCCTCTGGTTGTAGGTGTCAGTAGGTTTGGGTCACTTGGCATGGGCTAGTGATCCCGCCCCTCCAGAGGATAAAGCCTGGTGAGCGACGTTTCCCGTTAGGGAAACTGTCATAATGCTCGTTCACGGGAGAGCACCACCCATGCCTGGATGTTCTCCCGAGTACTCGATAGAACAGGCTGCCCCCTGTCATTCTAGTGGGCTGACAGGAACCTACCAGGCATGCCTGAGCCTCTGATGGAATTCACCCATCTCATTTGTTGTTTTTGTGTTATTCTTTGTCTTTGCGCGGCTCAATTTCCGCGCTATACTAAAGTGCTGACTCACGAATTTACATTCGATATTCGTATTTTGAGTAGACCCTTTTTTTGTCGCAATTTGGCAATTTCTTTGTTCACGTAATTATTGCTAATTTTACGTTTGCTGGAAATAATCTAAGTGCTATATCTCCAATAGCTGGCAGTTTGTCTGATTGTTAGATCCCCTCTAACTGGTAGCGGCCCTAAGGCTGGCAGTTTGTCTGATTGTTAGATCCCCTCTAACTGGTAGCGGCCCTAAGGCGGCATGTGAGTGAATGAGTAAGTATTAAAGTGAGGTGTAGGAGAAGTGGGGAAGAAAACATGAATATGATAGTATGGCACACTGTTGCCAGCTGACTCACCAGCAACAATGCAAGTCCAAGAAGAAAGAAGGAGAAACACTGTCCGTTATCTGGGGGAGCCAACACCGACAGTGCTCCCACTTCTGTGGGGCTGAGGGTGTTGGCTCCAAGAACCAGCCGTGAGCGAACAGCTCCTGACCCCCTCTATGGTTAACTTGAGAATAACAGGACTATGCCTTTCTCCAGGCCAATCCGTTCAGTAACCAGCTGACCCAGCACCACCTCTGATGGAAGATGTGGTTCGGTTCGGATTGGACTTCGCTAGGATTTGTCAGTTTTTCTGTAGACACTAATGCTCCCTCGAGGAAAGACATGAGCCCCGGCGAAACTGACCAAAAACGTGGCAGGGATTCTCACCCTGCAAGATGAGGTCTTATTAAAGCTTTATATATAGCAATCATAACAACCTTTTCTCTAATAACTAAATTCCTTACAATCCAACAAATCATACGATTTGCCTTAGCGATACATGCTTTGATCTGTTCGTTTCAAAGCAGGGAGCTATGGGTAATAACCCCCAAATCTTTTTTCTGTGCAGATACTTCAAGTTCTATACCATTTACCTTATAATTTAAATTAGGATTGTTGTTAAAATTAATGTGCACTACTTTGCACTTGGCAGGATTAAATTGTAAAAGCCAAATACTTTCCCAAACTTCTAATTCTTCGATATCTTCAGCAACACTACCGTGGTTAGCTGCATTACCAATTTATTTAAGATCATCAGCAAATCATCTTCTCTGAAGGTGCACCCCCCGGCCCTGGGAGACCTGCACCTTGTATATTACAGAAGTTTGGATGCAGTTATAAAGGGCAGATTTTTATTGTGAATCACAATAGAAATTTACATGCTCAGGCGAAAGCCAGTCTAGGTGTATCGAATTGAAATTGACTTAGCCCATTATTATCGTTCAGTATGGCTGAAACTGTGGTAGAAAGTGAGGGGACATGGAAAGAGTGGCTGGACGCTTACATAAAACAGTTTATCATTTATGTTGCTAAAGACCCAAAGGATTTTTTCGTCAGGTACTGTTGTCTTCTAGATTGAATTGGATTAGATTAAGAATAATGACATAACATCATCACAAGTTTTATACATTCTTTCTTATTTCTTCACTATCAGAACTGTGAACATTTAACAGCCTTCATCATTAAACAAACAAATTGTAATAACTTATTTACATACAAATTAATAGTATAAATTAAATCAATAAAAATTTAATTAATGAGTAATAAACTGTTAATTTAAAAAATTCAAGAGATATTTATTCCTTTTCTCTTGGCAACATACGGATTTTTATGTAAATATTGAACATGCTGCTTCTTCTACTCGATATAGATTATACTCTCTATCTTTCTTAACACTGTATTTGACACTTCCCGAAATTTGCCAGTGTCTACTAAATTATTAGTCTTTTTAAATTCCTCTAGATTAATTTTAAAATCAATAATAGTCACTGAATTTCTAACAAAAGATGGCAATTTATTCCAAAAGCTGATAACATGCTCTAATAAAAAATTATTTGACATGGTTTTAATATTTCTATTAATATTGTTAGATTTAGTGCTAACAATTTTATCTCCTGATCTACTTAAATTGAAAATATCTTTTCCATATTCAACCAATCCATTCACAATTTTGTATGCTTCATTTGAATCTCCTCTAACCCGTCTCTCAGCAAGTGTTGTAATCTGTAAGGCATCCAACCTTTCACTGTAAGGAAGTGTTCCAATATCATCAATAAGGCGTGTGAACCTTCTCTTAAAGAAATTGTTAAGAATGATTGGAATGAAATACTACTGTGTGAGATCTGGGTAACATTACAGATATTACAGATTGTTGTCTTACATTCACAGGTCTCTTAAAAGTTCTTAATCAAGTTTTAAATGTTATAATTTCAGTTTAATGATGATAGTCACCCCTCTGCTGCTGTTAAGTGCTGGCCTAACTTATAAGTACGTGCAAATGTTAGAAAAAGAGGATAAGAACAAAAAGAAAACTTCCAAAAGAAAACCCAAACCAAGGAAAGATGATTAGTGATTTGAAACATTGATTTGTAAATAATGTAACTTTTCTTTGTCATTAGCATTGTAAGGTTTTGTGAAACTTTTCTTTTCCATTGATTCTAGATATTAAATGCATGAATCTTAATCTGTATTTCAGAGGCTCAAAAACTGTTTGTTGTCCTAATTCGAAAAATGTCATCATTTGGTCACGAAGCTGATAACAATTTTCTGATGCTACCATTACAATTCATTACATTACAGATTTCTGATGTTTTTAATTTGTTTATTAAGGGTAGGTTGGGAAACCCCAATCTTGTGACCGGAAATTTATTGATTTCCAGTTTATGTTTTTGATTCAGTTACAGAGAAACCATGATTTGGTTTCCTTTTCTTTGGGGAAGTTAAATTTTGGAAATTCAAAAATGTAAACTTAGAATTTAGATAATATGTGGTTGTACTTGTTTAAAGCTGACTTGACAAGTAATCCTGTGCCAGAATAAAGGTTTTTTAACGATAAGTTGAATATGTATAAGCCCGAATAGATTGTTGTTTGTTGTGTTTGGGAAAATTGAATATTTTTCATTTATTGTTTGGAATTTGATAGTTACCCAATTTTATTTTCCTCATTTTATTGTGTTGGATATACAAATATAGTATTTGTTTTTATCTTGTTTAAAAAATACAATTCTCACTCTTTGTGCCTAGAAGATTGCAAATACCACGAGTGTTTTCCTATTTTAAAAAGTTGAAATCTCTATATTCATATTGTATCGATCATATTGTGCGACCTCATCTTTTAATTGTACTGAATTTTATTTCTAAATATTGTTATAATTTAGCAAAGATGTTGTCAAGATTCATTTCCCGATCCCCCCGTATCTCTCAAGATTCAATTCTTGCAGCTTGCCAGGTAACTAGAAGTTTTATATTCTGTCTTGAATGTGTACACAGAATGAGTATCACTGAGTATTCTATTAATTAATATTAATGTTTCTTTTACCCATATCTCTATGAGAAACAAAACATTATAGATATCGTTATTTTTAGACTCCTTCTAACGATAACGTTCTTCTTAAAAAGTTAAAACTACAATATTTCAGATGAGCACAGCTAAGGGACATGTTATTGGGGTAGATCTAGGAACAACAAATTCCTGCGTCAGTGTTATGGACGGTAAGACGCCACGCGTTATAGAGAACGCTGAGGGATCACGTACTACACCATCAGTCGTAGCCTTCGTTAAAGACGGTGAAAGACTGGTGGGGACACCTGCTAAGCGTCAAGCTGTTACTAACCCTGCAAATACGGTAGGAGCTACTAAACGACTCATAGGAAGACGTTTCGATGACAAAACTGTCCAGGAAGATATGTGAGTTTCAATGTCTTTTTATTTGTTAGTATTATCTTCCAATTGACATGTGTGTTACTTATATTGTGCAACTTTAAGAGTTGCATGATAGATTGATATATTGCTATAGTTTGTATTTGCAACGAAACTGAGCTAAGTTTGATTGTTCCGGGTTGTTATCTCGCTTCTGAATCACTGATAATTATAAACTTTAAAAAAGGTAAGATACCAAGTGAAACAAATCAGAAGAGAAATTGATATAGAAGAGTTAATAATGGTGGGTTATAGTAGTCACACTGCACCCCTGTATAAACTAGGGTAACTCACATAAAATGACAAGATATACGGTACATACTAAGTCAAATATTAATTAAAAAATATCCATGTTGCAATTAAATGTGTTTTCACATCCTGGACATTAGGGACGTTAGAATTAGCGTAAAGTAATGGGCGGCGGATGACTATCAATTAGGTCATCTCACTGTAAAGACAGCTAAACATCATGTGCATGCTAGATTCATGGAATATATGCATGAGTAACAAAAACTGCTGCCAATTTCATAACAACAACTGTTTATAAATTCAGGAGGACACAATCGTATAAGATCGTAAAGGCGTCTAATGGTGATGCATGGGTTGAGGCTCAGGGCAAACTCTACTCTCCTAGTCAAATGGGTGCTTTCGTCCTCACTAAAATGAAGGACACTGCAGGTTGGTATTTTACTTTTTGTCCAGATTATCTGCCCTAGCTATAGGCACATAGTGTTCACCAATATCAAGACATGTTGTAGAATATATTGTCCGTTCAACATTTTGAATATTTACTGGTTTGACAATTTGACATCTGCAGCAAACCCACTCACCAATAAAATGCCACTTTTACATCGGCTTAGGAACTATCTTATTGAGATATAAGTGATCAATCATCCTTTGTGTTTATACTTTATACTCTTTATCGAACCCGACGCTAAAACCACCCTCTCTTTGGTGCGCCCTATATTAATCATGTAAATTTTAAGTATTATGTCAGCTAAATGAAGTGCATAATTGTGGGAATTCCTCATCAAAACATTTAAAACAGAAATTGTAAACCTATAATTTCAGCTGCTTTCCTCGGTACAAGCATTAAAGACGCGGTTATTACTGTACCAGCTTACTTCAACGACTCACAAAGACAGGTTTGTTCAGTTATTTTACAGATGAAACTCTGGAAATACTGCAAACTAAAAGTTCATCATGAACTTTTAGTTTGCCTTTATCCCCGAGTTTAATTTCTAAAGTACAGTTCACTTTAGCTTAATACGTTAGATCGAAACACAGCAAAACAGCTGTGATATTTTTTGTTCATTTAGCTAAATAAAGTGAAGTAAAGTAGCTATTAATAAAAAATACTTTAAATATCAGAATTAAATATGATAGCTTTTTCCACTGCCATTCTGCCAAAGTCAAAATTATCAGTAGGAAAAAAGTAATCGTTATCGGAAGTGTGAGATGCCATATCTGTGACAGAGGTTCAAATTGTTCAGGTGAAGTTATGGTCACGTACGCCACTCATTCTAGATAAATTCATAATACAGTATCATCACACAGCTAATAGTCGGTAGATATTACTTGCAAGAAGTACTTGGGTATTAGAAAAACCTTTTATGGCTGTATGATAAATGAAAGCTCATTTGGTTCACTCAATGAACATAATAGACGTCATGTGACAACTAGAAAGCTACCATGAATTCGCGGATTCATCTACTGTTGCGTAGGCCGCGGTGCAAATTTTTGATAAAGAATATAATTTTCTTGAGATTGTCATTGCGCGGCGCGCTAAACTAGGAAATTCTAGAACGTTTGTGAAAAGCCCAGCAAAATCGAGACTGACTGGTGATACCCGTGTAAAGTTTCTTGCTGTCGTCATATTACAGTCAGACTTCTATCAACAAGCGATACTTGTTTCTGCAAATTATGTGAAAGACTCAATTTGCGTATCATGTTGAATGGTTAACATCACGATAGCCATTCTGTTATAGTCATAGATTCGTTAATATCAAATATGGAGAGTAAAAAAAGAAGTGAGAACGTATTTAAGCATGATTCACCAATCACCATGCCACTTACTACTCATAGTTTTTCGTCGATGAGAATCCTTGTGGCTTTTGAGAAGGGAGGAAACTTCGATGATTCTGTTGCAAAAACAATAGCACTCACGACACAGTTAGATGGTGGCGCTAACATTACCCGTCTTAAAAAATATTATCTATCCTGCGTTTAATCATAACTAATATTTCAGGCTACCAAAGATGCGGGACAGATCTCTGGGTTGAATGTACTCCGAGTTATCAACGAACCAACCGCTGCAGCATTGGCATACGGTCTCGACAAAACTGAAGACAAGATCATCGCTGTGTATGATTTAGGTGGCGGAACCTTCGATGTCTCTGTCCTTGAAATCCAGCGAGGAGTGTTCGAGGTCAAATCAACGAATGGAGACACTCATTTAGGCGGAGAAGACTTTGATAACGTGTTAGTAGACTTCTTGTGCTCAGAGTTCAAGAAGGAACAAAATGTTGACCTTTCCAAAGACCCAATGGCCCTTCAAAGGTTAAGAGAGGCCGCCGAAAAGGCTAAAATTGAGCTATCCTCTGCGTTACAAACAGACATTAACCTACCATACGTGACTGCTGATGCCACTGGACCCAAACACATGAACATGACCCTCTCCAGATCTAAGTTTGAGTCCCTTGTTGGAGCCATGGTGGACCGAACAGTCCCTCCCTGTCAGAAAGCTATTAAAGATGCTGATGTCAGCAAGTCAGAGATTGGTGAAGTGATCCTCGTAGGTGGAATGAGCAGAATGCCCCGAGTTCAAGAAATCGTCAAAAACACATTCGGTCGCACTCCAAGTAAATCTGTGAACCCAGATGAAGCAGTAGCTATGGGAGCAGCCATCCAGGGAGGAGTATTAGCGGGAGATATTTCAGATGTGCTATTACTCGACGTAACACCACTGTCTCTGGGTATCGAGACTCTAGGAGGTGTTAGCACTAAACTGATCACAAGAAATACCACCATCCCCACTAAGAAGGGACAAGTATTCTCCACAGCTGCTGATGGTCAGACTCAGGTAGAGATCAAGGTTCTCCAGGGAGAGCGAGAAATGGCTGCTGACAACAAATCTCTCGGTAACTTTGTCCTCTCCGGAATTCCTCCCATGCCTCGAGGTACTCCCCAGATCGAAGTGACCTTTGATATCGACGCTAATGGTATCGTTAACGTGTCCGCCCGAGACAAGGGTACCGGTAAAGAACAGCAGATCTCAATACAATCTTCCGGAGGACTGTCCAACGACCAGATTGAGAACATGGTGCGTGAGGCTGAGAAGTATGCCGATGAGGACAAGAAGAGAAGAGACCGTGTTGAAATCAGGAACCAGGCTGAGGCAATCGCCAACGACACCGAAAGTAAGATCGATGAATTCAGAGATCAGCTGGAACAGAGCGAAATGGACAAGATGAAGGAAAATATCCAAGAACTTAAGGATATTATCGGGGATGATGATAAGGATGCAGAAGAGATCAGAGAAAAGATGAACGAGGTTCAGCAAGCTTCGTTGAAATTATTCGAGATGGCATACAAAAAGAAGATGAACGACAATGAAGGCGGCTCAAGTGAATCTAGCGAATCTAGCGGCTCAGAAAAGCAGACAGATGCTGAATACAAAGACGCGAAATAATTTCACTGTAATGTGATTGGCGAAGACTCACTTGATCTCTATTTTTGTACAAATTAAATTTGTTCAGCCTTATATACTGACTGTATTTCAAATCAGTCCAGAGAAATATCATCCCATAAATTTACTGACTGTATTTCAGAATCAGTCCAGAGCAATATCGACCCTCTGTTACCTAAATTCCAACAAGCTCTAATTTTTACTAATTTATTTACTGATTCACTTTGAGATCGATTGTTTCACTTTGCACTTGAATTCCTGGCCTTTGCTTGAACCTTAAAAACACAAAACAGCATGTGTGTATCAATAATATTTGCTCGGCCTGCCTTTTATTTATTTATTTTGCGGTCGCTCGCGCGCGATCAAAAGGGGTCGCAGCGTGTGCCACCTTCGGCTGTCGCGCGCTACTGCAAGAGAGGGCTCTGGTTAGAGCAACGCCGTGGTAAGTAAGGCACAGTAACGCATCGCGCTTGACATACGTTGCATGCCACTTTTCGCGCGCGAAGCGCGCGCCGCCGAAGGCGGAAAAAGGGGCATACCATGAAGGGAATCGGACTTTTTAGAGGGACGCATATTCTGCGTCCCTATTATCCTATTTGACCAAATATGGGAGTAATTGACTGAGATGGCGCGCGCGCGCCACCAAAACAGTTAAATGCATTGTTTTTAACCAAGTTGCAATATTTGTGAGTTTACTTGGTATCTTTGTAATATTTTTATTATCTAAACGACTTTATTAAGTCATTAGAACCTTCATGCAAACAAAAATTGAAATGTTTCAATATTTCTGTAAACTGAAAACTTGTAATTTTGTTCCAAACCGCTTAATTTTTGTACGGCGCTACTAATTCATGAAAAACGCGCTATATTTATATTTCGCATTGGATATATAGATGACCAATGATATCGTGGTATTAAAGTCATGTGACACCGCGATGAGCTAGCTGGCGTCTAGCTGCCTAAGATCATATCTATGCTTTCTCCTTTGTCCTATTTTATCACTCGATAACTTTTTACACATGCTTTTTTGTTCAACCTGTTGTTCAATTTGTTTAACATCTCTCTGGTTATTGCAAACCACTTCAATCCCCAAATTTATACATCTAACCATCTCTCTGGTTGCTTCCAACTCGTTAAAGCCAAGGCTCGACCAGGACCGCTTTTTTGGGGCTAATATTAAATACTAGTGGACTCTTTGCAGCTCTTCCAGCACCCCTAAATTTACTGATCTGGAGGTCACATTTTATTGAGCCAGTACAGGCTAATATTAAATACTAGTGGACTCTATGCAGCTCTTCCAGCACCCCTAATTTTACTGATCTGGAGGTCACATTTTACTGAGCCAGTACAGGCTAATATTAAATACTAGTGGACTCTATGCAGCTCTTCCAGCACCCTTAATTTGACTGATCTGGAGGTCACATTTTATTGAGCCAGTACAGGCTAATATTAAATACTAGTGGACTCTATGCAGCTCTTCCAGCACCCCTAATTTTACTGATCTGGAGGTCACATTTTATTGAGCTATTACAGGCTAATATTAAATACTAGTGGACTGAAATGTACACATTAATAACGTTTGATTAAAATGTTGCCGTAGGTACATGTTCGTTGAGTGACATAATCTTGGCAAAACTATCATTGTTACGACTTGCGTTTATCATTTCTTAACTATCATATGTTAAACTATCCCGCACATGCAGGTAAACGTCTACTGAATGAAAATCAAGCAGTAGAGGCAACTCTCATCAGACCAGTTGCAGTGGACACGAGATGGAACAGTTATTACATGATCTTCCAGGCCTTTCAGAATAAAAAATATGCAATAACAATCACCGCTCAAAATGCAGAGTTATCGTTGTCTGCATCTCAACAGGTCAGTTTACATGCAGCTCTTTTGACTCATCTCTCATTTTCTGAGTAGCACTAGTTAACATCAAGTTTAGAGAATCAATGTCCCTGGAATGTAACTGGAACAAATTCTTGTCCGCTGGACCTCCTAATTCCTAGCTCACTTCTCAATGTACAGGCTAAGCATTGATCAACTGAATTTTGCAGATGACTCCTCACGATTGGGATCTTCTGACCAAAGCTATTGCGGTACTGAAGCCATTCTACATCACCACAAAAGCGGCGGAGGGGGACAGGGTTTCTGTTTCGGAGGTTATCCCAAATATAAAGAAACTGGATTACGCTATCAGGAGCATATCCTCAAGTGGAGTCGGAACTCTGAAACCCACGCTGCTTTCCGAAATGTAAAACCAAGTATGTGATATATGAACTTGCAAGTGACCCATGCAACAACCATGTCACCATGTGGTCAAATATTCATTTTTAACCTCCGGTTTGTGCTACCAAGCATTGATTCAGGCGTTATTGGTCGCTCTGCATGTCGTTTTAAGTTACTTTTCAAATACATCCTAATGTTGGGGTTTTTATAAGCTATTAATGTAAAAGAAATATTTTTGGGTATGCAAACAAATCAACAATCATGGATTGCCTGTACAGTATCTTTACGTATCATCTAATGATCTATTGTGACATAATATATTTCAGGAGACTGAAGAAATCCAAAGATAGTGCAGCGATCTAAAGAGAATGAGTTAGAAGACCTTCGGAATCTGAAAGTGGAGTCGCTCTACCTTGACGGGAGAAAAGATGCAGCATTGTGATGAGCTTAGGATCGACATTAGACAACTCGCCACTAAGATCTTGTGGCTGTTACGCCACTAACGTCAACACCGGACGTCACAATGGGATTATAGCCCTCTTAGAGAAAAATTTTGGATGGGAATTGCAAAGATTTATTTGGTGCCTTCACAGGATAGACCTGCCATTAAAAAATTTAAGGGGTTCTGAGTCCTGAACTGTCGAGAGAACGAATTGGTCCTCTCAGCCACGCAAGGTGGATTATAATGCAGTAGAGTTAGTTATATTATCAATATTTACTTACCGCTTGATTTGAATATGAAGTATAAAAGCTCATTCCGAGTTGTGTTCTATGAGTAAGCTAGAAGGTAGCATATTTATTTTAAAGGGATTAGATTTATTTATGTTTTGTTTTAGAACCATCTACTTCTGAGCTGCCCTGTCAAAATTAAAAGGGTGTATAGGTTGTCCCGGCAAAAGCCTCCTTAAATTATTAATGGACGATCCTAAAGACCGTAATTTGGTCATGAACACTTCAGAAGAATTGAATGAAATAAAGGATATTGCCCGCTGTAAACAATATCGGAGGAACCGTTATTGTAGCTTTTGCCCATTTTACGGTGTGAAGATGTTTTTACCATGGTAGATTCGGTACACGTACCCAAGTTCGACACGCACTCTAGTTCGTCACTTATACCATGTAGTTCGACAAACCCTGAGGTTCGACTCTGTCGAACTAAAGTGCTCTATCTGGAGTCAAGTTCGATACGCACTAAAGTTAGACAAGAGAACTTTGACTGTCTGACTACAGTTTTGAAATCTCCAATATCCAGCAACGATCCTTTACGAGCTTGAAATCTATTCGTTTGTTAGTTTTCCACTTGTCTCATGCTGTTCAATTATGTGTTTATATAATTTCTATAATCCATATCTATGGACATTTAATTGACCTCATACTCCATTGTTAGTTATTAGAATTGTAGGCTTAACGGAGAAATAAAAGAGTAACGTGGTAACTCTTACTTCGCATTGTAGATTATAAATCAAGAGGCTTGCATATAATGAACATATTGACACGGGTGCAGAGTTGAGTCTGTACGGAACCTAGTAGTTTCAGATCCTTGTTTAACTTGCCGTACAGCAAGGTCATCCACTACTTTATGTTAGTGAAGTAGTTAGCTAATTAGTGATTCACTCCCGGCGCGAGAACAAAGCGCCAGGAAAATAAGACAATTTTTCGCGCGAACTTGTAAATTTACTTACGCCGCGCAGAGGTGTTCCTTCATGGTGTATCCATAATATCTCTGATATTTGGATACGAAACATGTATCAACATCGCGCTACAACATATAATAATGATTCTTGCAACCACACCGATCTCTTCGTTAAATCGGCGAAATACTTTACTGGGCCTCGTATAAATTTTTTCGAAGTAGCGCGCGCCAGATCATTAAAACAATGGTCAACTGGGCCTCGCCTTCACATATAGCCATGTGTATAATTATACCTTACAAGAAATATTTATGGCGGCCTAATTTGCGGCGACCGAAATTTTGGCGGTCCGAAAATATGGCGAAATTGAACAAAAACCGTCAAATTTCGGACGTCACAGAAAATAAGGGTATTTTTCATCATTTTTTGTGACAGTAAGCAGTAATGAGTAAGGAAATTTCTGAAATTCGGTAAAATCATGTTCAAACTTAGTCTGTATTAAGACTTTCTTGTTAGCACATACATGTATTTTAATGCAAATCTAAACTGTATTGCTTGACATTCAATTCGTCATTGGTGTGGTGATAATTTGTCCCAAGATGCCAGAATTTATTTATTTATTTTACTTGATATTACTTTTTAGAAACAAAATAAAGCAGTGAAGGCACAGTCATTGAAATAAGCTGAAAGATAATGCGACGGATTCTATTACGACGACCGAAATTTTGGCGGTCCGAAAATATGGCGAAATTTTCGGAAAACCGCCACATTTCGTACGTTATAAATATGTCTTGTAAGGTAGTAGAAAAGTGGCATGCAACGTATGTCAACTACGAGTTTAGAGACCTAACCGCTAATTGGACACAATAGTATGATGTCTAAGAATTGATAATATGTTAAGAAGTATAAATTTAACCTTATTAGTCACGTGCTATACCAATGCGCGTTTTAAACTTTGACAGTCTATTACTCTAAGGCAAATAAAGTAATTATATTCATATTTTGTCAGCAATAAGATGACATTGTTTTCTATTTGGTGTGAAAATATGAGCTAGAACGGACATAATCTCGCTGAGTTATAAATCAAGAGGCTTGCATATAATGAACACATTGACACGGGTGCAGAGTTGAGTCTGCACGGAACCTAGTAGTTTCAGATCCTTGTTTAACTTGCCGTACAGCAAGGTCATCCACTACTTTAGCCCGGCGAGGCACATAACTCCCACTACAACTCCATGACAAATGTTTCATATATACTAGCCGAGTTCACAAGTTATATCCTTGTGTTTGAGAAGAGCTCGTTAGAACTGCTTCCTTTCCTTATAGCTGTTTGAAATTTATGATGAACGCGCATGTGCCAATTGATAACAACTAAATGCTTTTGCGCGTAGTGTGCGTCGAAAATTTGGCAAAAACGCTTGCAGAGTGACAATATTCAAACTTCGATAAAGTATATGAAGTGGGTACTTCTCGGAAAGGAAAAATTTAGGCAAACACGATGTGACTATTTTTGGGTTGATTTAATACAACTGCAAAAAATTATTCAAACTTCAAGCAAAAAAGTCAAAATTTTTACCACTTTTTTGGATTTTTACCCCCAAAAAAATAGAGGGATTTTTAAAATTTTTAAACCATCTTGTGCGGGTGTGTTTTAGCTATCTCCATGCAAGTTTTGCCGACATGCCAACAAAATTAACTTGTTCAAAATATCAAAAAACATGGTTTTTTGGCCTTTTTTTGCCCAAAAATCGTTTTTTTGCGATTTTAACCCAGAAAAATCAGTCCAATCATCTTAAAACCACTTTAAATCGATTCTACGGTCAAAAATACGTCTAGTAAGGTGTATCTGGGGTCCCTAGTGTATCGAGCAGACAATGCCCGTACGCGTAAGAGCCTCTACTATTAAGCGTGACGCGCTTGTTTCACAAGTAGAATATAAGCTCCCTTGCCACCTTCTGCTTCGGCGGTCGCGCGCTACTACAAGCGAGAGGGCTTTGGTTAGAGCAAGGCCGGTCTGGCCCGGCGCGCGCTACTTCGTAGCACTTGCAGTCGGTAACATTTCGAGAAGAAAGCGGCGCGCGCGACTTCGAAGAAATTCAAACGAGTAACATATCTCCGTCAAGGCCTCGCCGAGCTGCGAAGAATTGACATCGTCAATTAAGGCCTACATGTGAGGACACGCATAAGATTCACAGCACAATCAACAATGTCAAAAACAACGCACACCGATCTACGAGGTCACATTTCACAAAGGCAAGAAATAACAAAATGAACAAAAAATTTGAAACTATACTTTAAGGGTTTTTATAAAATTAGCTAACATTTTTATTGAATTTTTATATAGGGTCATTGTTATCAGTTATATTATGTTTATGTTGTTTGAAATTCTTCAAATATCAAAAAAGACTTAAAGCTTATTTTACGATTTCATTCCTGTCCAATATTATATTTCATATAATATTGGTATCAGTGGATAGTTTCGGTTAACTGCGTATTATGCTTTGCCAATTGCATCACTTGATTTAATTAAATGCATATATACAATATATATATTGTTTAAATTGAAATCTTATAAAACATCAACGACTTATTCATTAGTATGATAGGACGTTTGTAAATACTGTTAATGTAGTGAGAAATCCCCCTTTTCACCGCTGTGAGAAACGTATTGACAACACAAACCTTGTTACTGGGCCGCGCTCAGCCTGTCATTCCGCCTAATCTCCATGTTTATAAACATGATATCCTGAGGTCTCCAGGTAAAAACCTTGCAGCCTCCAGCTTTAGATTTACAATGAATGTTACTATAACCTCAGTATTAGTCCCAACGAATATTCCACTCAAAAACAAGTTTACAGTGCTTGTCTAGAAATTTTATAATATCATAGAGAAACTCACTTTGTCTCACTATAATCAACTATAAACAACAA
This sequence comes from Bolinopsis microptera, assembly GCF_026151205.1. Classification (NCBI taxonomy): domain Eukaryota; kingdom Metazoa; phylum Ctenophora; class Tentaculata; order Lobata; family Bolinopsidae; genus Bolinopsis; species Bolinopsis microptera. The sequence goes on along the minus strand of NC_087072.1, from coordinate 5,915,347 downwards.
CTATAATCAACAACTATAATCAACAACCTGCCATTACATGTTCAAAGAAATGTAAAATATAAGTTATTGTCCAATTTGAAACTTAATTTTATTTGTATGACCACTGCAGTTACTTCAACTGCCTTGACAAAGGTTGAAGACCCGAAAAAATTTGAGTTTTTGATGTCAACTATTTACAGATGATGAGCAAAGAGAAACGTTTCTTCTGCAAAACACGATCAACAAAATGACCACTGGCGTTCAACCTAAGAATTGTGTCAAATGTTGTCTTCCTGATCGACTTAATGATTTTAATGTTAATATTCCAGTCGATTTCTTTGACACCCCAGAAGATTTCTTTCAGTTCCTTGCTCGTGGATCATATGGAAAGGTGTACAAGCATCAGGACAGCATTGGAAGAGAGACAGTTGCCATTAAGGTGCCATTCAAAAATAATGCAACTTTATTTTTAGAGGAGATAGAGAAACACAAGACTTTCGCACATCCTCACATTGTTCACTATATAATGGCCCATAAATGCATAAACACTGATAAGTATCACATTATCATGGAATATATGGAAAATTCATCACTTGAAACGAAACTGTCGACCATAACACGTGATGTGAATTCAAGAACCATTCCTGTCCTTAGAACTGTTAGTTCATTAAAATACATTGAGCATATACTTAAAGCGTTGGTGTATTTACATAATGAAATGAAATTTATACACAGAGATTTAAGAGCTGCCAATGTGCTCCTTGATGCTAACGACGTAGCAAAACTGGCTGACTTTGGGATAACAAAGTGTGTTTCTGAAACATCAAGTTTACGCAATACTGATGCACCCTCCAGCAAAGTTGGAAATTACCTGTGGTGTGGTCCAGAGATTCTTCTAGATAAAAAAGAACACAAAGGATTTAATGAGGATATCTGGAGCCTTGGGATTGTTATCTTGGAAATGGTATTTCATCAACCTGACTTTTTTGGAGCATATGGGTTGTGGTCTCAACAAGCAGATTTTATAAAGGTTCATAAAAGTGGTGGTTTCAGGCAAGAGGTGCTGGAGCCACTCCTTACACAGATAAGTAGTCGTGACATCAGAACCCTGCTGAAAGAGTGTCTGATAGATAATGTACCAGATCGGAAAACTTCGTCTGAGCTTCTTCAACTTGTAGAGAAGATAAGAGTACAACGAAGATCAAGCTCACCTGTGTTACCATATAATTAGAAGAGAAAAAGAAAGTGATTAATCTTGTGATCCCTATACGGCTTATAGAGGTGTATTTTGGTGGGAGGTGGGTTATATCTTATAATCATGTGACAGTTATATTGGGGGGTTTTATTGGTGATGCTGATCAGGTATTACTGTCACATGTCATAAAAGTAATGCCTCACCTTCCCATCCGAATCTATATCTATTGCTAGTGACTTCTATTCTTTAGCATGTGACATCACTTTAAAGTTTATAATCTATTTATAATTTCCATACTTAACTATTTTGGGTAGAACTTGCAAACCAAACTTAGATCGGTTGCAGTTGTTTTTTTGGGTTGCAACTTCACATCGTTCAAATAAGTTGATCAGTTTTGTTTTTAATGTGCATAATATGACTATCAGTCGGCACAATTTTAAGTTTTTAAAATATCATTTGTATTGCATTTCAATTATTTTGTCGGTATCATCATGGCGTTTCATAAAGTTGTAAATCTGGTACATTCTTTAAATATATTTTTTATACAATTGAGGTATACCTAAAATCGGCAATGATCATTGATTATGTGGAATTATTGATAATCAACTCCGTTACTTTTATCATCTTTTCACGTGTTTAACTTCAGTAATACAACATGAAAACAATATGGAATATCTTTAAAGAATGATATTTGATTCTACAGTTCCATTTTACGTTAGTCACACTAAAGTATAACCTACTGAATTAACTTATTCTATCAACAGGATGTTTGGAGGAGGGTTCTCATCCTCAAAACTAAAAACAAATTTGAGGTTGTGCATTAACAGGCTCAAACTTCTGCAGAAGAAAAAAAGTAAATTGCTTTTTCTTATATTTTATGTTCATACTTTGATTTAATTGATAATAAAGTATGACAGTTAGTAAATATCATCGGTATCCAGAGAGGGATAGTAATTAATTCTACATATTAATAAGGAATAAGGATATTTAGAAAACTTTGATCGCAATTTTTTAGTTTGATCCTCCGGATCTGGTTATGTTATATCAAACAATTTCTATCTTCAGCTGAGTTGAATGTAAAAGCACGGAAGGAAATTGCTGGATATTTAGCTCAAAACAAAGATGATAGGGCTAGGATTAAGGTAGAGTTAGAGTTTGCTTTTCAGTTTGAATAATATTTCTTTTGATTACTGTACTGAAAGCTCTTTTAATAAAAAACTCAGCTTATTTTTTAGCAATCTTTGTTTGATAAATCCAGTAACTGATATTGGTATCTGCATTATTAGCCTGATAAACATTCAGGTAGAACACATTATTCGAGATGATTACCTTGTTGAAGCTATGGAGTGTTTGGAACTGTACTGTGATCTTATTCTGGCTAGAATCGGTCTTATCGAAACACAAAAGTAAATGTCATTCCTTTCGTATCTACAATTTACATTTACTTTCCTCATTACATCGTTTGCTAATTCTAAAATTCTGCTTGGATCACTTAATTATTCAATTTGAACATTACTTTCCTTCCTGTTATTTTCCTCTTCCTCTAAAATTTTAGAACAATATGTCCTCTAACTGATGTGTTTTCTGACTGTCTATATTTAGGTTTTGTGACGATGGACTCGCCACACCAGTTTGTACTCTTATATGGGTTGCTCCTCGTATGCAAAACGATATAGCTGAGTTTAAAGCTGTAAGTTTCTTGTTACACAACACTCACTGTCTTGTTACACAACACTCACTATCTTGTTACACAACACTCACTATCTTGTTACACAACACTCACTGTCTTAACTTGTTACACAACACAAAATAATTCGCTTCTTCACTTTAAGATATTTCATGCTTGTGCTGCAGTTATTGAAGAGCTCTGGCTAAAACTAAATTTGGTTGTCCACCAGAACATTTTTAAACGATATAGTACATATTTTGACTCAGTTTTACTTAAATATTTTCAGATTGCCGACCTGCTCTCCCACAAATTCGGGAAGGATTTTGCTCAGCAAGCACGAAATAATACAAATGGAGCTGTAGATCCAAGGGTAAGTACAGAATTTAGCCAAACAATCTATTTCATACATATAATAGTTGTATTAGAATTTGAGATACAAATTTATATGTGTATTAACGATTCTTTCTCAAATTCCAACCTTCGATTTGTTCAGATAAAGAACAAGATAACGTTGCAGCAGCCGTCCCCACAACTTGTTGAACAGTATCTTATTGAGATAGCAAATGCTCATAACATTCCATTTGAACCGAAGCAGGACTATCTGATGGTAAAGTGTTTACATTTATCATATCACTATTTAGTTAAGGGGACTGTTTATTGTCCCCTTGGCTTTACATGCAGTAGTACTAGTGTTTATAAACACTATGTATAATGTATAATGTATAATGTATAATGTATAATGTATAATGTATAATGTAATGTATAATGTATAATGTAACATAATGTATAATGTATAATGTATATAACACTATATAACCCGCACTCACTACCCAGGGAGAGGACTACCTAGGCTCACATCCAGATAACGGTGGTGGTGGTGGTGGTGGTGGTGGTGGTGGTGGTGGTGGTGGTGGTGGTGGTGGAGGTGGTGGCAATGTGCCAGCTGGATCCATACCCCCTGCTCCTGGATTTGCAGGGTTTGGAGATCTACTATCAGGACCCCCTCAGATGGATCCTCCCCCGCTGGTAAATTAGTTTTCATTTTAATAATTTAATTTTTGTTCCTAATTAAGTCACGCATGATTATTGACTAAGATTTGTTGCTATGTTGTGAATCTAGATGGGCGGGAATTTCTAACCAATTGGGTGGGGGGGGGGGGGGGAGTTCCAGTCGATCGCTTCATTTGTCTTATCATGATATCTTTCAGTCATCAAACGTCACTCATCACACACAATCTACATCAAGTTTACCCCCTCCATGTAACGATATCTCACAGCCAGGGCCCAGTAATGTATGTTTCACTACTATCACTTTCATTATTGTTGATTTGTAAAAATGTTAAAAATACTGTAATAACAGTCAAACCTTTATATACCGGGCCTCTTGGGGTAAAAAGTACACGGTGTAGAAAAAGCGGTATAGAGAGGCACAGTGTATAGAGGTTCGGTTGTATAAGCCATAAACTTTCAAAAAGACTTCAGTGCACTCATTTCCCCACACAATATGAGTTTTGTTGCATCTATTATGATATGTGCTAGTAATGTTAGGTGAAATGACTGACAGCTAATATTGGTCTGTGCTTTATAACGACAACACATGATATAGTGACTAGTGAGTTTGATTTATTTCAAATACTGACTCAAATTAGATCAATAGACAGTTTTTGGGTTTTTCCAAATAGTTTCTGATTATTCTGATTTGCGACAAATGATATTGCACTGTTAGGATAAACGACGTTTCAAAGTAACAACTTCTTATTCATGCTGACAAAATTGGTAAATATGTGAGAAAACTGTCTCATAAAATTTATTAATCAAAAATGGCTAAACGACAACAAATTGTTCAAATACTCGACTAAAATTAGAATCAAAATCTATATATGTACAACACTACTCGATCTGCTATTCAATAAACTTAAAACATCCACTAAACAGCAAGTACGTGATTGTGATCGTGTGATGGAATGACATGTACAGTGATAACAGATGATTTAAGATGTAAGTGATAACAGATGATAAGGTAAAAGATACAATACATGTGAGATGGTGTATACACAATGTGAGTGAAAATATAGTGAGTGGTTACTGATTGTGAGCGAGATGTGAAAAAACAAATTAGATCCTACTCAATAAACTTAGTACTTACCATTATCATATTTAACATGACTCATGGAAGTCTTTTCATCTGTTATTTTGAGATACACAGTTGTGACATAACTGATGAATGATCAGTAGAATGATGATCTCATACATCTCATTTATCATAAAAACGTTCGGAAGTCGATTGTTGTGGAAATTTGTATTTAATTTACGGATATTATGATTCCTCATATTTGGAGACATTTTGGAGACATTGTCTCCATGGGAATTTCATGGGAATTGGAGGGGAATTAGAGGGGAATTACGTATTATTGATATTTAAGCACCTAAATTAGCTGTATATGGCTTAACTGAGTTCTGGTCTGTCCCTCAAACAAACTAAGACCTTTCACATGCGAAAAGAAGACAAAAAAGGGGGGGTGGCGAACCATATTTGCCAAAAAAAAATGTCAAAATTTTGTTTTCCATATTTCGCCCTAAAACGTCTCCAATGAGTTTGGTTGGCACCCTGGTTGATCTGGAAGTACGTTACCAGTTATTTGGGGCCTTCAGGGGGGAAAATGGGCCGAAAAATGGGCCGAAAAGGGGCATTTTCGGGTGTTTTCAAATTTGAGATTTCAAAGCCAGATTTTCGGCTTTAGTTGGCTGGGACATGCCCAAATTGGTGTGGGTGAGTTGCATAGAGGTAGTACAAGTGTGATCCGTTGCAGAAATCCGGGTTCCCAACATTCAAAATGACTTGAAAAGATTTTGTAAAAAATTGGAGACATTTTGGAATCCATGGGAATTTTTTGGAGACATCCATATTTCGCCCTAAAACGTCTCCAATGAGTTTGGTTGGCACCCTGGTTGATCTGGAAGTACGTTACCAGTTATTTGGGGCCTTCAGGGGGGAAAATGGGCCGAAAAATGGGCCGAAAAGGGGCATTTTCGGGTGTTTTCAAATTTGAGATTCTAAAGCCAGATTTTCGGCTTTAGTTGGCTGGGACATGCCCAAATTGGTGTGGGTGAGTTGCATAGAGGTAGTACAAGTGTGATCCGTTGCAGAAATCCGGGTTCCCAAGATTCAAAATGACTTGAAAAGATTTTGTAAAAAATTGGAGACATTTTGGAATCCATGGGAATTTTTTGGAGACATCCATATTTCGCCCTAAAACGTCTCCAATGAGTTTGGTTGGCACCCATTCGGCCCATTTTTCGGCCCATTTTCCCCCCTGAAGGCCCCAAATAACTGGTAACGTACTTCCAGATCAACCAGGGTGCCAACCAAACTCATTGGAGACGTTTTAGGGCGAAATATGGATGTCTCCAAAAAATTCCCATGGATTCCAAAATGTCTCCAATTTTTTACAAAATCTTTTCAAGTCATTTTGAATGTTGGGAACCCGGATTTCTGCAACGGATCACACTTGTACTACCTCTATGCAACTCACCCACACCAATTTGGGCATGTCCCAGCCAACTAAAGCCGAAAATCTGGCTTTGAAATCTCAAATTTGAAAACACCCGAAAATGCCCCTTTTCGGCCCATTTTTCGGCCCATTTTCCCCCCCTGAAGGCCCCAAATAACTGGTAACGTACTTCCAGATCAACCAGGGTGCCAACCAAACTCATTGGAGACGTTTTAGGGCGAAATATGGATGTCTCCAAAAAATTCCCATGGATTCCAAAATGTCTCCAATTTTTTACAAAATCTTTTCAAGTCATTTTGAATGTTGGGAACCCGGATTTCTGAAACGGATCACACTTGTACTACCTCTATGCAACTCACCCACACCAATTTGGGCATGTCCCAGCCAACTAAAGCCGAAAATCTGGCTTTGAAATCTCAAATTTGAAAACACCCGAAAATGCCCCTTTTCGGCCCATTTTTCGGCCCATTTTCCCCCCTGAAGGCCCCAAATAACTGGTAACGTACTTCCAGATCAACCAGGGTGCCAACCAAACTCATTGGAGACGTTTTAGGGCGAAATATGGATGTCTCCAAAAAATTCCCATGGATTCCAAAATGTCTCCAATTTTTTACAAAATCTTTTCAAGTCATTTTGAATGTTGGGAACCCGGATTTCTGCAACGGATCACACTTGTACTACCTCTATGCAACTCACCCACACCAATTTGGGCATGTCCCAGCCAACTAAAGCCGAAAATCTGGCTTTGAAATCTCAAATTTGAAAACACCCGAAAATGCCCCTTTTCGGCCCATTTTTCGGCCCATTTTCCCCCCTGAAGGCCCCAAATAACTGGTAACGTACTTCCAGATCAACCAGGGTGCCAACCAAACTCATTGGAGACGTTTTAGGGCGAAATATGGATGTCTCCAAAAAATTCCCATGGATTCCAAAATGTCTCCAATTTTTTACAAAATCTTTTCAAGTCATTTTGAATGTTGGGAACCCGGATTTCTGAAACGGATCACACTTGTACTACCTCTATGCAACTCACCCACACCAATTTGGGCATGTCCCAGCCAACTAAAGCCGAAAATCTGGCTTTGAAATCTCAAATTTGAAAACACCCGAAAATGCCCCTTTTCGGCCCATTTTTCGGCCCATTTTCCCCCCTGAAGGCCCCAAATAACTGGTAACGTACTTCCAGATCAACCAGGGTGCCAACCAAACTCATTGGAGACGTTTTAGGGCGAAATATGGATGTCTCCAAAAAATTCCCATGGATTCCAAAATGTCTCAAATTTTTTACAAAATCTTTTCAAGTCATTTTGAATCTTGGGAACCCGGATTTCTGCAACGGATCACACTTGTACTACCTCTATGCAACTCATCCACACCAATTTGGGCATGTCCCAGCCAACTAAAGCCGAAAATCTGGCTTTGAAATCTCAAATTTGAAAACACCCGAAAATGTCCCTTTTCGGCCCCTTTTCGGCCCCTTTTCGGCCCCTTTTCGGCCCATTTTTCCCCCTGAAGGCCCCAAATACTTCCAGATCTACCAGGGTGTCAATCGTAAATGCCCTCCCTGGTCTATTAGGACAGTTAAAATTTATTCTTATCCTGGAATTCCGGTTCCCAACGATGTTTTTCGATGAATTTCAGAATTTAAATTTTTGGCATATTTTATCTTCACCATCCTTTTTCACCGGTTCAAAAAACTTTCCTGTCATATTAGAACTGATAACTTGTAAGATAGATCAGTTTTAGGCTGTTTTGGGCGAAATCTGAAATTGAGAAAATGTCTCCATTTTGAGGAATCATTATATGAATTTACGTGACGCGCGAAGACATTTCTATTTTCTATGATGCGAAATTTCACTGCACACATTTACCATGATCACGTACAGCCGGCTGACCGCGCGGCTCGCGGATTCATTATCTTATTTGAGTGCAGCTAGGCTTAACTAAGAACAGACTCCGGACTCAATACAAAAAGCAATATAGTCACTTAATATAAGATTTCCCAATTGACAGTGCTTTTCTTCAGCCGGGACACAACATGGCGTATTCTGAAGATAACACCTCACAGGGAATCAACAGTGAGTGGTTAATGTTTATAACGAGAAACTTAACACACCATTTAGCTGAATTATCACAGTTTATTATGTTTTACTTGTGTAACAGTCCGGATATGTATCAAACAGGTTTACCGGGAAGCACCACCGTCCCCGCTGGCAGACCTGCAGGGCTCCCACAGCCGCCAGGCGCCTTCTCCGCGCCGCCTGCACAGCAAAAGCCGCCTCCCCCTGTAGCTAACAACCTACCTCAGCCACCAAGTCACGGTTAGTAGGGTGCTGATGGTTTATGTAGCTCTTTTAATGCACATAATAATATAGAGTGCAGACATACTAAAACGACTTGAGCTGTTATTCGATTTAAGCTGATCAATATGTTAATAACATGTTAGTATAATGTGATGACTAAATGATTTTTAGGAGGCCCAGCACCGAATGCCCCTCCCTCTTACAACGATAGTTTCGAGCTGCCTAACTTGCCTTCTGGTATGAGTCTTGTTATAATGCCACTTGCCACTCATCATGTGCACTTGCCACTTGCCACTCATCATGCAACACAAAATTATGCACCATCATAACAAAGCCATACTCATACACGAACCTGCCATACACTAACTTAACACGGCATCCATTACCATTTTCTATTGATTATTGATATGTTCTGATAGTATGCTAATTGTGAAATGTTTTATGACGAGTGTTATGAGTAAATACGTAACAATTAAAAAATGTTTAATTCAATTCAAACTTAATAAAATGAATTAATTGCTGCTTCTTGTCTTGTTGTTATATCATTGCTGTTTATGAATGATGATATTTTTGCACCTTCTTTACTTTCATATAAAGTAATATCTCCGTCAATTAATTACAAACTTTAAATTAATTATATTTTCAGTTCCCTCCGGAAGTTTCCCGCCGACTGATAACAGTGACGACGTTGACTTTGATGATCTGAACCGAAGATTTGAGGAACTCAAAAAGAGGAAATAAACAGTGGGCATAGAGCGCAGGAAAACTATTAATAGCTTTTTGTAGATACTCTCCTTGTAGAAAGAATGTTTTTTATGTTGATTGATAAGTGTGGCTTTGTTAGTGAAACATTGCACAGACAGCATAATTGATATTTTTAGCGAACACAACTCTCTTGATAATTGGTACAGACGAACCAGTACATTCTTACATTCTAGATTCTTTTTAACGGAGAGGAAAGGTTGCCAGAGACAACAGGATGAAGGAATATGTGTAATTTAGTTAGCATTTAATGGAATTTATTACGATTTATTGATGGTATTGTAAATTCTTGATTCACAAAAAATTTCAAACAAATTTCGAAACCTGTCACATTTTTCTTGTTCAAACAAATTAAAACCAGGACCTGTCTCATCTGTCATCTGCCAGGGATCTCCTATTCAGATATTCCGGTATGTCTTTTAAGTTTTATTTAAATTCTTAATAAAAGCATTGAAAGGGCTTGTAGTTATAAGTATAGTGTTGTAGACACGACTTGTAGTTATAAATATAAGTGTGCTAAATTTCAGACTTATTAGTGACAGGTGTATTAGTTAAGTTGAAATAAAAGTGACATTACTTCTCGAATGAAAACTACAATTACATAGTAAATTAAATTTACACCTATAAAAACTATTAAACTTGCATCGTATAATAATAACTTAGGTATAAAATCAAAATAACAGTGGCATATCTAAATCCACGCATTATCAATGAAAATCTTACAAAAGTTGTTGGTTACATTAAGTTATCTGTAATGAGTAAAATAATCCTAATCATATTCCCCAAAAAATCTATTAAATTATACGGTAATCTATTTGACAACCTGCTATGAACTGATTACAACTGTAATGAGATTTATATTTTAATCTTATAAACACTTTTTACAGAATTTCGACGAATTTTCAAAGTCTGGTTATCATCAATCATTTGGAAGATTAAAAAATCTATAGTATTAAATCGTCGTTAAAGTTGGTGGACTAATAGCCACTGCAAAATTAAAAATTATAGAGCTGCATATTTCTGGTGAAATACAATAGCTACAATCCAAAAAACGTTCATGTATAAAATGAAATAAAAGCCAAGCTAGAAACTCCACAATCTTGTTCCGAACTTAAATTTTATGTGCTAAGGAGCTTGGGACAATGGCAACTTTCGTTACCATTGACTCAGTATTTACTATTTTTTGACCTCACACTTAAAACCTGGGCCGGGGTTTCGTGACGGGGTTTCGTCATCGCATTTAAGGTTCCCAACTATCAATATATTCGTTGTTTTCTATTCCTAGAATAGACAAGGTCCATGTAGAAACACCCAGAACCACAACCAGCACACTCAGTATATTCATTATTACTCCTGTCCTTAGCTGGGACAGGGAAATGGTTTAGCAATCTTAAAATGAAACAAAGTCAGACAGTAGATGTAGTAAAATAATGTTTTATATTATGTATTAGGTAATATTCAATTTACGACGCAAATCTATAAAATAAACTAACTGACTGACAGTAAGTGTGACTAACTTACCATGTCAATGACTTTTATCTCCTTGAAAGTAAACACAAGAGCATTTGGTCCAGTAGCAGAAGGAAGGCAGAAAGCGAGTGAAGCTGATATCGTACCGCTTATCATCAAAAATAGAGGATTCACGTTCAAAGTCTTGCTCTAAAGGCACTTACATAAATAACAAACAGGTTTTCGTAATCGTAATGAAGTATTAAGGCAGAATTCATCACGCATATAGAAAGTTAATGTTTCGAGAGTTTCATGACTGGAAAATTAGAGAGGAGGGGTTTCCAAATGATTACAATAGCTATGTGTAAAAATGATTACGGAGGGGGAGGGGGAGGGGGTTAAAATTGCGAAAAAGTGATTACGAAATACGTGAACGACCCCTGAGGGAAAACAGTAACTACCATTGGAGCGAGGACGGGCATGAGAAGAGTGGTTGAAGCGGTGTTGGAAGCCACCTCCGTCAAGCAAGCTACCATGAAGCAGATCACCATAGCTATTAGAACGTTATTCTGCCCTATCAGGAATCCAAAGCTGTCTCCTAGCCATTGAGATAATCCTGATGACTGAGGCATATTCATAATTTTAGGTTTAATATTACGAGTGAATTTGATAAATTTATAAAACGAAATTTGCGGTCGCAGTACTAATGAAATTAACATTAATTATGTCTAGGAACAAAACTGTCCACTGGAACAAGGAGTTGGATCTTTTCCAGGACCCAGATGATAAGAAAATATTTGATCTGAAGTTAGCCAGAAAGTTAATAAGAATATTATTAAGTTAATAAGATCATGTTCGTCTAACCTCACAACCCTCTGCAATTGCATACCCACCACCCAACAGAATAAGAACATCCCAGGGAGTCTTCTTCATCACAGTCTCCATTGTCAACAACTTCTCAGACCTCTTAAACTTCTTACCTGTGTAATAATGTTTATTTTACTTATCGACTCAACCTTTTCGACCCCACAAGTTTCAAGAATTAAACTATTTCATTTCTTAGCTGGCCAGAAATGCGCTTTTTGTAATACAAGATACAGGAACAAATATATATCAGTAAGTTACCTGGAGGAGCCTTCCAGAGCCATGTTCCTTCTAAAGGATTCTCAGTGGGGATGTTGAAGAGAACCACTCCAATAACTATAGCTATCCAAGCGTCTTTAAGATACGGGTGTATTGATTCTCCATCGCTACCGTATGCTCCTTCAACTGCATCATGCTGTACCAAGCTTTTGCTGAAAGATGTAAAATGTAGAATGATAGTGAGTGCTAGTGATACTGTACATATAAAGTAAAACGTTTGTCGTGTTTAGTTTTTAGAGTCTGTGCAAGTAAGCCTAGTGGGCTTTATTATTAGATTTAGGAACTTTAAAAGATATCGCGATGATGGCTACGGTAAATTACGCCTTCCAATAGTCATTAATCAAGTCTGTTTAATAATGTTAAAGTGGATGTTGTAAATATCCTCCGTTATATTGATAAAACTCACTAATGAGCGATGCTCCACCCCTGTAAACCAGCAGGATCTCTGAACAGCCACAAAATAACCAGGATAATTACAAGACAAAACAAAACTACCTCGGGGAACCTGAAATAAAACTGTTAAAATTAGCAGTCCTCACAACACACAACAATAAGAATTGAATTTGAACCCATTAGCATTACCAGTCCTTTACAGTAGGAGTTCAACTTCTAGTCATTAAACTCTCAATCAAAATACACACGAACTGTTTTATACAATGTAGCCTCCAGTTTACCTCAGAGGTCCTAGAGCTCGGTATTTCTTTTGGATTTCGCTGTTAACTTGTTTCCATTTCTTCTGATCGTCGGTGTCATCTGTTGAGAAGCGGCCCGGCACAAAGATGTTGACAAGTTTCTTGCCAATTAACTTAATCATGTCCACGTAACTGAAATACAACTTTGAAGCCGTCTTAAATCATTGAAGTTGCTGAATTTTAGATTTGAAATACTGTAGGTCTGGGGCCGTATTATCGCTAAGTAATTATTCTATTCCGGAAACATATTAACATAATATTGAAATTGTTGGCATCTTACCTGTGTCTAGCATACATTATCACCAAAACGTGCCATCCTGTTATCACTAGTAGGAAAGAAATAGGATAGCAGAAGGCCATCCATTTACCAAAGTCGACGGAAGGGCTATTTGGGAAGAACTTCTCCAGATTTGATTTAAAGACAAGATTGGGAGGGGTTCCAGTTAATGTTGCAATACCACCAATACTCGCTCCATACGGAATCGATAAAATTAACCCTGAAACAATTTATAAAGTTCTCTCTGTCACTCAGAATTAATGAAACATACCAAGATTTGGGATATTTACACAAGTCTCACGTCTGTGAACAGAGCTTGCAAGTCCAGCAGCTTTAAATTGTTTTAAGATTACTCTGTCATCTAGTAACTGGTAACGGTGACTCAGTTGTTAGTTGTTACCTTTGCAGAACCAAGTGAATCTGGGTGGGTCCGCCTCTACTCCCTCTCCTCCTCTTCTTCCTCTGCTAGCTTCTCAGCCACACTTCCGTTCGTTGTTACCGTTCCCATATCGATCCCAGCTGCTCCGTTCTTTCGGTCCATTTCACGTTGTATCGAACGCAAACTCTCAATAATTGCCCCTGAAATTCAATTGGATGGAAAAATAGGGCAATAACTATAAGAAGTGGTGCACATATTAACTGAATAATTGCATAGGATTTGTTCATTGATAGAGTTTTGGTGAATAAAAATCGATTAGAACTAAAAGATATGCTAAATATTCGAAAATGTGTACAGAGAAAGACTATGTATATGGTTTGTGCTTTTATTCACCTATGATTGGCAGCATCATCGCCGTTGTAGCTGTGTTGCTCATAAACATTGAAAGTTTCCATGCTACCAACATAGACCCTAACAACAACCTGAACAAAAATAGAGGGGCTCACTAATTACAGTGACAACGTTAGTCGTTACTTGTTTTTGAGAATAAATATGTAAACAAAAATAACTTAATAGTAATTAAGTCGTATTATGTCAGTAAACCCGATCTACATCTATATCGATCATCTCCATTCTTTATCAGTGATTAATGAAATAAAATGTTAAGTGTTGAATGAATTTCAAGGGTCAAATTAAAAATGAATCACGTACAAAGCTTCGCTACGGCCCAGAAGGGAGAGAATAGCCAGGGCTATCCTTTTGTGCAGCCCACACGCCTCCACACTCTCAGCCATCAGGAAGGTACCCAACATGAGCATACTAATGTACTGGAGAGTAAACCAGGGTTAATGAAAACAAATGTTTAGAGACAGCATTCAGCAAGGGACGTTTTGATATTTAACTAGGAGTAGGACTATACCCAGTTTAAAGTATTACCATTTTCAGCTTGAAACTTGATCATTATTTTGCAAATACGAACAAATCTAAACGTTTTTGGTCCGAACACTCGTCGTATCTACTTACGTTCCAGTAAACAGCTGATACTTGTTTAGTGTCCAAGACACCCGCAAAGGGGAAGAGGATAGCTGGCATCAGTGCTGTTATCATGAGAGGCATGGCTTCTGTGCACCAGAGTAGAGCGGTTGTTGCTATGACTACACCTGCTCGTTCCTTCAATTGCTGCAAAATGTATTCGATCAACATAATGGTTATACAATTCGATGATCAATACGGGACAGTTGAATTAACGGGTGATACTCGTAGTCGTAAAATATTTGTTTCAAACAAATTTGTTCCAAGACCGTCGACGAGTCCAACTCGGCGCGTGTCTTGGTAGGTTATAAACCTACAACAATTGAAAAGTGGTGCAACATGGAGATGAAGATACTTTGAAAAGAGTAAAACTAAAAGAAGAGAGTAAGTTGGTTACATCATTTCCTAGAGAAGAGATGATGATGACTGCTATAAGGATTACTAATAGGGTGAATGCTGTCCTCCATTTTGGGACTTGTGTCTTTACTCTACTTTCGTCTTCTTCTCCTCTGAAAAAGTCAGTCACTTAATTTAAACAGGCTTTTTCTTTCCTTGTTGGTCCTACGTTTTCTGGACATTTATTGATTCATTGATTCATTCGCAAAATCCGTTGATTCATTCGCCACCAGCTACCCCGGTCCTGTACTCTTTAAGAACAAGAGTCGTTACATTCCGGACTTCCAAGAATTCGGCCCTCACTGTTTTCTCCAGAGACCAATCGGAAAATTGAGGTCCGGTAATGGTTGTGCCTATGGACTAATGCAGACAGCAAACACATATCAAAGAAAATTTACATTTCCGATAACTGTCAACATGAATTAGGTTTCCATTCAGCTGATTGTTTACTGTTGGTAGATTAGAACACCCAAATTGCTACTTATATCGGTTATATATTAACAGCTGATACTTTTCTCCGAACGCGACAGTTTAAGAGTAAAACAATTGTAAAACAGGTTCATACATGAGGCTGGAGAATGAGGCGCTAATTTGTGTGCTTCCATACGAGGCTGAATTAGACTGTATACATGGACAACAGGTGCCATCAGTGTTATCCCCCGACATGAGCAACAACAACAAACTTATGCAACTCCAATACAAACACTACTTAGCAACCTCACGACATGCTACAATGTGTAATTTTGCTCCTCGAAGTATCTAGACCACTAAACACGTACATCAGTCTTAATTTAGAATGTTAAATTATCATATATATTAAAAGGGTGTAAAACTAGCGGACGGCACGATGAATGAAAACTTCAATCACCACATGGAAACAAACAAAATTATATATATCAGCCCTGTTACATCGCTTCCTGTTAAGCAGAATATAATATAATCTACTATAGCCATAGGTTGCAAGACCAATTTGCAACTTAAATACGACAATTATATATAATAATACGCTACCAGCGAGTCTTTAATGTTACAATAGCTAACAAAATTTAAGTAATTATAAAGTTCCTTACTCTCGTCGAATACGATTTTTGAATGGATTTATCCAGTGAAAAAAGTGCTCAACCCAGAGGGAGCTGGATACAAAGTGAAACAATGGGTTAACAAACTAGAAGTTTCATATCATATAATATATTTATATAATATGTACAACTACAATGTACATAGGTATATTATATATATCTCAGCAGAAGAACTGATCTCCACGGCTCTCAAGCAGACGAAGGATACGTACGGACACGACAGAATTCCTTCTCTGCTGTACAAGTGTGTTGACTTGTACACCACACTACTACACTACTATTCTTGTTCAACAACATGCTTGTTACCGTGTACCGGTAGAGCCCTAGAGGAGCTCCTAGTCACCGCCATCCTCCCTATACCTAAAGGTAATAAAAGGTTCTGCCCTGAGAACAGTAGAGGTATCTCCATCCTGCCTGTTGCCACGAAGATCTACAACAGGTTACCTTTCAACCACATCAGGATCCACATAGAACCACGTTTCCGATACAACCAAAATGGTTTTCGGCCTTGAAGGGGCACTCGAGAACAAATCTAGCTCTTCGTCGGATCATAGAAGAAGTTATTAACTTCCAGCTGCCTTGTGTCATCTCCTTCATTGATTTCTCAAAGGCCTTTGACTGCATTTTTCGATCTCATCTTCTGAAATTCTGGCTTCCTAAGGTTTTCCTTAAAAAATCATCATGAAAGCCATTATGTCGCTCTACATATCAACATAAAGGCTAAAATCATGACTCCTGAAGGAATAATAACTTGAATTCCTGACCAACCTCGGAATTCTCCAGGGCGATGTTCTTGCTCCACTCATTTTCATAATCGTCATGGACTTCATTCTAAGACTGGCAATAGGGCCACGCGATGGGTTCAAAGTTGGCACTGACTTTATTATATAGCTGATTTGGACTTCGCTGACGACTTATCTACAGTTACTGACAGCTTCAGCGAAAATAGCCGCATATGTCAAAGCATCTTTGATATTGCAGCTCGGTATGGTTTACTTATCAACATTTTCAAGACCAAGTACATGTCCTACAACATTCCGAGGCCTGTCAACTCAGATGAGAGGGTCTTTGTCAACGGCACTCCTCTAAAAGAAGTAGAGGACTTCAAATATTTAGGATCTTATATAGCTTCAACTAGCAGAGACATCAATGTTAGGATAGGCATTGCTTGGAAAGCCCTGCAAAGTCTAGATGTTTTCTGGAAATCTGACATGTCTAGGAAGATCAAGACCAATATTTGTAGAACCGTAGTAGAACCCTTTCTTCTGTATGGCGCGGAAACGTGGACCCTGAAGAAAGCTGACACTAGAGCTGCACTAGACGGGGTCTATACAAGAATGCTACGAAGGGTTTTCGGCATCTCGTGGAAATCTTACACACCTAACTCCGTTCTTTACGGAAAGACACGACGACTCCGTTTTGCAGGACATGTGTACCGTCTTCAGGACCAACCTGCTCAGAAACTCCTTTTCTGGCAACCGTCATATGGCCATCAGTATAGAGGACGACCTCATAAGACCTTTCCGGACGTCCTACAAGAAGATACTGGATTGGATCCTGATAAGTTACGTTGGCTCATGAGTGATAATGATAAATGGAGAGAAGCGCTGTCACGAAACTCGTTCCAGACTTCATCTGGATTGACCTAGGCAGGTAGACATATTATATTAGTCTTTAAATGTCGAACTTGATGTCGAACAAACAATTTAAACTCACATCAAAATTAGGCTGTATTGAACAGGCCTGCTGCCGGCAAATCTGATCATGGGCATTCTTCTATTCGTTTGTAATGCCTCTTCTCTAAGGCTAGATTCCTCATTCTATTCAGAATCACTAAAATCTACTCAAACGGAGGAAAGCATAACGATAATGCTGTAAACAGCAATACGGCAAGTAATAAGTTGTACAGTAAATGCCAGTAATAAATATAAGCAACACTTGTACTTGTACAGAATACTGAGAGTATGTAACGGATAATCGATACTCATTGAACATTTGTGTAGGGCAGCTGATTATCATTATGCACATGAATAATTAATACAAATAAGGGACTCGCAGCCGTTCTATGTAGATCATGGTATGAATGAGAATCATTCCATATGCATGATCTGAACGGCGTTTTGACGACCATAGTCATAGAGGTTTTGGTTCCTGCAGAGACATGGCTGTAATTATTCTGTCTGCAATATCGACTATCGAGTTACTATCCGATGTACCGTTATATTAATGCCAGATTTATTATAAATCGACTTGCGTCGAAATAACGCGTGTATTTGGTCAGTTGTACTAGAATATAATAAATTATACGTACAGTACAGAGGAGGAAGAGGAGGAGGAGGAGCGTGCTCTCGGAATCTCGTGGTACCCTGATGGGTACCACATACTGACACGACACACACCAGTCTTTATATACTACACTAAAAAGTCTTCAGGTACACTTGTTTATTCAGAGCTCTTGATAGATTGTTCTATATCCAGAGCCTAGAAATTATAAGTGTACATTAAGATAAAAGCAGCAAATTATATAACTCGTTAAGTTCTGGAATAAGCAGCAAACTTAACAAATTGTACAAAATCTAATAAAATGTACAAAGGCTTTTATGAGCATCATGAAGGAAGTCCCTATCATACATTGCTAATGCTTAGGACGAATACAGGTGATACGATTACCTGGGGACTTCAGGCTTTTGTGTTCATAAACACATTGTGTTCGTAAACACGATCGAAGATATGGCACCGCCCAGTAAGCGATTAGATGGCTCTAGATGTTTTCAAATTATGAAACGTATTTATATAAATGTATTATGGTTGTTTAAGTCTTTTCACTTTTCCAGGAGGATTCAGCGTCAGAAATAATTCCTATTGTATTTATTAACTGAACTTACAATGTGACCTTATATGAAGCAGAGTACATTTAATATCGTCGTAAGATTGAATAAATTAGCTTAAATAAATACGAGGGGATAATTGATTAATTTTACGATTATCAGTATTTAAAAACTAGTAATTACCTGTTGAGAGAGTCATCAGCGAAGAAATCAATCATTACAATGTTTTAGATCAATTGCAACTCAATACAAGCAATACCGCGAGAAAAAACTGAACCTTCAAATCCAAAGTTAGCCCCTAAAATTCTTACAGTTACTTCATGAGTTTCCCCCTAACTTACAATTTCGACCATCTGTTTCAACCACGTTCATGTTGATCCAATAGATCCTATTATTTCAGTAATTTACCTGTTCATGTCGAGAACCACATGTAGACGTCAGCTCAAATGCTGGTACATGATAAAATCCTTTGTTTCCTAATTACATTCATACAACACCTGTTAAAGTTAAATTTGATCTTCTTCAGGCGACTGCTCGTGGTACTAACTCGGTTACCAAAATCTCATTATGAATGAAATGCCATTCACAAATAATAGAACGAATTGGCGTAAAAACCATCAAAATAGTGGTGATTTGAAGAAAGAAGAACATCATGGAACTAGATATAATGTTAATCACAGAAAAAACTCCACAATTGTAACGCCTGTTCAGAATTTGATTTTGAGTAGAGAAAACGGCCACAGCCCCCAATAGTTGTAAAATAAGTTGTATCATGGTCAAACCATGTATTGAAATGCGGCGGAGTGAAAACGCATGTGTTCTTTAATTGGAATCGTTGTATTCATTCTAATAGAATGGACATTTTAACATTCGACTGTGCAAAAATTTACGGCATCAGATTTTATAGATATAGTACATAGTCATAAACTTGATTTAAAGGCCCTTAATAACACCACAAAAAGTCTCCGACCCAATACAAGTACTAGTAGACTGCAGTAGAGGCTGTGAATAACTCTATAACCTCCATCGGTACTGACGTCGAATGAGTTTATCGTTATAATGCAATGCCTTAGGCTACTGTTCACGATTGAGAAGAACCATCGATTGTGGCCATTGGCGATTGGCCAGTACTCAGCATTCCTATGAAAATATTATGGCTATGCTCAATTAACTAAAAAATATTAATAGTACCATAATTGTTTTTCTAACAAGATTTAAAACTGTTAACATGTTGATTTACAGCCGAAGCTTCTTTATGATTTGAAGTCACGTCATACAAATGAACAATGATTTTAATCTTAGTTTCAAAACAATCAAGAGTAAGTGATAAAACTAGATTCAGGTTAGTTTTCGTTCTTCAAATGCTTCACTTTATTATGTGCCAGGGGAACATGTAACAACTTACTTTGGAACCTCCAGCCCTGAATTATCGTCTAGCTTTGCTCCCATGACTAACTCATAAAACGAGACAAATCAACCTCGGAAGAAAATTGAGAATAGGGTCCGATTATGGTTCATATTTGAAGGTTACAAATATTAGACTCCTGCGAGATAAGTTAGTTAGCCAGGCTCAGTTTTGTCCAATGAAGAGGGCCCCAGCGCGGGAGCGTCGTTGCATTGTGTTATTTGTTCGGGCTGTGTTCTGTTACCCTTACCTTGATTAGATTTAATCTTTGCATTCCGTTGGACGGTTAACTAATTTTGACACATCGCTCTAATTTTCATAATCTTACCTTATCGACGAGACTTCTTTTTGATCCATGATATCAATCTTGGTCATGTTGAACTTTGGACGACTTAGCAAGTAGGGCAGCAACAAAAATAACTATCAGCGTTAACGGCTCCATGGATGTTTCATTTTCTGGGGTCATTAGATTCATAATTTTATCAATATGAGTTCCAATTTGGTACTCCTCTCGCTTTGTTATTTAATTTATCGACCCTGATTCAATTTATCCGGCTGAAACCAGAGAAATTGGGCGAATGTCGACATTAAATTTGGTTTTATATTGCGTTTTTGGCACTCATCTGCAGCAGCACCTCTCCTCCTAATTGTTTATGCCCATTGTTCACTGGTGAAAATAGAGCAGAGGTGTACGACTACGTGAGTACGTGGTATGCAGTAGCACTGAAAACATCTCAATCTTTACGAATTCCGAATTCCGGGTTCCAAATAAAAAGGGACTAATTCTTGACACTTCTAACATGCACGTGGTTCACTTTAACGTTATACATCATGGTAAGGCTTACCTGGGGACCCCTAGGCCATTATGTTCGTAAACATAAAGATTCGGCGGAATGACTAGGCTGAGCGCCGGCCAGTAAGGTAAGGCGGACACCACATTTCATTTAAATTTTTACCGGACTTGGCTGCAGTCAATACCAGTGAGTGACCGGTACAAATTCTACCAAGACATCAACAATTAACTCCGTTCCGAATTATAACAGGATCGCTGGCTCTACCCTGCGAGTTCTTCAGTTTAAACAACAGCTTAAGGGCCACAGGTTCAGGACCACATTCGTGGCTGGCTAGCAAGATTGACAGTGCATGAGTATTAACTATTTCCGGACAGTATTCATAACTTCTTTTCGACATTCTGGATTTTATAAACCACCCACCGCGGCCACATATTCCAGAAAATCCTAAAAAATGCTTCAAATACTGTTGCTTAATATTGTTTTGCTACCGACTCGCTGCAGCAGAGAAGTCTTACAAAGTCTTTAAAACCAGCTCACTCCCACTCAGAGTCAGAGTTGATGCCTAGGTGGTAATTTAACGCCACTCAAAATCAAATTAGTATCACCCATGTACCGCAGCCCCTCCTTTCAAAATATTTAGAGTTTCAAAAGTCAGAACATTAAAACCAGGTCACAGGTAGCTTAGCTGAATCATATTTAGGGTTTTTAACTTAGTTGTTATGGACGGTTGATTTCAGAGTAAAAAATGTTTTCAAGCACTTGTTGAAAAAACGATTAACAACGATCAGGCTTATAAGATTCAAAAAAATTTCAAAATTTTTGATGTTTTCAAAATTTTGGTAATTTCAACAGTTTCTGCCTCCCACCCAAAATAAAAACTTTGATTTGGGGTACCACTAAAAAACGTTTTTATCATCGTTTGAAACGATCTTGTGAAAAAAAAGTTTTTAACGTCAAAAACAACTAAGATTTTGAAAGAGTCTCTCAAAGACTTGGGAACAAGTCTTATTATTATTATATCGTTGAAGTTATAAGACACTTGACAGGTTATTTGGGAGGCTACAGATACTGGGGATCGGGATCACATTATGAACCTCACTATACCGTGCAATTTTCGTTTCCTCGACAGGCCCGGCGAAATATAATGTATATAGTCTATATATCATAGACGTTTTTCTGCACTGGAAGATAATGGTTTTTATTTGATTGTCTTCTTCGTATTGCGTATCCAAATCCATAAACACATCCTTGTGGTCGACAAAGCAGAAAACTGTAAAAAAACCTCATGCTGCTCCCAAACAGGGACAAAAGGAAATCGCGGCATGTACGGAATTGCGATTTTTTCCATTATTTGCGACAAACTTTATGTATAGTTTAATGTATAGTCTGTTAAAATTCGCGGTATCGCGATTTTTGGCCAAAATAATCGCGAAATCCTTTTGTCCCTGCTCCCAAATCAAATTATTTCCTTAATTAGGTTCCAGATAAAGATAATCACTGAAATAATCGCACCTTCTCCGTCACGGCCAATTACCTGAATCCCTACTTATAATTATATTTCGTTTATCTGATTTTAAGGTGGCCTTAAAGCCAGGTGGAGGGAGACAATATTATGGCATCGGTATTAATAATAATTATCTTGGTATGAAGACAGACGCATCAATGTCCCTGATTACTGGATCATTTGAAATACAAAAGAGAGACGAATTTGACGTATGTTAAATAGATCTCCCCTAGGCCCTATGGTTATGCAGATTGTAAGGGGGAGATGACAATGGGCAACAGCACACCTACTTTCGATTGAATAACCATGAGCCATTATTTCAACATAACAGAGATGTCAGCAGCAAACATCACTATTTCAACAGGTGATCCCAGATCCCCGTCTAGCATCCAGTTTAGGCTCTAATTGTCTCCTCGGAGAGAAGGGACTGGTTGGAGCGTGTGTCCATAGAATCTTAAATTATAAACATACGACTCACTGAGAGGAGAGCCTCTTTAAGGCCGGCCGCGTGCCATTCTCTCTTTAGAATTATAACGTTATGTGCACCACGTGGACAGCATTGGCCGGATATATTAGCATATTATTTTGACTTTAATTCGAAGAGGAAGGTGCAGACTCACTTTTACACTGCAGTATGACATTGTTGGTTCCCAATTCCTCATGCTCCATGACCTCCGCCTTTACCCGGCACACCATTCCCTCCGCCGCATTCGTTTCACTTGCGAGCCATAAACCAGTAAGCTGGGCCCAACTGGTAACCTACTGGGTAATCTCCTGGGTAACCTACTGGGTAACCTCCTGGGTAATCTCCTGGGTAATCTCCTGGGTAACCTCCTGGGTAACCTCCTGGGTAACCTCCTGGGTAACCTCCTGGGTAACCTACAGGGTAACCTCCTGGGTAACCTCCTCCTTAATTCCGTTATGCCAACAACTTAACAGCTACGTACCCGTTTAATGGGAATTATTTTAAGCTTAGTAACTAAACTTTAAGTTGCTCATTATACAATCTGCGGTCTGTTCGCAACATATGCCCTTTTTTATTGTAATTGTCAGCTTTTTGAATTTTCTATGTTATAGTGATAGTAAACTTAACAAATATAGCTTTTATTTTGCTAACATAAAGCTACAAGTACAACAGGAAATGTTTCGGAGGATACTGGTTTTTAGTCAGATCATCTTCCTTGTGACATGTGACTCTGGTAAATATTGATATTAATATTGATAATATTATCATACTTATACAGTCACCGTTCAATCATTAAATGATCAAAGGAGGATATGACAGCAGTCCCACTTGCAATGTTACGAGTTTTCATGACCATATGCAAAGATTAATTTGTATTTCTAATGATATCTATAAGGTTTCTAAACGTTTTTTCATAAAACTTCGAGAAACCGAACAGACCACATTTACAGGCCAATCCACCTAACAGACCACATATTTTACAGGCCAATCCACCGATCCAGAATGGACAAAAGTTGACTATGAAAAAGTAAGCAATGACGGTCTGGGAATAGTCAAGCTGCGCACTATTGGACAAGGTCACTTTGACGTTCACTTCGTGCCTGACAATGAATCCGGATTTCGTTCCACTCTAGGATTTGAATGCGATCTGGCGGATGATGAGACGGACTACGAGTTTAAGATTCACGGTATCTGTAAAGTAGATGACTGCTGTCAAATGTCAGGTGTCCCCACGAGCAACGAACGATTGTGGACTTTCACCACTTCGTCTTCCGGAATAAACTTGGATTGCAACGGTCTGAGGGTGATGTCGCTCCAATTTTCCTCCCTTGGAGATTGCTTGACGGCTGAGCTGAGAGAAAGTATTACTTCTTTCTGTTCTGTTAGTCGTGATGATAGGGTCACTGCAGACTACATGGTCATCTGTAGGTTTTTGTTATCTATTGCAATTAAATTGAATATCCTGCTGCTGCTTGCAGCTGAAATGACCCTGAGATAGATCCTCAGATATGACTGTTCTGTAGATTATACGAATAGTTTCCGGAGAATATGCACATTATGAAATGTGCAGGTAGCAGGAAAGTGCAAGTCCTACAGAAATGGAACTATGGACGTGCAGGCTGGATAAGCATTAAATTTATGCAATATTAGCCTAATTTCTGTGTTATTTGTGGGGATATATGCTATTTGCTATGTGCAAATTTAGCTAAAATCAGCGTAAACATTACCTTATCTCAGTGTTCTATACGAAATACACTGAAAGTAAACATGATAACCTTATCTCAAGTGTTCTATACGAAATACACTGAAAGTGTAAACATTACCTTATCTCAAGTATTTTATACGAAATACACTGAAAGTGTGTCGACTTACTGACTAAGCAATATACGGCCCAACAACTACAAGGGCAAAGTTGTGGGAAATCAGGAAATCTTCCAACAAAACTATTCATACTAACTCTACCCAGGTGACGTGGTCTTAAGTAATAGGTCGTGTTTGTAGTTATATTAATTAGTGAATTGTTATACAAGTTGAACCTTGATTCCAGCCACCCACAGATGCATCAGACTGCACTGGATTTGACAAAGTAATCTGGAGCGATGTCAGAACCAAGACCCTCTTCCCAGTCCCTACGTCGAGTAAAGTGGATCTGTTCTGTCCTCCAACCTACCTAGTGAGAGGAGACACAACTGTCACGTGTTTAGGTGGAACAACTTACTCCTACCTCTCCCTCCCGAGGTGCCTTGAAACAAGTTAGTACTTTACGTTCAATTTCTACTTTGTAACCTCTGTAACCTCTGTTCGTGTTGTATTGATCAATACCTAACTGTTTGATTCTAACTGTTTGTTTAAAAAACTACTTTTAAACGCTCTGAAACTTTGTCAGATTTGGGTATCTGACAAAAGTTTCAGAATTGAATTAAAAGTTATTTTTGTAGCGATTAAAAAGAGACTCACAAAGAAAGCAAAAACAATTCGATTGAATTTATCTTTTAACAAAATTATTTAACAGGTTGGTATTTACAGGATTTCAATCTAAAATATATACATATAGTAGGTTCCAGGTACCTAAAGAGTGAATCTGCAGACTATTGCACGACAATTATTGTAAAATGTAATTCGACGTTTTTTTAATACTACCTAAGTCCTAACCCTAACTATTCACACAAGAAACTTGGTAAATTTTCACGTTTTGATTCATTGTAATAAATTAAGTTCAGATAACTAAATTAAGACAGTTCTCATAGAAGTGACGAGGGAGTTATCATTTTCTGGAGATGGGCTGGGCCAGCTCCTCGGTCCTAACCGAGCACTTTGCTTTCTTTGCTGTCTCGCTCACTTTGAACACATCAGGGTTAAACTGGACGTGATCCATCGACTCTCTCTGTACTGCAGAAAGTGGGAGGTAAAGTATAACAGAAAGTGGAAAGTAAAGTATAACTATACAGTGTACAGGTGTTTTATATTGTTGTTTTGAGCTGATGTTGGGAGAAAAATACAAGTCAGCAGTGATGTTCGTTAGCTGCGGTCGCCCCAAAGTAGTTATGCGAAAAACTTTACAATTGAAAGTAGTCATGGAACTGGAAGCATGAAAACGATGTACCTCGAGGCGATTCGTACATCGTTTTCATGATTCCATGACTACTTTCAATTGGTGTTCTATATATAAGGAAGAGATGAAAGTTGTCAAATGTTTAGTGTTGTGTGATTATGTGATTGTTTGATGCAAGTTTGACTAATTTTGAAGACGCAAGTAAACTCCACATTTACATACCGCCACAAAAAGATCTTACAAAGATCTTTTGGGTGGATTATCAAAATTAATTTGAATTTTATTCCAAGTCATCGTCCCAGTAGGATATTGAGATAATATGTGAGTTGGTGTTGAAAGTTATGACTTATTTAAATCCGGGTCGTCGAATTGGTTGTGCTAGTTCTTTAATTCTATCAGTGATCGCTGATTTCAAAGCTTCTTCGCTGACTTTGAATGCGTCAGGGTTGAATTGTACATGATCCATAGACTTTCTTTGAACTGGAAGTGAATGGATGAGTTATATTATGAGTTATATTATGAGTATCCCATGACTGTGATTGAAGTTTTGATAGGCGATTAATTTAAATATCAAAACAATATATTGAATAGGTGTGCGGAATTATAAGAGAAGTAAAGTTTACTAACTAGGGACGCTAAGCTCCTCCACTCTCCGAGTAGCCACAGCTTGCTTAGCGGACTTGCTTACATTCCACATAACATGCCTGTTTCCCTACAGGAAATATATTCAGTGATATCACGTAATATTTAACAAGCTTATTTATTTGCCGTTAAGGAGATTGTTTATATTCAGTGATATCACGTACTTTAATATTTAACAAGCTTATTTATTTGCCATTAAGGAGATAGTTTAAATTTCAGGAACAGCGTGTTAATATCTCGGGGGATGTGCAATGTGCATGTTGTAGGTGTGATTACCTCCTACATCTTCATTATCAGGACTCTTCTAGAAAGATCACCAAATAATCAACCATACTCAAATTATGAATGTAAAGCTTCCCAACCTGGAATCCTTCAACCAGGCCTTTAGATCTTGACAATTCTCTGGTCCTCTCAGTAGACTGGGCTTTCATCGCTTTCTTGCACACAGGCCACTCGGGTTCCCTGAAGGGACCGTCTGGACGTCTCTTGGCCTCGGCAAGTTGATCCAATCTTTCTGTTGGTCTCGTGTTCATTGCTGCTTGTGTTAAGATCGACTGAACCTGTGAATGTTATGGAAACTAATGAACATCTCCACACTAACTAAATAGCCCCGTCGACTGTTATTTCAACTTTTCAATAATTTTTCTCTACTGCTCCACTGCTCACAATAATACTCACAATTTGGTCTGCGCATTGTATCCGATCATAATCTTGGGTTTAAATTTGTACAAAACTTTCACACTACTTCGCGAGTTAGAGGCTAAGGTATCATAAAGATATTCCAGCTGCTACAATACGTACTACTAAATGATCTGAGAAAGCTGGTATTAAGTGGTAATTATAAACCGGGCAGATCTCAAACACTGCACTGGGTTTTTTGTTAATTGTAGCAGCGCTGGTGTTGATTGATCTGTATTTT
The DNA here is from genome assembly GCF_026151205.1 of Bolinopsis microptera. Classification (NCBI taxonomy): domain Eukaryota; kingdom Metazoa; phylum Ctenophora; class Tentaculata; order Lobata; family Bolinopsidae; genus Bolinopsis; species Bolinopsis microptera. Next base: position 5,887,870 of record NC_087072.1, on the reverse strand, counting down.
GTGTTTCGTTTAAATTGCTCTTTAATTGAGCTTAAATGCAACCGACAAACATAAAAGTTTCGGCAGATCGCCCTATAATCAAGCACAAAAATGTATATCAGAGGACAATTTACATCTGGAGACAAGCACAAAAAATAGTATCCAAAGACTCGAAATTCCTCAAAAATAAAAAAACTCGTGGGCTGAGCAATTTTCTGCTCATAATAAAGTAATAAGGACCGTTCTTAATTGTGGTCGCTCACAGTTAAGACCATTTAAAAAGAGGACGATAAGGTTGCAAAATAAAATACCTTGCTCTCTGACGGGTATCTACCTCTCAGTAATTAATTAATTAATTAAGCTTAAGTAATTAAGTAATTAAGTAATTAATGATAAATTCTAAAATGACTCTCACCTCCCTGCTAGCCTGATGTTCAGAATGAACCTTCTTAGGTTGAGCTAGCTGGTTGGTCCTCTCTCGTTCAGCTGCCGTTTTAGCGGTCTCTGCCGGGCCCTCGACTGGGGAACTTCGTCCACAACTAAACTCGTACATAGGCCTAGGTAAGGGATTCATGACGTGTACTGGGCATGATTAAGATATTTATTTAAGAACTTCATTATGAAAAGAATGAGAAAACTTTAGAAGATGAGAACAAACACAATTTTAAAAGGAAGGGTATTGTTCGGCATGTATCAGGTTCCAGGTATTGTACCATATAGCATAGTAGCATGTAGTATGTACCTGTTTTCAGTGTAATTACAGTGGTTGTTCTTGGGTTGTGCTAGCTGCTCTATCCTCTCACTGTTGACTGCTTTCCTAGCTGCTCCAGACACCTGTATGATCGGACTTTGTCTCCCACAACTGTACTCCCATTGAGGCCTGAGAAATTACAATTAGGGCAGTATCCTGGTTTCGCATTATATCACGATCAAGAATGGTATAGATCTACCTTGTAGTATGGTTTGGGATTATTGTTATAAAACTGTTATACTTGCAATTATTTTGTGATGAAACTTACTTCAAGTCCTCCTGTGTGGAGAGGTTCCTCTTAGACTGAGCTAGACTCAGTATGCGGTCTGAGGGTTCAGCACTTTTTGCACCTTTAGTTAGTTCCCACATGGTTTGCTGGTTGCCCCATGATAAAGAGGGCCTGAAAAAGCACCAGCTAAAACGTTTCTGCAACACTCCACATTCCATGGTTTTATCTTAAATTTGAATGTTACCAACCAGAATCAGCCCACGAACAAAACTTTATCACGGCATGATGCACTGAAGAACTAATGATTCTGCAAGAAATACCGAAATTTGAGAACATGTTACCCGTAAGAAAGTGTTGACCGTGAAAGTTTAGGTTTCGCCAACGTTTCTATTCGCTCCCTAAGAAATTAAGCTGAATAAGCTAGCAATCTCAGCAAATTACAAACGCATTCGAAAATAAAACAAGTTCGGTTGTTACAGAAACTGTCGCCAAGCGAAACAAATAAACACAACTGTAGCATATAAGCATATATAATACTAAGTAAAATACTCCGCTTCACATTTAATCGAATAAAATTAAGTTAAAGTATTAGGAGGATTAGGAAGATAATATGTATGTGACTGTAAGTATCGGAACTTACTTGACTGGCATGGCAACAGTTGTTCGACCGGCGTATACACGATCGTGGGAGCCTGGGAGAGTGAGTAGATATTACAGTCCGGAATAGATAGTTGAGCAACTGGAAACAGTTCGCGATGCCGGATATGTGATATGGTAGCCATAGATACCAAACTGAGGTTGCCCACTATGCCAGCACTTTAGCGTTATTTCATGTTAATATGCAAAGTATTAACTTTAGGGATGAAGGCCCTGAACTACCGCCACTGGGTTTGGAAATCAGTAATGTGGACAAGTTCCTCGCCAAACATTAACCCTGAAATAAGTTAAGGTTCACCTCTTTTTCCATCATTGGCCACGGAAAGTCCTCGCCTGATATTGATAACAGCCAAACTCATTTCAACTTCGATTCAACTATAAATGAATTAACCATCCAAAATTGGACGCGATGCTGTTTTGCACGTGCGTCAGGTCGGCGCGCGGCCATTTCCTTGGCAACGATAACCATTTCGTGCACTTACTTCTGCGCCTGTAAGAACAATAACATGCTGCACTTCCTGAACGTCTTTCTCCGACTTTAGAACTCATTTCGACAGATCGTAATCAGAAATACGATAAATTCTTTCTATTGCATCGTCTCTTACCACTGACGCGAATATGCAACAAAAGAAACCCACAGTCAGGTAAACGTAAGTAAACCTTATATTCTCTCCTAGCCAGAGTCGTGATAGCAAATGACAAGAAACAAGCACTACTGCAAGCATCGGGGGACGTTTAAGCAACATCATAACATTTGTTGCTGTTCAACAATACCAACTTGCCGGTCTAATTAAATGTTATCTCCATGACAACGGTACATGTTGGTACATGTTATGTGCTGATTAAATAACGTCATTTCGCATGTCTCTTCAGTGAAAATTGTTAGGCGATTGTGCAATTCGAGTCCCAATGTTTAGAAAATGGATAGCATGCACTGCAAACACATGTCGAAACAATGGCAGCTAGTTTGGATACTAAATAATCCTTTAACTCATGCGAGAACATGCTGAAAATTGCATATTAAGAGAAGAAAATAAGAAACGTGCCTTAATGTTGGAAATATGCGGTAAGTAACAAATTACCCGATCGTTTATTCACCCCAACTAAACGTTTTCTTTGCTCAGTTTTATTTGACTTTCTTGATCTTATTGAATTATTTGTTAAAAAAAGTTTCAGAGCGTTATCTTCTGAAATGGAATCCTATGGTAAGAGCTGGTCGAGCTTAACTCATCGCCATATTAAGAGAAACATGCAAGTGCCATATTGAGAGAGAAAAAATAAGAAACGTGCCTTAATGTTGGAAAATATGCGGTAAGTAACAAATTACCCGTTCCTTCATCAGCCCAATCTAAACAATTTTGATGTTCAGTATTTGAAACATAACTTTATGTCCTCTCGTTATTATCGTTGATTGCGAAGTACAATGGAAGATTGCGAAATTGATTCGTGAAAGAGAATAAATACTTTGTTGTTATTTAGAGAGTATACCAGTAATTTTGTTGAAAATTAAATATATGTAAATAAATAATAAATTACAACTAATAAACTCTGAATTCTGATCATTATCTGCTGAACTGGAATCCCATAGTAAGAGGGGGACAAGGTCGATTCATGGTCTGAGAAGCAGATTGAGAAGTAGATTGAGGTTGTAGAGTCAGACGCAGGGAGGGAACCTGAACTCGTCTCTTCTTGTTGGAAGCGGAAAAAAGGTTATCCATAGTTAGATCTCCGATCACTGCATCCAGCTCAGCAAAGTTCTTGTTGTTTTCTGCATATCTGCGGTGTTGTATAGTCTTGAAGTGAGCGTCCAGATCGCTGACAGAAACTCTGCAGTTCTCACAGAATATCTTGCGTTTGGTTGGCAGAAGGAGAGCGTTAGGTCGGGATTGGGTTCTGGACTGGGTGGTAGGAATAGTGTTCTGTGTAGTGGGTCTGTACCCAGAAGGTCTGGACTGGATAGTATTAGTGGGAGCCTCCTTTCTGTCACCAGGACTCATATTCTTAGCCCAGGGGGATCCAGAGCAGGCGTGGTCTGGGTAAAAAGGGACCTCAGTCTTTGTCAGGAACTGAGGTTTGTAGACCTTTTCAACATCCTGAACTACAAGGGCTGCTCGTTGAGTGATAATGGGAGTAACTGCAGGTGCAGCCTTAGGTTTGGGAGGGGAGGAGTTCTGTTTTTTCACAATGTTGTAATCCTCAAGCCACTTGTTGACAGCTCTAGAAGATACAAGTTTTACTCCAAGGGAGGTGATTTTGTTGAGAAGCTTAGGACAGAGACTGGTTTTGTTGAGAACCACAACATGAGATACAGCAGAGCAGAGGAAGGGTTCCACAGGGATACCAGCTGTCTTGCACCGGGATTCCAAAGTTGGGAGGTTGTGGAAGTAGAGGTTGTAGTTTCCGAACATGTTTAAAGGTTTTGGTTGTTGAGATAGATGTTGAACTTGATGATAATTTGAACGTTGATGCTCTGTAAGAATCATGATCATGCTTTATAGTTTGTCTCCAGAGGCTCGTCACCGGTGTCAAGGATGGTTCGGTAGATACAACTCCCAGTAAAGACGCTCGGTCGCCCGCTTCGATGTGATGGTGTCAGGGTTAGTTACACAAATCCAAGAAACAGCAACCAAGGTAAACGTGATGTCAATGAAGCACGGATCAAATGTGATATGAGACTTAGAAAGGATATGTGAGATAAGTGAAGCTATATTATGCACGATAATGGGAATAATGAGAATGAGAATTAGCAAGGATCGTGTGCTCAATTTGGGTCCATCAGTAATCAAACTTGATACATGAGATATTCCAAAACAAGATTTACTGTCATATGGTTCGGCCAATTATACAAATAGGGGACTACTTTTGTGATATAAACGGGGACTATTACTGGTTATTAACCTGAATTTACGGAGAGGTTATTATTATTAATTGGGTCCAACTTATAATAATTTAATGATTACAGCGTCTGGCATAATGAGCCAATGAAACACAATCAGTCGTATTACATGTGGCAAACAGGTCACGTGGTCAATTAATGATATATGTACATCATCTAGATAGGTAAAATGAGATCGTTACATGATAAGTCCAGACACTTACCTTGCTCAGATTGTGGAGCACTGCTCCTCATCTGTCCGGGTCTCTGGTTGTACCAGGGCGCTTCGGTCTTTGCAGCACACATCTCACCTTTAGAATACACAATACAACAACTATTACAGAATAACCAGTACAGAATAAGACGCACTAAAATTATCAGATACGAACAAATCACCGCTATAAATCAAGCTTGCGGAGATTTCGAATGTACAGTCACGCATGCATTACTTTGCATATTGATTCTGATAGATTACGCGTCGGTGCCATGGCACTAACATTCATTTCATTTTATGTTTCCGATGAGAATATTGATATTAAGCGATCACGAACTTAGAAAAAATGTAAGTGACAGCATAAATGACAAATTAATGGATCAGTAAACTAGGCTACGAAGCCAATTTAACATAAGATCAAGGCATGGCTTTACTGATAATCGCAGGTCCATTAAAAGATTGTTATAGTTTGTTGAGTAATTGGACAATGCATGCACGTCGCAATGCTTGCTAGAGTTGAATTGCAGCGGTTAATGTATTCTTGTGGACCGAATTTAGAGCTTAATAAAATGTGAATTGCTTTTTACTCGGTGTACACTTGGCGAATAAACTATGATTGATGTGGCAACAGAAAATGTATTAAAAAATGCTTACCTTACGAGACATATTTATACTCGACGAAATTCCGGTGACCTAAATGATTTGGGACCGAAAATATGGGATTGTTTGCCGAAAACCAACTCATTTCGTACCCCAAATTAAATCATGGTATTCGTGGATTTTTTTCATTTCTTTATTTTACAAAAATAAAACCCAATATTTAAGAAAATCAATAAAGTAAAATATGAAAAATTACAAGTCAGTTTCTTCTTGATCTTCTGGTTCAAGGACGTTTCTCTCTTTGTAGTCCCATGTGTAATAATAGTGTTCATTTGTTATATGAATCATATTGATAACTTACTATATTAATATAGATAGTAAATCTACAAAGTCATAATTAAAGAAAATACGTGACAAATAATTTGGGGGAAAAAATTATGGTGACCTAAATTTTGATAGTCCGAAAATATGGTGTTTTTTTGGAAAACCACCGACTTTCGTACTTTTTAAATATGTCTCGTAAGGTATTCGATTTTTTGAGGTTTTCTTGTTATTTTAAAAACGAAAATACGGGGATTGAAAAGGAGAGAATGGCAATGCGGTTATAAAGAAGGGAAATGGAACCCGAGGAAGATTTTATATGGACAGATTTACAAATAGGGATTTTAGGGATAGAAAGGGACGAGTTCGAGTAGAATGGGACAAGTACGAGGAGAATATAAGAGTTAGAGGCTATAAGGATGGAAATGGCAGTAAATTGTGAGGATAGAAAGAACACCAGAGCAGGAGTACCAGAGTGGTCACTAGAATAATAGGCAATCATTTATATCTGAGACACATTATAGACTTTTTATTAGGAACTACAGTGGACACTCGTGTGTATCACCATATCGATATGAACTATGAGTATTGAGTATGAGCCTGTTATTTCAGGCAATGAAAATAAACTTAAATTAAACCAAATTAATTTGATTACGTTCACAATGTATGCTGGTTCAGAAATTGTTTACCGTAGTCAATTATAAATTTCAAGATCAGAATAACATTTGCATTGTAGATAACTGTTTTAGATTATTGTAGATAACTGTTAAACTGTATTACATCTTACTTGATAAGCACTTGAACTGTACATATTCACCTGCTGGTTACGTAACACACTGAATGATGCAGTTTCCCTTCAACATACACACTTACAGGTGTTAATGTTATCAGATACCAGCGGCCACGTGAGAATGAAATAGAATTATACTTTCATTGAGAAAGGTGATACTGATAGTGATCTGTGTGCGGGGTACAGCGTTGTGAAAACTTGTGTCATGTTCCCTCCGCAACTCATCAGTTCTCCTCTAGGTGATATTTATAGACAATTACAATGCTTTAAACGGAACGAACGAAGGCCAGGTTGCAAACAGTGGGTGATGACATGTGAGCTGACGAGAGAGAGAAGGAAATAACCGGGTAGCAAGTTGTCGTGTCGTCACTGGTGTCGTCACAACACAGCTTGATGTTATTTTGGGAGTTATGGAAATAGGAAAACGATGTCATTTTGTTCCATAACTAAAATAAATAAACAAACTAGACATAATACTTTTAGGCGTCAACAATCATATAATTACCAAAGAATACTTTAAAGTTTAAATTAAATATGTATAGCCTATTAGATTCTCTATAGACTGATATCAGTTTTTATAGCATTGTAAATAAGACGGGTCGTTAGTAATGATAAACTCATTCAACCCATAATAAATGCTAACATTTAACAAACTTCATCAAGCACAATATTTAACACTTCCAAGTCAATATTAATTAACATTAACAGCACTTAATAACATTTCAATATATTATATGCGATATTATATTATTACGGTATCGAACGATAACATCACATGACAATATCTCTAATTCATCTACAGTCTACTAACTCATAACTGCTTGCACAAATAATGCCCTGATCACATCTGCAGGATTTCCATCTTGTCAGAGAGATTCGACTCTAAACATCTAGCTCTCTCTCTCTCTCTCTCTCTCTCTCTCTCTCTCTCTCTCTCTCTCTCTCTCTCTCTCTCTCTCTCTCTCTCTCTCTCTCTCTCTCTCTCTCTCTCTCTCTCTCTCTCTCTCTCTCTCTCTCTCTCTCTCTCTCTCTCTCTCTCTCTCTCTCTCTCTCTCTCTCTCTCTCTCTCTCTCTCTCTCTCTCTCTCTCTCTCTCTCTCTCTCTCTCTCTCTCTCTCTCTCTCTCTCTCTCTCTCTTATTACAGACGTGGCTTCTGTCTCTAACTAAAATTAGATCCTGGAGCCGGTCACTGTCTAGCATCAGGAGAGAAGCAAGTATACTTCACTGTCTCCGAAAAATCACGTACTGCTTCTCAGAGAAACACATACTGTTCCTCAGAGAAATTGTCCATTTCACCTGGTCATGGTCTGCATCAGGAGATCCGGTTTGGGGATTTCCCCTGGCTGGGAGTTCGAGACGAAGGAAGGGGTGGTAGTATTGGTAAAGGAGTTAGTGAAAGTTCCACTGGTCTGGAACTTGGTGGTCGAGAAAGAGGGCAGGAAGTTGAGGAGGGGGTTTGTCTGGGAGACAGTCGGGAAAGTTGGGGTTTTGTGAGGTCCTCCCAAGAGAGAAAAGTTCTGTGTCATCAGGTTGCTGAGGGAGAATGTCGGCTGGTCGGTGCCCGTGGCCGGGGAATTCCCAGTGGCGATAGGAACTTCTGGAAAAGTTATAGGTTAGTTGTGTGACACGTAGTGATAATATGATAGACATATTCATATAGTATTCAGTTCACATGATCAATCAGATGATCGGGACTATATGGTTAAATTTTTCTTCGGACATGTGATAAAGAAAGACAAAGGCCGTATTAAATTAAGGAAACCCACCTCGCTCAGGGACCGAGAACTTGGGAATGTTGGAGACGAAGCTGGACAGCTTGGAGCTGGAGAGGTTAGGGTTGGTAAGGTACTCTATTCCTGATAGACAGAGCGATGGCCGCTTCCTCGGCATCACCGGGGAGAACGCCGTCAGCTGCATGTTCTGAAAATAAACATATTGTTAGACGGACTGTATTCTTATTAGACCTTCTATCGACTGCTACATAATTAGACAGACGCGAGACGGAGCAATGCGTACGGGTTCACAGGTTTCCCGGTGGGTCATGTGCAAGTGTAAAACTGCATGGAACTCGAATTAGGGCACGCCACATGCCTACATAGTAGCGGAGCAAGGTGATGATTGATCCTATACCAGGTGTAGGGAACGTCTAGGAGATTACTATTAATGATAGTGACGACTAGCTATATTGGGGTCTATTTCAGTGCCAGCAAGATAATTTGTCTTATCTAATGGGGATGGACAGAAGGTGTAAACCCGTCAAATGGGGTGCGAAACAAAACGGTGAGCGGACAGAGGGAGCTGGCAGAAGTTGTTGGAACAGACAGGCCGGTCCTTACTCCCGACACCAGCAGGACGGCTGGACAGGGCGACCTCAGGGAGCTGAACGTGACCGCGTAGCTGCACATGATATCAGGCAGACACTGACATCCAGAAACATATTCAGTTCCCTATCATAGACTTCACCATGTGGCAACTCTACTATGAATATTATAATATAACTTAATAATTGTCGATAATCTAGGTTAAATTATCTCAAATTATCTAGAATTTGGGTAATGTTGTCGTAAATACGCGACCAGTGGGACGGGGCAAAGGTGCACATTGCAGCACGCTCCGCAACACATAACGATACATTGGTGGGATAAGTGCAACACCCGCCACTACCCTCCTCCCTCTCCCTCCTATTGGGACCCCATCCAGGAGGAGGTAGATGAGGCCTGGTGGGACCAAGACAAGCCTGGCACGGTTCTCATTATCAGTACTTAGCACTTGTGCGGGCAGATAAGTAACCTTGTTAGGTGGAGGTGAAACAAACTGGATTAACTGCAGACAATGGCAGGTATGAGGTGAAGCAAGACAAGTGTAGCAGTAGAAACATTGTATCGGTTGTAGCGAGGCTGGCGTGACCTACACATGGTTACATTCCTGCCACATTATCACGACTGTCGTCATCTATCACCCTGCACTCCTCAGTCCTCTCTCTCTCTCTCTCTCTCTCTCCGAGCAACTAGACGTATGATGATAAGGGGCAGGCTAGTAGGGGGCCAAGTTTAACATATCTTTTAACCATATTCCTAGAAACAAAGCACCATAGCAGCTCCTTCCCACGCCATCCTTTGAGACAAATTGTTATAATGTCTGGAAAGGTTGATTATTATTATTCTTGGGGTTTCAGCTCTACAAAAGAGAGTATTACGGAACTGCTGTACCAGGGGGCACATGCACCTTTAGAACCATTGTCACCTGCAACGAGTGACAGTTCACAAAACTCTTCCGTGTTTTTCAGCCCCAGCAATTGTATGTCATCTCTTTTGTCTGTGTAGTGCTCCCCCAAGGTGCAACTAGCTGGCACATTAGGGCGGTAGGGAGCTTCATGTTAGAGAAGGTAACGGGAAAATTGCCCTTTAACCGAGTTAATCGGACGTTTCTCCAGAATGTTGTGACAAATAAAGCCATGCAGATCAAAGGGTTCCATGTCAAAGGTGGGGTAAATACTGAACACATTCTACAGGTGTTCCTTTGAAGGGCTCCTTTTATCGGCGTGGGCTGAAAGGAGACCACGTCCTATACTTCTGTTAGTGTCATGAGATAAGTGGATCACTGTATGTCACCGCAAAGCTAATATACCCCACCACTAATGTGCACTAATGCCCTCCCTGCCGTTAACTGAAGTGATATCTGAACCACCCCGGCCTCCTGTAGACACACTTCCTAACCACGCCTGAAGCCCGAGGTGAAGTGCTATGCCTCGCCAGGACCACCATGTTTTTAGCGGTGTGCTAACATTTGACTCGGCCGTGATGGAATTGGTTTAAATTCCTCCGGTAAACGTGACGTACACCAACAAGTCGGCAGCTATTTGTACACAGCCAGTTCTATGTTGACAGTTGCGGCCAGAGTGGACATTAGCGACCCGTGCCTCATGCGATGCGAGCAGTTCAGATGCCACTGGGGGTACCAGTGGTGGTAAAACCTAGTAAAATCAGGGCAATTGTCTGGGAAGTTTCCAGGTCCTGATCCCAGATCAGAGTCCAGCTAGACGCGATACCTGATGTGATCTGGTACATGTGTGGCTACCACCACATGACTTGTGAGTCAGGGTAGCCGCGTGGCTCCCCTCTCTGCCTCACTGCCCCTGACCCGTGCTGCCAGATATGATGTCAGCTGCCCTGATGGGTGATAGCGTCTCCCTAATTGGCACACTGACAGTTTATCAGCTACCCTACAATCCGTACAATTGGTTTACAATACCGGCTACCGATCTCTTCATGTGATTTAATGTGAAGGGGTTATCAGTTATCACTAGGACCTCCACTCTGAGGAACTCATGTCACGTGACCAACGTGACCTCTGTTCCATTGGTAGCTGCTCCGTAACTAGAACTTGTGTGGCACTAACAATACCACAAATTAGCTAATTCCCATGCTCAGTTCCTTATTGTTGTGATATTATCCCATCTGCTACTCCCTCTAACAAGGTTATATCTCCTCAGCAGCGATAACGGTTTCCTGTACGAGCCAATGACCAGCATGCAAATCGTGAAATACGATTAAGGTGCCCACGCCTGTGTTTTGTTTTGGTTTATAAAGGAGCAATGACATCTTCCTCTCCGAATGAAAAGAGTGGTTTAGAAAGAGAGAGAGAGAGCTAGAGGGGAGGGGAGGGGAGGAAAACCAGCCCTTGCATTATAATAATACCATTAATTATTATTGCCTGTCTCGTTGCAGTATACACATCTTCTCTAATTGTTATTAGTATAATATATCAAGAATTAAGATCCTCTTTACAATGATTGAATGACAAGCCGGCCCCGAGCAATAGAGCTAGTTTCAGAGATCCTGAGTTCACGTGTCCTACCCCGGCCTCCCCAACTATATATTTTACTATTATACTTATTGAGAAATGACACACCGAGAGGGGGGAGGCTCTACTAGTGGAACGTGAATCAGTTATTTGAATTTTAAAACTGACAATGACCAGTGGGGTTATTGGCAAACAATAGGGTACCGATCTTCAGCACCCCATTGGTTGGGCGGCCCACAAAACACGATCCTCTCAATGGTATATGTCACCAAAAATTCACTAATTATGAGGTGCCAAATAGGATGGTGGGTGAAAACCGTTCATTAACAGAGAACACCGCACAATGACAACTTAGTGCAAAAGTAAATTAGCTCGCCAAACTAATGACTGAAGCAGTTTAATGGCCCCCAAAAATACTATAGAATAGATTCACTGTTTAATGGGAAAATATTATTATTGAATAGATTCATGTTATTCGCTGGACAGAATTAGAGGCATAATAGTATACAGACGTATACTCTAGCTAGATGAAAAGCATCAATTAAAGCGGGAATAATAATCGATGAGATTAACAAACGAACCTTGAGCGATATGGGCGGGAGCTGGAGAGAGGTTGTGGTTTGAGGGATGATGGTCTCCTGAGTAGTGGGGGTGGTGGAGGTTACGGGGTTGGTGACTGGTGGGGAGTTTCGGGGTCTCTTCTCCGCCATGCCACTCTGGCGACGGATTGTCAAGAGGTACTCTATAGTGCGGATCTCCTCGTTTTGACAGGCGATTAGTGCAGCCTGAAATAATATTAAGTGAAGGGGTCTGGGAGTAGATATTTGGTGAATAAACATTCGGCAGATAGCATTTTCTACTTTTTTATCACAAGAATTTTGACAACGGAAAAGATGAATAGTAATAACCTGAATATTTTCAGCTGCGTGTTCGGGGAATAGCGCCATCAACAATTCCAAGGGTGATCTTTTCCGGGCGGGACTTCTGTTCTGGCTGTTGTTTAATTCTTGTTGTTCAGCTTCAGTACCTGGCCAAATATATTCACATTTAGTCATAAATTCAACAGTTTGAATGTAAAGTAAAACGTTTTATAAGTATGGTCGCGTTGAGTTTATAAGAGGCCATCTTTTTTGTAGAATTTATAAAGAGCGATGACTAAAAATTCAAATATAGAAAAACACCACATTCCAAAACGAAGCCTCTTTTAATATTTAATGATATAAGATTTGCAGCAATACTCACGTTGAGTGGGTGCGGGTGATGTCGAGGAAGGAGAACCGGACTCCTTCATGACTTGGTCACCAGGTCGAGGAGAAGTGTTGGCATCACCTCCGGGTGAGGTATTGTTGGGATCCTGTCCGGAAGATACAATTAATTGTTGGCTCTCTTGACGACAAATCATATTAGAGTGGCAAGGATCAAATGAAGGTTTTGATCAAATGATTTGCGGCGGGTAAAGTGGAGTATAGACGGTTAAAAAATAGGTTTTATTATAGCAGATGATCTGACAATGTTGTTAGAGAGATTCGAAGTAAGATCATTGGGGATAGTCTGTATAACAGAGTCGAAAGTTATGTTATACTAGACATCAAAAACAGTAAAAATCTTTCACATAAGCCTGCCAACAAAGTCGTTTATTTACCTGACTGATTTGTTGAGACGGGTAAAAACCCAGGCTAAGTCCAAGGTGTAATCTCATTGATTCCTCCTGTGCCTGCTGTCTCCTAAGAGCGACTTGTGCTGCCATCACCTGGTGGTTCAGGAGTTATGAGGCTGCCACACGCGACCAACAACATCACAACCATCAAATGTGAACATTCCGTTTAAAATTTTTTGGAAATAAGTCTAAAACGAGGTCTGAAAAACAGTAGACGGTAAGTTGAACCGAAGAGCAGATTTTACAGTAGCCACAAGTTTACAGATAACAATTTAAGGAACTGACCTGTCTTCGTTGGATGATAAGGCTACACTTGCTACACTCGCAGTCCCTCCACGGACAGTACCTCTTGTGGCCCTTAAGTAGGAGGGAAACTCCGTGGTTCCTGCATCGGGCACAAGTTGGGGCACGAGAAGGACGTTCCACATCGGAACTAAAGTTGTACGGGTGCGTGGTGATCATGATAGCGAGAGAGAGATTGTAGAACAGAGAGCTAGATAACGGAGATTTGGGTTACAAATGTGAAGGTTTAAATCAAAGTAAACATGGCAGATATTTGTATCAAAATGTAACAAGTTAGGCATAATCCTTCGTCTACAAAAACGTTATCGACATGACTTCAAATATCCGGTAAGAGCAAGCAAAGTGAGAAGTAACGGAAATGACGTACAAGAAATATGAAAAGATACGAGAATAGACACAAGAGTGGCGTTAGACTTGATAAGGGAGAATCCTTGTGAGAGCTAGCTGAGGGGGGACCCGGGGCACTCCCAAACACGGCCCAACTTAGAAAACAAGTGTCAATTTCTTAATTATAAACACTGCTTATCTTTCTTTTGTGTCAGTACTCAATTATTTTGGTCCGAAGCCATCAAGTGCCAAACAACATACACTAAATGGTAGATGAGCTGTGCAAGGAGCTGCAAACAATTGTTTGGCTGTGTGGGACACACGCGGGCCCGGGTGATCAGGCCGGCCACGCACCAACAGACCCACAGCTGATCTGTGCCGGCTACCGGCAAACAGTTAATATGCCGCAAACAGGACTTTTAACAGCAATTGAACTTTTAACAGCAACCAGGCCAAAGTACAACAGATATTATCGAGTAGTACAGTTAAACTGATACGACTGCAAACAGATAAAGAACAAAAAGTATACCGACCACTTTGGACTTGCAGCCCCCTATCAAGAGGTCCCAATCTGGGGTCAACTCGGAAGAACAAGGAGGTCGAACCCAAAAAGACCAACAAGAGCAAAGTGGCACTGATGGCACGGCGCTGGTCGGCCTGCAGGTTGGCCGCGCAGCCAGTTACCAGGACGAATGTATGTTACCATGCGGACCTGAGTCTGTGCTGCGCACGTGAGCATTATTAGTTTATTTTCAACGCCCTAAACCTCGAAACTCTCAAATTGCCAACTGCCTGTTAATCGGCTCTCTACCAGTTCCATGACACATTTTTTGGCTTCCTTTCGATTAATTTCAGTAATTTTAGAAGAATGAGCTGTTCAGCTCGTGTTCCACACCGGTTTCGTAGCTCCAGTAACACTAAACCTGTTGCCATAGAAACTACAACACATCATTACGATCTGACAGAAATAGTTTAACCCATTCTCATGACGCCTTAACATAAACCTAGACTTAAATCATCAAAGGAAGGCGAAAAACCATAAAAAATTCCCAACAACATATTCAAGTTCTTTAAACCAGTGCAAAGTTCTCTTATGGAAACAGATCTAAGATTAGCCAAAGACAGATCCGTTGAATTAAACTTATATAATATATATCCTAGAGTTCGGTGCGGCTCTGTTTTAAATTGAAAAGTAAGATATTGATACTCGAGTAGTACAGCGTTAAACTTCAAGAGGCTGGGCATTCGTATTACAAATGTTATCTTATCCTAGCTGTTTCGGAATTCAGGCTTCAGTTGTGAAGCTTACCAAGGAAGGTCCATTTTATATCGACAGATCTGATCGAACGTCTCTGGGTTCAGTAAGGATTCTGGGAAACTTTTGGTGCCTCCTGATTGGTCGTTTAAATTTTTGCGTTGTAAATATAATTTCAAAAACGATGATGCCTGGGAATCAACGAAGACCTGTCAATCTAAAATATAATCGATAGAGGACGAAGTTGAGGCGATCAAATAGCTTATTTGATTGCTACCAACTGATTAATCAAGCAATAGAACCTCACACGGGTACTTGATGTGAAACTTCACAAACTTTCAAATAGTTGAGTTATTTGTGATCACGGTACCTGATCACCAGTACCCAAATCTCACTGCACCGCACCAAAATAACTGTTTGATTAATTTCAAGAGCGCCAGGGAGCGGTAATTATTGGAAATTTGCAGGTCTCCTTCACTTAATAACCCCCTAGGGCGACAGTTAGTTTCACACTGCCACTGCCCCGCCAGCTGGTTCCAGAGATTACCGTTCCAATACTCGATATATATCTGTTAAAGTGATATGGAACAATAATCAGTGAGCTAACACGACATAATCCGGAACTGTGAACTGAGCAGTGAACTGCTCGAATGTGAAATAGAGGGAGAGCGGGAGATATAGATCGAGAAACAACATAGAATTTGGGAAATGGTTGATGCTAAGTTCCTGCAGATATAGTTTAAATAAAGATAGACTAATACACTAACTGGGTGGTTTAATAATGATCGGCTCGAGATACAATCTTTTTGTGGACCCCACAGACAAAATAGGGAGCCAGAGCCTGAAAATGCGCGTGATCTATCACCCTTCAGGGATGCGTGATCTGCTTGGTCACATGACCCTGTTGTTACCATGACAACACAGACACGTGCAATAGATGGCGCCGCGCATTGGCTATCGATAGTGTGACACGCAGTAACTGACGGGCATCCCGCCACATGCGGAACCATGTGCTCCCAACTATTGACATTAATTGTTAACGCTTTGTTTCCCACAAAGAAACACTTTTTTGTGTTTTTTTGACAGACGAGAGCTGAAAGTGCTCTGTCAGACACGGAGAGTGGTGGTAATATGGGGCGGAGGTGTCATACGTCCCCAGACCAACCTCGGCTACAAGACGTCAAGCTGTTGCCAATTCCTGTAATCACACGTTCCAAACGATAATTTGAATTAAATTGACTTGCAACGGAGCACCTGTGCGGAGCATCGCGTGAGTAAACCTGAACTCGTTTACTAGACCAGGATAAACAGACTGGGTTTAAGGACGGTGACTACTACATGTCGAGTTTAGTGGCATCACACTTTCACCGCCACGTGCAGTAAAGATAGGGGGAAATATCAAACAGCTTTCAGAATTAACAACTTGCTATAAACAAAACTCTTGCAATCGTGCGGTAGCTGAAACTGATGGATATTAGAGTTCGCGACGAAAAGTTTTAATTTCCCAGGCTTGAAACAGTGGAGACAATGTCTTGTTTTCAATAAATTTGAAACAATTTAAAAATTAACAAAATTCCCACAAGCCTGAAATATCTCTATTGATACTAAAAGAAAAGAGTAAGTTTCACAGGAGTCGAACAATAGGCCGGCCGAAAACGCTAAATTAACAGAAACAAAACAAGAGTTGACATTTTTCTAACCTGTCTGAGGCTGACACATAGCGACAAGTTTTGTCGCCGACTAATAACCGCCAATAAACCGGTAACGAGCCCCACCGGTGACCAGGTGGTATAGTAATCGGGTGACGTATTCTTATCCGGTAATGCAGCCCAGCAGTTCATTGCTCTTGCACCTAATGGGCACACAATGCAACCTACTATAACAATTTACTCACGATCTTATAAATAGTTGATCACGGTCACCGTATCATTGGTATCATTGGTGGAGTTATCCCAATAAAATTCCGGAAATTCAGCTACCCGTGAAGGAGCCGTAACGAGGTGAGTTATCTGCAGGGAGAGCTAATGTGACAACGTGACATAAGCGTACAATATACTTAATTGAGATGAGTCACTGCACCAAAATGAAATTATTGATTACAGGTCAAGACTGTGAACTCAGCAGTTAGTCAGGATGTGAAGAGAATTGGATGCTGGTCTCTGATAAAATTTCCACGACCCGAAAGTGATCAAGCTCAACACACATGGAACATGGAAACAGCAGGAATTCGGCAGTGTCGGCACGAGGTGTTAATTTGTTAAATGATGAAAATTATCGCAACCGATAATTTCATAAACGGGTGGGAAAACTTTGGATTGTACTCCAAGCCTTGTACGAATCATAATATCGGCTAATGACTTTTCTCACTTTAATTTGCAGACAATAATGGAAAAGTGTCCAAAAATTTCAACCATTGTGGTCGATAACCGAAGAGATAAGCACATAACAAACGCTTAAAGTATTGCAAATAAGTGTTAAATATTAATATAACACTGTAAATAAAGAGATATATTTCTTCATTTGTAGGGAGGACAATGATAAGTATATAAGTAAGGTAAGTATTAAGTAAGCCAACAAAAACTATCGAGGTCACGAAGAAGGGCGTTCACTAAACAAGTGAAGTAAATCTCCGGGAACAACGTAAAAATAGACTCTATTCCTGGTAGCCTTACTATAAAAGTACCTATAAAATAAGGAATTTAATAACTGGAAATTCGAAAACGGACTGGATGTGTTATCACACCACTTTTTTGTACGATAATGGCGACAATCATGGTTATTGGTTGATCGAATTAAAACCGTAGCTCGAATTTGATGGCTAATAAGTTGCCTTTGTTAAGAAAGGTGATTTAAGAAATAAGGATTAAGGGTAACCCGAGTTTAAAATAAGATGCTTAAACCTGAGATGAAAGAAAAATAGCCAATAATGCAGCTTCAAAAATGTAAATAAGTTTAAAGGCGTTCACTAAAGACGTTTATTTAATCTCGATGAAAATATGCCCGGACAATGTTACTAATGTTCTTAAGTTAATATAGAGGCCGTGAAGCTGGATATAAAGCAGCATGGTGGGGTCGGAGCTGGCGAGCAGCACGGTGTTGCCCTTAGAGACGGCTGGTGGTGGTCTAGGTAAAACCAGACGTCAAGGTCAGGACTTAGTGGCTGAAAGAGTAAACCACGGTGTGCTGGCAACCATGGGCACCGTGATCTACTTTCACCAGACGTTGGGGACGCTAATACGATGACACTTGAAGTGACTGGAGAGTGGAGAGACTGGAGAGATCAGAGAGTGGATACAACCCCTACAGAGCTCACAGAGTGTGACACACCTTGCACAATGAACATTGCATATATTGTTCAGTTTCATTACTTTAGCCACTGCCAGAGGGCTCTTTAAACCACCAGTGCCAAAACTGACAATGATCTGTTGCAGTCACATAGGATATTTTCATGGTATAACTTCTGACATGGAGTTGGAACTTATCACTTTATCATTCAAATGTCGTACATGTCTATCTCAGAATGAATAAAATTTATAACCAAGGTTTATCACTAGAATAATTCACCCCGCTAAATCATGTGGATGAACAAACAGGTTGCATCCCTAGAATGAATGACCGGGGTGAATAACCAGAATGAATCAGATTAAAATAAGGGGTGCGGTGTACACTCTTATTGTGTTAAGGTAAATCACCATGGAAATCAGGATAGCAGATTAGATAAGGATTGTGTGGACATGTGATAGTAGTTTTTGACACGTGACAATAGTTTTGGACACGTGCCAATAGTTTTTGAATTTGATTTGGCAAATGTGCAGTCACGTGTTTAAACAAAACTATCCTTCAACACGTGCCTTTACTTAAACCATGCATTCTCTTCACCTCCATTTAGTTTCAAATAGAGCTCCAGATTGAGGTGGACACTAAGGAGGAAGGCACCTTGGTGGAAGTTTTAATCCCGTGGAAGGGCCACTTATATTATGGGCCCTGTATACACGTTATGGTGCATGATTTCGACAGCAAGCTGCCAGCCGACACATAATACCCACGAGCATGCCTTAGCAGGGATCAGCTATTAATTATCATTATCACCAGTTTATGAGCATCTGCATGGCTGATCTCTTAGTGATGATGACAATGAAAATGCTTGCCTCGTTATGTAAGACCACTGAGTCACTGACAGGCAGTTATAGGTACTAAATGTGTCACCTCTTATCTACCCATATCTATAAATACACTGAATATACTTGAATACGACATAGTATTTTTCAAATGTTGTCTTCAAGTCCCACTCAGATCTTTATAAAATTTTTCAAAATCTTAAAAAAACTTGAAGAAGTTTGTAAACATCAAATAAAAACTAGGTGGCTTAGAACGATGTCTACTCCGCACCGGAATTAATCCAAGTCGAAACTGAGCGGAAAATAAATGACTGCTCAGTAACCTGGTGCTGGACTTTTGAGCCGCTCCAGCTAAACACGTGGGTAAGTGAGAGGGTGACTAATAAACCACTTATAACCGGCCCAGGAGCATCACTGGCAAAAAGTTCAATTATTTTCATTGTAGTATTTCACTATATATCGGAGCTGCACCTCGAGCTAATTGTTATCCACTGGAAAACAATAGGCTCGCCTTCGTCAAATGAAAATTTAAATGCCAGGTTATATTAACAGAAAAGCTATAATTCTGAAGCCTTATTTTTCAAAGAGTCTCCTCGAATTAGTGCCAATGCCAGGTGGTTGAGAATGCTTGGTGGCTCTGATCTTTCCCGAAGTATGGCGTCAGGCGTGGTGGGATGAGCACGTGCAGTCTGTGGAGCTCCGAGGCGCCTCTCCAGTAACAATGGAGCTAAAAACGTTAACCAAAGTTGCCAGGTTGCCCAGGTGAACTCGTTAGCAGGAACACGTGCTCAAGAAAAGGACGGTTTGAGTAACGCCGGATTAAAACTAAAGCTGGAATTAGTTTCATTCCCTGTTGTGAGTATAACGAGAACTTGACGTATTGAAATTAAAAAAGATTAGAATTTACCGGGTGCACGCTAAATTCTCACTAGCTACTCACTTTACTACGGTACTATTGTCAAGTTCGATTAAACTACAGAAGACTTCACTTGCCAACTCGGGTCGAACTATTGTGATCATTTCTCACCTTCGTCAAGGGGGAACGGGGGTGCACATTGCACAGGACAAGTGAACAAGACTAATTAGAGAGAATGAAGCTGAAAGAGGTTAATCAGACCATCCAAAACGGCGCCAGCCGCTTTCTAAACAATAGATTAGAAATTAACAGCACTCACATTAATTAATGACATAAACAACTAAATTTGGAGTCTGCGTGCCATTTTGCAAACTAAATGGCCAGCTGGCAACCAAACGTCTGCCCTAAATCAAAACTAAAATAAATCCCGATCCTGCGCACAAAACATTCGAAAAAGGCGTCTATCGTCCAAGACTGGACAATTAACAACAAAGACTGACAATCACAACCTTGGTCAGGACTGATAAACGTGACGAAATGCTAGAACCAGCCGGATACCGCTGAGTAGTAAGTCGATGCAGCATGTGCAGCCACATTTCATTCTGCTCCGTCATCCCCAGCTTATCTTATACCAGGGTTGCTGGACAAACTATGTTGTGGTCGTGTGATATCACCAGCACCTATGAAGTTGTTACCTCAGATATAGATTACTTTACCACCTACTAATAACAGACCAGATATCTGCTGGCTGGTACTCAGGAACATATGAAATATTGGATACTCCCTGTGGATCAAGTCATAGGAGTGACGTCTTATCGCTGTGACGAGAGGTATTTTGAAATCCCAAGAGTGATCACTGATTCGATAAAGGAATTTGGGATACAGGTGATCTCTTTAATGAAATCAACAATGCCATAATAGAAGAGTGATCTTAATTGAACACTAGGGGGTAGGAGAAGTAAATATAATTCTAATTTCTACCTCTCTGGTCTCCCAACCTGCACTACGAATGAGTAAACAGAATGAATGCGACTATACCAATAGATGCAAGACGACTGTCCCCACCCCGTGCACTGCTAGACACAATGGCATCTGAAAATCAGGTGACAGACGCGCCCGGTAAGTGGGCTGAACAGGGAGCCCAGAGAGGGTACATGCGGTCTAGTAGGGCAGGTGACATGTGCAGCACACAACACAACGTCCTCTCACAGCAGGCACCACCCCGAGATAAAGACCCAAGCAAACAGTGCCCCCTCCCCAACTACTGAAGGGCAATAAAACTGACGGTTCAGCGAGGCGAGGTTAGGAGGGGTACTCTTAAATAGATACAAACGTAAACATGGTACGGCATTAGCCTCCCAACGTTTTATCACAGTTAGGATGGATCAAGCAGAGTGTTAGATACACAATGGTAGTGGCATCTAGCGCCTATTATGACGCGTATACTAGTTGCATTGTGAAACAGTGTACTATAATTGGAACAAAATGAAACAACGACCACCACCAGCAGCAGCAGCACCAGCTATAAAGTTGTTGTAAACCACGCCGCGTACGGTATACTGATACAAAGTGTAGCGAATTTAAACTGCCCGGAAAGACCGCACTAGACTGGCAAGAACATTAGGTATAGTAGACCAGGGCATGACCCTTGCCGAGTACATCCAGTCCATCTCCCGCAGCTTAATAACTTGAAACAGTGTGTCAGGAGGGTGCACCGTGCACGAGGGGCCTCATGGCTTACCACCCGCACTATGTTACGAGTTAGGCTAAAGATCTACTGATGGTGACAGTAACAGGGTGAAGTGTAGTGATGTAGCGATTATCAGTTTCCGGTTCCGGAGTCCGGTCTGGTATGAGGTATGAGGTGACGTAGCCGGCCGGGTCTGGGAGCGCAGCTTCTGATCCCCCACTAGCCAATCCACCCTCTGCAGGTGAGCACATGTGATGTTCCTCACTGGCTACCACGTGCTGCCTAAAGTAAACTATATTGTAATCCGCTTTGTTCATTAGTAGATAAAGGGCTGAGCTGCTCTTCTGGAAGGTATATTGGATTATTAGAGATAGTTTCGGTCGAGAGCTGCTAATGACCACATTGCAGCGTATACAGACGTGTTTTGTTTAGCAGTTACACGGACCGAGTGCTCACGTTCTGGGATACGGTTTAAGAGCAGGTCGTGGCTTTGCCGCCGACTATCTCAACAACCTGACTACGTCACAGTAACTACTCCTCATATCTCCACCTCTCAGGGAGGAGTAGGAGGAGGAGTGTTCCCAGTACCTCCCACCTCAACACTCACTTCCACTTCACAGGACCAGATCCAGGGTTGTGGTCCTCCAGCCTCTACAGCATATCACATGTCCTGAGGCCCTGTTCCGATGAGGTACCGCACGTTTGTGAGGTGGAAATAGTTGCGGAAGTAGAGCTACCAGACACGAACCAGCCTGTACACTAAACAGCAAGGTAGCACCAGACATGCCACCCACTTCAACTCCTGCCTAACGACTAAACGCTGTTTTTCTAGACTCGACTCATGCTCCGACTCGAGCCGCTCTCCAATGCGCAGCTGTGTTCAGTACACCTGCATGTTTTACCTTGTCGGTTTCTTGTCTGCTTTTAATTGTTACCGTCGTCCTGATTTGTACTGCTTTCTTTTGGCTGCATTTATTCATATAATACGCCCACTATTTATGAAGCGTAGACGGAGCTGTTGAATTGGAATCTTTGCCTCGAACTTCAGCACGCTTTAGTTGTAAAGCCACAAGATGACGCACATACCCTCACACAAGACGTCACTGTCACCGGGATTGATACTCAGCACTAATTGGTACGGCAAACTCTACTGACGTGATCAGGCCGCTTTTAACTATACATCAGCTCATCTATAAAGAAATTTAAACAGGTCTATTGTAGTGGTGGGGAGGTCCCTCTAATGGTGTAGTACCTAGCCGGGCTGATTGTAATTAGATAAGACGTGTTAGTACGGCCTGCTACATTATGATAAAGTAATACGGAGACTGGATATAGATAGTGGGATATATTATTATAGGCAGTGCCAAGATAAGCGGGAGAAGTCGCAGACTGGAGACCCAGACATAACGGAGTCAGGAGAGTGGCGGAGTCAGGAGATCGGGTAACAGGGATCGGTTAGAGAATTTAGAACGTGTGATGCCACGAGTTATTTCGAGACACTGTGAGCTGCTCATGAGTCGGCAGACATTGAGCAGATCTCAATCAGGACCAGGGTTCAGATGGAACAGATCCCAGTTACTGGAGATCTATGGAGTCTGAACCTGAAGTTGGTGTCTAGTCTCCAAGCTTCTGCTTGTTTTATTTAAGAGCAAGCTTGGGTGAGGTATGCTTATAGGTATGGAGGAGAAACAATGGAGTGGAATGGAGATTTTATAATTGGACATGAATAGGCCAGACAATTATAACCATTCCATTCGAATTTCGATAATATCTAACACAAGAATAACAATTGAACAACAGGTGATCTACCCGGACAATTAACCAACATTTTGGCAGGAAAATCACGTGGAAAATAGCCACCTTGGCAGTATCATGGCAACCTATTGTAAACATTTAGACATAGATATTTCAATTGGTTGTCCAGGATATGAATTCTTAGTAGCATTCAAATTGTGCCCCGCTGAATCGGTCCACGTTGACTTTAGCAACTGTAGTGGAAGAGGGCCCATTAGGAAACACATTAATAACACTCTGTTGGCCGACTACACATTCCTTTGTGCCTTTGTGGGGCTCCAATCTTGTAGATAATCAGAAGGAAATTGGGGGCTGGGCCAGGTCGAGAACAAATGAATTGACTGAATTGTTGAACAAAGGTAACCAGGTGATTTAATAATAATCAACCAAACGCACACGGAAACAGATTCAACACAAACATATAACAACAGCAAAACACACGATTAGTTGATAACCTGAGATGTTGAGCCAGGTAACGAGTGTAACTTAACAAGACACAGTTTTTCAAGCGTTCTATCCTGCAGAGTAGGAGTAACAGTCTTCATGGTCCCAGAATAACATCGTATCTGGTGACGTTGTTCAGGGCTTGAACCGGGGTCGGGGAGTTAGGTGGCACTGGTAGGATTTCGCTGCTGTTGGCGCTACCTCTATAGAAACCCTAAGCAATGAATGAGAATCCATGAAAAAGGCCGGAACATTGTCAGATTCCGATCTGCCAGATGTCCAGATCTGTTGTTGAAAGGTCTGACTCTTGATCTATCTAACCGAACCAACAAAAGTTTCACAGCCTTTAAAGTGCTAAATTTTGTTTCAAAGTAACAATTTGTACTTTTATAACCAAACATGATTTATGCGTAGCAATGTCAAGAATATTATTTGGTTACACCTACCGCAGTGTGTAAAGTAAAAGCTGTAGTAATTCGTCTACAGGATAGATAGATTCTCCAGGAACACAATGCGATGGAGAGGGTGATGAAGAAAGATAACAGTATCCAGCCCCAGACAGATACACCTGAAATGTTGTGGGTCAAGAATGGAAAACTAGACATTTTCAAATTTGTGTAATCTATATCTATGACTTTCTGCTGGAAGTGTAATTCACTGATAGTGATTAAAAGTCGAAACTTCGTCCTAGTGGTAGTTGAATTCGGGCTTATTCCGATTAAATCGCACAGATTCCCTAAAAAGGAAAAAGGAATGAATAGGAACTGATATATAGGTCGACAAGTCTTATCCCACCTTGCATTATTCGAATTCAATGTATTATCGTCCCCAAAACATTAGTCTTTTCGTCTGAATAAGTTTCGTCGAAACTTTTAAAGGAGTTTAATAACTGAGAAAATTTGCCAATTTTATGTTATCTTACTTTGTAATTACAAATTAAGATAACATAAGATTGGAAAATTTTCCTTCAATGTTCCTTATCAATATTATGTTATTGGGTATTTCCATATTTTTATTGAATATGCGTACAATAAAATAACCTAAAGATTCATTCATAACAAAATAATAATGATAATGTACAAAAACGAAAAACACGTGCCACAAGGGCAAGTGTCACGCGATAATCTAAGAATAGGTACACTATGATAGCTCTCCAATATTATTGTTGCAGCAGATCGCTCGGCCCGAGATGAGACTGCCTAACCTGTTCCACCCTCGGAGTCTGTACTAACAAGTTTATTGGTAATACTAGTACTACTCGCTGAAGTTGAAATTCCAAGAATACATTTTATTTTATTCGTATTCTGTGGAATGTAAATTTAGGAGATGATAGTGATTATTTCTTAATCTTATCGACAAACAGCACTTCAGAAATGAAATTAAACTCTAAAATAAATTATCGTCCTGGTGATAATTAAATTCGGGCTTATTCCGATTAAATCACACAGATTCCCTAAAAAGGAAAAAGGTATGAAAAGGAACTGATAGGTCGGCAAGTCTTATCCCACCTTGCATTATTCGAATTCAATGTATTATCGTCCCCACAACATTAGTCCTTTTCGTCAGAATAACATTTTCAAGAGGACAATAGAGAGGTTTACTGTATTAAACTATCCCAGCTATATATAGACTGCGAACGATGATGTTAGAACTAAGAACCAGCAAGACCAGTACTCAACGTCAACATTCATTGTATGATGGTTCATTTGCAGGAATGAGGCCACGTTTACGGTACCCTATTCCATCAGATCTTCACCTCATTAAAGACCCATTGTTGTTTAAAGCAAGCTATAATCAGCATTTCTTAAACCGTTTCCAGATAACCCGTTTGTGGGTAATTACAGCTGCCCTGATGGAAATTCTTTGCTGGACTGGAGTATAATAATATGAACAAGGCAGAAGCGATGCTTTAAGGGCGGTCGAACTATTCTATGAGTATGACCCAGTAGAGGAATCTACGAATATCTCCACAAGCAGTCTGAAACTCAGACAAACAGTCTGGCAGTCAGTCTGGCGGCGTAACACAGACATGTATGTTGATTTGTGGATAGATTGGCGTTAAATGTTTCATCCCGGGAACTCTCTGGGGCGATGATAACAATTCTGCCACATTCGCCTCTCCACGCGTGCGGGGAGACTAAGCGAGACAATGCTGCCACATTTGCCTCTCCACGCGTGCGGGAAGACTAAGCGAGTGAATTATGCATGAAAAAGGAGAACTTGTTTAGCATAACAATAACAGTAAGATCTATCTGATCTACAAGTTACGTTCATGTAAGCTTACCATAATTAAATCATGAGCCATGAACTCTGTTTCATACTGTCTCTAAATTCTATTGTTAAATATTTCATTTTTTGTAAGAGTTTCATACCAAAATTACCATACTGGGAACAGAACAAAATGTAAAAAATGAAACCTTTGCATACTGTAATCAGACTGGGTATGATGGAGCTGGTACTGTTCTAACTGTACGTGAAAGTTGACTTCCTCTTCGGTTTGACAGTCAGCAACCCACACCAGCAGTATTAATAGGCTTATCTGAAACAATGTAGAAACTAAGATGCCCTGATGATAATTGTAAAAGAATGATTCTAAATTCTGATCAAAAAGAGTGAGCGATGTAAAAAATGTGACTTTGTGTACCTTTAGACTTAGACTTAGAGTGCAAGTGGACGGAGCCAGTTTTCATAACGGACCACGTGTGATCCATGGTACACTTTTAATAACAAACTCATCTCTACCAAGTAAGACTAATAACAGATTGTGTTATTTGTTATAATTTAAATTAAATTAGTTATTTCAAAAATATTTCTAACTTGGAATTTTTGTCTTGATATAAAATCAAGCTTGAGGATGTTACAGATAACAGAAGGGGTATATTTTCAGCTCTAATACTCTTCGCGAACCGCGTACAAGAATGGCGTTTTTCTTGTCTCTATTATAATTGATTATGGCGTAGCTGTCCGTCACCTAATTAAATTGTTGGAATGTTTAATTTCTCTTTGGCGGGGCTGGGTCGGTAGTCGGTACTTAGAGTTTAACAGGTTTTAACTGGCAGGTGATGATATGATACTCAGACTGGTTCATCCCAACATCCATAAAATTGAAAACTGGATGAAATAGAATTGCTCCAAGAACTTCTTTAAAATATTTTGCCACAGTTACAGATGTAGCGCAGTGGATAATTAGTCCTAGTAGACAGACGCTCAATACTCAATGGTAGAGTGCTTTATTTATATACTTTAAAGTGGTGCACAGTAGCGTTATGGGTCGGATTCTGTCGCATTATGGGGTGGCTTCGTTTTGGTGTGTTTCACATTCATGTTCATTCTGGTATAAGTTTTAAATTTGGTGCTGGATACAATCTGGCCTCGATAATGCCGGAATTTAAAGCTCCTCGACAAATGCAATCTGCAACACCTATCATTTTCGCTGCAAGAATTTAAGATTTTGACTTTTGAGCTATTCTAAATCTAATGTTTACAATCAAACTCAAAGAGCTCCGAGAATATGCTCGGCACTGAATGCTCATTATTAATTAATCAGTGTGTGTAATCAGTGTAGCTTGTGTTGCAAATACCGAGCTCTCTTATCTTTTGTAAATTTGCAATAAGTTCAGTTTGCTGCTACCGTGTAGTTTACCTTTGCGTGTGTACTTGTACATTACTATACAAGTACACTATGGGGGATGAGTGATGACCCAACTTTGACCCGATCCCAGGAGTTGATTAAGGAGTTCAACTATGATCAACAGGAAGATGTGGAAGGCTGTGTTGCACGCTGGTCCGATAAGTTAGAAAAAGACCTGCATATGGACTACCGTGAAATTGACTACGAAAGTCGTGAAAAGATCAAGACTAAGGATAAACAGACTCTGTCTGGCTGGATTGTGGATGCAGTGGACCTTGTTCGTCGGCAGAATAGTCAGATGTATCTCTTGAAGGAGATCATCGAGTGCTTCAAGACGGAAGCACTAGCAGACAAAGAAAAGGTGATCAGACTGCAGGGCCAGCTGCTGATGCAGAAGGACGAACAACTACAGTTGCTTAAGACGTCTGTTGAGGAGACAGTCCAAACAACGGTGGAGTCAGGGATTCAGAACTATAGTGCAGCTGTTCAACAGAACAGTGCAAGTGGTACGGTCTGCAACAGTAAAATCCTGAAGAAGGTGATGAAGAGTGTGGCTGCAGAGGAGGACAGGAGCAAGAACCTGATCGTGTTTGGGCTGAAAGAAGAGGAGGAAGAACAGCTTCCAGCGCTAGTTACCGCAGTTTTGGAGGAGATCGGGGAGAAACCTCACTTCGAAGCGACTAGAGTCGGTTGGAAGAGGCCAGGTAGTACGGCTATCCGACCAGTCAAGATCACCGTCCCAAGCTCAACAGCGGTTCATCAGATTCTGATGAAAACAGGGAGACTGAGGGAGAAGCACAAAGATGTATGGATATGTCCAGACAGATCCAGCGAAGAACGAGCAACAAGGAAGCATCTGGTCACTGACCTGAAGAAGAAGAGGGCGGAACAGACTCATCTCGACCACTACATCCGGTACGGGAAGGTATGTAGCCGTGATAAGAAGTCATCATGAGTTACACTCTCGGACACTGATCAGTATATATGAAGGAGTGATGATTATTTTAAGAATTTTCAGACGTTATCTGTATTTAAGAGACAACTATATATTTTGAATATTTTATTATTTGATTGTTTCACACTTTTCATATTTCATAATTTTATTACTAGGTGGAGGTGATGTTATTGAGACTTTGGGCGGCCATAAAACTCCTGTTTTGAAAGTTGTCCTCTGTACTTGTTTCACTGACCCACGCTTTATAGCATTTATACATTTCGGCCCATTCTATATGTTTGTTCGACTTGCTGTACATTTTTATATTTGCTATTTTGTAAAAGTTTCAAATCAATCAATCAAATCAATTGAAAGTTTTTAAGTTTCGTACTAGCATCACCATCTCCTGTCCCTGCATTATGTGAACCATTTTACTGTTATAAATTAATTAATGGCCAGGTTATCTTACAACTAGCACCTACAGATTCGTAATCTGTATTAGAGTGTAATCTGCATCGTAAAAGTTTAACAATGATAGAGTAGCCAAAACTCGATAATAGAACAGAGAACTTAAGGAGGTATTCTTTCTGAACGAATACCTTATTAACCTGTGGTACATGGTGTCGTCCCATCAGGCACCAAAGCGATGACCATATATTGTACGCCCGCAGTAAGTACTTGTGCATTGAAATCAGTCGAAAAAATATGATTTTTGAATTAAAAACTTTCGCGTCAGACGTCAAGTTCACTACTTGCAATCGTGGTGTTACTGCGACTAACATTCTTGTGGCCATGATTTACTTTTTTGGGTGTAAAAAACTGACACCAACTGCAGAGGCAGCATATAAGTGCGGTGGGCGCAGAATCGCACTATTGACCTAATTCCACACCATCAGCCAATATTCGTTCTATCAGATTTGTGCATTTGGTACTGATGTGTACAACTACGATAAGAAAATATCGACATGCCCATAGGCATAACTACAATTAGAGTCAAAAGCAAACGTTTTTCATGACGTAGCATATATGATAGAAAAGAAAGTATTACTTTAAAAATCAGAGGAATACATATATTCTCTAAATAAATATTCCCAAAGAGTTTATTATTGATGCATTTTATCAGATGTAGTAAAGTAATATTATCGATAATTGAGAAAAAACAAAATAGGATGAATTTTGGCAAGTTAATATAATTCCTCAAGCTGGATCGGAATACCTCAACAGATTGAGTAGATGAAGTTACGTTTCGGTTTAGATAATATAATTTGCAGGTATTTTAGCATTTCACGCACACATAGTGTTGGAATCTAATGCTGTCAAATTACAATATTGAATGCCCTGTCTCAATTATGCTAATCGCCAGCTCGACTAACCCCAGTCATCCTGTCCATCTTACTGTAAAATCCATTACTGTGGTGAATCAGGCATTCAGAAAGACAAACTTAAACAGTAAATAGACACCGCCTCTTAAACAAGAAATCGGGAAAATATGACTTGTTTAATCTAAAATATTATTTAAATCAAGATATTTTCTGCACAGCTCACAATAGATGAAACGATCAAGTAAATGGTAGAGGTTAGGCTAATAAAGCACATTAAAGTTGGACATCGTACTCAAGCCAAACAGTAGGCCATTACAAGCTGGTTTCTAGTTGACGTAATGAATTTATTGAAATAGTTCACTAGCATAAAAATAAAACATTAACATACGAATAAAGAAAAAAACAAAATTGCATAAATAGGAAATAAATCTTTCAAACTGAATTTACTTTTTCAATAAATAGTTTAGACGGTTTAAGTTTGACAGACCACGTTGCACATGCGTTTCTATTAATTTAGCAATTACATAAGTCTTATTCATGCACTATTCAGAGTAATGGACCCGTAAGCGGAGAAAAAGCTGTCATGAACAATGCAATTATAAATACATCCTCTGTGACTAATTCTGTAATGATATGGAAATTAATGGTACAGCCTGTATTTAAAGACAAAACTATTATTCGATTAATTTAGATGCGTCATCGATGAAAGCTACAACCTAGTCCTAATAGAATTTAGTTAAATGCAAATGCACATAATGTATACTTTGTTTGAATGTCGAAAATTTCGACAAAAACAGTGAACTAAGAGCAGCTGATGAAGACAACGGATATGCATGCGGATGCAGCCTATTCTAAGGTGGAACCCCAACTCTTCATTGCGGAGGGCAGCTTAGTACGGAAATGTAATTATATTCCAATTATGCTATGTAATTACTCTTTTTGCACGCATATAGTTCGTTTTAATTGATTTATCTTGAGAACTTCCGGTAAACGCGTCCATTGTCCAACAATGATGCCGAAGTTTTTCATGATTTGAAAGGTATGAAAATTAGAGGTGCACGCAGTTTAGCTGCTGAAATATAATCTGAAGATATCTTAGTTAGACAAAAGAAGTGTTCCTGAAAATTGGTAAAATTGACCAGCGAGCTGTCAGCTTACTCCAATAAAATGTTTTTGAATCTTGATAAGGCTAATTTCAATTATGGTTCTTTTGATTTTAAAGTTGAAAGATTTTAACATCAAATTGTTTCTTGCGCTTGTATATAAACACTACTTGATTATCTTTGTTTACTACTTGATTATCTTTTTTTTATAGTGCAAATAGTTGCATGCATAGCAAGTAATTTATACTTCTTGTTTTACAGTATCAATATTTGGCTGAGCAAGTTGGCTCTAAAAATAGCAAAATATCAAGCAATGTAAGCAATAACATTTCATGCGATGTTATGAAAGATGATAAAATTCTTTCTGGATCAAAAATATACAAATCAAAGATTAAGAATCATAATATGTTATCAACCAGTAAAAACAAAATAAATTTACTCAAAATTAAGAATTAATCCTGTGGATATTCTTTTAACAGCTCATCATAAGCATCATAAGCAGACAAAATCACAAGAGCTATTGAAAATACGCAGTCATCTCTCCATTCATCTCAATCTGAGTTCACAAGAAAGCTGTAGATGTTGTGACGATTATCACATATATTTACATCCTTCGGAGGGACACGGGGCTTGACGACAGCAAGGAGATAAACAAACTCATGCTGGATAGACAGATTTGGAAAAATACTATCTCTGTTCGGACGTTGAAGCCACCCTAAGTCGAAGTTCATCCGAGTAATCTACAGTGTCATACAGATCATCATCCGCATTAGCCGAAGGATTTCTGATGACCAGTTGATGTCCATTAGTAACGTTGAAGCAGTCAGATGTGGGGGTGGTGGGGGTGGTGGGGTCCACTATTGCTTGCTTGTCTTCAGTTGTGTACTTTATCTTTGGGGGGTCTAGTTTGAAACCATTACAGATATTTACCTGGAATTGAAAGAAGTGTTATGATGATGTCAATTTAATATGAAACATCATGAATTTTGTGAACACAAGAATAGTGGCACAGCTAGAAATGAAGTAGAGAGCAATGTGACAGTACTAGTTTATACATAGGATTTCATGTTAACAGCTTTAGTTAGTGCTGCGATGCTGCGAGACACTCAGTTTTATGAAGATTGACAAGTAGAAGAAATAAACGTTGGACATTTTTGGGCTGTACAAAATTCTAGAGAATTTTATAAACTCTTTTGTGCTGATTTTATGAATATCGAAGAACTTTCGTTAAAGCTCAGCTCAGCTGGATAAAAGTAACAGCGCGGAAAGAATGGTTAATTATGCATTGGGTAGAATTAAAATAAAACGCTTTCTTCGGTAACGATGTCTGATCAAAATGTAGAGTCACAAAAGCTGTAGAGGAGAACATCAAATGGCTGCTTCAGGCTTACGAGTAACATTTGAGACACATTCGAGACACTTGCTAAACTATTGGCTTTGAACGGGACAAATTCTCTCATACACCTGAAAATGGTGCGAAATGTGCACTCGATAGTATGACACTGTCACTGATATATCAGCATGGTTGATGTGATCTTATCATCGACATCTCAACAATTTCTATAATTTGCTAAGACATGCATGATGCAGTTAACGTGTGCATGGATTATGGATACAGCTAACACGACATAGTATACATCCTTCACCTGCCATGTGAAATATAGCAACATCGCCTCAAGCCATGATCGGGGTGACACTGTTCTTTGGGGTGAGCGATCTGTGGTTCTTACTTTCACTCAGCTATATTGAATAAGTGAGTGCTTTACAAACATCATTCTAGTCACGATTGTATCACTATATAACCCTTTAAAGATTCGATCATCTGATAACCGTTCTAAACCCAATCGATTATAAGTGATATTAGTGATTAGGTGAATTAAACTGCACATTCAGGGATATCATTTCAGGGGGTGCTGGGATGAATAAAATCTTAACTCACCTTGTTTTTGCCCTTGCAGACAATGATGATGAGAAATAGCGAAAGAGCGGCGAAACCGGCCATTCCGGCTAGAAATCCGATTTCTCTAGGACTGAAGAAATCAGAATTTTGGACCACTGGATCTGGTTTTCTGGTGACAGGGTTAACAGGGCCATCACTGCAATCTAAAGGATTATTTAGTGTCCACCTGGTTATTGTACTAACTAGCCATTTCTCAATATCAAGGTGTAAATCTGACGTGTAGGTTTGTTCACAACAGACACTAGGCAGTATAAGTTACCTCTGTAAGTGGTGACAGTAGTGACAGTAGAGTTGGGGAAGATGGTTACAGTGAGGTCGGAGTATATCTTCTGGTTCAGACACTCAGTACCTATTATCTGGTAACTGTACCCCTCAGGAAACCTGGCTGAGAAGGATCCTGACTCTAGGTCCTGCACACACTCGTCTGTTTCAGCGCACTGTTGGAGACAGAGTGGTTAGTTGGAGACAGAGTGGTTAGTTGGAGACAGGGTGGTTAGTTGGAGACAGAGTGGTTAGTTGGAGACAGAGTGGTTAGTTGGAGACAGAGTGGTTAGTTGGAGACAGAGTGGAAAGTTGGAGACATAGTGGTTAGTTGGAGACAGAGTGGTTAGTTGGAGACAGAGTGGTTAGTTGGAGACAGAGTGGAAAGTTGGAGACAGAGTGGTTAGTTGGAGACAGAGTGGTTAGTTGGAGACAGGGTGGTTAGTTGGAGACAGAGTGGTTAGTTGGAGACAGAGTGGTTAGTTGGAGACAGGGTGGTTAGTTGGAGACAGAGTGGTTAGTTGGAGACAGAGTGGTTAGTTGGAGACAGAGTGGAAAGTTGGAGACATAGTGGTTAGTTGGAGACAGAGTGGTTAGTTGGAGACAGAGTGGTTAGTTGGAGACAGAGTGGAAAGTTGGAGACATAGTGGTTAGTTGGAGACAGAGTGGTTAGTTGGAGACAGGGTGGTTAGTTGGAGACAGAGTGGAAAGTTGGAGACATAGTGGTTAGTTGGAGACAGAGTGGTTAGTTGGAGACAGAGTGGAAAGTTGGAGACATAGTGGTTTAAGTTGGCTGGAAGTAGGGGAAAATCAACTCAAACTAACACATAAAAACAAACCTCAGTTTTTGACAAGCACCGACTTTGTGTTTTTGAGTACGAACAACTCGGGTGCATAGAGCCAATACAACCTATCGGGTCCTGAAAAAATATAATTAACATCATGTTCAAATTAAATCGTTTTTCATTTCATCGCTTACCACATTTCCAAGAACGGCAGATAATATGTATAAATGGACGGGTTCAAGATGGACTGATTTCAGTACAATTTCAACCTGATGGTTATGTAAAGAAATAATAAGTGCAAAATGACAGTTTTAAAAGTTAATGGCACTTAAAACTGTTGTGTACATTATAGTGAACTATACAAGTCTAACACTTACCCTTCCATAGAAAGAGCACCAGTAAGGATCAGTAATAAAAACACTCTCCTCCAGGGTCAGATACAACTTATCCTCGTATATTGAAATGGAGGAGGCTTCTTCCCACAAGAAGACATCTACTAATCCCTTAGTTTTATCAGTGTCCGGGTAGTACTGGTACACGTAGATACTGTCATCTGAGGAGAGGGATTAGTTGAGATCTAATGAAAGCTAGCAGCACTTTGATGGGAATCTGGTTGTCTATCATTATCTATTTGCTAATTCACTGACTAAGCCTCTTACCACATAGAAAGTAGAACATATGATGGTCTAATGTCTTGTATGAAGTGAAGGTGAAAACATCAGTGTATTCAAGAGTTGCAGCTACACTGGAGGTCCTGACTGGGTCAACACAAACTGTCTGCACTTCTCCGTTCCTTGAAGTGGAGCAATCTATCACTCCTTGCGGTGACTGAAATTATGGTTTATTTAGGTGTTTACAAATCTGTAGTGGCTATTTGTTACTGAATTGAAATAGTGTAGCAAATATACCACATTACTTTAATTCAGTAACATAACTTTGCATGATTGCTTTCTATTCGTCTCGTCTGAAAGTTTCTTGAAATATTTACAAGGTCTCATTTCCTTATTGCAGCTCAACAGTATTGTAGAGTTTTGTAAACTGTCAGGATGAATAATGGTAAATGTACCTGTATCAGTTTTCCGTCGATATCGTAATTTTCGTAATCTGCAGTATCAAACACGTCATCAATATCAGTAGCCACGTCTATAACACACAGAGCCACAATGGAGGATGTCACTGGTTTCTTGGTAGTCAATATGAACAGTTTATCTAAGTCACTGTCGAATTCCAACGCTAACACTCGATCTAATATTACCTGCGTTTACAAGACGTTACACGACGTTACAAGACGTTACAAGACAAAGATGATATGAATCCGAAGTGCATATGTTGGAACTTGGAATACTTTATACTGTTCAAAAGTCAAGTTTTGCTAGTTATTTTAGGGCAATAGATATATATACTGGGTGGTAGATGTATTCTCCAAATTTTCGTGAATCAGAGCCAATACTATTACTAATTACCATGTTCAGAGTGGATTATGAAACTTTAGGCCATGTATTCTCAAAATTTTAATAAATTAGGGCCAATACCGATTACCAAGTTCAGTTTTAAAACGTTTAAAGATACTAACAATTCGTAGAATCTAAACATTGTTCAACAAACTGAACCTCCCTAACCTCTTCGCTGTTAACAGAGTTGAGACACTGTATCTTAGCAACAGTAAAGGTTGTTAGTTGCCTTGTAAAACTGGACAGATCCCTCTTGCAGGACCTTGTTATCCGACTGACATCTTTATCCTGGGAGGGAAATCTGGTAAAACCAAGAAATAAAACCACATCAGATCAACCAATACATTTTGGTAAGGAAGTAACTTAATGTAAACGAGGTTTCTACAAAGTAAGCTATTTCTCACCAGATAAACAGTGTAGATATAGTCTCCTCTTACGAACATCCCTGTCATTTCCACTACTTCACCTCCTCTATTCGTTGGACTGGGAGGCTCTCTTAATTCCTCTGTCAGGTGGGAGGTTTATTCGAGCTTTTTATTTAGAATTAAAACGATAAAGCTACACTTTATCAGAAACGGTGCTATAAAGAGTACTGATAAGACTAATAAGACTGCAGAATGAGCTTGTGTGTTTTTAATAATTGATTATTATTAGTGTATTCAAGTTTTTTTTGTGTGGAGGATGTTTTAACTCACTCTTGTGTGCCCAGTCTTGCACTGTCAGTATTTCTCGACACTTTGAGCACACAAAACTGTCAGTTTTCGCGACAATTGTCAGATTTCGTTTTCAGTTCTGTCAATTTCAAGCGCTACTAGCTCTACTACTAGTAGTCTACTTCAGCTCACATTAAAGGGAGTTTTCGTCGTGCGTGTAGCGCCCTTCAAGTTTAACTTGGACGGATAGGATTTATAAAACTTCTGATTATAATATTTATACTATATTGTATTTTGTATTTATGTATTTTAGTAAATGGTCATTAGAACCACCGGCACCGTCCGGGCCCAAACAAACAATTCCTTCATATCAAGGAACCAGGGTGTGGACTGGCTACACCTGGTTAAAGCACTTCCATCAAATTACATTTCTAACCGAAATAGAGACTTTAGCTAAATCGAATTCATTTTAGCCAGTTCAGTGATTTATTCAAACCTCAGCAAATAAAACCATCTGTTTAATAAATAAGAACAATGGGAGATCCAGTTTAACAGCATGGTGCAAAATAAAATACTGAAGTGAAAAAACGGCAAACAGTGGGGAAAAACACTTTTGTGCGAACCAGTTTCGAATCCGAACCAGATTTTTTTGGCACAATGCGTACTTTTGTGATACTTTTACTTGGGATAGCGCTAGCATTAACAGAGGGAAGACGAGACGATGTAAACGAGACACAAGATGAAACAGATCTGATCAACGAAGAAGAAGAAGTAGAAGAAGGGTGTGCATGCGAGGATGGAGTGCAAGGTCTAGGGTGTTGTTCATGTAAAGATGATGTTAAATCCTGCGTGTTCTCTAGACTAGCAGGTCTGTGTACAGATCCCGCGGTCTACAAACAATGTGAGTTCTCCTGCTCTGACTGCTCCTGTGGAGACAATGCCAGGAACTGCGCTGAGGAGCTGAAGGTGAGGTCCTGTTCTGACACCTGGATGAGAACCCACTGCAAGCAAACTTGTGGGAGATGTACATGTAAAGATAGATACCCAGCTAGTTACTGCCAGCAGATCACAGAGAGAAATTATGACTCCAGCTCCAGGCATAACTGTTTCCGGTACGGAGAGAGGTGCGCGGCGAGCTGTGGTCACTGCACGTGCGAGGACACTGTGGCAGATTGCCAAGTGAGGGCGGGGAGAGGCGAGTGTGTGATCAATATGAGATACATGCTGAAGCACTGCAAGGCTTCTTGTAGCCAGTGTAAAGGTGCCTGTGTGGATAATCTTAGTGACTGTGCGGTGTGGGTCACTAGGAACCCCCACGCTTGTCACGCAAACCCTGACTTTATGAACATTCACTGTGCAGCGTCCTGTAAAATATGCACTCCTGAAGTTTTACCCACTGAGGTAGTACCCACAGAAGTAGAGCCTACAGAAGAAGTAGGGGAGTGTGTGGACCAAGAGGATACTTGTGTTTTAGCAGCTCGCATAGGAGACTGCCTGAAACCTGAAATAAGGAAGAAGTGTCCGTTCTCCTGCCGACAATGCGTGTGCGGAGACCTGGACCAGAGGTGTGAGGCCTGGTCTGAAGAAGGTAAGTGCTACACAGACGTCAAGATGATGATGATCAACTGCAAACAAACATGTGAGTTCTGTCAATGTCAGGACAAAGCAGAACACACTGTGAAGTGCCTGTTGCTGGCTGCTCAGGGTAAGTGTGCTGGCCACCCTGCCACCCTGGTCAACTGTCCTCTGTCGTGTAATGTGTGTGAGTGTGGTGATAACTCAGTGAACTGTGTCATGGACGCTCTGGCAGGCAAGTGTCAGAGCAACCCTAGCTACATGCTGACCCACTGCGCGGAGTCGTGTCACCAGTGTAACCTCTGTGGAGACAACCCACCTTTTGCAGGTAAGATCTGTAGTACAGCCCTGCAGCGTGGATACTGTGAAACTGAGCCGCTATTCAGGATACACTGTGCTAAAACGTGTGGAGTTTGCTTGGAGGAGAACGATGGAGGAAGTAGTAGTGAGGATGAGGGACCAGACCCTAAACCTGATCCTGATCCTAGTCCTTGGCGCAATATTTGATTTGTCTTCAGAATTTGTCATATGAAAATTTCCGTGTCTGAATGTTTTGTAATATGCGAGTAGTATAAATATTGTTCAAAACTCTACTCAGAGGCATTTCTTTGAACTTGCATTATTCCCTTGTATTGTTTCCATGAATTAAGACAGTCTTTAAAACAGACAGACACAAAATATTTACATATTTGAAGGGTATTGGCGGACAAGCCGGCGTACGGGTGGATAGTGCGGTGGAATCTCATGAAACTCATATTAATCTTTAAACTATCGTGGAAATAAACTCTCTATCAACGATTAATAACCTAGCGATACCAATAATGTGAATGATATAATTTGATTTATTGTCTCGGAGATCTTAACTTTAATTTCAAATTAAAATTACCCACCTTTAGAAATATTGTAATATTTGAGGCCTGTATCAAAAGATCCTGAAGCGACATAGAGCAATCCATCATCAAGGTTTAGATTTGTGAAGGAGGTCTTATTTACGTCATCAAGACAAATCTCTGAAAGTCCTCCACTTGTATATTCTGTTAAAATGGGGCTCGTTATTTGACAGCAAGTTGAAATTTTGCTTCAAACTCAGAATACTGATAATTTATAATTTGCCGGTAATAATTAATGGTGGTGACAGTAACTGGTGGGTGTTTTGTATTGTTTTACCGTAGGTGTTATTAGGTAGGAGGTTAGCAGTGAAGGGTTTAGGGTCCTCGTTATCAGAGTAGCAGAAGTAGAGGGTGGTGTTATCTACCTTGACTACACTCGTGGACTGGTCCGAGCACGTGTCGTCTGTACATGGTGAGCTGGCGTGGGTCTGTGGAGGGCAAATGTGTGAACATGCACATTTTATCTATTGGGAGCTGGATTAATTAGTCTAATTAACTGATAAGATCACAACCATCATCGTCTCACTATCCCCAGATCATGCTGCCAACCCTGGCTCTGGGCCCGCTAATTAGTGTTTCTAGCAGATAGTGGTTTATCTATTTCCAAGTGAGAGTGTTACAATAAGATGAGCTACCTGGTGAGAGGAAATGGAGCAGGAGGGGAGGTGTAGTTGAGCGATAAACCGCTCCCCTGTTACTATACTATATTCAGGGTAGACTCTCCTAACTGGGCTATCAAACTCCACCTCACACGTTACGGTCCTGGAGTTTCGTTACTTGATTAAAGATGAGTAGTGAGTATGATTATTATTTTTATAGTTTTAAAGGTAAACTGAGTAAGTGTTGGGATTACATTTCACCTAGATTTCAATGTCCTGCACTCCTGTTTACTAATTTACTAATGAAAAGCCACTCTAGAAGTAAAGTAAATCTCAAGATCGCACAGTAATTAAGTACAGTAAAGTACAGTAAAGTACAGTAAAGTACAGTAAAGCACAGTAAAGTACAGTAAAGTACTCACGATTTAGCGAAGGCGGCTGGAATCCGGGGAACTTGGGTCGTGAATGAGGGTCCGACAAGGAAAAGCAAGTAAAAGATCATATTTCCATGGTGGGCGTTGTTGTTTGACCACTCCCGAAACAGATTGCTATGTGCTAAACAATTAATTGGTTATTTCACTGTGTGGTGGTAGAATCTCCAGAGTGTGTTGGAGCAATCAGGCGATAGATAAAGCTGAGACGTGGTTTTGTTAGGGATTCCGCCGGGAGAAGGTACTTTATCCCTAACCGAACTAAATCCCTACTAGTAGTGATAATAATAGATCTAGATACTGGTGGAGACGTGAACCGTGTTTTTATTATCTGTCACGTGACAGCCATTTACCAATGAGTTTGCAGCATTAACCATTCAAAGCATAAGATTACTGTCATGTCTTAAAACAAATGTGGTTCACCTCCCCACCAGTATCCACACTTGTAGGGCTTTAGTTCGGGTACGGACCACCGATCAATTTCTATTATTACCAGAGTCTGCTTCAAATGATATTAATCACAATATTTCATCACTGGTCACAAAACAGAAACAAGCTGTTAAGCACTCTTTTTTTTCTGTCCTTATATCATTTGCAGAGATCAACTGGCGCCGTCGGATCATTACTGCCTTGAGTGCTGTGTGTACAGCGTGTAATTTCTCTACTGCCGCACTAAACACTGTACAGTGAGATTGTCGAATGCTTTTCGGTAAGCGGTAGGTAAACGCACGAAACGAACAAAATTAGCTGTCTGCAAAAATGGCATATTTTTTTGGAAAAGGATGGCTGAGCCGGTATCAAACGAATTTGAGCGCTATCAATACATTGTTCATCATAAATAGGAGAGACCAGAAAGCTGTAAAGTTGTAGGTGTTTGGGAAATGTTTGCGTGAAGATTTGGTATGCCAAGAATTCTGTACGTTAATTTAAAACAGCACCAGGATTAAAAGTCCAAATGTGGCGATCTAAACAGGACTTTGAATACAAAAAACCAATAATAGTGATGAATTAATATGGGTGAAAGTACAATACCATAACATTATGGGAATTATCACTGTGGTGAAGAATGTAAAGGATACGTGTGAACCTAATACAGTCATCTTGATAATTCCCAACAACGTTAGGCGGTCATTAACTAATAAGTTTACTTAATCAAATTCTTGACCTCTTTACTCGT
This sequence comes from Bolinopsis microptera, assembly GCF_026151205.1. Taxonomy (NCBI): domain Eukaryota; kingdom Metazoa; phylum Ctenophora; class Tentaculata; order Lobata; family Bolinopsidae; genus Bolinopsis; species Bolinopsis microptera. The sequence goes on along the minus strand of NC_087072.1, from coordinate 5,847,435 downwards.
TTAAAATTTATTTCCAGCCGATGATGTTGGTTTAACTCCAAAGTTAAACTACGTAAGACATGAGGATTAGGAGTACGACTAAACACAAGTTAAAAGCGAATATTTACATGAAAATATTGAATATTTACAGTTTATACCTGTACGATGTACACTGCCTCGCATCACACACAACAGCAGATGGTGGACAAAGCACGATGCACGAGGAATTTGAATTATTTCCAAACAAATATCTTTACCAAATGGTAGAGATATTTTAAACTTGAGAACGGGAAGGTGTTGCATTGTACTGTTTCTCATGAATACTGAATATTTTGAAACGCTGAAACTTTTTAGTTCAACTTTACTAACTACTACTGAGCGTGAGTCAGACAAAGTTGAGTTGTTAAGAAAGTTGAATTGGTGGTAATCAGAGATACCATTTACCAATGAGCCATATCGATGACTCACTCATCGAGCACTGCCACTAATCACTGAATGGTGATCCAGATCACCGAGTTTCAAATGAGTAAATTAACCTTCTGCTTTATAAAAGTTAAGAAAAGTTATAACAACCACACCTAGCTGAGTTTCGGAGAGTTAGCTCGACGGTTTGATCACGACTCTTTGTATTACAATTCTACAGCATGACAAGACAGAGCACTAGGACACAAACAACCTGCTGAAAGCTAAATAAAAGTTACTGACTGACATTATAATATATACAGGCAATGTACCTGAATAATGGATATTATTCGGTGCGATGATAAAGCAACATTGTTTATAAAGGAGTATGATCTTAACTTCGTCATTTTGACATAATACGGCCGGACACCTGAGTTGGCTATTTAATTACAAAGACACTGTTTACATGAACTTAAAGTACTGCTCCGTACTTATCAAGTATGCAGATGAGGTTATCATATGTGATACGCAGGCGTGATTTTTCACCGTTCTGGAGCAACAATGGAGAAACACTGGACACGAACCCAAATATATAAATTCATTCTTCTGCAAATTCCAAAAAACAATGATAAATCAACGATCCAATTGAATATCCTACAAACAATTTGACCTTGAGTACAGCTCGAGCGAATACGAATTAACTACTACAGCGGTGTGGACACGAGAATACACCCAGTAGACCAGTCTGAACAACTATTGGGGTGTCAGAGAGTAGTGTGAGTAGTTTTACTTAACAGTGAGTACATATTGCGTAACATTATATTAAGTCATATAGTTATCATATTGTAAGTATCCTGTTTACAGCAGGGCATTCATGGCAGTAAAAGGTAATAGCTCATTCAAAGGGACGTGGCAACATATTGATAACGATTTTAACAATTCTTAAGCTCTAATTTAACAGGAACTTAGCACGACATATGATCCTTCGAAATTTTATCTCAGGACGTTTTCCCACCCAACTAATACGTCTTGTTTAACTAATGTTACACTAATCCCTAAATAACCCTAACTCAGATAATATGTTTAAAACGGCAGGATGGGTGAAATGTTAAGTCCCCGTAATCACAAAGGTTTCGATTCACTGATAGCAATTATGGTTACAACGAATCTGCGAATATCAAACCACATCCCAAGTATTATACATTGAAATAATCCACAACAATTAAAAGATGTCTTTACCAATTACCATGCATCTGACGCAAACCATTCGTAATTAAATGTAACCAATAATTAAGTCAAATTGGCAAGTTTCTTGTTAACGCAAACTAAAACTGTTCCTGCCTAGCTACAAGTTTCACGACAATATCTATCACCTTTAGATGTTGCTGTTATAACTATAACAGGTAGAAATCGGAACGGTCGTAAGGGGAAGTCAGGATATATAGCGAGTTTCCTATCTCTACGTAGCATACAAAAAACGTAGACATTTAACCTGTAACCGGACTACAGCTAGAGACTAGGGACTGCTTGTTAAAAGCACTAATGGTTTAATACCGAATGGGTCCCAACATGGGCAACCCTAATTATTGACGTTTACCCATCAATAGACTTCAAAGATAACTCAACGATTTTCCTTACAGCTTTATTGTTAAGTTGTAAGTCCTACCAAATTTCTGACAATAACTTCTAACGTTTTCAATTGAGAAAAATGTGACCATGACAACTAATTAACTGTTCTATTACACAATGAGTCATACTAATACTATTGATTTCCTAGGGTAAAAGAGGTAGCCAAACTCAGGAGGTTGGCCGGAAATACTGGATGACTATGGTTATATCAGTCTAATGTCCAAATAAGGGCTGATCAGAAATGTCTTTAATTTCATTTTTACACCCTGGATCAAAACCTGTACCGGACACTAACTAAATTCACAACCTACCCCTTCACAACGTAACCCTGCAGAGTGGTCTTGATCGTTAAACTTGTTTTAAAAATAATGCATAACAAATGTCCATCATATGACACACCTCCTAGAAATGAAGAAAAAACACAGGCCACTACACGTCTGGTGACGAACAAAAGTGACAACTAAGAGACTAACTAGCCAGCTCACGCTGATAATCCGGCCAAAACCAACCAACTACCACAGCCGGTACTGGATCGAATTTCACTGATCATTACAGCCTAACAAGTTCATTATCAAGAGGCTGGATCCATCTGATTTGAGGTGATCACGTGATGTGTGCCTTTTAAACGCATGTACTTTGTCCCGGGACCCACGTGGGTAGTTCGGGGTTTAAACCGGAGCGTGGGGGTGGAGGCAGCCAGTCTTTTGTTAATTATTGGTTAATTAACAAATCATTAAGTGTTGATTAGAGGGCAACTTTATTAAGAGATCTAACTCTGAGATCACAATTACTGACGGTTTGGTCATGATGTCTAAGTAGGAGAGAGCGGTAAAGTTGACATTGAGAACAAACATGTGGCGGCTGAGTTATCGTAAAACAATTGTCAGATAATTGAAACTATACGCTCTTAATACCACGCCTACGCTGCATCGCTTGAGACTGCTAGGCGATGACGTGCACTTCATACCTCACGCCGTGCAGACCAGTCAATATATTTCATTCATCTTTTGTCTCTTCTCTTTTCTAGAGAGATTTAATGAGACGAAAAAACTGGCTCTGGTAGTCTACGAAGACAGACATTGGTAATAATGTGCCTTCAAAATTGCAAGCAGAACGATTGTGCACAATGGCTTCAAAACACGGCTAATAATACAGTGTTAAAACCCTGATCACGCATGAAGATGTGCCATCCATAATATTAAATATGTGTTTATTAAACAAGGTCAGGTGACTTTCAGAGTTGTAAAACATTGCACGGCAGTAAAAATATGCAGAAAGCTAAATATCAAATTCGCACGTTAAAAAACGTAGTGATCACGTTGACATACGGATAAATTCACACGGCAAAAAGCACTTCAACAAAAAACAACGATGTTACAAAGAACAACAGAGTTTTATTCATTCATTCCAGCTGATTCGTTCTTTTATAGAGAAGTAATAATGATATGCAATAGAGTACAGCACAGAGCATTACTAAGACCCCCAAGAGTCTAAGGAATGGTCTGGATAGCGTGTGGTGCTCTTCATCACGTGATCAATTAGTTAATAGCCGCGGGATGTGGTGTACTCACTACTCAGTGCTGGTCGTATAAAACACTGCTCAACTAATTGCTAGCTAGCTCACCAATATGTCGACGCCCTTGGTCGGTATTTGAAGTGTAGTTTTGAGCTGGTAATGTTTAGATCATGGAGACCCCCGCTGGAGCCTGGAACCCCGCATTGCAGGGAGAAAAGTTATCAAAATTTGCTGGAGAAAATCGACTGGAATATTCTAAATAGTGAACAATATATATTGTTTACTCACATAATTCATAATGATAATGTTCGGTTATTATCAAAGGAAGCGTTTAATTGTGTTTAAATAGAATCATCTTAACAGAAAAGCACTAAAGAATTAGTTCTATTCCGAATCTCTGATTCCCAGAATTAAGCGGCTCACAGACACGTACACGGAGATGGCCACCTCAGCCATTCTGTAGCCCCACTATTTATAAAACTAAGCTACTAGCGATTGTGACTCACACAATGACACAATACACAATGACACAATACACAATACATATATCCGGAGTACTTCATGGATTTGGCTCTTAGATCAGGGTATAAGGTGCACCCATGGGAATTAAGCAACAGAAACCGACTCGAAAAAGCGATTAAACTATCATATAACAAAAAACTACGAACTCCTCTGTTTAAAGATAATTTTTACATTGAGTAGGAATGATTTGTGATGACCGCACATATGAGCGAATAAATTATGCTTATTTATGTAAAGCTGTCGTAAAACGTTTTGTTAAACTGCTGAGTTACATGTAATCATGATGAATAATCTCAAAATGTGACCTGACGGAAAGATCTTAACAAGCGTGTAACAAAACAGAGTGTGACGTCAGTTGTAATGATAGGTGGGGCGTTGTATCATGTGTCACAGAGTGTTTTCTAGATCCTTCTGTAAGCTACTCACGGTACAATTGCAGACAAACAATCAATTACTTGGGAAGAAATCGCACCAAAAGGGAAAATCATTCTATACAAAATTTAAAGTGCGGGTTGGAGAGTATTGCATTACAATTTTCGAGCGATAAGAGGTCATGCGACAAGATACAGTACTTTGTTTTACTGAAATTGATGGTAAACTTACACTCCCAGCAAATTGCAGTCAGCTCCGTACATCATCTGACAAAACTAAATAGAAATTAGAAAACACTGTCGAAAATACCGAAAAATGTACAGTGAAAAGATAATCTTACATGTAACTTAATTAAAGGCGCAGGTGATGTAATTAATGTTATTTCAACAAAACACATTCAAACATATTTGTAAAACTGATCAAGATTTACACAACAATTTGTTTACCGAAGGATGTAGAGTACACCGAGATGAGCGAAACTAAAAGTGGTACATCTCGAAACGGCAACAAAGAATAGATCAATCTGTGTGATGTAACACACTAAACAGTATCATGTAACACAGTGAACCTAGGTTGATCCAGCGGATTATTAACAAGAATAACTAGCTGCGACTACACATCGCCCGTAATACATAATATGGACATACGAGCCAAACATAATAACACATAATATAGTACTTGGTATCTACACTGCTGCGTATAAGGGTACATTCCTCAAATATGGGATAATAGGACTATAGCGACCATGCCGTTATAGGTTATAGTGGGCATACGCGTTAGGCTAGCTGTTACTGTACTAGATATTACTAATATGTCGACATATTCAAACTGTAAGCAATACAAATCGAGGAACTAAATGTACAAACTAAAGAATGCCGGACAATAGATTTAAGGAGTGACCAATAGTAGCATAGTTTCCACGATAAATATTGACTATTCACTACTAGTACTACCTGGAGACAATTATCCTGAGGAAAAAAAGATTTGTATTAAGGAATAATTAGCCGGTATGAAGTAATTTTGTCGGTTTGTAACTGATCAGCATGCCCATTAGTTAACAAACAGAGGACATTATTGTGTAACTAGATAATAAAGAAAGTATTCAGAAACATTTGTCAGGAGAAAGAGTATGATGAGGTGATCACTATGATAATTGATACCTATAAGAGAGTGAGAATGACAAGGGCCTGCTAAGTTTCAAATAACACTGGTCACAATAATATTAATAAGAACTTTCATGAAATCAGTTAAATCGTATTAGAGTGAAAATTTAGATTTTGTTATTGTTTAAATATACCTATATTATAATTAGGGTGCAGCTTTTCGCCTGGTTACCTGGTTTTGTGGCAACTGTGACTGGTTATACACTGGCATCCTGAAACGGGGCCATTGAGAACAGAACTAGAAGTAAAAGAAGTCTGAGGAGGAGGAGACAGGGCCAAATGGCATTGACTGCAGTAAATTATGGGACATGAGTCATTAAACTCGGAGTAACCACAATTAGAATAATGACTACGTTTGAGCTGTAAGCGGAGCTAATCGATATTTCATTGATTACTGAAATCATTGAGAAGTGATTAGCATACCAACTTATCGTGCTAATTGCGTACCTACAACTTACTCAAGATCTTAGTGCCATGGCCAAGAATCTACAGGTTGCATCGTCACTAAAATAAAAAGGACCGGTACACTTCAGTTGAATTAATCTCGATTATACATTCTAACTAAAATAATTGGTCGATTATAATTATGTTATGCAGTTGCATACTACATCGACAGCATTCATATCTTTTAGCAATCATTAGGCATCATACCAATAACAATAAAGCCGGCCGCTATTGATTAAGGAGTCCTCGGTCAAAATAAAAAACAGATGAAAATTTTAGTGGAAACGAACGTGACCAATGCACAATGAAGCTCAATAGAGCTTAATTAAGCGAACGCATTCCCCATGTTAAACAATGATGCCCGGTCATTGTTAAACTTAAACATAGTCATAACCATGAATGAGTCTGAAACACGAAAATTTCTGGTGATCAAAATGCAAACATTGATATACTATATAGTTTATGTAATAAGCGCCATTACATGAGTTTGCACAGAATTTTTTGTCTCTGATTTTGATAAATTTGGTACCAAAAGTTGCCTCTAAGTGTGAATAATGCAAATTCACCTTGTAGCACGATAACTTCGAGCTGTATGTGGGCCTCCTGTGCATTGCAAGAGTGTAAACAGGACGAAAAATAGGTAACTTCTTGCTTAAAATGCCTACAACTCCTAAAATAATTTTTACAGGAACGTAATTATAAGCTTAGTAATATAATAGTCGGACGCAACTTTTGGTACCAAAATTATAATATTTGAAGGACCAAAATTTTTTCAAAATTTCACACAAGATCGAGAGGACCTTTGTGTTCAGGTTTTAAAAATTTGAAAATAATGTTCCTTTAAATTAAATCTTATGATATTAGTACTTAAAGTTTTGTTTCGATAAACTGATTACGATGGTTGATGCCTTCCCAGGAAACCTTACTGGTTGGGGCCTAACTTCGAAAGTAAAAGAAATAGAAACTTCGGTTTTTTGCAAAATGTTCCCCTTGTAAAACTAAAAATAACGTTTCCCCAGGAGGAAAATTTGAAACAACGTTAAATGTTGATTTTCTGTTTCAGTTATTTCAAACGAGCGTGCTAAATCACTCTACAGTCGATCTTCGAGATTGTTCTAAAAGGGCTCCCGACAGTTGAAACCAACTTCAATCGATGTATTTTCGGACGCTGATTCCGAATCACCCCCCATGACATAGGGTTAAAATGCTCCCCTGACGAGATATTGGCGAAAAACTGTCTCGATCACGTGATATGACCATATAAGGAAGTTAGTCTAATTTCTCGTTAGGGTTAGGGTTTCAGCATATGCTTTTGTTATGGATTGGGTTAGGGTTAGGGTTGGAATCAGACTAGAGGGTTAGGGTTTCGAATAGTCTTTCAGGGCCAGCTAGAGAACGGGTTGAAAAAGTCACGTGACAGTCGAGTGTAGAGTGATTAATCATCATCCTATTTCAAAATCTCCAGAAAAGTCTCATTTTGGGCCGATCAAAAATTTGCAACTTTAACTTTGCGGATTCCTGTACTCTGATTGGCGGAATTGTGTCACGTGATTCAATTGTAGCGCGATGCACTACTAGTACTGGGTCGCGCCGCGCATTTTCTCGCAACCACATATGCCGATTTCACATAGCCATGTGTATACGCGTACTGCGTGACGCGCTTGTTTCACCACCTTCGGCGCTACTGCAATGTGCAAGCAAGAGGGCTCTGGTTAGTGCAATATGCAAATCGGCGAGATGCGAAGAATTGACATCGTGAATCAAGTGATTCAATTGCATTCTTGCAATGTTTGAAGTGAGCGTGCTAAATCACTACACAGTCGATCTTCAAGATTGATCGAAAAAGGCCCCCAGAAGTTGAAACCAACTTGAATCGATGTATTTTCAAACTTTGTCATACGTTGCTTGACCCGCCGCGCACGAGCGCGCCGCTCCCCTATATCGTAAGATCAAAACGATATTACTGGGCGGGGCTCAGCCTGTCATTCCGGCGAATCTTTATTCGGGCTGAGTGAATTACGACTTCCATCGCCCTGGAAAAAAGTGCGAATGCTTATTTAACGGGTGATACTCGTAAAATATCTGTTCCATATATTGGACCGTCCAACTCGGCGCGCGTCCTGGTATAGTAGGTTGTAAACCTACAAATGCTTATTGGATGTTAGAGCGCACGTAACTCGCATTCACGTGATCGGTCAGACCCAATTACAGCCGCGCAAAAGATCACGTGCACGCCAACTACCAATAAGAAAGAAGTGACGTATGCGCTACATAACAAGAGCCGCGCGCTCAGTTAGATTGTAAAATCTGATTATTTGATTGTAAAATTGCATAAACGCGCCTATTTGTAGGTAGTGCGCTTGATTCACGATGTCAATCCTTCGCATCTCGCCGATCTGCATACGGCGAGAATGTGGTTGCGAGAAGCATTATTTGATGCGCGCGCGACCCAGTAGTGCATCGCGCTACAAGTAGTGCGCCATCGACAGTGAGCCGCGCGTGCCGACTGTAGGATGGTTTTTTAGCGCTAATTTCGGCCAGCACAATTTTCTTCAAACAAATAGATATTGAGTATTCTTCCCGACCTCCAATTGCAACAAAAATTGGTAAGCTTACTCATAGACTTACAAGAAAAGTGTCCGAAAAATTTAAAGCATATCCAACCATCAGACATTATGTTACAGCTAAAAGCAGCGTATTTTGCCCCATTTTGATCACTATATCAACTCCGATAACCACCAAATTTTTCGGACAGTTGTGAAAGCCCTATTGGAAGGTTGTCGCCAATTTCCAGAATGATCTCATTTAAGGAACTGAAGATAAATCCGAATAATACGACAAAAATGGTCAAATTTGGACGAATTTGGTCAAATTACGCGACTTTTACAGCTACTTTTGCTCCAAAAGCCGCGCACCATCAAATATGGCACCTAGGCGAAACTCACTGATCTTTCCAAAAAGGTATGACAAATTTGTTGATTCACGATGTCAATCCTTCGCATCTCGCCGATCTGCATGTGGTTGCGAGAAGCATTATTCACCACTGCGCGCAGTGTTGTGACCGCTCTTCGTCGTATTTTACACATATTTGGACGTTGGCAATTTATTCCATCGATAATTTTAAAGTTTTAACATTTTTATATTAAATTCTTTTTTAATTTAGTTCTAAAACGATTAAGCTTGCTTTCTGTGAAAATTTAATGTACTTTCGTAAAATAATTTTGATGTGGCAGCGATTTGAAAAGGAAATTAGTTAAAAATAATACAAAAAAATCGGACATTTTTTGATATTAAAACATGAATAACTTGGGCTGTGTTGACAGTAGAAAAATTTATTAACCTCTATCCGACAGCTTTAAAATTTTTCTACGCGCCGCGCAAATCCACGCGCGCATTTTAGCGTGTCAAAATCGTTTAAAACTAGAATTAGTTGATGAAGGAGCATAATGCAGATCATACGTTGTACGTGTGGCTTGAACATTATGATTTCGCGCCATTTCTTGTTTCTGCACTCGCTTTGAACTTTCATGGCTTTAACAGCAGTTATCGACTGACGACTTTGCTGTATTACATAGTGTACTTGGTACATAATTGATCAACGATAATAGGAGGAACCCCTGCAAGCTTTAAAGGGCTCGTGTTACTTTAACATCACTTTTGAATTTCACGAAAGCAGATAAAAGGTAGGTTTTCGTTGAATCAAAGTAAGCTAATATCAATTAGAACGAGTATAATTGTGTTACTTTAATACATCGCTTGGTACTGTATTTTATAGTTAACTAACGACATTCTCGCTTTAGGTTATTTTATATAAAACACTTTTATCATTGTTGATTGTGACTTGTCCAATCATTGCACTAGTTTATTACAAAGATTATCAAAATCTTGCGGTAAAATTATTATACAAGCACCCATAAATGACAAAAGTCATTTAATTTCAACATTCCTCATTGCTTTTGTGATTTCCTGCAGCTCTTACTACTGGGCAGCTCTTACTACTGGGCAGGTCGCCCCGTGGTGGTTCATGGAGGCGTCTCAAAAAAAACTGACTGAACTATAACATATAATCTAAATATGATAAGTGCTTATTAACCTCTCTGCTTTAATTCAAACCTTTTATAGAATCTACATATGAACTTACAATGTTTTGCAGTTTTAGTGACGTTGCAGAAACTCCGGAATACTGTGGATTGGGAGGAGGAGAAAGTGATAATTCTGTTATATGGCCTGTTTCTAGGACACGATAAACTTCCTAATAAGGTATTTTTTTCAGGATACGATAAACTTCTTAATAAGGTATGATCTGTAGCTAGGACACGATTAACTTCCTAATACAGTATGTGTAGATGATAACCTCCCTTCCTCTTCTAGATCAGATGGCTAAGTTACGGTGCAAAGACGGGTAGCTTGAGACTACCCGTTGTTACCTATAATCTAACTCACTCTTTCCACATACGCGGCTAACCTGTTCCCGATCAATATTCAGGTAGTGGAGAACTTAGAGTTAGATTATTTATTCCGCTTTTTGACTTTCCCCAGTCTTCATGCTAGATTCCCGTTCATTTTAGAGCCTCATTTAATCAGTCGGCCTTACTAAAGAACCTCTCACCCTAATAAGAACACGTAACTTGAAGTCTGATCGACTACATAGCTTTCGCTACAGCACTAACACGTGCATTTACAGAGGAGCAAAAGTTTGCGGAGGCATCCTAGAACGGTACATATTTTAATATATCATGCACGGGTGCCATTCTGTTTGTTTGGTTCACAGCTATTTCCTACTCCTAGACTCCGTGTTCGGACTTTTGATTTCTGTACCAGTTTATCGTTAACTTAGAGTTAGATTATTATTCCGCGTTTTGATTTTCCCCACTCTCCATGCTATTATTGCTAGATTCCTGTTCATTTCAGAGCCTCATTTAATCAGTCGGCCTTACTAAAGAACCTCTCACCCTAATAAGAACACGTAACTTGAAGTCTGATCAACTACATAGCTTTCGCTACAGCACTAACACGTGCATTTACAGAGGAGCAAAAGTTTGCGGAGGCATCCTAGAACGGTACATATTTTAATATATCATGCACGGGTGCCATTCTGTTTGTTTGGTTCACAGCTATTTCCTACTCCTAGACTCCTTGTTCGGACTTTTGATTTCTGTACCAGTTTATCGTTAACTTAGAGTTAGGTTATTTATTCCGCTTTTTGATTTTCCCCACTCTCCATGCTATTATTGCTAGATTCCCGTTCATTTTAGAGCCTCATTTAATCAGTCGGCCTTACTAAAGAACCTCTCACCCTAATAAGAACACGTAACTTGAAGTCTGATCGACTACATAGCTTTCGCTACAGCACTAACACGTGCATTTACAGAGGAGCAAAAGTTTGCGGAGGCATCCTAGAACGGTACATATTTTAATATATCATGCACGGGTGCCATTCTGTTTGTTTGGTTCACAGCTATTTCCTACTCCTAGACTCCGTGTTCGGACTTTTGATTTCTGTACCAGTTTATCGTTAACTTAGAGTTAGATTATTATTCCGCGTTTTGATTTTCCCCACTCTCCATGCTATTATTGCTAGATTCCTGTTCATTTCAGAGCCTCATTTAATCAGTCGGCCTTACTAAAGAACCTCTCACCCTCTTAAGAACACGTAACTTTAAGTCTGATCAACTACATAGCTTTCGCATACCGTTTCGTATCACGTATTTATCATCTCTCCTTCTTCAGAGACTGGCTTTATTTCAACATACCGTATCGTATCACGTTTTTATCGTCTCTCCTTCTTCAGAGACAGGCTTTCTTTCAGCATGGTTACCCAGAGACTTGATGGTATCAGGGTTCTCGATGTTCTGAGTAATGAATTTAGTTTTTCCCTTCATTCATTCTAAGTCCCACTGTGGCAGCAACCCTTTCTATCTCTTGCATCAGCGTCTCTGTCTCCTTTTCAGTATCTGCTATCAGAGCAATGTCATCCACAAAACCAGTGACCGATATCTTCTCCACCTTGACTCTCCTACTCCTATAAGGCTTTTAATGGTAAATCCTATTTCAGGGTGCTTGCTTAAGGCTTGTCTCATGCAATAGTCTAGGGCTATTATAATGAACAGGTACGGTATGGTGCTAACATCTGCAAGATCTTAAGGAGAGAGTGGCGTGACACACCCTCTGTAATCAATAAAATTTTGCGAAACTTTCAGAAATACTAAGTTTGACCCAGATTTAAAGGTCGCTAGACTGAATGCAATATTTCAGTTAACAACTCTACCTCGATTCGATGCAGTGCACAGTGGGAAAGGTTGAAGTTGACGTTCAAGCAGTCACCCTGCCGAACAAGAAATCTTTCAGGCCAAGAGGCTAGGTGACTAGAAACTCAAGATTCACTATATCCGTGAAACTTGTCGGGAGCACTGTTATGTGAGTTATTTTACCTTCTAAATTCCAATGAGCATGAAAATTACCCAGGTTCATGGAATGCACGAAAATGAACAAAAATTAATATTCTCCTAAAACTAAAAGTGCTCAGAACGGTTTAAAACTGGCCGGAAAGCGTTTAGATTGGTCCTAGGACCACTCAAACCAAGTTTGGGAATCACTGCATGTCTACAACCGATGTAACCAATGTTCCAAAATGTTCCAATTTTGTCCCAATAACTCGTTCACCAGCCTACCTCCGTTCACCAGCATGCGCTGTGACCGTCATGGTCACGGCGCAAGATGCGCGCATTTTAAAATGCCGGGAACACATTTTAATTGCCATTGTACATTATAGTACATAGTGGACAGTGGAGTGTGTGGTCTGATACTTGATAGTAGACAGAGGTTATATTTGAAACATTCCCGGTGCCTTCAACTGTTCTTTACTGTGCATGCACTGACTATTTGATTGCTTAAACGAATAGGCGAGCCTTCAAAAACATTAGTTTCAATGTTTTCATAGTTTTATGATGCAAATATAATTTTTCCATTTACATAACTGATAATACCCCCAATATCTTTTCAGTTGTGGAGGTCGGACCGAAACTGTAATCAGACACTAAACATTGACGAGGACCAATTACTCTACTCCTTCAATGATTAATAAAGATCGCTGATTGCTTTTACTAATGTATAATGTTAAAATGAAAGAGAAACTATCGAGACGAAAGAGAAAAAGGCACTCATTTATTTATAGTTTTATGTCTTAACAATGATATTCGAAAGCTAATTTTAAAAACTGGCTCTGAATCCTTGCTAAATGATTTGGGAAGGTGTAAGGGCTTAATATGCCTGTAGACATCATTTTCAGTGGGTTTTATGAAGTTTATGATTAGAGTATATTTTGGGACTGAAATAAGCGCAAGACCTTCGACGTTTCTATTCCTACTGTTTTTTTAATTTAGCAAATATACAAACAAATTTTATACTGTCGTAAAGATAAAATATTTAGTTATCGGATAGAGACTTGAAAATTAAGTATTACAATAACCAAGCTAAAATATTCAATGTTAAACTCAAAAATTTTCACGCGTCTATGAAGAAATATTTAGTTCTGCGCGTAGTTTTTTGGTCAAATCTACGGCAAATTTTCGCCAATTTTGTTCATAGTTTCAAAATTTTATTTAGTAGACAAATTACTTCGGACTACATCCATATTGTTTATTTAAGTCTAAAAGAAACAACATTTATTTGACTTCAAAATTGTTCAATCTGAATACGAGCTAATTACGACGAAGGGAGGTCACAACACTGCGCGCAGGAGTGTTATTGGATGCGCGCGCGCGACCCAGTAGTGCATCGCGCTACAAACAAATTTGGTATTGTGAAAATTCTCACAGTCCCTAGAAAACAGTGGTACAAAAATTTTAAAAATCCGAGCAAGTTTATTTTTTATCAAGAAACCAACAATTTAAGAAAACAACAATTTTATTTAGTATCAGTTAAAGCAGACAAAAACATATTTTATAAATATAACTAGTGCAAACTTTAGACCATATATCTTAGGGGACTTGGAGTAGCAAGAGAGTGACCAGAAAGTATATGTATACTTTTACCAAAAATACGTCGAAATGAATCCAGGGTGATACAGGATCTGAGAGTGCAGACCATAAAGTTTACGCACCCACCCTTGCCTCCTGAATTCTTGGTTGGAAAGACTAGACAATTATGCAAAATTGGTCGTTTATACTCCAAGTCCCTTTGTTAATAGAAGTAGTATTATTTATGTCTGGAGTTAGCTTCATTCAATAATAACAATATCAATATAATCAATATTAATATCAATATCAGACTAAACTATCAAATCGTGCACCCCCTACTATTTGCGCGTATTAGAAGGTTCAATTATGCCAGGCTATGTTTATGAACATAATAGCCTGGGGTCCTCAGGTAAGAACGATAGTGAAACGACCGTAGGGGTCACGACTTGTTACACGTTACCTGAGGACCTCAGGCTATCATGTTCATAAACATAAATAAATAGAAATTCGGCGGAATGACAGGCTGAGCGCGGCCCAGTAAGTTATACGTTGTATGACCCGCCGCGCACCCCTGTATCTTACCTAAGGACCTCAGGCTATCATGTTCATAAACATATAGAATAGAGATTCGGTGGAATGACAGGCTGAGCGCCGCTCAGTAAATATATAAAAAGACAGTAGACGTACAAATCAAATTTTTACGCCGTGCGTGTTGCTCTAACCAAAGCCCTTTTATCTCGCTTGCAGTAGCGCGCGCCACGCAGTACACATAGAGTAAGTACCTCAATTTGCTCAGGGATGCAGTTGATGAACAAAATAGAACTCTCGAGATCATAGCCAACAGAGAGATTCAATCACTACAGGAAGTTAGAGCCGAGGTCGCAGACAGCGTCAAAACGTTCGAAAAAGCGAGTAGCACCTCCAAGAGGCGATTTGAAGATCTAGAGCTCGAGCAAGATAAACTGAAGAAAGCTCTTAGAAGCACGGTAAGTTCTGCTAAGAATGAAACGATCGCCTCAATCGATTCGCTTAGGAACGAGTTCAACAACGCTTTTCAGTCACTTGACACTGTAAGCTCATCTAACAGGACAAGAATTGAGGCCCTTGAGACCAACCATGAGAATGTAGCAATTGTCCTTGCAAATGACGTACAGCCCGTTGTAACGCATATAAGCAAACCTGACACTGCTACCCGGGACGTTCAAAGTAATGGTCCGAATGCAACAGGAACCCCTACCTGGGCCTCAATATCGGCAGCTAACAGCGGAAATCCGTTTACAAAAGCAGACAAACGTAACAACAAAAACCACCGTGAGAGAAAACCGAGCCAAAGTGAGCGGCTACAGAACGGCAGCAGAGGCAATAAACGCACCAACTCACCCACTGTTGGGGGACGAGACGGGTCTCAAAATGGTGGCCGCATGACAACTGTCCAGAACGAACAAGCTCAAGAAGAGCGCCCAGACAATTCTCTAAATGATAGCCGCATGCCTCATCGGCGTGAAAATCATGTACCATCCTCAACTTCACAATCTCGGGAAGTCGGACCAGGCACAGGAACTGGAACCAGGAACTCTCATATCTATCGTAGGCACACGGTACTTCTCATACACGATAGTAACTTTGACAAGTTCAATCCACGTAGTTTCAGTTCTCAATTCAATGTGCACCAATTCGGGGCATCAAGTCTCGAAAACCTAGCAAAGAAACGAAAACAGCTCAACGAGAAGTTGAATAAGCTACG
The DNA here is from genome assembly GCF_026151205.1 of Bolinopsis microptera. NCBI lineage: Eukaryota > Metazoa > Ctenophora > Tentaculata > Lobata > Bolinopsidae > Bolinopsis > Bolinopsis microptera. Next base: position 5,831,706 of record NC_087072.1, on the reverse strand, counting down.
ACCAGACTGTATTTACGTTCACCTGGGTATCAACGACCTTACGAAGAGGAAATGTATCCCATCTGGAGCTATCCACGAACTCGCAGAGTATCTCCTGGAGACCTGCAAAGCTCAGATATGTTTTTCACTTTTCATTCCAACCTCTAATGACAAGAAAATGAACGAGCGAATCAAAGCTGTTAACAACGAAATTAAAAGCAATGTTAGCTGGTTCCACAGACAAAGCGAAACCGCTCGTTCACGCATATTCACGTTTGCTAACGACCTGGTCGGCAACCAGAACATTTATTCAATCAACACTGGATTCACCCTAAATGACAGAGGCGAAAAAATGCTCTACGTCAGCCTTCGTGAAGGACTTAAGAAGACGATGCGCATTCCTCACCAGAGCCACGATGGAAATCCTCGTCAAAAACGCAGCTCGAACCGTTTCAAAGATGAGTAAAAACCGGGACACACGCAATTGCCTTAGGCTGATGAGCTGGAACATCAACCATCAGCGTGACAAGTTTGAAGGTATCAAATTTGAAATCGATGAAGTTCAGAAGCTCCTTAACAGTCACGACGTTATCTGCTTGCAAGAAACTAAAGGGCAAGTTTCTTTACGTGACTTCAAATGCTTCAATGCTAACAGGACAGGAACAAACTCAGGCGGTGTATGTACGGCGATTCATAAACACCTAGCAGCTGGAGCTGTTAGAGTCCACGTTCCAGATTGTGACGACATACTCATCGTCAAGCTAAGAGCCAAATACTTTAATCTTGACAAGGACCTAAACCTTATCAATGTATACGACTCGCCAGCACACGGTTCGTATAAAAAACGTATACGTTCGAATACCGAGGAATACATCACTACCTGCGAACAACTTGAGGAGTGCCTATCCAGGATTCCCGACACAGAAGATGCCGCCATACTTGGAGATATGAACGCACGGACCGGTACTCTGAAAGATTTTCTTATTCCCTGCGAATCTAGGAATATACATGTCGATCTCGACCCTCCTCAATTCATAACAGCCTTGACACCAAGAAACAATCAGGACCGAACTTTGAACTCGAATGGCAAACCGTTCATTGAGCTTCTCCAAACAGCAGGGATGATAATTCTTAATGGAAGGACTATTGGAGACATTTTCGGTAGCCATACATGCATTCAACGTCACGGAGCCAGCACTGTTGATTACATCTGTGTCTCACGAGATATCCACCATCGGGTTAGGTTCTTCCATGTGGGCGATATCACACCTTACTCAGACCACAGACCGATATCAACCGCCCTCACCACAAACCATGGGGTGAATCTTCTTGATGACAACCTCTATAAAGAACGTGAACGGAAACTAGCACCAGTGCCGAAGCCCTTCAAGTGGACCAAAGACACTAGCACTGGGTTTGGTACATCAGAAAAGTTCAAGTCGGCCCAGAATGATGCCCAATTCATGCAGAAGGTCGAATCGCTCCTAGCAAATGACATCACCTGCCCCGAAGACATTCGAAAATACAATGACTCTGTGATTACAACCTACATTAACCTAGCCAGCCAGGTCACTACCCAAAAAAGTGGCCGTCTTCACACTAACAAAAACAAATGGTTCGATTGGGACTGCAGAAAGGCAAAACGTCAAGTTTGCAAGATCGAAAGAGTAAAGAACAACCCCTACATTGATCCCATGCTAGTGGAACCTACTCGGGCTAAGTTTTACCTCCGAAAAAAGGAATACAGGGTTCAAGTTCGATCTAAAAAAGGCGCATATCTCTTTCAACTGAACGAGAAAATAAACAATGGCAATGACATCAACTGGTCTGCTTTGAAAGATCTCTCGTCCTCCTGTAGAGATCCTGAGACGTTCGATCTGTACGACCTATTTGCTTTTCACAAATTCTTCAACGACCTCTACAACCAAAAGTGCAAGGATCCATCCCACCGTGAACTTCAAGCCCACAACGCAAGCAATGATGGGAGCAGCCACACTGACCTACCAACTGAAGTGGAAAATCTTAACATGGAGTTCACTCTACAAGAGCTTGAAAAGGTGATCAACAAACTCAAAAACAACAAGAGCGTATCACTGGACCTAATATCGAACGAGATGCTCAAGAACTCCAAACTTTGCCTAAGGAAAGTTCTTCTCAAGTTGTTCAACGGCTGCCTGGAACAGGGGACTTACCCATGGAATTGTTCGATAACCACCCCTCTCCACAAGAAGGGCGACAAACAGAACCCTGACAACTATAGGGCAATAACTGTTGGAAGCTGTCTAGGGAAGCTATTTGCTTCTCTTCTCCTTGAAAGACTTATCGACTTCCGCAAAGTTATCTGCCCCGATTTCCCCCACCAACTTGGCTTCAGAGCTGGTGCACAGTGCTCGGATCACATCCTTACAATTACCACAATCATTGAGAAATACACGAAAAAGCTCAAAAAAAGAGTGTTTGCTTGTTTTGTTGACTACCGGAAAGCGTTCGATACGGTGTGCAGAGAAGCACTCATGTATAAACTCAATCACCTTGGTATCGGAGGGAACTTCTTCGCTTGCCTTAAGAACATGTACAGCAACTCGGTGACCCGCATCAAACTGATCCAAAAACTATCGGAGACCATTGATGTCACCATTGGAACAGAGCAAGGGCATCCAATGTCTCCTGAATTGTTTAAAATATACATCTACGACCTCTCCATCTATCTAGCAGCCCTAGAAGATCTCTCTGTCCCTGAACTTAATGGCTTCCCGGTCAACCACCTGCTCTGGGCCGACGATCTCATCCTTTTAGCTCTCGACCACCAAAGCCTTCAGAAAGAGCTTGACTGCCTAAATGAATTTGCAAGCAAATGGGAGCTATCTATCAACATTGATAAGACTAAAATAATGGTCTTCAACTCAAGCTCGCGGGTGCTAAACTGCTCGTACGGGTTCAAGCTTGGACAGCTCGACATCTCTCCAACAAGGTCCTACTGCTATCTAGGTATCCAGCTCAGTCTCAATGGATCTTTTAAATGCGCCATGAACGAACTGAGGAAGAAGGCGCTTCGAGCATTCTTTTCGATAAAACGCATGGTAGACACCAGAGCTCTGACCACCAAAACCATGCTAAAGCTAATTGACTGTCTGGTGAAACCGGTAGCAACTTACGCCTGTCAGATATGGCTACCCTCGACTCACCTCATGAAAGAAATGGCGCGTGAACCCAGCCAAAGACACAACCTATCAAAAGTTGCAGCAAAAGACAGTCTTGAGACAACACACCTCAAAATGCTGAAATGGGTACTGGGTGTGCACAAGAAAACTAACAACAACTTCTGTTACGGGGATACCGGAAGGACGCCCTGGGCCCTCTCAGTTCTGCCACAATGCCTCAGATACTTTGGAAGACTTTCCAGAGCTTCTTCTGAGATGAACAGTGTCAATTTTTTAGTATCTCAAGCGTTTCAGGAACAGAAAAATCTTAACCTCTCCTGGTACGAGAAAGTTAGCTCTGTGGCTCATTATGAAACAGAAGCAGCTCATGGCACCATGAGGGATGTCTTTATCAGTGACTGGAGGGTGGACCTGGGATCGCAAACCAAGATGCAGTTCTACAACCAAATCAAGGAGGAATTTGGAGAAGAGCAGTACCTCAATCTGAAGAGCAGGCAATTCCGAACGAATACAGCTAAAATCCGCTCCAGCAGCCACGACCTGATGATAGAACGAGGGCGTTACACGAAGGAGGCCGGAGTATGGCCAAGAGCATGCAGATTCTGCTGCGATAGGGATCACGTTCTCGGCTTCGAATACCTTCCCTTCTTTGAAGGCACGATTATTGAAGACGAGGAACACTGCCTTACTGAGTGCCCCATGTACCACTCAGTACGATCTTCTCTCTCAGATGACCTCAAAGGGCTTTTACTTCTAAGGAACTACAAAGACATGATGGATTCAGCCCACATAGAAGAACTGGGCAAGTTTCTCAGCAGCTGTCATCGCATCAGAAATCCGAAAAAGACACCAACATCGTCTTCCTCTTGATCTAACACATCCGGTAATGATTCCAAGTCACTGTCTTAAGGACATTCTAACTACCCCAGTGTCCCTTAAATGAGTGTTCGAACAGTTTTCATTCGGAGTTACAGTTGCATAATTTACGCCCGTCTTTGAGTTTGTGTGTAATCTTTCTTGATAGTGTATTTTTGACTTTTGGAGTAACTTTGTGAATTTTATGAACCTCTCCTGCATAATTTATCACCTTATCGGTGCATTATTCACTTTTATCCGGTTAAATTATTATATTTGATCTTGTTTCTTTTTCGTACAGATTGTAGTGAAGTTAATTTTTTTTACGTGTTTTGGGTCTTATTTATGATTTTCTTATAATTATCTTATTTATTTCATTGATGTATTGTCACGACGGGTCCGTTAGTGTTCCCTTTGACTATTTAAGTTTAATTCCAGTTTAATTCCAGTTTAATTCCATAGACATATGGCTATCAAATTTGTTCTTCCAATTCCGCTAATTCACTTGTTTCAAACATCGAGCGTTACCTTTATGTTAAATTTACGGGTTTTTTCAATGATAACCAGTTGCCAGACGTTCTTCTCAGGAGGAGCAAAGTGCAAAGAAACTGCCACAAACTGCTACAAACTACTACAAACTGGCACTAACTGCCACAAACTGCTACTAACTGCTGCAATCGCGCCCACGCGTTCGCGCGCCGTTTGCAGCAGCAGTTAGTAGCAGTTTGTGCCAGTTAGTGCCAGTTTGTAGCAGTTAGTAGCAGTTTGTAGCAGTTTGTGGCAGTTTCTTTGCACTTTGCTCCTCCCATGTGTCTTGCTGTCATTTTAAAACTGAAGTAGCTTATAACATGTTAGATGTCTGCGGAGAATTGATTAATTTGAAGACTTTCATTTTGAAAGTTCCCAATTTTGTTGCATGGAAGTGCTCGCTTTAATTCAGTCTAGTAATCAGCTTACCTCTGCCCAGTTTCTGAGAGCCAATATCGGGGTGTGATATTATAGTCTATATAAATTATCTGTTTAGGCTTGTATCATGTGTCTAGTATAGTTCGGAGACAAGTCCTCGAAGATGATTTCCACAAGCTGTTTTTCCACAACGCATCTATTAACTAGAGTTACCAAAGGGAACAGTCCTACTGTCCTAGGAGACCAAGTAAGGCTGGACATTTCTGCAAGATCGATTTGGAATGCTTCAGAGAGGGCATATTTTGATGTAAAGGTATTCCATGCCCCAGCCCCCTCCAATGCAAGCAAATCGATCCCAGCAATGTACCAGTCCCATGAAAATGAGAAAAGACGGTGTTACAATGCATGGGTTCTTGAAGTAGAGAAAGGAAGCTGTTAGTTTTCTCAACGTCTGGTGGAATGGGTGGTGAAGCTGAAAGACTAGTAGAGAGGCTGGCTAGTAAAATGGAATACCACACAGGGCAAAGGTATTCAGATGCCGTGGGATACATGAGGAAGCGCCTTCGTTTTAAAATCCTAAGAACAACAGTGATTTCTCTACAGGGAGACAGAGGTGCGAGAAAGAACTTTGTTAATATGAATAGTTTATAGATTTGAATTTGGAGCCACAAGGCCAAGGTTGATTTTCAAATGTTTCTCCCAATATTTGAGATAGGGAATGTATTGCTTTTTTGAAGGGTTGTTTTTATATAGGGTCATTGTGACAATTATGTGTATATTGTTTGAATAATTTATATTATATAATGTATATATATTTTTAAATTTATTAACGGGTGATACTCCTAAAATATTTGTTCCAAAAGACCGTTGGCGAGTCCAACTCTTCGCGCTCCTTGGTAGGTTATAAACCTACAACGCATCTAGGACCTAGGTGCACTGACATAAAGAGTATTTTAGTATACTCCAGTTCAGAAATGAACGTTGATATCACTTTTAAGGGTTTAACTGTCACGGCTGAATTCTTATTATCCACTATAATTACTGCTACGACACTGATATAAGAAGCTGACTCTTACCGTAATATAATCCACATCCTTGCTCTTTATATTTGTCCAATATGATTCCCAACTTGGTTTTCTGGGCCTTATTACTACATTGTCCAGTTATAGTGAAGAAATGCCTTGGATATCAGGGTTACTTTGAAGTTGATAAGGTTTTTTGTTACAATATTGTAAAAACCATACATCCAAACCTCTCAGATGCGAAGGCCTATTTGATCACATCCGTTTTTCTTTCAAAAGTGGGGAAGTTATCAGTTCGACACATTCTCGTAAATTTAATGTTGAACAGTGTTGACAGCATGTAGCACTTGATATAACTTCAACTTCTCAAGACCTTTTTTGAAGAAAACTTGATTATGGTATTTTGATGAAAATAAACATTTTTTCTTTCTAGTTAAGATGTTTTGAAAGAATTCTTACACTTTTGACAACCATTTCAGAAACACATGTTACAGCTGACCTTAGTCTAAGATGGGGAAGACAAGGGATGATGCTGATGATTCATGGAAGCCATACAAATGTGGAATCTGTGGAAAGTACTTCCTGTATGCAATGAATTTTAAAACACACGAAAGCAAACACAAGGAATGCCAGGACTGTAAAAAGCTTGATTCTATGCCTGCAAAATGCCCCCACGTCAAGTACAATTGTGTCTATTGTGACACAACATTTCTTGAGCATGCAGATTTCAAAAAATGCCAGGCTCAGCACAAAGCAAAGGTATGTACTCCTTATTGAAGATAAATTTTGTTCAAAATATTATAATGATGTAAATTGAAGATGAAATAAGATAACAACTGAACAACCAGTTACTGTTGGTTTAAATTAAATTTCATTTTAATTTCAAATCATTCAGTAAGAAAACAATTTGTACTTTCATCTGCTGAAAATATGATCATCTAATTCCCCAGCCAGAATGTCGGATTTGCAAGAAGACGTTTAGACAGCTTTACTCCCTGAAAATACACATGAACATTCATACCGGACGTAGACCTTATGTTTGTAACATATGTGGTTATTCTTGTCATTCCCCTCAGGTTACCTTTTTGATTTTTATTCTTAGACCTTACGTTAACATTTATTTATTGTATAGAAAGGCAAGGATTCTGACCTTATGACCTTTATCAAATTGTCTGTTGTGATTCGTGATCTAAATCTCTGATTACTTACATCACAGTCAATATCCTTTTCAGGTGCTTCGTCATCATGAACTGTTCAACCATGTGCCCTGCCAGACAGTCTCCCAACAATCCTAACTATTTTAGGTTACAGTAATTCCCCAAATCAGTTACTCAATGTGGCTACCACTCTTATTGTAGTGCTTCTTATGTTCAAATTGGTGACACATGCGTTGCCCATATTTTCAAATTAGGTTAGAATATTTAGCATTCAATTTTGACATACCCAGGTTCCAGATTTACCATCTAAGCAAATATTTTCCTTTGAATTTGAAATTATAACATAAAAACGTATCTTTGTCGACTTGGATCTATCATCGTTATCATAACTGCAATAGCGTAGAGTGCAGTTGGGTTTCAAGTTTTGTCGAGATGGCCATGTGGCCATAATCCTATTATTATTATTATTATAACATTAAGTTCAGATTGATATTTTATGAAATAGATGTTTTATCAAGATTCTAGAAGGTTTAATAGAAATGAACAGAATACTAAATATTGAGAGTAAACTAGCCTATATTTTGCTGATAATTTAGTTTAGATACTTATTATTGTAGCTCAAATTAATACCGATTTAAAAGACACTAAATCCTTCTTTATTAAAGTTTACTTAAATTCTAAAAATCTTTTTATGATAACTTATATGTGAGGGATAGGTTTTTGTCAATACTGTTGATTACAGGCTTCATATTTTAGTTTAGTGTATTGTTGCTTATACTAAATGAATATATTATCATGTTAACGTGATTTTTTGATCATTGTATTGCGCAGGATGCTTAAGCCAACTTTTGATATTTTTATATTGGGGTATATTTCTTGATATGTATGTTTAAGATTTTTACTAAATCTCAGAAAGTTTATACGTTATAAAAATGTTTTGTAAAACATCCTTTTATACTTTTGTTACATTGTTAAATTCTCCATTTTTAAGGTAAAGATGCTGCATGTGGATATGTAACTTTTATATTACTTGCACTTATATTATACAGTTGTGAATGGAAAGGTGAACCAACTTAATAGATTTCTTGTAAACTGTACTCCTGAATCCTTAGCTTAAATTAACCGCTAACTATAAAAAGGTTCATAGTGTAACACCACATCTTCTGAAAATCTTAAGGACAGACAGGAGTACAGTTTGAATAAGTTCCCATTCGACAACTGAGATACCTAGGGTTTTTATATGTTCATTTATTATGAATCCGCTGGTCAGAACAGCAAATAACATGGCTAAGAAATTAAAACTTTATTAAACTTTTTTATGATTTAGCAATTCTACTGCAGAGCATGAGGTTTTCAAATTCAGTGAGAGTACATTGTATATTATACATTGTATATTATACATTGTACATTATGCAATTAAAAAGGGCCCCCAGGAAGAGACGTTACGATGATTATGATAACCAAAAGAGCACATTGCACAATTTATATTAACATTCTAGGATACAATTTTGTTGTATTATATAACAAATAACGACTTGCGGACTAGCGTTACTTTGTCAGTAATCTTGAATTTTAGGCAATAAAATATTAGCAATATTACTGTATAGTTTTGGTATCGAACTAAGTGTGCTTTGTTATGACTTTGTCGAACATTGTAAGAGACTTGTAAGAGACTTCAATGTTTGACATGTGATGATTTTGTGTTGAAAAATTCGATATTTTCAACCCAAGATCCCTAAAGTTGATTAACAGGTGAACTGGTCATAGTGTTGACAACTATGGTATAAAAGAATCAGTTTTATAATCCTATAAAATTGTGAAACTTATACTTTTAAAAAATACTGAAACGTCCATCTAGTTACATTTTTTGAGATTTTGTGCAATATGGGACCAAATGCGAGGTCAGGAAATTGAAGCTGTAGTGTAGCTTTCTAATCTACGATAGCATGTTTTTAGTTATCAGCATCGGGAACTATCAGATTTGTACTCATTGATTTTATTACTTTGATCTAAATTTATTGAGTTTTACTAGCAAGAGTAATTATAGCCATTAATTTTTTGCAGTATTTGAGAAACTCTACAGGGATTGAGCTTATAACTGAACTATATTCTGGATACATGCTCCCCATCACTAAGACTATCAACTGATTAAGGTATCATTATGTATTACGTTTGTATGAGCGAAGTGTGTATCACATGGAACATGCCCATTTGTTGGCGTATAATGTATATTGGCCACCTATTTATATTGCTAGTGGAGTACCAGGAGTAGTGTTTTAAATGATATGACCGTAAATTTGTCGTATGTTAGCCGTTCAATAGCCGTATTTAATGTGCCAGTATAAGTAGCGATTCTTTTGAGTTATTCAGAAGTTTCAATATGTCTTATAAACAGTAAGTGAGAGTCAGCCCATGTATTGTAAGTGCAGCTATCATTTTCTTACATGGCAGTGTTGTTATCCGGGAAGGGGCTTTCTGTTCTACTATGATCAAATTCTATGGCTGGAATGTTGGTATAATTTCCACTTGAGTCGCTGAATCCTTCCTGGGATCCCATTTCTGACGCTGCAATTATGAATAGTTTCATAGCATTTATAATAGCTGCAACATTAATAATATCCACCTGCCACTTAGGTAACTTTTTAATAGGTAAATTGAACACATGAATAAGGTAATTGAGAAATAGATTAGTGCTCCTAAGTCAACCAAACTTCTGTCGAGTTTAATATATGACATTGTGCAAGAACTCAACCTGTATTGACACCGAGAATTAGTAGTATAGTTACCGAATTCTGCTTTAATACCAATCCTTTCGAATTTTTGTTGGTCGTTTAAGTGCTGGTTTTTGCTTCTCCTCGGCAGGGAGAGAGTGAGAAGTGACTCCTAGAAATGCCTGGCACGAGGAGCAGGGGTTAATTAAATCATACATTTGATAGATTGATCGATATGAGATCTTAGAAATTATTAGATACTGTTTTTTGTCGCTTAAATCTTATCTATAAAATTTCTATTTTCAGGTAGCATGTTTAATGTAACGTAAGTATAACGGTCTGGTGATAAGCAGTACTACTTGCTGGGTAAGAGAGCTCAATTATTTTGTTTTTCTTTCAAATTCTTTGTCAGGAGAGCCATCAACTATAAATTTATATTTTGGTGGATTTTTGAAGTGGATATGAGTGGGACCAATCAATACGTACATTGTACACAACATTGTACACTACATTGTACACTTGTACACTACATTGTACACTACATTGTACACTACATTGTACACTACATTGTACACTACATTGTACACTTCATTGTACACTACATTGCACACTACATTGTACACTACATTGTACACTACATTTTACACTTCATTGTACACTACATTGTACACTACATTGTACACTACATTTTACACTTCATTGTACACTACATTGTACACTACATTGTACACTACATTTTACACTACATTGTACACTACATTGTACACTACCTCTTCAGACGTATCACTGATTTAAACTTGACACAAGTCCACCCCATTAATAATCTCATTATAAAGTGCTTGATAGACCTCTAGTAAGGTAGAGGGAATGACAGTTCTCCCTAATTGACCAATTATAATGGTTTTAGTGTGAACTGATACCTGTTGTTTTTGTGCTTTGATAACAAATGTAACGCCTCGGAATTCTATTCACCAAGCCAGTGGCGTACGAAGTACTAACACATGCAACCCCTCACCGTATATAATATAGGAGTTTATTATTATTGTTTGCCCTTCAATTCACTTGGTTACTTGTGATTTGCAATGATAGCTCCGTATGTATATTGTTAGTACACAACCAAATTAAATCCTACATGCTCGTCAAAATATATTCCAGTTGCCACGTGGTCTATCGCCGCGTGTATTTTGTTGATATCACAGTTTAGTCGCTTATATCGAACCTGGCTGAGAACTTCTTTAAATCAGATCATTATCTTTTCATTATCTCATATCATTGTCTTGTTTTTGCCTTGCCCCTAATTTAACAAACTATCGTCTCTCACTCATGACACACATTCTCCGTCGCTCTACATGGTGTTAAGGTGCTTCATATGTCGAAGCTTGCTGACACTTGACAGAGTCTGATTGGTTGGTGGTTTTAAGTACATAGTATGTATACATAGTACATAGTATGTATAGTACTGTACTGTACATACGTTACTAACTTTCACCTCAACATAGAATCAATGAAGTTGTATTGCCACCGTGTGGTTTTATTAGTGTGTATGTTGCCTGTTGGTGCTGTGTACAAGAATCTAAGTGTTAAATATTGTTAAGTTCCGACTGAGTTGATTGGCTCAGTGTAGGTGTACTGTTAACTGCCTTTATCCAGTATAATTGTTACCAGTCCTTTCATCTGGTGACCCACTACACATTGCTAGAGTCTTTCCTATTTCTCCGTTTTGCAGTAGCGCGCGAATCAAGAGTTTGTGTCGAAATTATATTTATTTCTACGGCACGTGCCATGCGCGCGTAACGTATATTATATATATTATATATATACGACTAGCTAGCTGTCCGGCCTGGCCTAGCTCTTCATCTACACAATGATCCATGCTCATGAATCAACTAGCCCATTGAACGGATATTATATCTTCCCTTATCTAGAGATAACGACGATTTTACATCATCCCTAAATACTGTATTAATTA